>NC_092523.1:52945833-54221666 GCF_037038585.1 Patagioenas fasciata
GACACATCTCTGTATATGTAAATTACATTCAAAGACACAAAGGCAGGTATTTACACAATCTGGCAAATAAACATACAAAAATGTATAAACACATTTTTATGACTTGCTTAGTAAGCATACACACGTTATTTACAAATCCTGCACACCCAGCCTCTGAAATCACAGCAGGCACCAGCATTTGACTCCCAGTTTACAACCTGGGGCCAAGTCCTGTGAGGACTCAGGTGTGGAACCATGGCAGCGCTGGAATCCATCTCACTGCATGGCCAAACATCCCACCGAGGTGAGAGCCTGTGGTGGAAGCAGGAAGTGTTTTTTGACTCTTACCGGCTGGTCAGTCCTGTTGATGCCAATGAGGAAGAGGAGTTCGGCTACGAAGAGGCTGATGCACAAGTTCTTGTGGATGGTGTTGCGGTCGCTCTGCAGCCCCCGGAAGAAGCAGAAGGTGAAGATGCAGATCAGGAGGCAGACCAGGGAAAGCAGGATGCCAACCCACGTGATAAAGTCCAGGAGCAGGTCATGGACTGCATCGCTGTGCTGGAGATAAAACCAAAATAAAACAAATCAGTGACATGCTGCATGATTTCTAATCCATCCCAGACACAGTGAGGTTGCCTAAGACCCTTCCTCAAATCCCACTTACCAAGCTGTGGCACAATGGAATGGCAGCAAATAAAAAGAGTAAATGGACGTAGATTTGAAGCCTGCATCATGGAAGCTACAACCTGAAACAGATTCCAAAGCATCTGAAAAGCTGCACATGCCCTGAACAGACTCAGACCCCAAATTGTCCTAGAAACAATGATGCTGTTGTTGAAAGCACTGAGATGCCATAGCAAGTCTTTTGCAAACACAGCGACAGAGCTGACATGCAGTATAGAGAACCACTGAACACCATGATACAGGTGTAAAAATGTTCCACGCTAACAACCTCTTGGAGGTGACAACCACAGGTCCATTACAACAGTGAAAAAAACCAACTTCTTTAAATGTTCACAGAGTTGTATGGGCTTGGAGGTTTTGGACAGAAAGAGATTGCTTAAATGTCTTGTCTTTTTTATTTTTCACCAGGGAAGAAAAAATATAAATTTGATTTTTCTTTTTCAAACACTAGAGCTTTATTTTAAAACTCTTGGAAAGTCAGACTGATCCCTGGAATGCTACCCGGAAACAACAACAACAAAAAGACAGACTTACTAATGTGAATTTCCTTTTAAATTCACTCACTGGAAAGCAAGTGAGCCCCTGTGATGAACTCGTAACGAAGTTTTGTCCCGAAAGCCATGCAAACATGGCTGCTGCAGTGGCAAAGTTAGGCAACTCAGTGACAAATTTTTGACCACCTTCTTCAGGCCACCAAACTTGCCTGTAACTCCACAGGTTTCCACCAGATGCAGGGAGATCAGAGATATCATGACTGAGTAAAATGTAAATAAGAAATGAGAAACATAGGATGAGTCACGAAATGGAAAGATTGGCTGGAAATCTCTGGGCACCTTTCAAAGAGACCAGAGAGGCCTGAAAACCAGGTTTGTGGCTGTGTTATAAATAGTATTGCCATTCCCCTCCCCTGGCATTTTGATGACTTAGGCATTCCATAGGCTGGCAAATGCAAGAGTGTCACACTTCGAAAAGCCAAGACAAACTGGAAACATTTTCCTCCCCATGGAGGCAAAAAGCCTATGACAGACGGAGGGAAAAGGTGATTAATTTATCCATTTTCTTTGCCTGCCTGCCAACGATAAAGCCACATCAAATGTCAGGTCTTTTCCTGATATACACTCTGCTCTGTCAGCACCCACGAGAAACAAGTCAAACCTTTCAGCTCTTTGGCTTTATTGGGATGAGGGACAGGCATCAAACAATAACGGAAGATGGGGAGCGACCTTTCGCTCCATCTCTTCCACACTGGAAGTTGTGTCTCCAGGGAGAAGCGAGGGCTCCTTTCCTCAAACACTCATGTAACTCTTTCTGAGTATTTCCAATATTTAAGGCATGAGCGGTTGCAAGTCCAACCCCTCCAGATCCATTCATCCCACACAGGTGCATTCAGCTCACTCAGAAGCAGCCAATGGCTCAGATGCATCTACCCCAAGACAAAGTCACCCTGGTACAGGGAAGGCTCTCCGAGGGTTTCTTCCCATATCTCTATCACGAAACCATCGCTCTGCTGAATTTAAGATGCAACGTAGAAATTTGAACTGGTTTTGCTCCTGAAGAGGTTCACGGTCCAACGCATGAAGCTCACCATGCTTAGCAAGCAACACAAACTTCATTGCTGTATTATTATTATCATCACTCTTACTGTTCTTCTTTTTAATATTAATTGTAATGATAATGCTGATTTTATGTACATAATACCCATCCCTGGAGTGCTGGGAAACAACCATAAAAACAACCTCTCCATCATTACAACCTCTTTCTGCAAACTCTACAAACTCACAAAAGAACAAACAAAAAGGAATAATAGCAATAAAGTGAGAACAAGAGCAATTTAAAAACACCTCAGGGGACAAAAAATATGAATTTGTAGCTTTTCTAGTGAAGTCGAAGAGAAGTGAACTGGATTTTGAATGCTGGGTATGTTTGATCCTGTTCAGGATGCCTGATTTCAGGTGTCAGGCACAGTCAGACCTTTTACACCAGCAAGACCAACAAAACGGAATTTTTGCCTTTTGCTGGAGACTGAAACTTGTGCTGCCAAACAGCATAATATTGGAAAAGGAGGAATCGTGCTCACCACTCCTTGGTTAGTGCCAGTGTTGGGTTAGCAGTTGGACTCAATGACCTTGAGGGTCTCTTCCAACCTAAATGATTCCATGATTCTAAGACCAGTGCTACATGGCTCAGCAAGCAAACCACTGAGTTTTGTTACTGCTAAAGCTAGGCTGGCTAGCTTTATAGTTAAGTTGACCTTCGGATTATTTTCAGCACAGGAACAACTTATTGAGTAATTGCAAGAAATGAAATAATCCACATCAATGAAAAGGTTTCTAAAGGAATTACATTTACTATTGGGACCCAAAAGCTCAGTGAAAGAATTCCCTGGCTTTGGAATAAAGCTCTGCTTTTGCTCTGGTGGGGCTGAGGAGAAGAAAACTGTGCAGGAGGAGATGGAGGAGCTCTGGTAGCAACCACGGCAGGGTGAGCAGGCAGCCAAGATACTCTCTGGGCTGGGAAATCAGTGAGCAGCTCTGGTAGCACCAGCACGCCAGTGCTGAGCTAATAAAAACAAATCCCAGTGAATGGCAGCTTATGACAGAACGGCTCTCCCTGAGATGAACAGTCATTTCCTCTGTTATTAAAAACATCAGTAGAAGAAAACAGCAGCCAAAGCGAGCTGCCAGTGGCAAAGGACACATTCCTTTGCCTAATCTGTCCCTCCAGGAACAGAAAGAGTAATATGTTTGGGGGTGGAAGAATAAGCACGCAGTAAATAAAACCATGGTGTCATGGACTTGCTCAGATTCGACCGCTCGGTGGCCAGTGGGAGCTGGCAGCATGCACTGGGCTGGGCAGGGACCCAAGTGGGACAGGTCTGAACTCCTGCGTGTTGCTGATGCTGCTCTATGGATTCGTAGCTGTCTCTGCCCTTTTTCCCTAGTGTTGAGAGAGGATTACTGCTATGACCTGGCTGTCAGGCTTTGTGGCTACGTGCAAAGGGCGACTTGAGAAGCAAACGGGCACCATCAGGACCTAACCCAGCAATAACGAGAACTTGATTCCCACTTAAAGCCCTGTGTGGGCCATACAGCCCATCTCCTCCACCTTTGCTGTCCGCAGCAAGATGAAGGCCTCACGAAACAGAAGAAATTGAGATGTAATTTTTTTTTTTTTTTCAAATTAACCCCCTTGATGCTACAAAATCATTCATCTTGCAAAATCCATCCTGTAGCGCTTTTAGTGATTTAATTCTGCAGTTTTTGTTTTTGCAATCCTGCACCCACTTCTGCTTCCATTTGCTGCTGCTGTATCTCACAAGTGCTAATATATGGCTAAACCAGCACTGTGGTAACTTCAGCTTGCTCTTTATATCCCAAATGACTGTATTGCTTTAGGCAATGGACCACTGCATTCCATTTAGACTTAATACATTTTTATTCCTTTCTCTCCTCAGCTTGCCTTACGCTTCTCTTCCCCAAATAATTAGCATGGTGTTATGTGCATGTGGTCTAGAATAACACCTGAAAGCTTCCGATTAACTGCTACAGTTAAAACACCTTTCCTTTCCCGCTGCCCTTTCTCTCTTGTTTTATTTATTTATCTGTTTTTAAAAGAAGAGTAAGCTCTGGTATCCACTACACACTGATAAGCAGTATTTATCTACCCCGAGGTACCTTTGATCGGTCTGTTTTGGGTGAGTTTTTTTAATTGCATTTTCTCACCAGCACTGAACTTGTTTTCTGGCTGCATATTTTTCCCATGGTACATTTACAATGTATCTGCTATAATTATTACGATGCAAAGTGGAAGTTTATATGAAAAACAGCTTGCAAATTTTGAATAATTTTTCAGCTATTACATATGTAGAATGGCTGATTTAACAACGAGCTTTGTCCCATAGCATGGGACCACTATGCTTTTATAGCATTAAAGGGTCATAGTGCATATCTTACCAACACAAACAACAGATTGATATTTAACATAGATTTCACCTATATTAAACATATCTCATAATTTAACAAAGTATCTATAAGAATGGAATAATCTTCTCATAACACAGGACAAATGCATTTCTTAGCTGATGAAAATGGCCATTTGTTTTCAGGTCTTAAAATCTCTCTCCAAAGGAAGATTCTCATTTTACATGTTAAATTGTCTGAAAAGGCAACGAACGCTGTGGGTCTGTAAGGTCAACCCTGGCCAGGAGGATGCATCAGCTCCCAGGTCTCTATGTTCCTGTTGTCCTCTATTTACCCCACTGAAACACACAGGTGAATAAAAAACACTGGCCCAGCTAATTTCAAGAGGTAGAAAGCAGCTTCAGATTGATTAAAATCTCCTCCTCTTCATCAGATACCGTCCTATTAAGACTGGAAATTATTCCCGGCAACTTCTGCTCTTGAAGCGCACAAATAAATGCCTGCTGCCATGGTCATCCAATGTCATTTTCTGCCCCTTAGGACAAAGACATATTGCCATTTCACGCTAGAGAGTCAGAGGGCCATCAATCACCTCCTCAATGGCACTACCTTCCAGCTCCGCCTTGCCGCATATGCGCTACTAATAATTAAATCCTAGATTGTAGCTTGCCGAGCAGCCACCGAGGTCTCCTCCTGAGAACACGCTCTTTTGCCGTGCAACCAGGGAGCGAGATTGTTTGGAGTCAGAAGTGGCACTTGTCAAATTGGGGCTGGCTTCTGATGGAGGAGCACAACTCCCAACATCTGCTCGCCGTGACACGTAGTGTTCAGTTTCATTAGGCAGGGTGCTGCAGATACTCATTACGGCAAAGGATGCTCCCTACTGATCCCAAAATCCAACAAACCAAAGTCAGTCAGCTACAAATCTCAATTACAGGAAAAGACTGTTATTGTTGCCAAAACTGTTAACCCAACACTGCCAAGTCCAACACTAAACCATCTCCATCAGAACCTCATCTCCACATCTATTCAACCCCTCCAGGGACGGTGACTCCACCACTCCCCTGGGCAGCCTGTTCCAATACCCAACAACCCTTTCCAGGAAGAAATTGCTTCCAATATCCAATCTAAATCTCCCCTGGTCCAACTTCAGGTTGTTTCTTCTCATCCTATCATTTGCTACTTGGGAGAAGAGACGAACAGATAAGTCATCCTGCAGTAGCAGCACATCTCTCCTGCTGGACCCAGCTGTTGTTGCAAATGAGCTGCCAGACTCCCATTTCTTTGTTTGCAGAGCTTTGGTCATGCATGGCAGTGCTTGAACATATATTTTCATTGTGGCTCTTCACATTCCTCTTCAGATTATCAAGTGAAACAAAAATACACAAAAGAGTGACATTGGAAAACTATTTAAGAAAAGCTCATTTGATGCCATAACAGCTTTTGTGGTTATGCAGTCATGGAAGTAGCTCTGCAATGTCCTGCCTGCACAGAGGAGACCAGATCTGTAGTTCAGAGCCACGGGTTCTGCTCCAGTGTCAGGCACATGAAATGGATACACTGCAACGCAGAAAATCACAAGCCTGAAGTCTTCTGGCCATCAGAAGACTCTTCTTTCTACAGCAGCTGAGGCTGTTCTCACCCAATGGTAGCTCAGGCAATGGAGGACCATCCAGTCATTCTCCAAATCTTGATTTAAAAATCCCAAATGTGCACTTCACTCCCCAGGCTACCATGAGGAATGTCTACTTTCAGAAGTTAACTTCTTTTGCTCCAGTGGGGATAGGCACGGGGGAAACCAGAATGTAGGCAAGGGAACTGGTTGGTCATGTACTGGCCTTGGGCAGATGTCCAGTTGCTTCTTGAACACTATCAGGTTAGGGGCTGTGACACTGCCCTGAGGAGCCTGTTCCAGTGCTTCACCACCCTCTGGGCGAAGAACCTTTTCCTAATGTCCAACATGAACCTCCCCTGGCACATCTTCCTGCCATTCCCTTGGGTTCTGTCATTGCTGCCCATCCTCCCCTTGTAAGGAAGCTGTAGTCGCCACGAGGTGGCCCCCTCAGTCTCCTCTTCTCCAGGTTGAACAAACCCAGTGACTTTAGCAGCTCCTCATAAAGCTTCTCCTCCAAACCCTTCACCAACTTTGTGGCCCTATGTTTTGCACCGGTAAGCAAAAGATGTGGTAACAGCTAATTTTGCTCACTTGTCATCCTCAACTCAGAGCTCCTGACGTCAGACGCTCAACCTAAGCTTTGCATCAGTGTGACTATCTCCTGGTTCGCCACAAAGTAGAAGGAACCTTGACACCACATGGCTTCCATCATTACAGAGTTACTGTCACACAGCAATTTCCCTCCTCGGTTCTCATTTGCAATAACAAACCAGCGTTGCAATGCCTACCTTAACTTCCACGTGTGCCATCAGGACAGCAAAGTTGGTGAGGTGATTGCAGGAGCATGTGGTGTGGGTCTTGTTTGTTGTCAGGAGGCGGCAGCCCTGGGTGGACCAATACCCCGTCATCGTACGCTTTGTATAGCTCCAGAATGAACAGTTGGGGTTGAAATTTTCTTCTGACTGCTGCAGAGAAGAAATGAATAAATGCAGTAAAAATGACAGGGTTTCAGCACTTCCTAAACGTGCTGTTTTTTTTTCCAGAGGCACTTGGTAACTCTCAACCTTTAATTTTAGATAAACAATCCGCAGTAGTTTACACATGAAGTATTACTTGCCGATACCAGGGTAAGTTAGATTGTCATTGCTCTCTTTGCTAATGCAAACTTACTTCTTTGTTCTTGATTAATTTCAGCCATAGACTAAATCCAGCTCTTCAAACCCAGATTGCTTCATTTGCATTGCAGAGTAGATAAACTAATTACTTTGAGCAATCAACTTTTGCAATGACTGTGCTTGGCTAACAGGAGGACTAGCTGTCCTCTTTCACTGTAATTCCACTCTCCTCTAATATCCCCTGCCACCATGATAAAATAATATTATGGTACATTTTAATACATTGGTAGTTTTTTTTAATTACAGAATGACATGTGTCAGCAACTGAGAGATGGGCTTCAGCTACGCGGAGATTCTCTCTTCACTTTTATTAATGCAATGCAAAAAAGATGCTCTCCATATATAATACCAACTGCAAAGGAACACATTTATAATTTAAAATCTAATCAAGGACTGCTGAGGACCTCACACCAGCCAACTTTTGCGTCACTTTGTTTTAGAAACTGGAAAAAAAATAGAAGTGCTTTTCAAACTCACTCACCTTGATGTGCTTGACTGTAAAGACCACAGGATCAGCCAGGTAAACCTTATTGCTGAATTCTTTGTTTATTGCTGCCGTGATGACCGGAGAGTTGACAATGACAGAGTGATTAGTTGACATTGCTTCTGTTCCCAACTTCATGCTGGCATTCTCCGTGGAGAGATAGGTGCCCAGGTTGTTGTACAACACAAACGCCACCCTGATTTCACCTACAAGAGCCGTAAGAGGTCAGATATCCAGGTGAACGCATCGGGTTTTGTTCTAGATGAGAAATCTCTGAACCATCTTTAAAACTTCTCTGAGAAAGTGTGAAAGGATCCAGATGTGGCATACAAAAACACATCTTCTCCTGCCAATCTGGTGCAACCTCCATTAATAAATTAAGAGCACCTCAGAAAAAGAGTGAGGGCAAATCTAGGGGAAAGAATCCCAAACTTTGCAACACAATTCCAGTCTCAAAAGAAGAGCAAAACAGAAATTATGTTAAAAATATGTACTTATTTTCTTAATTTGCCAGTCAGATATCCCCTCTTCCTCAAAAATCCTCACCATTAGTAAGCCTGCAGAAAATACAGGCTACCAGCCAACTGTTTTTTAACTGAAACCATCCAGTTCGCCTTCTGTTTTGCACATTATTTCACAGGCTATAAATAAGAATTGAACATGATCAGTTTGCCTTTATATATGTATCAGCTGTGGGGAGGTTTTATGTTTGTTTCTTTCTATAGGAATCACTCTCTTCAAATCCTACATGCAAAGGTACCAAATGCCATCGAGGAAGCTAAGGGCAAAACTCTCTTTCTGAATCACCGGACCAAACTTTTCTCTTTACAGCTGTCAGAAATTTGAGCAGTTTTAATGCAACCGTAACCCTGTTCTATCACTCTCTGTTTTGCCAGGTTAAATTTTAAAGGAACTCAGAAATAGAAACATGTCAGGCCTGTTAGTAGAAAGCCCGTCAGTTTGAAGCTGAGGCTATGGCGGAGCTGTAGACATCAACAACTGCATCTGCTCAAATTCCTGGGCTGGAAATAAATAGCTTGGCAGCGCAAAGCCTGTTGACATAGAACATCATCTTTAATTTATGCTGTATCAAGAGGTTCATAAGCTTCAGAGAGAAAGGCACTGAAGATGTAAACTCGTAACAGTTAATCAACCTTTTTCTGCCCTGTTGACACATTACTAATATTTCCTCGTTTTGTTTCTTCCCCCTTTGCATTTCAGATATTTGTATGGTGCCCCACTGTGAAGCAGTTTACTCAATCGAGCCTCTTACCCCATCTAAGATTCCTACTGCAGACAACAGCAGTTAAAAGCTGGGCTCAGAAGCCACACCACTTCGGGATCTGATGCATTTTTACCAGCACGTAATACTTTTGAAGGCTTTGAGTCACTTCGCAATACAATATATTCCCCTTCAGCCAATTTAGCTTGCAGTCAAGGGCATGAGCAACTGAGCTACTGTTTAAACACGAACACTAATACTGTTCTTACAACGGGCTAAACACAAAATAATGCCTAAAAGACAACTGACTCGTGAGGCTGGAGGTGCTGGACCTACCATTTCGACCATTTTGTTTCAAGGTGTTTGCTGACAGCTGAATGGAGCTCCCATGGCCCATATTCTGAGGAAACTTCAGATCCTCCAGGTTCCCATCTGTGCTCAGTCTCGCAACTTCCAGTTCTGTTTGCAAGAGAGACTGACACTAAGAAAAATCTCTGCTGAAATAATCTCCAACATGATACTTCAAAGCTACAGAATGGTGTTCCAGATCATTTGAGAGCAGGGGAATCAACTTAATGTTTCATGCTAGACTCTCTTTGGGCTCTTACTTCTTTTTAAATCTTTGCCCTGAAGAAGTTATAAATTTAATAATAAAAAAAGGCAAATAAATTCTACTCTCTGTGGATGACAAAAGACAATCAGTTCTTGTAAACATGAACCTCAGGATATTAAGGACTATGCTTAAAATGAAAATCTGAAAACTCTAGTCCTTTGCCACTGGCGATTGGTACTTTCTGTAAATGTCATCAGTGCTCAGGATCTGTATTCATAGAAAGTTTTTCTCATTTTACGTATGCACAGTGGGAGTGCTGGTGCTTTCCATCATGCTTGTTTTTTAATTAAAATCAACAATCAGCCAAATCAAGACATAAGTTTGTATGAAATGAAACACACTCGCATTGCAATGAACAATCTCCCTGCGAAGCAGTGCTCTCATTGCTCTAGCGCAGGTTTTGCCTTCAAAGCTAAGACTAATCAAGGCAGGTTAGGTGCTTGTTTTCTGTATGATTCCAAGGGTAGAGAGATGCCTTATTCCTTCAGGCTCTTTCTGAGAGACTTCTAAGTCTTTTGGACAAAAGATCAAGACATCTAACAAATTGCTTTTCTAGGGGCCAAGATTAAATCCAGGTTTCCCAGCCTTTCCCTCTGGCTGCTCTGGGGAGTTATGGGATCTGATCCTTACGAATGTTGTCGGTGTTTTCCCGGACAATGTCAGTCTTCAGCAGGTTATCGGCCAGCACAAAGGCACTGTCCTCCACCGTGTCCAGTAATTTGGTGGCTGCGCGTTGCTGTTCGCTTGCGTTCAGGTCCCGCCAGGCATTCAGAGCCTGTGGCTGCAGGAGGTTGTTCACCGTTTCCACCATGGCCTGCAAGGGGACAGAGTGATAAAGGGCTCTTGGAGAACCTCAAGCACCAGAGACCTGTGACACATGCTTGGTCCCCTCCGCCACACACATCAAGTTACATGGACAGGACAGCATCTCGTTTCCCCACCCATCAGGGCAGCCTGCAATGAAGCTAAGCATCATTTATCCTCTCAGATATTGGAAATATCGAGTTTATTCTAAAGGCAGGCTGGGAACAGCATTTTTCTGCTTCTATGATCAGCAGCTCTGGGCTTGGAATAAGAAGGAACTAAGGATAGGTGTGGGGAGATGAGGAAATTGTTGAGGAACGATGCAGGAAAACAAATTTCAACACTCATCAGTGAAGCAGGTTGCAGCTACCTGCAGCACTAGAATTCAGGAGTTACGGCGGGGGCACCCAATTTAGCATCTACAAGGGCTAATGTTTCCCACCACATAACCTCTGGCCATGAATACACAGAGTTAGTTCATCTGGAGAAGCAGCAGGTAGCCATTGAGATGTAGAGAAAACACTCCATTTCAAACAGCTCCATTCAGGAAGGAGTCAGCTCTGTGGTAACAACTCCGGTCCCTCCTGCCAGGCACCTACTGCCCCAGGCTGCAGCGCACAAAGAGCTCTCCTGTGGAGAACTTCCCATGGGTTCATCTGGATGTGCATCCAGGATCACCTGGAACACGTTCTGACCTCAAAATTGCTAAATTACAGCAGTAGGGCCTACCTAAACCTGAAGGTTTCCCTCAACCTAAAACCCCTGCTTAGTTACTAACCACAGATGACTCAACTACCTTCAGTTAACACGTTTTTAATGAGACTCTCCACACCCGTTGGTAGAACCAACTGTACAGAGGAGATGAGGAACAAAAAAAACCCCACTCCTGAGAGTGTTTCTAAATCCATCTGTACAATGTGATGTGTAAAAAGAAGATACGCTACAAAAGGACAAGGGATGATAGGTTTAAACTAAAAGAGGGGACATTCAGGTTGGACATGAGGAAGAAATTTTTGACCCTGAGGGTGGTGAGACCCTCGCCCAGGTTGCCCAGAGAGGTGGTGGATGCCCCATCCATGGAGACATCCCAGGCCTGGCTGGACGGGGCTCTGAGCAACCTGATCTGGGTGAGGATGTCCCTGCTCATGGCCAGGGGGTTGGACTGGATGAGCTTAGAAGGGCCCTCCAACCCAAACCATTGATTTCCCCTCCCCGGTAGCTACTGCCCCGGTCCATTGATTAACACACAACATTCCTCTTGAGCCTCACAGTTTGGTTTCTCAAATTCTGCAGTAACCCACAGTTCAACTAACAAAGCAAACTGAAAGGACTGAAAATCTCCTCCTCTGCAAAAGTCTTTTTGCTGTTAAGTCTTCATGATCCAGGACTGGAATTGCTTTCTCATTTGCTGCTAAGTGGAACTTTTTACCCATAAATAAATTTCTTCAACTGATTATTAAACTGATTTTCCTAAATAGTCTAAAACTCACCGTAACACATTTAGCATGTGCACACGAAAAGCTGGTTAACCTCAATAGCCAATAAGAAATACTCAAAACACATAGCATTTAAGTGTGGGGCTTTTTGTGTTTTAAAGTCTGGAAGCCTGATCCTTGTAGCTCCTTAATAAAATTCTTCAGTTTACTTTTGTAGTTTTTCTCTTCATGGGCAAAAAGGTGTTATTCTTTCCCAGTGACCAAAAAGCTTGACTCAACGTGGTGTTTTCTTGCATAGAAAATGGGGATTTTTCTCCCCATTTAATTCTATTAGACTACCATTTTGCCTTACTTCTGTTTAGCTCAGCTACTAATGGTGTCTTTAAATCTCAGCGAAAACACCACCTCGAATACTTTTATCAATATCTGAACAGTGGAAAGAGACTTTGTGGCAGATCCAGCTTCTGGCTCTGGATAGAAAGGTAACACCTGTTTGCCAAAACATGAAACAGATGCTGAAATATTTGCGTTACAGTGAAACATCTGCTGCAAAGATTTTTCCCCAGATTTTTTTTTTTTTTTAAATGTTTGGACATGCAAGATTTGATGGGGAACACCAAATAGTCCTAATGTGCTGCCTCCAGCACAATGTGTGCTCCCCACCCCTTGGTGAGCATCCTCTGGACATGACTCACCTAAAACCAGCCACTTGATGTCACTCTGGATGCGGGGCTTGATGCAAAGCCTCCAGAAACATTTCCAAGGACTTTGGGTCAGGTCCCTAGCACAGATAGGAGCAAAGCCGGTAGGCTATCTTTGTTGGTATGACATCCGAGATGAATTTAGCCCATAGCTTTTCCCAGAGGGTCACTTCTCTCACCTGCCTCGGTGCATTAATCAAGCGCTCCCGCATTATATTTCAGAGCGTGGCACCTCATTACAGCTGAGTGCTGTGGGTTGAAGCCAAGGAGATGAGGTACTAATGAAATGTTTGTGTTTTGGACAGGAGCTGAGGTAGGTGTTTAAATGAAACAAAACAGCTGTTAAAGCAACCACGTCTCTCGAGAGGGAGATGCCAACTGGGAAAAGCTGGGCAGGGAACTGCAGGAAGGCAGGAACACGGGACAAGGATGAGACTATGCCTTTGATTTTAAGCCAAGCTGTTGTGGTTTAGGTGGGTTTGGCACCTGCTCTGGTTGCTTTGTGGTCTGCTGAAGCTCCACAGAAGAAGCAGCAGTGCCAATCTCTCAGTAAAGCATCTCCATGACCAACAGAACGAAGGTTAAGAGGACTTTTGAAATGAAGAAGGCATGAGATCAGTGAGCTGATGGTGGGCTTGGTTTTACCTGAGACCCTTGGTGATCCTGCTAAAGCTAGGGACTCTCAGAATGAGCTAGGGAAGGTCTGACCTAGTTTGATCCCACCTCATGCAGCCAAGGCAGGCACCCAGACACTCTCTAGTTTCTCTCCACACTAAAAGCAGAAGTACCTGCAGCAAGTATCATCCCCATCTAGGTGCCTAAATTAATTAATCCTGTCCCTGAAGGACCCAACACACATGAAAAGGTCAGATGAAAGGTCCGCTGAGTCGAATATACTCTCTCCAGCAGTGGCTACAGCTGGACATCGAAAGAAGAGCAAGAATGCACTGAGTACAGAAGACAAATCCCATGATAGTGATCCCCTTCGTTATGCAGTTATACAGCACCACAGTTTGTGCATTCAGTGTAAATAAATGTTGATAAATTGCAGAGGGAGATTTTTTTCCCAAATACAGGCATATGCTCATGGCTTCTTGTTTTCATTCCAAGGTTGCAAAACAGAAATGAAATGTAAACATTCCTTCTCAGACACAAATTGGTAGTAAAAGATGCACTGTCAAAAGGTAACTAATTAGCAGCCTTACGGTAATTATATATTACCAAAAGACTGATTGTACATATCCCACTGATTTCCATAAAACTGAATTTTACTTGTTCATTTATTTTTCTCTTCTCCGCCTCTAGAAATGTCTGGTGAGAATATCTGGCTATGTGACACACAGTTTAAACCTAGAAGGGAGTCTATATCCAGTGATACTGCACCCATTTATTTACCTCTCACAGTACCGACATCCAAGGCGCTGCTCCCTGGCAAAAGCAGATGCTGTGATGTAGAATCTGTCTTTAATTGGGAATTGACACTGGAAATCGCTAAGATGTTTGACCTACTCATCTCATTGCCAAACTGGGGACCAGTCCACATTGTGCCATGACATTTAAGCGCAGCCACCCTAACCTTGGAAAACGAGCAGCTCTCCTGGAGTTAGGACGTTTCTCAAACTTTATTGTTCATTTTGAACTCTTGCTGAGCAGCTGATAGAAGGGTAATTTTCAAATATGTAGTTTGTTCTTGCTTACAAGTAAACAGAACACATTGTATACATTATTTGCATGGAACCTAAGTCCACGTCTTACCTCCTATAGCAGTGGCCCAGGGCATTAAAGCACCGCTTCTGCAATGACATCTCTCCTTAAAATATCTGCATTTTATAACTTTTAAAGCCCCATCTTATACTGCTAACACTTGTCTTCCTTGATCTCATTGGAATATTTGATGCAAGGTGCTTTCCAAAATTAGGATAGGAGGAGCGACAGTAGCAAAGCTGTGGTTTGCACACTTAGACTAAAACCAACGAAGCATTGCTTGTGATCTGAGGTTCTGGGTATTGCTATCCCACTTTTTAAGGTTTGAGATTTTACAGCAAATGAGTGGAGGAAAAAAGAAAGCACAAGAAGCCTTTCAGGTCCCCAGTGTGCAGTGAAAAGTAAAAATCTGTCAGAGGGTAGATGCACTGAGATGTGGATATGGTTCAATCATCACAATGTTACCCTCATTTTTCCTTTTTCCTATTGGAAAGCAGCAGTACTTTAGAAAAGCTTACCTACTTCCTTGCTTGAGAACAGCTGTTTTTATTCTGTATTCACATGGAATGTTAAAACAAACCCTCTTCTTACACCATCAATATTTGCAAGCCTCCAAACTAATTGAGTTAAAGGCACAATCGATCCCATTGATGGCAAATTCTGCTGGAAGTTGTATGATTCTTGCCTCTGGCCAGAAGCAACAGTACAAGAGAAACTGTCATTGACTCTGAGTGTACCTGGTGCAGCCAGAACAGGCTTTTTGAAGAAGAGGATGGGGATGAAATCATGCATGTGGGCATGCAAGGTGCTGCTCTGGTAAGGTTATTACATGAAAAAGGAAATAACATGTCTTTTTATTGTGGACAATGAATGGCACCTCAATCCCCTTACACAGGGGTCACCAATCAAATGGTCACCTGCTCTGTGAGACTTGGAGCAATAACAGACGCACGCCTTATTTCTTCAGCTTCCTAAACAAAGAAAATGTCATTTTGGTTAAATGATGGCAGTAAATCCTGTTTCTTAGATGAGAAGTGCCTTCCAATCTGTCTGACAAGGTTCTTCACTCTTGGATAGTTTTTCATCTTGTAATTTATTCTTTTAATTCCAAATTAAATTCTGCCTCTTGTCAAAGTGTAAGTAAGCACACTGTAGACAATTTCTTACAGGGAAGCCTAGCCTAAGGCTTTTTACAAAACAATAAGATCATCACAAAACAATTCTAATATTCACTAAAATGAACAAAGACATATCTAGATTGAAATTAGCTAACTGCAATAAGTGGTTAAAAAATCATTAGAATATCTATTGCTCATCTCACTTCTGCCTTTAAAACCAACCCAGAAGCACCAACTTATATCTAGTACCACATTTCAGCTGGGGCTACAGGAACTGCACCGACTCAGAAACGATCTGAATTCAGGGATGCTGAGAACCCACTGCAGTGAGAATAAAGCCACTGACCTTTATTAAAACTAGGCCATCTCCAAAATGCTTAACTGTGGAATTAATGTTCTTGCACTAGGTATGCAAGGTTTGCAACCTTGGCCCTGAAGTACCAATAATCTCCTAATGGGAGCACACAAAAAAATACGAGATCTGAGAAATAAAAGAATGTTACAAATTACAGGTTACGGTTTTGCTTTGCTTAGTATCCAATGAAGAATATTTTAAGGTCAGAAGGCATCTGTAGGACTGAAATAAAAGGAATTGATTGGGAAGAAGGAAATAACATATGATCTGTTTCACCTAATGAGATCTTCCCTGCAGAATAAGCTGAGAACCACATTTATGAATCATCTGTATTTCCTGCCCTGCTGTTCGGGATTTGAGACTATATGAGCAACCACTAGAATAATTACACGTGGGAAGTGAGCAAAGCTGTCGCTAGAAAGAAAAAGGGCTTGCAAACAAGAAATGCTTTTTAGAGAGCATTCACAGCCTTCAAGGGAACTTCATGAGACATCCTTTCCCCCATCGGCCCAAGACTAAGCACATAGCAACACAGAAAATGTGATTTTTTTTCAGTATTGCTATATTACATGTGGATGCATTACCATAGGTGCAGCTCAGTTGTAGGTAGAGAAATATTTCTACGAAGAATTTGGAGTCTGGTGACAAAGCCAAGGCTGCCACTTTGATCCTCCTCTCCCCTAACAACAGGCTCACCGCTGCAGAAACAAGCCGGGTAGTGATTTCTGGTTTTGCTCTTGCTGACACAAACCAAGTGTGGGCTTCTCAAGCTGTGAAGTATATTAAATTCAATGAGTTTTAACAGAGGGGTTACTGAACCCCAGAACCGCACTGCAAGTCATGCTTCTTTCAGCTGTCCTTTTAATTATATTAAAGGAAAGTTTGGGGAGCTTTGATGCTGATGGGCAAACATCTTGATCTCTTGAAAAAGCTGTCAAAAGTGCTCCCTGAAGCTATAGTTAATATACGACAATGGATGCACACTGGTAGCCAATTTACTCCTCACAGGCCATGCAGAATAGCATCAGAAATCGAGCAAATTATTATATGACTCTGAAAGTTGTTTGACATGCACTGCAGAGTTCTTTGTCATGCAGCCAATTAAGTGACCAAACACAGAACTCAAAAATCCTCATTAATTTGCCCCTTTCTATATAACTGGGAGTGAGAGCCTTTCTTGTCGCAGGCACAAGGACACAAGTAAACGGCAGCATAATTCAATTTACACTCCCTCTCAGAGCCGCAAGTTTCTTTCGTTTAGTCCTCAAGGGTGTTGGGACCAGCCATGCAAGCAAGAAAGAAGTGGGACAAACAGAATTAATCCACTTTAAATATTACTGGTGAAGTCTCAGACTCTCTGCTGAGAGCTACTAGGTTGGCAAAAAACCCCCACAACAGGTCTCATTCTACTCAGCTCTAAACTTAATGCCTTTAATCCTCTGAGGAAAGCCTTTCATTTTTCACTTAGTACAGCAATTCTAACAGCCCACATTCCAAGTGTGAAGCATTCAAAAAACTTTCAGAACCAGAAAGACAGTATCAACTGCAACCACCCCCTACTGTCTACTACCTGGAACCAGCTTCATTAGTGGCTCCGAGGACATCTGTACGCAGAAACTCTGGTGATCTTCACACACCTCCATAATCCTTACCATTTATTGTTCAGACAAACCCAGAATCACAAAACAGAGCATACTGATTTACAGGGGAGCCTGAAGGATGACAGAATCATTTTGGTTTTAAGAGACCCTCAGGATTATTGAGTCCAACCATCAACCCAGCCCTGGCACTAACCCATGTCCCTAAGAACCTCATCTCCACATCTGTTCAACCCCTCCAGAGATAGTGACTCCACCACTGCCCTGGGCAGCCTGTTCCAATGCCTGACAACCCTTTCTGGGAAGAAATTGTTCCCAAGATCCAATCTAAACCTCTCCTTAGCCAATGGAGCATCTTTCCCAAGCCACTCACTCCATCCATCTCAGACATCCACCTTGCTCAGCGCAGTCTAGTTGACTCTTAGCATCAAGAATTGAAGTTTGTGTGGCAGTTTCCTAAATATTGTGAGTGAAAAATACCCCAATGATTGTCTGGTTGTTATACTAACAGGTATTTAGATCACCACCTGTTGGGTTAGTTATTGTTGGATTTTTGAGACAAAAAGGATCATTTACCACATCTGCAACTGAAGGAGCACCATTTGTAAACTCTGTCTCCGGCAAATAGAATCCCTGAGCTTTTAACCCAACGAATATTGTGACATTGCACAAACTAAATCAATATTTGTTTTAATTACAGAATTGCTCAGAGAGATGAAACGATAATCTGATACGGAATTTCCACAGTCGCATCTTTGAATAACTCACAAAATTGCCAGATCTGTTTAAATATTTATTTGTATTATTCATTCATTTTGGGCTAGGGAATGCCCGGTTGAAGGTACATTTCCAGCCCTGTGTGTCAAATTCAGCCACAGATGCTCTTCATGACAATGGGATCATGTCAGCAAGGTTGAAAACTATTTTCTCTACCATTCGTGGTGTACCTTCCAGCGACTTCCCATCTCCCATTGATTTCACAAGGTCCAGGACTTCCACATTTAAGATTTCCTGAAAAATCTCTGCTAAATTGCCCTAGCCAGCCCAGACGTTTCACTGCCTGGTAAAGGACATATCTGTAGTGACATTTAACTGCTATTACAGACAAACTCTCCCTCACAAGATTTTTTTTATGACTTCAGCTACATGATTTTCCAAATGGAAACATACTGTACAAAAATATGTCTAGCCACATTATTTTACTTCCGTATAATACACAAAGCAGAGCTGGAAAAGTTCAATTATGTCATCTCATTCATTCTTCAAGCCCTCCATTATGGGAGTGTCCTCTTCAATGTATTTATCAGCTTTGTCCATGTTTATACTAAACAGCTCAGGCAATGAGCTTTCATCGTTTTTTACCTACTAAAGAGGTCAGCACATGATTAATGTTTCAATAAACCAGTTGCCTTTCCAAGTGAAAGGGAAGAAGCCCTTGAAATTAAGGGTAAACTGAATGCCCTAGAAATCTAAACTGTCTAATCCCACACATGAAACAAAATACCCGTTCACAAAATAAAGCCAATACCCACTATAGGCAGTTGGATTTTGCAGGAAAATTCAGGTATAGACAGCCCCCCATTTTTACACCCCTGTACATTATACATACACGTATAAAAAACAACCAATCACCCATAAGTACAACATCAAAGTCAGTAAGCATGAGACAGAAATTAGCAGGTAAAACTTCCATATTCCTTAAAGCAGCATTAACTCACCCATCGCAGACAAACAGCTTTATATCTAAGTCACAGGAGCAAATGCTCTAAGGCAAGGTGACAGGATAAACAACATAACCTGAGGCCTCGTGCTTGAAAAGCCTACAAACAGGTCTTCCTGAAGCACTGGGGCTTGACTTTGTTCACGTAAAACACAATATAAGCCTATTTCCTTGTGAAATTTGTTTCTAAATTTGCAAGTGTAAGAGGTGAAGACAAAAAAAAAAAGGCAGGCAGGAATTATATGAGTGACATGCCATAAGTGAAACCCAGGTGGTTTGGAGACACCTTCACGAGCAGGAGGTTTGCGTTCTTGTTTTGCATGTGTCCAGACTGTCCTGCTGAGCCCGATGGGTCTCGTCAGATATTTCCTGCAGTTTTTCCCATTTTCTGGTTTAGAGATTTTACCTGAAATTTTTGTCAAGTCCACAAGCAACCAGGCAGGTGGGAGGAGATGAAGAATGAAACTATTATCCTGTAACCTTAACCTTAGAACCTGCTGCCACAAAGATGGGAATAATCAGATTATTCATAGAGACAAGACCCACTTCACAATCATTCAGTCAAACAACTGGACATGTTTATTAAAAACACAAGAAATACCTGGACATAGGCCCTGCAAGAGCGCTCCCTTTTCTGAAGCTGAGTCCATAAAGACAGCAGATTAAAGACGGAATAGAAAAAACAAGTTAGTGACAGAACAAGGAAAAAAAAGAATTGAAGAAAAAACGCCTTATGCTAAAAATCTCATTTATCTTTTTTACCAGCTCCTGCAAACCAACCAAAGCAAAGGCAGCATGCGAGTTAGGTAGAAGGCTCCAGAAAGATGAGTTAGACCTTTTTCAGTGAAATAAAGCACAGACTGGCAACTTTGCAAGAGCGGCTGTTAGATGGGAGTAGGCGCAGAAGTGGAGATGTTCACAAGACAGCATTTTCCTTATGGCTTGGAGATAACACATGGTATTCCACCTCAAACAAGGCTTGAAAGGACAGGGCTGATGCTTATTTACCTAAGAGGAACGTGAACTCTGCAGTCAGACAGCACGGTGTGCCAGAACCAAGCTTTGGATGAACGAGATTAATTCCAGGGAGCAAGGAGCAGGATGGCATTGTGATATCGGATGAAGTTGCAGGGACCTGTCCCAATACACCCACTGGGGTCTTTGGCTCAAGGCAAAACCTACAGTGCTCCAGTTCCACTGCTGTGAGCTTGCTTAAAGCCAGGTTTAGCACATGGCGAGAGTGATAACACATCGCACCGCAGGGGAGAGCATTGCCCGGGGCTCCTGATAGCGTAAAGGGCTGCTGAGGAGGACATAACCATGAATTCATCTCCCCTATGGATTAAACTGCTTCTTCAGGAATGAATTTTCCAGGCCTCTCTGATACCGAGTTGTGTTTTCCTTTGTGATTCCTGGGCCTAAACGCTTTATATGCTGAATAATTTTTCCACATAGGATCTCACCTTTTCCGTAGGAGCCATATTTTTCACCGTGCTTGGATATGCACTCGCGTGCCTCCTGCCTGATATTCATGCGATGAAATTCTAGCAGGCACCAATTTACCTCCCCAGGATTTTGCAGGCTGTCTGCATCGCTGCAAATGAAAACTTGCAAAAACCTGGCTGCTGGCTTTGCCGGGTTTGTTTTTGCTGATGTGCCTGGGTTGGAAATGGCACATCAATGAAAATTCGGGGTAACTTGTGCTCCCAACTCACAGCACTGCAATCCCATCAGCACAGCTAATTTTGTCCCCAAGAGTTTTGAGGCTCTGAAATAAACAAAATACACCCGGGTATTGCAGAATGCCTAATTTCAATATCTAATTCATCAATTTGTAACAGTAGAAATCTTCCTCTGGGTAAACTTGTCCAGTGCGAAGACTTAAGAGAAACAAACGGAGATCAAAGAAAGCCTTGCTGAAAATTACAGAGCTATCCACTCGAGGGTCTCGTCAGTCTGCAATACAACAATTATTACCTTAATTAAACCTGATCCAATGGAAAGCATAAAGCTTTTGTGACAGGAAAGTGGCACCTGACAGATGATGGCTTTTAAAAATTCCGATCATGCCAGTTTATTTCAATTCATTGTGCATCAGCTTGTTAAAAAAAAAGTACAAAACAGCACAGGTGATTACTGTCCGATCCCCAGATTGCTTTAATGATTAAAAGAATATTTAATGGCTAGTGCTTACTTCATTCTTTCTTTCTGACTAAACAAACTCTGAAAATGATTTTTTTTTTTTAAAACTCTTGATCGGTGAAGGGGAAAATGGAGCAGTAACTCTGCTGCTTTTTGTTTGCGCAATACTACTTCCAAGCTGAATTCACGCCTTCTTCAACGAACACAGAGCGGTCGCTCTTCTAAAGAATTAAGTGGGGAATGAGAGCAAGCAAATTACCAGGCCTGTCATTTGGATCACTGACTCGCATCGCTGTTTTGCAGGACTCCACGCAGTCCGGAATTTTAATGTGGAGTGGAACTGATTTGTAGGAGGACCTGCTTGTGCAAAGCTGGTGGCACAGGGGGAGGAAAAACCTGCTTGCGATACAGCCTTATTTCACATCATTGAGATGAATATCAGGACGTGGGATATAAAAAAGATGAAAAATACGTGCTGGCAAAGCTGAAGTGACAAAATGTTGGGTGTGACTAGGGCGTGTTCAGAAAAGCAAGCGTGAAACCCATTAGTAGGTGACATTAATTGCTGGTTTTACCTGACATCATCAGGCATCACCACCATTTCAAACAAAGAACTGTGGCGTGATTATAACAAATAATGTTATGCTGATGTAACAGCTAATATCATTATTATCTATGTTGTTATAAAATAGCTGGAAGCAGCGCTAATTAAAAGCATTGAGATAAACCCAATTCACGGCACATGCAAAGCACATGAGATGCAGTACTCCAATTCCCTGTAATCTTAAACAATCCAGAAGCCCTTTGCATTTAAAACACAGTTAAGTCTACAACAATAACTTACAAGAAAAACACAGCTTCATGTATTTCTCTTCACAAGACAAACAAGAAATTTCAGGCTTAGCTGGGATCATTTATTCCCTCTACAACCTCGGGACCAAGTTCTGTTCTCACTTACAGGGCTGTCAGAGCAGCTGAGAATAAAATTTGGGGTTTTATTTTATCTGGATGGCCAACAGAACCATGTGCTTGTAGCCACAGAGTTCATCTGCTCCTTGATCTGGCGTCCAGACCTGCACAATTCACCATCTGAATCCTATACAAGTCCTAGCCCCTACATTAAGGTGAAATTCAGTGATGAAAGGGGCCTTGGACCAAGGAAAACCTCAACTTTAACTGGATTCTTACAGACTTCACAGCCAGGATTTCCTCCCATGACTGGCAACTTCTTGCACCTTTAGTACGTAGCAATTTCACTTAGTTCTGGAAATGACAAAAGGAACTAATCATTCAAATGGGGGGCACAGAAACCACAGTGTCATCATGCAGAAAGATGCTTCTGGGCTAAGTCACAGATCATCACTAAAAACACCCTCTAATACTAAACCATCCTGAACACCTGAAGCATTCAGCATGCTGGCACATTTTGTGCCTTTGATAATATACCTCCAGTGTAAATAAATGGCTCTGTCTGCTTTTTTTTTTTAATATTCATGCATATAAGCTGCCATTTGACCTTCACATTCAGCATCTTGCAATGTTAGAAGATATTAAAAAAAAAAAAAAATCAATATTCAGACTCTCTCTGTCTCTTGCTGCTTTAAATATTCACATTTTCTGGATCATATTACATGGCATTTCACAGACAGATTCAGCACTGGAAACATTGGGCAAAATTCTGGTCTCAGTCACGCTGGCACAAATCCAAAATAATTGCTGTGGAGTCACTGGAGTTATTCTCATATTGAGCTGTGAGAGCTGAGACCACAATGAAGTACCTGGAGTTCATATCTCAACACATCTACAGGTATACATTTCCCAGAACCAATACTACAGTTGGCATTTACAACTGTTTCTTTTCTCAGCAAAATAAAACACACTGCAAACGAAAAACTGCCAGGTACTCTTGTCTACTAAGAAAGAATCACTGCTCTCAAATGGTAACCATTCAGAAAGACATTTTTAACAGCTCTCCAGGGAGAGCCAAACCCTTCCCAGATTTTTACCTTATTTAAGCTGCGGGCAGCGCTGTCCTTCCCACCTGGCGTTAGGTTTCGGAGCTGCACATCAAGTAAGTTGACCAGCTGCACCATGGCGGACACCGAGTATGTGATATCTCCAGCGTACATGTGGTTTTTCGTGTGCTCTGCAAGCTCCCGGGCAATGTTGGCAGCCATCTCCCCTGACCTCATCTGCAATTGAGAAACCAGGGGAAAAAGTTGTCCCTGGCTGTTGGTATGACATTATTCCAGTCCCTTCCACCCCCACAGCGTTAAATGAGTCAACTGCCCACAAGGAGAGAAGGAGGAGAAGGAGGAGAAGGAGAAGAAGGAGAAGGGAGAAGGGAGAAGGGAGAAGGGAGAAGGGAGAAGGGAGAAGGGAGAAGGGAGAAGGGAGAAGGGAGAAGGGAGAAGGGAGAAGGGAGAAGGGAGAAGGGAGAAGGGAGAAGGGCAGGGAGAAAGGGAAAGGCAAGGAGAAAGGGAAAGGAAGACAATGAGGAAGAAGACTAAGAAGAAGATGACAAAGACGACGAAGAAGACAAAAACGAGAAGACGAAGATGAGAAGACGAAAAGATGAAGAAGATAAAGAAGACAAGAAGACGACGACAAAGAAGATGAAGATGACAAAGATGAAAACGATAAAGAAGAGAAGGAGAAGACAACAACAAAGATGATGAAGAAAAAGAAGGAGAAAAAGACCAAGAAGGAGGAGAAGGAGAAGAGGAGGAAGAAGAAAAAGGAGAAAAAGAAGAAGAAAAGTTCCCAAGAAGGAAACTTTGACAAGGACTTTCATAATTTGATCATGTACAGTGTTTGGATAGGGTTTGCCACCTAGGGTCACCATAGTGGCTTCAACACAACCATTTCTGATCCTCTCCTCGTAGGACACTGCTGGAATTCAGGGGCAGCTGCTTCTCTGGCCATGCTAGAGAGGGCCTCAGCTAGCTTGTCCTGTTTCCTTATCTATGTCACTTGGGAAAAAAACCCATGTAAATAGTCTCTCCTGTCAAGAAAGAGCAGTTTCTGATTCCAGAAGACTATTTCACAGTTCACAGTATCACAGTATCACAGTATGTTTGGGATTGGAAGGGACCTCAAAAGATCATCTAGTCCAATCCCCCTGCTGGAGCAGGAACGCCTAGGTGAGGTCACACAGGAATGTGTCCAGGCGGGTTTTGAATGTTTCCAGGGAAGGAGACTCCACAACCTCCCTGGGTAGCCTGTTCCAGTGCTCTGTTACCCTCACTGAGAAGAAGTTCTTTCTCAAATTTAAGTGGAACCTCTTGTGTTCCAGCTTGATCCCATTGCCCCTTGTCCTATCATTGTTTGCCACTGAGAAGAGCCTGACTCCATCCTCGTGGCACTCACCCTTTATATATTTATAAACATTAATAAGGTCACCCCTCAGTCTCCTCTTCTCCAAACTAAAGAGCCCCAGCTCCCTCAGCCTTTCTTCATAAGGGAGATGCTCCACTCCCTTAATCATCTTTGTTGCCCTACGCTGGACCCTCTCCAGCAGTTCCCTGTCCTTCTTGAATTGAGGGGCCCAGAACTGGACACAATATTCCAGATAGGGTCTCACCAGGGCGGAGTAGAGGGGAAGGAGGACCTCTCTCGATCTACTGACCACCCCCCTTGTAATACACCCAAGGATGCCATTGGCCTTCCTGGCCACAAGGGAACAGTGCTGGCTCATGGTCATCCTGTTGTCCACCAGGACCCCCAGGTCCCTTTCCCCTACACTGCTCTCTAATAGGTCATGCCCCAACCTATACTGGAACCTGGGGTTGTTCCTGCCCAGATGCAGGACTCTACACTTTCCCTTGTTAAATTCCATCAGGTTATCCCCCGCCCAACTCTCCAGCCTGTCCAGGTCCCGCTGGATGGCAGCACAGCCTTCTGGCGTGTCAGCCACTCCTCCCAGCTTAGTGTCATCAGCAAACTTGCTGATGGTACACTCAATTCCCTCGTCTAAATCATTAATGAATATATTGAATAATATTGGCCCCAGTACTGACCCCTGAGGCACTCCACCAGATACTGGCCTCCAACTGGACTCCGCACCATTGACCACCACTCTCTGGCTTCTCTCTTTAAGCCAGTTTGCAACCCACCTCACTACTCTATTGTCTAGACCACACCTCCTCAATTTAGCTGTGAGGATGCTGTGAGGAGATGATTTTTGTTCCCACTCCTGTGCAAAAAAAAAAAGAGTTCCTTGTGAAAGGAACAAAACCAGATGACATAACCCAGACGAACAAGAGAAAAACGTTCACCATTCCCATCATGTGGGTTTAATAATCAGGTGCTAATTTAACACAGCATTTGCACACACTAGACGTGCTCCTTACCATACCACTTCTGTAATGAGGCTGGTGATTCTCAGCACATAAAAGCACATTAACTTCGGAGCAAAAGGCTTAAGGTTTCAAGCAGAGGTCTGCTGGAGGGGAAAACCAAGCAGGTTGTTTGCCTGAACCTCCTATTAGAAGACTTCTATTGTCTAGTTGAGTCATAAGTCTCATGAATCACCTGTAGTGAAAATCACTGTGTAATTATTTGAATTATTTGGGAAATTCTCTTTCCCCTGTGTTTTCTTCCCCTTTCTTGCTCTCCTTTGCTCTCTCCACCTGGTATTCCCTTCCTCTCCTGAGCCACAGGGACTGGGGACAGGGCAGCTGGTCCCACCTCCTTTTTTTTTTTTTCGTTATATACTGCTCTGTGACCTGGAACACAGATCTACAGGGAATTTGCCAGGGATAAGGAGAAGTTACACAGGACGACATCTAAATGAAGCTCCCACTTCTCTGGAAGGCTCAATGACCAAATCTGCAGGGCTCCTCATATGAAATTTACAATTGTTTTATCTACCAACAGTTAGAAATCAGATATTTCTCTTGTTCTCTCAATTTCTGGTGCTTATTATAAAAGCGAGATCCCAGGGAAAGATTGCAGGCTGAGCTTCTACCTCTCTGTTAATCAATTAGCTGAGTTATAAATGAATAACTTACTTCCATCAATTTGATAGCAACAGCCCATCTGATTTAATGAAATCTAACTCAAGATGCTCATGCTCATCTTCAGAGAATTAAACCATATGATGATGTAGATAAGATAAATATAGGAGATAATGTGTTGTTCTTCCCATTAGAGCAATGATAATATATATGCAAAGACGGAATTATTTTTTCCTTGTTATACTCGAGGCTAATGCCACAGAAACCAGATCCTGCTCGCCTGAGCAGATGAAGAAAATCACATGTTAGCATGGAGCCTGAATTTTCACCTCTTCCCTTGGCCTCTAGAACTTTACAGAACGACTGCATCAAATCCCTTTACATTAAAAAAAAAAAAAAAAAATTAAAAAAAAAAATATATATCTTTTCCAAATTTTCCTGCAGTTCATTGCTAGAGCTCAACATGTACCATGATACAGGGTGTTTCTGTCAGCCTTCCAGGAAAACTGCAGGGATGCAAGAAGTTTTTTAGAAAGATGTTAGAAAACAAAAAATGTTGCCCAACAACTGATGGGTACATTTTCTCTTGGCCCACACACCAATGAAAACTGATTTACTTGTAAATCTGAGCAATTCTAGTGCAACCAAACACACACCCCAAAATAGACAATGATTGAAGAAACACCCAGGAAAAGGCACATTAAAGCTCAAAACCTATGAACTCCCAGGACATAAAAAAATTCACCCAAATTCATCTCACACACCCAAATTTCCTGAAAAGGCAGGGACGTGCTATTTTCTTGGGATGCCGTGTCTGGTCGATGAAGCTACTTTCTAAACCTCTTCACCCAGAAAATGCACCTCCAAGTCACTACAACAGCGTTGATGTGCATTTTCCATCCTGCCTGTGTGCATAACGCCAGGGGATTCCAAAATGATGGCCATATGACATGTTAATGGTTATTTTACCAATTCTTTTGAGCATTTTCTGCTGGACTTGAAGTGTCTCCTATCCTGTCCCACCAAATCCAACTTCCGCTATTGGTCCCAAATGCTGGCTGAATATTCCAGACCTCAGATATATGTCTGGACTCTTAGAAAAACAGGACTGAACTATTTATTTTTTTTTAAATTCTACATAATTCTGCTCACCACTGCCCAAGAAGACGCACTACTAACTTATTCCCTTTTACAAAGCACCTCTCTATGGCTTCCTCTTATTATTGCTGTGGGGAAGATGAGCTCCTCATGAGGTATTTCTCCCAAAATCGATAATATTCTTGAGCTCAAACACTGACATAGTCACAAAGGAACAATCCCTGGAAATTCCTCAAGGGTCAGGCAGTCACTGAGAGGCAAGGAAGAAGTCACGGAAAAAATGTGCAAGTAATGGAGCTTGTAGCCGGAAGGCTCAAGTACAATAAAGGGAATTAAAAATAATACATGTCTTTTTGACTTGAGACTAAATTTTTTTAATTTTCCATTTTGATTATTAAAAAAACTAATTTAAAATTCAAAACGTGTTCTGGGATAGAAAAATACATTCTGTTCAAACTAAATCCGATTTCTGGTGGTTTTAGGTGATTTTTGCTAAAATGACGATCCTCCTGTAGCATCGCTTGCTGTTCCAGCTCTACCTTCCTGCGAGGGAACAGACTGTGGAAGAGGGCAGCGGAATAAAAATGAGAGAAATGGTAGAAAAGAAGGATTTATGGAAGAAAATTAAAAAGAAAGAAGAAAGAGGCTGGGAAGGGGACACACACGTGGAAACACCAGTGGCTGTAAAGGCAAAAATATTTTCCTGCAGCCTGAGCTTGACTGATAAAAAAAGGATGGTAGGAAAGACTGAAGCAGCATTTTTAAAACCAGTGACATACAGATGGACAAGTCAGCTGGAAAGGCCATGGAGGTGATGCCATTTTTTGAAATGATGATATCTAAACAATGTAAACTGCATTTAAGGTCTGTTTAATAATCCACCGACCATAGCACCTGCTGCATCCAGTACATGATGGTGTCATCGGGACAAGATGATGTGGTGAGGTCCTTCACAAATCCCACCTCTCTGCCATACACATCCCAGCAGATTTACGAGAACTGGAGAAGGTACTTTGAATCCCAAGGTTTATCTTCTCTTTGTGACTATGTCATCTTGGGGAGGACATATTGGATGGGACAGACTTTTTAGCGTGGCCTGTTGCAATAGGACAAGGGGTGATGGTTTTAAACTAAAGGAGGGGAGATTCTGGCTGGACAGGAAGAAATTTGTGACTCTGAGAGTGGTGAGACATTGGCCCAGGTTGCCCAGAGAAGTGGTGGTTGCCCCATCCCTGAAGACATCCCAGGCCAGGCTGGACGGGGCTCTTATCAACCTGATCTGGGCAAAGATGTCCCTGCTCATGCCAGGGGGTTGGACTGGATGAGCTTGGAAGGGCCCTTCAACTCAAACTATTCTGTGATTCTATAATAGGAACAGGGGTGGCTTTAGATTTACAGGTTTGAGGCTTCTCATGTGTTCCGGAGGGACACAATGCTTTCTGTTCTGCTCCAAAAAAAAGGCGTCTTCTCCATCACGGGTGAGAACCTGAGCGCAGCGGTGCCTTCTCCTCCCAGGAACGACCCACAACTGAAAAGCTATTTTCAGGCAAGTCACACACTGTGCAAAGGCTGGTAACGATGAAAGAAAGAGGTAAAACAAACAGGTTGAGGGGGAATGTACAACCTCACGATCTGGATGATGCGATGTATCCAAAGCTGACCTTTTTGCTTCCTTTTACTGCTTGACTCCAGAGATAACTCAGGTAGCAGTGCATAATTCAATCGTGCTGGCAAGTTTATTCTACTGCTATGTTACGAGGGCATGGTAGGCACCAACAATAAAGTTAAAGTAAATGTCAAGAGGCCAACGAATTGCTGAAGCGGACATTTGTTCTCATCTTCCATCAAGCACAATAACTCTAAGGGAAGCTAATAGAGGGTTGTAAAACCCACATCCCATGATGCAAGCAGGCAAACAACCCACGTGTGGTCTGAGCACAGCAGGAGAAAGAAAAGAAGTGAGCAAATAATCCCTACTTCACTCTAGAGAGATGAAAACAAGCACAGCATTTCCCTCCCATCCTCATTGGCTTGACAAAATCCCTGCAGGGTACACATCACCCTTCTTCCCACTCAGGAATCAAAAGCAGAAATCAAAAGATATTTAGCAGATCCCCCTAGTCTTTCCACTGACTGGTAGAAGGTTCCCAAAGCTGAACAGAACTAAATTTCTCCAGAAAAATAATAATAATTAAAAAAATCCAGTCCCAATTGTGATCTCCTGAGCATTTGTGAAAACCTGGCTCTTCAATTTTAGCCTGCTTTGAAAGCACCTAACAAATTAAATGAGGCTCATTTGTTACGTAAATGCTTGCTGGGGCTTCAAACAAAATAAATCTAACCTTGATGGAGATTTCATCAGTACAGGCTATTATTTCCTCGGCTAATGGCTAATGGCCTAGCCATCTTCACCAAGCAGTGAGAGGTCTCCCAGCTGCCTGGGTGAATTATGGCTGGAGTAAGTAATATTAACCCCTCCAGCATAAGTACGTGGGTCATAAAACAAGAGCTACACAGCTGCTAATGGCAGCAAAGGCAGATTTTATTAATCAGCTAGCCGCAGCAGATGGCAGGAGACCTGCCCACCTTCCCGTGCAGGACAGAGGGACTGTGAGCTTTGTCGTGTCACAGCAGCCCCACGTTAATTATATTTTCCTCTGCCTTTGGAGAGAGATGGTGATAAATAAAGATGGAGCGGGATAGTGGTGATCAGCGATGTACATACGAGCAATTTGCAGGTTGTTGAGCCTTGGTTAAGACAGGAGACAGGGAAGAGAAGGAGAAAGAGTCTCAGCTGTAGGGTCACCCCATCCTGTTCACTGGTGAGCAGCAGGAGAGCTGGCCCACAACACCAGGACTCAAATCCAGCTAAAGTGTTGGATAAATCCCCACAAATTGCTGTAATAAGGATTCAGCCCACAGGCTCTGTGGCGTAAACATGCATCTGGTCTCTGTAATTAAATCAGCTGAAAGCATCACTGGGTATTAATAACAAAAACATTCAACATATTGCTACCAAATAAGCTCCGCTTGTCTTCAACTTCTACTGTCACATGTTAACGCACTTTTAACACTGATAGATGATGAAGTCCTACAAAACATTCATCAAGAGACTTGAGGGTCAAAAGATGTGCATTACTGCGGCATTGTTTGCTATTCCATCAGTCCTTCTATGATCTGGGCAGAAGTTAAGAACAGAAAGCCAGAAACGCAATGTAAACATTCCATACTGAGCCTGTCTTTCTTTGGTAAAGAATCTCAACTTAGCGGTTTATCCTCTGCTTGCCTGGCCTGAGAAAATCCTTGGGGATACATGAAAGGGAAACTTTCCTTTTGCTATGAATCACTATTTTCCATATGTCCATGCACCTCTTCCTCCTTTTCTTGCTGAAAACAAGACCTGTTGTTCACTCTAGTTTAATTCCACTCGCCAGTCCTTCTCCTTTGTCTTTCCCTCACCCTCTTTGCCTTAATTTCCATCAGAATTTACAGTCTCACCTTCTCCTTGCAATTCCCGGCTCTTATGCACAGCTCATGCTTTATGTGTGACTGTGGGTCACTTTGGGTCCCCTGATGTGAAAACCACAGGGGAGTGGAGGAAGGTCAGTGCACAGACTTGGCATGGTCAATGTGTAGAAAGGTTTTACCTTCTGAGTGATGTGGTTGATCCAGGGAGAAGAGCAATTGCTGAGATCAGGTCCTTGGGGCTCCCAGATACCATCTGGCGCAAGACACCGGAAAGTTGCCACACCTGGAAGAGGAAAGTCATTGCATTCAGTGTTATCGGACGTATTTTGCCCCTGGGACTCCATCTCACAGGCTAAATTTCACAATGACAGACACCTCACACAAAGCCTGGGAACTTATTAGTGCTCAGAACCTCAGCAAGGCACTTCCACATCATCCCAGTGTTCCAATCTCCCGCCACCTTCTTGTTTAGGAGCATTAAGACATAAAAGACCTGTGAGGTGCAGACCCTGCGGCTCAACTTCCTCGCTGCTTTATGAAGATTTTACTGCTCCAAGTAATCATTAATTGACCATTTAGTTGGAAACATGAAAAAGTTTCAACATGACAGACACCAAGATGTAAATTCCCGACCATCAAGAGTTTTTTTGGGCAAGGCCAGCCCAGATCCCAGCTACAAAAGACAGCAAAGTGCCTCAGGCTTTTACAAAGAGAAATGCATCTGAAATGGTGCAGCTAAAGATCTTTAAAAAAGCAAGAAAGTTGGGTAGATTAAAGACTCGGCATTCTGTAAAGTGCTCTGCCCTGCAGAGCCAGACTTTGCAGCAGAGAAGTGAGTTATAGGCCAGGCCTGACGGCAGCGCCGATTAAACTCAGGGGGTTTGCTTGTTCCTTCAAAAGGAGCTGGAAGAGGCCCACTGCTAATATACCACAGCTTTTAACAAATCACACGAATCACTCACATTAGAGATGGAAAAGGCTTATTGCCATCCCCTGTCCACAACATTTTTTTTCTTTCCTTAGCTATTTTCATTCAGCCCTTAGCTCTTGCGCTTCGAAAAGGGCTCCCTGCCTCCAGCCTTCATTTCCCCTTTTTATCTTTTCTTCCCGTTTTCACAGCTTCAGTTCAGACCATCCTTTCCCCTCTCTGGAACCAAATGACACTTTTTGCACTCATTTTACCAAGCAGGGTTTGGAAAGACAGCAAAAATGCTCTCTACCTATTTTCACCACTGCTGTCTTTCCATGCCCCTTGTATTTTAATGTATATTTTATCAGTCTGACCTCACCAAATTCAAGAGAGTCATTCATATACACGAGTGCGAATGGCTCTCCAGGGCAATGTAGTGGAGAATTAATCGAGTCTCCTCTGCAAGCCAGATCCCTCCAGCCCTTATTTTCAGGCAATTTCCTCTCCCTTCTGATTTCTTCTTGGCAAGTTGCTTCTCAGGGCTGGACAACAAGACTATCTTGAAAAATAAATACTTGTGGAAAACTCTGTTTGTTAAAATACAGCAAACTAAACCATATGCCAAACCCCATTATTTATTCTATCATGTTTTAATTTGGACAGTAAATTTCCAAAAGCAACCTTTCGGAAGGTAACAACTAGTGGGGGAAGAGGAGAAGGAGCAAAATCCAATAAATAATAAACCACTCTGAAAGATTTGGCTTTGTTTCCCCCTATTCCCTACCTCCCCCGCTTTCCCTGCTGATTGCACTGTCTGCAGTCTGAAAAAATCACTCAGGCTGGTTCAGGAGTGCGATCTGGGAATATCTGTGCTGGGAAATGCTGGCCATGGACTTTGAAATGCAAACGGCATTGCGCGGAGCTTCATCAATATCTAACTTCTGTTGATTTTCTTTTTGCTCCAAACAGGCAAAGCCTCAGTCATCAACACATCAGACCATGAGCCCAGAGGCGGCAAAACCAGGGAAAATGGGTACACTGCACATCACCACTTAGGGAGGTAGAAGCTCTTACAATGTGTCAAGCTCAACCCCACAAGCTAATAAAGCTTGTGCCCTCCTTTGGTCAGAGCTCAGGACGCCAAAAATCCTGCATGACGTGCTCTGAAGCTCTGGCCCTGGCTAACTCCACCGATGGATGCCCTGATGCCACAGGGGCCCATGCGCAATCTGGCTGCATGCTTGCAATGTGGCCCATGGGCAAACAGATACACCTCACAGTGGCTGAGGGACCTGGCGCTGTTTAGCCTGGAGAAAAGGAGGTTGAGGGGAGACCTCCTCCCTCTCTACAACTACGTGAAAGGAGACTGTAGCATGGAGGCTGCTGGTCTCCCGATTAACAAGCGAGAGGATGAAAGGAAACGGTGTCAAGTTGTGCCAGGGGAAGTTTAGATTGGATATTGGGAACAATTTATTCCTCAAAAGGGTTGTCAGGCATTGGAACAGGCTGCCCAGGGCAGTGGTAGAGTCACCATCCCTGAAGGGGTTGAATAGATGTGAAGATGAGGTTCTTAGGGACATGGTTTAGTGCCAAACTTGTGTTAATGGTTGGACTCGATGACCTTGAGGGTCTCTTCCGACCAAAATGATTCTATGATCCTCCCCCAACTCACCTATGGAGCCCATGGGACACGGCTGCTTCGCCACTTGGCCCTGCCGGGTCCGAGACCACAGAATCTCCCGGGTTTCCACGGAGTCGCAGCTCTCCGCACCGGTCGGCGGTACCTGGGATGAGGCGGACAGGAGGTGTGTGGTCACTTCCTCGGGGATGTCAGCCATGGGGGATGGTGTGCTGGTGCTCCTGTTCCTCCTGCCCGAAGCTGAGGTGGTGGTGGGACGGCCGGTGCTGCTGGTGGTCGCCCGTGGCGTGGTGCTGCTGGGGGTGCTCCCCGGGGCCAATGCCCCCGATGTCAATACTCCTGAAATAAAGGCACAAAGAGCTGGTTAGAGAGAAGAAAGGGAAAAAGGATTCAAGTGTAAGAGGGTGAGGATGGAGTTACGGCCAATACAAGGCTGGTTGCACAGCCACCTCACTGGGAGAAGCTGGAGCAGGCAGTGAGAGAAGCACCCAGGGGAGTCATGGTCGCTGGAGCACAAAGGCTTTTCCAAAAGCACTAGCATCTGATGAAAATACAGCAGCAGTTTATGTCCTCCCCATTTTTCTTCCTGTCATTTTGGTGTAAAGAAATCTTATTTTCCATTTTTTAGGGAACACCCAGCACAAAAGTGCTTTTCATTTTTTAGTCTTGCTGAAGACCAGCTGGTTTGAAGAGAAAAACTTTTTCCATAGTGTAATTAAAAAAACCACATCACAAATCCATCCCCAAGAGAGGTATGAACCCAGGGCTATTCTCCAGAGCAAGCCCCACCAGCCCGTCCGAATCCTCCAAGAGCTTCAACCTCAACAGGCTCTTTCTTTTAAAACCTGTGATGGGCAGCTGAGCAGCAAGAGGTGAGGAACCCTGTTTAGAAACGTGTTGTCCCATCCTACATCCTGCAATAGCTGCACGAAGTACTGCATTGGGTGACTATTGACAGAAGTTCACCTTCTTTTGGGTTGTATTTATTACAGAGCAAGGTATATGCTTAGATCAGAACTTCATGCAGATTTCTTTGTGGCTTGACCTGAAATCTCAGGTGGGGAAACAGAGGCAGGCTGCCTCCAATTGCTCCTCCATCACCCTGACATGTACTGGTTATGAAGAAACCTGTTTTTTTTGTGATTTAAGTAATTTAAGCAATTCTCCTGCCCCAGTGTAATAAATAAAGTAGCAGCTGAAGCACCTGCTTGCTCTGGTTTTAGGTAATTTTACCCCAAGTCTGAGACATCCCCTCCTCAAACTTTAAAGCCCTCAGCATCATAAACATAATTTTCTGAAGGATCAGTATTTTAGTTCAAGAAAACTTTCCATTTAAAAATCCCAGCTCTACTGTACATCAAAAAAAGGATTATCTTTGGAGGCTGTGGGAGAAAAGATAAGCAACAGTGCAAAAGGCACTAAACCACCTGAGCACCAGGATACTGATCTAAAATCATCCAAAATTATTCAATGAGTCAATCCAGTAACGAGCTCCAGCATACGTGACCACATGCCACCAGCACCCGGTTTCACCAGCCCCGCTGGTCCATTTTGCTCGCACAACTATGTGTTTGAAACCAAAATTAATTCGTAAGAAGGGAAAGAACAAGAGATCAGGATCATTTACATATAAATGATTCTCAAATCCAAGCAAAAATCATGAAGAGACTGCAACTTGTGCAAAATTACCTCAATCCTACAGCCCAGGACAGAGATCAAACCTCCAGATTAACTCAGGCTGCCAATAAACGGTGAAATTTTAACTTGGGGAAAAGCAGCATTGAGGCATTGCTTTAATAGAACGATTTAATTTAATTAATTAATTCAATTTAATAACAAAATCTTTGCTTGCAGTAACCTTTGAAAACCATCAACACTATTACAACTAGAAATGCAGAATATAATCTTGATTATTTTACTGCTTATTTTCACCATGTGTTGCCATATCCAGAGTTTAAAGAGAGCTTTGGGGTAAGACTCAGTTTTTACTTCTAGGCTTGTTTCTTCTTTATTTCCCAACCTTTACCACGAGCTCATTCCCCTGGAGTAGAATTTTCCTTGGTGGAAGAAAAATCATAGGAAGGATTTGCTCATAGGAAAAATAAATAAGTGTGGGGTTTTTTTTTTGTTAAAGCAGCTTTGATTGCAAGTGAGACTACTTGTGATTGCTACCAAGCTACCTTTTCTGTATTTTTTTTTTCCTTTTGGCACCTAAGTATTCATAGAATAATAGAATATTTTGGGTTGGAAGGGACCTTCAAAGCTCATCTAGTCCAACCCCCTGTCATGAGCAGGGATATCTTCAATTAGATTCAGAATATATATTCAGAATATGACCCACTGTACTCAGTAATTAGTTTTGCCCTTTTCGTATCTGGCAACTGCACCCTTGGCTTACAGCATTCCTTTTTATCATTTCTTCTTATTCTACTGAAAGATGGTGCAAGCTGTATTTACATAGCAAATAAGGAGGTTTATGCACATCCTGAAAGCAGCAGCACAAAAAAACCCCAAAGCTAATACAGTTAGAGGATTATATCACAGCTGTTTTTCACTTCCCTGTCACTTAAACGCATGTCATGGGAATTAGTTTCCTACAGGCATTTTCAAAGGCATTTCAGAATATATTCTGAAATAGAAAGAAATAATTATTATTTGAAAATAAGTATTTTCCCATTTTCTCTGGCTTTTTTTGGGGGGTGGGTTTTCACCAATTCTCTGTAAAGTGGCAGAAAAGGACGACTGACGTCAAGGAGCTTCCAGGTCAAGTCTTGCAAACCCCGTGTCATCCCAAAGAGCAGCAAGAGCAAGGATCCATCAACACGGTTGGCCACATGTGGCATAGAAAATCACTTAACATGCTTTTTTCACCTCTGAATCTCAGTTTGAACATTTAACATCAACCTAAACGACAAAGAACGAGAGTTGAAAGGTGCAAAACCATCACGACAGGCTCAAGTCCAGGGAACTTGCTCCAACTCTTCCTTTCTCAATGCACCACAACTCTTGGGAAGACAATTAATACATTCAAAACAGTCACCATACAGGACAAAAAATATGTCCAACAGGCAAAAGAGATGCCTATCAAAGCCCTTTTTGAATAAAAACTTGACACTTCTGACAACGATCAACTGTTCATTAGGCATTCCAGATTGCTATGGAAAGGTCGTTTTGTTAAAAATGTTCAAGCTATTATTGCAAACTTCTATGTTTTTCCTGAAAAAATAAGAACCCAAACAGCAGCCTGGGTGTTTTTTTGTGAAATACCAACTTTTATGCTTTTGTAGGGTTTTTATGTATGCGTGTGTGTGTGAGTGCTTAATGCCTTCTCTGGCTCCCAACAGCTCTCAGTGTCAGGTCCCCATTTCAGTTGTCATTTGAGTAAAAGAAGCTATTTTTTTTTCTTTTTCCTTCTCTAAGAATTACTGGATCCTGCTTAAAGCGTGTAACTTCAGAGGCATCTCACAATGTTTTAACTGATATTGGCAGAGGGTTACAGCCCATCGGCCTGGTAAACAGGAAAAGATTACACAAGAACTGATCTAATAGACAGTAGATCTAAATTTATTATAAAGGGACTACTCTAATAGGTTTGAGAGTTCAGTTCAAGAGCTATTTTTAGGCAATCTAGCTTTGAATCTCTCCAGTTCTCCAAAAGACTGTCAGATGTGGTTGCAGAAGTCATAAAAAGGCTATTTATGTCCCAGTGTTTTCTGATCTACCCAATCAAGTCCTTCCAAGAGCCAAAGGCAGTTGGCTTATATCGCTCTCTGAAGTGTTCCTTTGATTTCAATCTGCAAACACAACTTTAATAGGAGAAAACTATCACCTTCAAATAGTCTCTGTTCATCTGCGTGTGTAATATCTCCAACATAGATGTTAGTCAGCAAGATGGCCAATTGGATTCAGATAAATACCTTGGTCTCTTTTACACATATCATAATCTGCCCGTGAAACGGCTGGACGGTTGCTTTCCAATTTGTGAAATGGTTCAAACACCGTAAATAAAAAAAAAGAAATTGGATGGCTTTCAAAAGGACATATTAGACTTTTTGATTCTCAGTCATTCGTGACTTCCAAGCTACACTCCTGTGAGCTCTGTATTAATATTTGCAACGTGATTGTGCGATGCTGTTATCTCAAGGAAGAGGGCACAAGTATGCCGAACCCAAGGAGACAACGCACTGGAACCGTCGGATGGCAGAAAGTACCAGCTTTCATCTGGTCAGCTGAAATTAAAGAGAGGAAAGGGAATAAACCATAAAAATATTAAAGGTGGAGTTGGGGCTACTTATGTTCCTCTGTCTCTAACCCATTTTAGCTTGGACTTCATTATCACCAGCGGTTTGCTTTCTGCCCCTGAAGTGATAGATGGAAGGGAGGGAACAAGCCCATGCTAAACAGAAGGAAAAAAAAAAAAAGAAAAAAAAAAAGAAATATTTCTCAAAAGCCAATCCTAAGCAGCTGACAAAACTCCATTGTGACAATATCAATATTCAGCTACTATAAGAAATAAAGCAGTTTCTCTGACAAACCATAAACCGCTGTTTAGCTCCTTTCCAAAACTCTTTTATTACTTCTGTAGAAACGTCAATATTTTGTAAAGCTCAATTCTAATAGCTGTATTCATGTCGGTGCTGGGATCTTCCTAAATAATGCTTAACTACAGGACCAGCATTTAAATGTGTTTTATAGATATCTGATGTTCTGTGGAGGGCTTTAACAATGAGAAAGCCATTAATACTATGAAAAACACATTTGCTTCAGCGAAGGGGATTTATGGCAAATAAACAAACAGTGCAATATAGAGGGTGCTTTAGTGGGTAACACTTTCAAGGATCTCTCATTTTCATACCAGCCTCCAGCACTTTGGGATGCGGGTAACCTGGTACCACTTCACATCTAGTGTAAGCATCCCGCATCTGCATCCCAGGAGGTTATTTTTTTGTTGTGGGAGGACACTGGGTTGATGATAAAATGACAATACATAAGCCCAAGGTGGAAAAATCCTAGGGATTTTCCATAATGTACTCTTGGTCTGGAAGCCTAAAGTGTACCTGATGTATTTGGGCTACCAATAAAGGCGTTGTGGATCCCCACCAGTATCAGCAAAATCCAAAGAAACTGGAAAATGGTAAAGAAAAGCAGATGGAATGACAGAGAAATGAAAAAAGGAAATAATATCCTTTAGAGATTTTTAAGGTGTGCAGTCTCCTACATAATATAATAGATACATCTATAAAATTAAGTACCTGATGTCACTGAAAAGCATAAATGTATTACTTTGAACAAAAGAACCTGCCTCTCATATGGAAAAAGAAATTATACTCAACATGTGAAAAAAAAGGAGAGGAGAGATGAAAGTCTGACCTGGTACAATGCACATTATCTTAAAAATATAGCTACTGTCTAGCTGAATGTGAATGTATCTTCACATGACTGCAAGACGCAAAAGCATAGCGAAAAAATAGGGGAAAAAAAATCCTCAAGCCATTTGTATCAGGTTCTGAAACACAGCAGAGAGCCTTATATATCAACAGATATTATTGTAAGTACAGGATAAAACTGCTGGCACAATGCAGGGCTAAAGAGCTTGCACACAATCTAAACCTCATTTTACAGTTCTCCCAGGTAATATAGAATAAATACCCCAGTCTACAGTAAATATTATTTTTCCCCTCTCTTCAGCATCAAATAAGTTGAAATATTTTTGTTTTTTAAATATTTTCCACCGGGCCATTTAGTGCATGTGCTGGGACCTGGAATGTGATTAGCCTGGAGGTTTCCACATTGCATGCATGCAGCAAGAAGTCTCATCAATTTACAAAGAAGCAGCATATTAGTTTTCCTAGTCATTGCAGTGCTTTACAGGTACTAAAAACCTTGAAATCCCTACATATTTTACATTATCCAGCCAGAACTCTCACTTTATAATAACGCTAACCCAAAATCTAGCTCGCTTGCGTCATCAAAAGCAACTCTTCTTCCATTATCTTAAATGTAAATGAGAAAAAGCATGCGACTGAAGCAGACAGAGTAATTTATAACGAGCGGAAATCTGTCAGGCCAGGAATACAAAAAAAAAACCCAGAGTGTAACACCGAACTCATTTGGAAATGAATGAAGTAACAGACTTTCAAGTATGAGGTCAGGCTCGAAATGGGAGGGGAGGACGAAGGTCACCTGTGATGGATCCTCATGGTCAGTGCTAAGCAAATCAATACATGTTTACATGTTTAAATCTTCAAATAAAATTTAGACTTTTTTTTTTTTTTTTTAAATTTTTTTTTTTCTAAAGGCAGAAGCCTGACTCTCTGGGGCACAAAATTAACTGCAAGAATCTCAACTGTTTGCTCACCTCTCCTTGAGGTGTTCAGCAGGTGCTGGGAAAGGCTTAAGCCTCTCCACGGATAACTCGGAAATCCAGTAAAACAAGAGGAGGATGGGGAAGACTTCGATCCTCTTGCATTATTGTGTGAGTAAATGACCGGTTAATGCAAAAGAGTAAACCCTTCTCTCGATCCACAGTATTCCTCAAGGAATTTCCTCATCTCAAGCTATCAGGCCAAAGGGACCACTTTGTCCATGCTAAGCTTGGCACATCCATAGAACATTTCCGAGCATAACTCTCTAATCCTCTTGGCAGCAGTTGCTCCTACAAGGTCAGTCTCCCCAGCCTACAAGATGCTTTTCCAAATTAAGCTGTTATTTTCCCTTATTAAACTTCATATTTGAGCTAAAGCAGTGACACTGATTCAGTTAAACCATTGCTGTCTCCAGTTCTTGTCCAGAGCACAGTGACCAGAAACCTTCTGGAGACCCAGACGCCTGATCAACCCGGCTCCAACAAGGCAACGGGTTGGAACTAAGGGAGACACTACTTTATTTCAGCAACATTTCCAGCTCTGGAGATGGCAATGTGAGTGATTCTTCCCAGTTGAGATTTCATCTGCAGTAATAACAACGTGTGTCCCATACTGTAGAAACTCAGGACCATCTCCAAGAGCACCATGTTCCGCTCACTATGAGGCACCTCTTGGGTGCATGCTGACCCAAAAAAGGACTTGCAGCCTGTTCTGTTGGGGATGGAGATGTTTGTCCCCAAGATGAGTTATTATTCACCAGCCCTGACGGAAAGGGGTGGAGATAAGGAGAAAAATCAGCTCTCCATCCATATGAGCAAGCACTCACTGGGTAACAAATCTGCCGGAGTAACTTCCGCTGCATATGCTTTAATTGAAAGGAAATCTTAAGTGTTGTGCAAAGAAAACGGAATAAAACGCATACGGAAGGAGTTGAATCTAAAAGCAGATAGTAGATTTCTTTCCCCTCTTACACTCTGAGCAAACAGTGTTCAAGGAGGTTGGACAATCTGTTGGCTAGCTAAAACATGCAGGTCTCCAAGAGCGATGTAACAGAAAATTATGTGCCCCTTTTTGTCAAGCCCAGGCCCAAGTCCACAATGGGGTGCTCGTCTAAATGAAAAACCACGGCAGCACCAACCCAGGCCAGTCCGAGAATGCCTTGCATGAGATGGGACAGTGCCAGGGAGCAAAGAAAGAGGATACAGGTGGTGTAAAATGAGCATGAAGCCAAGGACAAGGACGAACATGGCTTCACAATTCCTTCCTCTTCCAATTAATATTCAAGGATACTCCCAACACCAACAATTTTGGATACCTCTGTGGACATCTGACCACCTCCCCAGCCACAAAGCTTCAGTGGCCACAACATAGTGTGGGGCGGTGCCTTCAACTCTCATTTGTAATTGATTTTAAGGATTAGCTTGGGATGCAGGATGTCATTGTACCACTTAGGATCATCCTATCAGGCAGAAGAAAATGCCAAAGGGGTTTATAAATTGCTTTTCTGAGGCACAAAAAGCCACCTTTCTGGTTGATGTGCTATATCCCAGTGGTAATATTTGCTGAATTACCACTTTTCTCCATCTCTGGAGAGGCATAACCAGTGGGGTAGAGGTAAAGTCTGATTGCAGGGTGGAAACAACATTCATTCCCCCAGCCCCAGACCTGCCAGATGAACTAGCTGTGTTTGTGTGCATTGATTTGTATATATTATTCTTCCTCCATAAAACAAATTACAATTAGACTTAACTGCATCTGATCAAACAGTAGATGAAAAAGAACATAACAGAAGATATGCACTCAAAACACCTGTCTCAATATGACTGGTATCCTAGAAAAGGGATTCTTTTAAAGACAAATGAAAACCAAAATCGATACCCATAAAAATGTTTGAGATTTGAGCTTCTTAAGTTAGATGTGCTCTATCAGAACTGTAGGTAAAGACCTGTTTTTGCCAACAATAACTGAGTATACTAGCAGAAAAGTAAATTATGAGACACTCAGTCCTCTATTAACCCATCTTCGAGCCAAGAGCAACCTTCTTAGGCCAGAATTCACATCATCAAACACAACTTTCCAGTTGATTCCTGACAATATAACAGCTATGTCAGCACAATTACCCATGTCGTCCATCCCTCCCTGCCATGGAGCACGACACGAGCACAACGAAGCCTTTTTTAAACCTTTCTTGTTGCAGGGCATCCTCAGGTTTCTCTTTGAAATATTAATTCCGCACCTCCCTTGGTGGTCTAGGTTAGGTGAGCAGCAGCAGATGCAATGTGGGGACAGGCTACCCTTTCCCTTAATTTTTGCAGTTTATTCGTTTCCCCATAGGAAAAAATAAAAAAGCAAACACAGCATTCAGGTCAAGACTTTCCTAAGTCCCAGTGTTGAGTCTCTGAACAGGTGGCCTGATTTTCAAAAGTACTACAAAAGCAGTATTTCCCCTTGCCCTAAAAAAGCAGTGCCTTGTGCTCAGCCCTTTGGAGAATCGGGTTATTCAAGGGTCTCAGTCTTATTTTCCCTTCAAGTTTCATCCTCCTCTAGCACAGGCTCAGCGCTGACTCCTGAGTCCAACCTCATAAAGCTGCATGTGTCAGGCCAGGTCTAACAAAACCCTAAAAGAGTAAGGCCTCAGCTAACTCCAAAATCCTGACTGCATCTTGATGAGCATCAACTGCTATAATTACATTGCACCTTTGGTGCTCAAAAAAAAAAAAAAAAATCTCCCCTTCTTATCAGCTTTTGAAGGAGTTTCGCTGCTGGAAACAGTATTACTATGTATTTCCAAATTGCTTTGCACAAGATACTCTATAAATCTTCATGAAATACTATGTGAAATGGAGCGCTGATGGTTTTTGTATTTGAAACTACAAGGATCAATATTTTTTGAAGTATTTTAATTTGCCTTTTTTCTATAAAAACTGCATAATTATGAGTAACAATATGAGACGTTACATAAAGAAAAAAAATTACCACATCCTAAACTGAGTAACCTCATAGTGCAGAGCATGGCAGCATATAGTCTCCAATTCAGTACAGCTTTTGAGTCTAGGCTTAAGGTTATTTAAGCCAATGCTTAAGAGCCTAGCAGGAACCGAACTCATTTCCCAGCCACAGACCCAAACTTTTAAACCCTCACTGGCTCCCAAACTCCCCAGGAGATGAAGAAAAGCCAGCTCAGACCCAAAAGATGAGTCAGGATTAACACAGGGATTCAGCGTCTCTCCCAAGCAACAGAGATCTGCCAGACTCAGGTGGGATTACAGAGGGCAAGAGCATATGAAACGCATTTGGCTATATACTGAAGAACAAATGAAATCATATATAAAGGATCAAATTCTGCAATAGCACAAGGTAGGTCCTGCTTTATGTCCCTGCCCATCAGCTCAGTCCCAACATGGGGGGAATCAGACTTAACGTTTTGTGCAAACTCCCCCAAACACGGTTTCAATTGAAAAAGGCTTAAGGTGAGATTTACTTTTTGCCAGACAAGCTCCTGCTACAACCACTGGCAAGATACTTGCATGCATTAAAACATCACAGACACTAAATCATGAAGCATGGCACATTTCTTTTTACAGACAACTAAGCATTTATTTGAAAAGGACTTGTGCCATCCTAAGATTTTAATTCAGCTCCTGTTTGACTGAGAAGAGCCTCACCTCGCTTCTGTGCTACCATAATACCATGCACTGACACATCGATATAAGTCACATTTACAAAAAAAATATTTCATAATACTTATGAAAAAACGGACGGAGCTTTCTCCCACCTTGCTAGCTATTCGTGCTTGTCCTCTCTTTGCACCGGGAGCAGCTCCTGGTGACAGAAGTAGTGCCGAAGATGACAACGCCACAGGCAAGGAATATGTAACAGAAATAAATTACAAGGACCCTGTTTCTGAATAAATGTGCTCAAGAAAAGAGAAAATCTGTGACGAAAGCCTAAGTTTTATAGAACATAGCTAATTTGCTAAATTGTCTCAGAACAGACTGGTTTTGTCTTTTTTTTTTTTTTTTTTTTAAAGATTTCCATGGAGATACCAATGTTCCTCACATAAAGCACTCTAAAAGCCAATAATATAAAATCTGCTGCTTTCACCCCTCACCAAGACACCCAACACTCTCGATCTGTGCTGGTCTTCCAGACATTGGAGGTGAAAATCCAACCTTTTGGCTGTGTAGTTAGAAAAGATTCATGTCCAGTTCTTGCTATTTTCAGGTTTGCATGTGACTTTTTTTTTTTTCCCCTTTCAGCTGCCAACAAATTTTCAACCATATGATATGCCACAGATCTTGTGGTTTGGATTTCCTCCAGCACTTCACTAACATCTGCCAAATTCCTGTTAAATTCGACACTGTTTGATGAGTGCTTTTCGATGGTGTGAAACTTAATGTGAGTAACTAGTGGAAGCTTGGGAGCAATTAAATTTTAATCAGAAATAAGTTCTGTTTTCACCTTTGTGAGCTATCTCTAGTGCCTAAATAGCTAATACCTGTAATAATACAAGGAGAACCTGTTGTAATCAGCAGCATCGAGCAGCAGAAAGGGAGAAAAGGAATAGCTTAAGAAGTCCCTTTCCCAGGAAAGCTGTCCACTGTATACATATAATAACCGGTGCAGCCTTCCTCTCTGTATTATTACGCAGTTGCAGTGGGCTTTTCTCACTGCTCTTCTGAGTTCAAAAGTCTCCTGTTGTTAACCTAGAGACTTATTTTTGCACGGGCTCTGTTAGCAAGCAGAGCTCAGCGCTGGTCCAATCAGAAAAATTACCCCTCAAACACAAGAAGTTGGCAGCTGAAGCTCCAGGAAGCATTGGAGAAGAAGTGGAAGGATCCCTGCAAAAGGCACTTCTTGGTAGAAAATCTTGGTTGGAAGGCAGCCATGCGATCCAAGCCGGGCTTTGGGCAAGCACAAAATCTAGCAGTGGGCTCCTCGGCCTCAGAAGACTACACAGGAAGGGAAGAGATAACAGAAACTTTATTTTTTAAATGTCTTTGCAAGTGAAAATATCCTCAGCATGTGCAGCTTGGGGAAGCTGGCAGAACAGCTGGCTAGATCTGAGCGCTAATTCATCCATTTTCCTCTCTGTTAATTACTATGGACAATGGGAAATCAGGAGATGCAGAAAACCCACATTTTTTACAGATGTACAGACAGATTTTCTGCACCTCATCTAGTCATTTTTTTATGCCTCTGCATAGTTAGCGTGAAGCACCACCAAATTATCATCAGGATACTTTTACCCTCCCTTTCTACTGAGGTGGCAAATGGTTACAGGTGTCAAAGGCAAAAGTAAATGTGTCTTTTAGCAGAGAAAAGGAAGATTCAGCAAAACTAAAATCAAAAAGAATTAGTTATCCCTACTGCTGTCTCCAGAGGCTGTTCTGACTTGCACAGTCTCTCCTGAATTCCAGTTATCTATCTCCCCCCTCCAAAACACTTTGTAGGGTAAGAGAAAAAATCTTCATAAAATGTGCGTGCGGGTACAAAACAGTTGTCTTTTTTTAGTTAATGGCAGATTTTAAGGCCCAAAAACTGCAGGTTGAGAACAAACAGACAAAATCTTCACTTAATAAAGAATATAAAATCCCAACACTTCTTCCAGGTGAAATCAGCTATGTCTGTATTCAATCTCTAGCATGAAGTGAACATCACAGTCCCCAAGAACCATGGCAACCAGAAAATTTGAGCAACGTTGTTTTATTTATTTTTTGTTTACTTGTTTGGTTTAAATACTTCTTCACAAGGCTGAGACTCCTGCTTTGGTTTTTAAGATAAAAGCGTGGTGGTGAGAAGGCTCCAACCCAGAGTGTCGTGGTTGGATGAGCCACACATGAGGTGTCTGGACAGGCTCTCTTCTTTATTTTTTTTTTCCACAGTGCTACATAACTGTCTTTTCCCTGTAATTTTTTACCTTTTTCCACTTAAGGTGAAATACCACCAAAGCAAAGCAGAGCAACAACCTACAGCAGGGCAAGAGCCGAGAGAGAGCAGCATTTACAGGTCTTTTCCTGCAGCAAGGTTAGAGATTATTGCCATTTAAATCCACTTCCACCTTGCAATTTCTACCATTTCCTGTTACTTTTCAGCCCAGCGTATTAAAAACCAAGATGCCAGAGCCCAAGTCTGACTTGAAGCCCATCTCTTTCTGCTTGGGAATGACATCAGTTTTCAAGGCAATGAACATCTTCCTGTGGACAAAATTAAGTCCAATACAACCAACTTCTGCTCTGACATTATTGAAACGTGGTCACAGAGTAGAAAGTCAAATGAGAAACCCAAGCACTAAAGTGATTTCATAGATGAAGGCTGAAAAGCTCCACAGATCTGAACCCATCCTTCTAAGGATGGATGCCCTGCAATATATTACGGTCTGTGCACTCTCAAATCTGCAACTTTTAGCTATACTCATCATTTTAAATGGATCATGTACCATGTTTCCTTCTGCTGCAGCTTAAATCTCACTATGTGATTAGCTCATCCTGTAATACCGTGCTCTGCATAACAGTGGTGTTGCGAACAAATCCCAAGAAAAGAAATAAAAGGACAAAAGCAGCGTTGAGGGACACAGCCTCAATAACGCTGCGGTTCCCCCGTGCTTCAGGCTGTGGCTGTAACCGCATGAATTACCTTTCCTTTGGAAAAGTGTTCTACAGCAAACTCACAGCTATTTCATCAATATTAGCTTATTTAAAGATTTAAGCAGCAAATTCTATGTATGTTGTACCTTGCCAGGCACTACCACCCTGAGGACACTGAGAGCAGAGCCCAGGCTGCAACCTAGCCCGGCTTGCAAAATTGCAAATCATTTCCAAGCCTCATTAAAAAAAAAAAAAAAAAAAAGATTCCCCCCTTTTTTTCCAGTGTGTAAACAAACAATAACTCTCTGAACATCAGAGAACAAAGGGAAGATCAAAGAGTGTAGGTAGCTAGATCATTATGTATCCCAGCTGGGGCAAGAGTTTAAGTCTCCAGAGCTTACTTGCCAAGTTATTTTAGAGTGATGCCAAGAGAGCTGTGCCCTCCAAAGTTTCCTGGCATAGGAAGTGTTGAGAGGCAAAGCAAGGAGGCTTCCAGGGCTGCAGGAGGGATGTCAAGGCTGCAGGAGCCACCAGATACACAGGCAGTTAGTTAATTCAAGTGCAATTATGGTCAATAAAAGCTGCTTGTAACTTACAACTCTTTGGCGTAGGAGTCCAAGAGATGCTGGTTTATATACTGGAGTCCTGTGGGAAGTGAGGATTTTGGGGCACAGGCTGTTTTTGTGACACATCCAAATAATAACTTGGAAGCTGAAGTGTGAGGAATGGCTGATACACCAGAAGTCTGTGCCGCCATCCAGCCAGACCTGGACAGGCTGGAGAGTTGGGCAGAGAAAAATTTAATGAAATAGAACAAGGCAAAGTGTAGAGTCTTATATCTGGGCAGGAACAACCCCAGGTTCCAGTATAAGTTGGGGAATGACCTATTAGAGAGCAGTGTAAGGGAAAGGAACCTGGGGGTCCTGGTGGACAACAGGATGACCATGAGCCAGCACTGTGCCCTTGTGGCCAGGAAGGCCAATGGCATCCTGGGGTGGATTAGAAGGGGGGTGGTCAGTAGGTCGAGAGAGGTTCTCCTTCCACTCTACTCTGCTCTGGTGAGACCACACCTGGAATATTGTGTTCAGTTCTGGGCCCCTCAGTTCAAGAAGGACAGGGAACTGCTGGAGAGAGTCCAGCACAGGGCAACAAAGATGATTAAGGGAGTGGAGCATCTCCCTTGTGAGGAAAGGCTGAGGGAGCTGGGTCTCTTTAGCTTGGAGCAAATGAGACTGAGGGGTGACCTCATTAATGTTTACAGATATATAAAGGGTGAGTGTCACGAGGATGGAGCCAGTAACAACCAATGATAAGACAAGGGGCAATGGGTACAAACTGGAACACAAAAGGTCCCACTTAAATTTGAGAAGAAACTTCTCAGTGAGGGTGACAGAGCACTGGAACAGGTTGCCCAGGGGGGTTGTGGAGTCTCCTACTCTGGAGACATTCAAAACCCGCCTGGACGCCTTCCTGTGTAACCTCATCTAGGTGTTCCTGCTCTGACAGGGGGATTGGACTAGGTGATCTTTTGAGGTCCCTTCCAATTCCTAACATTCTGTGATTCTGTGTTTGCAGAACACTAGAGAATCATAGAATGTTTTGGGTAGGAAGGGACATGAAAGCTCATCTAATTCAAACCCCTGCCATGAGCAGGGACATCTTCACTCAGATCAGGTCGCTCAAAGCTCTGCCCAGTCTGGCCTGGGATGTCTCCAGGGATGGGGCAACCACCACCGCTCTGGGCAGCCTGTTCATAACCGCCCTCACAGGAAGAATTTGAATTTCTTCCTTATGGGTCTTGCCCCATCCTACCATCCTTGAAATCAGGAGATACATCAAATGCTGCCAGAAATTACAGCTCAGCCCCTTCACAAGAACCACTGGCCAAGCACCCAGAGTAAAATCCCATTTTCTGAAACTTGTGGCTACAGCCTTTCCTCATCTTGCATCGATCTCTGGGTCCCAGGACTGAGAAACCATTTTGGACAGGAAAATCACCTCAAAAAAAACAACCTTCATGTTTAGAAATGTTCAAAGATGCAGTTTGGGTGGGTGGGAGAACCTCCCTTGCCCAATTCCTCTGTCCCTGCTACTCACTAACGCTCGCGCTGCTGAATGTGATCTGTACTAATTAGCTGTTCGCACAGCTCTTTGTTTTCTCCCATATTGCCTTTCCTCCCACGTTTTTCTTCTTTTCCACTTCTACTCAATTTTTGCAAGACTTGTAGCTTCGAGCCAGCACCACAGACTACAAATGGAGCTAAAATGCTTTGCACTAACATGCTTTCCATGTTCCCATGCTGGCATTTTCTTAAACCCCAAACCACACCTCTGGGAGTGTGTTTTCTGGATCTAATTTGTAATTGTCTGTGCAAACAAAACAGAAGGAATGTGCTAATTTCACTAGCAATGGATTGCAAAATTCAATGTAGGTCATTCCACTCATCGTAATTTCCGTTCTGTATTTGGGCGAGTTTGTTACTGAGGCACTGCCCATTACCACAAGGGTTTTTGTTGCTTTCTGTTCATCTGTACCTTTTCTAATGCTTTGCATTTCCAGCTCTTCATCAAAAGAAAAAAAAAGGTAGAACAGATTTAACTTAGACTTTGGGAGTATGCCATTTCATAAACTTCTCCCCAAAGAGCTCCAGCTAATTAAACAAATGATGGCAAAATACAGTGTCAACCCTGTCAGCTCATTATACGAAATATCTACACCAAGCAGCGCGCTTTAAAGATGAGCACAAACTTCAGGCTATGGTAGGGCACATACATTTTAAAGTGGATTATGGGAGGGCCAAGGACTATAAAGATCCCTGCCCGTGGCCTGGGGAGCCAGTGACACAGGTATACCAATCAGAAAGGGCCAGGAGCTGAAGATTTTGGTAACCGCTCTGACAAGGAGACTTCAACAGATTTAAGAAATGGATGAGGATGCCATGCTGCTCTAGACATTGGGCTTGAGCTCCATGCTAATGCCAAGAGGGGATGTCAGGACTGGTTAACGATGCTCAAGGAAATCTCTGGATTTTTGCTGTTAAACCACAGAAACTTGGTGCAAAAGCTGGGGAGAAGCAAGCAGGTAGGAACACGTGCCTGGGGATATACGGAATATAAATGGAATATAAATGTGATTAGACCACACACAGTTGCCGGAGGGGGTTAAAGCCTCACCTGTCCAAAGCTAAAGGACTGTAAACCTCTCTATATGTTATAATAAAAGCATTCTTTAAAACCCCTTTTTTTTCCTTGCCATCTTGCTTTCTTCCCCTCTAAATCCCATAGCTTGCATCCTCTCTGCCCAAACCATGCTCCTGCCTTTACCCTCAGGTACCTCTCCCACTGACCCCATCCTGGGAGCTCATCACTCTTTCCTCTTCCTCTTCATAACACATTCCTCCAGTGTAAAACACCCTTCCATCTCATCTCACACCGTATTTAATTTGCTGGAGCAAGTGACACTTTCCAGGCCAGGCGCCTGTGCTTCTCGATGGATTTTACAATCAGGTGCAGCTCAATGAGGTAGAACATGAATTATGACAGCCTTTCCCAGGAAAATGTAATATTAACTTTCCCAAAAGTGAAGGGTCAAAGAATCCATCATGCAAGGTTTGAGCAAAAAGGGAGAAAAAGTGGCTGTGCTGATCACAGCAGAACTGTGCCGAGCTCCCAGCCACCTCATCCTCCCTCTCCCCAGCTGCTTTGTGCCTTGGCAGCTGTATTAACAGGAAAACATTTGGAAAGGAGAAGCTCAGTTCAGAACATTCCTTTGGGAGGGATGCCAAGAGCCTTCCTTGTTTATTTTGCTTGTCTGGTAAACATTTTTATAATCCTCATCAATACAGTCTGCATAGAGCGTATTTTTTAAGAAATAATCAGCATGGACATCAGTGTCTTGCTTGTGACTCCAGGCTTATCTTTGATTCCATATGCTAAATTTGCTATTTGTTGCCATTTTACTTTACTACTTGTGTTGGGTTCTATTGATCGTAGGCTCTTAGTGAATCAACCTAATGTTAACTGAACCAGAAGGTATCTAAATCACATCATAGACACCAGCACTGGAAATGGTCAAGGAAATAGGAATTAGGGGTGAATGCTCTGTTTACAGGATCAAAACACATTAAGGTACAAGAAGGCTGAGAAATTCTTCACTGAATGAGCCTGCTAAAAGCATCCAGTTTGCTTCTGCCAGATTCCAATGCTGGGTCCATATCCCTACTGCTGAGCAATTTTAAAGTTCATTAAACAAATTATTTCAATTGTTTGGTTTTCCCACATTTTCTGTACGAATCCTTCTCAAATTCAAGCTTTGCCTCAAAATGTGAGCTATGACCTGTGGAACCTCTAATCAAAATGCTGCATTAACTTCACTTCCCCCTGCCCCTTAAATTCTTCAATGTACAGAACCCACTTTCCATAGTTAAGATAACAAAATATTAACATAGTGTACCTTTTCCTTAGCCAGCGCTATAGCATCGGGGGAATGCTGCCCATAATAATGCAGCTTGATCTAGAAACACAATGAAATATGAATACGGTTGTAACACTTCAGGGGCACAGAGGATTCCATGGCATGAGTTTAGGAACCTCATCTTCTTTTTACTCTCCAACACAGATATTTTTAAAAGAAGATTTATGGGCACATATTCCCTTTTATTCCAGAAAACGGAACGTAATTGTTTACTCAGTATTATTTTTGCTGCATGTTTACTACTCAATTTGTAGGCATAATACATCCACGCACGCACACATATGTGCAAAGCAAAATTCTTCATCAAATAAAAGACAAAACCTGGACTTGGAGAAAATCTAAAGGGGAGACTGCCATGACCAGATCCATCATTGTCACAATTTTTTAACACAGCAAGCGCCAGCAATTTTCTCCAAAACTGCACCTGCAAAAAGGGCAGCATCCTCAGCTAGCTGAGGGCAAAGTCTTCTCCTTGCCCCAAGTTTAGCTGGTTCTCTCCATCCCTGAAAGCTCCTTGGCCAACAGCCCCATGGTCTGGCTTGCACCCTCATGCATGCTGGCCCTCTAACCCTTAAAATTATATTTAATTGATCTTAATATCTCTTCCCAAAGGCAACTGAGATATTTTAAATACTGCTTCTTGCAAGTTTTCAAGGAGAATGAACAACACTGAGCCAATGTGAAGGCAATAATAAACCATTTGGAGCTAGAGGATAGCAGTCCTTGTCTTTTGAGCAAATATTCCACATATCAAGCCAAATTTACTTGGCTGAAAGACTTAAATTATGAGGCCTCTTACGAGGGAGCCAAGTTACAGTCTTAGCAACGGGACTCCATAATGTTTATCTGTTAATCAGTGTTTAGTGTGCATTTATTAAGGCTGGGATTTCCAAAAGTGCCTTTCAAGAGCAGGGTACCCAATTCATGGGGATATATCTCCCACAACCAGAATAACTCCTTAAAAAACAACAAACAAAGGGGAGCATCAAAATTCAACAATCTGGTTTAAGGAAATTCAAGGGCCAAAGCGGGCTCTAAACCAAATGTTTTAGAAGGCATCAGACCACTGACTTTGGGGTGGAAATCTCACATTTGCAACAATTTCTGATTCAACCCAAGATGATTCCAAGAGTTGAGTGCTGTGACATTCAGAGCTGTAAAATAAAAACCACAGAAAATGAAAAAAAAAGTCAAAAATATTTTCCAGAAGATGCTATAGATGTAATATGATATTCCACCACTGTTAATATTTTAGCATACATACCACTCAGAAAACCAAGTCATAAGTCTAGGAAACAATATTTTGTTAGGTAAACATAACCATCTACTGACTAGTCTTGAAACAATTATGTATTAGCAATGGGAAACTCTATCATCAGACACTAAGAAGTCATCTACTATTATAAATGGTGTTAACTGGATAATTTTTCAACTGTCCTTTCAGGTGACGATGACATACTTCATCACATACGCCAAGGACCACTTCTATAGATAGGCACCGTACAACATAACACCAGAGAATTATAGAATCACAGAATCATAGAATCATTTTGGCTGGTAGAGACCCCCAAGATCAAGTCCAGCCATGGAAGATGCCACATACGGCAAAGGACGCAAGCGGTGGCAAATAAAGACTTTCCAGCATTGGAGGGCTCCTACTGGAACTGTTATTGCACATCGTATGCCTCTTTCACATCTCCAGACAGGTCAAATCAAGGTCAATTATCAAGTCAAATTATCTCAATCAAAGGGCTGCAGACCAATCCAATTCCCTTTTAAACAGGCATACAGCTTAGGAAAGCAGCAGACCTGAAATGTGATTTATTTGCCTTCCTCTCCTGTTACAAAAATATAAATATACCAGGCATATTTTCTGCATCTCTGAAATGATACGGAATTAATACCAGATGACAAAATGGACCATGTACCAAGAGGGGAAAAGTTACAGTAAAAACTCCTTCCCATTAATGGGGCCATTCATTCAGACGGCCACTATTCCGCAGGGGAGCCGGACATAAATTATGGATTTGACATCTAGTTATAGACGATTATATCTGACATAATGAAGTTATAATGGAAGGAGTTTGCACATTGTTTGGTTATTAAGTGGCCATTTTTTGTCCCTGCACCAGGTGCAATGGTGATAGGCCATACAAATCATCCAGAAGAAATGCCAAAATCGGCTCCCTTACTGATAAAGCACCACACATGTTTATTAATTTAACAGCTTGTCTTATGTCTCCCCCATCTGTTCATTTAAAACAGTTATTTGCCCTATAAATATTTCAGAAAGAGAAGTGTACCCAAAAATTAGTCTGGCGGAAAAGGAATAAGGAAAAAAACCTAAACAAAACGAAGTTTGAGCAGGGTTTCATGCTGGATGCAGCACTGTGCTCTTTCTTCCTCACGTTGAACTGGTTCTATAGTTTTTTTTTTTCCCCCCATTCAGTGTGGATTAGTGCTGCTTGCGGGTGCAGGCCCTGCTTTCCAGCTGTTGCCACTGTCAGGTAGGTGAAATCTTCAACTACTGATGACAAATGGCAAAACTCAGTACAGTGGAAAATGAAACCCGTTGTCAAAACAACCTCCTGGGTGGATGTCTATGTCCGTTCTGAGCTTATCAGGTCCTATGGTAGCTTCAAACAGTCTACAAAAATTACATTTCAAGGCATCTTTAAATCAAAGTTCATGCTGATCTCCAAAGAAAACCTCTCACGCCCTCCTTTACTTGCTATTTATTTCTAGAACTGGGGACCAATAACTAGTTTTGCTTACCACTCTACATTTTGAAAATGCACTGACTTCAAGCGTAATGATCTCCAAGAGAACTTCAACGTTGCAGGAAACCTTTGCAAAACATCCAAAAATTGCACCAGGGGTGCAGAGCTTGGGCTGTTCAGCTTTAAATGCCAGGCATATATTTCATGTTTAATATAATTCCACATATAGACACTAAAATCTACTCCTATAAAGCTTCATAAATAGTTTTAGTATGTGGATCCAATGAGTTCAATTTGCTGTGGTTTAGTACCTGGCAGAATTTGACTCCAAACTCTATATTTATTGCTATATATGATAATTTCATAAAATCTCTGTTCTAAACCAGAGTATAATTATCATCCTCATCTGTGGAACTCCTTGCTATAGTCCGTAACCAGCCATTCATTTTTAGAACACAGGATTGATCCTCAGTCTATGAGATCAGCCCTTGAGGTCTCAGCTACCCCTGAAATTATTCTGCATACGGAAGGAGTAAATGGTTCTGTAAAAATCACATCATTGCATCTGGGTCGTTAGACTGAATGGAGGTGTAAAAATAATAGTTGATTGCTTCATATGTGGAACGAATTTTCAAACACCCTCAAATTAAAAAAGGGGTGGGGAATAAAAAGTGTCTTGATAAAAAATGCCGATTCATGGCCTGATTTCTATTAAGTGACTCACAGTGTCATTACACTGTTACTATCCAGAGCAGTGGCTCATAGTAATTACCCTGTAATGTATGATGACACTAATGTACCAGTAAACTACTGGAGTTTATGCTCTATTCACTACTAGTATCAGGACTCTGAAAGGCAGGTAAAAATGCCCTGCAATGCATAAACAATGTGTGTAAATGTCACCAGCAATACAATTTTTAAAAAGGAGAAGAAAAAGACAGTTACAAATAAATCTACAAGCACAGAACTTCATAGAGCCACAGCAGCACTAAATCTGTATTTTTTTAATATAGGAAGGCAAGATGTTTTTATATCACTACCCTGGTCCTATTTCCATTTATTATTATTAAAATTGTAAAGTGTCATCTTCTTTTTGCCACTCTAAGTGCAACATTGACCAGCACCAGTTCAGTGCAAGGGGGAATATGGAAGGGAAACCAAGAGCATCAAGGCAACAGCCAAAAGCAGTAGTGGTTTATGTTGACCGTGGTAATACTGATCTAGGTGGCAAATTTTACTGCAAAACTGGAGGTTTTCAACCGACTTAGAAGCAGCTAACAATCCCAAATGCGCCGAATCGCACGGTAATTCACCTGAAGCTGAATGGAGGTTGTGGACTACCAGGAGATTGCACGTGATCAGCCCAACTCCTACGGCCAGATTTGGAGAGAGAATTGTGAATCGGGTCCAAGCTCAGTCACCCAGCACAAGGCTCCACCTTGGAGAGATGCAAGAGGAACAACCAAGGAATAACTGTGCTGAGGCTGCTTCTGTGCAGCAAGAATCAACCCCTCAGTTTTTGTTACGGCATCAGCTAAGAAAATGCACATTACACTTACAGGAGAAAAAACCCAGCAAATATTTACTCGATCGAGTTACAGATCCAGCCACCTGGATGCTGATGGAAAAGCTCACTCAAAATTATGGAGCCTTTCAAGCCAAGAGCTTTAACAGTACATTTTCCTTTAGCCCACAAAGTCCTCGGGCAATTTGGAGGAGCAGGGATATGCTTGTCATTGCAGCTGCAATGCACCAACACAAAGGTTCTTCTGCCTCCTGGAATATGAGAGATGGATAACATGAAATTTAGAAGACAGTTTTCTCCATATGACATAATGATGGTGTGCCTATCCAGATTAATTGTGCATTAACATGTATTTTTCAGTTGCGAGGACTTAGAGATTAACACAGGCACACACAAACGTACTCACAGCTGGGGCAGAATGGTGACAATCACTGTCGAAGTCAACCCTGAACCCTTCCTGCAGCTGTAGCACCCTTTGGAGGAGATGAGAAAGGAAAAACACCAAACCTAAGCTATGGTGCATCTCCCTGCTACCATGATTCAGCTGTCCCCTTTCTATGCATTCATAAAATGGGGTTGGAAGTGACCTTTCAAGCTCATCTAGTCCAAGCCCCTGCCATGAGCAGAGACATCTTCCCACAAATCAGGTTGCTCAGAGGCCAATCTGGCCTGGCCTGGGATGTCTCCAGGGACAGGGCATCCACCACTTTTCCTCCCATTCTCTTCTTCCACAACATTCCTTGTTTGGTGTTTGTACACATTTCTGGAGCTGAGCAAGAAATCCCTCCAGATCTCTGTTTGGTTTTAACTTAAAGACATTGCTATTATCCATTCCAAGAAGGTCATTTTGAAATCCGATCTGAATACTGACAACCTAATTAGAAGGACCAAAGAGAGGTGTAGAAGTCTGCACCGGTACAGATGCTTGCTCTGGTCCCAGGGGGCACAAACTGGGGGTTCATTCAACACAACCAGGGGAGGGATCCTCCAAACAGGGCTGAGAAATCAAGGGCCCACATTTCTATCGCTTCACTTGCACCATTTGACAGAGGTACCTATCTCAGGTAACTCTGCTGCAGAAGCTCTATGAACAAACGATCAACGCTCCTGCTAACGGCTGGTCTGCAACGCATATGCAAGGAGCCTTCATCACTCACCCTTGGATGATGGTCTCTCCAGGTCCGAATCGAGGTGGATCGGTGGGGCCATGTAGGAAACCTGTCCGTGGTGAGCCTGCCCTGTGGACAAATAAGTGGTTTAGTGTTTCCTACAGAGATGTCTCAGGGCTATCATTAAACATACAGCATTTTTACAGCACCGGATTCAAAACAGGTTGGCAAGTATTTTGTTCCATTGTGCACTTTTCATAGTGAACTTCCATTTTGTGGATATACCTGAAGAGAAGTTAAACTATTTCTTTTGCTTTTTCCACACAGACATAGGTACTACGCTGAACTTTAGTCATACCAGATACCGGTTTGGGGAGCTCAGTGTTCCTTTCACCAGAGTGGAAGCTTTTTGTTTCCCAACAGCACTGTGCAGTTTTCCCACTTACTACAGACCCAGTTCTTCTCCAGTAATTTGGAATAACTCTATCGAGAAACTTTTATTTATAATAAAAACATGTTGTAATTCATCTATTTACTGTAACAATTTACAGGGTTGTTAATCTCTTTTCCTAAGCACAGAAAGTTAATGACACATAGATTACGGTAACAGCTAGAGTAACCTTCCTGTTTCAAGTAATATTTGTGCTGCAGTAAAAGAGGTTGATTCCTCTTATGAGGCACATTCCAAATAATTAATATGGCTCCCTGTTGACACTTGCTGTTGTTGCTCCAAGCAATTTCCAAGCGAGCATCACAGGCAGTGGTACAGTCTTTGGGCTTCTCTGTAATGACATCCAGAAATACCATGAGCACGGTACGCTGGTGCACATAATATGTTCAGAACATCTCTTCAGGGAGGATACAATATTAATGGGAAAGGGGGGGCGGGGAAGAAAGAAGTGTGTCTGAATGGGCAGGATATATTTACCTCTATGCTGAGGCTGACTCAGGTAATTTGCATTATTAGCCATTACAACAACTGGACATTATTCAGGTTTAAAATCTACTGACACATCACAAATTCTGCATTTGTTTTTAAGTGCTTTAACACGGGAAATCTGCTTCAGGCAAACCCATAGCTAATGACGAGCTATCCTGCTTTCCCTTTCTTGTTCACATGTTATAAATCCATGTGATGTCATTAGTGAGCACAAGTCATCATTTAATAGCTGCTCTGTTCTGCAGCAGAAACAGGCAGACACTCATTGCTAGCACGCCTTTTTTTTTTTAAAAAAAAAAAAAAAAGCAGCTTATTTTATCACTTCGTCTTCTTGGGACCAGGTGATCCCAAATACAAAAAAAGAATGATTCTGCAGGTTTAAAGGGCCAGGCTGGAGTAAAGATCCAGACACAGTATATTAAAGACCACAAAACATCTGAGAGTTTGTTTAGACATTTATTACAAGTCAGTAATAACTACAGAAGTTTATGAATGTTTTATAAAAGCTTTTACCTAATATGGAGGAAGCAGCAGCATCAAATGTTCTCCTGTGATAAATGAAACAATTCACTGAAAGCTTTTATCTACTTGCTGCTGATGCAAATATACACTATTTCCAAAAAACAGCCAACTAGATTCCTGTATGCTTCTCACAATGCTGATAAATCAAATTTGGGGTTTTAATATTCTCTCTATAAAAAAGCAGTGCAAACAATTGTTGTGCTTCATTTTCTGGCCTTACAGCATTGCAATTTTTGCCACTGACTGCATTAAAACACACAATTTTACCCAATGGATCTATGCAAGATTTTGATGCTGATATAACTGGTACAGCTCTAAAGTCAAGTCACAAAGACTGACAGGACAAGTTTTGCCAAGCAATGCCAACTCCCAGTCCCTTTTGTGTAGATTTTGCTGTTTTGGGTGCTTAAAGCCCCAGTTTTAAGGACTGCGACCTGTTTCTAGGATTGAGACATTCTCCCCTCTCCAGTTCCATCTACTGCAGAAAAAATACTTGAAAAAGGGAACGTGAAAACCTTAAAGTAAAAAAGAGACAGCAGAAACACTCAACATCTTCTCTAAATCACCCGGACCTTCACCTGTTTTTATTAGTCTTTTTAGTTATTTAAAAAAAAAAAAAAAGGCAAAAAGCCTCCTTCTGACAAAATACCAAAGGTCTAGATGTCTCTGTTGCTGATGGAAAGTTGGGCAGGCCTCGTATCAGAACAGCTTGCATGGCCTTCTCCAAATCCCATCCCGACTAGAACCATCTGGTGTTTCCGTAGCCGGCTCTCAGGTAAAAAAGCAAACAGTAATCAAATGTAATCATCAAAGCAACCTACAATGAAGTTGTCAATTTTTTATCTAATCACTACAGCTCTGTTTACCTTATTTCTCTTGCTGGCGAGGTCCAGCTGCCAGCAGATTGATGCTGGAGGACAACCCTGGGTCAGCCCTTGTCTGCTCTGAACATGAGCCAGTACGTGACCAGGTGGCCAAAAAGGCCACCAGCATCCCAGCTTGTACCAGCACTGGTGTGGCCAGCAGGCCCAGAGCAGTGACCATCCCCTGGACTGGGCCCTGGTGAGGCAGTTTTGAGTCCCTCACGCCAAGAAAGACCTTGAGGTGCTGGAGCGAGTTCAGAGAAGGGCAAAAGAGACATGTTTGGTAGCAGCAATTTTGCCAGCAAAATATACATATGACCTTGAAACTCTACCTGGTGATGTGGCCTTTCTTGGGCAGACGAAACACACTTGAGGGTTAGAAAGCATGCGTGGCACGCCATGATTTTGAGGTCTGACACATAAAAGATGCAACACATCTGAAAAAGTCAATAACTTACCAGAGCAAAGACTATGTTTTGCAAGGACTGCAGGAAACACAATAGCTTGGTCTAAGGGATTTTTTATTTTTTATTTTAAGAAATCTGGATGCTTACAGAAGGAAAATAAACATCTGCATATCTTAAAAAAATCTGCTCTAAGTTATGTAGTTATCTATAGACGCCACTATAAAATTACAGAAAAAAATCTGCAAATGCATGGACTAACCAAGGAAAGTAGCAACAAAGCAGTCTCATCATCATATATTAAAAACATTTTCCCTTGATCCTTTTTGGAAACATATCCACCTCTTGTAGCATCTAACAGTGCAGCCCTCCTTATTTTCTCCCTGAGATTTTACCATGAACAGTCACAGAGAAAACCTGAGCAGAAAAAATAAACCTAGAAGATTCAAACCCCTGAAAGCAAAAACAAACACCAAAAATGACCACATTTGAAAAACACCTGGTAAGAGACCTCATAAACATCTTTTGACTTGCCTCCTAAAGCTCTGGCAATGCTGAGGACTGGCTCCCTCCTTCTGTTTACCCACTTGCTTGCATCACTAACAAGTTAAGTTAACAACAGTGAAATCACACATCAATTCCTGAGACTTAGCTTCAGTGCTTCGACTCTTTTTTTTTTTTTTTTTTTTAATAACAATGGGATGGGCAAACACACCAGGTATGCTGGAGCACGTCCTCCAGCATTCTAAAGAAAACTCTCAGAAAACATACTGACAGTTTTACTAATATCATTACAGAAGAATTATACTTTGCATACTGTGGCCCTTTTTTCCGTGCAACTGAAAAAATCAATTTTTAAAAGCAATCCAGTTTATCTGGAATGATCCTATCTGTAAAAAACATTATATTTTGGCTACATTTCTGTAAACTCCTAACTGTTAACATGATTTTTTAAAAAAATCTAATTTATTACCTAACTGAAAACTACATTCCATTTTGTTGGGTTGCAATTTCCAGGATCACCACTCTTATCCTCTTTAATTTCCAAAATTAGTACATTTTTTCTTGTCCTTTTTTCTCTACTCATGAGTCTTTTTGAACTCTGTAATACATAGGCATATTTAAAAACATATGGAAAGAGAAATTAAGAAGCTGGAAACACACTCTTCTGCTATGCCATTAAACAAATTTCCTTCAGACCTATTACTCGGCATATATTCAGACTTCTCCCGGCAGCCTTTTTTCTGCCTTTCATCAATGACCATCTTTAAAAAACATCATTTCTTCACTGCCTATCCTTTTCCATTTTGCATTAAAAGCTTTCTTTTTAAATCAAGCTTTTATAAAGCCATTCCCTGCCTCAAACATGTCAGAGTTAGCACCGATTCTGTCCACGGCTTCATTTATTCATGGACTTTCATGGAGTCTCTCTCTTTAATCTGCACATCTCCCTTTCATCTTTCATTGCCCTTTTAACTCCTCAGGGTAGCAGGAACTCAGCTGCTCCCTCTTTTTCTCTGCCTCCCAGGGCTATTTCCCTCTCCTTCCCTCCAAGTCGTGTACAAATACAAGAAAACCCTCTTTTCCAAAGTCCACTCTCCGACTACATTATCTCTGCTCTCTTGCTGCAAATGGATGGAAGTTACCAAAGCCATCGATGTAAAGCCAGTGTCACAAGCAAGTGGTTTTTCTCCTACACAGCTCTTGACAGGAGGAAAGTTATGACGTTGTCTGGCTACACGTTGTTTTTCAAGCTGTCAGAGGGCCACCAAGATAATCAGAGGGGTGGAACACCTTTGAGGACAGGCTGAGAGAGTTGGCGATGTCCAGCCTAGAGAAGAGAAGCTCTGGGGAGACCTTATTGTTACCTTTCCATATTTAAAAGGTGCCGATAAGAAAGATGCCATGTTGAGCTTAATCTTCAGTGGCAAAGCGTCCGGGAGGGCTGTTGGAGAAGGCAGCCAAGATGCCGGGTCACATGGCAGGAGGCATGGGCGAAGCAGACAGGTAGATCTGTAAGTCACCAGCCTGGAGATGGTAATTGAAGTGTCTTGTAGTTTCAAATATTGTGAGATGTGGCCCAAGAATTTGTCACTCTCACTTTCCTCCATTCCTGACAACTTATAGAAGATGTTTGTTCCAATTCTGCCTTTATTTCCCAGCCTGTATTTCTCTGCACGGTCTCCATCCCCACATCATACCTCCCTGGTCCTGCCTATACCCCCTGCTCTTCTGCCACCTCCTGAGCAGATCAGACCTCACCTCCGTTCACCTTCCACATCAGGCAAGTCTCTCTAAAGGAATTTGTGATTGCAAGCCTCCAATAAATTATTTCAGGGCACAGGTCTGCTTCTCCGGCTCCAGACACGCATCCTCAACTCCACCTTCCAGGGGTGGAGCCGTACATGAGATTGACCCTGTGTTATTTGGTGAAGGAACTAAATGAGGGTAGGTATTTTCTCCATGAACTAAAAGAACGGTCTAAGCCACCTTATCTTTTTTCTTTTGTTCTTTCTTTCTTTTTGAGATAATAGAAGGTTTGTCTCAGCATGAAGAACATGGCTGCCTGTAGAGAGATTTGGATAACTCCCCCCTGAGCGCTAAAATGCTGTCAGCTGAAAAACTGAGCTGTTTGGGCAAATCGATCCAACTCTGACAGACTTCCTCGTTGTTTGCATGTTTTCTCTCACAATCAAAAGCCTCCTGAGGAATCCACGTTTTCAGCTTTGTCTCAGAGAAGGGGGACAAGAGAGAAAATCCACCTCTGGATTATTCTTACCTCAGTTCTCACAATGTTACCATAGGTCTTTGCATGATTGTTTTGATTGACAATTAAAAAAAAATAAATTGTCCTTAGTCACATATCCCATCACCTCTGAAACACAGTTACCCAACACCTCAGTCCAGAAGAATTATTTTTTTTTTTTCCTCTTTAGATCTCCAACCACTTAGTTACTTAAATGAACATAGAGATTTACCTATCCATACAATAGCCCTGATTACCACCTAAACTTCCTCAAACAAGCTAACCCTTAATCTTGCGTTTGGGTTTCTTAAATGATCTTTTGATCAAAGAACTGACAAATTCCACCTTTGATTCTCTGGCCTCCCTCAGTGACACAAAGCTCTCCCTTCATTTTCTTGTGACCCATGCAAGGAAGAAGAAATTCCAGTATTTCTGATTGGGTGTGTGAATGATGTGAGATTCACAAATTAAAAAAAAAATAGAATCACGGAATCATAGATTTGACTTTCTAAAACTTTTTAAAAAGTGATAAAAAATTTCTGATGTGGAAGCAGTTGTGACCCCATGGTGACAGTGACACCTTCCGAGCAGCATAAACTCAGCTTTCTAAAGTCAGCCATCAGTCCTTAAGCAAACCAGCCGAACTCCAGGGAAGTCTCCGCCTGAAGTCCACCTCCTTTCTGCAGCACCGAGAAAGGTGGCTGGGTCACTCTTGGTGTCAGTCAACCATTTCAGAGGGAGTTTAAGGTCCTTTTTTACAGGTGACTCCTTTGTGCAGAAGTTCAAGCTTTCGTTATCCTTCCCTCTGGTGATGATTTAATTAGAGACGGGGTTTCCTTTCTCAAGTTACTGGATTTGAGGAATCACGCTGCTGTTATTTCCAGGCAAATCAAACAGAAGCAAAGAGGGACAGTAAATAATGAGGGAAAAGTCCCTAAATAAAAAGAAAAAAAATATATATATATAAACCCTGATGCATCTACAAAAAGAACAAGACTTGCTCACCTTCCCAGCAGGCTGGAGACCCTGGCATCCCATCCCGTACTGCTGCGTTCAGGGAGTAAGTCCTCTGAAAGTTTTTCCTTTGCTAGGAGCCAGTGCAAAATCTCCAATTAGTTTCCTACAGATGCAACGCCAGATTGCAAAACTGCCTATTACTCGACACAAAGGCAGTTTTCTGCTCAGGATAAGCAGAGGTTTAAAACCACTAGGAGATTTTATGAATGGCTGAGACCAAAAGAAGGGAGCAATTGCAAGAAAAAAGGAGAGGGTAACAAAAATCTGTGCTGTGGATTAAGGGCAGAACCCTCCACTTTCTGCAAAGGTTAAAAATGACTGGAACAAGTTGAAAGTTCCCAGGACAAGCAGAAGGCAAAAAATACAAACCAGCCTTGGTTTGTCAGATGTTTGAAATGACATTGCTCGAAAGCTGGTGCTGGGAAGACCTTTCACTGTGACCCCCAAAATTCTGAAGGAGTTTTAACCCAAAAGCAACAAGAAATAATAAGTATTATGGATTTAGGCTTTTCCTTGCTGTGCCTCAGATCTTGAGGAACTGTGTTTTAAAGCTTCTCTTCCCACTTATAAATGCAAGAAGACATGAAAATCCTGCGATCACAGAGGCTGAGGCTCTGTAAAAAAACATCCCTGAGCTCAACAACACCAACAGTCCTGAAGTTTAACTTCAGGAGACCAAATGAGACCAAAATGTAGAGTCCGTTTCCACAAAGACAAGTAATTTTTGAAGGGTATTGAGAAAACAAAGCAAGCAGAGTGTGGTCCCAAACGCCCAATCCACCAGTGCTCAGGCTGACAGACTTTGCAGTGGATAAGCATTGATGGGTTCTGTCCCAGCATTATCAACAAGTTGGGACCAGGAACATCATTAAAGCTCAGGTTTACTGGGATTCACAGCACCAGGAATTAGAGCCATACATTTCTGTATGCTCTTCCTGGTGTACACCAGACCCATGGCGCAGAAACGCCGTGACAGCTTGAGTTGTTCAGCTGGAGAAATCGTATTTGAAACGGCATGTCGGGTTTTGATTAAACTGGCAATTGAAACAAGTGAGGAGCAACATGCCTCGGGGTCACAGAGATGATAAGTTTCAAGACAAAGAGCCAAATTTTTAGGTGCTGCAAATGGCTGCAAGTTCATGGTCTTCGACTGGGCAAAAAGGCAGAGATGAGAAGACAAGTAGATACCTGGCGTTACCCTCTGATGGAAGCTGGTGAGGGTCTTCAATCCTCTTTATAAAATTTGGCCCATTCAGATGCTTTTCTAAACTAAAATCACATGATTCAGTGAGCTGATGCATCTTACATTTTCAGTGGTCACAGGGACAAAGGAGAACTTAATGATTATCTACCAAAACTTCATCGACATCATCTATAATAACCACCTATTGAGGAGGTCTCCAAGATGAAGGCATTAAAGTCCTCTGTGGTCAGCAGCCCTACCACTCAAATTTTAGCTATAAAAATTGTCATAGACAAATGAAAGCATTGGGAACGCCAGGACTGATGGGTACATACAGCCGAAGAACAGTCAGGTAGCAATTGCGCAGACACACTTGGATGTCAGCAAACCCTCTTGGATCTGGTCCACATTTCCCAGTTTCAGAACAAAGGTCCAGAATTCAATTTAAAATACTATCAAAACAGCATTAACAGAGAAAAGAGCAGGCAATAAGCTCATTATGGGGTGCAATGAAATGAGAAAATATCACAACTGGCTGAGGATGTAAAATACGGACTTAGCTAGAACGCAAGGAGCATCCAAGCATTCAGGAGACACTGTGGTTGGAGAAGGAGGACCCCATGACATCAAGCAGAAAAGCCAGCCTGTGTTCCTAGGAAAGCAGGAAATTCTGAACAAAATTCAGCCCAGCTCAGGAAGATAAAAGGTCTGGATGCATCCCTGCCTCTCATGCAGAGAGATGCCCTGGGAAGGCACCAAAGGTAACTTTTAACCAAAGTCATCTATGCTTAGCTCTGCAGGAAACTAAAAAAGGTCATATTTGCCGTGAGCTCTGCTGGCCACCTTTCCATCACGCCTCTGCTCCTGGCATTTGACGTTTTCAACCACCTCATGCACATCTCTGCTGGGCTGTTGTTAGCGTGATGCACCGAACCATCACAAAATCTGGCACCTGACCAGTTCCCTGCTAAACGCCAAGCCTGGAGCTGAATCCAGGCCCATGCAATTAGCAATGCAGATAAAATACACAGCTTCGTCTTTGTTTGTAATTAAACACTGAACAATCTTAGTTAAATTTTGGTTATCAAATGCAGCTAGGGCAAAATACAAAGGTTTGCTCCCTGTGCACAGTAAAGGCATTGATTTTTATACAAATATATCACCACCAGGCATAGCTACAATAGCTATCCTAACATGAGATTTATGAAGATAAAACATTCCATCCCAGAATCGCAAATAAATAAATCACCTGCTAATTCACTTGGAGTGCTTGCTCCTTTTCCCCCAAAGCAAAAGGCAGGGCAGGTGATTGATGTTCCTACCCAGCCATCAGAAAATTTAATATTCTTCCTGGTCAGTCCAGCAAGGAATGCTGAGATTTTCCAACTTTTGTTAGTCATGAGCTATGGAAGAGGGCAGAGAATGAATGACACAGCCACAAAATAGCTATAGGACCAGCTGCAAAAACAGGGAATAATCCTTGTTAGACCTACTCTAAGTCGTTAAAATGACAGTTTGTCTGCTTGGTCTAAAAGTGCCACGAGCCCAGGGCATGGGGCTCAAATCAACACTAGGTTTTTACACTGCTCTGGGGCTGAGGGTCCAGACCTGTGTCAGGCAGAACAACCTGCCCTCCCAAGGGAACTGACGTATGAGGAGCTATTTTGGTTATGACCTGGAACAAAAAACAGAAAAGATGGTGACTTTCAAACAATGCTGACCCTAAAGGGACTGAACCTCTCAGTTTCACAGAACTGTTAGGTTTTTTTTCTCCCCTTAGGTAATACTACAAGTTTCATGTTAACATTTCATGTAACATTCAAACAATAATATAACAGCATTTACTAATGACAATGGCAGCATTCAAAAGGCTTGTTTTGGTACTTTCCTGCCAAAAAAAGCCAAGTTCCCCCCAAATATTTTGATTTTATTACAATGGGACATTATACAACAACAGCAGCAATAATCATTTTATTGAGTTTTTGCTTCATTGCAAACTGTAGGAAAATGGCCTAATGCACGAAACCTGCCCATTCTTGCTGTAGTGTTTTGGTTTGGTTTAGGCCTTTTTCCTTTTGCTTTAAGCTTAGTATTGGCTGTCTGATGTTGTCCAACAGAGCCAAAGCCTGAGTCTTGCCTAGAGTATCGTGTGGGAGGGGAAAATGCTTTGAAATTGCCCGAAAAATTTTATTTTCTAGTAACTAGATTCAGTTTTCAGGCATTCAGTACAACTATCTTTATGTTGTTAATCAATACATTTATCTAATGAGTATCTCCTGGTAATCTTGCCTATATTACAGGAAACCCAAGCACAGCTGAGATAAAAATATGCACATACTCAAAGCTCAAATTAAAGAGAAAAAAAAATCAATTCAAAGTTAAATTACCCATCTTAAATTTCAGTATAAAGGCTACTAGAAATACTGAGTTCTTGAACTTCAATTAATCTGTAGCTATTAAGCCAGAAGGGAAAAAGATTCTTCAGAATATCAAATGGGAAGCTGCAAAGAGCTCAGACCAGCTTGCGGGTGGATGTCACTAGTGCTTAAGCTCCTACTCCTGGCTTTGTTAGGCTGGTTTAACTCCTGCTTGCCTTAAGACTCCTTTGGGTTTCTTGTTTCCAGGCATCTGAGTGCGAGTGCTTGCATGCGTGTGGCATACATTTTCCAGCTTCACTTCTCAGGGATTAATTGGCAGAAGTGCTTGTCATGGTTAAATAATTTTATTTAATTTGCATGGTGTGAAGATATTTGGGTAAAAGGGAAAAATAATTAAAATTTAATTACTTTCCCCCACACACTTTATAATGAGAAACAGTTGCACTCCTTGGAGATTCAGTTGGCAATAGAACATCACTCAGTTTTATTGTTAAATATGCAATAATAAAAATAAAAACATTAAAGCAATGATCAATGTCTTGGAGTAGAAGAATGACATACAGCCAGGTCCAGCACAGATCTCTAGAATCAATGATAGCTGAAGTTTATAAAGACACTGAGGGGATAAGGTAACATCAGCATCTGGTATGGAAACATCCAAAGGACTTTCTTACAGGTTTCTAAATAACAATAATAATAATAATAATAATAATAATAATAATGATGCTGATGATAATCATAATAATAATAATAATAGTAGCAATAAAATACTATTTTTTAATCTAAAATGTCACAAAACACAGTTTCAGAAGGAAAAAAATACATTCTGACAGCATAGTATTTCAATTTGAATTAAGACACTTTTAAGTGCAGCCAATTTCTATTTGCATATTAAGAGAATGACAATCTCTTTCTACCAGAATTTGCCACTACGCTTTGACAAGAAAAGTCTGCTGTAATAACATTCTTAATACAATTAATGGTTATTTACCAAAGTGTTTCTTCGATCCTCTACAGTTCACTTCCTTTCATCATCTTTCACTTGGTGTAAATACAGACTCACTTACAAAGAAGCAGAGAAACAAAACAAAACGAAACAACCCAACAATCAGAAAATCCATTATGGAAAAACTGCTGGAACAAGTTTTTGCCCTTTCCCATGGCCAGATGTTCTCATCCACGAGACAATTAGAACTTGATGACAAACTCCAAGCTTTAAATGTCACTCACTCCCTACCGCTCTGGTTCAAATAAAAATGGAAGTGGCATTAAGAAAGCAGTATGCAAGCTCTGCAGACTGGTAATCTCTTCTAATTAAAAACCAAAGTTTACAGATGCATTTAGTGACACTCATTATAAGGTACACACCTGAAAGTAGAAATCTTTCTTGGTTTTAGTGCCCAGAAAGAATGATTTCTTATTGCTAGTGAATTATTTGCTTTCACCGTCCATTCAGGAATTTCCCACTCCATGTAATAAGTTTCTAACATCTTTAAAAAATATATATCTATTAGAAATTCCCACAGTAGGCAACCTCCTGAGCACCATTTGAGCAAGGTGCAAAGTGTGCAATTTAAGAAGCTTGTTTTTGACTTTCTACAAAAACAATTTTAAAAAGACACAAAAAGGACTTGCTGGCTGGGCAGTACAACAGAAATATTTATAATGCAAATATTATTTTACCTCTCTGGCACTGTGAGAGAATATCCACCCATGAAAAGCAGCCCAGGGAGCGAGGCAGGGATCGCCTGGGTGCCTTTCTGGAAGCTACACTTGGTAAAGTCAAGTCACTAGGCTCCATACAAGAGGAAGTGGATGAAATCCGATCGAATGCATTACAGAGGTCAGACTAAATGAGCTAATGGTCCCTTCTGGTCTTTAAAAAAATCTATTAATCTAATTTAATTCTCTGTTCTACTCTTCATACCAGAGTCAATTTAAACTCATTTATATGAAAAGAGCAGCTTCACACAACACACCGCGTTCTGACTATGCAGTTTTAGGCTACCCAAAAGCTTCATTTAGCTCCCGCGAAGCTCAGGAGGCGGCTTTTGTTGCTCATCTGCAAAGATAAAGCTTATATTTACAAGCAAGGTACCAGGCAGAGGCTCCTCTTCCATCTCAATGTTGGATTAATCTGCACCTTAAACTATACGAATCGACCAGAAACTTCCCAGAGCACTTTGCACCTTGGCTTGGTTTTTGAATGCTGCATTCCTCGCTCCTCCTGATACTTTAGGACAGAATCATAGAACAGAATCATTTCAGTTGGAAGAGACCCTCAAGATCATTGAATCCAATCATTAACCCATTCCTGGCACTAACCCATGTCCCTAAGAACCTCATCTCTGCCTATGTTCAGCCCCTCCAGGGATGGTGACTCCACCACTGCCCTGGGCAGCCTGTTCCAATGCCCAACAACCATTTCTGGCAAGAATCTCTTGTTTCAGTTAAATTTGCCTGAAGTCCCATTTCATCACAGCACATTTTAATCAAGCAAAAATCCTGTCACAGTGAAGAAATCACATTACAGTTAACAATTCCTACGTTGTTTTAATGGGCACATCTCTTTCACCTAAGTCTTCATCATCTGCTTTGCCCTCCCAGTCATGAGCACACCCTTACAAAAAAAAAACTTTTCAACTTAAGAATGTAGGGTAGATATTGTGACTCAAATTCATATGGACATTCACTATTTGTTCCAGCTTTCAATAGAAATTTATATATCCTTTCTGGATGCTTTACACACAAATCAGGAGGCCGAAAAGCCTCTTGCTGGCAAAGTACAATTCCTTCCAGGGCCAACAAAAAAAAATTACTGTGGATTCACTCCTGAAGCCACTAGTCCAGAGTCCCACCAACTTCAGAGGATTTGTCTGAATAGTGGCTGAGCTGAAACTCTCCAAGAACTTTGGGATTTTGATCCAGTAACTTTGTCATTATATCAACCTTTACCCATCCACATGTGGCAAACTTACCTAAAGGAAATGGACACTTTTATTCATGTTTTCTTCAAAACCCAAGTCTCTTGATTTAAAATCGCTACTGACACCAAAACACATTTCAAGGAGTACTTCGAAGTGCCTGTCATCTCTTTTTTTCCTCAGATTTACCAATCTTCCCCTGTGAGGCTGCTGACAGCATTCCCACCCAGCATTTCACAGCCCTTCACAGTTGGTCCCATTTCTCCCAAAACATGGAGATCTACAAACGCTGTAAAGCTTCCTGTACAGGTTTGAGAATTTTGTAGGTTATTCCTAAAGAGTTTTTACTCCTCTTTACCCTGACTATCAAGCAGGAAGAACATTCAATGCGTCTTCTGCTTGCTTCTGCTTGGAAGAGACCCTCAAGATCATTGAATCCAACCATTAACCCATTCCTGGCACTAACCCATGACTCTAAAGGGCATGGCAGGGCATCCACATGTGCCTTCTTGGCTTTCTTGGTTTAAAAAATGAAAAAAAAAAGCTGGCACAGAAGAACTGCAGAGTGCTGGCAGCATCGAAGAAGTTAATTAGCAACGCTGAACTAGACTTCAGGAGACGAGTCTTAATAAATGCTGCTAAAAATATTACAGTATTCATTTCCAGAACAAACACAATCAGCAGCAGACGAGCGATGAGAGCGACCCAGACCCATGAACTACCACACGATGGGGGTATTTTCAGTGGGGAGTAGGAATAAAAGCTGCTCATTTTCAAAATCTTAAAAGCCTCCATTGGCCCCATGGATACTGGCTGGAGCTTTAGGGCACAGGTTTTACGGCAGGTTTCCCTTTGGTTTGCAATGGTGAGAACCCATCTCCAAAGAGTATACACTCAGCTCCACCATCCTACCGAGAGAAGCAGATTTCTGCTTAGGAGGAGGGAGCAACTGTATATTTATTTGTACTGGAGAGGCACTAAAGATACTCCTGCTGTACTAACCAAACAGTATTAATATTTACTAAGTGCTCCATAAAGGGAGTTCTTAAAAGCTGAGGAATCTTGCACTTCTTAAAGGTTTGTTTTTTTTTTTTTTTTTGTCAGAAGGTAGAGAAAAGAGCTCAAACTCCAGCTTTCCTGACAAAAAAACCCCAGAAATCCCTAATTTCACAATGGCGTCCAGTATTATGATGCTCTAATTTTTCAATCAGACATTACTTTATAAAGACGGTAAATTGAAAACAGGATGAAAACAAAGAGACAGATCAGGCCCTAAAATGGGGAACAAATGCAATTCTGGATCCCAGGTAGGTGAAATATCCTCCTGTCCTGCTGAGCTCAAGGTACCAGCTGGCCAACAAATGTAGGCTGAGATGCCAGCTTTGCTATAAAAGATGAGGAGTCTCTGTGCTTTCTTCACCTCCAAACTTAGACATGTCTTTCTGTCTTAAAGAGCAAAAATGGACCAAAGTATCTACAGAATAAATGGGACGGGCATATATGGGCAAATATTAGAGGATAAAAGCCATGATGCGCAGGGCTTAGCAGAGGCTTAGCCCTAGCAGAGGCTGCCAAAAGCAAGTGGTGATCTCTCCAAAAACCTTCCACAACGCTGTGCGACCAGCAGCTGTCACTGCAAGCAACCAAGAGGAATGGGAGCAAGAGTCAGGGATGCTCCTGAATGGGATGCAAACAACTGGAAAAAACAAACAAACAAACAAACAACCCCCAAAAAACAACAACGTAGGAGAAGACACAATTAAACACTCAGCAGCTCCCTGAAAACGGTACTGGACACCCCTTTCAGTTCCCTATTAGCAACTTTGAAACGTTCAAGATCCTCTGCCCACTATCCACATTACTCAGCTGTCAAAGGCAAGGTCTCAGATTTATGATGCGAAAATTACATTTTAACGAGGTGTCATATGTGTTTAAAGTTCTTATTCATCACCATACTGCCACATCTTTTACCTAAGACACAAATGCACTTAATTAGCATATTATAAGGACAGAGAGTTCACCTTATCTACATTGTAAAACTGCTTTAGGAATAAAAAAATCAACTACTCTTACTGAATAAAATGGTTGCAATCTCACTTAACACCGATGCGGAGGATCAAAGTTTGACATGCACCCTCTGAGGTTTCTAAAACATTACAGATACGAACGGAAGCTTCATATCACATTTCATTACCCACTGGGCAGTCCACAGTGTTAATATGCAATACCTGGAAGGCACTGCAGTGCAATTAGAAGTCCCTGTATCATATAACTGTCCTCCTTAGGTATTGGGCATATTTATTTATTAATTTCATACACCCATTAAACAGGAGCTGCGACTGCCCGGGGAGATGCCGAGAAGCAAAGCCAGGTGATGTGTTTGTATGTGACACAGCCCCGGGAAGCAGGACGGGAACACTTCACCTTTTTGGAGAAGAGGATTTGTTGATATTTGCTTGAATTTGTTTACACAGATTGTATCACAAATGGGTGATGATTAAAACGGCACACTCTGGTGAATATTAAACATTGATTAGGTTGCAGAAAATTGTGCAGTCTTTGGTTTACCTCTCTGCACATGCCTGGCGAGGCACATATGAAAAACAACAACTCTGCTTTTGATGGATGGAAAACCACTGCTAGAGTTGCAGAGCTATCACTTCAAATTAGCAAACTCAAAAGCAGCTACAAAGAAAATAACCCCAAAACACAGTAGCGTTTATGGAGTAGCATCCTCCAAAAAACTCATTCAGAGGCCAAACAGCTCAAAGAAAACAAAATGCTTCAAAGGCTTTTGGTGTCTTCAAGTTCAATGCTTGAAGGCAGAAATTAATGACTGGCTTCCTGGGATTTGCAGGCACTGAGGAGCGTTTGCTTTCAAAACTGCTGTTGGGACAACCGAAAACAACCCCAGACAAAAGGAAAAAATCACTGAGTGGGGCAAATCCTTAAAAACACAGCTTTTCCCATTTTTGAGAAAAATGAACAATTGCTTTTAATTCAGTTGCTTCTGGATCAGCGGAACGGAGCTTTGTGCCTCACTTCAGTGTATTTTGCCTTCCCTGGTACCTCCAGCTGAGTACAGAAACTCCAGGATTTATTTGCCACTCATTTACACCGAGGAGTAAGAGCCCATTTTTTCAAAGAATGGATGAGAGAAGCTCTGGGACAGTGTGGATCTCAAATATGTACCAAACCTATGCGTACAAACAGACCTTTAATTAAAACTCCAGAAAATGTTTAATCGCTGTGAAGAACAAGATTATATGATCCTTGCCTTTCCTATAAGCTAAAAGACTCCTGCCTCCTCCTGTTTTCCCTGGGTAGTTTGGAAAAAGACTGAAAATGTTTGACTAAGTGAACTGGAGTCTCCAGCACCTGTTTTCTTTCTTTTCTTTTTTCTTTTTCTAATTTTAAATAGCCTTAGAATGTAGCATAGCAGAGATTTCAAATATGTCACTGGCTATTCAGGTACCCAAATATATAACTTCCTTGTTAAGAGCTATTTTTGGTTTTAACAGCTCTGCTCCTTAAACTCCAACCTTAATTGTTTTTTAACAACCAATTTGTTCGAACCATCAATTTTACTATCTTTCTTTTATTTTCTAACTAAGCAGATATTATTTACGTATTTTGCTACTCAAACTGTAAGCCTAAGGTAACGTCTCCTTGCTCTAAACTGAAAACCACTGGTGATCTGGGAAGAGGGGAAAAACACATCCATGATCCATTCTTTGTAAAAATTAAATAACTAAATAACCAAATACAAATATTCTGTGTCTTCACTGCTTCCTGTGTTGTAACAGAGTCCTCTGCAAGGTTCTCACCTGCTCTCCCAGTCTCACCAGCTTGAACTGCTATTTTTTTTTTTTAATACAAAAGTACTACATTTGTTTTTTTCACTGATTATGGCTTTTTTAATTAAAGATGCCAACGGTCACCATGTGAAAAAGCGGAAGCAGAGAATGCACTGTGATACCTGGAAATGATTCACTGAAAAGCAGAGAAAAACCCTGTGCAATAGAAGGGATGCAATTGATTTTCACTCCTTGGGCATAACCAATAACTTACAAATTGCTCTGCTTCCCTCCACCGCTCCAAAAGTACACATTCATCATTAAGTCGGGAGAATGAAAAGTATTACTTCATTTTTTGCTCATCTGAGATCTTGCAGAGGTCAACATCACTGAAAATGTCCTCTGCCTCTTCAAGATTTCCTTCTCCTTTTCCTTACATTTTTGTATTACAGTGGGAAATTGACTGCCATTGTACTACTTTTATTCCAGCCCTCCCCACATTTTCATATCCTCAGATTCTTTCAGGACTTTTTTTCAGATGGATAACAGGCTGCACACAGGAAAAGAAATAAAAAAAAAAAAAAAAAGCTCAGCAACAAAAATCTCTTTATTTCTCTTTTGCAATCTGAAGCCCTGAACCCGCTCATCCCTTCCAAGTCTTTCTTATTAACAAAAATCAATGTTTTGGAAACAACAACGTTACTAATCAAATATCTTACTATACAAATTATATTAATTCTGCCTTTCCTCTTACTGTTGCAGCCTTTCTGAAGCACACCATCCACCACAGGAAACACCCAATAACTATGACTACATCATGTACAGCAGTAATAATTTGAAAATGGTTGAGCAAATGCTATTTGGAAACTCCTGCACCATCAAATGAGTTTGACCACAATCCAGGCTCAACCATGTTGCTAATCAAATGGCAACTGTGAACATCATACTTGCAAAACAATGAAGAAGTGGGTAAACTTAAGCACGTTGCCAAAAATCTTGTAGAAGGGAAGATGACCAGAAGTATAGAGGAAAATTAAATTAAGAATAAAAGAATGTTGCTGTCCCTGTAAAGGGAACAAGAGTATGGACATTTGGAGACTGTTCCAGGTTAGTTATAGGTAGCACAGTCCTCTCTCTATTTTGTTTCAAACTAAGATATTAAAAGCATTCCAAAGTATGCCAAAGGCATTTCAGTAAGACAGGAACAGACTTCAATTTTACATCCTATTTGCAAGAAAAACAGAAAGCCCAACTCAGATTTTGGCTCGGTATTAAACCCCTTACCTGCTCTGCTGTCCAATGGTCCAAAGTCCAAGGAATACTTCACAACGTGATAGTTATTCCATACGTACAGGAGGTTGTCCCGGGGGTTATAATCCACAGCAGCAATGTACTGGTAGGAGTTTGGAAAGGGCACATCCACCATGCTATCTTTGCTTTGGTCAGTATTATAGATATAGTCTATTTTATTCCCCGTGGCTTCGTTGTCATCATCTTCATACACAGACTTCACCACATATAAAATCCCACAGATCATGAAGGCGTTCGAAGCCGATCTCTTGTCATAGGCGGTATCCCATGTCCCTTCAATCCTTAATGTGTACGGGTTTAATTGGCTAATGACTATTTTGCCATTATTTTGTTCTGTTGCATAGATTACCCACAGCCCATTCTCATCCACGGCCAGGTCAATATCAGATTTGCCTCCCCAGCGGTAGGGAGAAGTGTCATGGTAGTTTGCATTTGCGATGATGGCCTCCCCGCTCTTTATCCTGGTCCGCAAGTCAAATTTGACTATGTTCCTAGTGCGCTCCTTGTTGAAGAACAATGCCCCATCGTACACCACAAAGCCTGTGCCGTCCACCCGATGCGGGAGTTTGTAGGTGGTGGTTGGCCTCCCGGCAATGAAGTCATCCTTGGAGGAGTATTCTGTCAACGTGTCTGTCCGGTACGGTGTCCAGGGCATGTAGTAGATCTTGTCAGACGCCTGCAGAGGGTCCTTGCACCAAGCACCCGACTGGTGGTCTGATTCGAATAAATGTTCGCTCTGGTATACTCCTTTCAGCAGTCCGGGGCAAAGAAAAACTGTCAGAGGGGAAAAGAATTTAAAACAGAAAGCACAAAGTTAATGGCAGTCTCGGAGCGGTTGGCCCAAAGATCTCAACAGTTTCTAGTTCTGCAGCAGAAGACATTCGAGACCAGAGGAAACCCATGAGCAACGCCTTGTTGTGGAGACCAGCCTTCCCCCGGCCTCATCTCTAGAACAAGATCTGCTCCACCAAATCGATGTATTTTTTCTTCCTGTTTTTTTCTATCAACCACGACTCATTTTCTTATTGCTTTTGAAATCTGTTTTTACAGGTCTACTTACTTGGACCACTCGCCTTCAGAAACTTTGCAATGAACATCTGCCCCCAAAGAATTTCTGGGTTTGTATTTCCAGATTATATTTTGCAGTGTATCTGTACCTACTACGTGAACGGGTAAACTCCTGGGGAATTGATCCACATATTTATTTGAACAGCCCACAGAAGAGTGGCCTAGAAATGGAAATAAGAGAAAGAAATTCCCAACCTTACAGTCCAAGCGATATTAAATATTTAAAAGGTACCAATAGCAAAGCAGAGGCGAATCCCTCAGCAACTCCTAAGAGTGTTTAAAGCAAAGGGAGCTGGGACCGGGGGGGGAACATCGACGTACAGACTCGTAGTATAACTAGAAATGAGGCTTTCGAAGCTGCTACAGGACACACAGAACATGCAGTCCACACAATTAACAACAAATGACGTATGGATGCTGAAAGGAAAAGGAAGGAAGAAAGGAAAGAAGGAAAATAATCAAGTTCACTGGAAAGGAACCCAAGGTATAGATTTTAATCAGTTAAAAAAATGTCCTGTTAAATATAGTAGTAAATTCAAACTTAAAAACATATACCTTTGATTGTTACATGAGAGCAGCACAGAGGAGTGGTGGGACTAACCAGGGAGCTTTGCTGCTCAGACTTCGAGGTGACTGAGAGGGGCTGGGACATGCCTGGGAATACCAGTGCCAAGGGCCCAGCCGTCTGGATGGGGAGGCAAATGGAGGGATGCTGCGGAGCAAAACCTGCTCGCTTGGCCCTCCTGAGCTGGGAATAGTGTCATTTATTTGCCAGGATGGTCTCGGTGGGAGCACAATGACCACGAGGGTGGGACGGGCAGCGGCGAAGAGGATTCCCAGCACCTGCTGCTGGTCCCAGGGCTCACACTCTGATTATTTGTGAAAATGCAGGAATTGGAAATATCCTCTGGAAAGCGAGACAGGAGGAAAACCAGATTTAGCAGCTGGTGTAAAAGTCTATTGCTTACTGGACTCTGAGCAACCACCCCGAGATGCTGATAAAGGGGTGTCATTTCCAAGAGGCTTTTACGGCATAATTAGATACACTTATCCACGTACATATGTGTGTATGCTTGCCAAATTCTTTGGGGCACAAGAAGAGTCAGTTATCTAAACCTTTGAATAGAAATGTAATGTAAAAAGTGGCATTGGTAAAAACTTCAGAAAAAATGAGTTATCTGGTGAAGTTGAGCAGCAGAGATACTAAATAAACTTTAACAAAAAAGTAGTGAGAATTAATGACAAAGTATTTCAACTAAAACGTTAAACTGTTAAATAACTTAGCCTATACATAAGTTATATATATATAATTTGAAAGGTATTTAATTACCTTTTTGTTCCACTTCTATTGTAGAGAGAGAGGTAAAGAGAGAAAGGAGAAAAGAGAATAGATTAATGGTACTGTATTGGCCAGGTACTTTTCTTTACCTCTTTCATACGAAAAAGAAGCTTTATTAATTTACTTCAGTTGCTACTATAGTATGTGAACATTTTATATATATATATAAAAAATCGTTCCTCTGATATACACTGGATAATATGGAGACAAGCTGAACAAAATACAGATAAATTTTAACTTTACAAAAATCTTTGAGGAGAAAGAAATAAACACCAACGAAACCAACACTTCAGATATATCTCAGCAGCAGCAGCCTTGGACTAGTTTCATAGAGTAAAATGAAATACCCATACACTGAAATATGACTGATCCAGATTTATGTATAGAATACAAGCTCCTATAAAACAAATATCTTTACATATTTCACCCAAATCCTGTAAGACAGAGATTCCTGCTTTAAGCAGAAGAATAGTCCCTTGTGACATGAACAGAGAACTTAGGAGTGTTAAATGAAGCACCTCGGTGGATGTTTGCAAAGTCCTGTCCTATGTCTCAGAGAAACAAGTAGGACTTGGAAAAAAAAGTTTTAAATATTGTAATAGTTGCATGATTTATAAGAGCCTGAAGACTTTCAGTGTTAACGAGTTAAAAATACCTAAGTGCTATTTAAAAAGCCCAACCCCACAACTCCATGCATATTTTTCTATGAATTATTCGCCAAGCATAATAATGCCGCGTCCCTGCGGATAAAGCCCCTTGCAGCGAGAAATCAGCGCAATGCACTTATTAACTGGTAATCACTCAGGACCTGTTTTTGTGGCTAATGGCCTCCTGCCATAGGCTTTGGGGACCCTCGTCCCAACACACTCCGTGGTCGAGGCACTGACCCCTTCTCCTTCCAGCACCCCAAACACCTTCGGCACACCCAGCCTGTGGCTTTGCTGGTTCTGCGGGGCCTCTTGCCCGAAGCTGTAGGAGAAGATAGGTCCCATAATATATCACCAAGACAGAAAAGAGGACTTGCCAGCAAAACGGTTATGGTTTTGACAGCTGAGAGGTCTCTGTTCAGAGAAGCAAGACAGGAATGCAAAGGTATGCACGCATGCTTTGGTTTTGCTTGCCTGCAGTTCACCGTGGCCCCTTCCAGCCCCAGACACTTGCCAAACGACCGTCCCTCAGCACTGGGACTGCAAACCCCTTCGTGTTCAAAAGTCTCGTTAATTTGGATGGGAAAGTGCATGTTTAACAGAAGAACGATTGCAGGGTAAAACTGCAAATGCATTGGCCAGACACGTGGATCTGTGCTTTCTGCAGCTCCCACAGTGAATGTTTCCAATTTTTTTTTTTTTAATTTTTATTTTTTACCTGGGCTTTGATTCAGGTTCCTTTCCACCTTCTAACAGGTTGAGGTTAAAGACAAATGTTTTCACTAGAACAGAGACGACACATTTCAGCACAAGGACCTGGTTTTGCCTGCAAGATGAAAAGGCACAGGATCCAGCATCTGGAGACACCCAGGCAGCAACAGCTCTCCCCATCCCAGGCTGTGGCTGGCCACCGTTAAGTAAGGTGTTCAGAAAAAGATTGAATATCCCTGGCAAAAGCAACAGGACAGGTCCCCAGATGTGTGGCTTCACAATGATTCTTCTGGCTGAGGGTATACTGGCAACGCAGAAGGTAGTAATTCGCATATCTAAATGAGCAAAAGCTTTTGTAATGTACTCAAACTGTGCAATACTGTAAAGCAGGAATAGAGAAGCTTCTGCTGGAGTGAGCAGAAGGTCGGATGACATTCTGCTTCTAGGCAAAGGAAGAACAACAGCAATTATGGTGGCCTTTGGGCTCAGGCCCTTCATGGTAACTGTTCTCGTTACAGAAGACACAGGGATCCATTTCTGTCCCCAACATCTGCATCAAGCTGTCCCAGCCAGAGTGTAGCACCAGTGCCATTAGCCCCAGCCACCCACTTGTTTTACAAGTTCTTAATGTGAGAAGTTTTAACACACAACAGGGGAAGCCCCTTTGGGTCTTGGCTCAGGAGCAAGCAGAGGAAATCGAAGAATTAAGTGTTCCAATATTATTTTGCAAATTCAATACATTTTGTTGCTGCCTTCCCATTTTTGCCACCTCATACCACTTTACCATGATTTTAAATTTTTTTTTTTTTTTTTTTTTTCCCTCTACATAACAGGTTTTCTAGAAATCATTCCCCCTCCTTTTCAGAGCTAGAACAGTATCAGCTTCCTTTGGAAAGGTACAATAAATAAATTGAGCTTTATGCCCTTCCGCTGCTTTACCAGGGACATTGTCATAGGTACCAGCTAGAAGCACATACACGCATTTATTATAAACGGGGAACAGAACCCATTAACCTCACCTAGCTTTGCAGTCCAAGAGCAACTCGAATATAGAGGGTTCAGACTTCCATTCTCCAGCCAGAGGAATGAAGAAATTATTCTAAGCAATTAGCTCCGTCACAGCTACTGATTTCTATCACAAAAGAATCACACACAACTTCGAGCCTCTTCTTTGTCAGTTCTCCCCCAGACCGAAATTACACTGCAAGCTAAGTTTTAAAGCTTGTTTAGGTTTAATTGATTGCAATGGTGGGGCCCACTTAGCTTGTACCATTATTTATATTTCCAATAAAATTTAAGGTTTTGGTAAACAGAGCACTCTTCTTGAATGTAGGTACCTGTGTGCACACATTATTCTCCTCCCCATAATGCTGTGAAAAAAAAAAATCTTAATTTATTTCACAGGATAAATGCTTGCCTTTTACAGCAAATGAAGTGCTAATTCTTTATTTAATAACAGGGAGGAGTAATCTCACTTGCTCTCTTTCCAAATTACATTTTTCATATAATACCCAGGCTTCAGCAAATGAAGGTGCTCTACAAGTAGCCTGCATCACAATGGCTTCATGTAACATGTTCCCAAAATTATCCCCTCCTAATTAATTTCTCTGTGAAGTACGGAGATTAGAAATGTTAATCCATAAACGCTTTCACAAACCACAACCTAAATTAGATCCTCAAATATGGTATCTATAGATTTGCAGAAATCAAAGCTGTCATTTTTCCTAAGTGGATTTTTTTTTCCTTAGATTTCTATTCATCTGATAAATTTGTGAAACCTTTCAAACTGTTAATTTGAGCTTCCATAAATGTCAGTGCTTTCAATCTGCTTTTTAATACATAATAACTAAATTTTATAGATGTTTGCTAAAATAATACTAAGGATTACTAATGTTAAAACACCTGTCAGTGTAACTTACAGTCATCAGGACACAGGAAACCATTAATATACATTAACTCTTGTCCACTAGAGGTTTTCCACAAGACGAGAAAAAGTTACTGTTTCCTACAAAATTGCCTTGTGTGTTATAGATCAAATTTCAGGTTTTTTTTGGGACAAAGCCATCTTTTTGTTAGCCTTTTGTAAAATGAGTGACAGGCACCAGAGCTCCAAGCCCTCACATGGACTCTCCCTCAAACCCAAGAAATAACAAATTATTTTCCATGGCACTGGCCCCTCGAGGCCAGTTTTCTGGGAGCTTAAGTATTATGATTTCATTTCCTTGTTTTAGGTACCAAAGCACAGGAAAAAAAAAAAAATCCTTTAAATATTTTGTTACAGGGAGAATAAAAAACAAAACAAAACAAAACAACCCTACTACATGCCTGGTCCTGCAAGAGCTGATGCTGTTGTGCAGAGCACAGATCAATGATTTTGCAAACATTTGGATTTCCCTAAATTTCCTGAATAATTTCTATTATTTCTTTGCCCCTTTCGCTATTATTTCAGGTAGCAGTTACAACAACTGGCTGCCTTGAAGTCACAGATGCTTCATCAGCTTCAGCAGATACCAAACGTGATGGTGGTGCTCTTCTAAATGTATTATCCAAGAGGTAATTTTTTTTTTTTCTTGAGTAAAGATAATTTACTTAAGGTTTAATGAGTCCTGAAATATCCAGCATTGGAAAAGAAAAATAAATTAAAAGAAGCAGCAGGTATTGTTATATGATACATATAGATGACTGTCATCCTATGGCCAGTCACATATCTCCCTGTTGTCACCCCTTTATAAAAAACGCAGAAGAAACTCTGCTGCAGCTTTCTTGTTGTGCACCAGGATCTTCCTTTTAAATTTGGCAATTAAGAAGCAGCAGCAAGATGAAATAGTGCAAGGGTGGAGGAGGCGGAGAGAAGATCATACAAGTGCTGTGTGAAATTCAGTTATAGCTACAAGTCATTCAGTCAAACTTCCGTTGCAAAGTGGCCTCTTATTGTTTCTAGCACAACAGCAGACAAGTGAGCTGCCATTAAATTACAGCAGAATCAGCCACCTGGACATCATTCTCTTATAGTAAAAAAAAAAAGAAAAAAAAAAAAATTTTGACCCTGAGGGTGGTGAGACACTGGCCCAGGTTGCCCAGAGAGGAGGTGGATGCCCCATCCCTGGAGACATCCCAGGCCAGGCTGGACGGGGCTTTGAGCAACCTGATCTGGGTGAAGATGTCCCTGCTCATGGCAGGGGGTTGGACTGGATGAGCTTTGAAGGTCCCTTCCAACCCAAACCATTGTGTGATCAAACAGATCCAGATAGCCGCCCCACTTCTTCCTCCTCCTGGGATGTCAAACACACCAGAAGATCACTTGGCAACAAGGCAAATGTAGCTAAATAAGAATAATTATTATTTACATATAGCTCCTTAGATCTTCCTTGCCAGATGAATCGTAAACCCTTCTTGCCTGACTCAAAAAGGAACAAAAGCCTGAAGTTCATTAAAGATTTGTCCTCATCCAGGCGTGAGATAAATTTGAGATGTCAAGAGCCTGACAGAGCCGCCAAGGCCAACAGGAGGTGTCTTTGCCTTGAGCAACAAAGGGGAAGGGAAAACGGCTTAGGTTGGGGAACGCTGAATTAAAGCTCCGTGTCTTTCAGTCAGATTTCTCTCCAAAGAGGCATAAACTGTTTGTCATCTTGCCAGCTAGGAGACGAGCTATAAAATAATGGATTCCACAGGCCCAAATGAGGCTAATTGTGATTGCCAAGGCATGTCTGTGCTATGAGAAGTGAGTGAAATCTGACGCTCTTCAGAGAAAACATTTTTTCGCAAAGCTCTTTGCTCTGCAATAAGCTTTGGCAGTTATCTCATGGCTTGGAGTATCTACCATATTTCTCATCGGGTTGCAAGGCACATCACTGACACTGGCTGCCGTGGTTGTGTTTCCTTTAATAACACTTCAGTAGGTAAAACACTGCTTCTTGTTAGCTACTGAGAAACCCAGAAGGAAAGGTTTTGTATTAACTACCTCTTGTTCTTAAGTGTCTCCAACTGGATGCTGGAGAAAATGCCTATTAAAATCACAATTCCACAAAACCAAACAATAAACTGGCACACTTGTTTTCTCTGCTCCGAATTGAGGGACACCTGAAAATAGCTGGAGAGGTGGGATTTGATCACAAGCCCTTTGGAGAGCAAGCAAAGAGCAGGGGAAAGAGTCGTCAGATTTCTCGAGGAACCCATACTTTGGAACAAGACTTTACACTCTGGCACAAATTTTAACATCTGCTATTTAAAAAAAGAAAAAGAAGAAGAGGAAAAAAAAAATAGAACCAAGCCGTGACTTTTAGCATTTTTACGTTTAAGTAATTAGCCCAAGAGCGCTGTGTGTGTGCGTATGTATGCACACTCATATGTGGAGGAGCGACTTCCAACATCTTAAGATTTAAATAATTATCTCAAGTGTGTGTCACACACACGAACACTCACATGTGCAACACAAAGGTACTGGCAGAGATTGCACTTTGAGGCATGCGCCCAAAAAGCTCCAAAGAAGCGAATTGAGCCCAAGTATTAATAGAAAACACTTTACAGGTTTCAGGATGTGGCTCCTTGCTGTTTGAACCTGGGACTAAGAAGGATGACATTACATTTCATACTTATTTTTTAATGAATAAGTATTGATATTAAGCAAGGACCTAGCTGGAATGAACTGTCATTTTAAAGGAATACATGTGAGACCTTTAACTTGCACAGGAATATTCAGCGGAGTAAAAATATTATTCTGCTTGGGAGAGTCACAAGTTACAGCAATAAAATATGTGTGGTGAATACGCAGAAATTTGGTACTATTTGCAGTGAATATTAGACATGACTATGACCTACCATTTTTGCCATTAATAAAATGGACTATTTTATTTCTAATTTAAAGCATATGAATTTATGAAGGCTCAGAAAAATCTTTTGTGTGCTTTTGCTATAGCTTAACTTCTAATAAATTATAGTAAAACATTAGGATCCTTGAGCACAGTATTTACTGGTGCATATAACTGGAGTGGTCAGTGTGTGGTGCCCTCTCTCTATTTCACGGCCAAGGCAGCATTTTCAACGTGGCATCAATAATTAAAAACAAACAAAAAAATCTTGCTAGGGTAAAAAAAAAAAAAAGTTACAATGAAACACACTCCTTTTTGCTATGAGGTAATCCAATAAATCTGTCTGCTTAGCCTTTATGTATACTGACACTTATTTATCTTGCTACCTTCAAAATGGAAAAAGAATTAAGAGCGAGTTCAGTTTTCAGTCCAGTTTTTAGTAATCTGAAAACAAGAAATAGGGCTAAGAGGGATCCTGAGAGGTCCATGGCGGGGGTTGATGGGAAGTGTAGGAGCTGGGCTTTTGAGAAGAGTTAGACCAAAAATAAGCATAATTAGGTGACTTAAGGCTGGCTAGAAGGAACTTGTGTGGCATGATATTTTACAATAAAAATTTAAACAACTTTCAGTGCATTACCATGCTCCCAATGAGCTAATGCGCACAACAGGAGCATCAAGAAGAAAGTCCCCATGATAGCTCTGCCTGGACTGACTGAGGTGGAAAGCCTGATCTTGGGCTCTAAAGACATTAGAATCACAGAATCATAGAATAGTTTGGGTTGGAAGGGCCCTTCTAAGCTCATCCAGTCCAAGCCCCTGCCATGAGCAGAGACATCTTCACCCAGATCAGGTTGCTCAGAGCACTGTCCAGCCTGGTCTGGGATATCTCCAGGGATGGGGCATCCACCATCTCTCTGAGCAGCCTGGGCCAGTGTTTCACCACCCTCAGGGTCAAAAATTTCTTCCTCATGTCCACTCCGAATCTCTCCCCCTTTAATTTAAAACCATCACCCCTTGTATCACAACAGGCCACGCTAAAAAGTACGTCCCCATCTTTTTACAGGCCTGTTTTAAGCACAGAAAGGCCACAATAAGGTCTCCCCGAAGCTTTCTCTTCTCTAGGCTGAACATGCCCAACTCTTTCAGCCTGTCCTCACAGCAGAACTGTTCCAGCCCTCGAATCATTAGTGGAAATTAGTGTAAGACCAACCTATTTTTAAAACACTTCCTTAAAGTGCTCTGACTTCGAGAGGGTAGGTACTCAGCAGTTTCAGAAAGGCAAGGCCCACAGCTTGGTCCAACAGAAATGTTCTTAATAACAGCAGATTGTGTGTGTGACCCAACACACAGAGAAAGGATGGAAGCGTTGTGTAACTTTGGCTGAGAGCCTGCCCTTCTCTGAAAGCAAAAGGAGGGGGTTTCCAGGGCTCCTGGCAGCTGCCGTTGCCTGTTCTGGTTGTCACACACAAATGAGGACAGGCAAAAAGGCAGATGGCTGGAGACACAGTTGACATGGGAGAAGGTGGAGGAAGCAGAAAACCAGGCCATCCTGACCTTCAGCATGCACATACGTTTTGATGACCCCAAGATCCCAGCAAAGGATCCCACTGTTGGCTCCAGCATCCAGACCTTTTTTGTGAGTCATGATTCAACACATGCCCTTGAGATGCACTACAGGAAAGGAACCAGCACAGAAATACCGCTTCATGTAGCATTTCAGAACACATTGCAATGAAGAAAAGCCATCCCTACCCCTGCAAAAATACCCACATCCTTCTGGCATGAAAGCCCATTCAGAAGAGCCCAAACCAACCCATGCTTTCTCATGCCCTCCTTACATGATCCAGCCAATGTTTCTGCTGCCATCGCAGCTGTGCACCAAAGACAACATTCCGTGTGACAGCTGCAAAATCTATAGGTAAAGACAAATCAGATTTACAGGAATCCCTGCTGCTGAGCCAAGCCTCCCAGCAGTTCATAACCCTAGCAGATGCCCAGGTTTTAATGGAACCTTTTGGGCAAGACCACGGCACTGTTCTTGTCCCAGCCAACAGGCAAGAAATGCAAGCTGGAAGCAGCCTGCTTTCTGGCCTCCAGCTCTTGTAGTGGATCTCTCTGCCAGTCTGCAAAATATACCTTTGCCTGACAGCTTCTGGACTCCCTGCTCAATGCCAGGATTAGGTACTACATAGCTATTCCCTCCAAACTGCACCCGAGCAAGTAGTATCTTCATTTTACAGCAAAGACAAATGCCAACATCTTGAAGCCCCAGCAGAATAAGGAGCGGTGACTTCGCACAGCTGGCCAGGTGTTTAATTCACTGTCCATTAGTTTACAGCTCGCAAGCTCTCCAGGAATATTATTAATCTAGTTTTCAGGCTGGCAAAAGGGAAGAAAAAAAGAAAAAAAAAAACACAGAGATTTTACAGTTTGCTCCAAGTTACGCAACAAAGTCAGAGGATAACTGGACCAGGTGCTTGCGGCACAATCTGTAGTGAATTAAGCAAAATGAAACTGTGTTTGACATATGCACAGCAGTGCATGAACACAAGGACAGGAGAAATATGTTCCACGAAAAACCGAGATGACAAGTCCAGTACGTCAGAGCTCTTCAGGCATCTGGATGTCTCACAATAAACCTCCATTTGCTAAACATGGATCATTCCTTCCTGCAACATGATGGGAGCCAGAAGAAAGCATCCAAACAGCAAGAGCATGTTAAAGTCTCCTTTTATCCTCTCTAGGCATTTTTGGGGGGGAGTGGAGGCTGTGTAATTATGTGTAAAAGTTATAAAAAACCCAAGCACCTAAATAGGTATTTTAAAGTTATCCTACAGAAAAGAGATGAAGCAATTACTTCATGACTCTCATGCAGGGGGGAAAAAAATGCTAATTTAAAAACATATATATTCCCAACGTATCATGCTGATTCTCTTAAGTAAAGACCTTCAGAAATAAAAACGGTTTTATTTATACTTGCTCAAAGTCAGAAAAATAATATAAACAACTAGACAAAACATAAAAATACCGAAAACATTGGGTTCTGCCATAAAGAAAGCTGGCTTTTTCATGGACATACCTGGTCTTGTTCCTCTTAATCCTATTTTAAATGCTAGCCTCATAGATGCTGTGAAGCTGCTTTTTCAAATGAGACTGTTCTGCATGCTGGGATACAAAACTTGGTCAAAACTGCAGATTTACAAGCCAATGACAGCATCTCCACTGTGGATGTGATTGCACAATGGCAAAGATAGCATGTAAGGAAATGTCCTGTTAATTTTGATGGTCCTTATCCTACAGCAACACCCCAGGGCCAGAGCAGAAATAGCCAGTGGTCCACTGCTAATGTGAGAAAAGACTGTTCTCCCAAAGCTAAACAAACAAATTAAGGTTAATTAAAGATTGATGAGATTCTTATCTGGGAACAGGGGCAGGAAAATACTACCTGCTTCACCCGAGGTCGCCTGAGGAAACTGTAGCAGAGCTGGGAAACGGTGCCAAACCTGGATTCCAGCGCTTCAACCATAGTTCAAAATCAATTATGAAAACCTGCAAGCATGAGGAGCGAAGACGGACAATTTCCTCTAGGGATGACGAAAGCGAATGCACCTGTCGGCACCCTTCCAGTGCACAGACTGGCAAGGACACTTTGCCCAGGTCTTTGTAAGGCTGTTTGGAGGATCACAGCATGGTGGTCTCCCTTTTGAGGGACACCCAGCAGATCTAAGAGACAATTTTTCTGTTCCTCTAGTCCTGCAGCTTCCATGCTGTGAACTCCTGTAGATCACGTTTGCTTGGGGAGCGGATTTGGCCACTGTCATTCAGGACATTATGCACTCAGAGGTCTTTTCTCTCAGTCTCGCTGCCTGGACACCTGTCAGCCACTGTCACCAAAGTCTGGGCGAGCATAGGGGGTGCCTGGTCACAGGGAGATCTGCTCTGAGGAGTAAAGCTTTGTTACCTCACAACACTGACCTCAGGTGCTGGCCTGTTGCTTCCCGGTGACAGTTTCCCCACAGATCTGACTCTATGACTGGATCCTTCAAACAGCAGGAGGAAGAAAAAGTTGGTAGGAAATGCTTCTCTACCCTCCTCAGCTTGCCAAACTCTGGTTTCTCTTCCTCTGAGAGCTGGGCTCAGCCATTACCAGGTTAAAATCTCAGAATAGGCTCCACTTCAGAAAACTACCAAGAGATTAAAGCTGGTGCATGACACAGCTGCTCCCCTTTCACACAAGTCACTTCCCAAGAGGAAAGGCCATGGCCTATGCTCTGCACAAAGTGCCAATTGCCTTCTGGACATGCTCCAAGCCACCATGACGCTGGCAAAGGCTCTGAACTGGCTCCCCCCACTGTCAGGACAGCTGTCTCTGGATGAACCTGCTCACAGTGCCCACTCCAGAAGCAGGGATGGCCAAGGAGGTTACAGTCTTCACCTCTACCATCATGGTCACCACCGGTGATCCACTGTGAGGGAGGTCTGTGGCAGCTGGGGATGGGAACAGCAACACTGTTCCCAAACAAAGGGAAACTATTTGGGATCGATTGCAACAACAGAGCCTTTTGTAAGTGGTCCGAGGGTGCCAGTGTCCTTTCCATCTCCCAACAACAGAACACAATGGCGTATGGTGCTTTCACAGATGGTCCTTCTCTGTCATTCCTGATGTCTACACAGCAGAAGGCTCTTAGGTTGTAAGGCTAAACATAAGGAAGAATTTATTTTATATCTTATTTCAGCAAAATACTCGCCCAGATTACCCAGAGAGTAGGTGGATGCCCCATACCTGGAGACATCCCACGCCAGGCTGGATGGGGCTCTGAGCAACCTGATCTGGGTGAAGATGTCCCTGCTCATGGCAGGGGGTTGGACTGGATGAGCTTGGAAGGTCTCTTCCAACCCAAACTATTCTATGATTTAATGTATGCATGCTATGAGGACCAAGGGAAAAGGAAATACCAAATCTTCTTGAGATATAGCTCCTTCCAGGCAAGGGTTAAGTGGCTCTGGAAAGCACATCATGCTGCTGAGGATAAATGGAGAGCGGAGAGGACTTCAGCTCTGAGCAGTGCAGTCCTCGGGGAACAGCCCTTGGAACGGCTCAGCATGCTATTTCTTTGTTGCTTGCTTTGTTAATAAATCTGAAGACGACTTTGGGCTTTGCATGCGACGTGGACTTTTATTTATAGAGCAGGTCAGGGAAGGCTCCTGCTCACCGAATCGATAGCGGGAAATGGCAGGCCTGTACACAACAGCATCACGCCAGGGACCTGAGCGTGCAGAATGCTGAGCTTGTTGACCGCAATCAGAATTTCTGCTGTTGTCTTCCAACCTTTTGCCACGTAATGAGTATGTTTTGCAAGAGGAAAACTGGAAAGGGAAAATAGCAGCCACCAGGTTAGGGCATAACTGGATTTCCTTCTGGACCATCCCAGTCACACCCAGTCAACACAGCATTTGCAATCATGACCTTCTGTAGCAATTACAATGTTACTTCCCTGTTAAAATGCTTTATCCAGCCATGACTTTGCAGCTCCACAAAGCATTCCTGATTAGATTTTCAACACTGTTACACATGAGGTCTCTTGTACAGAATAGTTTACACACAGAGAATGTGAGAATTGTCATTCAACAGGTTTCAGTGCATGTTTTGATGGAAAAGAGAAAAATCTTATTTTATAAAGAAAATAATTTAAAGCACTTCAAAGTTTTTGTTTGTTCTGTGGTTTTGTTGTTGTTGGTTGTTTTTTTTAAAAGGCTTTCCCCCCTACCCCTACATGAGCATCGCTTGAAGTGGGATCATCAGTATCTGCAAGCTCAATGTTTTGCAGGGAACCCAAAAAGAAGTGAAAGAAATGCTGGGACACAAACAAATGGCAATCAGATCCTATCTGGTTACTCCATTTCACTGTCTTTCAGCTGATGTAATTCCAGCTCTTTAAATTCCAACTCTTCGAAAGCAATCTACTCTGAGAAATTTGAAATGGCTTACATCTTCTATGCTTATCATCAGAGATGCACACGCCTGCAATCAATATGTTTTTTATTACTTTATCTGCTCAATTTGTGTAAAGACAATTCAATTCTAACATCAATACATTTGGTAAAATTCCACCCCAAGTAAACAGACACAGGATTTGTAAACATTGCTCCATTCGCAGCAAAACAGTCAAGGAATAGCTCTTCTGGATAAAACCAGAAAGCGTGTCCAAAAATTCTAAATAACGATGACTTCACATGAAATGGAAGAACCACCAAACCAGGCTGCATTAATCATCTCCTGCAGACCCAAGCTTATAGAGATACCATTGGGTTTTTAAAAACACTTAACTGCTTTTCTGTGCACCCAGTCCAAACCATTTGGACCTCCTAGTTGTGCAGGTACACACAATGGAGTATTTATATTGCCAGCAATTCCTCGGTGTCCCATTTTTTTAAGTCCACATCAATTAGGTTTGAGGCCTGACACACCATGAAGCTGGAAAAGCATTTCTAGTAGGTCCTGGACTACTAAGGAAGCTCTGCCTCTGCACAAGCATGACAGATTAGGCATCTCCCCAAGAAAAAAAAATAATAATTTTGTCTTGATTTAAGCTAAGAAGATGGCTTCAAGGTTTAAGCAGTGGTGCTGAAATTGTCTTCTGCTCCATCCCCATTTCAAGGCAGGCAAAAACGTGCCCAAACGGCCTGATGAGAACATCCACCACTCTAAAATTCAGGCCCACGTACCCCAGTTCTTTCCTAACTTGACAGACAAGTGAGTAAAGTCGGAGTTTTCTTTACATGTTGTCCAAAGCATCCCTCAGTTTGCCATGCTTTTTTTACAAAGCATATCACTACTGAAATGTCTCTGCTGTGGCACCGGGTGAAGAGAGACATCAGGATGCCCCTTCATTTTAATTAACTTGTCAAACAATTTATGGGTTTTGTTTTGTTTTCCAAATAAAATTTGGTTTAGAGCAAGAGGTATTTGCATATTTTTTTTTTTTTTACATTAATCTAACAAGCCACACGCGTAACTAAAACCCTAAATCAAAGGAAAAACCCTGAAACATTTTTTTTCTCTCAGGTACCTCCAATTCAACATTTTCTGCAGCATATTGTTCTCTAGAGCTTTAATGCTTATGCTTTTATAGACCCCCAAAAACCATTGCTATTTTGTTAATAGAAAGCGTACCGGCTGTGAAAAGAAATCTGCGATTGACTTATTTTGTTTTATGAAAATCCATGTGCTGAAATTCTTTATGCAATAAACTGTATTTTCAAACTGACGTTTATCACTAATGCAACTGTTTCCAGAAATGAATGTTTAAAAATGCGATACTGGACAAACTACTCAGATAAAGAGCTCACCTGATGTTTTTAAAATTAATGGTTGCACTAAAAATGTCAGTCAGAAGAGGAAGTAACAATTTTGGCTTCTATTGCTAATTCCGTAGGTTTCAAAATTGTGCTAGTACATTCATTTATGGTCAGCGTTAACCTGAAGCCTTATAGCTGTAGGTCAGGGCAATTATGTGCATTTTAGAAGCAAGTATATAATTTCTGCATATTTTTCTTTGTAGGTTAAATATAGTTTTATGCTGAATATATGCCATTTGTCTCCAATAAAAGCGTATTTCCCCGTATTTTTAGATCTGTTACACAATTAATTGTGGGAACTCCTCAAATTCAGCACAGCAGGCTGTATTTAGAACAGAAGTTGGTCTCAGTTTGGGGCTTTCGCACTGATCATTAACTACCATGCAGCTGGCAAGGAAATCAACCCCCCAATTATCCTTTAAAGGCCACAAAACAAAACTGGGCCAACATTATTGCTATGAATCATCTTTAGCCACTTATATGTTATGTAATCTAATAGCCATTTGTACAAGAGCTGACATTACCACTCAATTCATGTTTGATATTGGAAAATTTAATTGGCTACCTCTTGGACGTCAGGCAAACAGAAACCAGACACACTCTCACCTCTTGACCTTATTGACTGACTAAAGGAAAACCCACTGTCGGTACCACCAAAGCATTAAGATAATTCTAAATCCCTGGGGGCAAACAGTCTTTTGGGACTCTCTGCTGGCATGATGAGATAAAGTTGACCAAGTTGACCAATTAATAGTAAATCTGATGCTCTACAAGCTGATATTCTCCCAGGATCTGCTCTCAAAGTACAAGGTCAACAGTAAGGAACAGTATTTGGATACAAGAGGATAAAGGTATATTTAGGACAGAGTAAGCGATTAACTGAGAAATGAAGTGGAAAGAGACTGTAAGGGGGGAAAAGGTGAATTTTCAATAAAACCGAGAACATTGTGATGAAGATGGTCGCAGGTGGAGAGAAGGAGGATAAAGATGCATCTCTCATGCATCTTCAAACAGCAAGATTTGGGTGGCAGGAGGTCCAAATCTAAGTCTGCCTCTACTCACCCCCAAATCTGGAGAAACTAAGTCCTTTAGGTCCTTCATAACTCCTGCAGAGGATCAGGAAGGACCCACAGAGAATCAAATACCCGCAAAGAAGACTAAAAAGGCTTTTACTTTGGAAACCCTCCACATCCAGATCTGACCATGATAGAAGAGTTTGTTAGTAAACAGCACCACAGCATTCCTGTCATTTTGTCTGACAAAAGGGAAATAAAATGGATTTTTTTTTCCTCCCCATTAAAATAAATACCAAAAGCAGTACTTTAGAAACTTCCTGGTTAACTTTAGAGCTTTGTTTTGATTTATTTATTTTTGGGATAAATGCTGCACTGTTAAGAGAAGGAAGCCGAAACTTTACAGAAGGGCTTTTTGCCCAGTGTCTCTTGGCATGCTTCCTTGGGTTTTAGATTGCTTTGTATGGTGAAGCATTACAGAATAAGATAACACTGTGTTATCTAGGCACTAAGGAAGGGCTTTGCACTAAAGAAATTGAGCCAAAATTTCTTTTCAAGGAGAGCAGAGAGTGTATCTGAATAAGCTCTAAATTCATCAGGGGAATAACTAATATGATTGGTTTTAAAGACACAGAAATGAATATTTTGCTATGTTCTGAATTTTAAATGTGAATTTTAAAAGGCCAGAAGAAGAACATACATGTTTTCTACTCCCAGCTTCAGCCCAGATATTGTAGCAATTTTATAAATCAGAAAGTAGGCAAATGATTGTGATGTTATTTTTGAATGACTACTATCACAAAATACCTTTGGCTCATTTGTTCCGGCAATATGTGCCTTAATGATATATTTTGCACCATAGCCAGCAAACATTTTTGCAGCGCGTTTTGTAAAAGCGACGAAGATTTTAACAGCCTCTTCTCCACCAAATTAAGCACTCATCATGCAGATGCTTACACAGTTCGCTTCCAGATAAGGCATGTGCATAGAATTCTGTGTCTGTAGGGAAAACAGGGAGACACTCAGAGAATGCAGTTTCTGAAATAGCCAGCCCAGTTTCTGAGGACTGCTGGGCTGCAAACCTAAATGTAAAATTAATTACAACACTGCTGTTGGTTGGATTGATCTGCAAGAATCATCAAATCGCAGAACAATGTGCACTGGAAGGGACATTCCAAGTTCATCTAGTCCAACCCTCTGCCACAAGCAGGGACATCTTCACCCAGATCAGATCGATGACAGCTGGGCTTTTATTCTGAGACCACCTTTTACCTGCTGTATTTAGAGAAATGCTTTGATTTTTCAAAGAAAGCAAGGCAACAGCTGTAGATTGCAAGGAAAATTGGCTTACTGAAGGAATAGGTGGTATTTTCTGCAAAGCCACGTACCCACTAAAGTGCCCATCAATATCACCACAATACATCTTGGTCTTAGGTTACCAGCCAGCCCCTTACACCAACTTCTTGAAACTTCGGGTAAGAAGTTCTGCAGAACTTCCCTGGCTCAAGGCACCTTGGGAAAGGTTGCCCAATACTTGTGCTGCAAACCCCAGTTTCACCCTTGCCCAGACAGGTGCAGCTCCCACCAAGCTGAGAAAGAGCAGGATCCCCTTACTCCAGAATTGATGGTTGCTCAGAGTTTTCCATCATGTCATATTTCACAGTCTCCATTTTTGGGTTATTAAAATAGGATGTTATCCAACAAGTGGAGGGGAAGAAGGGGTCAGCGAGTTGGTTCCTGTCTCAGAAGTGGCAGCTAAAGCTGCTGAGCAACATGTGTTTCTCATTCAAAATTCTCATTTCTCATTCTTTAAAACAATGATACATACCATCTGTTGCAGCCATTCATAATTGATAAGATTTGGGCCGAGTTTGACTGTGAAAACCCATTTCGATGTGAGTATCAACGTGTGGATGAAGAAGTGTTGCAAAGCAATCAGTCGGAGCTTTCCTTGCCATATGTTAAAGCCAACGATGGGCAACCATCCCTGGGCACACAAATGGTGCTCTGGAAGCCCCATTTATCGAGTCACTGCAAAGCATCAGCATCTTCCCATTGCAAAAAATAATTTAAGACTTTGGCACTGTTTCCCTCAAACAGTTAATAAACAAATTGCTGGATGTTTGGACAACTGTGAAGAGCAGTTGAATGCGTCAACAGAGCTATTAAAATGCAGGTATACACAGAGCATATTTTTTCCTGTATCAAAGAAAAATGTGAATGTCTTGTGTACTCTAGAACCGGCTTAAGACTTTGACAGCCATTTCATTTTGTCTCTGAGATGGGAGGACAGAGCAGTTCTCTGTGAGAAAGAAATGCTTTTCCTTCGCACTGGAAATGTCTCTCCCTATTACCGTCGCTGCACCGTGAATTTCACCACTCACAAATCTGAAGTCCCAGACTCACCCTGTTTAATAACCGAGGCTACTCTGATTTTAAGGCTGCCCAGTTTCTCTCTGTGCATTCAAATTCCCTCAACAAGATAACTCCCAGGTATTTCATGTGCTCTCATCAAAAACATGTACTCAAAGGCAACTGTTACAAACCACACAAGAAAAAACACTCCAAAACTTCAAAGATTAATTTAACTCAAACATGACAATTGAACCAGGATATATTTTTAATGTATTCTGTTTGAAACACTGACTTTTTGTTTTCAAAGCATCAGCGACAGCACGTAGATTTGTCGCTTGATAATCAGTATTACCTCCCCCTGCCTGCCCCAAGTCATCTGGAACATATTTAATTATTGACTTGGTTGCAAATGTACATGGCACATGCTTGCTCTTCTGCGCGAGTCTTTAAATGGACAAATGCCGACTTGTTAATTTGTTGAACGTGTCAAATCTATGGAGTACTCAGATACCACCTTATTCTCTCCACTCCATTTCAACAGATGATGTCTCTGTATTTTTTCCAGCTCTATACTGAGTACAGACTAACAGTCCATCCTTTTCCAGGTGCTGCCAACCCAAGTAGAATTACCCAAAGCAGCGACAAGATCCAAATGCACACCTACTTGAAGCAGGATTCATTTCAGCCTACGACAAGGACAAGACCACCAGGAGTGATCTGGTGTAATTTTACACCTAAGAGAACCACTAGCCTTTCCTTTCGAGGCTAGAAAATCAAAGTAATTTATCTTATAATTTCAATGTTTCGTGCCAAATCTTACCCATAAAAAATACCTCCAACATCTCCTATGCATCGTTACCGGAATTTTTCTTTTCCTTAGGGTGAAATTTTGAAAACCAAGTCTGCATTTGCTATGTGGACTTTACATCCCCTGCAACCCCTCAGTTTTGCTGCAGAAACATAGAACCATCTTTTAAGGTAGTGTTCATAAAAGCACTTAAATGCACAGTTTGTTGCTTTAAGTAGTAACATAGGTGGAATAACTCCAGAGTGTTTCATATACACACATTAAAGGCAGATTTCCAAGGGAGCTCAGCTTTCATTAGGGCACCTAAATATAACAGGTTCATCTTCAAAACCCCACCGAGGGCAGCAGCACGCATTCTGTTCCACAGAACCATTATTTTGCAGGTCTGAACATCTGAGGTTTCGGAAGCTTTCAGGTACATCTGTGTGGTCTTGAAACCTTTGCAAAAGCTTAAACTGAACAATGTGCGAATATTAATTTTTAAACCAAAAGGACAAAGGCTGGATTCAGCTGGATTGCACCAGGATGTGCAGCCCCAACCTCTGCTGAACTATACTGTGCTTTCCAGCAAAGGAGAAACAACAGACAACATTCAACACACCCAGGAGAGAAAAAAAAAAAACCAACCAACTAGAGTTAATGATGTGCTGCTGAATTATACCTTCAGAGAAGCAGAGAGAGAAACCAGGTAGATGTCATCTGTAAGGTAAATTAAAATTACACATCTCAGAGGATTATCAGTGAAAAATAAGATCTAGAAGGGAATTTGCTTTTGATACTAGAAGGGATAAATAGTCCATGCAAATCCTTTTAAGTGGGCCTGTAGAGTGGAATAGAGAAATTAAAGATAAATGAGATTAAAGTGTTTTTCAAAAAACTAAGACATATTTAAGTTGCCCATGAAAAGAAAAAGATTTTGGAGAAGGAGATTAGTTTATACCCTCAACACTCCATTCATCTAGGAAGCCAACTGGAACAAATCTTTTCTAGTCTGAATCGGTTGTCGCTACCCCAATAATAGCCAGACACACCCCGGAAAACCTCAAATAACATTTTTGCACAGCCTAACTGTTGACTACCACATCTTTTTTTTTTTTTTTTTTTTTGAGAGAGGTTTGGGAGATGAAACCTGTAGACACAAGTTTGTTGTTTTTTTTTTTTTTCTTGCAAAATGATGCCGTGGGGAGGGCCCCTTTTGCCTTAGCCTCCCACAAATCTTCCTCCTATTTAATTCTTTCCTCTTGGAAGCAGAGTCTGAAGGTAACCAAAATCAAATGCTGCTCAGCCTATGTTTCTGTCTCCTTTGCCAGAGTTTGAGGTACATACAACTAGTATGGTTTCATGCCAGCCTATATCATTCTTAAAAGTCAACTGGAAATGTTGTTAGCAAGGAAAGTGGAGGAAATGAGTAAAAAAATAATACATTCAGATCAATTTGGCTCTCTTCCTGGGAGCTGTTTTAATATAAAGAAACTTAACCAAGTTGTATTTTTAGATCTGGAAAGATATGTTTTCATATTTCACGCACTAAAGGGATTTGCCTCAATACACTCGAATTTCCCCCTCCCCCCCTTCCCTTGTGTGCTAGAAGAAATGATCTTCAATCCTCAACTTAACCACTGGATACAGCTATTCTGTTCTTCCCATTGGCCAGAATAAAAACCAATAAATGTATTTCATTTATTTTGTGGATTTATAATAGCACCTGGTAAGGATGGTCTTAATCTCCTTACACTGGTTGCACCAATGAAATAAACCTTTGCAGTACTTATGGAGAGGGACGAAAGGATAAGAAGAATAAAATCTGAAAATATAAATATTATCTCCATGAAGATCTGTTATAAAATATATGAAATCCATATCCATGTCTCCAGAGGGTGCTTGGCATAATAGGGCAATTTAGACAATAGGTTATTAAAGATGGAAAGAAAATATATTCCCCTTAACGATGACAAAACTGTTCAGAGACAAATGGGTCACATTTAGACAGCAAATTGGTGGCAAGTATCTACTGGTAGACCTGTTGGAAATAGATGAAAAATACGACTTGGTACGAATGACCTAAAACCAGCAGTTTCTTCCTGTTGGTGCTCCAGACAGGCATATTTGCAGTGTCCTGGTTGCTACATGTTGTCAAGACCTTTGTAAATCAAACACAAATCTATTTCACACATTAGAAAGATGTTCCACTGTTTGGATGATTAGTAGTATTGAAATTCACCAGAATTTCATTATTTCTGCTCAGCTTCGGTTCCAGTTTCCATCTGACTGTATCATTTATTTACTACGCTAGAAACAGGTATAAAAAAGACGAATTTCTGGAAAAAAGATAATGACTTGAGATAGCCTCAGGTTACCAGGAACCTGACCCAAAGTTTGCTGACAGTGAAACAAAGCTTCCCTGTGATTTAATGACCATTGTTTCAGACTCAAAGGCTGAAGGCATTTAGACAACAGCTTAAGATTTTAAGTAAATGCTAGTTTAATTGGCTAAACCCAAAGCAATATATACTTTCTCACTAAAAATTCAGCTGCTGTGGAACAAGACTGGAAAGGAATAAATGGTGCCACAAAGTCACACAAGGAATTGAGTTAGGCCCTTATATTCACCATCTTCATAAAATAAGTTACACTACTCAGAGTTTTCCACCTTCAGCTTCCACAATAAATGAGTTACAGAGAACTGACAGGCTCCACATTGAGAAAAACATCACACATGAGGAACATATAATCTATCTATGGTAAAGTCTAACTTATATTAAGTCTGGGTCTCTACAAGGCAAGCTTTGCAAGCGTGAGGTAATGGTGGGGATAGAGATCTGAACTTTGCCTCTTGCTCTACCACAGAAACCTTTTTATACTCCCTACAGAAAGAAACCTTCTCCTAGCTGTACTTGCGTAAAACTCCAATAATTAACAATAAACTACTGTCAGCCTTTCCATGCTCCCCCACATCCACTTCAGTTTGTTCATGAATTTTACTATTGCAAACTTGTCACCGGCACCCATTTAACTTTCCACCTACTGAAGTTCTAACTGGAAGGAAAAAAGCTCCGTAATTACATCTATCACCACAATACCCAAATTTTCACACCAGAAGAGTTGCACCATTCCTGCTGTTTCTCTCACCTACGTCTTGAAACGATGCTCAGTGTTTCCCAAACTAATGGAAAAGGAAGGTCTGAATTTGCCTGCAAAAAAATCAGTCAATAAAAAGACACTTTGCTCACCCAAAGACCTGGCGTTCAGACAGTGGGTGTTTAATTTGTCCTGTGTGTCGCTCGACACGCCGTGCTGATCAGATGCCTGTCAGCAGAGCCCACTGCCAGCTACTCCACTCCTACTCCATCACCAAATGGGTTCGTTCACTTAAAAAAAGCCATTTGGTCATGTTGCAAAAAACCCCGTATTTACCTTTGATCTGAAAAATAAAAAGTCTGGAGGTAATTAAATTCTTATAGTAGGACAAAGAAAAGGAAATATACAGGGGTGCTGGGCATGCACTTGGATTTTCGCTGTGCTGGAGTGCAAGATCTTCAACAGCTATGTAGCCTGAAGATGTCCAGCTCAAATGTCAGACCTCATTTGAAGGCTTACCTCACTTCCCTGATTAATTAGCAGTGCAATTTTAAAATCTGATGGGCAGAGAATTGACAAACATCCACATGACTGAAGTTACACTGACTCATTGCAATGACTCTTTCATAACAACCTGTTCAGCTGGTATGGTACCAAGTTATTTTTCTAAGTGGTATTAATACATGTCCATCAAATTATGTTCTTCCCAACTTTGACAGCAAATGTGCAATAGAACACCCCGTGATCAGCCGACAAGTTCCAAGGTGCCCAGGCAACAACAGACTCCAGTCCCCCCAGCATTTCAGATCTAATTCAGCCTCCAGGTTTGCAAAGACCTACAATACCAGGTTATTTTAATTATGGGTGCTTTTCAAGTGGCTACTGTAGACACGCACTCTCCCCACAAATAAAAAAGTGAAAGGAACCAGATATGGGCAGCAACACATCTTTTGTTTCTGCCTCCACAGACAAAGAGCTGCCAAGCAAAGCTGGGAATTCCAGCAAATACAAGAAAGGGCTTTTTTGGCCACCAAGTCCATTAAATTGTACACTTTGGAAGAAAGGCAATTTGTCAGCAGGATACAAAGTAATGATTCTTTGCTCAGAAATAATCATAATCGGTAGTTAGGTCTGAGGGTTTTTTTGGTTTGTTTTTTAATAACTGTTCCTAGCCCCACCCCCCCCAACATGTATTTAACTAAATAAAACAAAGGATGCCTGGCTTCAGAGGGAAATTCACTCATTGCTGACCAACAGCCAGGTTTAAAGAAAACTACAGAAGCCTTAAGTCCATTTATTTAAGAAAACTGGTCCCTGTTTTCGATGGACAAACGCTGCTTCTCTCCTGAGAGGAAAGGCGGCAAGAAAATGCACACAGAAAGCCTGGAGGCCACATAAAGGTCTTACAGCACTCTAGAAATAATTAAGAACTGTATTCTTGGGCAAAAGTGGTCTCATTAAATTGTTTTCAGATTTCAGTTTTCTCCCAGATTCTCCTTGCTCTTTCCCTTTCCACCAGCAGTCTTAGAGAAACTAAAATATCAGTTTGCTTTCTAGTGCTTGTATCCTCTTAAAAATGTCATTACTCAATTATCTGTCTATTCAGTGGCCCTAAGGTCCAGCAGAGCAGATATCGTGAGCCTTCATTTAATGTTTTTAAATGCACTTCAGTCCACTTGTGATACAATAAAACTTTATTGAATTCTGTTCCCACATCACACTTACCATCCCTCACTTTTATTGATATGTGAGCCCATCTACTCTTCTGTCAGCAATAAAAGGAATATGACCTTTCCTTCCATCAATACAGCAATTGGGAAATGTGATTTCAGCTTCCATGTTAAAAAGACAAAAAGTCTTAAGAAAAGAAAAGATGACCCATGCTTGAGCATTGTTTTCCTTTCCCTTATTGGTATCAAAGAAGTAGGAAAATCTATGTAAACACTGAAGAAATTTGGTGCCTTTGTAACATTTATGCACCCAGAAGAATGATTTATCCTTCCTGAAAAGCCACGAAAGTTTTTTCCCTTGAAGAAAGCAACCCTTCAAACAGATCTCTCCAATATTAAAAGCTGGTGGAAGACTTGACGGTTACCCCGTGAATGCAGCAATGGGCTTGTCGTCCGTGAGCCACAACCTTTTATTTCCATTTTGCCCCACTCCGTACCTTACATTTTCCAAGTCTCTATCAAAAAACAGATCGGTTTTGTAGGACATCATCACACAAGTTTTTCTGGGGACTCCAAAGCTGAGAATGCAAGGGAAGAGAGAGCTGAGGAAAAACTGAAGGTAAATTTGACTCAGGGTAGCTAAATCCCCTTTCCAACAACATGCTGGATCCTCAGGAGCCTGAATGGTTGTCTCCAGGGGTAAGTGAACAGAAAAAGCCCTCCAAAACACCAGCTCACACCTTGTTCCAAACAGAAATAAAATCCAGATTTGGATAAGATCCAAAATCCTGCCTAATAGGACTCTCTTGCTTGTCACCAGTCTCATGTACGGTGTTTGATAAACCGCTCATCTGCTTTCTGCAAAAAATGGAAGTCCCTTAGCACATAACAAAGATGAAATAAGAAAAATTATTCTCCTAAATGTATTGGTGCCATGACAACAGGTCTGCACAAACACCAGAAGATACCAGAGTGTTTCTGCAATGAGAGTGTTAGACCCAGCTACCTAAAATTACCTCCACAACTCTGTTCCCATTACCCATTTATCCCTCCCCTGCCAGGAGACAGGGGAACATCAAAAACAGAGCTGGGGACCAGAGGGACCCACACAAAGCGTGGTTCCTCCTACTTATACACAGTGTAACGCAGTCTAAAATGCAGTTTCTGACATGTCTCCACAGCATGACATGCGTCTACAAACTCTAGAGGTGGCAAACTAGAGGTCTGCAGCGGTACATGGAAAAGCTCTCTTAGTCACAATGAAAAGGAAATGCAGCTTAAAGAAATGGGAGTAATAAATTCTCTGGAGGAATAATTTCCAAAGAAAAGGGGTGGTATTTAAAACAGGCCTGAGAGAAATGAATACTACACACCAAGCCTTGGTTTAAGAATGACAAAATTAATTGGGTGATGCCAGAAAAATAGGACAACTGATGCCACTGAAGCCTGTCAAATTAGGCCTGGTATCTTTGAAATCACCTGCTTTTCATTATCAGAGGGCAACAAAAAAAAGCGCAGAAGTCCTTGTAATGACTGTCAATTTTTGTAGACAGCATCTGCCACCAGATAAACTGATGGCAGGATCAGGAAAACAAGGAGAGGATCGGGCTACTTAGTTATCTGTTGGCTTCCCCACATGTCGAGTGTAACTGCAGCCTCACCAAACTGTCCTTATTGGGGTATCCCTAGTGAGCACACAGGAATGTAGTGCAAAGGAGAATACAAAGGACTTTTTAAAATATGTGAGCTACTGGAGTTAGAAGAGGTTTGTTTTTTGCCCTCCTCCTCTTTCCTCTGGAACATGATAGAAGTTAGTAGTGGAAGAGTTAAAAAAATAAATAAATCAATAAATCACACAATGAGCAGGTTATGCAATGGAGTTTTAAATTTTCCATAATTTTTCTCTGAAGGAGAGGATACACTAGCACTATATTAAGCATAAGTGCCTAAGGCCACGCCTAAGAACATCTGCTAGAGATGACTCCTAAACACTGCTCTCTTGAGACACACACACACGCATGTGTCCGCCTCCAACTGTAAGGAATAATTCGAAGCCGTAAGGAGTACCCCATCCAAACAGACAGAGCAAGCTGGGAATACCAGTGAAAATAGGAATTTCTGTGCTATGCAATCACTGTGTTTCTTGAGGAGATGGCTGTATGGCAGATGGCAACGTAAGGCTGCAGCACAAGCCCGGGAGAGTGGATCCTCCTTCACCATGTGCTGCCCTTTTGTTCCCCCCGCAAATTCTGCTCGCAGAGGCATTACATTCGATTCATAAAAAACCAGAGCAAACAGCCATTAAAGCCATTAACTTAATTGCGAAGGCAGCGCAGCTTCTTGTTGTTGTTTTATTCCCTGCATTCAGGTCATTAAAACATATTCAATCCCTACTGTATGTTTGGTGCTCAGCAACCTTTCACAAGAGTTATTTTACATGTTGCGCGCAGGGCCGATTAACACCTTGGGGTAGAACATTCACATATTACCTTGCTCAAAAGGTACCACTATTCCTCTTTGTTTTTGATACAACAAAGGCTACTAAGGGGTACCAGGTAATGACTGTTGCTTTACCAGCCCAGTCTCAGGAGGGAATGTCAAACCTCACACAAATTGCCAATCACAAGGAAATAAAACCTGCTACGATAAGTAGAAACCAATCCCCGCCTTGCCCTCCCCACCCACAACATCATTTGTAAAATGAAAGACTTCATTTAGAGTGAAATAACTCCAGACTGGTAATTTGGTATGAGTTTGCCAGGGCAGACCCTAAGCCCCTGATGTCACTTTTTCCATGGGTTTAATGGCTCACTCCATTATAAAAAAACAAAAACAAAAAACAAACTAATTCCATCAACACATTTAGAAGTTTCATGTTTTTGTTTAGAAAAATCAAATCTGGAGATGCCGAGCCCTCCTCACCCCTCATCGGAGAAGCTGTGAGTTGTCACATTCCTGTCACTTCTCAGCCACCTTTGCTCTCCTGCCACCCATGCTCAAGGTGAGGAAGAAGATACTATGAGCCCTTGGGCCAAATCCCAGGGTTTCAGCAAATTTAAGCCTCCTGCTGCTCTCTCAATACAACTCCATGGTTTGAACGTGGTGCCTTGCTGTATCTGCTTTATTATTTTGAGAGGTGTGCTGTGAGCTTTGGAAATAGTGCTGTTAATTCACCGCTCAGCTCCTTATGACCGCGAATAAAAAGCGCAATCCTAACAGAAGCATTGTTATTTTTTCTGAGGTAAGACGTTTTTGACTGTAGGACTGTAACTGTGTCTAGCAGATTCAACTTCTATAGAAAGCAAATTCTGAGGTACACTTAAATTTTTGTAACCCCAACATTTTCCATTCAGCACATAGTGCTGCAATCCCAGACGACTGTCTTCCTAGCCCCAAAATTCAGGGTAAATGGTTTGCCTCTAATTTGTCTTCTTATCTTTGGAAGCTTATAAATTAGTATTTTCCAGCATCAAACATCAAATTTCCCAAAACATTAGCTTTCTACCTCCTCGGCAATACAATACTGTATTTAAGGCATTTATCCAATGTCACCGATTACACAGATATAGGTTGGTCCGAAGTGCACTGCTATACCATTACAAGCATAAAAACTGTGAAAACAGCAATTATAAGGCAGCAATAATGCTTCATTCTTCTGGGCTGCTGGCACTTATGGGGCTTCCCAAGTGTTTTCCAAAAGGTGATATGTCACTGTCCCTCTGTACAACAAGGAAAATGGGAGGCACTACTAGGATACATTTAAGATAAGCAGAAACCTTGAACAGAGGGCAATTTTTCATATTTTATCAGCTCAGCCTCAGAGGACGCACGTGGTTTGTCCTGAGCATTTACTTGCCCTCGGGCAACAAGCTCAAGGCTGGTCTGGTCTCCACAATAAAAGATCTCTATTAAAGACAAAAATTAAAATATATCAAGATACATACTGTAAGGGACACATTCGTACTGCACTTCCAGGTACTTGTACGTCCCAGGGCAAGGGTCTGGAAACACATCGGGGCCAGCAACAACTGCACACTGGGTCCGATTACTGCATCTGCAAAGCAAGGAAAAAAAAAAAAGAAGGGTCAGAAAGGAATCTGGGCAGGAGGACAGCTTATTGCCAAATGAGAAGAGGCACTGTGCCACAACCTTCCCCTCCAGACACTTCGTACAGCACCAGGAGATAGTTCTTTAAAAAAAACCCTAGGGGCGTGTTTGAAAAAAAAAAAAAAAAAAATTACAGCTGTGTGATGCTCTAGTTCTCGAAATAAATTCCATCACAGTGATCCTTAAATATCAGCATCACCACCAAACAAAACGCCAAAGACTAAACCATCACCACTGACAGCAAAAATAATCGTATATTTTATAGCAGGCATACCAAATGCATTTTACAAAATATTTATAAAGTGTTCCCACCAAAACAGTCATCTTGAATAATGCTGTTTAATGGAAAGACTAGAAACAGCAACATTTGAGCAGGGGAAAAAAAAATAAATCACCAAATAAGCTGTCTAAAAGCCAAAATAATAGTTTTTCTTAGACAGTCAACACACTTGTTATCAACAGCTCTGTTTTATTCGATCATTCTGCCCAGAATGGATTCACCTCCTAGGACAAAGTGTTGTGGGTTTTTTTGCAAAAGCCTTGATTTTTATACTTTGGCATGCCAGAAAGAGACCTCCTGAGGGTGAGACTACTCCATTTGCTCTCCCTGAGACCCGTGACCCTCGTGGCTTCTCTGCCAGAAGCCAGGACGTCCAGTGCAGAACTCATTTAGCTCTGTGCTGGAAATGTTTTGTGTTTACCTAAGGCTACAGTTTGTCAGCCTTAATGAGGATTTTATTTGAGCCCATAAATTAAAATTGATTCATTAGCAACTGCCTTAAGCACCATGATTTCTTTAATTTTATGGAAAGATTAATAAGAGCTGATATGCTTGCTCATCAGGCTGTTTTGCCAGATAACAGATAATCCAGAGGGCTGGGACATTCTTGTGTTTTCTAATTGAAAGATGACAGTTATCACAGCAAGTGACTAGTTTTATCATACACAATGAAAAAGAATTTTATTAACAGAAAGGATAACTTTGCTGTCCTCACCCCTGGGCTTCTCCCCTCAACTCTAGCAAGTCCTGAAGCACCCCCCGGACTCCTTTTCAAGGGGAAAATAACAAAACAAAACTAAAAACTCCCAAATGAAAACTCAAATACCATGTGGTGTCAGTGTCTCATACAAAAAAGCCCCACAACCACCACAAAACCAAAAAAAGCCCAAGCCCTGCTTGTTCCCACATATCCGGGCAACAAAACTGCGTCTGGCACTTGGCATTTTGCGTTTCCTTTTATCACCCCAGGGTGAAAAACGCAGGTTCCTGTTCCAGCACACTAAAAGGACAAAGGCAATTTGCACTAAAAACCTCAGACAAAAACCCCCTAATACCTGTTCAACCAACTATTACTGTCAGACATCAACCTAGGAAAATTTTAAGGGGAGGGAGAGGTAAAAACCACTCATCATTAAATCTCTGGTTGCTGTGATTTTGCTCATACTTTTTGCCACTTTTGCAAGGGCTTCTCAGTCTATTTGGTTTTGTCATTTTGCTTTCCAGACAGATTAAAGGCCCAGGTGACACTAAGTGACACACAAGGAGTGACACAGAAAGGGAGACGAGTAAAAGAGAACTGTGGGAGGAATCTGTGAATTTGAGAGACCGGACAGACAACTTCATTCCTATTAAAAAAAGCAGCTTCCATTTTATTAGTTCGTACAACATTTTAAACCAAACGTTCTGGAGACACTGAAGAAATAAAGGAAGCCCCTAAGTGGTTTTAGTTACCCTTAATGTCATTTATCATGAAATCTGACAAGGAATTCACAGTCATCTTGTTGGCTTGGGTTGTTTTATTTTTAAGTCTTCATTTGCCAGTGCCTGGGCTCCTCTGGAAATGCTTGCCTTTTCCTAAACACCAGAGTCCCACATTCACCTCGCAGATGCCTCCCAAGGGCAACCAAGAGATGAGAAACCAAAGCATAAGTCCAAATCTGCATTTTTACCCCAACTTGAGACTGATGGCAACATGCATTTCTGTATGTTCAGGAAAAGAGAATACACAAAACCGTTCTAAAAATCAGCCCAAGGAATTCATCCATGAAAAGAAGTTCACATTATTCACATGTATGTTTTGAAGACAAAAATCCCTCCTGGGAAAAAGTGTAAATTGTCCCAGTCACAAGGAAAAACAAAAGAAAACAAAAAGGTTCTTTATGTCTTCTTTCCAGATACATTTATTCCCACTTATCAAGGTGCCTGTTTTGTCTTTCAGATGCGTAAAAATATTTATTCTAGAAGAGGTGTCAATCCAGTGTTACACAGAGACTCTAACAGAAGATAGGGGTTACTTTTGCAAAACTTCTCCCTGTTCCAGTGGAAAATTACTTTCAAGAATTTTAATAAGACAATAATAATAACAATAATTCATGTGGTATTTGTTTTGCATTTATACAAGCGGGACTGAAGGAAGCCTTGGAGTTCAGAATCAGCTGCAGGGCTCAACTCTGCTTGCGACTCTCAGTTAAGACTTAAAACAAACAAACAAACAAAACAAAACCAACCAAACAAAAACAAACAAAAAACCCCACAGAAACTTCATTTCCCTTCAGCAAACTTCCATTCCTTCTCCCTGGAAACATTTTTGTGATTTTTAAGTGACAAGGTCATCATGCGATAGCAAGGCAGAAACACTTTAAGAAATAAACAGCTGTTTATTTCTGCTCTGACACCTTTGATTTTTTACCAATGCTGACATTGTTGATATATTTATCAAAAGAGAAAGGAAAAAAAAAAAAGTTTGGCAGGTGACGTCTATTTCAGGCATTTCCAGAAATTTTAATAGCACAGATATGTCAAGAGCATCAGGTTAGAAATGTCTGGGGCGATATACAACCAAAGAGTAACCAAAAAACCATGTGCCTCAACACTCAAATATAGGCCAGACATCTACACCCAAGCCTCTATCCCAAGGTCTATTATACTTTTCTACTGGTTTTACAGTAAGAGACAGACTTAATTCATTATCCTTCATGGTAATGCTGCAAGAAATCCTTTCCCTTCTTGGGAACACAAGAAATCTCCTCTCTGGATGACTGCTTTAAGAAAGGGGCTGTCACAGCAAATAAGTCAGGCAGGAGTGTTTTCTGCCCTGTCAATATGTGATATTTCCAAATCAAGCCTTTAGGAAGGGCCAAGTGAAAATAAAATAATCAAATAAAATAAAATAATGCCCTGGAGAAAGCAAAAAGGAAGCAAAGAGAAATTTCACTCCTAAGTAGAGTTAACATGATGGCTTGCAAACAAGGGGGGAAGAGGGGAAAAAAAAAATAAGAGGCATTGGAGGGTGGAGAGGGGAGAACAGAACCGCGAGCCCTGAGAAAAGCTTTTGGTTCACCACATTTGCTTCCAATAATGCACTGCACAAAAGCAAAGCTAAATCCTCTGCCTGTTTAGCTTGCAGAAACAAAGAATTCCTCAACAGAATTCACAAAACCTTAAAAGAAAAGGATCTAATGACAGGGAGATGAAAATCCAGTTTCTCTAACATTTTCTTCATTATGAATGGGCCTTTTTATTGATCTTTCTGAGCACAGAGAAGCTGGCTTTTCAACCTCTGCTGCGATATAATTATCCGTGTGATTCTGTTTAATGCTAGCACAGAAGAGTCCCACTACACACTGCGTTTTGTTGTTTTATTGACGGGTTTTAATTATCTATCCAGCTGCCAGGAGCTGTCAGACCGGGCACTTCCTATGTGATCAAACCAATATACGAGGCACAGAACCTCCTAATTGCAGCCTCACCAAGCACCTTTGAGGAGATAAACCAACGAGATACATTTAAAACTGCCATAGTTACTGTAAAACCTTATGATGTTTGACAGGGGAGAAAAAAAAAAAGAGAGTCCTCTTTCTATAACCTCAACTCATTTCATTCCACTGATTATTATTTTATATTGAGCAAAGCAAAACTGAAGAAAAACAAGCCACTGAAACCACACTAAAACCCAAGGCAGCTGTACAGCAGAAAAACCCTGCTGAACCAAACCGAATCCAAGCTGTGAAGGTCACCGAGGGGACTCCCTCGATATATTGTGGAGCAAGATGGAAAACAGGTCCTGGAAACGATTTAAATAGCAGTTTTTACATAGGGAAAAAAAAAAACAAGGAAAAATAATTATGCTGTTTCAACCCACTGATAAGGCCCTTAAACTTTAACAAGAAACATTTATTGGCAAGTTCATGAGATTTAATAAATTTAATGGCAATTTGGGGCACAAGGTGGATCTACTTGAAGCCAAGGTCTGGACCCAGCAGCGAGGACGCAGTGGCTCGTCATCATCCTCCAAAGAATGGTCCTCTCAAGCCACTGAAGCTTTTTCCACCCCATGCCCACGCTGTGCACTATCCTTCAGCTCTTAAATTTTACCATTTCCTTGGATTTCTTTCTGTCCCATCCCTTTGTGATTAAACACAGTGAGGAGGAGAGCCAAAATGTCGGTGGAAGATACACTCGTAGTTGGTATAAAAATAACAAAATGACAATTTGTCCAAGCCATCAGGAGTACTTGGACCAAAGATGTAGAAAACCATACAAGCATAAAGCAGTCGCAGTGTCGCTCTGGCCACGAGGAGCTGGAAACACAAGCAAGGCCAATGTAGGGTGATGTTTTTTGCTGGATGTCCGTCTGTAGGGCTGAAAACCAAACCAAGTGTTAAAGCTGTAAAACTCACCTTTTAAAGAACTACATCTGCCCTTTCACAGGTACTTTCCTTCATCCAACTCCATAAACTTCTGGAGCACCGTAATAAAAATCCATTTTACAAAACACTGACAGGATATCTGGAGAGGAGAGTAAACACCTAAACCAAACCAAACTATAAAACGCTGGGTAGTTTAGCCAGAGTTAACACTAGTTAAAATAACTGTGAACAGAAAACAATCTTGCTTTTAATTTGGGTTAGGAGGTCAAATGAAAGGCTAGAGGAGGCCTGGGCTGAATTTCAGCTGGCACTCCACATCACTTGGTCTTCATTGCCGTTTTAACGCAAAGTCAATGCAAGTTAAAACCCATTTTTCCTTCTTCAGTGCAGCTTCCCAGAGCTGGGATAGCCAGAGCAAGTGACCAAAGCTTTTTCTTTTTCCTCCAACAGCTCTGAAGCACCTTCAGAGCCCAAGTCCACCATTCCCTACCCATCCCATGGCACTGCAGCCCTGTAGCACTGGGAGGTACGAACCTGCTGACGAGCTAAAAAGCAAGTCTGAACATGAAATGTAGAAACTTTTAAAATTATAAAGTAATAACCACAATGCCATCACTTACTATCACCACCTAATGTCTCCATCCCAGCCAGTGACTAATTCCTGCAAAAGGAAAAACTGAAATTAGAGAATACTGCCTCTAAAGGTGATAAAATAATCTGTATTCATGGACTGGTAGGTTTAATGTCTCAGCCTTTCAACCTCTGCAATTAGGGTTAAAGAAAGGTTCTGGGCCCAAATCATTTGTACTGTGCTCCATCTCCAATTTGAAATGGCAAGATACCGAGGTGATTTTTAACTAAAGGTCCATAGATTTGAGTTAAAGAAGCAAAGATCCCTCAGCCTCTTGGGGGGAAGCTTCCTGACCAAGCCGTAGGATCAACAGGTGACAGGTTATACCTTCAGTATCATGGTTGAACCATTTCAGACAAAAAAAATATAATACTAGAGTAAAACAGCCAGCAAGGGTCATATGCTATTAATACAGCACCAGTTAAAGACACCAGAGTTTGTACAGCACACCTTGCACAAAGCAGCCTTGGCCCCTCTCTGTGGCTCAGGCATTAAAGCAATATGAATAATAACCACCAACAAACCAAACTTTCTCAAAAAATAGTCATTAAATGAACTAAGTATGCTTTTGGCATTCAAAGAGGATTGTTTTTTTCTTTTTTTTTTAATTCCAACATAGCCAACTCTGCCTCTTTGATCTTCAGCCCAAAGCCTGACTAAATGCAGACTGCACTTTGATTCTAAGCTCAAGAGAACAGCATCACAAAACTGTCATGTGCTTCCCAGCCCAGCCTTGTCCAGCCAAAGCACATATAGAAGCAAAGGGGGAGGGGACAGCCATTTAAAAAAAAAAAAAAAAAAAAAGAGCCTAATCTTAGCTACATTACTGGTTGACATCCTGAAAGAGATACTGCTTGCTTGTTACATTATCTGCCCTTTAAATATATGGTTAAAATACACACAGATTTGGCTAAAAGGGCTCTATCCTGAGACAAAAATCTGATATGAAAGCAGCCTCTGAATATCTGTGGACAACAAGCAGTAGGAACGGAGTAACAGGGTTTCTGCAAAACCTCAAGTCTTCCTTTTGAAGGTGTGGAAAATAATTTTACTAATGGAGTATTGGCTATTTCATACTACAGAGCCTGTATAACTGTACTAAGAGAATTAAACTTGTTGTACATAAGAAAACTTCCTAGGAGGGAGCTAAAACCAAAGCCCAAGTTTTCCAGAAGGAGAAATTGAGCTCCACCAGAGCTGAATTTTTCCAAAGAGCTCAGTTCTTCTTGGCAGAGCTACAAACAGGCCCAGCTGTTTGACCAGCATGGGACTCCTCAGTTCTCATGGAAAGCAGCAAAGTCGCTGGCTATTAAGCGTTTTTCAAACAGAAGGCTGTGTCACAGAGTACCTAACCGCTTCGGTAATATAACCCAGAGAGCTCTGTGGAAAAAAAAACACCTGCCCAGGATTGCACAGGAACCTCAGGTGGGGCAGAAACCAGAAAATCCACATTCCAACGCAGGGAGCATGTCGCCAGCAAGTCAACTTTAAAATAAGGTGACTGATGCTGCTCAAACATCCTAGCCGAAGTCAGGGAGATGGATAAAAGGGTAAAGATGCAGGATAAATTAATCAGATGTCTCCATAAATCATTTCTATAGTTTGCATTTGTTCTCTGCCTTTCATTACTTACATTTCTAGAGCCACTGGGTGCCTCAGTGCAGTGGATCTAATAAAAAGGAAGATAAATTTTCACATCCCTTTTTGAAACATGTTAAAATGATCTAGATTTCTTCTGAATGTTAATGGCAAGCATTACAAGAAACACGCTGTCTCAAAACACTTCATCGGGGCTGGAAGCAAAAGTAGAGTCGTGTTACAGCCTGGAAATTCAGAACTCCAGTTTCCCCCCGCCTCAATTGGTATAAAAGATCTTATTTCTGGCCCAAATGCTTTGGCAGCCTTAACTTTGTCACGGAATCCTGTCACTGCATCTCACAGACCCTCGGACTGAGGGGCGAAATTCCATCCTCGAAAAGAGGAGGAAATATGTTTGGAGTTTGGAAAAGAATCCGAGCTGCCTGACAGCTGTTGGGAGTCACGGGATGCCAGAGGAGTCCCAGAGGAGCATATGCTATTACACACACACACCAAAAAATCATTAAAGTTTCTGTCTCTAAAGTTTCACATTTAATGAAAGAAAATGAGTGAGATATCTGGAGAATTCTTGGGTTATATTAACAGCTAATGATATTCCCTTTGCCAAGCATGCAGCCCTGGGAAGCACACCAATAATGATGAGGGGACCCAGAAAAATGCAAAAATGGGGAGAGTAGTTCTTCCCTTTCCTCCCTGCCACATCCCTGGGGGATCAGGAACAGACAGGAGCCCAGGCTTGCATGGGGCTGGAGTTGTTCAGCGACAGAAGCAAGGACCTTACAACACGAGTCTAATCCATTGCAGGTTAAACAAAACAAATGACTGCACAAGTGAGCAATTAAAGAGCATTCCACAGCTAGCACTGGTTGATTAATTAGGTTCAAAGAGGCAAGGTTAACCTCATGGTCCCCTGAGAAAGAGACCACTTAGCCCCCTTAAAAAAAATTAAAAAAATTGCTGGCATTCTTATTTAACACTTGAGCATCAGTTAAACAGCTGCTAAAGTGGTAAAACAATTACATGGGACTGACCTACATTCAGCTGTATCACTTTTATTACGTTCAGGAGAAACTTAATTAAGCTTCTGCTACTTAATAAAAGCAAATAAAATCCTCCATTTTATGAGAAGGAGCTGTACTGCTGCAGCCACGTGAAGCTTTCAAATTTGGCAGGGGGGTTTCCGGAGAGAGTGTTGCTCCCACTGTCACATTTCTCCCTGTTGCATTTTAGGGAAAAGAAGATAACAGGATATTTTTATGTATTACTGTTCCTTGAGGGGATTGAGTTTGCTCTGTAGCTGCCCCCGAGGTGCAGAGGGCTGTAACCTCTGATACCAGCTGTGTTATCTTCTGAGACCTACCGGACCTGGGCAATATTGTCCGCTCCCAACATCATTGGCTGGGTCATGAATATTTCAGCCCTGACAGGAAGAAGGCATCAACTGTTCACTTCACCACAAGAGGCAAAAGAGTTACCTGTTCTTAGGAAGGAAAAAACAAAAAAACAAACCACACACCAAAAAAACTACCAAAAACCCCGACCTGTGCTGTAATTAAAGCCAAAGGGGGAATTATGGACAGCTCAGCTAAAAGTGGGGTGCCAGAGCAAATCATAGCTGTACCCCTTCAGAAAAAGCACTTGTTCCCCAACATCAGGCAAGGTTAAAGACATGCACCTGTTCTCAAAGAGCTTCTTGATTGACACAGTCAATCCCCGCTCACCTTACCATATATCTGTATGCTTATCTATGAAATGCATTATTTTCAGGCAACTCATCTCCTATTGACTTCCCTCAAATAGAATTTCCATCTAAGTCTGAAAAACCTGGAAGCAAGATGATGCTACAAGTAATGACACTTGATGATCATGAATGAATTCCCTTGGGCAGCATCTTCTTGTGCTATCCAAACCTGCTGAGATCTACAGTCTCCTCTGGACATAATGCACTGTTAGGCTCAAGTTTTTACCCACACTAAGAGCATGAGGACAAAATCTCTCCAGCTCCAGCATGATCCTCCTGGTAACTACTGGGTGCTTCAGATAATTCAGTTGCTTCAGAATCCCATCAGTTCTCATATTTTTGAAGGAATGGGGTAAAGGAAAAGGTGAGAGAAACAGCTGCAGACCGATTTTACACATTTTGATATCAAATATCTCCTTCCTCCATTTTCTATTTGAATTTTAAGGAGGGGTTGTGGGAGGTGGGATTCATGAAGAACTCTGTAAACAGACACCAGACTCATGTTTATTGCCTAAGCAATAAAAGATTAGAATTGACAAATGGAGAGGTTTTTGGAGACACAGATGCTACAATCATTTTAATATAATTTGGATTTCCAAATCAGTAATTACTCTATCACATATTTATAATTTTGTAGATGCTACTAGAAATGCTGATGTCTTTTTCTATGCATAGTAATGAGCAACAACAAGGGCTGTTAATATAAAGCCTGTAATGTTTGTATTCATATGTAAATAGGTTATGTAAACGGTTTAGACATTTCTCACTAAAATGCTGAGTTCTAATCTAAGTGGCTCCGTTCCTAAACTAGAAAAAAATCACTCCCTGCACAGAAATTGTTTATGGGTCTGTCAGCAGAGCCGCCCAAGCAGCAAGTTGAATTTATAGGGAGATTTACAGCTCTCTATTAGACATGATATTGGAGTAATTGGCAACTGGTAAATGCCCAGACAGAGCTGCAGGTTGGTATTTAGGAGGTTGTTTCCTTGCACATGGTGGCAGATGTTTGCATACACATCCACACGAGCACAGGAGCCTTTTGGGGAGACTGTTCCAGGAATGTAGTAGTGGTTGATTTAATTAAACTAATTTAGTTAACCTGATAGAAACCCCCCTGGTTAGGAGTGACAGAATCACTTTAGCTTCTACCTGCTCCTAATTGACTTATAAAACAGAATAAAATACGTTAGAACACCAACACATGTCTCCAAGCAGGAGTAAATGACACCAATTTAAACACACAACTTTAGTTTACTCTGAACGATGCTAGAGATGGAGGAGATATAAAAAAGTGGGCTAAAGTGCCCTTGGACCACCCTTTTCGCCCCAAGATGTTACCATTTTTCTTTCCCTTCCATCTAAGCACCCATATCTGTGGCCTCCACGTGTCACTTGGGGCTTACACAGACCATTTCGAACTAGAGCATGGACATGCCATCCACATGCTCTCCTTTACACGGTGCAATGTGCCCACCAAAGCAAAGACCTGGGTCTCTCTACATCATACGACTAACTCTCATTAACCTCAGTGAGATCTGTTCGCTCTGGGATGCAGAGAATCATACCTTGAGACCTTGAATCACATCCAGCCTCATCCCTTTCTCTTTTTCTGGCATGTAGATATTTGCACAGATTATTTAGTGCCAGCAGAGGCTTTGGGAAGACAGCTGAGACCCCCACGGCTCCACTACAACAAATTAGTAACTCCCATTTGTCAAGGAAGCAATAGATGTCGTCTCTTCATCAGCAAAAATGAAATGGAAACGGCAAGGAAGCAAACATCAGGCTGCCGCTACAGCAACTTGCAGCATCTTCTACCATATAGGGATACCCAGAGAGTATTTTCATGATCTGTTTTAGTCTTTTCACTTCTGAAGAGGCTGCCAAAAGCTGCCAGAGGCATTCTGACCTTCCTCTCTCCTGCTTTCCCCACTCCTCCTTCCTCCCTACTCTCCCTTTGCTCCACGTTGAAGCATTCCCACGTTCCTCCTCCAAAGGTATTAACACATGAAAAGCCGACATACATTCCCATCTCCTTCAATGGCAACTCTGCTCATCGTGCCCTCTTAACCACTACTACCTTCAAAACAGCCAAATAACATCAGTCGTGCCACAAAACAACAGGCAGAGAAGAGCCCGGACCCAAGCAGTTGAGTTATTGCCATTTTTCTGGCGAGCTGCAACAATGGGGGATGACCTGGGACAAACACTAGGCAGTTTCCACTGGAAAACAATGGATAGCTCTGCAAAAAATATGTAATAAATTTCTTCAGGCCATGAGTGTAGACTCAATTACACCCCTGCCAAGAACAGTTGCTCACATAAGTAACTTTAAGAGGGCTACCAACCAGGTGAGTTAAATCCATACCTGCTTCATTTCCAAGGAAAGAAATTCACCCCGGCAAGTCTCTGTTTGTACACTGGAATAGTGGTATCGATTTTGGCAGTTATCCCAGTCCCTCAGCACAGGAATGCCGCAGGGAATTCAACCTACCCTGGTTTTGCCCCAGCAATTACCTTTGTGCTGAGGTGTACTGGGATGCCCAGTGTTGAGAAATTGGGTCTTAAACTGCTTTAAGTACATATTCTTTTTTAAAGGTGACACTCCTGAATGGGATAAATGGTCAGAACTTTTCTCCTGATGATGTAAGTGTTAAAACCTGGTTCCATCTAAAAAAAAGTGGGAGCTAAAGTCATTCTGCCTGTTCACCTGAAATTTTTTACATCAAGTGAAACCACAGACAAGCACTCAGAGCAAAATGAAAACTCTTTACTCCTATTTGGTGAACCTTCACCTATAAATTTGAGGAGAAAAAAGTAAATAACAAGCCATATGGCACACTTGTTCAGCAGCACTGGTAGTCTGACATCACTACATTACTTTATTATAGCTGTACACTCACAAATCTAAGCAGATTTCTCATTATCTAACCACTTCCAACAAGGACATCCCTATTGATTCATCCTAAATCCACCTGCTGTGGGTGGGAAAGAAAGTAAGAATGAAAGGTGAATCAGGAAAAGGTTTGTTTTGTACCTGCTTCAGAGGGCTGCAAGGAACATTTGTCTTGTCAACTCATCTGTTTAATCAAATAAGTTTAATCCAAGTGCAGTTCTAGTTCATGTTAGCACAAGCTAACATGGACAAATGATAAGGCTAATTAAACCACTCAAGTAATCTGTAGCTTGTCTGTCATTGGCTCCAAAGTACGCTGGAGGTTTGAGATAGTTTTATCTTGTGTATTTAGTGAGCTGGATCCTTAGCAGGTCTCTGTCAACAAAGATCCCCAGGAGCTACCCTGATCCTCGATGAATGCAGAGCTACTGCCTGTTGGTTTTACTCTGTGTTGTTTCTTATCAACCCAGCTGCATTCAAATAATTGTCATGGTGAAATATTTTTGATGGACCGTTTTCCCTTGGAAAATGCTGAACTATCAAATCAAAAAGCCACGTGGGAACAGGTCAATTCATATCGCCTTTTAGGAAAGAGTTTTACAGTTTAATATGTATTTTACGTGTTCTCATTGAAATTGATTTGAAAAGCAAATATACTCATTCAACAGAAAAAAAAAAAATCTTTCAACAAAAAGACAGTTTTCCGGACAATTTCCGAAAGTTTATTCTTTCCTTTTGGTTTCTCACCTAAAGGTATGGCCCAACATTGTCAAAGAAACTTTGAAAAAAGGCCAAGTGGCCACAGAAAAGGTTATGAGATGCCCAAAGCCATTTTTCCTCCACCATTAAAAGCAACAGCTGGCACTGGCAGAAGATTACGGTCAACATCTCCCAGTAACTCAGGAGATCCAGAGGAAAAAAGCAACAGGGTGCTGCCCATGTGATGGGAGAAGGCTGCAGCAGTCATGAGAGGACAAGGAAATACTATTATTTTGTCCAGAACTTTACTCTTCATCAGGAGGACGAACATTCGAGACTATTTCCCCAAAATCAGACTATGAATCAGCATGGAAACCACAAGCAAACTGGGATCTTTTTAAAAGCAAATGCTGCAACTGGTTACAATGGTAGCTGGTTTTGAATTTTTGTCTCCAGTTTATCCTTCAGTCATCCTTGTGAATTGGAAATGTGCTGCCAAGGCTACTTTATTAATATGTTGCAACAGCTACTGCTGGTGATGATGAGAAGCTACAGCAATGTTTACTCAAACACCCAAGCAATTTCACTGCCCACCTTATATTGTTTGTTTGGGTACACACCGATATTGATGCTTCCCAGCATCAAGAAAAATAAGCTTCCACCTGTTTTGCCATTATGTTCTATCACTGAGGATTAATCGAAGCAATGATTTTTTTTTTTCCTTTCATCTGCTTTTAAGGATATTCTACTGTATGTTGTTTTTCCTTGGGTCAGGAGATGGCTATATAATACATTAGACATTTGCTTCTGCAGACTTGGACAGGGATTTAATCAGTACATGAATGAGGCTTAAAGAAACAGAAAGCTTCCTAATGCAAATGCAGCTGTGACTGATAAGAAGGACAATGGACAGAAATCCTTGACTTGATTAACTTAGTGACCTAGAAAGAAGGATGTGTCTCGTTCCAGCAGCACGGAACAGAGGAACACTCATTAACTGTTCCTCCAGGCTGGAAGGGGCCGCAGCGCTCACTTCCGCACCCAAAGGAGCCTTTCACCAAAACTTGGACACGCTGGGAAAGCTTTTCTTCCAGTTTCTGGCTGTACAAAGTCCAACAGAGGGACAGGCTCCACATAAATAAGCATCGTTCTCCCTCCCCCTCTCCCTGCCTTGGCTTTTCAGAGGGTTCAGCTGGTCCTAAAGCGCATACAGTAAGAAAGATTATTTCAAAAAGGCTTAATTCACTTTGATGTGTTGTGTTGTTTTGTTTTAATGGGATGTCTTTTCTACAGACATACAAGAACTCTTAACTATTTCATATCTGTACGTGTACTGCATATGCCTGCACAGTAATTATTGTATGGGAAAGAGAGCAAAACTCAGCAAAGCTAACCTTAGCAATGCCTTTAAAAAGATTTCAGACATACCTTATACCTTCAAAGCCCTGCGGACAGCAGCAAACTAAATCTCTCAACAGTCTTCTGATACAGATGAGACACAGTTATCTCTGCTTTGCAGGTGGAAGGAGAGAAACAACAGAACATGTTCTGTTATACACAGAAGCTTCAGGCATTTTCTTCTTTGCACAACCCAAAACACCAGAAAGCAGCCTGGCTGCGTGGGCAGAGGGGTCATAGCCTGCCCAGGGGAAATCTGGACACTGGGAGAGGGGATGTGAGCTCAGAGTTGGTCCCCTGACCCCAAGGACTTGCTGCCAAACAGCACTGACATGTTTTACATGTGAAGAAATGGGGCACAAAGGCCTCATAAAGAATCAATTAGATTTCACAAGAGAATGCAAAATAAATGCGGGAGACACACACACACACACACACACAGAGAATATCAAATGTTGGGGAGGAAGATGGCAGGATTTTATCCCAGGGCTGGGTCATGTCCCCATCCCAGCTATCGCAGGGCTGATGTGCACAGCCGGGAGGATAGGAATCCAGAAGTGTATCAGAGCTGGAAAAGAAGCCAGATCTTCCTTGTCTTGGTCCTATTCTTTCACATAACAGAGGTCTGGAAAATTAATTAACATTCTGAAAGGAAAACCTGACTGTAAGAGGAGATTTCCAATTAGCTACAGATAGTGCTGAAGAGTCAAGGCTGATGACACCGACTGTGTGCAGGGTGTGGGCCCTCACCGACCTAAAAGCAAGCAAATCAGTTTGCTTACTGCAGGGATTTGTGGATAAGGGGGCAAAAAGAGCACATTAACATTGACTCATGAGATGCTGGGCTCGCAGTACATCTCTAAAGATCCAAACTGCAGCTCCTAAGAATTAAGACATGTCTCTCAATGAGCCTAAACCATTTTTCCTTTTCTCCTCTCAAAACAACCAGCACACAATATCACAAAAGCTTAATTAAGCCTCAGCCCCATTAGGGTAACATCGCTAAGCAATGCTCAGGCTTGGCTAAGGATTGCAGAAGAGGTGGGATAAAGGTGTGGGAAGGCAGTGGCAACGCCAAAGCTCTTCAATGGATGGAGCTCTTCCACAATCCTAGAGTAAAAGATTTTTGATGATCAAAATGGCAACAGAGATCTTCAGGAGGGGGGGACAGTGGTGACAATCTTGGACAACTGGCTGAGATTTCCAAAGTCGTTTTAACCTACTTGCTCCCACCAGCACAACCACCTTCTTCTTATAATGGAAATCCTCTCTTTTGAGGGGCTTCGAATTTGCCATGAAGACTACATGCATTTTCCCCCAATCATATCTGAATCAGAATAACACTTCTAAAAATATTTAATATAGAACTAGAGCAGGAAATGAGTGATGGGCAATAATACATGAAAAAGCAGAGAGGCTGAAGACCACCTAAGCGTGGCTCAATGGAGTTAGCCGGGGAGGACCACGTCGGTGGCCGGGCAAGATGACGCGCCGAGGGCAGAGTGAGGTATGCGAGGGATGGGGCCAGCTCCACAGAGCACAAATGGCACAAAAAGAGGTGTCAAGTCCTTCCAGAAGGAATAAAGGAGCCGTCCCAAAGTAAGATCCCTGGGAGGAGCAAGAGGGGAAGCAGGAGGTGCCAACTTCTCCTGCCAGCCTGGCACAAAGTGATTGATGGGGGAACATGCAAGATGTATAAAGGAAAGGAACTGCAAAGAGAAGGAAGATTCAGCTAATTTACTCACAAGCAATTAACAGAGCAAAAATTGTGCTATGGTCAGCAGCCAGGCAAAAATCAGGAGCTTTGACTTCACAGGAAGATGCTGGGCAAAGGAAACAAAGACAGCCCAGTTATGTTGCAAAGAGGCTGTGGAAATGGGTGCTGCTAGGAGGAACAAAAGGAGTGGTTTAAGAAATCAAATCAAATCAAATCAAATCCACAAATAAAAAAAAAACCACAAGGTGTGAGAAAAAAGGAAGGAAACCTGACCCAGTAAGGGAGGAGGGATTAGAGAGCCCAAGATGAAGCTGAAAGGATGAGCTTGTCACTGGCTTAGGAAAGAGGGAGGAGATATTTATGAATTTGCAACAAATCACTTCATTACAAATTGAATGAAAAAAAGTTTTCGCTTAAAATATACTTCTTAATGCAACTCCCAGATAGCCTGGTGTGTGCCAGCTGATACAGAGATAGTGCAAAATGAAAGAAAAATAAAATTAAAATTAAAAAAAAAGAAAGAAAGAAAAAGGCAAATCTTTGAGTGCGTAAAAAACTCCTAGTATCTAGGTCTTCATCCTACTGGTAGGACTGGTGTGAGTAGAGTCAGGCAGATCCAAGACTTGGGCATCCAAGCAGGAAGGTTGGGCCCTGGTGGAAGCAGGGCTCTAATCTGAGGAAAAGCAGCTGATGAGGGCACATGGAGGCAAACACTCCAACACGCTGCTAGAAACAGAAACTACAGAAAGTGGCCTCTACATAGTCTAAATTAAGTGCACAAGGCTAGGCCCAATTAGGGAAAAAAAAAAAAAAAAAGGAAAAAAAAAGTCTCCCACTCCTCCCATCCTCCCACTATAGCCTGAAACTAAGGGGAGGGAAAGTAACAGTGCTCCAAAAGAAAGCTCAAGTGGTGTTTAATTCAAAGCAAATGCCTGAAAAATTGCAGGAACCTCTCTAATTCCATCACCAACACCTTATTTTTCAGCCATCTTATCTAATCTTGATTTTTTCAGCAGGAAGTGAGAAAAGATTTTATTATTTGAATTAATAAAATCCCTTGTTGACTCCAGCTCATTCTGGGTGATAACAAATCCTTTCAGATGGATTGTAGTTTCCATTTGATCTTTTATTCCTCTGTCGATCAGCAATGCACGTGGCATGACAACTCATTTCTGGCCATCACTTGCTTGATGGTAAGATGGTCAGAGGTAACCCTAACAGCCCTTTAAAAGACTTGAATTAATCCATTTTGAGACCACTTCCAATCAGTTCCCTTCAGCATCCCAAAACAGATGGGGTGAACTGGAACCCAGCTGTATCTAAACTTCTCCAAAGTTGAACAGGGTTTGCTAAAATAAATCTGATTCGAAGCCTGGAGGCTGCTTAGATTTAAAAATGTGCTGTGCATTCAGGTTCATCCCCAAGCTCTTTACTATTACAAACCACACTTGTGGCATTGCCCAATATTGTCACAAGTACACGTCCACATTGCTAAATTACTGACTACAGTTGCTTTCACACATACTTTCAGTGTGATGGAACCTTGCAGGAAGTGGGAGAAAAATGCCATCCTTCTTTTAATTCAACAAAAAAAAAAAAAAAAAAAAAAAGACTGTGGACAATCAGGAGCAGAAAATCCTGTTTCAGTCGTGGGGCTCTGTGTGCGCAGACCATTAATTAACCCCTTTGTGTATCACAAGATCCTGCCTATCCACCAAGCCATTAAGTAGGCTCCAAAAAGGATTTAGCAGCCCCTCCCCCCTCCACTCTCTCTTTTTCCTTGCCCCCTCAGAGGGCAGCAAAAATCACAGAATCATTTTGGTTGGAAAATACACTCCGGATCAGAGTCCAACCATTAACCCAACCTTGGCCCTAACCCATGTCCCTGAGACCCTCATCTCCGTGTCTGTTCAACCCTCCAGGGATGGTGACTCCACCACTGCCCTGGGCAGCCTGTTCCAATCCCTGACAACCCTTTCCAGGAAGAAATTGTTCACAATATCCAACTGAAACCTCCCCTGGCACAACTTGAGGCCGTTTCCTCTTGTCCTGCCACTTGTAATTCTTACTCAGAAGAAGAGACCAACACCCTCCGTGAAGACATAATGTAGAACCCCAGGCCCAAAGACAGAGTGAAGACCCATCTAAGCCCATCATGGATAAGGAAAGGTGGAAACAGCAATACAGCAGCTTTTTCTCAGTCATTTTAAAACAACATATACCTTTATCCTCACTAAAGCTTCCCCTGCAATAACTGCAAAGAACAGGCTCCTTCCCCGTTTGAGGGTAGTTAAGGGATTAAAACAGAATTGCCTTGCACACAACCCAAATTCCTGAACTTCAAGTAAACTCAAAGAAAACATTTACTTTTTAAACAAAAGAGGGGTGGAGGGGGAGATGCTGAAAATGGAGCAAAATGGAAAGGAAAAGTCAGAACCATGAGTGTGTGTTAAAATGTACTTTGTTAGACCAGGGTCTAGGTTTTAATCCAAAAGAGACAAAATGCTGTTCAAGTAAGTAAAAAAACCCCAACCAACCAACAAAAACAACAAACAAAAAATCCCCTCTCTCTTTCCTCTTGGGGCATAATAATTTCAAAATAACTCCAGTCCTGTTAATTTACCTACATTTAACTGTTGTGTTGACATAAAAACAAGGAACAGCAGCACTCAAGGTGGTGATGAACTAGTATGATAAATGAGCTCTGACTCCTCTCTTCAGTGGTCACTTAACTCTGCAGTGAGACCATAAAATAGTCTTTATTTTAAGGACTAATAAAAATAGTCTTGATAAAATAAATCAGGTCTATTTTCCCTAATTATTTTTCCTGTTGCCTCAATGACTTACTAAAAACACCATCACCTATTGGTATAGACAGTTAATGTTTCTAAAAGGGACAAGGTTTCAACCACTATGTTCAGATCTTAATCACATCTGTATAAAATCATATTCCTAGTAACAGAATTCTGCACATAACCATACAGAGCAATATGTAAAGAGATATGCTAATACTACATTTCTCTTCATTTTTGTTCAATCTAAAAACTACTTCTTTGGTTAAAAAATGAAAATGAAAGCTAATGCACCACCCATTAGCAAAAATATAACTAATTTTTAAAAGGAAATCAGATTTACAGTTGAATTAGAAGAAAACACAATTTCTGATGGAAAGCATCTGAATGGACTGTACCATCACCAAAACCTATCATACACTTCTTAACCGCAGCAAAAGCCACCTAAGAAAACTTTGTCATATTCCCTGTATCAGATGCTCTGTCCAAAATAGCTCTCATTTCCCTCTCCTTTGGCTGTCAAAATGAAAAACTGGGAAGCATTTACCCAAAGACTGGCGGAGTCTGTCAAAGTTTGAGCAGTGTAATTGATGGGAAATCTCGTGTGTTTAGACAGCACTGACTGCAACCAGCCTCTACAACACCACATGCCAAAAATTTTCTGCTGTTGCAAAACACATCCAACAAAATTGGTCCAAATTCTGGCAGTCTGTAAAGGCAGCTTGCTTGGAAATGACCAAAAGGGAATTCATCCAAAGGCATCTGCACGCTGCTCTCCTACACCGTATTAATAATTCAAGTTACTCTAAGTGGAATGAGCAACGCCATCGACAAGTCCACACCGATGGTCCTCAGTGCTCAGCAGCTCTAACTAACAAATAACAATACCATGACCAATTAGTAGGAAAATTTCAAAATAATGACAATATTCACGGCCGCAAAGAGGCTACTGGAATGGACAATATATCAAATGTAGTGTCAACAAATGCTTGTGATTTAACTGTCTAAAATTTTTCACATTAAATTTGCCCATAAGACATGTTTTCTGTGATATATGCAGGTTTAATATGAACACACAGCATTTGCATGCTACGCTACGTTATATTTTTTCTTTGTTATATTTCTTTTGAAGGAAGGTTTACAATGCTAAGCTCCCCAGAAGGCAGCCAAAAAGATCTACTGGGAAACAAACTTTTAACGACTAAAGAAAGAAATGCCTTCCCCTAAAACCCAAAAATAATCATGGACACCTGTGGGTTTTTTTTTGTTTGTCTGTCTTCTGGCATACTTTAAAAATGCAGTTGTAACCAAATTCCTCCCTCCGTCAACTCATTATCTTGAAGCAAAGCTGTGTAATGGCAGTGCAAGTTTACAGTAGCAATGATATAATCAACTGTAATGGTATTAAGGATATAAAGTAAGGCAAGGTATTTTATTATATCTCTTGACCTATGTTAGGCCAACTGTTCAGATGCATAATCTCAAAAAAAGAAAAATATTTGTGTCCTTATAGGAGTTTAATAGACACAAAAGGAAACCGCAAACATATTTGAAGGATTGGTCTCAAACACACAAAAGCATATACTTGCTAAGATTAGTACTATGATGTAATAAACTCAGATTAATTATCAGTGAAAATTAATATTTTCTCAATGTCTGTCATACCTTGAAGGTGGGTTTCATAAAGAAACAAACTCTACATCAAAATCCAAGCTTCATAGTTTTTATGTTTAAAAAAGGAAGACAGATTTACATAAATGCCTTTTCTGCTACTCGGTTCTGCGTAGTTTTTGTCGGTAGCAAACCATACTAATTGAACCAATATATGCAATTTTTTAGTGGGAAAAGAGGCATGCCCTAATTCCAAATTAACAGTGAGGTGGTGATGTTTATCATGCTATTTTTGCTGGAATATTTCCTCATCACAATAATAATTATTCAGTTCTTCATCATTTTACATAATTTATCAAAGAAACAGAGAAAGGGAAGAAGTGCCTGAGATTATAGAGAGCACAGATAGTGACTCATTATTTCAGTATTGTGACGTTAAGTTTGTGGGGTTATTTTATGAAATGGCTGAAAAGGAAACAAGATTCACTCAAATCATGTTTTCCTTGTGAAGAACCTATGTCAGTTACTGAGTAGTAACCACCAAATGCAGATCCTTAAACATTCAGGAGGTAATGCCCTTATGATATTGATTTAAGAAAAAAACCAAATTATGTAAAAAGGAGGGACTGATATTTTTGAGCATGAATCTCTTTAAAAAAAAAAGGCATTTTTAAATAACTGAAGCATAAAGATATTGTTTTAAAAATCAAAATGGAAAAATATTGTGTATGCCTTCATCAGCTAGATATTAAGAAGAGAACATATAGTTTGCTAAAAGTGAAACCAAAACCACTAATACTGGAAACTTCAGAAAGCTGCTCCTGGGTTTCTTCTCCTCCCTGCAAAACTGGGGTATAATGAATGTGGCCACATTCCAGGAACAAACGGTGGGTCTGATCCTGCAAAAACCTTGCAAGTGCTTCCAGGGTTAGAGTGGATTAATTGAAATAATTTCCTTTTTCTGTCCTGAGATAGCAGGTTCATCTGTATTTTGCGCAGAACACAATCTATTGCAGTTAGGCAAACAAATAAGATATTCTTGGGGTATGCAATCTGAGCCTGCTATTTATCATTAACAACCGCAGTAATTATGCTGGCCACCTGTTTAAATTACCCAGGTATTTGCGTTCCAGGCAGACTACTGGGAAATCCAGGCATATGAGGGTTTAAGGAAGGAAGTCTATTTTTTGATAATTGAGTCAGATCTTGTTAAAACCAGAGGAATCTTTGGGAAGAAAAAACCAACAACAACAACCTAAACGCATGCAGACTGGGGAGCACCCATGCATACAAAGTGCTACCACACATGCATTTGCAAAGAACAGCCATGTCCAACCTACTCCTCTGCAGGCAACACCTTGATAAAGTGATTTAACTCTTGATTTCCCTCCGTTTCCATCCCTTGCTGCTCTCCTCCAGGTCTAGCACATCTGCCAGGGCTTTGAGCTGTTCCTTGATGTGCTCTGGCTTCTCCGCCTAAATTTAAACGATCCCATTTTGTTCTGCATTTCCCTGTCGCAACGTATTTGGGATTTTGCCATCAACCCACTGCTCTCAAAAAGATGCTGTCAGGTTTTGTACAGAAGCAATCTGCACACGAGTTCTTTAGACCATGCGTCGTCTCTGCCTGGAGAGGGATTTGAACATCCAACCCTGGCAGAAGACTTTGAGGAAGCAATTCAAAAGGTTTTCCATGCATGCTTGTTAAATGGCTATTACAGAAACTACAAGAAAAACCACTGCATAGAGGAGTTAATTGATTATAGGGCACACTTAGCATCTCAGCAAGGCACACGTTGCTCCAAAGTGGATTCCCAACTCACTGATAGGTGATGGACAGAAACACTTCAGTTTTTTTTTTTTTAGTTGGTGGCATGTGGTTTTTGTTTATACTTTGTGTATTATCATCAAAATACCGCAAAGACTGCGAGGTCTTACTGCACTGGTCTATTTGACAGTGGCAATAGTCTGCAATATTTTGCTTGTTAAATGAACCACATTACATTTAATATGCAGCTCAGGGAAGGGAATTAGGAAACCAAACCCACTAACAAAACTAGAGGCACAGAGAGTTTTTTGGCACAAACGACAGCCTGAGAGGCTACTAATAGGAAATGCAGCCTTAAATTAGTATCTAAGAACACCAAATAAGATGTGAAGAGCTTCTTACCATTGTATTAACTTTCATCTTACTAAGATAACACTGTGGTATCCCTGAAGAAGTTACATTAAGCCTCTGTTCTCGCTATTCCTAGCAAGTTTTCTTAGTTAAAAGTTTTAGGGCAAACTACTTTCCACCACTGGAAAATACCCATACTTTACTCAAAGGGCTTGTGATTTTATAGCATGTATTTGTAGCCAATTCTCTGTCAATTTACTTTCCAACTAATTTAACACATCTTGACTCTGAAGTGTTTTTGATTTTCTGCCCTGCTGGTATCACAATGTCAGAGATCAAAGGCTCGTTTCCATCTTCCAGCTCATGCTTCATTCAAGCAAATTACCATATATGTTACAGAAAATTTGCAGCTCTCACCCAAACATGGCCACGAGCAACCAAAGCAAGCTCTGAAGACATTGTGGAACTGGGGAGACTGACAATTCAGGGCTTTGGAAAGGCAAAACTAATGAACTACAAAAACGTGTCTCTTGCATCAAGCAGGGTTTTACACACTTGCAGGTTGGAAAGAAAATCCCCAAATCATATGGGGGTGAGAGGGTATAATGGAAAAAAAAGGTAGTTAAAAAAAAAAGTGACAGTGGTCTTTTGCTTAGTTTAATAAAGCTGGTAAAGAGATTTGTAAAGCTTTGGCAGGTCTACATGGTTTTTAACCTGTTCTTGCCCATGTGTGTGAAAAAGGACTTGAATGCTCAAAAGGAAATAATGAGCAAATGCCTAGTAAAGACCAGGTCAAGCATTTCAGGCTCACCTCTTTCCCCCTTTCAGCACAAGCTAATCCTCCTTTGGCATCGAAATAAAGAAATACAAACAAATCCCTCAGTTGCTGGCTGATGGCCCAAACCATCACAGCTGTAAACTTGCATTGAAAGCCACCTTGTAGTGAAAACTAATTCAGCAAAGACATTTCACTGCTACAATAAGTGGTTCTTTCATAACAAAACATACCTGACAGTTTGGCTTTCTGACTTCCACAGGAGGAAAAGACATATGTATATACAACACATGGAAAACATGCACAGAAAACAGGGAATAGTTGTGTTCTGACTCAGAGTTTGCAAGAAGCCTTTGAAGTAAGAGACCCGTGCCAGTGGCGGTATTGCACGTGGACAATGAAAGATGGGAGAATTTTCCTCACTTGCATTTTAAGTACTCTCTAGCTCATACCCAAACCAGCTTCCTCCCTAGCATTCAGAGTAATTAGCTCTGCTAACCTGAAAACAGTAAATAAAAGATAACTGAGCTATGCGGAGGAATTAAATCGAGCCAGTGCCATAGGCTGGATAAGAGCCTGGATCCTGCGATATTCTGCAGAGAGCTCCACGGCAACTTCACCAGCATTTAGTGAGAAATATCTGAAAGCCGTAACAACAACAAATGAAACTTAAAGGAGAAAGTATACGCTACCTGTTATGACTATCAGAAAAAAAAAACCAGAGTGAAAGTACTAACTGAAAAAGCTTCAACATCCATTTATTTTCATTTTAAACATTACAGAAATGAAAAGGTAAATGCTAGTTAAAGATCACTGTCATAGTAAGCGCATCTGGAAGACCATTTGGGATCTTCTATGTTTTTTTTTTTTTCCCCCCAACTTGAACACAATTAGTGTCTGAAAGCCATTTCAGTAACACTTTTGCATAAGCCAAAACTGGCTAACGAGAAGGAAAGCAAATGTTCTAAAAATCACCCTGGCAAATCCAAACAGATCGCACTAAAAAATCCTGTCTGGCAAACCACCAAATGCAATTTTTGACCACTTCCCAAGAGTCAAGCTATTTGACTGTATTACCTATCAGATGGAACAGGTAGATGGATGGGAGGCGTTTAGTGTCAGACAAATTCCTGGTTAGGGCTTGAACTACTCAGAGGGAAAAAAAAAGGGGGAAAAAAAAGGAGCAGGACAAAACCTGAGTGAAGCATATAGGATGACTGGTAATTCATTACAGAGGATTTATCTTGCTTCTCTGGGAGAGACACAACTCAAGAGACAATCTCAACTGTTCCTGGGGTTTAAAAGACAACAGTTTCCATGGAGTAAAAGCTGTCAGGTTACAGCAGCCAAGCAAAGGATAAACGAAAATATTTAAATTAGAAAGGAAAGTAGTAATATTTTTTTCTTTCTTATTTATTTTTTCCCTTCTTTTACTAGTGTAATTTTGTTAGCATCACTAGCCATCTTAGCCCTTGAACAGCAGATAGATGTTTTCAATTAAATTTATACAATTTTTTTTTTCAGTCCCCTTTCCTATAAATGGCAACTGCATGCATCTTGTTCATGTAAAACTGAAATATCCAGCACCAGGGTATATAAATGACTGTCATGCTTCCTGAAGCAGATACTCCGAAGTGCTCAGCTCTTGTTGGGTGAACCAGCCCGTCTCCAAAGGGTTTGGCAGACAGCAAAATCATCAGCCTCGCTGCTTTGCCCACCAAAACTGCTTTCCAAAATGATAAGCTTTACTGCTTTCACTTGTCAAAACAGAGCCCAAAACCACGCTACTGTGCTTTGCCTGGAGCGGAGGCTGGACAAAGTGCCAAATCCCCCCAAACACCTGAGAATCGCATGTACCATCCCTAGAAGGACATAGCAAAAAGGAAAAGAAAGAAAAAATCAGTTTTGGTTAGATTATTCACATATTCACCCTCATTTAAAAAACATATAACTAGCCTGTCTTCAGGACACCTCTTGAACACACAATTTTAAAGTGGGGGTCCATCCCAGAGCTAACTGCATCCTGTGTTTTCCTAAACCTGCTCACCTCAGTACATAAACAGGGGCAGTAACGTAAAATTGTAGTAAAGCAAGAGAAGAGTCAGAATTAATCCCAAAGGTGAGAGGTGCCTGTTCACACAGAGCCAGTGGCTCCAGGTATCAAAAACCCCCACCTGAAACCTGCTCTCCATGAAGCAGCAGGTTATTTGAGCTCAGGTTGATGCAGTCTGACCAGTTTTAGTTGCTTTTTTTCTTTCATCTATTGGCTCCTTTGATATTACTTATTCTTTTAAATCCACAGTACTTCTATAGTTTCAAAGTCAGGCATTCCATAGCGTCTTCCTCGAGCAGTTTACCACGTGCCAGAGCTGACTCTCTGCATTTTGATATTGAACACTGATGCAACGCAAAAGGTTACTTTACCCATGGTTCCTTGAGTTTGTTTGCTTTACCCCAAACGGTCTGTTGTCGCCTTGGCTGCAATCCTCTCTTAATATGACCTGGGAGATGGCGCTAAGCTACAGATCCTGCTTCTTTAGCTTCTCTGCAGAGAATTAGGAGCTTCGCATCTCCAGAAAACAACACAGAATATCTTCCTCAAGAATGAAGGTGATTTTCTAGCTTTTGATTGCCAAAAGCACACTTGATAAATTGAATGGGAAGACGTTAAAAAAAAAAAAAAAGGTGGAGGTGACTGAGAACAAGAGATGTTAACAATGAAGGTCTTACGTGAGGACGATTCAGGTCATCAATTCTTCTTCAGTATGAATCAAATACTGTTAACAACATGGAAGCGGCTCCACGATAAGACACAGAGGCACTCGAGAAATTAATGCGTTGCCCCTCATCACAGAATTTACAGTGTTTAATCGACCAAATGGAAAGGCAGAGGCTTTTATCAAGCGGAAAGCGGGAGGCATGACAGGAGCACGAGCCGGGATAACGAATGCGTGGTGAAGTCATGGGGATGCTCCTGCAGCCACTCCCGTGTCTCAGCAGCACTGAGGTTCTCTGAGATAATTAAATTACATCTCCCCCATGGGCACAATCCAATTTGGGATGTGATAGAAGGAAGGGATGGCCTCAGTTTTCTTCTGTGCCTCAGAAGACAGAGAGTATTGCCAAGTTAGATGCCTGATGATCCACACCAAGGTTCGCATTAGTATCAGTGAGCCTTCACACCATAGTTTTCCCCCCTCTTATTCCTCAGATAATCTCTCCAGGCTCCTTTACAAAATGTTTTCATAAAAATCTCTCTCAGTCATCATGCAGACTGCCCATTACTCCATTTAATACTGATGAAATTTGCCTGTCTTGCTCTCTCACCATTCTCTAAATTCCATTTGCTACTATACAGCACAGGTAGCAGGTAACATGAGAAAAAAATATCCCTACAACCAAATCCACTAGCCCACTTAAAAAAATCCCCAAACCAACAAAACCAAACCATCCAGCTCTGTACAAGATCATCCAGTCCTTCACCAGGCACATTTCATCTCCCCCAAAGGTGCTTTCAATATCTCGGAGGCTTTTATCAACGAAAATTTATTTAAGAGGCAAAAGTACTTGTCAAGCAGAAGAGCCACCTGATGCACAGAAAGGTAGTCATTAAGCAATATAAAGGCTGCAACATTCAAAATTAGAAATCTGCTAATAGAGACACTGCCATTCTTCCCCATTACCTTTTTAACGGTAGTGGAAAAGATACTAAGTAAGCTTTACAGATCATCCAATGTGCTTTTTGGCATCTATTGACATTACCATGTATTTTAATAGACAAAAATGTCACAAACATCAAATTTTCTAATATATCTCAGAAACAGAATTTTACTTACTGTTCACAAGTAACCTGTCCCACATAAATTCATGCTAAAACTAATATATAGCACCCATTTCCACATCAAACAACCTGTAAGTAGAAAATTGACCAGAAATGGAAGATTGTTGGCAGTCATAGTTGCAAACAACCATCCAGGGAAGCTCTCCCTGCTCACAACACTCATCTAAACATTGATTTAGCACACAAAGGGCATTTTCAGGAATCTGAATGGGAACTGCTGGGACTTTTTCTAAATCGTGGTTTCTGGAGAGCCAAGAGACAAATGCATTTCTCTAGTATCTACAGCATCAGTCTCCCCAGCACATAATTCCCAGAATTTCCGTGTTGGCAAGCATGTCATTCTTTCTGCTGATCCAAAGCACACATTAAAGTGGCTTGCAAAGGAGGAATTGCTCTGTCCTTACTTTATTCAATCCTTTCCATTCCACAGGGTCAAAACCCCAATGCAAACAAAGACTAAAGAATAATCCTCATGCTGCATTCACAATTCAATCAATCCTCTCTATCTAGATCTAGAACCACAAACAGGTAATTAACTTTTTAATCACAGGGAAGACTGGCTTGAATGGCTTCGCTGCTTGTTTCAGAAAAAAAGAATCCACTGCACTGAGGGTCATCTCCTCTCTTAAGGTTCTTTCCGAGAAAACAAACAAGTGACAGAATTGTATGAACACTAGAAACGCCAGAGGCTTTCACCATACAACTCAGCTGAAATTCTCATTTCTCTGTCACTTATGCAGGCAAGAGAGGTACATAGCAACAAAACATCATTATTACAGCTTAATTCTTGACCCAAGTAGGTACACACTTTTCATTTTAGGACAATATAGAATGGGAATTATCCCATTGATGAACACATTGCCTGTTTCTGGGTGGAATCGGGATGGGCACACCAGCTCCATTTTACTGTAGAAGAACAACTTTGGAGGCAGCTTTGGGACTATATACAAAAAACAGGGAAGAAGGAGGCTCAGTTTTGAGTTCTCCGTAAGTGCCACAAAATACCTGTGAGCAAACCTCACATTTTATGAGTTTGAGGACTCGAATGACAAATTCCTTAGCACATTACTGTTGGTGTCACAGAGGTAATTAACTAATCACGCAGAGATGCAGACACAATCCTGCTGTCAGCAGCAAAGGCATCAAATACACCTGCAACAACAAGGATCAGGGACAGCAGTTCATTCCCAACAACTTACAGGAAAGTAAATGCCAGGGACAGGCAGAAAAAGAGAGAGATCTCTCTACCTCAGACCAATACAAAAGCCTTAGAAAAACAATATATAAGCCTTAAAAATCTCAGAAGGTGTTCACCCTGAGAAAAGCAAAAGCACAAGGCAGCTGGTTAGTACAACAGAAACTGCTGGCACTTGGCCCAAGGGTGTTCAAGAGCAATTTTAGGAGCCAAAAAAAGAGAATAGAGAATAAAAATGTAATACTATATCTGGTGAAACCTAAGTCAGTGACAGTAACGATCAGAGAGAAGGCAAGAATTTGCCCTGAAGGAAAATTACATCACAATTCTACCGCAGCCAACAAACTGAAGGCACTCCCTTCCTCCCCGCCCCCCCCCACAATGGCCCTTTTCCCCCACCCCATTATAAAATATAACTTAAGTACTTTGTTATAGATGTTTCAACTTCACAGTTAAAGCTCTAGCAGCTTAGAGCAGAAAGCTTTCCCATACCTACACAGCTTTGGCCTCCTTAAAGGTATGAGTAATAAAAAGCTGCTTGAGATAGAGCTGTTCAGGATAAATTCTCCTTTGGACAAGATGAAAAATTCATTTTCTCCCCAGAGCTGAGCTGAAGCGGTCTGGAGTATTCGCATCATTCTTCTCTTAACTCAAACACGCGGTAAGGACTGCTGGGTAAAATGCAGCGTGTATTGGCGTGCGTGGAAAATGCAGGCTCAAGGAGCCTTAAAATGCCCTTATAAATACAGCAAAAATAGACCCATAAAATACTCTGTAATGACTATTTATGTGTCTATAACAACTCATTATTTCAATTCTCCGCATCAGGGATTTCTTGTTTCTTTTCTCTATCCCTTAAATAAATCTAAATAAATTATACATTTAAAAACAGTCTGTGCGTCTATAACAACATGAAACAAATTTCATTTAACATCCAGCTGTCAAAGCCAGCCATTCTGTCACTCTTTATTCAAGTCTGTTGTACATAATTCATGTCATCGTAATTATTTCCATCTCTCTCTGGGTAAGATAGCACTTGGGGCCGAGCCACTTACAGCACAGTCATTTCCAGTGGAGATCTGACTGCGTGACATGATTGGTCCCCAAAAATACTCTGATGTTTTCAGGTCTCCAGGTGGGGAATTATGTATATGCAGAGCCTACAATGATGGGACAGCAGCTGATCTGCGTACTACAGTAATAAAAATAGCAGTACATACGCATAATACTGTGCTTTAATGCAGATCGACTGTGCTATTAATAGCCTCTCTTTTTGCTCCTCTAACTCCTTTACAAACAGATGCTGATAGAGTTGATGGGAAGCACATGAAGAGAGCACTAGCTCAAACCAGACTGAGAGTTTTTTTAATTTTTTTTTTTTTTTTTTTTTACAAAGTCCCCAAAATAAAAAATTCTTAAGCCTCAGCCAAGGTCCTTCTCATCTTCCACCACTCCATGCCATTAGGCAATTAGTAAGGAATCATAAACAAAGCTTATATCACATGTATACTAAAATATGGCTGAAGCAATACACTTATCACTCTAGAAATATCCTATCCCATTTGCGCAGGATAAATAATTAAATTGTTTTAAGTGCTCTAATCTATTAATGCCTGGAGAGGTCTTAATTTTGGCCACCAAATTTCAAGAAGCTACCTTCATCAATTCAATATCGTTAACAGTCATGAATCAACCTCCTCCCTGTACATGACTAATGAATTTACTACACAATGAAAAAAGTCAATACCTTGACTGTGCAATCTCAAGAAAATACACTCTCCTCTTCCAGTTATGTGACATACCCACCAAGATACAGCTTGCCTGTTCAGTGCCAAACCTGGATGTGAAGATGTCCTACCTATTCGCTTCTTTTAACAAGCCACAGAAAACAGAAACTGCCCTTTCCCTGCAGAAAGCATTTGCTGTTGCAGCCACAAAAGCTGGATTGAGCACAGCAGATCCTCTGCTCTTGCAAATCAGGGCTGCAGTTGGCAAAGTGCTGCTCAATGGGAGCAGATCAGGACCTAAACTTCCATGGAGTCTAATAAAACTCCCTGCAACCATGTCAAAAAAAAATAGGATTACTTAGAATGACAAACAACAGAACAGAGAAAACACAGTGATCACCTGGGAGAAAAAAGGACACTGAGAAGCTCCTAAGAAAAAAAATCCAACAGGCCTAAAGGCAGGAGAAAACAGAAAGTATCAAGAAAGAGTTACAGCTTTCTCCACCACCGAATAACAAGACCGTAATAAGATCATAATGAAGAGCTTGGATAAGATGGGAAAATTTACACAGTTGGAAGTCAAAGGTTAAATTATTGGGCAGATTGTGGAGCCAGCTCCCTCGGACCCGTTTGTGCACCATGGTCTTGCACACCACAGGTAACGGGATATATGGTCACGGTGTCAGATCGTTGATGAGGAGCCATAAAAGTCTGGAGGTGCCAAGCTGACAGTAATGACACCTGTGTGGGATATTAAGACAGCAATTTTTCAGCATTACACATGGTGGAGCAGCATGGGCTTAGACGACATCCAGATCAGAGTAACTTTCTTGCTTGCTTTGCAGTTTGGAAGAAAAACAAATGACTGACAAATCACTGGAAGATGTGTAATGTAAAACAACATGGATTTGCTAGTATGCTTACAACACCTTTGGGTTTTTCTGGATATTGATACTGGTTTTAATTCTCCTCTGAAGCAGCAGCAGCGAGCTGCTTTCGCTTTCCTTCCTGACTAAATCAGTTCTACCCCTTGTGTATGCAAAAGGCATGAATTGTGAAATTTCCTCTATAGAAAAGGCTGTCATTTGCTATTTTTTGTGCACATGTTGCTGTATTTTCTCATATGTACGTCCCTCTTCACATATATGCAGTCATCCTAGATGTATATATAAACATGCCAAATGTTGCACATTAAATAAATACATATATTTAAAACATCATACTGTAGAGATGGTCTATTTTGGCAATAGCCATCTGGAAGGCAAAAAAAGCATAGAAGGAATACTTAATGTAACCAAACTAAATTTTGTACACTTCTGCCAACCTACAGAAAGCAAATTAACTATTACCACAAGAGCTTTATCCATACAGAGATACCCAGGCTACAACATACGGCAACCAACTTCAGCAGAGGACCAGCTTGCCCTTTTTCACCGCTTCCAAAATAGTGGAATAAAATTATGCATGGAAACTCTGTAGAGAATTTTCTTCTTCATAGAAGAAGGAAAAAAAAAAAACCACGCTCGACACGGTCAGAATTCAAATCAGAAGGGCCCTAATTTCACATACATATTATCAATACGGTACACATTGGAAAATCTGCGGAGTATTTGCCAAACTTGAGGGTATCTCCCTAGGAGGAAGTGGATTAAGATGTAACCTTGGGTCACAAGAGGTTACACAATCAGCATTTCCCATACCAACACAGACGAAATTAAATTCATCGTGGAGATTTTCAGCTGCTGAAATGAGACACTGGAAAAAACTAACACAATTAAAAAACATGAATTAATTCTTTAACACAGAAGAGCCCCCAAAACACAGTTTTGGCAGAAATACTCCTCAAACTCACTCATTTATTCATTTATTTCAGCGGCCATGCTCTACTTTGTGAATTATTCCTGATAATTCAAGCAGACAAGTAAGAATGTACCCAGTTCCTGCATATTTTAATACATATCCTAGAGTCTCAAAAATTAAAGTTTTTGAATTACGTTATCAGTTTCTACATGTGCGTATCTGCGCACACCTCCAAAGATGACAGCTGAAAAAGGGGATATTTGTTTTTCACCTCTTAATCATGCTTTTTTTTTCCCCCTTTAGTGCATTAATTTGGCAACTAAAGGTTTCTGCTCTTACTGAAGGGTGAGACGACAGAGCCTCTCGGAGCCTTGATTTTTGGCATCACCTCATTCCTGTGTTATGCTTGAGGCTACTTCTCTGAGTCTTAATTTGAATAAGCTTTCACTGAAGACTATCAGAACTTCAGCAAGCTAATCTTATTAAACCAACCGAATTTAAAAACATAGAGCTTGATGTCAGGCAAGCTGTTTCCAAAATTGCTATATTTAAGATACAAATTAGATCATGAGCGAAGTTTAAAAGGTGCTAGAAGCCACTTAATAGTGAGCTTCCATTTTCCAAAGAAATTTCTGGACACCTGCAACCCAGGACTCATGACAGTGGGAGTCGGGCTCCCAGCCACAAAAGGTGCTTTTAAGTGTTTCAAACCCTTCAAATTTCAGCTGTTAAGGCATAAAGAAATTGACTTTGGGTCCTCCTGAAGGATACTTCAGTAATAAGAGGTTTCTACTCTCACTCAAATCCTCCTGACGAAAAATCGCTGTTGCACGAGCACTGACACGACAGGCGTCAACTCTCTACATCCAGCTACAAGTACAACTCATCAACTGAAATGGATTTTTCAGAGCTCAGTCTAATCCACTACACTGAAGGTGACCTATATTCTGTGTGTCTATGTTTGGGTTTGTTGTTGTTACGGGATTTTTTTTGCTTGTCTGTTTTGTTTGTTTTTTAAGGTGCCTCAGATATCAGATGCCTGTTCAGCTGTCTGCAACCTTGCCAGTAGTTCAAAAGGGTGCCAAGAAGTGCCTCTGCCACAGGCAGATTTCAGAGGGATCCTAAAGATTTTTTCCCTGCTTCCCCCAAAATATCAAGATTGAAGATTACTCATCTGCTTTTGTACAGGTAATTCTCCATTATCCATGGGAAAAATCATTCCAGGTACCAATTTGAGCACCAACATCCCCGACAAGGCCACAGTGCTCTGATGGGTGTGATTCAGACCCCAGACACCCGCAACAAACACTATTTTTTCCAAAATTAACCTAATCATAGTTGATTTTATATTTTACTCCACATATTTGCTAGTATCAGCATCGAGGACTAAACTTTGCTTTCCATCAGCGCTAGCGGGGTGCTGCTGTAATAATTTAAGTGGAACTATCTGTTCCAAGTGACCAAGAGAGCTAATAATTTATCAGGAACAGAACAGGCATTTTGGGGAAGGATGTAATTATATTTGTGTGGTTTGTAATACTCTTGAGTCAAATGGGACATTCTGCATAATTCAACACAAAGAAGAGAGAAGTAGGATTTCAAAAAAAACCAAAACAAAAGGAGGTTTCAAACTCTCAAATTTGTCACAATTTTCTTTTCCCTCCTCTGTCCTTTTGGTTTCCTTAAAATAAACCTTCTGCTTTTGAGTAGGCTTCACTGAGGAGGTGGTGGTAGAAAGATAAAAAAAAAAGAGTGCAAATAGTAAATTAAAATAAATAAATAAATAAAAAATCTTGCCTTTCTACAGGTAGATGATGCAGCCTGAACTTGAACACTGTGTATGGTACAGTTCATCTTGTCTCAAATTAATTAAAGGGCATTCGAAGACAAAAAACAAGGACAACTTTCATACACATTAAAAAAACCCCAAATCAACTTCCACAAGAAGAAATATTTGAAAGATCATAACTTTCTCCTTTGGAGAGCAGATAAATTAGAAGCAACGTGATAAATGTATACAAGCTAAAGAACGGAAATGGAAAAGGTGGCTTGGATGCCTCTGTCTTCACAGGCTAAAGGATTGCAATGAAATTAAAACCTGACAAAAAGTAATCCTTTTTCACACAATAAGCTATTATCCTACTAGACTGAGGGCTCCTGGAAGGCATCAAGACCAGTGACTTGATGAGATTCAGAAAGAATTTGGCCATTTATATGGACAGCAATAATACGCAGCAAGAGCAATTAATGGTAATGAAGAAAATCTAGAAAGATTAAAAATCTTGGGAATTAGGGTGAAAAAGCCCAGCTCTGACTATGAGGGACCAGGATGAAAAAAGATACGGGGGTGGCAGAGAATGTCCTTGTACCTCCCACCAAGGGATGCCAGGTCCAGGTCTAAATCCCTCCATTAATTTTATGGTTTTTCCACTTCACTTGCCCATAACTCAATCTCCCATTCTTCACATCTCTGCAATAAAGTTTTCCCTTCTTTGTCACTGGTCCTACTCTGGGTAAAAGCACATAAAATACTGCTTACTATGAACTGTAACTCTGGGTAACAGACCGAATGCCGCAGCTGTAATTCAGTCTGAAGGCTCTACTACTGCCCATAAACTACCCACTGTCTCCCAGTTTACAATGTCAGCAGGACTCCAGCTGGACTGAGTCTTCTACTGTATATAACTGACACCAATGTATTATCTTATGCATAAGGCATAGAAGATGGTTCTAAGCATAAATCCCAGATCCTGCCCTTCCTTTACATCCCAGACACAGCCCAACATATCTCACACACGCTGCTTACCGATACATAAAATCCCACTCCTGAATCATAACAGCAGCAAAACCTTCTCTTGGGTTACTGCTTCTGATGAAAGCCATTCATTCACTCTTTTCCCCAAAGAGCTTGAAATAAACTTCAGTTCATCCCACTAACCAAACTGCCACTTAAATTTAAGGACCACATTGAACTGATGATTCAGGAACATCACCTGCATTGGTCCCTATTTTTGATGCTGGGGAGTGAATGATTCATGCCTAAGACCCTGTTTGGGTTTCCCCGTCATGAAGCAGCACCTGCAATACGCTGCAGCTCCATAGACATTTGGTATCAGCAGAGTAATCACACAAAACGCAAAGCCCTGCAGAGAAGCACAGGCTTCCCAGGCACACACAGAAGCCAGCACTGGTTTTACACATTTTGGAAAAGAATACGGAGTTCAAGCTCCAGAGACTCCACAAACGATGCAGTCAAAAATGTGCTGAATGAAAGCTCTGAAATATCCTGGAGGACAGACAATCCCCCATGTATAAACCCAGTTTTGACCTCAGGCACAGACTAACTGAGCTCTTTTGTACAAGAAGAAAGAAAAAAGCAAAAGAAACTGATATAGATGCATTACTTCAAAGTCATCGTACCTCGCAGCCCTTTGGCCATTATTTCTAGTCAGAAGACTAAACACAGAAGGAGCTTGCATGTATCTTCCCATTCAAATCAAATAATTTCTTTGTTATCTTAAGACAGTGTAAGTCCAGTTAGCCTGAATATGCCATCGTGCAATGCTCTAAATTAACTTAAACCTCATGACAAAAAGACAAAGCCCTGTAAGGCTGCCACATTTGGGCAGAGCAAAGATGGAAGAAGGCTGAGCAGCCACATTTTGATATGCATTGCCTTTCCGATTCAGGCAACAGACAGGAGGCGCTATGGGCAGTACACGCAGATACCTGGCTTTAAACTTTGTTCCTTAGCCTTCTCAGATAATGCTTTTCACAGTACAAAACCTGTTTCAGCAACAGCAGAGGGCCTCAAGCAGCATCTTCCCTCATTGCCCTCCTTGCAGTTGCAGGAAGGATTTCCAGGCATTTGCATCCACCTCCTGCAGCGTGGTAATAAATGCAAAACGTGTTTCCACCGGCAGACATCACTGTCAGCAACATCTCCATCTCTGCTCAACATCTCCTCCTCGGGTACAAATTAGTAGCTGCTGTTCTCAACGAGCCTCAAACATTCGGGAAAAGAAAAAAATATACAAAAGATGACAGGAGCATGTTTCACGTAGGACTTCGCCCACTGGCAGAAGCTCCAGGTAGCAAGATGCCGAGGGTGGTCGGTTCCTGCCCTCTGCCAGGCCACTTCTCATTAGCAGAGTAATAGATGCAGTAATAAACCTGCATTTTTCCCTTCATGGTTTTCAGTACATGATGTGTTCAGCACTTCTGAGGCCATGATTTATCCAAGAGATTATCTCATGTCTCTTCTTTGTCAGCTAGGGAGGCGGGGGGGGGGGGGGGGAGTCGGGGAGTGAGAACACAAAAAACCCCAACCAAAATGAAACAAAATGGGTGGCAAACCAAAACAGTCTTAGAAAACAGCAACGATGAATTCCTCCAGCTTTCACACCTCAAGGAGGCCTCTCCCTTTGGCTGTGGCAGCTGTACTTTGCTTTCTCAGCTTTAGTCTGGATTTTCTCCAATGATAACTGCTCACTAACAGCAACCCTGGCATAATGCAATTGTCTATTTATTTCTTTATTTTCAAGCTAGGTGTTTTATAGCTGTCCAAGGCTACCAATTGGTACGCAGGGAAGCCTAGAGCATGAATTTTTTTTTATCTACAGAGCCTTCTGAGGTTTGGAACCTAATTACCTTCAGAAACTACAGCCTCCTCCTCATCTGTTACCATGGCAGCTGCAATCAGCTGAGATGCTGGGGCTGACAAGCTCTGATTTACTGGGGTACCAGGGCAATTCCAGGGGGCTGTCGCCTTCAGAATTTACTCCTGTGCTTGGCTCTGACAGCATTTGCAGAAAAGGCAGAGGTAAGATAAATTAAGACTGTACCAGTTGGGAAGTACCGACCTTTTTTTGAGTGATTCAACAGCCCAGTGCACACTGCTTCTCTAGTACTTGCTGCATTTTTCTTTTTTTTTTTTTTTTTTTTTAACTCTTACTTAAGGGTGTATGTGCCCTTGTCCCAGGGTCAAGGTGCAGATAAGATTAGTAGACTTCACTTCATTTTAAAATGTCTTTCTGCATGGTGAGATAACAGATTGTTTAACCAAGTGGCAAGCTTTGTTTTCTAGCCTTTAAAATCAGAATCCAGGGAACGTGAGCTTCAGTATTTCCAGTTCATTTCTACTGGATACTGAAACTACTGTTTAACTGAAACATGAGGAATTTTCCATACCGATGCTTTTCACACAGCGATCTCAAAGCACCAGACGCATGCTTCCCAGAAAAATCTAGCTTCCCACTGCAACATCTTGGTTCTTTAGAAGCACATTTCCCACACCATCTGTGTGATAACAAATTTAGAAAAAATGAGTCGTATCTTGGCAGTCTTCACAAAATGTACTCAGGATGCAGGGAAAGGCGGAGGGGGTTCCTATCAAATGGGACAGTCAGTATTATATCTGAGTCAGAGGTGATGACAACATCAAAGCAGGGGGCTGTTTTCTGAGAAATATGCCATTAATTCTTTACAGCCTGATGCACCCAGGCTGCAATTCTGCTTAAGTCTTGGTCATTCAAGTCATGCCAACATCCTTGTCACCAGAGCCTCCAGGTCTGCAGCTCTGTGTATCCTCCTCACGCTCACCAGAACTAACTGCTTAACATAATAGACTCTACGAGAAAAATCCCCAAATTGGTATGATCAAAACCAGTCGTCGCATTATGAATGATTAAGGCGCATTATCCTATCTGTAAAATACAGATAACCCTGTCTCTTTACTTCCCAAAGTGACAGATCACTGGCCTTTGGGAAGTGTCTTGAAAATCACAGGTGTTGATAGCATCAGTAACAGCATACCACAAGATGCAATATTATTACAACAATAATAGCCCTCGTTTCGGGCTCTTGCATTTTTCAGGTCATCAACCAACAACATTAACAAAACGCAGCCTTTCAGGAGATGAAAAATTTTTGCAGTGTAAGGCAAGCTGGTTCAGAGCATTTCTTTCTACTCTGGGGAATTGTGCCTGCCCCTCTGCCAGGCTCTCAGATGAAAACAAATGGAAATCTAAGAGACATAAGAGAGTTTCCCCCAGCAAGAACTTGCTGTATTTTTTTACTTTTGCAAAATCCAAAAATGCAGAATGGATTTTGCCTGGATTTTGGGAACAGCTGCTGAGACCTGTGAACATTTCTTCTGTTTTGCCTGCTGGTTTTCTCTCTTTATTCCTTTCTTCCAGCTTAAGAGCAGCAGTGGTTGGGGTAGAGAAGGTTCCCTTGACTCCTGATATACCTGGAAAGCCAAAGCAAAGACTTAATCTTGCCTTGAAGGCAAAAAATGAGATTTTTTTTGTGGATGTGTATCTACATGGTAGCTTGGCTGGTTTGACTTCCCCCCTCATTTCAACATTCGTGGTTAAAGGATCAAGAGCTCAGTAAAACAGGCCACTTTGAATTACTAAGTTAAACACAAACGTGGTATGAACAGCACAAAGTTCTGCAAACTTAAGTGTAAAACTTCCTTCCTTCCATTGGCTTCAACCCAGGTCTTCATGCTGCAAAACATTTATGCATGTGCCTAAAACGCACCATGCGTTGGCTCACTTGTCTGGATAAAGGAGAAGGCAACTCAATATTTAATTCCCTTGCCTGGGTCACAGTTTTAAATTTGTGAGGCACTTTTAGCAAGTGATGAGGTCTGCTGACTTATGGTGAACCTACCAGCACACAAAAAGTATTAATAACACACAGATTTTTGTCTTTCTGGGCTGTTTCCTTGGTGGAAAGCATCCATAAGAAATTCAACACAGCACGATGAAAATGGTGTTTTTTTTCTTTAGGGTGTTTTTTTAATAGACTAAATGGCAGTTTTAAGACTATAAAAACAAAAGCAACCGTTATGGGAACAGGAGGCTGCATTTCCCAATTGTTCACAGAGAACCCCAGCTGTTTGAGCGGATGATATGTTAATTTTGTGGTATTTGCTCAAGGGAGGACATCGCGAAGCCTCCCGTGGTACAACACACAGTTTACAATGGGTATGGTTAGAATTTAATTGTTACAGCCCTCGAAACGACACTTCTTCAAAACAAACATGCTATGCAAATACATTTTTCTTTGACCATATCAGAAATATTTCAGTCTGTAAAGCAATCTTTCAGAGCTTTTATGGGCAGCTGCTGGAAGAGTTGGCAAGTTAAAAAACGAAATAGGCCACAGAACTTTAATTTCCTATAAAATAGCTCCAAACAAGCCATACAAGCTGTTTAAACTTTCTTAGAGCAATACTCTGAAGATCTGAGAGATTTTCCAGGGCAACACTTGCAGTAAGAACTCTTTGCCTTGCCTCTGCTAAAGGGGTTCCACAAACACACCATCAGATTGATGCCTTTCCTTTTCAAAATAACCCCACAAAATTAATTTAAATAAACATATGGAAGAAAGGAATGCGCTAGCTCTTTCTTTTTTTTTTTTTTTGAGAGGGAGCAATCGCTAATATCCACCATAAATATACTCACTCATGCTTGGGCTCACATACTAACATCTCTGTCTCTCTCACACACACTTTTTTCCTGCCCATAACATGTTTAAGTCTGCTGCTGATTAAAAACTTGTTAGAAAACTCATTAGAAAACCTACAAGGGAACTGTATATTTATGACAGCAATAATTAATCAATGCATAATAAGAGTATTGTTTTTCTTTTCCTTATGTAGACGGCTTCGATTATCACATGGGCGACGCTGCCACGAGGGTTTTTAGTTCCCAGTAGTTGCTTCCCCATCCCGCAGCATTTACAGACGAGCTCATTGTATTAAAACCTGCCTTCATCTGCAAATCTACCCAAATCCTGCTGAATTGATTAATTCTGCAGGTAGAGGCTTTCAGGTGAAAAAAAACCACAGGTAGTGGCACAACTGTCAGGATTTTCCTTTTAAACTGCTTTTTCAGAGCCTCAGCTCTAAGGTGTTCTCTCAGTTGTGAGCTGGCAGGCTGGTTTGCATCTCAAGAGCATATTTCCTTTTAATGGGTTTATTTTTAAATTGTTTCAACTCTTTGAATTAATGGAAGTGAAAAAGGAAATGAGAATGACATGAAAATGCAAAGTAGAACATTTTCCCCCTTTCTAAGCAGCCTTTTAAACTCAAACGAAGTTATATTTATTTTCAAGAACCTCTGAAGTAGCCAATTAGTAACATGATTGCATGCTTCTTCAAAACAACTGACCATCAAATGACTTAAACAGAAAGAGCCACCACCCTTCACTGATAAACAGCATCAGGCAAGGGTCCACAGACATTAATATTCAGCCAGCAAGAATTTGCTTTTCCCACATGGGATGATGATGATTCCATGCCCTCCCTGACCCAAGGGACCAAACCTTTATTGCAGGCTTGCAGACCAAGCAGAAGATTGCAGAGCTTGGGGTTTGGCAAGGAAGCTGGTGCCTGGAGAACGCTACAACATACATATCTAAAAATACTAATACTTTGTAACGGCCCACAAAAGGGATGACATTGTATTGTTCTGCCAATATGCAGAGGATTAAGGGTTTCTCCTCAAAGCCACTAACAACCTGAACAGGAGTATCAGAGTAATTCCACTAAAACCATGCCAAAAATCCAAGGGACTGGCTGATGGCACGTTGTTACTCTTGCTGCTTGTCTTGAAAACATACCTGACATTATTCTGCAAATGGGACTTCAACCAGCTATGCAAGGAGGTTCAACTTAAATGGGCTTATGGGACCCATAGACAGCAATAAGGGCATTCCAAAGAGAGCTTAAAAACAGCCATTAGCACATCGAATATAGATGAAACCCACACTTGGTTTCCTTTTGCTCATGCAACTCCATTTTTAGTGCAAAATGTCAATATTTTTATTAATATCCTGATTTCTGTTACTGTTCAGTTAACAATCAAATGTACTGAATAATTATTCAACGTGTAGTTATTAGGAAAAACATACTGAATGTGATTATATGTCGAGTTGTAACTTCCAAATCCCTCCTACAACACAGAAAACACTCTGACAGATTCAGCAACAGTTAAAGGATTTCCATAGCCAGAATATCTCTAGGTTGGAATAAGCCCTGGCTCTGCAATACAGGAGTCTGTCTACATCATGAAATGTACCTCAGTTACCATTTCCAGATAAAGCAGTCACACTGAAGAGCAATGGGTATTACACAGAAGTTCAGCAAGTATTTTGAAAAGCCAATGTGATTGGGAGTCCTTGACTGGAAATTCAGATGGGGAGATGGGGTTGTAGCTGGGCTTGCATCAGTGGGGCAGCACTCTAGAGTTGATGAAGACTGGGAGGCTTCCAATACTCCTAGGGCAGAATCGGTGTGCTCAGCTTGCTCCCTGAAATGCCTGTACACCAGTGCACGCAGCACGGGGAATAAGCAGGAGGAGTTAGAAACCTGTGTTCAGGCAGGAGATTATGACCTGGTGGCAATTACAGAGAAAGGGTGGGACAGCTCACAGGACTGGAATGTGGTCATGGATGGCTATGTCCTCTTCAGGAAAGACAGCCCAGCCAGTCATGGTGGTGGAGTTGCTCTTTATGTGAGAGAGCGACTACAATGTATTGAGTAACATCCAGGGGTGGATGAGGAGTGAGTTGAGAGTCTGTGGGGCAGGCTGGCAGGGGAGATACTGTTGTGGGTGTCTATTACAGGCTACCAGATCAGAGTGAAGAAGTTGATGAAGCCTTCTACAGACAGCTGAGAGCAGCCTCACAGTCACAGGCCCTGGTTGCTGTGGGGGATTTTAACTTCCCTGATGTTTGCTGGAAGGACTACTCTGCCAGCCAGCCACAATCCAGGAGGTTCCTCCAGTGCATTGACGATAACTTCCTGATGCAAATGGTGGAGGAACTGACTAGGAGAGGTGCATTGCTGGATCTCATTCTCACTAACAAGGAGGGTCTGGTTGAAGCAGTAAAGGTTGAGGGCTGCCTTGGCTGCAGCGACCATGAAATAATGGAGTTCAGGATCTTGTGTGGCAGGAACAGAATAGCAAGCAGAATCACAAGCCTGGACTTCAGCAGGGCAAACTCTGGCCTTTTCAAACAATTTCTAGGGTAAAATCCCATGGGAAAGGCTGCTTGAAGGTAAAGGGGCCTAAGATAGTTGGTTAGTGTTCAGGGACTGCTTCTACCAGACTCAAGATCAGAGCATCCCGACACGTAGGAAGTCAAGGAAGGGAGCCAGGAGACCTGTGTGGTTGAACAGGGAGCTGCTGTGTAAGCTCAAGTGGAAGAGGAGAGTTTACAGATCATGGAAGGAGGAGCTGGCCACTTGGGAAGAACACAAGGCTGTTGTCAGAGGATGTAGGGAAGCAACTAGGAAAGCTAAGGCATCCTTAGAATTAAACCAGGTGAGAGGGGTCAAGGTCAACAGAAAGAGCTTTTTCAAATATGTGGCAGATAAAACTAACACCAGAGGCAATGCAGGCCCACTGGTGCCCTGGTGACAGAAGATACAGAGGAGGCAGAGTTACTGAATGCCGCCTTCGTCTCTGTCTACTCTGCCGGAGGCTGTCCTGAGGAGTCCCATACCCCTGAGGCCCCAGAGGAAGGCAGGAACAATGGAGGAGTTTGCCTCGGTTGATGAGGACTGGGTTAGGGAGAAGTTCAGCAATCTGGACATCCATAAATCCATGGGTCCAGATGGAATGCACCAACGGGTGCTGAGGGAGCTGCCAGAGGTCATTGCTGGACCACTCTCCAAGTCTTGGGAAATGGGAGAGGTGCCCGAGGACTGGAGGAAAGCAAATGTCACTCCAGTGTTTAAAAAGGGCAAGAAGGAGGACCTGGGTAACTATAGACTGGTCAGCCACACCTCCATCCCTGGGAAACTCATGGAACAACTTATCCCTGGTGCCATCTAATTAGGGGCAGTCAGCATGGCTTCACCAAGGGGAAGTCATGTTTGACCAACCTCATAGACTTTGATGAGGACATAACGAGGTGGACAGATAATGGCAGAGCAGTGGATGTGGTCTACCTTGACTTCAGTAAAGCATTTGACACAGTCTCCCACAGCATCCTCACAGCTAAATTGAGGGAGCGCAGTCTGGAGAATTGCGTAGTGAGGTGGACTGTGAACTGGCTGAAGGAAAGAAGCCAGAGAGTCGTGGTCAATGGGGCAGAGTCCAGTTGGAGGCCTGTATCTAGTGGAGTGCCTCAAGGGTCAGTACTGGGGCCTGTATTATTCAATATATTCATCAACGACTTGGATGAGGGAATAGAGTGTACTATCAGCAAGTTTGCTGATGACACCAAGCTGGGAGGAGTGGCTGACACACCAGAAGGCTGTGCCACCATCCAGCGAGACCTGGACAGGCTGGAGAGTTGGGCAGGGAAAAATTTAATGAAATAGAACAAGGCAAAGTGTAGAGTCTTGCATCTGGGCAGGAACAACCCCAGGTTCCAGTATAAGTTGGGGAATGACCTATTAGAGAGCAGTGTAGGGGAAAGGGACCTGGGGGTCCTGGTGGACAGCAGGATGACCATGAGCCAGCACTGTGACCTTGTGGCCAGGAAGGCCAATGGCATCCTGGGATGTATTAGAAGCGGGGGTGGTTAGTAGGTCGAGAGAGGTTCTCCTTCCCCTGTACTCTGCCCTGGTGAGACCACATCTGGAATATCGTGTCCAATTCCGGGCCCCTCAGTTCAAGAAGGACAGGGAACTGCCGGAGAGATTCCAGCACAGGGTAATGAAGATGATTAAGGGAGTGGAGCATCTCCCTTATGAGGAAAGACTGAGGGAGTTGGGTCTCTTGAGCCTGGAGGAGACTGAGGGGTGACCTCATTAATGTTTTTAAATATATAAAGGGTGAGTGTCAGGAGGATGGAGCCAGGCTCTACTTGGTGACAACCAACAGTAGGACAAGGGGTAGTGGGTTCAAACTGGAACACAGGAGGTCCCATTTAAATTTGAGAAGAAACTTCTTCACAGTGAGGGTAACAGAACACTGGAACAGGCTGCCCAGGGGGGCTGTGGATTTTTCTTTGTAGTTTGAAAAATGAAGAAAAATTCACGCACACACAAAAAAAAGGCACAAAAAATTCATTGTTTAAAGGATATTACTGGCCACCTGTATGAACACAGTGCAAAAGAGAGGAAAGGTGCATTTAATAAAGACTTCACTTATATGTTCATGAAGAGCCTTGATATTTAGGTACTTTGGAGGTAAAACTCTGACACAGCAGGTATCAAGATGGCTGATTAGTAGTACTTACAGCAAATGTTATTTATATTGTGTGATGCTAACCCAGCTCTGTTAAACCCATGGTTTAGCTATGATAGCTGTAATTCTGTGCACATACATGCAGACTAAGTACCTGCATTTTCTCACGCAAACATATACACAAACTGGTGTGTACGCACCGGATTAAAACAAAACAGCAGCCAGCAAACAAAGAATATTAAACACTGTACCTTTGAGTCATAATCTTATAGGCATCTGGCAGATAACAGCGGATATTCTCCATCTGAGCAGGATCAGAGTCACAGATTTTGTCGTCAGTCCTCCCGTAGTTGGCACTTTCGATCATGATGACATCCGTTCCCGGGCAGCGCAGCTCAATGGGGTAACTCTCACAGGACAGCTCCCGTCGGACCACAGCCATGGGCACCGGGGCACGGCTGAAAGCTGCAAAGATTAACACAGAAACACAGCAAACATTTACCTTCTGCACTCAGGCTGGGATTAAAAAGAGAATGACATTTCGCAGCAGGTTTTAGCCATATGCTCTGGATAGTTTCAGTATCAAGAGGCGGTTTCCAGAAGCAGGGTCCGATCCTCGACTTGCTGGCTGCCGGGGGAAGTCACTTCTCAGTGACTTGATTTTCTCATTTCAAAAATAAGCCAACGATCCCTTTTATCCAGGGCTTTTGAAATCCCCTATTGAAAGGGGTAAATAGCAACTACGCTGTTACTATTTCTGCTTACCAGGTAAAAAGCTACTTGGCTTTGATACATAAAATTATAGCACTGTGTTGTACCCTATCAAATGGGGGAAATTTTCTGATGACAAGCAATCCATCTGCTCACTGAGATTGTATTTGTCCTGCCACAGATGTAAAAACATCTGTATAGCTCCTGGCCCTTAGAAAACACGTGCCTCATGGCTTCTGCTGTAGCCCACAGCATGCCGGAGGCTGGTCTAGGGATTCTGGCAATCATCCTGAATTTTGGGCCCTTCCATGCTATTATTTTCCATGGAAAGGCCAATATATGTGAAATTGGGTGATTCAAGTTCAGTCTCAGCTTTGCATCACATCTGCCTGGATGTTCAATACTGAAATGTACCCAGGAAACTAATTTAAAGAAGAACCCTCAGATATCTTACCTGTTTTAAAAGAAATCCAGGCTACAGTTTGCAAAAGAAAAAAAGAAACACGCTTTGAGATGCTTTGAAAATAAAGCCCTAAAGTACTAGTAAACAAACTTGCATGACAACAAGCAATAATATTTTCTGTCTCTACAACCTCTTTGATCGAAAGATCTACAACAGCTTGAGAAACAGGAATGAATTAATCCCTCAAATACCCATGAGAAGTTGCTACGCATTGTCATTCTCCTTTCAGCCACAGAAGGGTTCTGCAGCTTCCAGAAGATTCTATGGGAAATTCATGGTGAAACTATGAACCAAATACTTGTTTTCCAACTGAGCGCATCAGCCATGAGCTGAAACAAAAGCCAAACCCTTCCCTTCCTTATTCCATGAGAAGGAAAACTCGCCCACACCACAGACTTAATTTTATATGAGTTCCAACCACAAAACTCAACATAGAAAAGCTAATTTTATATCTATGTGATGGTCACAAAAGATTTAACCTTCTAAGAAATCCAGGGCCCATGCAATACCACACATCTTCAAACCACTCACTTTCCCCACTGACTCCATTACAAAAACACCAAAATGCCCTTCCCAAAACCAAAAATCCCTTTCAAGGTGCTGTTGCCTTGTCTTGGACAGAGAAACATTCCCATTTCTGTAAATTTGCAGGGCTTACTCTAATATCAGATTCTTACTAATGTGCCAGAGTTGTGGTTAAATTGCCAAATTCCCAAGACAGACACACGTTTATTCTTGAATAATAGGTTCTCCAATTAGTGTAGCTTCAGGGTTTGGATCATGTATGATGCACCGCATCCCTGTGATGGGAGAAACAGTTTCCCCTGAGCTCCTATTGTACTGTACATTTGGGTAATGCCAAACTCTTCCTCCTGGTACAGAAGGACAAGCTCAAATCCTCAAGACACAAAACCTTCTTCACATCACTAATGAATGACAAGGTGAGCAGAGGAAAGATGGGATGAGAAGGCAGAGACAACGTTTAGTTGAAGGCTTCTAGAAGCTTTTGGCAGAACGCCGAGGCCAAGTGCTCTCTTCCCTCCTCCTACCCCACACCTGGAGAACTCTGATTAAATGCCAAGAAAATGGTAAAATGAGGTGTACAGTCAAAAGGAGCTTTTTAGGGCTATGGTTTGGGCTCATTCTTGGGCAATTTGGATCCTTTTCTCCAAGAGGCTACTGCTGACTAACTGAAAAGACCCTTGCCAATGCTACTTTACATCTTACAGTTCCCACTAGAGAAAACAAAACTCAAATCTCTGACCCACATACTTCAGAAATTATATTTTTGCTGTTAATTTCTATGCAGTTTTGCAGTAACTACTTGTATTGTCAAAGAAAGCAGACATTAAACATGATGGCTGAGGAAAACCCTGCTTTAAAATCACATAACTAGGAATTCACTCATACAAACCTGGTGTATTTGTCAAATGGCAATCCTCAAATATTCAGCTGATCTTAACTATCATGTTTTGCTAGAAGTAAGACAACAGGAGCTGCTATCAGCAATATGGTTTCATTAAAAGAGAATTTTATCTGACAGCAAAGATAGCATTCTAATCTATCACCAATGATGATGCAGTACTTCAGGTTTCTGGGGGAGGATTTCACAGTTAATACGGATATACAGAGATTAAGAAAAAGCTGTTAAACATGTTTCTATACCAGGTATGAAAGCACATTTCTTGCATCTTGGGCATCTCTCCTCCACATCAGACTTTACAGCATCAATCTACTAAAATTGCATGTATGTCAGTCCCTGGTACCTCAAAAAAAAACCAAACCAAACAACTCTTACCCCAAAATAACTTTTCATTAAAGAACATCTGGACAGGAGCAAACATTTCTATATGTGGTTTTCTGTTTACTAAAATTCACATTTTGAAGGGCAGCTTCCAACTACAGACATCTCACTGTGATATTGCAGAGCCAGTAATTACTTTCTGGATATATGGTTTAAGAGAAATGCAACAGCAGGGACAAACTGTGTTTGGATCAGAAACGACGAATAAATGAATACTGTAATACAATACGAGAACATAATGGTGCATGTTTTTCACCCTACCATGCTCCACCTGCATGTTTTTTTTGTGCCCTGATATCTGCAATAGATACTCCAAAGGGAAATTAGAGGTCGGCTGTTTATCTTCTTATAAGCGCATTTCTTGATGTTGCGACCCTATACAATAATATTTCTTAAACGTTTTTACTGGTTTTCCCGTGAGGAGCAAAGCATCTTTTTGCTGTGAAATAAGATATGCCAAAGCCCATCTGTGAAATACACAGCACGATTGTGTTAATTCATTAATACACTTCTCTCTCCTTTGAGCAGCAGCCTATCTTCATGGTCTCTCACTAAGCTCCTTATTTAATCTCCAAAATAAGTGACCTCATGGTTGGCTTGAAGTCAAGAGAAGCTGGTGGCTGCTCACTACTCTGGAAAACAGGTGCCTTTTTCCAGGATCCAACGTGCAGCCATCAATCCAAATACAGACAGCAGAACTTAAAAAGATTTTGAAAAATGCTCTTTTTAACATTTCAGCCTGTGCCAGCTGGAGTTCTTCTAACAGAGCCATTTGGTGGAAACCCATCCTCCTAAGCCTATGCAGGGCAAAGCTGGAGTGTGAAACAGCTATTTAGAACTTCTTTGTCTCCGCTAATTTCAGGAGCTGGAAAATTAAGTAAGTCATCAAAATCTGGTGCTTTTTCTCCCCCTCGCTTTTGACCTCCAAACATAATTGCCTCTTGTCATGCCTGCAGGGCATGGTCTTGTAGTTACCACTGTGTGCTTAATCAAATGCTGAAAGAGCCTTGAAATTATGTGTCCTCTTGGCTGCTAGAGCCTTGTTGAGCTCTCTTACATTTAGAGGCATGATGGTAGTAGGCTTTTATAGTGTGGGATGATGTTTTAAATTAGGTTTTATAAGCAAGTTTCCCAGCAAAATGATGTTCTGGCTCAGAATTTTCAGAGTGAAATCTCAGTGTACGTTTAAGGGCAGCAAAACAAAAGCTGGAAGGGTAGAGATAATTATTTTCACAGACTCTGCACAGGATTTGGTCTGCCCAGCTAGATACCTGACTTGCTGTTCCCCAAAGGTAAACCCAACATGCTAGTAGAAGAGGTTTCCTACTAATTTGGAGCAACGCTTCTGCATTTATGATTTCACAGTACTTGGTATTCCCACAGTTCACCTTGGTGCTGCAGAAAGAAAAAAAAAAAAAAAAAAAAAAAAAAAAATCAGAAAGTAGTAAAAGCCCCCTCTTATTCCAAAGCCTAAGCAGGAATGGGTACAGGGCTGAAATGCTTTTCAAGTCGATAGGCCTTATGAGTCCCTCACTCCCTGAAGACAAGCACACAGCTAAGTGCTTTTCTAAATCAAGGCCTCACTTTTCCTATTAAGATATAAAGTTTCATTACTGCATTCATTTGCAGTGCGCAAACACAGCTCAGGGCTCCTTCCCTATCTCCCTTTTCCTTAATCCACTTTACACCTGGCCTCTGATCTCAAGAACACTCCTAGTAGCAAACAAAAACTCAGGATAAAGATAGTGACAGCAAATATTTCTCCAATTTACAATTCCCCAATATTTTCATTGCTCACAAAAATTAATCGAGTTCTGACAAGCTTTAAAAATCCTCCATTGGCAGCGTGAAGCTGGAGCCGGATAGTGCTGGTTGTCCCCTCTGTGCCTCAGTTGACTGCTGTCTTATCTAGAAAAATGGGCAAATTATTAAGCAATCCAAAATCTGCTAAGGAAAGGAAAACAAGACCTAGATGTAATCCTCAGAAAGTGAAGAATGTGGCTTCGGCCCAGGTCTCCCAATGTGAACCGCATCCCCAAGCTACCTTGGGCTTTCTTTTTTAATACAAGATATCAAGAACAATTTGCCACTTTCCTTTGGGCCCCTACACCAGAAGCAGCAGTCCCTATTATCCAGCAAAGGGCCAACCACGAACAAACTCCTGAATAAAAGAGAATGACTCCGTAGCCCACTAAGAAACAAAACTAGTTGCTGGGGTGAGGGGGGAGGGGGCAGGGGAAGAAAACACAGAAGAGAGGTTTCTGCTGGGCTGTGGAGTTGAATCAGCTCACAAAAGGTTAGCTAAGGTCACAGAGAGGAAGCAAACAAAAGGTTAGCTAAGGTCACAGAAAGGAAGTAAAAGATTTTTTGAAGGAAGGCTGAATTTAACATGCTTTTCCACAATACATGACAACCTACCTTCAAATTGGAAGTCAGAAGCACAGTCCCAGCCTGAGCTAAATGTCACTTACATCAATTTAATTAAAGCAGAAGCAACAAGTTGAGAACAACAGACAAATGAAACACTGTCTCCAAGGAGAAGCTTGAATGGAAGTACATTAATATCTAGGCCCCATCACAAGAAAAAGCTATTCCCAAGTATCTTTTCCCTTGCAGCGGTTCATCTCATTTGTAAGAAATGGCATGCACAAGAAGATATTTGGATATGTTTAAATTCATAGGCTTCCTTCACGTGAATTCACTTGCAAGCACTCAGCGCATACGATGTATATCCAACCCTTACGCTAAACTTGTTGTCCAGCCTAACAGACCAGAGGTTCAGATCCATCAAGTTGTTTCTGTTCTCAGTGAAGTGTTAGGCTCTGTGCCACAAGGACTGATCCTTTTAACAAATTCACATTCCACAAATCGCTCTGGGGCCTTCAGTAAGGTAAAACACGTCATTTCTTTCTTACCCAACTCAAAAGTCACTGTTGTTAGATGAGACACTGAACTGTCTGCAAAAAATCCCAGGGAAGCTTTGCCTTTGACATTGCTGAACAACCTTGAAGTCTCAAATTTAATGCAGCAAAAAATTAATGTGAAGCGAGTTGAATTTGAGTAATAACAAAATTCACCCCACTTTAAATTACTCCACTGTAGCTTTTTATGTTAGCCATTAGTAAGGTTAATTTTTTCATCTCAGATAAAAACTTTTATAAACCACCATAGCTGCTATGCTCATAGAGAGAGATTAAATAAGTATTGAGGCTTCAGCCTAAGAACTTTAAGGAAAAAGAATCTGTTTACCATTTTTGGATTTCATATTAAATCATAGCTTCATTTAGTATTACAATTTATTATTGTTTCAATTTAAAACGTGAGCTTACATGCTTACCTTTGCTCAAATAATGCAAATCTGGAATAACTTTCCTTGTTACCAGCAGAACTTTTTAAGGTATGTCTTAACTGTACTAAGGAGCAGAGTGACTACAATAGATTCCTACCCAATAACACTTCCTCGAAGCTTAATTTTGATTTACAGTTCCCTGAATAGCCTCTGAAGGGGAACATTAAAGCTTTTGTAGAAATATCTGCGTTATTAAAGAAATGATGAACAGCAGAGTGAGGATTACTTTGTGCCATTTATGAACTTATTTACCAGAGCAGTAAATCTCTTTTTAAGTTTAGATTGCATGGAAAGGAGAACTGTGTGGAAATTTGAACAACTGTCCAGAGAAAAAGGCAGGTAGGCAAAAGAGAAGATTTTGTGCCTTCAGTATTAGAGCCTGTCATCCAAATACCTGTATAAAAAATTGAGGCCTCATATTTATCATTTAAACCAATTGCTTTACATCACCAAAGGCCAAGAATGACTCCTTCAGACCTAATCTTACATGAAATTATCCAGGCCTTGAAGACTAGCCTCCTTCAGGAAGTAATATTTATTTAACAATCTGCAGTTTACTCGTAACTGTGTTTTTCCTTGGTGTTTTAGACATCACAGCTCCTTTAAGTCTCTGCCACAAATAACAGAGAATTTGTTCTTTCCACTCACCATAACTCTCTGAAAGTTTTATAAAGAAGCCTGAGACTACTTTAACATCTCAGCTCCTCCTAGAATTGCAGTCTATGATATTTTTTTATATGCACAGATATATGTCTACAAAATGCATGATATATATGTAGTGGACAAAATGGAAAGCATATTTCTCCAAAAGGTAAAATGAAATTTGGGGTCCCTTACTCGGCATACCCCAAAGGCCACTGTTTTTTTTTTTTAGAAACCAGTGGGTGCTTATCAGCAAGGTCTGGACAGTGATCTGAACAGTGCCTGACTTTATCCCCCCCAAAATAAAGCACAACAGGCATATTAAATGTAGGAAATGTATTGAAATGTGCATGCTTGCTCCAGGTGGAAATATATTCCAAGTAAAAACAGATTTTCAGGGAAATCACATGGGATTTTTTTTTGCCTGCAGATACCCCTTTCCTGGTGGAAAACAGCAAAATGTTAGAACTAAGGAATTACATTAACTTCAGACAATGCTTCACCTTACAGCATTTTTATTGGCAATAAATACCTCAAATCCCGCCCTTCACACCCCACAAGTTCAGTTTAAAGTAACCAGAGGACACCAGGGTACAAGTTACTGTTTAAGTCTTCAAATGTGGTTAGCGATACTCCAAAACCACATTTTAAAAGGCAGCAATAACAAGTATAAATAACCACAGAGATTATGTACTCAGTAAAAAAAAGAACCTGGTACTAGTTAAACAGGGGAAAAACTCTGCAAACAGCCATGATGGATGGAACAGGGTTTCCCACCGCCCCCGTTCCCCCCCAAATAGAAACAGACTTTAATCTACCAAAGGATCCATTTTAAGCACTTTTTCCTGTACTTATTTCCTTCTGCGCCTGTTTCAAGCATTGTTCTTCCAGTTATTTATACTTTGCATCAAGAACTCTCTGCCTTTTCTAAGAACAAAATTATTGCATATTTCCATCCCCTTGTGTCTGCTGTTTATACTGGAGGAAAAACTTCTATTGCTGGTTTTGGAGCACGACAGAACATCTTTATAAAAGATACCAGATTTTTCTCTTTACAGTTCTTCTATGATACTGTAATAAAGCACCTTGTACACTTTCCAGGGTTAAAAAACTGTTTTTTGCAGGGGCTGGGGGAAATTACCTGGACAAAATACCAAAGCTGACTGAACAAGTCTGTTGTTGAACCTGTCCTCTCTAAAAAAATAAAGTAATTTTTGATGTACTGCAGTACTTGCCCTTATTGGTTTTGGGTGGTGGTCTTACCACACAGGCAAACTCAAAGTACTGACATCAAAACAAGACCCCAAAAAACCCTCAAACAACCCATACCAAAACAAACCACCAACACACAAAACCAAACAAGATGCCTATGAGCAGTTTAACTTGGAAAGTAAAATAAGATTCCAGTCCTGACTGGTAACATATATACCCGGGACTTTTAACCAGGATAGCTCCTCGCAGATGAAAATATTTCACACAAAATTAAACAGAAATAAAGACTGAAACTTAAAAATGTGGACAGTAAACTGAGAAATCCACTTCCAGATGACAAATTCCCCAACTCTGCAATCGTGAGAAAAAGCTTCTTTTGTTAAACAGTCTACCCCCACTTAGAAAAAAAAGAAGACAAAGGCAGAAATGTAGTTAACAAGTACAAATTGCAGTTTGGAAACACAAGCATGCAGTAAGAAAATCTCAAAGTATAAATGAAAAAACTGTGGACCATAAGAGAAAAAAAACCCCCAATGCTTGCAGAAGTTTTAAAGCAGCAGCAGTGTGTTTTTAAGAAGTGGGGTGTATGGGTCAAAGATGACCAGTTATCAAACACAAAATCACCCCCCTACAGATATCCAGTAACTAACTCCAATATGGATTTGGGAAGAAGCAAACTGACGTAGTCATAATTCACAAGGAGAAAAAAGTGCTTATTGTTCTATCAGATATTAGAAAAGATATAATAGCCAACAGTCCAATGGTTTTCATTCTGCAGAATTAGATAATGTCTATCTAGGAGTCTGGAAAAACAGACAACCCTCCTGGGAACTCCTTGCTGGTTTTTAATTCAATCTGGGGCACTGGCACATTACTGCTGGGAAAACAAACAAACACAACTAACCAACCAACCAACCAACCAAACTCCATCAACAAAATAAAGGGTATAAACCCAGAACATAACTACAATTGCACACTGAAAAAAAAATGCATTAGTTTCTCAAAAAGTGAACGTAAAAGTAGAATTGCCATCCCAGCAGAACCACAAGTTCAGCAAGAACCTCATCAGTGCAGTATCATTCAACACGCTTCTTGACGATTTGAAATAAACTCCAAGCTTGCTAAATTTGCAGCTGGCATCAAAAATGATGAAGTGTTAAGTAATGACAGGGACCTTGTCAGTTTTGCAGATCGATCTACCCGCCATCCGAGCAGCCCCTGCTTGAGCACAGACAAATCCAAGCCCAGGAGGAATACAAAAAGCACTCAATATGCAAGACCACATCCTCCAAAATGAGCCCGTTCTTATGACTGATACGGATTTGAACGCTACTTGCTGCCTCAAAGGGCAAACATGAGCTCTGTGACTGTTAGGAGGTGAATAACAAGCACAAGTGGGAAGATGAAATTGCCCTGCATACAGTATTAATGAGTCCATTACTGGAACACACATGTTGTGGAGTCTGTACTTCAAAAAGATTGTCAGCAAGTTTGAAGGGGATTGGAAAAGAGGTTAAGAAGATTTTTAAAATAAAAATCGAGCAGAGTCTGGAAAACTAGTTTCACAAGTGAGACAACAAAGTTGCTTAGTCTAACTATTTTAAAAGACCACTGTAGTCTGCAGGTGTCTGCAGGTATCTACAGAAAGAAGCTATTTCTTACAACAGGAAGCTCTTCAATCTAGCAGAAAAAGGCAAGCGAGATTGAAGAACTGGAAGCTGAAGCTAGACAAATTCAGGCTAAAAAGAAGGTACATATTTTTAACAGTGTGAGTAATTTACCGTGGAACAGTTTACTCAGGTATATGATGTATTCCTTATCAGCTGAAGTCCCTAAATCCTGACCAGCTATTTTTCTGGAAGATATGTCACAGCTCAGATTATATGGGAGTCTGATTCACAAATTACTGGGTGAGGTCTCCATTGTGCCAACAGTCTGGCTTGTTGATCATAGGAGTCTCTTTGTATTTTAAAGAGCTATGAAGAACTGGGAGAAAGAAAACAGGAAGAGAGAGGGACATTTGGCAGCATGGAACCTACTGAATTTATTATCGTAGCAAAAAAAAATTGTCAGCTTTTATGCAGAGGATACCTGTTGTGCTCATCCATGCAAAGACAGTTTGTATTTTGCCTTTAACTAATGGCCATGAATGGACCAAAATGTTCCGGGACAGATTCTTTTAATTCCTAGGAATAAAAGACAGCAAGGAGGAGGAAGGGAATTGCTTAATGCAAACAAACAGATGGGATTTCAGTCAGAGGCTTGCTTTGTTTTCATAATGAACTATAATCTGTGTAATCTAAAAGAGTTTTTATTTGCTGCAGGAAGATATAAAGCCTGTAGCAATGGCATGCGAATTGTTTTTTCAACCATCCATCGTTACGGAAGGTGCTTCTGCATCACTGAAGACAAACTAGGCCCTGGACCAGTAAAGCCAGATTAAGTTTAGGAAGATGGATATGTTTAGGTATGGCACTCTTTTTAGTAGGTTTGTCTGCTTTGTTTTTGTTTTTTTTTTTTTTTTAATCCAGCCTTTCAATATGGTTATCTAATAAATTATTAAAATGGTGCAAAGCCTGTTAGCTGATCTCTTGGTGTAAAGCCCCTGAGGGGCACATCCTACAGTAGCAAATCAAAGCCAAGAAAAACTTAAGCTACCTTGAAGGCTGGAGCTGCAAAGAGCAACTGCCACATATATTGCTTATTCTTTTGTTCAGGTCCCACATTTAAGTTTCAGCAATGTCAGACATCTACTTGTGGCTTCTTCGCATACTTACATTCCCATAGTGTTTTACAATATGAAATACTGACTTCTATTAATACATAGTTCCCCATGTTATTTAAGTTCATCTTCATATTAAAAATAAATGGATTTTAAATGTAGGCAGCTACATACATAAGCACTGTGCTTGAAAGACATACTTCATCTTTAAACAGCAGCAATCAATACACATGGTATACAACCTAAACAAATTTAAATTATGAATCCTTGACGGATGCATGCTTTGGTCATTTTTATTACTAATATAGTATTGATTTACAGAGTACATTACCACCTGCAGCACTGGGATTTGCTGGAGTACTTACACCCTATATGGAGTTTTAGTCAAAATAGGAGCTGAAAGTCAATACCCTATTTACCACCAGTGTAGCCCCTCTACAGAGCCAGATATTTTAATGACAGTCTGACTCTACAGTGGTGCCACTTTTCTTGCAGTGGCATTTATAAGTCACCACTATTAATGTAAAATTATCCAGCAGGCCTGCCTGCTTATCTTTCAGTCTTCATTATTGCCAAAACACTTAGGCTGCCAGCATTTCTCCAAATCACGACTCCCAAACCTTGCAGATCTCTCTTTGGGCAGGGTTTCTCTCGTATCAAAGCACCCTCTTGGGCTCTTTTGCTGGGAATCAAGGAACAATTTCTCTACCTTCATTACCATTCACATCAGGGAGCGGTGATTGACTCCTGCAGTTGCTCAGGAGAAAGAGAACCAAACTGCTCACTTGGATCTGAATACTAATAGCGCCAGGCAGGGAGAAGACAACATGCCAATTGGCTGCAGAGAACATGTCAAGGAGATGGGCACATCATAATATTGTCACACAAATCAAACCCAAAACGCTTGTTTACTGCTAAAGACAGAATAGAGGGGTTGTGTAAAAGAGTCTCAACTTCATTACTTTCGTGAAAAAATCCTGCATTATTAACTTACAGATTTACACGCAATAGGACGTGTGTGTCTCACCGGGATAGTATCACGCCTTAGGCAAGTCGGGCTTTATGCCAAAAGCCGAGCACAGAAGTGGCAGAGATGCAGTACTGCAAGCATCAACCAGTCCTTCAGCTGCTCAGTGAGATGACTCTCCTGTAATCACAAAACCAGCTACTTCCACAGTAAATTCAAAGTAATATATTGCTTTTCTGCTTTTAATGCATGTTAAGAGATGGATGAGAACTCTGCCCTTGGAGGGAAAATTCTGCAATGGGTGAACCTCTGCTTCTCTCTCAGCTGCTTCTGTGGGTTTTTGTTTGTTGTTGGTTTTTGATTTGGTTTGATTGTTCAGGGTTTGTTGTTGTTGTTGGGTTTTTTGTTTTGTTTTTGTTAAATGATGTATATGAGGACAAATGAATACATACATAGGAGCCTCCTGACCCCTTTTTGGAGAAGAACAAACAACTGCAACAGAGACAACAGTAATCAAAACCACGCCTGAGAAAACAACAGTGGCAAAAAGCAAAAGTCATATCAATTGCTTAGGCCTCTCTGCACACAGAGTTAAGTGAGGTGAAGCGATAAAGTTTAATTCACTGAACTGACTAGAATTAAATAATCCATCTAAAAGTGGGAGATAATATCTTAAAAACCTGGCTGTAACGCACAACATTGTGCCAACTTGAAGCGGATTTTTTTCATTGTCCCATTTCTAAGTGAAGGACCCCAAGTCGAACAGCAATTCCTAGTTTTGTGAATATGTTTACATTGTCCCTGTTGAACACATGTACGCTAAGCACAGGGCATCTAGTAAACACAGAGTTTCTTTCTATGTATCTTGTGCCACACAAGGTCACAATAAAACTAAAATAACACTCTTTTATTAGTAGAATTAAATAATGAGGTGCCACAACTTCACTTAACTTGAAAGCCATGGCCAGAAGTTTGCAGCAGTTGTTTTAATCAAATGTGATATTCACCCAGATTTACAACGAACAAAGCAATCTGTAAAGCACACCAGAACTGGAAAGTTACAGTCAAACAATATTTTTCTCTCTCCCTTTTTAAAACACCAGCCAACACTTCTTCATTGAAATATGTTCCAAACAAAACAAACACCTTGCAAAGATATTTCTCTATTTCTCTAAATGCAATTTAAAGCAGCTACGCAAAATAAACAAACAGAACCTCCAGGAAACGTCTCCTTTCAGCCCAAGCAAAAACCTTAGCTGGCCAAGACAGTTTGAAGGGATGCACAATGATTCCTGCAGAAGCATTAGTGCTGCCTTGTGCTTCAGAAACCACAAAGGAATTGTGGATGGAAGGAGTAGGAGACAAGGCCAAAAGAAGAGGGTTCTTTTTATTTTTATCCTCGCCTCGCTCTGTAGACATTCATCTCTTTGAATTGCTTCCTTGAATTACGTTCAAATGCCAGACAGGGCCCAGATATCTGCTCTGTCCTCCTGCTCCAGGGTACTCTCCGGTGTTGTCCCAGAATTACACCAGAGCCCCACCACAAGTGGTACTGCTGTATGTCAGCTGCACGGACCTCCGGGCAGAAACCTTTCCTCTTGCATGGGCTTGTTATCTCAACACGCTTGCATTTGCCTGCAAGCCACAGAGCGATCGCGCTGTTTCTCACCGAAGCTTGGTCATATTGTATTTTCCACTGATCAGCATGGCTGGGATTACACAGCAGTTGGCTTGGCAACCCAGAGCAAAACCAAAGGGCTGTTGATTCACAGTGTAGCTGCAAATACGGCAGCTAAATGTTTGGCAAACTTCTTGAGCACTGCACAGACACAAATAGGTCTGCCCACTGCAGCCCATGGTTGCTTCTCCATTAGATTTTCAGCTCTTCATGGGGTTTTAATCCTCCTCTGTGTGCATCAGGTGGATTCACTGCTAAGAACTCTTTACTGTCGCCAGAAATTACATGCTGGAGCCAGAATCGTCAACTATTTAATAGAGTTACCTCTGTTTTCTACCACGTCTTGGCTGTGGGCAAAAGCAGTGGCTATTGATCTGCCCGGTGTAAGGACACCAACAAACCCTGGGCAGCCTTGGGCAGCATTCCCAGCAACAGCTTCTCAGTCACACCTCGGAGTCACTTGTTCTCACATCAGTTTGGAAGCAGATTTTATGGTTGCTTTCTTAACTTTGTTCTCCAGGTAGGTCTGCGCACAGACTTATGTCTATCGCCCTTCTCCTCCAAGCAATTTCTGTTCAGAATGAAAGTTTTGTCATGTGTTTTGAGAACATGCACACAGCTCTTTCATTTAGTTCAATGGTGATAGCGGGTTTTCTCTTCTCCTTTTAATCACACTCTCGTGTTGATGTACAGTTGGCAACAGTCCTGCTACGAGCGGGAAAGCTGGACTACAGATCTCCTGAGGTCTCTTCCAACCACTACTGCTGTAATTCTTGTCTATTGCAGATCTCATTGGCATCACTGTACTTCTAGATAATACCACAAGCCCAACAGTTACTTCAGGAAAGAGAATTCGCAAAGGTAGAGCTGCAACTAAGCACACACCCTGGCCATGTTCACAGGCTGCCTCTCCCCGTACCAGGGAGGTTGCTATGGAGATTTCTTCTGAAACAAAGGGATAAAGGGATACGAGAAATACAAAGCACTGAGAAGGTTATGCCTTATTTTACCTGCTCAAAACAAATGCCAGCACCTGGGCATTGGTCAGTGTTTTCATTTTCTCTGGATATCGACCTTGTTATCTTCACTTATTCCCAGCATATTGGTTAACAGAGCAAGAGAAGGACCTTAACTGGAGGCTTAAGACAAACACAGTCCCCAGTCAAGGCTATTTTACACACTTAGTTGGGCTCAGCTCCCATGCCAACTGCATTTTGCATTCTTCTGCCTGCCATGGATTAAGGGACAAAGCACTACTCCTGTCTCACTGTCTACATCAAGCACTTTGTTCCCACTCATCAGCCAGCGCAGGGGTCTTCTTGACACATGGAAATGAGCCCAGGCATCTCAGTGGCGTTATACCGAATGCCTGTGCAAAAGCAGGATCCTCAGCTTAGGTGTCAAGACAGCTGGAAATGTTAGGGGAAGAAAAGTCACTGCTCTTGCCCCCTAACAAAATAGTCTGATTGTGAGGAAGAGCAGGAAACCAGAGTTAACTAACATTAAATCAGCTTCTACCCAGCTCTTGCATAGAGAGCAACCTCATGAACTGCATGTGTTATCCTCTTCTCCCCTGCACCCGATTGCTCTATTAAATATCATTACATCAGTGTAAAAAGTTATTTCCTGAAGAATAGATTTGCAAAGCTTCCACTGGCTTAACATCACTTTCCCTGAACTCTGTGTTCAAACTCCCGTTGAGTTCTATGACAGCACTGAAGGGAGGCGGCAATGGCAGCAAGGTACAACACATCTCACATGCTAATCCTCCAACTAAAGCTAAAAGTCATTAAGGGAAACATTCAGCAGGAACCCAACACACTTTACTTGCCTCTATCACTAAAAGCTACCACAACAGAAGAACCAGTCCATGCAAGAGTAGGACCATGCTCTGCTTTCCTGTCACCAAAAAAAAAAAAAAAAAAGAAAAACAAAACAAAAACCCACCACATTTTCCCGGCCACCCCCTGCTTCCAACTCTGCAGGAACCAACCTCTAAGTCCCTTCTTCCTGGGTCAGCATCTTAGGCATTAATTATAAAATAAATACTGATCAAATCCAGCCTGTCCTACACCCAGGTAGATGGTGCAGCTGTCAAAAAGCTCTGGCGGTGGGTAAGAAGAATTAATTGTGCTACCAGTCCTACTGTAAGCTCATGGCAAAATTACATTTTAACAGTAAAATTTCAAGACTGCATTTTCTTCTTGCCATTTTAAATCACTCTTGAAAAAAGATACAATATTTCTGGAATAAAATAAAACACTTTCCCATGATCTCTAGTAGGGTTTTATTAATACACATCACTCAGCTTTTACAGCTTCTCCCAGCAAACCTCACGCGATGATTCATGAAAGGTTTGTCCTCACTCCCTCATATATACCAAAGGCACTTTTCTACCTGATTTTAATCAAACCTATAGGGTGCATAAAACTAACAAGGTATTACTTTACACAGTACACTGCCATTTAAGAGTCACCTACTAAAAGAGGAAAAAAGCTTACCAAGTGGCATGCATTTATAATGCTGTTTTATAAGCGTTTTAAATATTTATATTAAAATATATATAATACAGTGAAAACGAAGAGCTGTAGTGAAATACAGACAGATGCAAGCACTAGGCTATTTCTGCAAGGAGCTGACGAGGTCCTCAAGTAACAGTCAACCAAGAACCACAAGAGAAAGAAAATTGCTGAAATAATTATTGGACTAAAAAGGCTTCACTGCAGTAAAGAAATAAAGCCAAAGAAACCTCAGAAAAGTCACTTCGCTTAGCAGAAGTTGTCGAAATTATGCGATGTACAGCAACATGCAACTGAATATCTAGACCCAAATAATAAAAAAAGGTTTCTCTTTTCTTCCTTCTATTACTGTCTGCTCACTACTTTACAACAGGGTTTAAAAGATGCAGGAGCGATGATCAAAAACTGCCACGTTTCCACTAAAGTGAGAAGTGGAGCACCTGTATTGCTGCCTCCTGCGCCTGTCATCCTATTTCTGAATTTAAAAAAAAAAAAAAAAAAAAGCATCATTTAAAGACAGCTTTTAAAATCCTTTTTCTAAATAAGAGTCAGTTTGTTTTTACTCTGCCGCAAGAGTTGACTTTAAAACAAGCAGGGAAAGTACAGGCTGCGTCAGTTTTGAGGACAACAGCTTTTTGGAAAGAAATAGAGCATACATCCTCCAAAGCCTGCCACATATCCTTCCCACCAGATAATAATTTGCACGTTACCCAATATAGTACACGTATGTTCTATGACAGACAACACAACATTCTCATAGAAGTTTGCTACTATTTCAGCTTGCTGCCACTTCATCCTACTTCATAATTTTTCTTACCACAAAAAAGAAACTTGAGAGAGTAACATTCCAGTCAGGATGGGAAAAATCTTCCTTTCTTTTCCTCTCAATCTTGGCCATTTCAGCACCATCAAAAAAAGTCTTTTTTCCTCTGGCACTTGTCAGCTGACAGGGAGTCTGCACCAACACAGTGACACTGCACTGAGTTCCTTGAGGGTGAGGATTTTACGGAACAAACCTTCTCTAACAAATGTTTAATATGAGAGATACAAGACAGTGTAAGAAAAACAATTATGCTTATCATAAATTGCAATTTCTTAGAGAACACCACAAATAAAATTCCATTGCTCATAGCAAAATCTTGATGCAAACCTTATATTTTAGGAGTTAGCTGTGACATAGGAAGACATCTCTGATTTTGTTTGTTTGTTTGTTTGTTTCTGGTGAAAGTAACAACTGCAACACAACACACATCCAGACTCAGGCAAAGCAGTTATAGCAGCAAAACCATCAAAACCCTTTTCCTCTGAGCTAAAATTACTGCTACCATTTTCATCCCTTGCTTCTGACATTTAAGACATTGGGAGAAAAAAAAAAAAAAAAAATCTTCCTTTCCAGCTCCTGTCAAGCTCTGACTCAACTGGGAAAATCTGAAATGTGAGCATCTACCTGGTTGTTCTCCATCAGGGCCATATGGAGAAAAGACAGAGCTCCCAGGAGGTTCTTGAAGATTTTATTCCCTTACCTGAAGAACTTTTTCACCTCAAATAGTTTATAGTTTAATAATTTCTTCCTTCACCAGGATGTCAGCTAATTGCTAAGTTGTAATGGTGTAACACAAAGTTGTAACAGGCAACTCCAGCAGATCTCAGCTGCTGAGCACCCACATAGTGCAGAACAACCCAAAACTCCCATGTTTATTAACAGCGACCTGTTAACTCATCAACACCAGAAAATTAAAAAATAAAAAATAAAATAAAATAAAAAATTACAAACTGTATTTAAGACCTACCTGGCACATAAAATCACCTGAAGCACAAATGTTAGTTAAAATGAGTCTATCCTGGCTGCCACTTGTGGAAAATCAGATAGACCATAAATGTCCCCTTGATGTCATTTATCTCCAAAAATCTGCATGTCTCCAGAGCCAGCTGCAATCAGTTCCTTACTGATTTGCAGAAGCCTGCAAACATGATTCAATTCTGACCAGCAGCTTGGATAACAAAAACAAAACAAAACAAAGGCACAGCAGGGCTGTCTCTGATTTTCTTGTCTCTGTAACACCCATTTTTAATGTGTGCAGCATATACACACAAAGACTGCAGGTTTTCCAGGTTCTTTCAAAAAAATGAAAATAGAGAACAACAATGCCTCCCTTGCTGCCAATCCCAAAACCAGCAAGCCTGAAATGTGAAAACGAGCCCAGGATATGTCTTTTTTTGGCACATAACGATAAGTAATAGAAGTTCTTTGAGCAAATTAAACCACAATTGTTGTTGTGCAATTTGATGGCATTTTTGGAGCTGCATGAGTGTAAATAATTATCCACACAGAAAAAAATTTAGTAACCTGTGTTTTCTCCAACATAGCAGAGGAAGAATAACCACCTTTCTTAGCTCTAATTTGCTAGTAGGTGTTTCTAAACTATAAATATAACACTATTGTTGTCACTAGGAAGGTGACATCACATTACAATAACTTAGTCAAAGTAGGTGAATTCTTTGCCATCAAAAAGAGCATTTCTGTTCAACAGATTCCCGAGCACCCAAATGCCACAGTTTTTTCAAGAAATAGTCAATGCAAAGCATGTGTGTGTTGCTCTCCAAGGCAGAGCCCCCCCATCCCTGTCACCGGCTGAGCCGGGACAAGACATCTGCATCATCACCTCTGCTGCATCAAGGGCGTTCCAGAAAAACCGAAACCCATGCACAGTTCAAAGCTGGGAACTTGTGAAGTTTTTGCTCTGTTCAACGCCAAACCCAGATATCCGCAAAAGTACTAATAGTTCTGACATCTTATTTATTTTCTAACTTCCCACCAATTTCAAGGAGATCTGAAATGCTTAAATACTTCTCTGGATCTGGCTGTAGCTCTCTCAAACCTCCCAAAAAATCCGCACCTGAGCAGGAGGTGTGTGCCTGATCAGCAGCAGCTCGTACTGTGCAGGTACAGTTGAAAAACCTGATATATGCAGAAAGTCCATCTCCTTCCAGGCTATGTGTGCAGCATCCCCAACCTCCCTCTCCCACAATTCAAGCCATACAGACAGAGCAATCCTGTGGTCACATTAACATACCTTGCAGCTGATACCAGAGCCCAGTAACTTTTCAACACACTCCCTGAGGTTGCCCCAAGCACACCTATAAAAATGTTAGGTTCTCAAGTCGAGCCCCAATGCCTACCCAATTACCGTAGCTGTCATTTATCTCAAAACTCTTGACATTAATATCCACTCCCAGCATCCTGACAGTGAGATAACAGGAGCAAATCTCACTAGGGCAGGGATGCAAGGAACAGAATTTCATTAATTTTTTTAAATGACCTTCAGTATTTCCCTCCATCAAAACTAAAAAAGGACCAAGTTTCAGCAAAGGCAGTGTTCAGCCACTCCACTGTTCTCTTTCCCCATTAACATCACTACACCCACAGTGCCATAAACATCTGTGGCACCTTCCTGAGCACACAAAGATGACACGGATGACACACTCCATGCCCAAGAGAACTTAATTTTTGACACATCTTGAGACAAAGAATAACAGTTCAAGCATGAGAGGGCAAGAGGTCACCCTGGAGACAACAGAAGAGACTGACAGCAGAGCAAAAAGATAGAGAGAAAAAAGACTATTTTTTTCTGGCACGAGAGGCAGCTGGAAAGAAGAGGGGAGTAAGAAAGGAAGAAGAAATAAATCATTCAGTGACATAACAAGCAGGAAGGAATAAGAATCTTGACTAAAATGCAGGAAGAACAAGAAAACCAGGGAAGAGACTGATGAAAAGACATAGGTGTGAACTTGTAGAGCACCCTCATATGTCTCATTCCAAATGTCAAGGCAGTCCCAGAGCATCCATGGCACATTTAACTCCTGGCACAAAGAGTTTACAGTGACCTTGAGTCTGCGAATCTGTTTTAAGGACCATGAGCCTTTAACATTTACAAAACCAAAAAAAAAAAAAAAAAAAAAAAAGTCTTTGGGCAAAAGAATACAACTAAAATCCACTGCATTCCCTTTTGGTTGTTAACTCCAAGCCTCGTTCCTCCTGCAGCTCTTTCTCTAACCAATTATTTACTAAGTGCATTAACATAAATGGAACCAGAAGATTTATTTTTAATTTAAAAAAAGAGAGAAAGAGACCTAAGCACACTGTTAATATTGCCAATGCCTTTCACAACTTCATTAAAAAATAAATTTTAAGATTCACCTACAGTAGCTATTGTAATAGAGCTATTTTTCACTGACTCGGTGAAATTCTTTTCACATTCCTTTTATTATGAGAATAAAATGTAAAAACCAGATCTCAGTTTTCTAAAGCAGAGAGTTCCTCAAATAAAGAAGCTAAACAACTATATTATTTGTCATGTGTAAGAACATTGAAAGGAAAATGAAATCATTAGCCTTCTTCAAAACAGGAAGAGCAAGCAACCTATCACCAGGTCCTCGCTTCTTCAGCCAACACAACATGAGCTCTAAACCATGATGCCAGAATAAACTCCCCATTTCAGAAGCTGTTTCCCAGTAATCCAGGATTCCAAACACTTCCCAAACCTAAACTGCTGATTACACCTGCTCAAACAGTGTCTCTATCTCCGAAAACGCCAAACAATGAAGTCGAAGAGCCTTGAGCTAATCCAACACTTGCTCTACAAACAAGTGCCAAACTCTATGGAAATGCAAAAATCTAAGCAGAATTAATATCTGCTTTCCCCCTAAGGAAGAATGAGTAGCAGAAACAAAAGGCTATTACACTTTAGATAAATGTACAAGGGATTACGATTTCCTTTTAGATATAAATGAGACTGAAAACATAATTTGTTTCAAGGACAATAACTCAAGTAAGTAAAATTAGAGAGTCTGTTTCATTTCACATCTACATTTCACTGCAACCTATTAAGCATAGAGGGCTAAAACCTTTTATTTTTCGAGGATGTGAAGCGTGAAAACACACAGGCTACATTTCTACAAAAAAAATCTTCTCATATCAGTGTTTTCATTCTTTTGATGTTATCACCTGCTCTGTCCTCCTCCCCAGCCACATCGCAGAACAGTGCTAGCTATTAAAATATGACCTGAAATTTTCTAAAAAACCCATTAGCAAATTCACCTGCACATCTAAACCCAGGTGTGCCGATGTGGAAGACAGTGAGAATTGTGCCATGGGGACAGTTTTTCCGGCAAACCCAAAGGGTGACAGAGCCCTTTGGAGGAATGCCAGCTGAGCCCAGAGGCATTTGTAGGAGATATGACCCAGGAAAGCAGTTGCTCTCCAGATCATCTTTCCTGGTTTCCTTTGGGGGATTTTGGTTTGGTGCCACTTGATGTAGCTCAGAATAGGCCAAGGGCAATATTCTGTAAGTCAGCTGAATGCAGTCACCCTGTTTTGGAGTGATATCTTTGTAAGTACAGCCTGGTCACAGCATGCATACCAGAGCTACAGAAAATACTGGTTGCACACAGTTCCCAGTCCAGCAGACAGACAAGCTAAAGCAGCCTCAGGATTATATCATCCACGCACTTACAGCATTTATATTCTGTTTATATAAGAGAATCATTTTCAGCAGGTCTCATTATTTAAAATCCTTCAAACACCTCCATGTAAGGCAGTGAGAAAGGTTAAGGTTTCATTCCCCCATGAATTCTTGACATAATTTGACAACACTAAAGCACCATTCTTGCTAATCAGGTTAAATACAGACCCTGCCATATCCCTGGAGAAGCTGGGGACACCGGGCTAACAATCCACCACGCAGATTTTGTCATTGCCTCTCTTTGTGCACAGTTAGGTCTTGCAAGAGACCATTTGCACTAGCTTTTGTAAAATGGTAGCAGAGTTAATGTTTGTCTCTGCTTCCCCAAGCACAAACTATACCCACTTCCCCCGTCACAAGTAGATAATGTGATCCAGAGCAATGCCTTGAAAATTTGGAATAATAGCTACAATCCTCAGAGTTTGATCTTGGGAAGCTCAAGCTGCCCAGACCTCCCATATAAGCCATCCAGCAACGAGATTACTCTGCTTCTGGCAAAGGAGTCTTTATAGCACCTTGCAAGACTGAGTTCTGCTGGTTTCTTGAATCCAGAAACCACGTGATGTAACTTGTCTAAATCACTGACCAAAATCAAATCACACACTGTAAGTGTAACAGCCTAACAGAGCCCTTCACCTCAAATAATACAGCAGCACATAAAAAACAAGAGTGCTTGTGCAGCATTTTAAAACACTCCCTGCCACACAACATACGGATCTCATGGATGCCACGCATGGGGAGAACCCCCTGTGGAGCCCCAAAAAGTAATAAAAGTAATGCGACCGAGGAGCAAGGTGATCAGCACATGCTCAGACTTCTTTATCCCAACATTTAAGCTTCTTCTGCCCCCCCCTTAAAATACCAAACCTGCTTATGCCTAAGGCTGTGCTTTTCCAAACAGTCATTCATACACGATGATTTCAGTAACTGCGTATAATCTTCCACAATAACACCCACAATCAGTTGTGGTGTTGATGTTAATTACTTAAATTTAAACACAAAACATAATGAGATGCTGTAATTTCATTTTCAGACAGTTTTACCCTGAACATTAAACATTATTCAGCTTATAAAAAAAAAAAAAAAAATCCTTACTTTAGCAGAGTCATCTTAAGGGACTTGCATGTTTTAATCATCAACTTTAATTAAGCTAAAAAGTAGAGTATAAATCAAGGCCTTTTTTGAGGCACTCAAAAGGCACAAAAAAGGTTCAATTCTTTGACTGAAGTGCGCATTATGCTGAAGTGTTAATGAGAGCGAACAAGAGTAACTGAAATCAGTCTCCTGCTAATTTTCATAATTTGTAGGGGAACATTTTCTAATTAATAATAGACTTCTAGACACATCTATGTTGACAAATACACCTGTGCTGCACTCCTTTTCTAGCATCTCTCCTCAGTGCTCATGTACAGGTGCTTTCATATCCTTTTTCTTACAAGCTGGTTGGCACCAAAAGCTTGAATTTTTCCCTGACTCTTCCGAATGCACCACACTGTACCACTGTTTGGGAATCTACTGTAGAGGATATTCATACTTTTTATGACTGAGGAAGCCAGGAAGAGCAACACAGTTTTGCATTCAGGTATACATTGAAATGAACCTGCTTTGCAGCCAGGTTGTATAGTAGAATCTGTAGGAAATAATACATTAATAAAAAGATAATCTGCAACAGAGTTGTTTTTAAAGAGCAACTGTGTGCCTAAGGTAATAACTTTCTTAAAAGATCTACTGTGTAGAAATAAAACACTAAATATCACAAAGTATGCTGCAAAAGATCCCAAGATAGAAGACAACAGTGATGCAGGAGATGAGATTTTTTTTTTCTGCCTGACACAGTAAATTTTTTTTTTTTTTTCATTTGAATAGTGTAATCACCAAAAAATAGTTCTAAAAGTCACCAAACATCTTCTGGAGGTTTATTTTGAAATAATCTAGGAGAATGTTAGACTAAAACACTATTTAAAAAAATCTAAAGGGGAACAATAAAACATTTCATTTGGACTCATGATGAAATATAGTTTAGGCCAAGCTGGTTTGAGTCAAGAGATTTTTCTCCTGGTTAGAAGTTTCCCTTTAGTTAGAAAATTGACACCCTCACCCCCAAATGATTTTAAATACAACTCAACCAAACCCATTTTTCTTCTTATATCACTTCAATTTCTGGCCTAGCCAGCAAATATAAAAATCACATTTTTCATGCGGGTCTGTTTTCCTGCATCCAGTGAGGGCAAATGAAGCATGAGAGCTTTCCAGGAGCCCTCACAATGATCCAGACTTTTCTTAACAAGCACATATTGAATATGTCTCCACCAAAACTCAGCCAACAGCTCGCTCTGAGGGGAGAAAAAAATCATGCTGCAATAGGAAAAATGTCAAACCTCAAAATAGGAAGTCTTTTTAAAATAAACAAAAAAAAAAAGTCAAGTGAATTATTGGATTATTCCTATTCCCTCTGTGAAAGTTTCCAGCATTTTTATCGAATGTCTTTAATGTCAAGAGTTTAATCTTGCGTCTATGCAAGGTTTCCAGTGCGTACACTGTTTCTGCTGATGACCCTGCTTGCTATTAAACTAGCTGGTCCAAAATCAGGCAAATAATTAATTAGAGCCAGTAATGCCAGATTTTGCTTAAAATAATTTTTTCCTAGATCATTTCCTTGGATATACTCAAAGATTGTTCCCCACAGAGGTTGAAAATTTGAGAATAAATGAATTAATCAGCAAACAAATAAGCCCCTTGAGCCAGGAAAAAAGGGGGAAAGATTGCCGGGGCACTGGAGTTTTACACTTGTTTTTCTTTGTCTTCTCCCCTACCTGGGGATCACCCAAGGAGAAGGTACTCAACAACAAAAAACAACCAAAAAACCCCACCACACCAATAAACTGAGAGGAATTATTTTTTGAAAAACACAAAAAGAGCTAAAGTATCAGTTTATTGCCAATTCACTGTGCTGCAAACTCCCACCCAAATGCAAAGAAAATCTGTTTCCTTTAGGTCAGTAAAAGGAAAATAGTCTTTACAACCTACTACCAACGAACTGCATCTGTCGAATTTGTAATATGGAGATGAAAAGCACTTGAAAGTTAAATCTGAAACACCAGACTGAAAGACTATACTTTAATTCAAACACATTACACTGCATGGTTATTATTAAGCTCTTCACTCACAGTGTAATTTAAGTGCCATTTTGATATTCTGTTTGAACAAAGAGGTGTCAAGTTAAGAAAACTGGTGTCAGGTCCAGAAACTGTGAAAATGAGGCCCTGACTGCAATAGCATCCTATAGGGTTTCCTTTCAGCAGCATCATCACAGATCACGTGCAATCAGCAGCTAATTCCATAAAACAATTTCTTGGTGGTTTTGTGGTGTTGGTGTTTTGTTTCGTTTTTTTCTCCTTTTCTTGGTCTTCTTGCTTTGGCTCATTCTCTAAGGACACTGAGCTCACAGACCACATCTGCTTGGCACTATCTCCACTAACCACTTTTAGCCTGTTGTATATTTGGAAGCCAGTCTAGCAAAAAGGACAGAGAAAAAACAATTTGACTTCTGCAAAAGCTGAGCGGGCTGGCAGTGCAGACAGACCCCGCCACCTTCTCCAGTGGAGGAAAGAATCCAAAATGAGAACTCAGTCTTTATTATTGCCCTTGCCCATGAAACAAGCTATTATATCTTTTCAGAACAATGAGGCTTATTTAACTGGTGTCTCCCCCAAAGACCATCACAGAAATCTCTTCAGCCTGTTTCCTAGAGGTGCAAGTTTTCTGCCTTCTCAGGTCTCATTTTGCATTGCACACAGGTACGTGAGGAAAAGTTTCCTGGTATCAATGTACTATCTGCACTGAAATTGCAGGAGAAAAGTAAAATGTTTTCTTATGTTTCCTTCTTCCTGCTAAAGAGACAGATTGCATGTGCCACATCAATAATCTCAGCCGTCACATAACCTCATAGTCAAGTAATAAATTATTTACTAGGGCTCTCTACTTGAATGGGAGTCAATCAGTTAAATGGCCCTCAATTAATACTCAGGAAGAACAATAGGAAGAGAGGAATTGTTCCAAACAGTGCAGGTCTTGAAACAAAAAGCATGCTTTTAAACAAAATACCTCTGCATTCAAGCGAATTCTTGGTTCACCAAATATCTATTTTAATCCCTAAATGGACACATTTGCTAGCAAGACATCCTGTTGACACCTACTTCATCCTGTTCTGCTTTGGCATGAAGGTCTTGTGCATTCTGTAGGGTTCAAGTGACCACTCAGACATCTTCAAAGTGTTATAATGAAATGTGCTTGAGGGCATAAAGCAAAAAAGCAGCTTTGTTTCCCAGAACCAAGTCTGAAGAGCAGCATCCCCTTGAGGACTTTGCAAACAAAGTTACCCTGGAGACAGTCTCTGAGGAACAGTTGCAATTTACTGCTGACACGATGATCTGCGAAGTTTGGTATTTTAAGGGGGGTGTGGGGTGTCTCTGGCTCCTTGTTTCGGAAACAGGTAGAGAATGAAGGTAAAGGAGTGAAAAAGTGTTTGTAAGGTATTTACGGATCTTTATAAGGAGAAAAGCCCTTCACTTTACTACACTGTAGTATCATTTTACCGGCATGAAGTACATTGCTTCCACTCTTCATTTGCTTTCTTTGCATGATTTTCTTCTAAACTTTGCACGGAACTCTATAATCTACTAAAAGTAAAACCTGATCAACCTCTCCCCTCAAGAGTGGAGAAACTTGTAGTGTCTGCATACGTAGTCTTAATTTTGCACAGCTTGATTTAAACAGTCAGGTCTGGCATCGCCTCTTCCGGCCCACAGAGGGAAAGGTGGATCACCCCAGAAAATGCATTTTGGACAAGCAGTTTGATCAGGAGAGAATACGACACACTTAAAGCTGTAGAATTTGCATGACATGACAGCAAACTCTGAGTCACAATATACATACATATATATATGTATTTATTTTTTTTTCCAAATTTGTCAAAGCCATCCAACTTCATAAACAAACGTTCTTGGCTTTGCCAAAAAGAACAAATACTTTTTCTGTAACACTGCCCCACAGCTCTAACCAGAAATACTATTACTTTCCAGCTCTAACTAGCTCTTTCCCCACAGTTTTAACTAGCATTTCTATTATTTTCCAGGCAATATATCTGGCTACCATACATCTTACACATGCATTTGGCTTCACACATAATGCTGTAGCAGTTTAAGCATTATTACTGTATAAACGAAGGCATTTATAAAAACTAAGTAACATTTGGCAGCTCCATAAGATATTCAGATTGCCATATCCCAGTGTAAACCATCAATAATCACAAGTTGCAGGGAAGTGTAATACAATGGTCTTGGCACCTAAACTAGTTGTGAGTCTTAATTCACTCTCAGAGGTTTGTACCTTGCAGCTCCCATTACTTCAGAGTTTCTCCTTTTCAATGCATTGCATTTTCCTAAGTGCCAGACTGACTCCACCTTTTTGTATCAACTTTTCTGTGCCCTCAGCTTGTCCTTCTTCAAGCTTCTCACCACAAAAGTATTCCAGAGTCATATTAGATACACCAGCCCTCCTCAAAAGTTATTCCTGATTGCATTTTGCCAACTCTGGCCCATAAGGGATTATGAAATTCAACATGTGAGTACATCCCCCCAAAGCTGGAGAATGTCACATCTGTCATATATTTACAACCCAAAAGAAAGAGGCTGTATTTGTGCAAGGGCCCCAAGAAACAGGGGTGGCACCAGATGTTCCACAGCTGAGCATCCACACAGCCGCAAGATGTAAAGCTAATCAGCACAGACCCAAAAATAATTAAGTTATTATGCTTTGCAAGAACTGCTGGCTGGCTAGCGGAGACAGACCACAATTCCATGCCCTTAGGGAGAGAACCGTAGAAAGAGCTCAGATATTCTATAAGTGACTGGGGAACAGCCAGCACACAGGACAAAATGTGAATCCGCATCAAGCCAAGCATCAAAATAGAATGATTTTGCCTTTCCTGAGAAGTTTATGTCTGAACCTGTTTGTCAGACACATGCATAAAGGTAAGCAAGTACTTTATTTTATTTTTTATGGCTGTCTGATGGTGTAACACGTGACTTCCAAACACTTTTGTCAGCAGAGCTCCGAGACTCTAAAGTGTCTGCTGGTGACAGAAATTAATTATGTATTTGGCATCTGATCAACAGGCCAAATTATTTATTTTTCCCCCAATTAAATTAAACAACTAAACGTTATTAAATTTCTTAGTCCTCAGAATTCCCCCAGAGTAATATCTAATAGTAAGATTTTTAATTGCATATGCCTATAAGATTACAAATTGCAACGACAGGCCAGATTTCAAGTCACGTCAGTGACATGAAGGCATATTAATAGCTCCCTGCATTATGCCAAGTTTTGATAGACCAGCTCTCTATAGGTTTATTTATACATACAGTGCAAAAATTACATATAAAGCACACACACCCCCCCACTCCCACATATATATATATATATGTAAACATACACATATAAGAAATTCAGTGACCTGGATTTTCCTACAACTATTACGAGTAGCATGTTTTAAGGAGGAATGCCTACAAATCACATATGCATGCAAGTGAGCAGTAATACTGGCAAAATATTGGTTTAAGTGATAAACAGCACTTGGCCATGAATCTGTCTTGCAAAGTGGAGGAATAAGGGGGAATGCTAAATGCTCTCCTCTGTCAGAGGAGCAGAGGCTCCTCAGGGGAAGGACAGATTTGGAGATGTAGTTATTGCCACCAGCACCAGCCTGGTTTTCACTGCCTTGTGGGTTCCTTCATCTGTACCTTGAACTCCAAAGGAGCCAAGCCCCCCTCTAACACCCCCTTAGAGATAGGAGTATCACACAAGATTGACATACCAAAGCTATTTTTCCTTTTTTTGTCATCTGCTCTCTTGATGCTAAATCAACCCTTACCACAGCCTCCAGCATCTCAGTTAATAGAAACAAAACACTGCAAATTAAAAATTGGAAACAGATCTTCAGCGACAAAAGCTGCACAGAAAAAAAATCCTTATCAAATCAGCAGCACCGATGACTGCTACTTCTTCCTAGAAGAGCTTGAAAGGAACCTGTCCCAAGAGAATATGGACCAAGCACAATGCTTGGGGAACAGCCTCACTGCGAGCACCAAGATTGGAGAGAAAATTCTGCAGACACAAGCCCAGGGTACCACATCTCCCACATTAAACTCCAGCTTTCCCCAAAATAACCCCTCTAGGCTGAGCAAACCAGATTCAAAGTGCATTTGCATGTAATCACCAGCTTTCGTGGGATTTCAATCAGACCCTAAAAGCTCAGTATTAAAATACCATTTATTTATGCCTCTGTGTTCTAGAGATTTAAGAACAACCAGCAGTTGCACTGAGCTTCTAAAGGCCCTCAGGCACGACAGTGTCTACAGATTACAGGACGGGAGAGAGTGACGATGCCCAAATTACATATCTCTAGCTCTCACCTCTTCCTCTGTCCAACCACCCTAATCCACAGACTAACTTAGGAGGACTCTTAACATTGTGAATCTTGCATCAAATAAAGTCATACCTCAGGATCTGTAGCAAGACACTAACACTAGGAGCCACTGCAGAAAGCAGCCCAGCACGGCAAAGCACAAGGAAATACATAACAGTAGATGTTGCTCCGACTTCAGTTCCTTTAGTTTAAGGTATGCATTCAATACCACACTGTAATTAAAACCCAGCAGCCCAATCCTATGCTCTCTGCAAGAGGCAGACTGTACAATCTGTGGGGCAGTGGCTGAAAACCCATTGAGCCTCCCCCTAGCTTGAAACAAAAAGGGAACAGAGATGGTCCTGCCAGGCACCAGGACAGATATTTGGAGGGTTCTACCCAGCACCAAACAATTTCCTGGGAATCAGGGAAATTCCGAAGAAAAGCTTCTGGACTCTCCCACATGCTTTTCATTTCTTCCCAGAGCATCCTTCCAAGATGAGTTGCTCATTCAGCAGTAGGAAATATCTCCAAATTCAAATAAAACCACATTAATGAAAAACAACCAATTCAAGAAATCACGATCACTGAAGGAACCAACTGAAAAAGAGCAAATGTGCCATGGGGTAATAAACATCAGATGGCTCTAGGATTAATTTAACATGACTGTGGAGTTGATACAATGGATATTAGAGATTTCTTCTAGAGAATCGGCACTTTCATTTGCAATGAAATGCTTGCTGTTTGAGCTGGGCCAAGGGTATTCTTCCTGACATAGGAAAGCAGCAGATTTGCCCAGATCTTGCGGGAGCAAGTTAGCAGCAACTGACAACATGGTGAGAAAATGAAGATAGCTATAATCCATTCCCTCACGCTCACTCTGCTCATTTTAAAATACTTGAACATGCTCTGCTTATACGGATGAGAGAACTAGGGTCAAACAACCGTTAAAATTAACTTTTATTTATTTTTTTGCTTTCTAGCTCCAATGGTTTAAGCTTAGCCAATGTTACTGAAAAGCAACAGGAATGATATCCCATCTGTGGGCATATTCACATCCAGAAATTAGGTGTTAGATCTGCATGGGAAGGATGGGCACATCAAGCTTATTCTGATGTATTCATTTGGAGAAGTCAGAAAGGGGTTTTTGTCTGTTTGGAGTTGTGGGATTTTTGTTTGGTGAGTTTCTTTTGTTTGTTTTTAACATATTTACATATAAATCGAAACCATAGTAATGATATCACAGACACTACTTATGTGGTTCATTAAGTTTTTTCATTGGGCTGCTAAAACCCAGCTATCCACCAAAAGTGAAACCGCCCTGGCCCCATCGATGTCCTGATCAGCTAGAAGTTGCTGAGAGTATGAGTAAAACTGATTCAGAGAGTAGGTTCCTCAGAAAGAGCCCACTTTAAATATCTATTGCTTATTTATCCTGCACTCAGCTATGACAGGGACTAGCTGGGGACATGGCTAGCTTGCTAGCCAGGAACATCTGCAGGATGTTAGTTACCCCTCTTTTTGACAAGATCTTGTACTTTTCAATTTTTTTTTCCCCAAAAATAACTTTTCTTAAACAAGTTCACTAACAAAACCACTTTTATAATCTCAGCAAAACATAACTGGAATTAAATTATGGTTCAGTAATTCACAATTAGCTGCACAGAGGCCATTTGGCCTTCATCTTTGTGCCAGAATGTGCTGGGCGTGAATTACTACACTGTAATTCACATGCTGTCATGTCTTAGGGCTTAATTAACACCACAAAAAAAACCCTCAGAGCACCCAGAGCTGGTCACTAGAGATCAGCCAAGAAACAGTTACAAATGAAACTGGCATCAGAGGTTACAGGCCTGCAAGGACAACACAGCTCCCCCTTCCTATCGCTTTGAGAGCAAGCACATTTTCTACTGCTAGAGTCCAGAAAGAAACCCACGTGCCCTGCCACTCTATGCCATAGCAGAAGTCTATAGGGAAGGATAACTTCTATATGTTAATTCAGGCCCTAGTCTTTGCAAGGTTGAATTTCACCCTCTGTCAGCTTATAGACTGGTCAGTTATCAGACAAGGAACTTAATACTCCCCATTTCAGTACAGTGCTGCTAAACAAAGCACTGTAGTATATACACAGAACAGCCACCCCCTTTTATCAGGAAAAGCCTTTCTCAGTCACTTGTTCCACTATTGAAAAGGTGGCTGCAGGTAATAAGAATTGCCAAGAACAGCAAATATTATACATATTTCAAGGACGATTAATCTTTTAAAACAATGAAGTTACGCAGAAGCCTGCAAGTCAACTTGGCTATTTCACAACTAATAAAACACGTCTCTTGTATTTCATTTTGACTATATAAAGAGTATCGTAGTAAAAGGCTATTATCCACTATTCACTAGCTAACATAACACTTGTACAAGCAGAAAAGAAACACAGTATGTATTTTAAGCAGTGACAGTATTTCCACTGTATTAAAATAGCAGCAAGGCAAATGTTCAGCTCACATTAAACAGCACTCTGTCACCAAGGACCAGCTTGCTAGCTTCATATATTCCCCCAAGAAAGATAATGCAGCTTGCTTTAACAGAATAATTGTCACCAGGCAACTACCCATTCTGTTCGGCAATAAATATTTCCGCTGTTCCCAGAGAAACTGGCTCGGCATCTGGACCTGCTAACGCCTGGAGACATCAGCCTGACCTTCGCCATCCCCTCACGAAGACGCTGCCCTCCCTTGCCACAGCTCTCGCCCAGAAACATCGGAAGATGGCAGAGAAGCAAGGAGGGTCAGAGCAGGAGAGCGGACGCAGTTTCTCTTCCTTGTAGCTGCTATGACTTCAGAGGACTTTAAATTTCATTTGCTCCTCTGCAAATGATAAATTACTTCAGCCCCATCATACAGAGAGACAACATGGCATCTGTTCCTAAATGCAGAAAGGTCACTTTACAGCTATGCTGCAAATCTACATCAAAGAATTCTTGGAGTCAACTCAGTTTTTTTGGAAACGCAGAGTTTGGCCAGCAGCAACCCCAGCCCTGCCAGTTTGGTGTTGACAAGTGTCAGCATTAAGACTGAAGCTTCCAAACAATACCAGGCTCCAGAACTTGTCAGGCTATGTCTGAACTAGAGCTTATTTGAGCTCTGTCCCCAAATTTATTTAATAAACCTCTCCTGCAGCTGCAACTTGCTCTAGGATCTTGCCCGTCCTAGCCGTAATAGTAAAAGCTACTCTAATGTCAGATACTTATTGTTTGTTCTGTAATTTCAACCTGGTTTTGGTTACATTCTTAGCTTTGAACAAGTGTGTGGTACTACCCCAAAAATCACATTGCAGATGGAGAAAAAGATGAAGAAACTTAAGTCATCACAGCAACGACTAACCTCATGGATCATCAGGAGGGAACAATCCACAGCTTGTTAACAAATACAGCATTAAAACATATAAAAAAATTATCCCGAGCAGCTGCAAGATCTAGGAAGAAGCAACCCCCACCACTGACACCATGCTTTGCCCAAGTGGAAACACGGAAGCTGATGGCTCATTATGATGACACAACAGCACGGCGAGAGCGTAGCATCAGAGGCAACAGGCAGATCGCCCTGCCTGTTGATTTTATTGCATTGGTAATGATCTCCAACAGAAACTGGGCAATTTGCATTATTGCTTTAATCTGAGTAATAACAACTGGTTGTCCTGTTAAAGCATTAGAATAAAAAAATAAAATTTAAAAATACTCTTGGCTGCACATCAGGAAATCCTACACACAATACAATCCTTAAAAATATAAATTTGAATAAATAAGAATAAAACCATCTGATGGGATGATAAAGATCTTTGCATACAACAGGCCTCCAGCACTCTTCCAAAACCTAAAATAAGTTACTTATTTGGAGACATGCAAGATTTCACCCCGCAGTGATCACACTTCAATGCCCTTCCTATCCTGCTCTTAACAGCATGCATTTCTGATTCCTTTTATTTTTTTTTTTTCTTCTCCACGATATTGCTTGCTTTTACTGCAGCTAATTCTCTAATTTGGTAAAACAGGTTTAGTTGTATCCAACAGATTGATTTGCTGGAGCTCAGAAGAGGGGAAAGCTTTCTGGGGGTTCCATACTGCTCCGAGTTGTGTCATCTGGAAAATCACTTTCAGCTTGCACATTCAAGTGAAGAGCAACAGCATAGGAATCATCCACCACCCAAATCTGCTATGATCAAGTATTTCACATGGTTTCATTTTTTTGCTAGCTGTGTTTCAGGGCAGTTTGAGCAAAACTAGCCAACACAGTGCCTATGCGTTTTGGATACGGCAGATTAACATCATCACCAGGAACCTCCAAAGATTCATGACTTTTTCCCCTTTTCATTATTTCTAGAGTTTATCAACAAGACGACGTTGTGCCAGGGCAGTATCCTGGAAGATTACTTTTCACCTTGCAGCTCATCAAAGTCATACACTCTTTTATATCACAACTCAAAACACACAATATACTCTCAGAAATGAGATAACTAAAAAAGAGCACCCTAAAAAAAAAAAAAAAAAAAAAAAAAAAAAATTCCCCAACAAATTTATGAAATCACTGGATTAGAAATCCATCTCTAATGTAACTACCACTACAGATGAAGGGACAATGTCAGGAAACTCCAAAAGGTAACAAGACATACCGAAGTCAGTTTTTAAAAGTAGGTTGTAGCAACTCTGCCCATCGCTTGCACGCCAGGAGCCATTCCAGCCCATGACATACGGACTCAAATGCTTCTTGAGCCTTGTTAAACATACAAAAACCACAGCAGCCACTCTGTACACTTGATTTGTAGAAAAACACAGAGGGTAGAAGCATCTCTGATGTTTGCCCATATGTAGCATAATACAACTCCCAGGACATTTGTGACATTTTCATTTACTGTGACTATCAAGAAGGATTTTCTAGCTATAGTGGCATCGTGAGTTAAAATCAGAACTGCCAGATGCGTATTTAAATTGTTAATTGCTTTAACTGTTAAGGTTGTTGAAGTATAAAGATTTTAAAAACATTTACCACTTAACTTTCCTGGAGAAGAACCGAGAGCACCTTTCCTAACAGCTCTTTCAATTCCACCCCACTTGGTTGGCTCAGTTTAAATATTAATTCTAATTTTCAAGTCATCAAGGAGTTTTGCGTGAAGAATGATAATACAGATAACCTTTGTGCCCAAAGGTGTTATCAGTGATATGAGCAGACAGGCTGTGCTATAAATAGACATGTTCAGCCAATTACACATATTTCATTTTTTTAGCCTCCTTCTTCGCTATAAAATTCTGCTCTAATGTTTTCACACATGCAGAACACATATGAAGCACAAAAAGTCTGATGAAGATTTTAAAAGCATGGAGCCACAGCCTACACAACAAGGAATCATGTTATTTACCAGCATGTTCCCACTGACCTGTAATTTAAAATGAGACCCTTGGTGGACCTTGACTTCCATTTAGGTACCAGGAAAATCAGGCAGTCAGATTTTCTCAACCTCTGCTCTGAGCATTTATCAACCATCACTGCAAACAGGAGTTCCTGAACCCTTCAGCACTTAGGAAGTTTTGCAACTTACTTCCTGGGCCTACATTTGGGTTTCATATTAAAAAAAAAATAAACAAAAAAAACACCAAAAAACAACCAAACACAAAACCAAGCCTTAAAAATCTTACTCTCAAGAATTAACTGTGTCAGATTTCACTTAATGATTTCCTGGCTAATGAAAAGACCAAATATTTCTGCTTATGGGGACACGCAGTCCCTTACTGAACAGTATTCACAAAAGGAAAATTCATTTCCATGCAGAAGCTGGGAGAGACAACCCCCAGTGACGCACAGACAAAAGAATATGTTTGGGCATGAGGAAAAAAGTCTGCCTTAATATAGCAGCTAAACTTGATAACAAATCTTTATGTGACCAGAATTCTTTGTTTTAGGAGTGAACAAGTTATAATATAGTCTGGGAATTCAAAGACCTGGGGTGGAAGTGTGGAGAGACTACCAACATCCTGGAAAAAAAACCACACCATTAGGTAAAAAATGTAGGCAAAATTTTTGCCATATTCTCAACTCACCATGGGCTACTGGTGTTAAGAGCATTGTGAAGAACAGCAGCTGTGATGACCACATGACTGTGAAGGAAGCCTTGAAAATATCCCAGCAAATAAGGCTTCCAACAAAACAAGGCGAGTGTCCTCCTGCACTTGGTTCTGACACTTTAACTGTTGGCCTTCGATTCACATCCAAAAAGAGGGGGGGAAAGCCAATCAAAAATAATAATAAAAATAATTAAAAAAAATTCCACAGCCAGTATCCAGAATCTGAGACCTACAAACAAGAAAGGAAAAAAAATGCAGTTAGTAAAACAGTAAGAGAGGTGTTTTCAATCAAGTCTTGCTGTGTTTCTTTGCTGCCAACAGCTGTAAAGGCAAACATGTCTTCCCCCCAGCCCTTCAGATGTACGTACATTACTACACACAACAGGAATTAAAACCCGTTATTTTGCAGAAAGCCAGTTTGTGCATCACTAATGCTCCACTTCCTCTCTCAAAACAGAGCTTAAGTTGTGAACAATGATGCCCACAGGTCCAGGGAGTCCACAGGCTTGAGGTTGACTAGAAAAAACAAGTCCATATGTGTTGGATTGCATCCTAGGTACATGGGACTTCTAAACCAGGCTCCCAAAAACGTTTCGGTGTCTATACATCACAAGCCAAGAGAAATTCCAGAGCTGCAATAGGTTTAAGTGGTGCTTAGGCTTCATGCTGACCCCACGTATGTCTCCTGTATGGCTTTTAATTGCTGAATCTGGAGCAGCTTTTGAACCCAACTAGGGCCCCCAAGTCCCCCTTACCCTATAACTACTTTCTCTGGTAACTGCCCAGGACTCAAGTCCTAGAAAAGCTCCACAGTTATTCATTGCAGGATTTAAAATAACAGTGGTCTTCTCCATCCCACAGGTTTACAAGAAAGCACAGGGAAATCAGTATCCAAGCTTCAACAGAAACCTTCGCTTGCTTAACTGGAGAAAGGATTCCAGCTTCCCATCACTTTAATCTCTCAAGAAGGATCTAAATTGCCACAGTGACTCAAACTTGGCAGGAAAAAACACAACTATACAGAGTTAAACCATGGCATCAGTTTGAGATTGAACTTCCCGTTGACTTTGAAATGATGATAAAATATGAGGAATTGAAAAGTACTCTGCATATCTGTTTTGAACTCTCTAGACTCTGCAGCCTTCACAGCACTGCCCTAATTAAAAATCTCTCAAAAAAATCCCTGATAAATAGACGTTATTCTTCTCTGAGCAAAGCAGCTGTTTTTGCCAACTTTTGTTCTTACTCAAAACCCAGTTTGAGCCAAAGAGCTATATGAAAAACTGCACCGCATGCCATTGTGATGCGGGTGCATTGCTGAAACTCCGGCACGACAAAGTGGCCTTTGTTTTGCCTGCTATCTTTGCTGATCAGCAAAATCAAACCCCGCATTGTTCAGAACCAAAGTCTATAAGGAAGCTGCATTTTTTCTGATAAATATATCTGCTTGCACTGCCAAGATATTATTTTCCCACTCTTCTCTCCAGTCTATCCCTGTGATTTGTTCATTCAAATATAGTATTTAGTTTCCAAAGCTTTTTCTCTGTTCCATAGCTGGGGTGACTAAAAAGCCCAAGATCAATATTCAGTCAAGTGGTTTCTTCGTAAACATCCCAGAAATTAAAACTTTGCTCAAGTTGCGACGAAACAGAATGGTCACTGATAATATTTAAAGCTTGGTTTCCTAATAGGGACAAGACTCATGAATATTTTAAATCATACATTCTAAATAGCAATCAAGTCTGCCATTTATATTTTAGGAGGCTATGAGTGCACATCAGGCTACACCGCTGGCCATTATTTATGCATGCTTTTTTCTACAGCTTTCTCTTGTGTAAAGTTTTAAAAGTGAGAGGCTTTTTGTACTACAAAATTTGAAAAGGTGTACAGAGCAATGGGCAAAGTTATCCAAGCTCAGGTAAACTTCCCCGAAGCAAAAGCTCAGCCAGGCAGCAAAGGACTGGAGGTTTGTTTTCTGACTTTTTTTTTTTTTGTTTGTTTAAGCTGAATCAGGTTCTGGACAATCTAAATCTGTTAGGAAGAAACATTATGGTGGAATAAAAGGTTTTTGAGTGTAAACTCACAAAGTCACACATTAATTATGCTACCTATCCCAGAGAAGGGTTGTTGATAAAATATTTATACAGTGGCCTTTAAAAGTTTTTTAATCCATATATATATATGTCCCTGCACAATGGCATTCAAGGATTTTTCTGTCATCTCATGGACTGGGGCTGAAGGAGCAAAGGGATTCAACTGTTCGTTGCCAAATCCAAACACTAATTTTAGGAACTAAAGTCTTGCAACTGCCCTAACCACAAACCAACATTTTATCCTATTGGAAGAGCATCATCCAGTCAAAAATGCCAATGAACCCACAATGCATCTGGAGAAATGCTGAAGTTGTTTAACAACACGAGGCACCACTATATTAACCAAACACATTGTAACCCAGGTGGTTTTGTATGTCATGCAATCAAATAATCACAGTGTGTTTGTGCACTGGATATCTGCAGGGGAACAGCCAGATAGGAAAGCCGTGGAATGACCCTTCGTCTTAATGTTTACACAACCCTCTCAAGTACCATTAAGAAATGCAAAAAAAGAGGCCTGCAAAACAAAATTTGCTTAATCTTTGGATTATCTCCATGTAAAACACAGCCAAAAAGAGAGAAACTAGAGCATGCACCTGTGAACTGCCCAGTGCCGAGCATTAACATTTATTTACACAAGAAGGGGATATACCATCATAGTGAAAAATTTAAGGGCTACACTTGACCTTAAGGGGTTTGGACTTGAAGCATGAAGATGATGCATCCTGGACCGATTTACAAGAACATTCTTCTGCTCACTGACCTTTCTTTGCCCATAGGGCTACCCATGACACCCTCACGCTCGAATTTGCTACTAAGCATCACCCAAACCTGATTTGCAAGCTGGCAGTTCCCAAAATCCAACTCAAAGTGGTACAGACATAACAGGAGAAAGCCAAAGGCAACTAAAAAGAAAAAAAAGTTTGGAAGTAATGAACTCCTTGAAGCTGATGGGCGTAGCTGGAACCACAGATATAATTGCCCATTCTCAGCATCTGCGACTTGAGACAATTTATTCCAGACAACATTCAGAATTTCACTAAGAGAGTGATGAGGAATAACAATAGCAAGAAAGAGGAAAAAAAATATGTAGTCTCTGCAAAAACAAATTAATTAACTGCAAGCTAAAGTTAGAAAATAAGTAAAAGAATGACCTGTATTGCCACTCCCATTATGAAGAACTAAACAACAATATTGCTGCAACCCTTCTGGTCAAAAGTTGTCTGTGCAACACTTTTATTTATTTATTTTTCCCACTGCTACAAAATTAAAGTTTTGTCTCTCCCAGCCCTTTCCACCTTTACCCTATGCCAAACCCTTTTCCCTGTCGGGTACTCAGGATATGGCTCCATGGTCACTTTGCAGTGGCACAAAGACAACCTGCCATGCAAAAGGTCACACAGACCTTACCGAGGGTATAAAGACCAGGGAACAGGGCAGCAGGAGGCTGCACTCCTGGCATTTCAACAGAACCACATGTACTTTCACTCCTAGACACTCACTGAAGTTACCACGACAGGGCTGTGGTTGTTTATTAGATTTTTCCATAAACACTTTTTGAAAAGTCAGGAAAAAGTTTCTGAAACCCATAAGCATTGAATTGTCTGTAAACTTTTGTCTGTGTCTGCATGTAGCCCAAGAAAAAGTTCATTGTGTACTGCAAAACGTTCATAAAGTCAGAGTTCTCAGAGAGTTCAGGAAAACAGGCTTTTGTTGCTCAAAATACTAAATGGCAGCCATGGCTTTTGGCTCTTCATTTCAGGTTTTAACTTTGCTCAATGTGATGCACTGTCAGAGACCAAGGGGAGCCTTCCTAGGGTGAGCAGACTCACCAACATGTTCTTCTACCTGCTCCTGTCTGTGTCTCCCCTTCCCTCATATCTCTGCCGGGGCTGTCAACTCGAAGGAAGCTTCTCAGTCCCAAGCACAAAAAACTCCAAGATATTTTTAAGCTAAATTTAAAACAAGCACTTGCACCTCTGCCCCTAGTTGCACAATCCTGTACTAAAATTAATCTTACCCATATTGTTTAAAAGCTTAAGACCATTCTGCCCTTTAAACCTCCTTTCTCTCTCACGTAGCACTCTGAAGTCATTTTAAAAACCCAAAAAGCAAGCAACAACGGCAACACTGTCTAGATTCTCAAACATCACTGCAATGTGACTTATACAGCAAGGAACTGCAGTCGACTCAAACCAAGCCTCAAGCACCACCTGTTTTGGCTATAACTCGAAGTGACAAAAGAACTCATTAGATACATTACAGGATTCACTGCAAAATAACTCACAAGTGTTAACTGAGTTAATTCATCTCAGATTAATCAAGCCTTTGATAAAAACACACCCAAGCACAAAGCGGTTGAATCTGGTAGGTGGAAGCTAATGGCTACCTCTTGGTTTTCCCATTCAATCCAGGATCAAAGTTTCAACAGACAACGATAACCAAACTAAAACTAAAGCTATTCACACATCTTGTGACTTCACATGGCAGGATAAGGAAGAACGAAGAGGAAAAGAAAGTCTTGGAAACATAGTCCAGAGGCTTATAAAGATTATTCCGAATTGTACACATGAATATCACAGCTGCACAATGGCCCAGCCTTTCTTTAAGCACCTGCCAGTTCTCCTTGGCAACATACTTCATGACAGATTTAAAAGAGGAAGGTACATCATTCACAAGGTCCCTGCATGTATGCAAATAATGACAACACATGCAAAAACTTTACAAAGGTGCAAGGTATCATCTGAGGATGTGGTAAAATATGCAAATATTTGTATTGCATTCCTGCCCCAAATCAGGCTTTCCAAAAAATGATTAGCAAAAACTTGAGACTCTCGCTAGTGAAGCACTGCCTGCTTACAAGAAGCAAGTCAGCCCTTCTACCACCCCAATACCTTGTATACATCTCTGTACATCTTGGGAAAAAGCTATGGAGCTCTTTGCACGAGCTGCACAGCATCATAAACTTCTGACCACCTGAAAAAAATCCTGTATCAGGGTTGTATACAGGAATTATTACAACCATGTTCTGCAAACTTTGGTGGAGATGTTAATAAATTTTCAAGAAGGATCCTATACCTGCATAACATCACCTTTCTCAAACATCTTAGTTTGTAGCACATCTCCTTTACAGAGGGGAAACAATACCCACGCAAGCACTCCTCACAGTATTGCCAACAGTTGCGATTTCATTGCAAAACTCTCAGTATGTGGCAGCTCCCTGCAATAATGAGGATTTCAGCTTTCCTTTCAAGTAAATTTCTCTTCACAGAGAAAAGCTGAAATATAGGACCCCAAAGCAGCTCAGAGGTTCAGTAAACTGGTGGTAAATAAATATAGCCCAACATATTTATTCGATTTAAAATTTGCATGACTTTTAATCAAATCTCGTAATTTTTTCTGTGAATGATTTATGATGCTGAAAGCCTGCATTTGACAATACTCTCGTAACGCTTATTTGCATGTCACAGAGCCTTTAGCAATTCTTCTGTGACAAATAATACATGTGCCGTGTGTGCATTGCAAATGGAGATAAGCTTGTCTCCAGGGTCAGCAGAATTTCAACTTCCCTTTGCTGCACTGGCAGAGCTCATATTTTGAGGCATTCTCTCTGTCACACATACCAGCCCCATTTATTCAGGTATCTTACCAATACTCTAATTGTGATGGCATGCATTCTGCATCCCGTCTTGCTTTAACCTGAGGAAGGGACAGCCTCTGAGAGGAAAATTAGCCAAAGGGAATTACAGAAAATTCAAGGAGTGTTCAAAAGTAGGAATACTCCTAAACGCCTCTGAATGAGCCTTTAAAATATTTTCAATATTCGTTTATCCACATTGTCTCTCCCTTCCACTTCTCTGTCTCCTTCAACCCACCTCTAATTTTCTTCCTTTTCTCTTCCTGGGAGGAAAGGGCCTCTTTAACTTTTGCTTACTATTCGCTTCTCAAGTGGATAGTAACAGATATTATTTGTTTTGCACTAAGAAAATGTAATTTCCTTCACTTTTTGTGCAGATTAGGAAATTAACAGGCAGTACAACCAAGGTTAATTGCTTTTCCCATTTAAAATGCACTGCTCTTGAAAGACGTGGAGGAACAATGACAGATCACCTATATGCACAACTTTGTGAGCACATGCACACTGTCAAATAAAACCAAAATCACTGGCAAATAAGATTAATGGCAAGAGCCAGGTGAATAACACATTTCTATAAGAAAGTTATCCAGGAAAAAGTTAAGCTTAATTGTCTTTCAGATCTGTTATGATGTATTAAATGTCTATTAATGTTTAGCAGCAAATTGGGTTTTAATGATCATTGCTATTTTTGGCTGGTGGGTGACGTTGTTGAAATGTAAAATAGATTTATATTATACATCAGGATGACTTTCTCAGACAACTCTCCTTGACTTAACCTCTTCACACCCCACAAGACATTTAATATAATTTTATTTCTAATAGACCGAGAGCCAATAGGATATTTGCTACTACTGATGTTTTCAATGAGAAATAAAAATCAATGAGGTTTATGCTGAAGATAAGTGTAAGTGATTAGTTGAGTCTAAGTGGCTTGGAAAGTATTAGGAGGGTTACATTATTCAACCCAACAATGCAAATTAATAAACAGACTGGATAGAAGTAAAATTTATTAGAAACTCCTGACCTCGCTGCTTTGGAGAAATCTTAGCTATAATTTGTATTTTGTGAGTACTTGCAAAAATGAGTATTAAAAAACTTGTCTTTTTGTCAACACAGGTGATCAACCTTAAGCATTTATACCAAGAATGAAAATAAATCATCATCTTACAGCTCTGAATCCAAGTGTTCTTGCAACATGTACTTTTAGAAGCAACATATTTGCTTTTTCCAAAAGAAAAGCTACTAACTCCAGTAAGCATGTGTGCTTTTTAAAGGGTACTACAAAGTTTCCACCAAACAATAAAACGTTTGGGTGGGTGACAGGCTAAAATTAATTACTTCCTTGACTGCTTTCTTGCAGAAATTAAGTGTGAGGACAATCAGGACAAACATGCTTTTGAAGAGGGGAATTGTCTTGGGCAGCTGAGTAAGGAATGCAAGCCACTTACCCTATTTTCATGCCTCATAACTGAAGATCAGTAGTAACCAGCCAAAAGAGAAAAATGCACCTGGTTTGAAATATGTCAATTTCAAAATGTGCCTGGCTCAGTAACCCTCATATTAAACACATTTCTTAATAGTCTCCGACTCAGCATCAGCCACTAAGAGAGCTACAGGAAAAAATGAAGGAAGTTCTTTCCACAGAAGGTTATTTACAGTCTCAGAAAATGTCATGTAAGGAAGAGAGGGGAAAAAAATTAAAAGGATAATAAATAAAAAAATAAAACCACACACATAAACCCACACTGAAACTTTCTCAGAGTTTCCCCAAGTAAACCTACTCTGATTTGACTCCCTCTGAAATTAAGGGATTGAAATTAATTTTTAGACAAATTATTGCAGGACTGGAGCAACTGTATTCAGCAACAATGCTCTCATTTGTAGTTTGCCAAACTGAGGCAACGAACTTCTGTAACATTTTACATTTTTGAGTACACACTGAACTTGAAATAAGCAAGAGAACAACGTAAACATGTAACTCAGTCACAGGCATCTGGCAAAATCAGATACTGTCAGACTGAAATGCGATGGCTGTACCACTGAGACTCTGCAATGAACCTAATTACTCAGCTTTTATTATTTGTAAGGAAAAAGTAAACAGTCTCCATATACCTTGAGTATAATAGCTGCAAAATTTGCAGTAAGACCTTTATTTGTGGCGATTTATATAGTACTATGCAAGTCTACTTTCGATTTTACTTTTCATGCAGTGCTTCCACCTAGAAAAAGATGTCTTAACAGTCGAGGAGAAGCATTTACTTGCAGAAATCACATTCAGTTTCTAAGAAGAAATTAAGCACCTCTGGCAATCAGAAGGCAAGATAATTAATCTGATGTAGGGGCCTGTCTCTTGTGATATTTTGCAAGGGACTCTATAAATACCAAAATATAGTTATGTTTGATATGCAAGAAGAATGTAGGGGAAGGATTTTGGTACCTCCCAAAATGTTTCCTGTGAAAGGAAGCCCACGGTTCCCATTCTCTGCAGGAGAGGGTTTCGAAAGCACTGCTCTACTTCGAGGTTACCAGCAAAATCCCACAAATTTCTGAAGGATGGAGCACAACCAGAATGTTAAAAACGTCACCCTAGGCCTAGCAAGCAGCAAGGAAAACCTTTGTTATTTAAGGACATACCTGGAAGTGGATTTGCAGTCTAATATTTCATTCCATTATCTGAAAAGCCATTCTCAGTAAACAACAAACCACGACTTTTTACTACAGCTTTACTTGGACTTATTTTACTGTAAGAGGAGTAAGCACTCTAGTTCTTAAAACAAGGGAGTGAATGACAAAGAGAAATCAGCCCTAAGCATTTTGCTAATCACTCCTTTGTTCTTTTTTTTCGTCCTATAAGCAAGATTCACAAAGGCAAAGAAGGAAGAACAGGCTTCAAAAGTAACCAAAATTGGCAAATTGTACAGAAAGACATACAGTGCCATTGTTTAGCACTTGGCATCAGTGTGGATCTGAGCAAGCGAGAACATATATCGTCTGTGATGGGAAATCTATCAGATGTAACAGAGCCAATCGATGGCTAAAAATGTAACATTAAGATCCTTTCATCCACTGCTTACCTTACATTTACAGAAGTTGCACTTCCGAAGCAAAGAGACCCCAAAAATGGCCTGGCCAGGTCTGAATGGAAAGAAAACTCTATTTCAGCTAAAAGGAAGGCCAAGACCCCCACCCCCCTGTTGATCCAAAATGACCATCAATTAAAAAAAGCAATTAAAAAAAAAGCAATTTAACATAGTCCTTACCCAAAGCATATCACAGAATCACAGAAAGTTAGGGATTGGAAGGGGCCTTGAAAGATCATCTACTCCAATCCCCCTGCTGGAGCAGGAACACCTAGATGAGGTTACACAGGAATGGGTCCAGGTGGGTTTTGAATGTCTCTAGATAAGGAGACTCCACAACCTCCCTGGGCAGCCTGTTCCAGTGCTCTGTCACCCTCACCGTGAAGAACTTTCTCCTCAAATTTAAGTGGAACATCCTGTGTTCCAGGTTGTACCCATTGCCCCTTGTCTTACCATTGGCTGCAACCGAGAAGAGCCTGGCTCCATCCTCCTGACACTCACCCTTTATATATTTATAAACATTAATGAGGTCACCCCTCAGTCTCCTACATGTCGGGATGCTCTGCTCTTGAGTCTGGTAGAAGCAGTCCCTGAACACTAACCAACTATCTTAGGCCCCTTTACCTTCAAGCAGCCTTGCCCATGGGATTTTCCCCTAGAAATTGTTTGAAAAGGTCAAAGTTTGCCCTGCTGAAGTCCAGGGTTGTGATTCTGCTTGCTATTCTGTTCCTGCCACACAAGATCCTGAACTCCATTATTTCATGGTCACTGCAACCAAGGCAGCCCTCAACCTTCACTGCTTCAACCAGACCCTCTTTGTTAGTGAGGATGAGATCCAGTAGTGCACCTCTCCTAGTTGGTTCCTCCACCATTTGCATGAGGAAGTTATCATCAACGCACTGGAGGAACCTCCTGGACTGTGGCTGGCTGGCTGAATGGTCCTTCCAGCAAACATCAGGGAAGTTAAAATCCCCCACAACAACCAGGGCCTGTGACTGACTGTGAGGCTGCTCTGAGTTTCCTCACCCTGATCTGGTGGTCTATAATAGACACCCACAACAGTATCACCCCTGCCAGCCTGCCCCTTAATTCTCACCCATAGACTCTCAATTCACTCCTCATCCACCCCTGGATGTTACTCAATACATTGTAGTCACTCTCTCACATAAAGAGCAACTCCACCACCATACCTGGCTGGGCTCTCTTTCCTGAAAAGGACATAGCCATCCATGACCACATTCCAGTCCTATGAGCTGTCCCACCATGTCTCTGTAATTGCCACCAGATCATAATCTCCTGCCTGAACACAGGTTTCTAACTCCTCCTGCTTATTCCCCATGCTGTGTGCACCAGTGTACAGGCATTTCAGGGAGTGAGCTGAGCACACAGATTTCACCCTAGGGGGTGGGAGGCCTCCTGGTCTTCATCAGTTCTAGAGTGCTGCCCCACTGGTGCAAGCCCAGCTACAACGCCATCCCCCTTTGAATCTAGTTTAAAGCTCTCCAAATGAGCCCTCCTAATTCCTGCCCCAGCATCCTTTTGCCCCTGCAAGATAAACCTTTCCTGCGTATCACTGTCTGGACAGGTGTCTTACAAAACCAGATGTTATCAAAGAATCCAAAGCCCTGTCTGTAGCACCAGTCTTGTAGCCAAGCACTTATGGACTGGATCCTTCTATTCCATCTCGAGTCATCACTTGAAAATGGAAGGAGGGAAGAGAAAATAACTTGCACCCCAGACTCTTTCACCAACCATCCCTAGGCCTTGAAATCTTTCTTCTTTCCCCTCAGACTACAGAATGCAGCTTCCTCCCCACCTGTCTGGAAGATCAGTAGTGGGTAGTAGTTTCAGTGTAAAATGCAGCCAGTATAATTCAGGGGTGTATCATACATAAGCCCCAGAGTAAGATCCTAGCCAGGGCTGTCTCAGTATAGAGGAAAACAGAAATAGCTTTTGTCAAACTGGATGTGATCACCAGGAAGAGTTTAGCATCAAGCATTAGGAATCAAAACCACTGATATGGGGCTCAGATCAGTAAAGCAAAGGATTTTTTTTCCTAAATTTTATGTTTTCCTGAAAATAATCAAAACATCTATTTGAATATTTTTGAACTTAGCATTTCCTGTTATTCAGTTTAATGTTTCATTTCACAGCATTTCATCCTCAGAAACTAAGGTGCTCTTAACAGAAAATATTTCAGTTGCCTTGAAACATTCTGGCTGATACATGATTTTGAGAAAAGAAAGTCAATTTGCTGGAGAAAGTAGGACTTCCCAGATCCGTCCCCCACCCCCAACTGACAATAATTTAAAGTAATTTTCTATTTACTCAATAGAAAAGGTGTGTACAACGTGACAAATCAGATTATTGTTGCATAAAACTGTCAAGACCACTGAGCAGCCTCCTATTAGCCGAAAGGAGAACCAGGAGGAAACACCATCCTTCTGCAGATGAAGGCTGGTGCTGGCAGGCTCTCCATGACCCCGATCCCCATATTTCTGTTACACTTCCTTCAGCAAAAGCATAAGTCCCTTCTACACCATCCTCCTTCATTGCAAAATCCACATACATTTTTCTGTCCTAATTTGAGTCTTGCTATTCTCATTTACAAATGACTGGTAGCAGAGAGGCAGCATCAGAGCCTTCCCTACCATGCATGGCAGTATTGTCCGAGCAAACACTATAGACCTAAAAAGCTCATGTCAGAAAGAATTAGAATTATAGCTTCTACCTTGGGGTGGGCTGCTTTAAAAAGAAAAAAAAAGGGTGAATTCTGAATTAGTTGACATCGTACTTTTGATCCACAGGACTTCCTTGTGCCTTCCTCTTGGCAGCATTGCACTATTTTTCCTTGCAAAAACAGCCAGCACCTTTGATTCCGTTCTGAATGCTGATCTCCCAGCCATCAGCAGGATTTTATCCACTTTGGGTGAAACTATCAGTCAGACTGGCTCACCCTATCTAATGAAGCTACTGTCACACACAGAGTTTCATGGAATACACCTGCAGTCCACGGTCAAAAGACTACAATGCATTTCTGTATCTCACTGCTGTTATTTAAATTGGTAAAGTTCCTGGGAAGTACATCAAGACCCAAACCCTAAAACATGTTCCTATGTCTTCTTAACTAAATAGCACCTGGAAAGGTTTTCACACATTAAGCGAAAACGCAAGAGGAATAATCAGGAACACAAGAGTGTGGTTATCGGAGGCAGAACAGAAATGATTGCACGGATAACCAGCCAAGGTGGAGCTCATCTTCATAACGTTGGCAATTCCAAAGGCAGCCTGCATGAAAATCACTGCAAACAAAAGACAAGCAACTTTTACCTCTGTGGTGCAAAGCAAAGCTATCCTGTAGCAGCAGTGCGAAAATGAGATAAATACTGTTCAGGGCTAATATTGGTGAGCCGCTAACCAAAGGAACAACAATGTGAATCTATTGATTCTGTACAGCCATACTTCCACACAGTTTTCTTCACGTCCTGAAACACTCCTGTCACCTTGCAAAATACAAAAATGGAGACTGAAACTCCTAATTAATACTTCCTAAAAACCCAAAGCCACGTTTAAATAGTTAGAAAGGTTCTCGGTAGCATGTTCTGTGTTACACATTTGCCAAAATACTACGTTGTTTCTTTGTCTTCTTTTTTAATTATTTTGCTGCAGATTTATCAGGCTGAACACTCAGTTACGACAACCTCAGGCAAGGCAGCAAGGATACCTGGATGGGTTCGTGACAGGCTCTACCTGACTGACAACTGCTCCTGCTAGGAGCAGGGGAGCGCAGACAAACCACATCACTCTGCGGGGACAAAGTACAAGTAACATTAATTCACAGGATTATTTTGTTGTGCATTTAGAGACAGAAAAGCCTGTCAACCGTTGGAGACTTCCACATCCCCCCTCTTCCTTCCCAGCCAGGTGAAAGGCTTCTGGGGATGCACTTACACTCCCCTCCCTCCCCCAGTCTCAGGGTGAAAAACAGGGCAGGATTAGAAAAGAGTTGGGGGATTAACACATCGCTAAAACAATAAATACCAGCCAGACAGCTATGAAGGTCAAGAGATGTTTAGGGAGATTACAAGTTCAAAGACCACAGTGGCAGCAAGTACTGACAGATAAAGTGTACTTCTCCTTCTGAAAAGTACACGCAAGTTGCAAACATATATATTGTACATATACACAATTTTGCGTACAAAATTGTATCATTTTTATTTTATTTGTAATTATTTTTTAAAAAGGTCTGGGACATGAATGGCTACATTACTCATGGTTTGCTACAGCAGAACACACCCTCACTGGGGGCTGCCGCCGGGAGGACACCTCCAACATCGTCTCAGCGGCCTCCAAAGGAATTTCTTTAACAAGTTAGAAATTTGGGGCTTTTCGCAGAAGTGACACGGGCAGGAAGGGGCTGCAAAGGCCCTGCTGAGGTGCCTATCAGGGAGGCCCTGTCCAGCCACTGCAAATGCTGACCCCAAGGCCTCACCACCTCCATGGCCCCCCAAAGCAGCCATTCCTCCTGCTCCCGGCTCAGACCCAACAACCCTCCCTAAAATCCAATCGAAACCTTCCCTGTTACAACTGGAGGCCACTTCTTCTCATCCCATCACTTGTTCCTTAGGAGAAGAGACCAACTCCCCCTCACTCCAACCTCCTTTCAGGCAGTTGCAGAGAGCAATAAGGTCTCCCCTCAGCCTCCTTTTCTCCAGGTTGAACCCCCCAGGTCCTTCAGACACTCCCCATCACACTTGTGCTCCAGCCCCCTCACCAGCTCTGTTCCCTTCTCTGAACTCGCTCTAGCACCTCAAGGTCTTTCTTGTTGTGAGGGGCCCAAAACTGAACCCAGGATTCAAGGTGCTGAAGGCTCCTTATCTAATAAGTACCTCAAAAGCCATCGGGGAGCCCAGAACTGCCCCAGTGTGACACAAAGCACAGTGAGAAAACGGCTGCTGTCCTTCACCAGGAGAAGTCAGGCTGCATCTAAGTCAATCAATACCTACAGAAATACTCTAAAAACAACAACATATCCTTTGCAAAAAGTAGCCCAAGGTCTACAACATTTTTCTCTTTCCTCCAAAACAATCAGATTTTAAACACAACCTCCACAGAAATGCCTCAGCCATTAACAGTAACCATTTCTTATGTGCATCAGTAAAAGCTGTAGCACTACAAAGACTAAATAGGACTTATAGAAAAGAAGCCATAGATCTTCGTCAGCTTCTCAGAAATGAAGACTTAATACAACTGGCCTGGAGGACTTCACTTCTCACTCAGACACAGTACCAATTCTGGTACCACTATGATAAATTTTAATCGTTGTTGTTAACGGTTCCCCCAATTTATTTTATCCCCTCTCCGCACTAATGAGGTGTACTCCAAGTCCCATGATTCAAATACTCCCCCCTCCTAGCTGAATAAAGCAATCTTCTGGATTTTGATCTATAACATTGCTGACCTATTCAATGACATATTGGGAGGACTCCAGACATTTCGACATACAGAAATTTTGGTCAGAAAGTACAGTTACAACACAGCCAGAAATCATTTATTTCCCTTTCCTTGCCCCTATTTCTACTCCTGTGCTCCCTTGTTTCTCCCCCCTCAGTGTTTTAATTTCCTTATGAAAAGAAAGTATTCACCTGCTGATACTGTAAAAGTCAGTATAAAACCGACACATTGTTTAGGGCAACAAACGCAGGGTTGCCTACTAAATCTCCCACCACGTCTTTAGCTACTAGTTGGCACTAATTTAACAAGCAATTTTATGACCTCAAAAGGAAGAACACGTTGCATGCTAGTGAGAAGCCTCTTCACTTCTACAGAACTCAACACAAGTCCAATCTTCTTATCTCAGTGGTGCAAAAGAAACCAATAATTCAGGCTTGCCTATGCAGGACCAACTACAGATACCTCGTGTCCGCACATCCCGCGTATGTCACCTACAAATCAATGGTGAATGGGCTCAGTCGCAACAAACAAAGATATTCAGGTCACCTGGGTACTGATGTTCACCCAGATGAGATCAGAGTCATGCAGCCATGCTAAAAACATCTTGAAAAAATTCCCCCTGTCCCACTTAAGCCAAGGAACTGGCTGCCACAAGAGGGTGATGAAGCCAATTCACAAAGCAGCAGATGTTTATATCCCAGCCCCCAGTCCTCAAGAGCTCACAAAATCCTTGTGATCACGTTATCTAGGAACCATTTATCAAAGGATCTGGCAATCTCTTTGCTGCCCAGCATCTAGGAAAATGAGAGGGGAAAGTCAGTCAGAAGAGCTCTCATATTTGTTGCAACAGCAAGTGGGTAACATGGATGGAAACATGTTCTGACTAGTTTTTGCCATCACCCCAAGAAACTTTTGTCATCAGCCATCCAAGCAACAGAACACAGACAACTTCTCTTCTATGATAGTGGTTAAAAATAATTAAAAAAAAAAAAAGCAAGCTTTTATTTATTCATTCATTCTCTTCCCCTTCTCTCTCTTACCTATCAACTACGTGTATTATTTTCTGGCTGGTTTTAGATTGTTTTTAAACTTCCTGCTGTGTACCAAGAATAAAGGAATTTAAAACAAAAGCTACTTCAAAAACTGGTGGGGTTTTGGGTTTGTTTGTTTTTGTGGTTTGGTTGGTTGGTTGTGGGGTTTTTGCAGGGTTTTTTTTTTTGTTTTTGGTTTGGCTTTGTTTGTTTGGGTTGTTTGTTTTTCCCCTGAAGACGCAGTGGGTTTGAGGTACAGTGTATCTTCTATCAGTCTTTAGACTATTCAGCTGCCTGAGCACTGAGTTACAGGGAAAATATATCAATAAATATGCCCAGTGCCCCCTCTGACTATTTCCATACCCCAAAGACCCTAACTGTCCTCCAAAATGCACAAATCCCCCTCCACAGCTAATAATCTTCCTTATGACAAAGTTGTGCTCACAAGTGGTTTTATGTTTTGCAGAGCACTGGATGCTGCTGTGACAACAGGTACCTTCTGGGCTCTGAAGGTGTTATGAAGAAGCATCACCTTATTCTGGGTACACGGGTGACAATTCCAGTTTTCGTTCATGGTGGTGCCTGGGTGGGGAATGGTCCTGGGAAAGAAAGCAACACATTTCATGGGGTATTTCCTTCTTGCTCTCAGCCTACAAACTCTGTGCCGTATGGGGAGCTGGCAAAAGGGAGAGGACAGATGTCTCCAGACATTATAGTTACTATGTTAACCGCCTGGAGTTGATTCATCAAAAGGTGATCACCCTTTGTTCTGTTAAGAATTTTTTACTTTCTTTGCAGCTTTGAGAGGCTGACAGCAAATCACTATTACATAGTTCTCAAAAAGTATCAAGTAATTTGCATCTTGATTAAAAGGCACTGTTCTTGGCCTGAAATATCAAACATTAAGTAAAACCTACAAATGCAGAGCACAACCAAAAGGTGACAGCAGCAGGAGATTAATGGAAACCCTCTGCATAGCCAGGCAGGCTCTGCACAGGTTTGCACACCCATGTACAACACTGAACCAGGCTGGATGTCACAGGGACGCACAGCAAAAAAGTTGCGCTAGAGCAGAGAGAAGCTTTTTTCTCTGCATTCAGAGAAAGGGCAAGTTTGGAGCACTTGAATAAGCAAAACAAAAATGCTCCCTCTTCCAAAAAGAGGGACCTTGGATGTGTATGCTATAATAACAAAACAAAACTCACTGCAGAAGCTATTCATTTTCCACACAGAGCTCCCATGAGACATCCTTTGCTTCAACCTGGACTTCGTTTCCTGTGGACCAGGGAGAGCATTAAATGCCCACGTGGTTTTTAGAAATCAAAACCAAAATTGGAATACTCGATCATTTTGCGATTTTTTTCAAACACTAAACTTGCTTTTGGAGTTTGCATCCTGTAAGCAATGCTTCCCAGAGAGGAGCAGCCATCAGCCATGTTAATCTGCAGTCTCGTGAGCTGAAGATGGAGGTTCAAGTGAGAATTCAGCTCATGGACAGACACAAAGCCCAAAACTTGTCACAGCGTTTGGAGGAGCATCAGAGATACAAAATGAAGTCAGCTTCATCCAGCCACAACCACTGTAAAGCTGAAGGGAGGCCCACCTCACCATCACCTCAGCACTGGCTTGACTATAATGGTGAAATCTCAGACATCCAGTCAGAAACATCGGAGAAGTGAGAACTACCTATTACATTCACATCACTTACAGCAGAGGGGGAAAACAACTGGACACCATGCTAGCACTCAGGGAAAGAATAGCTGTGAGGTTCTCAAGACAAAACATCATTTGCCACTGTATCATCTATTTCTTCTAGCACACGGTGAAATTGCCTGATTTTTCCACCAAAATACAGGTCAGTCACCATCCCTCATCCACAGTGTCAGAGCCACTCTGAAAATACACATCACAGCACTGGTTGAAAGTGAACTGCCAGGCACCACATGGTTTGTTTTTTTTTTTTCTACTCTGCAAAAGGCCATGTTCATTCCCCCCCGCAAGCTGCCAGCGAGGAGGCAAATACAGTGGCCAAGTAAAAGCTACCACCCCCTTGCGCAGCACAGTGATGCTCTTGTTTAGCACGGGGGTAGGAAATAACATATCACCTCCCTTGGACAGGCAGAGGGGACAGTTAGTGCTGGAGCACCAGCACAGAGACCCTTCTCTCCCTTACCCAACTGCCAGCCAGCACAGCCACAAACACACGGGATCCTTCAAGGTCATCAACACAAAAGGCTTGCGAAATAGGTGCTACTCTGAAGGAAAGAAGTACTTAAGAGCAAAACAGAGACTTTGATAATGAACTATTCACAAGGGCTTTATCTCTACAGGGGAGGGATTTGGTGGTTTTAAACTCTCAGCCAGCAGATGATGAAACTCCTCTCCCCGGGGTTTACTGACCAACAGTAGAGAGCATGCATGTACTCTCACATTATTTTTTTTTTTTTTAGGCTTCTATTACTTTAACACAGGATTAAAGGAACTCAACATATATTGCACCTGCTGCAAGACCTCCACTCACCTGCTTGTAACATACAGCAGCACAGAGAAGCACGAACACGGGACAGGAACAAAAAGCCTTTGAAATACTAAAGTTCCAGGAACTGGCATCTCCATGCCTGATCCTGGGCCAAAATAAAAAAGAAATTCAGGGACAAATGCAGCCCATGTTACCTTCACTCTCGATTCTTTCTCCACGGTGTTATTCTCTAACACACCTGAGTTGCTTCTATTTTTCAGAGTATTTCTCTTAAGTATTAATTGTTCTTTGCCTCAAAAATTTGGAATTAGTTTTTAAAGGATAAAAATAAATATATATATACACATTGGATTGTTCTTTACCTTTCAGTTTTTTTCAGGTGTGGAGGAGAAATGGAGATGTTCCCCCTTACCAGAGAGCTGACTGATCTTTTTCTTGGGTCAGAGACCAAGCCTGAACCTGCCATTCTCACACTGTAATGGAACAGATGGATCTGAGATTTCAAGAAAGATACCAAATACTGAGAATTTGCCATGGAAATTGCTGGATGAGGCAATTCTGAAGATTTGTTTTCACTGGTGAGCAGACACTGGTTCCTGTGTATAAAAGCAAAACCCCTTTCCCCCAGCCACAGTCTCATCCATGTTCTGAAACATTTCATCTTGAATTGCATTCCCTAGAAAAATCTATGAATGTGTTTAATTCCACGGCAAGCAGGACATAGTTCTCCTGGTGAAGTAAGCTATTTCAAATCATTCCATATTCACTGCAGGACAACAGCAAATGTGTGCCTGCAGACCATGATGTACCAGCGCAGAGCACCTTACAGTAATTTGCCCACGAATCAAGTATCTAGCTGCGGGTACAACCTTCACGAGAAAGCACATCTTAAATTTCTGAATCAAGAACTGCACTCAGAGTGGTGCAAAATCCTAAATCAGTCCCTTTCCTTGCTCTGCAACTCTGCTTCCTCCTACAGCTTGAGCTTACTTTGGTTCCCTGGATGAGAAGTAGAAAGCTCTTATCTATCTGGCCATCAGTCGGCTGCAGCCTGTGTGTATTGCTACCAATAAAAGTGCTTTATAAAAATGTCATAGATTCACTATATAGAAAAAAGTTCTAAATAACAATGATGTACCTTAAAAGAAATTAAAAGAAAAAAAAAAATCAGTATTTTAAAGTCACTTGTGAGATAAAAAAATGCATACCCAGGGCAGGCACACAATACTGCCCAATGTCCTATGCATCTAAAAAGTCGACATTTTGCTGCAAGTCCAGCTTGGTGCAACAGGACCAAAAGCAGCCCTGAGCAACTTGTGGACAAAATACCTCAATTATAGCACTGAAGAATCAACACCAAAGATAACAGGAGAAAAAAACAAAACAAAAACACACACACAGAGGAAAAAAAAAAAAGCAAAACATCTGTGTGGAGATTATTTGTAAGAAGTTCAGGGATGATAGCCAGAGAAGCGAGACCCCAGCACTGCTGCTGCACTGCTGGAGGCTGTGCTAAGGGGGGAAGAAGAAAAAGAGGCCTGACATGGTTTTATCTAGAGATATCTAAGAGTTACAACAACATATTGAATACAAGCAAGGGCAGGGATAACAGCAATACTTAAGACTATGTAAGACTTTAGCCATAGGGATCCAGAGAGAAGCACCTTGTGGGGAAAAAAAAAAAAAAAGGTGACATGCTGGAGGTTAAAATGGATGATGTAACAGTCTTGCCTAGCTTTTAAAATTCTGTAACAGCTAAATACAAAATGCAAGGCAAATAACTCTCCATCAATTACATAATAAAACAAGCCAGCAAGGCACACAATGGTTTTGAAGATAGAAACATGACAAAAGTTAAGGGACTTGTGACAAGCAACAGCGGAAATCACCAGCACTAAGTAACATGCTTGACTACAGCTCCCTTTACTCCACAGGCACCTTCCTTTTATTTTATTCCTCATTCATATTACCTGCCAGAATTTCAGCTCCATTTTTACATCCCTCACAAAACGCAGGTTGCCAAGATCCAAGGGATTTCAATGAAACTGGAGTGAGATCTGTGGAGCAAGGTCGGCACTTGCTGGACCCTGGGCTTTGGGAACCTTCCAGGGGGAAGCACTACTACACGCAATTTCTCCCAACTTGTGCTGGTTGGTTTGTAGAAAGTGCTGCCTGTGTTTGTGCTGTGTTATAAGGCCCCTCTGAGAGGGGGAAAGACAGGTCAACGGGATTGTTTAATTTGGAGTCAATAGCCAGAGAAGAGAGCGGCCCTGCTGGAATGGGTTCATTCTTGGGGGCTGAGTTACGGTCACCATTATTTCAGCCCCCCAGAGAGCTCAGCAGGCCAGAATACAAATTAAAAGATTATAAATAGCACCGAGCAAAGGTTTTTGTTGCCGTCTCTGAGGCAGCACTGTGCTGACCCGCATTCAGGTTTCACCACAAATCTGAAATTCAGCTCAAGCCCCCCAAGAAAAGTTCAGAGAGGTGTCAGCACCACCCCAAAGCAGGCTGTGAATCAGAATAATCCCCTCACTTTTCTCTCACGGTGCCAGAGAACTATTTATGACTTTAACTCAAAGCCAGATGGAAATAGATGATTTTGCACAGTTTGAACCTGAAAGCCGACGTTCAGGCGAAGCATTCCAAGCAGCAATCCAGTGTGCTCGGGTGAAGGGACAGGGCACTCGATCCCAACCCTATGAGCACACACAAGCCTCATACTCTTCAAGAAAACTTGAGGCCAAATCAAGCTTCTTGTCACATGCTGATGGAGGTAAAACTTACCCTGCTTATGACAAGTGTCACAGACAGTGGGACAGGGCAAGCAGCTTGGATTTGGGAACCCATGTTCTGCTTGCACCTCTGCAACTTATTTGTGGTAAGGCTTTGTCCTGACACACTCATGCTTCTCACCACTTAAGCCACTAAAACTTGTATGTTTCATTTAAGTTCACTTTTCTAACGAGAGCATATTCAAAAGTTTACTTATAAACCTCAAATAGACTCCTCAGTCTTTCAGAAAACGACTTGGAACCACCATGACTGAAAGGTTTTTTTTATTGTTTGGGTCTTCCAGTTGCAAAGCAAAATGTTTTCCCTCGAATAATTTCAGACCAATGAAGACCTCAGCCCTGGCTCAGAGCCCCACTGCCCTGGGTGGTGTAACTTCAAGTAGCCAGAATGACACTTTCTGCCTCACAGAGCTCACAATTTCCACACAAAACAACTGACAGCTGACAGCAGGACACCAAATAAACTCAAGTGACTAACCCTGCCTTCCCATGAGAAGAGGTTATAAGAATACTGGATCATTTTGCAGGAATGGGCTCTTCACATCCCTGATTAATTTCAAGTATGGCAAGCTTTGAATTCATGGTCATGAACTCACCAGTTTCTAGGAAAAAAAAAAAAGAAAGGGAAGGAAGGGAGGGAGGAGAGGGAAAAAGAAGGAAATACAAGCAAAGCAGCTGAAACCTTATCAATTTTGAAGTAAGAAAAATGCTAAACTGACCTCTTCATGCAGTGTTTCCCAGACCAGAGGGAGGATTTCTTGCTCCTGATCTTCCCCCTCCAGAGGTTTTGCAGAAGAGGTGTGAAAAATGACTGGTCTGAAAAACAGGATCTTTTCACAATTATCAAGAAGCCTTTAGAAAAGGCTGATGTTAAATGTCACATTTTATGCTGCTATCTCACAGGCCTCAAGGAAGAATGGAGCTTGTGTCAGACCCGGTATTTGTTTTTCCTTCTGCAGAGATGCACACTTCAGCACAAAGGCTTCTCTCAGAAAGTTACATTTTTTTAGCAAGACAGTGCTATGAAAAGGAGAACGCTTTGAAGATCCCTCTCCCCTTTTTAATTACAGAATTTTAATATAACACTTGGGGTTATAAGACCAGACTACTGCACCAATATTCAAGCTGAGGAGGGTTTAGCACACAGTCGCTCTCAGGGAAACCCACAGGACTGAGAAAATCAAGTTGCTGAATGCAAGCAAAGACCGCAGGATCTGGTTCAAAGTGAATTTGCAGAAATAACAGCTTCTCATCTCTACAGAGATCATTTAATAACACTGCCACCGCACTGCTCAAAGGTGGCCAATCTCCGCTTAATAACACTGATGCTCTGGGAGGCATCTCTGCTGAGCCAGGATTCAAAAACTCACTATTTTCTGGCATTTGCCATCTCTCCCTCCCCTACTGCTTCCAAAGAGTCAGCATCATGCCGCACATGCGCTTGGACCTGCCCTGCTCCCACTGCTGTCCCTACACCCAGGCTGCCCACTTCCAACCCTGCAGGCAGGACCAACATTTCAGGTACCAGTCTGCAAACACAATCAGGCTCGCGGCTCTTCCCACAGGCATTTACCAGTGTATTTTAGGAAATGGTTTGTACAGATGGCAGCAGGTTGCTGGAAAACCAGTTAATCTTCCTCCACATGCCTTGGAGATGGCATTATTCTTTAATCAGGCAGCACTGCCTTGATCTGTTGTACCAGACTACAGATTTATCAGCCTTGGTATTATTAGACACTGGCAGTTTGCTCCTGTTGATGCCCCTTCAAGCTACACTGAACCTTCTTGCTGGAGATTCAACCTTCACTGCATAAAATCTACAAAATGCCCCACAGCCAACCAAAAATCAAACCTCCTTCCAAAGGACCTTCACCTGCAAAACTTCCTCTAACATCCTGACTTCAGTGAGACAGAGTAAGTGTTGGAGATGTGTGAGGAAAGGGACAGGTTCAGAATACTTTTAAAAGTGAGTTAAATGAAGCTGAGATGAGTTCAACATAGCAAAACCCACACTTCTTTCAGAAGAATCATCAAGTCAGCCAGAGATGCTACACCTGGGCAGAGCCACCACCAAGTGGGCTGCCATGAAAAGATGAGAAGATCAGAAAACAGCAGCACGAGAAAGCAGTTACTATAGAACAAAATGTCATGGCATGAACCCTGGACATCTCTTAATGGCCATCTGGAAACAGCAAATTTAATTTAATCTTTTAGTTAACAAAGCAGCCTTCCTGCCCTATAAAAGTCAGAGGGCGCAGCACAGACCAATCAGATGATTCCGCCCATCTTGCTGGAGGGGTGCATGTATATGAGGGCATCTGGTCCAGCTTCCCTCCTACGGATTGCACCCAAAAAACCATTTGCAAATTTTGATACAATTACAGAACAAAAATTTCTAACAACAAAGAAGAAAAAAGGAAATGTAGCAAAGGCTAAATTGAAAACACTATTAGGAGAAAGCCATTTTCTCTCCTGAGTCACGGTGCCGCTATCCGTAGCTGATGGAGCATCCACTGATGGCAGAGGATTTAGTACAGGGCCCATATTTTGGGCTGATTTTGTCAGCTTGTAAAGGGGAAAAAAGATGCACACAACTTGTTTAGATTTCTAGGCTTTAAATAAGATAAACCACATACTTGCAAAAATGCGGGAGCCTCAAGGCACCTTCATATTTCTGTCAAAGGTGCAACTAGCACATCGACATACCTGCAGTATGTTTAATCAACCCACTTCAAATGCCAGAAGGAGTGACAAGAGAGCCTTGTCCTGCCCCAGCTTCACTGCTCTTGCTGCCATGACAAACCTGATCAGAAGTAGGTCTTATGCTACAATTATAATTACAAGTTGCAGTACTAGCACGTCTGTGCTTCACAGACTTCCAATATGATTTAAGCTGCTACAGGAACAATTTTCTTAACTCTAAAGGTGCTCAAGCGAGAGAGAAGCGTAATCTTCAATTGCTTTTCATTGAGCTACCACACCCAACAGGCATGCAGCCAATATCTGAAGGTCTGCGGGACTTCGCTAACTCTGAAGACATCAGATCTCCTCCCAAATCATCTGCAGCCACCTCCATGGGCTTGTCCCAGAGCTGTGCTGGTCCTGGGATCAGCTCCCACAGAACTGAAACAACAAACAAGCAAACAAACAAAAAAAAAAAAGCACACCACACAAAACCACCACAAACCACGCACACCCCAAAACCACAACTCAGGCAGCATCCAGAAAGCTGGCTCAGGTACCCTGGTGATTTATCTTTGGTAACTAGTAATCTTCTGCAATTTCCTGCCTTCTTACATAGTAAGTCAAAAAAGCATTTTGCTTGGGGCTAACTACATGGCGAGGACATCTACAGGAAAATCTTGCTGCATAGCCAGCAGTGACAAATTTTAACGGTAGCACCCAGTACCCCTGCTCACATGTGGTATTTCAGACACATCTCTTCTGCTGCAACACATATTCTATATTTTGTATTTTTCTGTTGGGAGTCTTTGAGACACAGCCAGGCCACAAAGATTAATCTGATAATTTGATTTTCACAATTAATTATCTCCCAATAAGCAGCTTTCACCACCCCACACCTTTTGCAAGAGTAGTTATTACCCAGCACTGCCCTTAATTCATCACATCAAATTTGATCTCTCATGTCAGACACTGACAAGTTCAGGATAAAGTCACAAATGAGCACAGTGGAGCTTGGGGACAGCCGTCGAGACAGAAAAGTGACACCCTGGCTTAAGCCCACTGCCACAGGAAGGCACCGTGTACTACAAGGAGAGACATACGGAATTATCTATCGCACAAGCTGCTTCTCCTGACTAGTGAAAGGATGAGAAGAAAAACCATGGCCTCTTGTTCTCTAAAGAGACATGGTCCTCTTCTTTCTCCTTCCACCACCCTACTTTAGAGCCTGAAACAGTGCTGCTTCCAACACCACCTTGCTGTGCCTTCAAAGTGCCACCGAAGCCTCGCTCCAGTGACAAAAAAAGAAATTGTCACTGGGGATTATAATGCAGACAGCAGTGGCTACAAACAACCTAATTTTCCCCAGAGGCAGGCAGTGTATGTTTCTTGTTGTTCAGAGCCATCTGCAAGGAACTGGATATTTGCAAATAAAAGGAGATTAGGCCAAGGCATTAATCCAGCATCTGCTGCTCATTCATGTTATCCCCTGAAAGAGAGCCCAGATACAACATTTAAGTCACAACACTCAATTCTGAGCTGCTGCTAAATTAAAAAAGAAGATGATAATTAACAGACATTCAAAGTCGGGATGTTCCTTTTTATCCCAGCTAAGCCCCAGCAGCACTGTAAGACATGGAGCTGTTGAGGAAACAAAATGAGATTCCTTTTGGGGAAGGGCAGCTCCCCCTCAGCTGTGCTGACAGGACATGACTGGGAACAGAGTGGGAGCAGAAACAGAAATATTAAAAGTTTGTCCAGAAACCCTCAGCTCTTCAGAAGGCCTGACTTCTTGAAGTCTACCAAAATAGCAGGATAAGACTATCATTCCTGCAGCCAGATGGCAAAGCCTTCTGCTGCCCTGGGAAATCATTCCTGCTGTCAGATGGGAGGGTGCAGCAGAAAATGGCATCCAAGGCTTCTGCAAAAAGCTCTGCTTGTGCACTGCAACACAAGAGAGGGAGAGCAGCAACCCAGCAAGCTCCCTTCTGTTTTTTATTTGGGTTTTCTTCATATCCACAGCAACTATGTGGCTGTCAGGGATGCTTTTCAAAAAAAAAAAAAAATCTTGGGGAAAAACATCCAGTTAAGAAACACAGATGAAAAGCATTTAATGTCTGATGTCTGTGTATTGTCATTCTATCGGCAGCCACTTTCACAGAGAATTTTGCCTGACAGAGCTGAAAGAAGCTCAGCGCTGCTCAGAATTGGGGTTTGACATCTTTTCAGATGTAGCTTGGCACGGTCAAAGGCATCACACATGTGGCACCACCGGTATCCTCTGCCATGAGAATCAGGAACACAGTTCATGTGACAAACCCCGACCATGGACCACTGCTGTCTGACACTTTCAACTTTTTTTTTTTTAGCTTTATTTAGTTTACTTTAAGATGGAAAAAAGATGGTTCATCAGAGGTGCTTTCCCACAGCTTAAAGCATTGATGAGCCAATGTAAATTTTCATCAGCCCAGGCCTCATCACTTTACCTGGAGTTGCAAGTCTTTAGCAGGTAGCAACACACCTGCGGTGCTCCAACCTCTTTTTACATAGTTATAGAGGGCGAGAAGGTTTCACCTCAGCCTCCTTTTCTCCAGGCTTGTAATGCCTTATGAGACAGAACAGCATTCTGAACATCAACATTCAAATAAAAAACTAAGAATCTACAGCAGAGCACATCTCTCACAAAGACTGCAAGGAGGCAGACTTACCCTAGCCTGCTACAGCCTCCTTCTCCAAGGCAACTGCTAGGTGAACTGGTTACAACTCTTGGAGAAACTGTCCTCGGGACACACAACCATTTCCCATCTCCCACTGCAAGTGTTTGTGAAACCAGCCCAAGCACCACTCAACCTAAGCAGCCTTTTGACATCCAAGTGGCATTAAACCCACCCTGGCGTTCTCATGCCATTAGTTTAAATCATTTTTTACAGCCAGTTCTCTGATCAATAAAACGCAGAAACACGCCTGGAAAAAGGAATTAGCATCTGTAATCCCATGATTACATAAATCCCTTTGGTCAATCAGTTATTAATGGCTGTTAGATTTATTGGGGTTTATAGCAGGCCTACAAACTTGAGCCACCAGAAGTAGGCACCAAAGGAGACACCATAAAAAAAGTTATTTGATTACTGACTCCTCACAGCAAGTGCTGACAGAATACAAATTTGGCTTGCTTTCCCTCCTGTTAGCGAGCCTGCTAATGAGCTTGCCAATTAACAGCCAATCTCAAGACCTTGGAGGAAAAGCTGTCAAGAACATGAACTCCTGTACCCCGGAGGAGCAGCTGCAGGACCCAGGACTCGGGCCACCTCCAACACTTCTTGTTGATGCCACCAATGACCTTTATCTCCCACAACTCATTCCTCTCACCCATGAAATAAAAACACTTGTCACACATGCACATTATGGCTTCTAAGGTGCAGACACCAAAAATAAACACACACCAAAGAGTAATAAAACCTCCCTTGCTCCTCATCATTGTCGATGTCAAATGCCGAAAGTACTGGGAAAGTGCACAAACTTTAAAATAATAATGTTATTTAAAAAGTCACTAATTATACGTCATTGTGTCTCTCTCTTATTTTAGGTATGGTTTGTATTTTTGGATGTGTGTTTCTATGTAAGGAATAGAAGTCAAGCTGAGCAAGAAAATTAGGCTCCTAACTCCCTTTGGATATTTCTGTGTGTGTTGTCCCCTCATCAGCAATTAACTTACCACAGCTTATGACAGGAAGAGCAGAAGTGTAAATACCGCACCAGGTCAAGATCTATAATAACAAAGCTTCATGCCTTTCAGTGCGGCTGGCCCCAGACCTCCAACAGAGATCTGAGACCAACATTCTTCACCCCTCGAGTCCCCATAGAGGTTAAATATTACTGCGATGCTCATGTCCCAAGGGACTGTCGGGAAGAGAACAGGAGCTGGACTCCTGGTCTAGGTTTTCTTGCAGATTTATCAGTCCCCCATTTATTTCATCACACCACACGATGAGTAGCCCTCTGGAAATAACCTTTAGCAGAAAGCTCTGTTACTGAAATAAAGAAATACCATAGTTTCTCTGAAACTGTATCCTGCTGAAAGTAATTACGAGAAAGCTGGTGCTTAATGAAAGTTTGCTTTAATATGACTTATGCTATTCATAAGTTTGCTTTGGACAGCATCCAGGTTTTTTAAATTAAATATTAGCAGTCTGTTAGCCTATCAAACAAACCAAAGCATGTCAGGTTAGTATTTTAACCGTGTTTTTTTCTTCTCTCCCTCTCCTCCCAGCCTATGTTTGACTTAACTGACTTGCTGCTTTAAAGTCAGTAATCTCAAAAGTCTGAAGAGAAGATGCCACACTTTAATGATTCAGGAGCACACACTTTGTCGGGGTGATTGATGGATCAAATGCACATCGAGGAATGCAGCGTTTCTTTCATCCTTTCTGTGTCTCGTGGGGCTGAGAACCAGACTGCCTCTAAACCTCTTTGCTGCTAGCAACAATAATCAAATTATCTCATTCATTATGAATGTAAAAATCCATCTTGCTGTCCTGAAGGGATATTATTGAACTGACATTACTGCGGGAGCACCAAAGGTATACGTGCGGATTTATAACCTAGGATGCTGCCAGATAGATGCACCAGGCATGCTCGGCTCTCTCTAGCTCATTACACTCCTCCCTGGTTATTGCCAGCCCCAACCTATTTGGAACGAGATATTGAAGAGCTGCACAGACCCAGTGGTGACAGGTCCATCAAAAACGCAAGCAACAAGTAGGGTAACATTCACAGATGAATGTTAAAGAAAGGCTGATGTGTTAATCGAGGGTTGCACATCTGACAAAAGGCACAATTGTAGATGGGGAGCACTTACAAAAGCAATATTTAGTATTTACAGAGTGCTTTTCAACTATAGTTATTTACTTTCAGTGCTGCCTAATCAAGTAAAGGGCTGCAGTGTTTCTGATCTTGAGATGAGGGCCAAAAGATAGAAAACGTTTTAAAATAATATGCATGCTCTCCAAAGTGACTAACACATATATTCAAACACCCGTATCAAATTTGCTAGTGCAAGAACAGTATTTCTGACTACAGGCCCTGCCAATGGGATGTGAAAGGCAGGTCGGTTCTCTAAAGCGCTGACATCACATTTATTAAAGGTTTTACATATAAAGCTTAGTTAACAAACCTGCTGACAACGCACAAGTTGGGATAAATAAAAGCCTTTTCCTTCTCTGGAGCAGGGAGGCACTCCCAGATTAAGGAGGAGCTGAAAAGGTGTTATAACTCACCAAGGTCAGGTAAGGAGGCTGGGACAAATATACGCACCATTAGGGCAAATCTGCCTGATGGCTCCCAGAAAGAGAAAAAAAGGCTAGAAATCCTTTGGGACACAGAGTCCAAGGCAGCCGAGCATAAGCAATCAGAGGGAGAATGGAGCAGGAGGGATCAAGAGCGCTGCCAAAACTCTGGGGACCTGAAATAGTAGAGGATTTGTTAAATCCCAGGGAGCGGCCCCTGCTCTGTTTGGCAAGAGGATAAAGCAAAGCCCCCAGTGGTGCTGGCAAGTCTGGAGGGGGTGGAAGTCCCCTTCTTCTCTCCAGATCTGGGGAGCACAACCCAAGCTGAAAAGCAGGGCTGGACAGATGGGTACCACAAACATCTTTGTGCTCTTGCAAGATGCTGCAGGCATCTGTCCACCACAGAGGCACAGGGCAGTGGGCACGAGGGAGTCAGAAAGACCCCACTTGCCTTTTAGGCGCTGCACAAAGAGGCTGTTATTGATGTTGGTTAGGTGTTCGGCTTCACTCCTCACACCCACAGCTCCTTCTATGTCCCCCTGTGAGCCTAAAGGGAAAATCTGGGTGCTTTATCTTAAAAAAAAACCTTTCTGTGTCATCACAGCACTTGGCTACGCATCTTGGTCATTTTATTTTGCATATTACCCATAGCAATAAAAGAAGGAAAAGGTGCAAGATTCACTGTGGTATATCCAGTCTTGTGCTGGGTCTGACCACATTACACACCAGCAGTGAGCTGGACTCACAAGCACCAGCTGTGACTTTTCCTCTGCTCCCCCCAACTTCTACTTTGTACCATTGCCCTTGTGTGTTTTTGCATTTTAGGAATACCTCTGAGACTGCTCATTTATCTAGAAATCATCCTCACCACCAAGACAAGAGCACTGACTCCCCTCACCTTGCTCTCTAGAGAGGTAGAGAAAACAGAGCACCAGTAACACAAGTTTTGCCTGCAAAGGTAGGCAGATGCTTTAATTTTTGCCTCAGTGAAGAAACAGCCAGGGCCACGGAAAACACAATCTTCTCCCTCATTTTGGTGAAGGGACATTAATCCCACCCATGTGCAGATAACACTTTCACAGCGTGACCTGTGGGTGCAGCAGGGATTCGGTCACATCCCTCACCATAGCCAGGGTCTTCCTTTGTTCCCTATCTTTTTTCCTCAAACCTTCCTGGTGTTGCTGCTTCCCTTCCCCCTTCCCGTGCACTGGCAGGGATGCTGAATGCTGATGAGACAATACTTGATCCATCCTCAAGCACTTATTTTCGGGCAATTAACTTGGCATCATAGGAGCACTTAAGAAGCCTGACTTTCCGGAGTGGGAGACAACTGTCTAAAAAGCTAAGCAAGGTAGTACATTATTGTCAAATGTTTAAAAAAGAACAGGAAGGGCAGGAGGAAAAAAAAAAAAAAAAACAAGAAGAAAGAAACTAACACTTCGATAGAAGATGTTTGCTGCTGTTGGACCAAATCTGAGATCTGACAAAAAAAAGACAATCAGTTTGAGCAACCATTAGTGAGTCCAATACTTGCCACTATCAATTGTGTCTATAACAATTATGCTCTGCCATTCAAGGGTGGATGCTTTCTTTTTTGACACTGCCTGATTGTATGTCACCGATTCATCCTTGGAATAATTCATCAAGGCAAACCATCTATTTAGATAGAACACATTACTGTAATGTACTACTTCTTTCCTACTTCCAGTGGCAATAATTTACACATTATCAACACTGTACTGGACATTCCAGCTACCTCCTCACCTCACACATGTCCTGAAGACAAAGGAATTAGGGACAGACAGATAAGGAAGAAATTCCCCTACTCCCCATGTTTTCCAAAACTGTGCATTAAAAAATGTTTCCTTTTGCTTCACTGAATTGATGTTGGTTCTACATCATTATGTATGAAAGTCCACAAGTTGCAGATATATAAAAAAAATAAGAAAGAAGCTGCCATCTTCCTATCCACCAGCTCACACAGAGGAGCAGGGATCTCAAACACCCAGGAAGCTTAATGTTGTAATTTATTACTTATTCCCATTAACTATTCAGTGTTATAAATCAAGCTCTCCACATTCTAATACTTTATATAAATATATCATGTCTCTCGCACAATAGCATCCTACTTGCATACATTTACATTATTCCCTCAAAATAAATGTCTGTTGAAAAAATTCCAAGAATTTATTCCATGAAACACTATCTGTGCAGTCCTCTTCAAAAGGAGTTTAAAGGGAACAAAACCTAAAATAAAGGCAGGCAGTAAGAGGATCACTGAGTCCAACCACTTAACCTAACCCTGGCTCTAACCCACATCCCTAAGACCCTCATCTCCATGTCTATTTAACTCGTCCAGGGATGGTGACTCCACCACTGCCCTGGGCAGCATGTTCCAATGCCTGACAACCCTTTTCAGGAAGAAATTGTTCCCAAGATCCAACCTAAACCTCCCCTGGTGCAACTTGAGGCCAATATGGACACTTCCATCACTGATGAATTACTGGTTGCACACTAAGCAGCTGAAGAGTGTTCAGAATGAATTATTACACCCTTAACTTCAATCTTCCACCTCCATCCCCATAACACACACCTGCGTGCACTGGGCTTCAAAGCCACCAGGCTGTGACCTGGATCATGACACGCTGACCAGGACCTCTAACACATCAGTTCTGCCACTGCAAAACTCTCACTGATGACAGCACGATGGACAGAGTTTATCCTTCAGTTCTCAACAGTGGAAAATGAAAATTACCTCCTTTCCTGGACTTCTTTCTCACTCTTGGGCATGTTCTCAGCCCTTCATTTCAGCCACAATAACATCAAGTGAAACAAAGAGCTACTTTCAACCATTTATTATCTATTCATTCAAACAGCCATCTTAGGCTAGACCAGAGGTCTAGGCACGCTATTATCTTCAAACATCACCTGGTCCAGAGTGTTAGAACTAGACAACCATTTAGCCATAGCCCTCCACATGCTCTCCCAGGCTTCAGCAATTGAGGGACCCAAAATTAAGCAACACTCAGTGCTGCATGCAGGTCCTTCCAAAACTAATGGTTCCATCAGTGCTAACTCAGCTGCAAAAATATTTGTCAATGCTTCATTAATGCCAAATGAGCCCTGGAAGCAATGCAGGGTTTTTTTAAGAGATCCTGCAATACTTGAAAAAGGAAGGGTTTTTTTCTCTCTTCTTTTGGTTTTCTTGGCCCTCTCCTTTAAGTTTAAAAGCTGGTAACAATGTACAATCATTTACAGATTAACAGGTATGTATGCACATAGATGCCTGTGCATGCACGCAAGCCAGAGAAATCAGCAAGTCTCTCTTAGAAAAAGAATCCCACTGTGATGGTCTGGACTCAGTCCTCTATGGCCAAAATGGGGCATTTGCTGGCTAATTCTAATGAAAGCCTCAGGCAAGAGATTTCATCCAGGCAGATGTTTATTCGGAATGAACACAGCAACAATTATATCCCAAACGGGAATCAAGTTTGGAAATGCTTCAATTTCCTGGCCCTGGGTAGCACGTACCTTGGGGAAAGCACAGGTGCTCAGCAAGGCATTTCGGGACGTTTACGGACTTTAATACAAGCGCTATTTGGAAAGTATCACAAGATAATTTATCTTGGCATATTTATGCCATTCAGGCATGTAATCACCCCTCAAACTGTACCACCTCCAAGTTCAAAGGAGGACAGACTTGTAATAGAATCTTGTCATGGAATCACACAATAGTTTGGGTTGGAAGAGACCTTTAAAGTTCATCTAGTCCAACCCCCTGCCACGAGCAGGGACATCTTCAAGGATGGAGATGCATTTTGCCAGACTGAAGGCCCTCGATCTGCAGGAGGGAAGTCTGATGAGAATAAATCAATCTTTGCTGAGGAAACCAAATGAGATGGAAGAGAAGATGGAAGTCACACACAGACATAAAGCCACTGAACCTCAGAGCAGGATGACAAACACCACTTGCCCTCGCCATGGGCTTTGTAGCCCTCCTGAGCCCAACAATGACTGATTTCAGCACATTAAGACCCTAAGAGAATACAAAAAAAATTTTTAAAAAAAGGCATGCCATGTGTGGCTATATGATCTTCTGAGTTTTCAGAGGATTTTGCAAACTCCCCAAACCCTCTTTCATGGCAGACCCATGAAGATTATAATGGACATCCACACTCTTAGGGATTTTCAAGTTGCTTGACCTGAGAAGACAGACTTGGGCTTTACAAGCACTGCTGACTGGCCAGCCTAGCTTTTAAATTTCATGAGCCCTGAAATGAACAACTAACTCATGGAGATTATAGAACATATCATTTTGCTACAGCAGTTTTTTGGCTCAATAAAACCCAAAACAAAGGACTCACAGACTATTTTAATTTCCACCAGAGGTGTCGCCTGTGGAGTTTACAAGGTGCATCAACAAACTCTGACCCAGAGGCATTTTGTAGTCTCAGACTTGCATGGGTTAGGAGGGGCCCACCATTACTAGCACGGGGTTTACAGTCTGCAAAAACTGTAACATCAGCAGAGGGGGGAAAAAAAAAAAAAAAAGGAAGGAAGATATTAAGTTCATATATTCCTTTGGTAATGCCAAGGGATCTCAAAAACTCAAAGTACATATTAAGATGACACACAGCCAAGAGACAAGGCTTTTGCCTTTTCCTTAGATGCTGATGCAAAAAGGGCAAAAAAAAAAATCTGCAACCCAGCACTTTGCATACTCTGGTACCCAACCCCTAAAAGCAGCTTTCACGTACTCATGCTCAGTGATTAAAACAGCAGTGGACTGATGAACACTTAAATTGAACTGGGGCCTTAGAGAATATTAAGAGACCTTTTACATATCAAAGAACCTTCCTTGCAAATGCTTCAAACCCTCCATCAGAGCAAGGCTCTCCTTTTCCCAAGCCACTTCCTCAGTTAAGAGACAAAAAGGTCATAATCCCAAAAGGAACACTCTTCACTCCTTCCTTCCTCCAAGAATTAGAGGGGCCAAAAAAAATATTTTTTTTTAAATTTTTTTTTTAAATTTTTTTAATATTGTTTCACGGTTTTCCCACAAAAGCTTTAATAGTTTCCTCCAGGTTGTATTGAGAATTATTCTGATGAAATTCAGTAGGATTTCTAATTACAGTATCACAGTATGTTTGGGACTGGAAGAGACCTCAAAAGATCATCTAGTCCAATCCCACTGCCAGAGCAGGAGCGCCTAGGTGAGGTCACACATGAACATGTCCAGGCGGGTTTTGAATGTCTCCAGAGTAGGAGACGCCATAACCCCCCTGGGCAGCCTGTTCCAGTGCTCTGTCACTCTCACTGAGAAGTAGTTTTTTCTCAAATTTAAGTGGAACCTCTTGTGTTCCAGCTTGAAGCCACTGCCCCTTGTCTTATCATTGTTTGCCACTGAGAAGAGCCTGACTCCATCCTCCTGACACTCACCCTTTATATATTTATAAATATTCATGAGGTCACCCCTCAGTCTCCTCTTCTCCAAACTAAGGAGACCCAGCTCCCTCAGCCTTTCCTCTTAAGGGAGATGCTCTACTCCCTTAATCATCTTTGTTGCCCTATGCTGGACTCTCTCCAGCAGTTCCCTGTCCTTCCTGAACTGAGGGGCCCAGAACTGGACACAATATTCCAGATGGGGTCTCATCAGAGCAGAGTAGCGGGGGAAGGAGAACCTCTCTCGACCTACTCACCATCCCCCTTCTAATCCACCCCAGGATGACATTGGCCTTCCTGGCCACAAGGGCACAGTGCTGGCTCATGGTCATCCTGCTGTCCACCAGGACCCCCAGGTCCCTTTCCCCTATGCTGCTCTCTAATAGGTCATTCCCCAACCTATACTGGAACCTGGGGTTGTTCCTGCCCAGATGCAGGACTCTAACTGCATCACTTAAAACCATTCTCTGTTGACAGCACAAAACAAAAGTTTTGGATGAAGGATATTTCAACAGGTGTTGGAATAGAGATAAGAAAAAGGTAAAGTGAGGAAGGACACAGCATTTTTATATACAGTGGCTAGTTAGCATCTTAAAAAAAAAAAAAATCACGTGGGTGAAATATATGGCTTCATTTTTAATATCCTCACTGTCACATTTCTCAGAAGCTTTCAAAATATTATATTTATTATACATCTTTGCAAAACAGGCAGACTGGGGTTGTTCACATCTCTGTAGACATGCACATTTGAAGAGACCCTGAGTCTACACAGCTCAGAGATGTCATATGAATTAAAAACAGACTGTCTCCTAACGAAGTTCAAATAAGGAAAGCATTCAATTATGCATACTTCTCCAATGTTTGGACACTTTTTAAAGGAGAAAAAGTGTTGTAACTCAAATGTATTTAATCTAATGAAAAAACTACAATTGTTACTGCTGTTTCCAATATATTCAAATAAAATGTGGGCTGAGGATACTTCCCTTCAAGAATGCCACTTCAGGAAATTATATCCCACCCAACCCTTTCGCCTCATCTTTTTGTTAGTAAATCCTATAAACCCGCAAAATGCCAGAATTAAACACTAAGGTTGGCAATCTGTCACTGACATATGTTCCTGCCATTTTCGTTCCACCACAACCTGAGACAAAGCTGCAGTTTCAGCCTTTAGCGTGGAATTTCTTAGCACCATTATTTGCTGGCTTTCACCCTCCCCCTCCCCCTGCTCTAATCAATGTGATTTACTTTGCTGGCCCAACAGTCAATTTTTCAGGAGTCCTTGGAGGGGGGAGGGAACCAAACACAACAAAAACATTAAAAATAAAACAACATCGAAACACAATCCAGCTTGCAGGGACTTGGACACTCTGTGCACATAACAGCACGTTCTGAAGCGACATCACTGGCTTCCACGTGACATCAGACATCCTCCCGATACACTGCCATGACAAAATACTTTCTTCCCTTTGGGAAACTCTCAGCACAAGCTAGCTAAACATTATTTATGGTTTCAAGTGTTGCTTTATTTATAGTTAAAATTCTCCCTGTTCAGAAGAGAGAGAGACTGAGTAACATATTAGGAATGTTTCTAGGGAACAGGGGGAAAGAGGGAAATGGGATCATTCATAACTCCAGAAATATTTACAGGTTTTATGCAAAACTTAAAATTGGAGCATCATAAAACCCAAAACATTAAAAAACCCACCACAAAAAACTTAACACCCAAACAACCATAAGCTGGTAGTCTGCCAAGCTACAGGTGGGATTTGTAAGGAAGATTGCAGCTTTCTTGCTTGGAGAAGAGAGGAAAGCATGACTTCCGGGAAGACTAAACACTTGAGGTAGACATATTTTCTCAACATGTGGGAAGCGTAAACAGATGTTACCTAGGAGGTCTGGCACGACAGCATCTCCAAAACACGAGAGGGGTTTTAATTTGGAATTTGTTTGCAATTTGGAATTTGTTTGGGGGAAAAAAAAATTGCAGGGGTGGCAAATACAACGGCTCCCACAGCCATCACTCATGATTACAGGTGCTTCATACAGCTGCAAACTCAGTGCAGACCCTGACCTTCCCAAATTTTGCAATTTTCAAATCAAGGCTAGGGAGATCCTTTCTTGTGAAGATACCTTTGGATAGCAAGGGCGTAACAAGGTTTGCCTGAGGGCAGACAGGCAAATAAATCCATGGGAGAACTGGGAAAAGCAAAGAGGACGCACACCACCAGAACTTCTGGTACCTAGTTCATCATGAAGCAGGACCCGCATCAGTAATGACAAAGAAATGATATCATAATTTGTCTGGTAACAGCTACAGGCATCACCATTTTGCAAAGAGCTGGCAGCTCCCAAATAGTTGACTTCCAGAGAGTTCAGTTAAATATAACCCTCTCCGCCTGAGCCAGGAATAAAATCTATTTCATTTAATGTGATTTCAGCTAAATCTGAAGAGCCAACTGCCAAAGAGTTACATATTGATTATGCCACTTCCATTCTGATAAAAAAAGACTTAGAAATAGCACCCGGAATCCAATATTTTCCCTGACTTCTTTAAGTTCTGCTACCAAAGGTTGTCTGTTTATTTTTATTTTAAAGTAGCATACTCACAGGTATCCCCTCCCAGGTCTTCTTGGACTTTTATCAACCTGTACAACAAATACACACATACAACCATATCCTCATGCATGTACAAACCAACACCCATTCCTCCACATATGTATCCTCAGGGAAGAAAAAACAAGGAGACTGACATCTTTTCAGTGGTTCACACCAGCAAGAAAATTGGGACTTGGGGTTTTTTTTGCTGTTGGCTAGACAAGGATTACTCACGGCTGCTGGTGGGGGTAGGCACTCATGCTGCTTTGTATAAAAATAAATAAGAAAGAAGTGTGCTATTTGTGTATGTGTATATCACATACACCAGGGAAAACGCCTGGTTTGATAACCTCTTCTATTTCTAGTGCTTCCCAGTGATTTAGCTCTCTACCCAGAGGGCTTGTAGGCAGACACACAAGCAGTCTTAATACCCTCCCCTAGCTCATTAAAAATATCAATCAGGGGAGCTCTCTTCTGAAGCTGAGTGAGCATCATCCACCTTCCAGTAACCAAAAAAAAACTGAGTGTGTAAATCCTGCTCCGTCATAATAGAAGCAAAAATGAGCTGCAAGAAAAACAATGTATAAGGACATCATATGGTAGCCATTCAAAGTAGGTATGAAACCCTAGTAATTATGTGTTTGCTGAAAAGGCCAGTTTCAAGATGGACCTAATCACCAGCAAGTGCTTCACTGGGGCCAGATGTCCCAGGATCGAGCCTGCCTCACCATCCTCTTTCTCTGCAAAGAAAGTTAAAATCTTGTTTCTCATGTGTATAAAAGCATGGCTGCCTTCCACACCTAGTCTCCTCCTCCTCCTCCTCCACTCTACATGGAAAACTTTAATTTCTATGCTCTGAAACATCTCAGATCTGAGATCAAGAAAGTTCAACATAATTTTTCCTTTAATTTCTCTTTGTACCAAGCTACAGACATGGAACGGCACCGACATGCATTTCCAAACTAAAATGGGAACAAGTCAAAGGCGAGAGCACAAAGAGTGAGGCAAGAGCAACAAGTTATCAACCACCAGCTTACTCTTTAACACTGTTTTTCTTAAATAAATAAATATTTAAATAAATACTAATAATCCAAAACCCATGTGGCTTTTGACTTTCATTTGGCACAAGGACAGCAGCCCAGTTTCTGGTCACTTGATCAATAAGTTCCCAAGATCCAGGTATGCTCCCAGCATCACCTTGTCGGAGTTTCTCAGTTTGCACAACTTCAACTCAAAACGTAGCTCCAGCCCTCAGCAAACAGATGCCAGAGGCTGGGGATTGAGATCAGCTTCTGTCCAAGCCCTCAGATCCTCTTTGGGGAACCACCATGAGGAAAGACAAGTGGGTGTTAGGGAATGATGTACCTGAGCTCCCAACACCAACATCTGGCTCATAACTCTGCACCATGCTTCTGCACCTTATTGCTTTGATTTAAAAAGCTCCTATTTATAGATCCTTAAAAGAACTAAAAGCATGGGGGGCAAAAAAGGAATGAAACACCATTTGTAGAGGTTTAAGAACTAGTATGTTTCCTCCACAATTGTTTTCAGCCATCTCTTTTTTTGAAATCTGGTGCCATTGAAGTCAAAACACAAGTTGCTCATAATTCACTGGGAAATCCCCAAAGAGAAACAATCTTCAAGATACCCATTAACTCAGAAATTAAGCATTAACCCACTCTGTGTGGGCAGACCAGTAGACATGAAATGCAGGAGGGGGCCCAGTAAAAAGGTGGTACAACAGCAGCTACTTTTCAAAGATGGGGCAAGGAACACAGTAAGCCATAGAGAACCATAGGTAGCACTGCCAGTGGGACAGTGTCTATCATATGCTGCGTTAAGTCTCCCAGCCTTTTAAGAGTAATTATCTATATGCTTAAATCACTGGTATTGTGCATTAATATCACGCCTTAGAGCTCCTGCCTACAGTTATAAACCAGATTTCTTCCAACCTTGGAAACCGAGTGGACCTGGGTTTGGCTTCTGCTTTGACAGCAGAATAAATTGTAACCCCAAACAGCCAAGCCAGCTGATGGTCGCTCAACCATGGAAAGGGCAGGCAGAGCCTAACAGGGAGGTTTCAGCAGCAGCCAAAGACTAAGACTGTACAAGAACTGGTATTGCAAGGACAAACATCATTAGTGTCCAGATCCTTATTACAGCAGTGTCACTCATTAAGCGACTGATGTCATTAGAGCAGTGCCAGCAGCAAAGCACCACAAAAAGAGACAAGTTCATCACCTTTGGTTTCATCTGAGCATCCTGGAGTTTCAACCTTAGCTTCCCTGTGAAGCTGCCGATGGAGCAACATATCCCACATCATGCCAACACCAAGCACCAGCAGGAATTCAGAGTCTCTAAGCCGTTCTCTTTTTAAATAAGTGAAACACAAACTCACACTGAGTCACCTCCCTGTTTCAGAGCCTACACCAAGATGCCAATTTGCTTAACATGTAGAATTTAAGCTGCTCCAAAATTAATTATAAACATTCGCCTCACTTAGCTGAAATCTATTTGGCACAACAGTCAATTGTCAGATTAAAACTCCAGCCTGTCCAGCTCATTTGTCTGACTTAAGAAGTTAATACCTTGTCATATTACAGGTGACACACTTTCCTCATTCCACTTCACATAACCTTAATTGCTGATTTTCTTCAGTGCCTTGGTTGGGACCAAAATGACATACATACATGTTTACTGAACATACAGTACCGTGCAGACACCAAAGCCAAACTTCCTTACATGGAAAAGTGTGCAGAAATGTGGTAAGACTTTCTTCTTTTCAGATACATATGTACAAACATACACAGAGAGTAGTTTGCTGGCAGAGCATCATATTTTATTTTTGGCAAATACTTGGCCTGGCCTCTTATATACCAGGAACACAAGCTAAAAAACTCCTTGGAGCTTTCCTAAGAGAAGTAAGAAGAAATTTCACTCTGCTATGTTTCACTGTGCTTATACAAATGAGATTCGTTTGCAGACTTGTAAGTCTACAAAACCACAGATCTTTGGTTTCCCCTTCTGCCTCAGAGTCCATGTCAAATAAAGACAATTATCCTTTTCTCCCACCTTTTTACCATCTCCTCTACCCAGAGCTGTATGTTCTTCAGGATGGGAACTGTGTTTAAAACCAAAACAAAAGGGGCTCTCACCTTCACTCTCACAAAGAAATGAACACTAGCTAGTCTGCTTTCATTTTTAGGTATAGATACAACTTTCATAAACATGTAGAAATAATGAAAATATTCCATCAAAACCAGTATATTGCACAATGGGTTTGAGGAAAGGAAAGGGAAATTCACCTGGAGGGCTTGTCTACACTGGAAAACAGAATTGTGTTAAAATACGACGCTTGAAGAGCGACAGAAACACCTGGGATAAGATTTTTAGATAGCACTGTTCCTATAATTTTGTTTCAAGATAGGTGCACAGATTTGCACCAGACATAGACCTGCCCTTCAGCATACAAGGGAGCAGCTGGTTGACATCGCAATTGCCCTCTAAGGGTACAACACTTCGGGACAGTTCAAACAAAACTCACCCACGTACATTCCACCAGGAAAAAAAAAAAAAACCACACAACAAAACAACAAAATAATTTCAAAATGCAATTCCAGACCTAAAGTTTATACAAGCCAAACCAACAGCATGAGAAGGACCCGAACTACGCCTGCAGGAGTGCTCGGTCTTCAAAAACCAAGTGCTATAAAAAAGCTTCCTTCAATGCTACAGGATAATGATGGAGTCAGCACAAGGTTTAGTCAGTGTCTTATATTAATAATAGGGTGTGTAGTGTGGCACCACCTAAAGAGCATCTCTTCCTGCCAAGCTCAGCTGTTGTAACAGTAGTTAGAGTGGTTGCGTCCATAACCACGTGCATCTCATCCCACCTCCTATCAAATACAACCCCAGTTCAAGATGGAGCAGGGAAAAAAACCACAACCACCACCTCGGCAATTCTTGCGACATTTGACAAAATGTTCTTCTGTGACAAGAAAGTTATGAAGACAAAAACAACATGATGGTTCTTGGGTTTTTTTTCCTCCCCAGAAATTTCCCTCTAATAAATTAGATAAGGAGCTTCTATGCAAGAAGTTTTGCTGAAAAAAACCAAACAAAACAACAACCAAACAAAAAAACCCCAACTTTGCCAGTATTCTTATTTTCAAAAACATGTTTATCCACTCATTGTAGATTGTGCATAAGACTTCAGCCTAAGGATCAAAGAAAACATGTCAAGAAAGGTCTGGTGCGTGCTGTTCACAAGCAGGGAGCTACAGGATTTCCCTCCTCCTCCATTTCTCCATGCCTTGCAAGTCCAAACTGCTTTCTCCAGGCAATGGAAAAAAAATTCACCCAAAGCAAGGATAACCCTGCTACATGCAGAAGAACAACCACCATTGATGGCCGTGTTACTTCAGACGTACAACATTTTAGTTTCCCTGGGGCAAAATTGTTTTAAGGTGCATGGAACGCTGCAAATGATGGTAGATTGATAGCTGTTAAAAAAAAAGTATGTATGTATGTATGTATGTATGTATATATATATATATATATATATATATATCCTTTTTCTTTCCTTGTCTTAACTTTAAAGTCATAAAAAATAATAAATTCAGACCTACATCCTGATAAACAAAACCACAGCGGAACACAGTATAATTTCTCTTCTTTTGCTGCCGTCTACATCAGCTTTCTTAATTCAAGCCATATTTAATCTACATGTAGGAAGCTCACATTTGTTTCTAATAAGAGAAAGAAAGTAATGAAATGTCAAGGAACAGTTTCCTTAGGCCAGAGACTTCAAAGGTGAGTCTGGCAGCTTGTCCCGCATTTACTGGTTGCATCAACCTTAAGATTTTTTTAAAGAGCAACTGCCCATTTAAAATAATTATAAGCTGCAACTTAAACCCAAATAGCACATGAACGTATGATAAAACACACCATCACCCACATTTCAGCATCAGCCCTATATCAGAGAACACGCAGCTCCAGATGCTGGATTAAAACAATAAGTACAAGCTGAAAATAAGCATATAATTCTTTCAGCTAATGCAGAAGGGTCATGCTGCTTAATGTAAAAGCACTGTTAAATGAAAGTATGGGCTACATTATCTCAACATATGAGCTACAACAGCTGCTACTTCTTCTGTGCCTACCAGCTGTACCTATCCTGGAGTAAGGGACAGAGATCCAAGAAAAAAAAAGTAATTCCACAGAGGAATTATTTCTTCCCCTAGGTATTCTCTTAGAATCAGGATAAACAAAGAATATATAAGGAAAAAAAAAAAAAAAAAAAGACAGCCTGCTTATTGCTTTTGCTAGTAAGCAAACTGGACTGCTGGTGCAAGACAGTCTTGCTACTCCTGAATCCAGAGCAAAGGTTTGCCTGGGAAGGGGAAACCCTTAAAACAAGGACCAGAGCGACTGAAAATGAGCATTAGGATCCAGGTTCAACACCAAAAAAAACAAAATGAAAAGGCAGCGATACCTCTGTATCAGTCAGCATATTACAAAAGCTGAAAGGTCTAGGATGTGCAAACATTGAAACAGTCAAGATTATTAAATAAGCAGCCAATTTGTACATTGCAGGCACTGTTCCTAAACACAAAGTGTACCTTCTAATTGATACCACTTTTTAACATGTGTCTGCATGCCTGTATTTATAAACACATACAGACTTCATTGTTTATCATCTTTGGACACACACACTGAGTCAGTAGATAAAGGAAAATATGTTGGAGCAGTATTTAAAATGACACCCTTTACAAATGAAACCATCTAAATCCGGTGTTAGAGAATTAATGAGCTTCTCATGTAAATCACGCATAATTTACAGGGGAATTTGTCCTTGTGCCAACAGCCACTCGCGCTGCATAATAATGAAGGCAGGGCTTTGGAGACGCAAAACTACCCGCAGCCCATTGGAGTCCTACCTCTGCTTTTCCCTGAGTAACCAAAACACGATAAACCCTTTCCAAGAGTAATAATACGAGGCAGCAAACAACAGAGTCTTCAGCTCCCCATTTTTCTTTCCCACCTCTGGCACATTCATTTTAAGGGATTTTAATTCTCACTTAAGAGAGCATTTTGAGTTTGGGCACAGCCCAGATTTGGGTTGTATACCTGAACATTAAATCTTGGTAACACCCTTGAAGGCATCAGCTGTGTTTTAAGACAAAAAGGAGAGGCAGCAACAGTAGAGGAGCAGAGAGCACCTCTACAAGAGAAACACAGCCGATGGACGCAGACTCAGGGCCACACTGCAAACACATTGGTTTTGTTTCACTCAAACCCCTCTTGAGGGACAAAACCTGAAAAACCTCACAAAAGCAGCCCTGAAAAAGCACATTTCTCTTTTTGCTGATTAATGTAGCAATCACAAAACCATAGCCTTGCGTACCACCATCCCACCTCACTTCTCACCAACCTCAAGAAGGAGCACCCCAACAAGCTGCTGCTCAGCAGGACACATCCCTCCAGCATCCAGCCTTCTAGCAGAAAAAGAGCTAAATGCCTTTTCCCCAAGGCCAGCTGGTCCCCATAAGGGTTTCTGCCAAGTAACGAGGCCGGGCTGGGGGCCCAAACTCACCACACATGGGCAGCCCCTCCTGTCCCGCATTTCTGAAGTAAAACAACTTTCGGCCCCTAGTTTTGCCTTTCCTTATCAGGGGACTGTGGCTGCCTGGGTTCGAGGGGTGTGCAGAGAGCTGGTGAGGCTCCCCAGAGGTAGGGATGGGAGCAGTAGCCTGGGGCATGCATGTGAAGCACATAGTTGTCCTTCCCTCTCAAAGCCACAAAAATAAACCTGTTTCTGTATCACCTCCACAGCCTCTTCTAAATGTATTCACAAGGGCTCCCCATCTGTTCCTTTCTGTTTTTACAAAGCATTCATATTTGACACCTGGGCAATACAAAAAGGCATTCACCTATCCTTTCCTACCACTCCACTTAGCAGCCACACAGAAGAGCTCATTAATTTAAAAAAAATAAAATCAAACCGAGGCAAAGGAAACACATATTATAAAACATGGAGGAATCACACTGTCACATTGTGCAAGAATGTGCAGGAGGAAGCAATAAAACCAGGAGTTTGATTTCTCAAACAAAGGCCACATTGTGCCTGGCAGCACTCATAGCTCCCAGGAGCAGTGACCATCACTGCTGATGGAGCTGAAAAGCAGATCCCTGTTAGCATCATACATGGGTGTCAGCTGTAAGAGCCTTCTCAGGTGCCACCCCTTTCCCCCAAATTGAGTTTTTTTTCTGCTGAAGGTCCCACCCACAACTGCTGGGTGGGGCATTTATTATTACACAACAAAGCAACTCGTGTAGTAGCATCGTATCTGGATTTCTCTACCATTTTCCCTTTGTTGCTAATGGCCTGCCCAGTCCAACCCAGTTGTATTTACTCTTTTGAGATTTTCCTGCCTCCTTTTCTCCTTCCAAGCCTCCTTCTTTGCCATTCTGACTAGTCAATAGCTTTTACTAGTACCAGTCATTAAACATCCAGCTCTGAGACAAGACCAAAGTGCCCAGCGAAACCCAAAAAACTCAACATACAGAGTGCAGTGTATGTCCTAGGGACATAAGCTGATAATGTGTAGCAAAAATATCACTTGAAGTTCCCACTTCTCAGATTTACTTAACATTAAAATAAATCAGAATACCCCCTTTACATTATTGGTTTGAAAATCTGATGTTCAACAGACACCTTCTTCTGTATTTCTTTGATTTTTCTCGCTGAGTTGGCCCAGCAAAACCTATGGGGGTTTTTGGTGGTGAACTCTTTTCTGTGGGACTGAAAACAGCACGATTCATGCCTCATTTTGCATAGCAAACTTGGCATAGGAAGAAACACACCCAAAATTTCACTGATCTGCCATTGTGCCAAAGAGCATCAACACCAAAGCTGGTGCCAGGTCCTCTTGGAAATCCTACAGCCTGTGCCAGCTGAGCAGTCACTGAACAAACTTCTCCCATACACCACCAAGATCTGGGATTTTCTTCCAGATACGGGATATGTAACTGTATAATTGTATCTTGCAGCCTGGATGCAGCCCCTGGGACATGAAGTCCTGCACTCATCTGAAATACTCATTAAGTAAAAAATATAGAAATAATGGACTCTTTGTCTGTGGGTGGTCAGGAAATGATGAGTTAAAGCTCTAACTAGCCCCAATTTCTCCTTAGTTTATCTCAGTGGTCATTATCTGGTCATTACTGGTGGAGATAGAGGCCCCTGATGCTTCCCTATAATGCAGGATTGGCTGCATGCCTCCACATCATCCCACTGTTACGAGCAATTCATGGCAGCCAATAAAAGTGTAATCTTGTGCCATATATTTGCGGACATCTCCCTGCAAAATAAAACCAAAAAGGAAGCAAATTCCTGTGAAATGGCATCTCATGAACGGAGCTGGTGAAGAAGGAACAAGCCCTTCTCTCCTTCTCTTTGCAGCCCTTCCTCAGGACAGACCCATCCACCCCTCCTTACACGGAAGTAAAATTAATTCCTGCTCTTGTATTCCTCCTAATCAAGCTTCTCAGAGCGGCCTAGAAGTACAAACATTTGCATAGTGACTTAATTTTTAGATGCAATTAGGAATTTTTTAAGAAGTCTCCCCAAGCCAGGTGCTTCACACACCTCCCTTGCAACGGTGAACAAGTTTCTTCCTTCGAGCTGCACAAGGCAGGCAACACTCATGAGCCTTTAAAACCCACCAGATGACAGACATCATGACCATCTAAGAACATAAATTATTGATATTCCACCATATCTAAATTAAATGGCGGGGAAAAGAAAAATAGATCCCCTCCAAAAAAATCAACCACCAGCCCACTACATAGCCACAGTTAAGTTTGTTTAAAACAAAAAGCAATCCTCCTCCAGCTGCCACAGATTTTAAACGTTACCTTTTTTTTTTCACGTTTCCTAAGGAAGCAAAGCAACTGGCCTTTCTTTGGCTTCTTTTATTTGCCTTCCCTCCCCACCCTGTATCTCTGAACCCACCAGTTGCTTTCAATCACGTTTGAAAGAAGAGTAGAAAGATAAACTGATTTTTTTCATGATTTGTGAACACTGGCAGCTGGACAGAGGAAGAGATGCCAATCAACCCACTGCCTAGGGAAAAGCAGGTAGAATTCAGCTGTTAAACGCAGCTTGGAAGTGGATAGGTGACTAATTAGTAAAAGCAAGGAAAAAAAAAAAGTAACGTTTCCCTCAAAACCAACAGAATTAAACAAAACAGGGACTACAACATGCTGCACAGAAGATCTCACATTAAAATCAGCTTTAATGCCATAACACAAGTCAGAAAACAAGACTCCCTGCAGTACAACCCAATGCTGTTCCTGCGCTGTGCAGCCCTTCCTCTCTGCCTCCAGGAACAATTTATTATAAAAACATTAACCAGAATGCAAGAAGCAGCCTGGGGGGCATTTTGTCCCCCATCCCCTTCTTCTCTCCCCTGACTCCAATTTTATTTTTCCCACTCCATTCCCCAGGGACACCTCCTCACTACACTCCTGCTTTACACATGGTCCCAGCAGCTATTCCATTTCACCAAAATACAGGGTACACCTTGAATATTAAAGCCACATTGTACATGCACAGATTTTCCCCGCTGTGCCCAAGAAGTCACTCTCAGCTTTTTTTATTTTTTAATTTACGGAGCTTGCAGCTGCGTAAAAATGTTTGAGCCCTTCCTCTCCAGGGACTCACGTCTTGGTTACTGCAGCATCCTCTCCCGTGCCCTCACAGAAAATCATCTTAAGGCATTTGTTTTCTTTCAAAACACTGCTGTGAAGATCCTTTCCACACCTTGTTGCTTTGACCGTGTCCCACTTCCATGTTTTCGTTTCGTGGTTACCTCTACTTCACACATCAGTGCTTTTAGCTGAAACACTTTTTTTTTCATGGCTTATCTCCAACTCGAACATCATCTCTCGCTCTACTGAGATGTACCTATACTCTGCCACTAACAGCAAATTTTCCCCCTGAATTTCTGTATTTGAAAACCAAACCAACATACTTTCTCTTCCACTGGCATGCAGAGAAGAGCCACACGTTGTTGAAATCCTCCCCTAAATCTCTCCCTTGCTGCAGTGCAGAAGACAGATGCCACAGCTGGTTTTGAAGTCCCACAGACACAGATATGCCAACCAGGGTATAAAAAACCCCACCCTGGTCTTGTAAATGCCACTAAAATCAATGCTCCAAGCTCTACTTAGTGTGTTTATATGCAGGGTTTTAAATAGCCGTTTCTTTCTGGCACGCTGTGGCTGATGACTGATGTGGGCCACTGTCCCCCTGCCATCCTCAAAAGAAATCTAATAAAACAAAAAACAAACAAAACAAAAACCCAAAACAAAATCCAACACCACCACCACCACCACCAAACCAAACCAAATAAAACCAAAAAACTAACATACAAACCACAAACTAAAGAAGAAAAACCAACAACAATCCCTTACAATGGAGGGTTCTGGGCTGGGTGCCCTTTTCTGCTCCACAGTTATCCAGCACCCAGCACATCTGGTCTCGCTCCACATCTCGGGCTCCCAGATGTTATAGGAACAGGATAATGTTTGGATAATGACAACCACATGCTCTTCTGTTTGCACTACAGCACCTTGGTGGCTGTCAGCATGTCTTACTTCAACCTGCACCTTGCTATCTCTACATAGACATTTTGGAAGAGTCCTAAAAAACCTTATTTCCCATAAAATCACAGGGGTAGGGTTTGGGGTGGGAGCCAGTTGGCATTCTCAGGCCTCTCCCCCACCAACATATTTTGATATCTTCATTGTTTTCCAGCTGGGTCACTCCTGCCAGTCAGAGCCCTGCTTCTTTTCAGCAGAAGGCAGGAGGAGCCCAAATTAATAAAAAACAGGCAGGTTTCTGGTTTTCATCAAAATCCACAGGGTTCTGGCCAGCATGGAGAGGAGAAACCGCTTGACAAAGGTTTTGGAAGACAGCAAAGCAAAGTTTCTTTTAAGAAGCTTAATTTCGTTAAGGCTTTTTTAAATGTTGTCTTCTTAGAAGGCTGCTGTAATTTCTCTATATGTTGAACAGCAGGCATGAGACATGTTGGATGGCACTGTCAAATTTGGTGTCAAATTTGTAGGAACGGTAAGAAAGCAAAAATAAACATTAGGTTCAATGTGTTTCTGAGTTCCTTAGGCTTCTTTGAAAGCAATGTAAGGAAGAAGATTTGGAGGAAAAAAAAAAGCCCCAGACAGTCAGACATTATTTTCTCCATGCACACTATATATCTTGACTAGCTATTTGGCATTCCAAACCTTGCATCTGCAAAGAGAATAAAGGAAGACAAAATGTTCTGCAAATGCAAATATACAACTCTACATTAAGCTGAGTATCTCCTGATATCTCTATTTAAATGAAAGCAGTGCTTAAATTCTAGTTTTGGAGTACCTGAACTCCACTGAGGAAAAGCAGTTCTTAAAAAGATCTATTACTGAGCAGTCTGTTGGATGACACATCTGCTTGTTAATATATAGGAGGCTGGGGAGGCTGTGAGTGATGGATTCTGAAGTATTGCCTATCCCCAGCAAATCAGACTGCTTTTTGTCAAAGGAAAAACAGAGGTCTCAGAAACCAAGAGTGGGAGAGAGAAGTTCTAACAACAAAAATATAACAGTAATAATTATTAGCTTCCATTGTTTCTGCAGACAAAAGGGCAATCACTTTAATTCTTCTGCATCTTGCCAAGCCTCTTATTTCTTACTCTAACAATTAGCATGCCACATGAATATGAACCAGGATACAATTATTGAAAAGGAGGGAGATGAGGGGAAAATGACTGCACACTCAAATATTTCACTTTGAGGAACATCTCAGTGAAGCCCGCTCAAACACGCTATTAAATGAAGTAAAATGAGAGAAAAAACACGGTGGAAGAAGAGATGTGTAACCAGACTCCCAGTTCCTTTTCCTACATGGGCTGTGCGGGGGAGAGAACTATTCCCACATTACTGTTGAGGATTTTGTGTCTGCACGTCTCCTCGCTGCAACGGTGCTGGGAACTGGTAAACACAAAATGTTTCTTCTTCAGCTGATGCCTATCCAAGACATTCAGAGCATCACAGGGCAATCGGAACCAGAAGACAACCTGGAAGAAGGGTCCAGAGGACTGCAGGATTAATTAACTTGGGGGTTTATATACACAGAAGTTGCCTTGTGGTTTTTAACCTTTTTCAGCCTGCAGACAATGAAAAGATCACGTACTCTGCGATTCCTGCAAAGGTCCTTACAGTCACAACTATCACCCAGGATACCCATCGTGTGACAGAGGGATAAGAATTTGGCAGTTTAGTCAACTTTGCTTGCAGAGGAGGCAGCTGCTCTGCGGTGATGAACCTTCAGCTCGGGCTGTGAGGGGCCTTCCCTTTCCTAGTATAGCACATGCATATACATTACTTCCATACACATGCAGAGGATTATATAAACCTTCCCAACTAAAACACTCAGCCCTCATCCTTCTTTCCCTTAGGAGCAGATGAAAGAGCACATACAGATGTGCACTGCTGGAAGTCATTTGAGAACTGCAGTGATAAGGGCGATATCAGAAAATGCCTGCGGAGAGAAAAACAAAACCACACGAAACCAAGGCAAAGTGGTGTGTCCACCTGACCTGGCCAAATTGATCAAACAGATTTGCTTTCAGTTAAAAATGACCTTCAAGGGAGTGTTTACAGTCCATATATGTGAATACAAAATATGCTTTTTTTTTTCCTAATAGTGCAAACACAGAAGGAAGAAAAAAACTGCTTTCCTTCAGAAACCCTAACTACGAACTTCCCGACATAGCTGCAGCTAAGCCCCTGCCTAAATCACACATGTGTTCTGCATTACTTTTTACTGAGTTTTCAAACTTATAAAAGGAGAAATTAAAAGAAAATCTCAATGACTAGTCACACAACCGATCTTTCTGGGCTCATAATCCCGCAAACCTTTACAACCTAGTCTTATTTTAAACACTTGGGTAATCCTGCTGAAGTCAGTGAGATTACTCACGGATGTGAAGTCAAAGATGTGACTCGCTGGGTGTCCCCACTGATGGACAAGACATGACTCCCACAGAGACCCTCTTGAAACGCAGAGCAAGCACTGGCCACAATGGTGGATCTTTCATTTTTTTTTCATATTTTTTCAAGGGGAAAGTTAAAATAAGAAGTGATGCAAGCACAAGATACATAGGCCACTCATCTCAAGTCTGCAGAAGATCAGAAATATCTCAAAGGTGACTTGGGAACCAGGGATGGGATGAAATGTTAATGCAACCCTTGCCTGACCCACAGTCACACAGTAACTGCTAAAGCCATAGAGGATTCTAGCAAAAAATGAATATAACCTGCAGCGTCTTTACAGAGACTCAGCAAAATACAGGAAGGTCACCAGCTAAGTAAGCATCAAACAAAGGATTATCTTCATTTATAAGGAAGCCATTCCAGGAAGAAACCAGACCAGGCGATTTCCATCTCCACTGGGACCATTGTCTACCTGTTTGAACATAAAGGAATCTAATTATCCATAATAACTCCACTTCAGGACAGTAAAAATCAGCCTGCTGCCCTGGAAGAAACACACGTTCCACAGATACCTAGGGTTTGCTAGTTTTTTTTCCTTTTGCTGGTCTCCAGTTGAAGTGTGGGCCGCTTCTAGCCCTGATTCTTGTTTAAAGTCACATGAACCTGGGTATAACATTTCAAGCATCCAGGTCTGGATTCCTTAATTGCAACTTTCTGTGACTTCATGATTTATTCATCTCAGGATGCACTCAGAAGTCTAGTGTATCGCTGTGATCCCCACGCAGAACACTGTTAGCTTTTAAATTTCATAAACCACCATGTACTTGACAAGTTGAAAAGTTAACAAGGGTTATAAGGCAGGGAAAAAAAAAAAAAAAGCCAAACACGCTGAGCTCTGATCAGAAAAGCCCCCAGAACTCCAGGCTTTTCAGAAGTGCAGCACACAGTTTGCTATTGAAAAGGGAGTCTCTATTACGATATTGGCTTTATGGCCCATGTTTCCCCATTCCTTAGCTGAGACAGAATACATGTCTCCTCTTTAATGAAAGCCATACTTACTTCATACACACTGGCTGTAAACTAATATCAAACAGGATCTCTGTCTAACTGGGAAATGAAGTCTCGCTCGTGGCTTTTTCTAAGACCTTTGAACAGGAAATGGCTTGTGAGGCCACTGACTCCTCCAGACACCTGTGAGCTGGGAGGAACCCCACAAAAACCTGCCTGTCGTCCCCCCAACCCATCAGTGACCACCTCCACACTGAATTCGGGGGATTCAGAGCAAGAGAGGAGAAACCCTGCAAATTTGGAAACAAGAGATCTTTGTCAAAAGGACTATTCAACACGCTTTATTTAAAAGAAGAAACCTCTATAGAAAAAGAAGTGCCAGAAAATTCAGTCTGGGAAGGTGGGGGGGTTCCTATAAGGGTAAATCAAAGTCCTCCGCCTACGATCTGTAGGAAGAACATTACAGGCAGACACACACTATGCTAGGTATAATAAAATGTGGACTTGGCATTGTTAGGCTAACAGTTGGATTTGATGATCTTAGAGGTCTTTTCAAACCTAAATGATTCTATGATAAACAAATAAAGACAACCATGATACTGTAGCAACATAATGGGCATCGAATTATACCTAGATGGACTCTGACACCTTTTTTTTCCCCATCTACCCTCTGTTTTGTGCATTCACCGTGACGCTAGGGATTCCTGCTATTCACAAAGCAGCTCTTTTCCAATGAGCAGGCAGTGAAATGAGAAACAGGTCGCAAATCTCTTTTCAGCCCATCAGCCATGCTGCTGCTGCTGCACACATGCTCAGGCTCGGCACCAGCTACTACACATCTCCCTTGGGGAGAGATGAAGGGGCTCTGCCTGTACACATGAGCCATCGTATGAAGTTTTAGGGGATAAGAAAACTGCCTTTCAGCTGGTTTTCGAGTCAATAAATAGGGCTTTCAGAGCAGCTTACCATTTTGGTCATCCTGTGAATGGACTTCTTCAATGGATAAGCAACAACAGTAATTCACTTTCATCTCAAATGAAAACAAAAGGACGGCAGCTAAACCAGAAACCAGGAGTGTACGGCACCAGAATATTTGATTACGGCTTCTGAAAATACCTGCATGGCATGAAAAGCCTCTCAGTGGACTGTGCTGCACCATGTTTTTATTTTCCAAATGCAAATTGAATTTAAGCAGCTTCACAAAGCCTGTTTTGTTAACAAAATCAGGGAGCGGTGTGATGTGGTCCTGCCTTTCTTTTGCCTACATTAGCAAGGACAGGCTTAAATCTGTAGGATGGGGCAGGGGGGGGGACATGCAGGCATGGCAGTGATTTGGTTTCTGCCTCAAATGCAGAAATGAGGCAAGCCAGTGAAAAATTTCAAGCTGATTTCGTGGACACTGATCTTACGAGAAAACACAGATTATGACAAGTTGGGCTGCAGAGGGCTCTCCTTGAAGAAGCGATGCTACAAACTTAAACAGAGACCTTATTTAATAAAATGGGACTCAGGCTAATCATAAAGCTTGCCACGATGAGAAGACTGAACAAAATTTCTGCTTCTTGTCCATTATGCCTTTTTTTTTGATGAGGGAAAGAAAAGACGGGAATCAAAATGTCAGGCTTTTTCATCTCCGACAGGTTCCTATGGATACTGAAAAGGAAGAAAGTGCCTTGATTCTTGTAAAGATAATTAGCATACCTTCAGAGTGAAAAGTAGGTGGAGGAGAGCCATTAGTGGCAGTCAGACAGCTCATGGTCAGACACAGAGCTCTGGAAAGACCATTTAATAAAAAGCCGAATCCTATCACTACATTGATTTCTAAAATGAGTACAGAAAAATAAATTTATTTCATGCACTTGCCATGACATTTCATTACTTTCCAGAAAATGGTATGTGCTGGCTCTTGTTCCTTACATGCTAAAATGTATATACCACACTGCATGCTAGCTCTTGGTTCTTACATGCTGCATTTTGAAGTATGGAATAAAAACCTCCTTGAGCAGAATGGGTAAAGGAAATGTACAACTTTATTAAGTGAAGCTTAAAGCAGCTAACCGGTGTAACATGCAAAATTTCTCTTGTGATCTGCTCCCCAAACTCTTCCCCTCTTTCTGCTGAGGCCACTGAAGCAGTTAAGCTGGGGTTCTTGGCATTTCTATCCCCACACTCCTCGACCAAGGAAGAAAAGGCTGATTAAAAATCTCTGATCCTTCCTGAGACAATCCTGACTTGCATCTGCCCAAGTGTTTCAACAGCGAGCCCGCTGTCACGAACACTCGCGCCATAAATCTGTCACCCACAGTTGACTCCCTCCAAGTGCCATTTGCAGCAGAAATAAAGCCATGCCACTGCATTACTTTTTTAAAATTACTCTTATTTATGAACATCAGTGACATCCAGAAGGCAAAAACCATGACTTTGTTGGGTATTTCTTTACTCACGTGAAGTTTGTTGGCATACTATAGCCTGATTTCTCCCCTTGCAATTCAAAAGGCAATTGCGTTGTTGGTGGTTGTGTTTAAGGAGAAAACTTGCACTGAGATCACTCTCCAAACTGTCAATACAACTGTCTTTCACTAGGACTATCGCAGCCTATCGGAAGAAGGTGATTCATCACTTCAACTCTACCAGCCATTATTTCTAATTAAAAACTAACCCATAAATACCTATTTTATAACTAGGTCTGCATGGTAAATAAATTCAAGCGGTCAGTAAAACACTCATGAATTAAATTACATTTAAAAAATTACTTTTCATTTCCAAGTGTATCTTCCTAATTAAAATGGCTGTTTCCCATACATATCCCAGTAGCAGAGTCTGCAATAATTTAAGAGTCTTTGAAAGCACAATTCACAACAAACCCATTAAAATAACTTCTTGACATCATCTGTTCAATGGAAACTATAGTATTTTAGTATTATACAACGCATCTCAACGTTGACAACTCTACTGCCTCTCTATCTCTCAGGAAAGAATTAAAGCACAAACAAAACAAAACAAAAAAATTTAAAAAAGCAAAATGTTCAACTTCCTAAACAGGCAACCCTATACGTGTTGATTAAATCTGTCTCTATAGATAATTATACCTGTCACGCTTTTCAGGCACACCTCAAACCTAAGAGTTACTTGGGGCACCTTGGAAAAAAGCCCTTTTTTTTTTTGTCTGGTGTTTGTTTGTTTGTTTTATTAAGAAGAAGCGGCTTTGAAGCCACTCCTCAAGGCGAGACTGCCAGGCCAGGACACTGTGTGTGGTCAGCAGTAAAATGCAGATGTTAACACCCTTCTAATCACTGCTTCACACCCGTCATAGCAATAACTTACTTTCTGTAACCAAACAAACTAAAGCAAACTCCTCCATTCCTGATGGAGCATGTGGAAAAGAAACACAGCTCTGCTCTTTGGTGTAAATTCAGTGACTGAGGCAGAAAATGGGACCCCAAGCCCCAAGATGTGTTTGAGTTTCCAGAGGATGACGCAGAAGGACAGTGCTGGGCATGGGCAACGTTTTCAGTGCAAAGGAAGGAAGGAAGAACAGAGCAACTGAAACATGAAAAAAAGGCAAACGCTGCAAGCAAAGCACCAGCTGAACTACCATCTATAAATATTTGAATTACTCTACACAACATTTTGGAACATAACAAACAGACAGCACTGGGATTTATATTAAAATTATCCCTCTGTGTGTATATGAATCATACATATTCTGCTTCAGATGCGCTGCATATAAAATTATACATCGCATAAAAAGCTAACGACCTGACTTTCAAAAGATCTCAGCACCTGTTTAGATACTGACTGGCAGCAGAGTGGCTGAGGGAGAAACCAGCTGATTTTTTTTTTGAGGACTGCAAGAATGGCAGAAACTACCACCACGCTCTTGAATTTTTGCTGATACACAGCCAGGGCATTAAGATTTTTCCAAAACCAGGCCATATTACTTGAAACTTTTAAACATGTGCTAAATGCAACTTCAGAAAAAATGCGACCCTAAAAGGCCAATTTTACCTATGCTGACTCTGTTGAAAATCACAACAAAGCCATAGCTTAACATCCAGCCCAACAACAGTGCACTTGAAACATTCATAATGGGCCATGTGTATTACTGGTTATTTAGTCTTTAGTCTAAAGACTTAGAAAATTAATTACACGCTCTGTCAGAGATGTCTAATATATAGGCAATCTCAACTATAAAACACTGCTGTGCTCTTTTCTCAAAACTCCCCCACCCTCTGAAATTACCTTCAGATGTTTGTTAGGAGACATTAATACCTCTGAAATCTCACAACAGCAAGAGGTAAAGCGTTGCGCTCCATTCAGTGCCATGTATTTAATTCCTGCATCGTTAACTAGTGGCCACTAATTTCATCCTTAAACGAGGATACAATTTTATGGGACTCTTCCACAGACTACATCTTGTAACTCTTAACACTTGCGGAGGGGAAAAAAAAAAAAAAGAGACAACTACCAACCCCACCTAAACAAGTCTATCCTAACTTGGATAGATTATGTAGACTATATACCTATATTTGCAAACTGAAAAAATATAATAGGAATGGGAATAAGAGTAAAATGTGACAAATGACCTTTCTAGCATGGGATTTGCTGAAAATGATCTCTGCACCTTGGAAATTATGCAGGGGGAAATGAAGACAATGCATTTAGCAAGAGGTGTTTTCCCTATTTCATTAACTGCAGGGTGATTACCAATCAGTTGTGAAAGTTATTAAAGCAATTTGCAACTTTAGGCATCTAATGGCATTTATGCAGGAGGGAACTCGCAATCAGCACCAGCTAATGCAGCTTGCAGTGTATCTGTTTTTTTAATATATCATAAGTGAATTACAGCTGCGCCTCTAACGATCAGCTACATCTGATCTGGCTCTTAGTTTGTGCTATTAATTTGCACATTTTAGCCTGACTGGAACTAACAACCAAGGATGCTGTAAGACCATTTCTCACCCTCCTTGCTCCCTTTTTTTTGACATACAGATGAGAAATTCCATTTTGCTCTAGAATAAAGGATATTCCTCTTGAACGTCCAGAACTTACTCTCAATAAACAAATAAAATAAACACCACATAACCCTGCCCATTTAGCCTGTAATTGCCCACAACAGACTATTCCCATGTACGAGACTACAGGCCAATATGTTCTCAGTTGGAGCCCTTCTGCTGAGAAATAACTGAAGTCTCAGTCATCTGACATTTAAATGTAATATTGACTTCTGAATTGCTATCTTAATGGTGCGCTTAAGCAGCATGAATACAAATGTGTTGTGCAGAAATAAACTGATTTATTATCATCACTGAAAAAAAAAACCAAACACAAAAACCAACACCTCATGGCACTACTTCAACTGCACTAAGACCACTACTGCCTTCCCCACTTTCTAAGAACGTGGTTTTGTTTTGTTGGGTTTTTTTTGTTTGTTGTTGTTTTGTTTTGTTTTTCATTCCAGGTGTGATAGTAAATCTGCCTTCCTCTCTTCATTTTGCAGACTCCAGCCTATGGGCATTTGCTAAGGTATGTGTCTTAATTTCTGACACCCACTATTGATGCATTTCTGAAGAGGGTCTGGAGAAACTGTCAATCATACCTCTGGATCCTCACACACAGACTCAGGTATTAAAATTAAAGTGAAGATATCATTAAAATGTCTTTTTTTTTTTTTTTCCCTCAACAACTTGCCATCAAGCAGCTTTTGCTATAGATCTGCTGTTTTTTCAAGCCTTTATAAAATGCTGTCCACTTCAAAGAGTGGCTTCTAGGCCTTAAATCCCAAGACCATCAACTCTCCACTCTTTATATCCAGCAGGTATAGATGCCTAAGTTAAAAGTAAAGTGCAATTAGTAACTCCAAGGTGCTAGTTTGAGTCAGGGTCCACAGGAGCATTTCTCCACCGAGGAGACTGAAAAACACTAATTGTGTCCTGGCATTTTCAACATTTCACCATATCTCTATGCCCTGGAAGGATAAGCAAGATTTTTCCCTTCCAGGGTTTTCATCATTCTACATCCACCAAACAGGAACGCCAAAAAAAAAAAAAAAAAAAAAAGTACTCTTCTGCTGCAGGAGGAAGAGACAAAGATAACAGTGGGGCAGATAATAAGCTGATTTGAAAATGACTGAGAAAGGCTTTCTCTCCCTACTTACAAATCAAGACTTAATGTAAGTTTAAAATTTGAAATGTTCAGGTTGGCTAATCCCCTCCAGGGCTTTGCATTACTAGTAAAAGTTATGACAGCAAAAAGACTTGGATTAGAAGTGGTTACAAACTCCAGTTTGGCTCAGAGATAAAATGGACGGGAGAGCACCCAAGGGAAAGAAATTTCAGAAAAAATTCCAGTTTAAATACCTATGCATACAGGATTTCTGTATGCCTGGAAAAAAAAGATTGGTAAGACTCTCATTCTGGGCATTTTCTAAAGTGCCTCTTACTGCCTTATACAGCAGTGTTTTTACTTGTACATTGATTTACACAGATTTACAGCCTTCCCTTCTAGAAGAGAAAAAAAATCCGTGCTTAATCTCTGCAAGAAGTGTTAAGTGTTTAAACTTGCCACTTTTTCAGAAAAATTACAAATTGGGCTATGAAACCAGCAAAAAATAAACGGAAAAAAAACCTTTTAAATGGATAATCTATTCCAGCAAGCTCTGACTGCCATATTCAAAATACTTTCTCTTTTTTCACATTCCATGATAAAACTAGTTAAATGCTTCAAGGGGAAAAGGCAAAGTAGTTTTCAGGCTGCCTATATTTGACCTTTCTTCCTTCAAGGTGACAAAGAAAGAAGATGTTCATTATTGTTTCAGCTTGAATTTGCACTTGGAAAAAAAAGGGAAGGCAAATTTTGCTTAGCTAAGACTACAGGGAGAGCTGTAAATTCAGAGGAAGAGAAACTTTGTAGCTCAGCTTGATTTTGTTTTGGTTTTTGATATCCAAAAAATCATTCATTCTGGACCTCTTCACCAAGCAGAAAAATCAAATTCCCCATCAGCTCCACTCTGACCCGCCAAGCTGGAAATCACTTGGTATAAAATGCAGTGTGATTAGGACTGGGTTTCTATCGAAGAAGAGCCCTCTTGAATATTGCTTTGATCAGATGGGATAAAATTGGATTTGTGGAATCACCACAGGAAACAGAAGAAAACATTCAGCTGATGTTTTGGAAGAGCCCATCAGCAAATATGCCTTTGGGTTGGGTAATGTTCCCACTGCAAAGCCCTTGACGCAAACCACAGATTATGGCCACCTAAATTACTGCTTGGACGATGTTCTTTGGTTAGAAACTTCCTCTGAGGTTGCCCCAACCATGGCTCCTACACCCTTCCATTTGTAATGACAGGGACAGTAGGAAGGGCCCATCCCTGAGAGTCAGCACCCTCTTCCAGTGGACCATAAGGGTCTTGTCAGAAGAGTCATAAAATAGTTCGTGTCAGAAGGAACCTTCAAAGCTCATCTAGTCCAACCAGCAGGATCTAAAAGCACAAGTCCCAGTCTCTTACCTTGTGCAGGTGTGCTTCAAAATTTCATGTAGTCCATCTAATTTATCTTTTTGAATCAATGAAATGGTATTAAAAAGCCATGGGAGCCACTAAGATGTTCCTCTCATCTAGGAAAATTATTCAAATTATTCAAATGCCTGTCTCCAGACTTCTGGTTTTATAAAAACTAAGCTTTGAAGATAGAATGTGGCTCAAGCAAAGCTCTTAGGATGTCACTATCGCTCTTCCCATGTCAGAGCCAGCTCCGAGCTCCCCGCAGCACTGACACAGTCTTTTTTGGTGCAAGTAGCATGACAGTTTGCTGAGGCAGGATGTTTGAATCAAAGAAAGAAAAGCCTTCCCTTAATAGCTATTGATGTCTATATGGTATAACTCATTGGTTACTGTCAGGAGATTTTTTCTAATATGAGCTGCAGCATTAGAAGATTTATTTAATACAACACTGTGGATGTATCCACCTGTTTGCCCTTCGGCTGCAAGCAATACACAGCTTTTAGGAGCCACATTGTGGATTTTGGAAGAAGAACATCTACCAGGGAAGAGCACAGATGTCCTCAGCTCAGCAAAACACCTGCACGACCTGGGCTACCTGAGGATCAACCTAAAAAATGAATCACAAGCAAGAGGTCAAGGTACAGCAAGAAACACATGGAAGAAAACACAAACAAAAAGCTATTAAAACAAATCAATGCCAAAAATGCAGGTGAAATTACAAATGCTTCTCACAGCACCAGTGGGTGTTTCCTCGCCTTATCAAAGCTCACAAGCTGTATTTTCCCCAATAAGGCAGGGTTCATCAATGAGTTTCAAAAAAGTGAAGCCCAGGGTCGGGAAATAGCTCCTCAAAATATAATCCATTAGATGCAGCCTAGAAAGTGCCTTGAGAGCCATAAAAAAGAGTTATGTTATGTTATGTTACAGCTTTATGACATATTGGGAAAAAGCTTTTGGTTGGTGAGACTGTATCAAGTATTTCTTCTCCTCTTTGATCTATGCATCAGTACTTAAGCTGCAATGAAAAACAATCCCATGCACCTTTAAATATTTCATTGTTTGAATCAAAATGGCTCGTCTATGCCTAAAATGGACAGAGGTTTATTTTCATTAGGAGATACTGCAACAAATCTTCTGGAAATCTTTTATCAGCGTTCCACTTTGCAACATCCCTGCTGTAAATTTTACCGTGAGGAATTCATTACATAACTGGATGTGGCTCTACCCAATTTATTTTCGCTTCCTGAGAAAGCAAACGTAATCCATGATTCACATATAAATTATATAGCAGGAAGAAGCAACCTGAGTGCAAACTGCATATTGTATTAAAGACGACTGTGCTGCTCAACTTCAGCATGTAATATTTTCATTTTAAAATGGAGAATAAATACGGAAAATATTTTAGAACTCTTCCTCAATACAGAAGAGAGTGAAAAGCAGTAAGCCCAGAGGGTAAAGCCTCTGTCAAACCAAAACAAGGGAAAAGTGAAATGTACATCAGTAAACATGTAATTTATATGCAAACTTCAGTTACATCAATCCAGAAAAATAAGTTAATCAAGACAATCAGCCAGCAGCAGCTGGCACTGCAAAGTGTTACATATTGCAGGGGGGGTAAAGGTATTTTCTAATATGCTTCCCCCCCTCCTCCCATCTCTCTCTCAGCAGGTTAGTGTATTATCCAAGAAAGTAAGTCCAGGCTTTTAAAATACGTAGAATAATTCAGGGATAATTTTTTAGAAGATTTTAGAAGTTCTCATCTTTTCCAGTTGGGGTCAAATTTTCAACATGTGCCACACACAGCAACAAGAATGAGAGCTTCTGAATACTATGCTCATCTGAAAAAGTTTTACAGCCTTCATTTTCTAGATAGAAATGCAAAACAAAAAAAAGAAGACAGGCTTTCTGACTGTTATTCTCAACATCAGTCTTCCCAGAAGGGCAAAAACTGAGCTAACTGGAAAACCTCCATGAATTTTGATATTTCATCAAAACTCCAAGAAGAAAAAGTATTAAACACAAAACCACAATTCCCACCAGGAAACCTACAGGGCTTCTTTCAAAGAGATTAAAAACAAGTGAAAAAACTATACTGGAGTTTTCTCTCTGTTTGTCCACTACAGTGCTTCTCGCAGCCTTGAAATGCTCCATTTTCTCCTCTAGCCCATGCTCCCTCCATAAATCATAGAATCACAGAGTAGTCTGGGTTGGAAGAGACCTTCAAAGTGTATCTAGTCCAACCCCCTGATCAGAAAGAAAGAGAAAGCCAGAAGAATATAATGGGAGACCGGGAAGACAGAAGTCTTGCTACAGGGAAGTCCATGGAGGATGCATCCATGGAGGATGCAAACGGCAAATTAATATTATTTTTTAAGTGAAACACCAATACAGAAGTATTTCGAGGAAGAAGTTGGGAGGCTACTAAAATACCAAAATCTAGTCAAGGGAAAAAAATACTCACGGACTGCAAGGCCCTCTGTTTGCTGCAAACCAAATCAGAAATGTGTGGTGATACAGGAGAAAACAGAAGTCTCTTGTCATCTTTCAGAGCATCTTTTGGAAAGCAACGACTGTTGATAAGAGCTGCTCCTTCATACTTCATGAGTGGAAAATGATCTGGTTAAATACACACACCTCCCATAAGAAATATTGCAATTTCTTATTTATAAGCACCGGGCATAATTTTTCTTATAAATTCGGCCTTTAAAAATAAATGCAGAATTACAGAGACCTGCTAGGAGCATCAGTAAACAGCTTGACGTACAGTATTGCAAATGAACCAAATCATGGCACTCCGATCATATTAAAGTAATTTTTCTATGGAAAATTGGTTTTGCAATTCTCCGGCTCTGCTGTAATAAAACACCCTATAGTATATTGGTATGTCAGCTGATTCCAGGGAACGATTTGTGCTGTATGTTTGCAATTATTCGGTAAGGATATACCAATGACATAATTCTATGACTATGGGCTAAGCTCACCTCTTAAAGAACAACGCTTGAAATGTTTTTCTTTTCATACTAATCCTCCATGCACTTTAAGTAATTTATGGTTACTTAAAGTTTTACAATTCTAAAAATTCTTTGTAGACTGAAACAGATGTTAATCTTAATTAAAAAAAAAAAAAAAGTTCCTGAAACCAAGAGAGAAATAGCATAATTGATTAATAACTGAATTTTCCATCATGTCATCTTTGAAGGATAGTTAAGGAAAACTCCCTTGTGAAATGTTCTTTTGAAACATTACTGATGTCTGAATTTCTTTGATTTTCCTCACTCTCCTTTCACTGCTTTCATGCCATAGAAGCTTATTTATAGCCTTCAGAAATTGTCTTCCTGAAAAAAAAAAACAAACAAAATAAAACCAGATATCTCTCTGTGTGTATATATCTATATGTATTTCATCAAGCCACTAAGTATGTCTGGCCCTTTGGCTAAAATTACAGTTAACAAGTTATGTGACAGAAACTGGTCCCTATGGCACATTCACAATCCCAACAAAGTAACCTGGAATAGCTACTGTTGACCTGAACAGGTCTAGAATTTGGCCCACTGCAAACTTTACAAGAATTATTTAAGAAGTCACTAGACACCCATCCAGAAATCAAGCACACTACTCAAGGTTTACTCTTGCTGTATCTTTTACATAATAAGAGAACCAGCAGTAGTTATCATGAGACCGGGAATTTTTATGCCTTTGATAGTATCACTTGACGCAAAATCAAAACTTATGATGGTCAGCTACTAACAAAACAGCATTGAACATTTAGTTGGATTTGGTGGCTTGCAAAATAAGCCAAAATTAGTGCCTCTCAGTGTTGCATTCCACTAGAATATTAATCTAATGGTCACTATGCGTAGCAGCAACCCCTACAGCTGATATGCAGGCAAGTCTTGCATTTGGTTTGGTGGAAAAATGAAGAGTTTTGGCCACTGACATACAAATCTACATTCTGGAATCTGATGCTCCCTCTTGAATTACTTAACTGTTTACCCTCCTCTTTGTCATCTTGCCTAAATCCTGGTAGACACAAAGCACCTGCCAGGGGGTTCTGCTGCAATCAGCAGGCATGTCGCACGGAAAAGCTCGCGCTGATCTGTGACATCATCAGGGACATGACGCAGCTCGCGCTGATCTGTGACATCATCAGGGACATGACGCAATCAGCGCCTTCTCCAGCTTGCATGGAGCTCATCAGCCAAACAAGAAAATGCAGGCTGATTAGAGGCTGCCTTTTAAGCAAGCACAAAAATCAAACTTTGGCATTCCAGAGGAAGGCAGATTATTTATTAGCAATTATTTATCTTGAAAACTCTCTTTTCCAGGAAATCATCTCTTCTCCCTTCACTTTGGAAAGTTTACACACAGCTTTCCAGGATGTCACTAAAGTGCAAGCAAACTATTTACATTCCTGCCATATGTCTAGCAATATCCTGCAGCTATCTCATTTACAATTAGATACCAAACTTCTGCTTGCATAAACCACTTGCATGCTTCCATCATTGCATGTTCTTAATGCAGTTAAGTACATTATTGTTTGTAACTTTTTAAACTGGGCCTTCGTTTTTCTCCCCCCAAACTTACTCAAATCTACACATTTCTCTTATTTTAAGCATTCAGTACCCCAGGATTGGTCATCAGAGAGTTGGTGGTATCTCCAGCCTTGGAGGTTTTTAAGACACAGCTGGACAAAGCCACCACTGAGCTGATCTCACGCAGACAACAGTCCTACTCTAGCTGGGGGGAGCTGGACCAGGGACCCTTCAGATCCCATCCCACCACCTCTCGTACACCTCCCAGATCCCACCACCCCAGCACAGGGATAGGAGATTTAGGAGATTTCTGCCCTCCACCCCCCCAACCTGAACTAGTATTAAAGTTATATGTGGATATCAGGAAAAAGCTAATCAAGTTTTCCTTTTTGGTGAAACAACATTCTAGAAAGAAAGTAATCTTGGGTTAATCAATATAGTTAGATCAGATGAAAACAAAAAGCCTCACTTTTCTCTCTTCCTATTAAAACAGAGTTACAACTCTAAATGAAAGTCATTTTACACTAAAAAATATTATCAATTCTGCAAATATCAAGAAGACATTTTGACATTTCCCAAATTATTTTTGTCTTACTTCCACTCGGAAGAAAATACCATTAAAACTGACGAGCTTTAACAAGCAATTTAGTTTTGAAGAAACAGCCGTTTCTAAAAGAAAATTGTTTCAACGGATTTTTTTTTCCTGTTTTGATCACTAACTAATTATTCGAAGACAGTGGAGTTCTCTGATCCCAGACATATGACATGGATTATAGCGAAACCAGCTGGAGATTAAATTTCTGACTCACATATGGAGCTCATGACCCTCTTTATGAATCATCACACCGTTTGTTTAATATTTAATGCAACTCTTAGTTACTCCAAAGGAAATGCTGGAACAACAGGGGCCCAAAAAATTAAAATCACACTGCAAAATCCCAATTACTTGAAAATCCTCTCTCTTCTTTGGGACTTCACCACGAATCTCTCTGATCAAAGTTCACTCTGTTTACTTTTTTGCTCCCAAGATGGTAAGATATGATGGAACACTACAATTTCATATCAACATATGATTATAGCTTGTGAGCCTCCAGAGAGCCAGTCTTGCCTTTCATACAAACCTAGGCATGGTAATATCTTGAGATTAGAAAGAAATATTTCTGAGCGCATTAATCTACTGAAGTCTTAGGAAGAAAGTGAACTTAAAACAGTGAAGCTCTAGATATAATTCTGCTATCTTAAATGCATAGAATATACACTGGGAAAGTAACTGGCTCAATCATGATCTCTCTTTTCTCATCTCCTTAACTTGAAAAATCAACTCAGAAAACTATCAGTAGGTACCTATGGATCTCAATGAAAGCAAACCAGCAGTTAGGAATACTTTATCTACCTATTCACCCAAAGCTAAAAGAAATACACTTTTTCTAAATGCATCTGCACAGCTTCTAAAAATTGCCATTTGTGCAAGAAGTTTAAAGCTTCATCCCAGCTCCATCTGAGCAAGTTCAGCACGTCAAGCCAAAACCTGTCCCTGCGAGCCCAAACCCACCTGAAGGGACAGCTGTGGGCACTGGAATCCCAGGTCAAGTATCTCCCTAAGCAGGGCAGTGGCAAGATACCCTCTGTCTTTGGAAGCACTGCATGGAAAATACAGGCATCTAAGAGATTTTTCTCCCACTAAACCACTTGTTGTGGGACCCTTTGCTGAATTACGTAGATAAGTATAGACCTCCCAAGCTCAGCAATGCTGTCTTTGCCACCTCTCCTGGCTTCGCTCTCTGCCTAACTGTTCCAGCAGCACCTCCCTGTGTGCTCCCCAGCAGAATTAATTAACGTTTGCACAGTACTTTGAAGATGAAAGTACTAAGTGAGTGCCAAATATCAGGCCAGATTCTCAGCTGGTTTAAAAAACAGCATTTACAACGTGGCATCTGCGTCCATGATCATCCTGTCTCATTGCAGATAACATGAAGAAAAAAGAGTAAGAAAAAAAGAAAAACAGTACTGAAGGAATAACCTTCCTGCTTTTCACAGAGCCACTCTTTCTGAAGGTGAAGAGTACCAATCTGCAGAGAGAGCCACACCACCGTTCTCCTCCAAACCTCCTTCGAACTCACATCTGCTGAGACGCATACAAATCATTCGGCACTGATTAACCAGCTGATGTACTGTGACTTCTGCATATTACACTTATCATAACTATCCCTTTCTTAACACTGGCCAGCCTGCCTGTTTACTTGATGTGTTGCTTCTCTCCTGTCCTCTGCATTTACAGCATGTTTTTCTTATATACCAGTACCAGGCCTACCTTAGGTTATAACCACACACTCACAAAATGTCCTTCCAGTCCTTTGCAGGCTCCATATATTGTGGACTTGCAAAAGTCAGTCTCAAAGGATAAGCCTGACTAGATTTAGATCCACTAACTGAGATGTGTTTGTTCCTGTGTGAAACCATCAATCACAGAAAGCAACCCAGGAGGTTTAACTCACACACACATTACATGTAAAGCAGATGTGTGCTTTTCCAAAAGTCACCATGCTGCTGCAGTTTAAGGGCTAACCTTACTGCTTATGCTGGTGTTTTGTTTTGGTTTTTTTAACAGCAGGGACTGCTCTTCAAATTGCAAACACGTGGTTCACAAGAAAGTCATGTCAGCAAATCAGCCTGTCACTTGGATAAACTACTTATAGTTATATGGGGAGACAAAGTGACTCTTTAAATATCATAGGGACTGGCAAGAATGCCTTCCTCTGGGGCTTGCGATAACACAGCTGGCACGGAGAGGAGGACTCTGATCTTAAAGGGTCTCTTGCAACCAAAATTATTTTGTGATTCTATGATAAAGGGACTGATGCTGTGCAGATTGGATCTGGCTGAATGTCTTACCACATCCAAACAATCAACGAGCTAAACTCAGACCTTGGAGAACACTTCAAAATATCAGAGCTCCAGCTATTTCAGTAGGCAGCCACGCATGCAAAGCTTGTCAATACTCTTCCTGTGGTCTTGCTAGACCTTGCGTTTTCAACTCCTTAACTAAATCAGTCACAGGTGCTATTCATGGAGATGTGAGAGGAGAGCCCTGAAGCCTCTTCCCATGTGCAACAGCAAGACTCTACTCAAATACTTAAAATAGTACTGCACTTTTCAGTACTAAAATGAAAACGTTACCCTGGAAATGAGTTCCCATGCTGCGAGATTCCAGCCAGTGCTACAAATCCCAAGGACGTCAACTTTGCAACAATCCTTTTTTTTTTTTTAAAGGTAAAACAGAAAACCAGAGCTAGCAGCGTCAAGTTTTTGATCTGTATTCCCTCAGTGCAGCAGTACAGCTCAAAACACGGGACTAGACAATGCCCCTAACCGCCCAAAACCAGGGACTCTACCCATACGCACACGACACAGGTAGAAAAGAGTCACAGATGCAACCATGCTGGTGAACTTCCGAGCCTCGTGCCTTGGGCAAAGCTGGGTATCTCCCCATCTGGCTACAGATCTTTCTTCCCCCTCCAGCCTGTTTTGTGCTCCTGTTTTCCAACCAAAGCCTCTCTCTACACAGAAGCTCCACGGAGAAGCATCCCTTCTGCCTCTTCAGCATGACTTAGGCTGATACTCTGCACTTCCAGCCTTAATCTCCAGAGAGCTGGGATGAGATTTTCAAAAGCACTTAGTGTTGACCTACCTCTGCTCCAAATCAGTCTGATCATATTAGGTTAACTATATTTAAGTTTGACCATGTATATTTCGTTATAATAAACTTACCCCAAAGGAACGCTGCAGCTTTAAAACAAGATTACTAGGCCCACAACTATATTTATGCATCTCAGTAAGGAATCTCATTTTCCAGTTCCAGTTCTGGAGATTTTTTTTTAGAGAGCATTGAATATTTAGTACTGGCCGAACAGAGGTCAATGTAATTATATCCTACATCTCAAAAGGAAACAGTTCCCTCTAAATTCAGTGCTAAAGAAGTGCTACACTGGAGACCTTAAGGCTCAAAACTCTAAAAATGCTTAGAATTAATAGCCATCACACCCCAGACAGAATGCTCTTTTTTCCTTATTAACAGCTCCGCACAACCAAGGACCTAATCCCAATATAGGGATTTTATCTTTCACCTGCTCCTTTGTTTGTTTGTTTGTTTGTTTTAATGTCAGGCAATGAGTGTTTCTAAATAGTACAAGAAGTGACTGTCAGCTGTCACCAGCTCTTTTCCAACACAAAAACACTGGAGAACCTCTTCACAACTTAGTCCATATGTCACCTCCAGAAAGAGCAGAGTAATAGTAGGAGAGTTTTGGCCAAGAAGTTCATAAAACATAGGACTAAATGTACTCTTTACAGACTTCATTAAAAAAAAAAAAAAATAGTATGTTGAACCTCCTTCTGCTGCATTTTCCCTTTTGATACATATATTTTTTAACTGAATTCATAATTGGTCTATCTAAATGATTGACAGTAAAGGTGAAGGAACAGCCTGTTAGTCTTGACTGCTGGAGTAATGAATAGAGAAGCTGACATGTTAAATTTCTTCACCTCCAATTGGAATTATAAATTATAGACTTCTTTTACATTATCATAATACCAAGTTCATCTTAAAAATAGAACAATTCCTTGGGGGTGTATTTATAGTGGAAAAATACATATCTAATGCTGTACTTAGCATACCTTCATATTATAATGTAATTGCATTGATTGTTCCAATTTTGTTCATGTTTTTGGAAATGAAGAAGCAAAATCAGATCATCCTACATTTTTCAAAAGGTCCATCATTTTGCTTTGGCAGGACACTCTGAAATTTTCCAAACCTGTCAGTAATTTCTTCCTGCTCTCCCTACAGCTACATGGCAGGTTACATCTTCTCAGCTTGGCCTAGGGCCACGTTATCTAAGTCTCTACAAACTTTGCAGGGAGTGGAACTGAAGTTTCCACCCCTTAAAAACCCTTCATTCAGCCTTCATCCCTATGCAAACAACTTCTGCGAAACAAATAATCAAGTTCAGATTAATCGGTTTGTGTGAGAGCAAATGCAGCCCATCAATAAAAGCAAGGCAATAAACCACAGGGAAATGCCTCCAAGCCAGACACACTGCATTTAAACTCTCTAATTTATTTTGCGTGGGAGGTGGGGAGATAGCTCTTAAAACTTTTGTCTAAATTAGACTTAATTCAAATCATGCTGGCACAAAACTTCAAGGCCCAGCTCCTAATAGAGGTGCAACTGTCTGAAGAAGCGCAAAGAAGACAAAGATGATCCGCACCTCCAGCCCAAGGCAGACCTGGGCAACAAATCTCTCCATCTGCCCCAAAGTCTTGATAGCACCAGGATGGCCACTAAAGTCATGGCAGAGCAGGGACAAAGGGACATACCTTGGCCACACTGCTTTTCATTCCCCTGGGTTTTCTATACCCTGAATGTATACAGCCCTGTTGGCAACACTGCTTCCTACTGAATACCCCACAGGAAGGAAAAAAAAAAATCTGCCTCAAGCCATCTGCAGGATGAATTCCCCCACAGTTCAGTTAAGAGCTGCACAATGATGTGCCTCCATCTGATGAAATATTTCCTAGTTCCTGGAAGAGAGGAAGGCGCAGGGAAGATCAACACATTTCCAATACCATTTGGCACCATTCAGGATTTCTTTCACCTTAAAAAAACCAAACAACTCTTCAGACACAAATAAATTATCTTATTAAGTTAGCAGGATCTTTTCCTAATAGTGCAACTAGCTTTCATAGTAGAGAGGCCCACGTACTGTCTTGAGAATAGACTCTCAGGCACATATAACCACATCATACTGGGCACACTTCTCACAAATTAAGGAAAGCATTTGTCAGTTACAGTGCTGACACTGAAAAAAGCGGAGTTTTACATGCACTATTACCACCAAATCCCAAGGAGCAAATCCCTGCGTCAGCTACTGCAACTCCCATCTTGCTGTCCGGCAGAGGAGAAGGGATGCTGGGGAGCAGCATATGCATGGGAGGAGGCAGCAAGACCCACAAGGGTCACTTGAGCATATTTCCAGCAGAAAATCCCTCACCAAGGAGCAGGCGAGGGCTCTCCATCATGGGAAGTCTCCTCAGAGGGTTCCTGATCTCAAGGGAGGGCTCTGCTCACAGACCCAATGCAGTGAGGAGGCGGCTCCAAGTGAGATTCAAGAGATTTGGCATTGGTGCCACTTTGTGCTGGGTTGGGTCTGGCCGTGGTAAGCACAGGCTGCTCCAGAAGCTTCCCTGGGCCTGGGCATCTCATTGGCTGAGGGCCCTGTCTGTTACGCAGGGGTCCCACCCTCCTGTCCCTCCATCCTGGGGAGGTGACCTTGAGGAGTTGCCATGCCCGGGGGGACAGGGACAGCGGGTACAAGAGGTGCTGAAGAGCCACCAGCGGCCCCATTGACAGCCCTGATCTACTCGAGGGACATACCTGGCTAAATGGTTTGTTTGGTTTTTTTTTGTGATAGAAACTCTTCAAATGGTGCGAAATTACAAGAAAATTTCCCACCCTTTCTGGGTAAACCACCCTAGATGAGCTCTGAAGGTCCCTTCCAACCCAATTTATTCTATGATTCTGTGACTGGAGAGAGCAATAAGGTCTCCACTCAGCCTCCTTTTCTCCAGGCTGAACCCCCCAGGTCCCTCAGACACTCCCCATCACACTTGTGCTCCAGCCCTCTCACCAGTTCCGTTCCCTTCCCTGAACTCACTCCAGGACTCACCATCAAAAACCAGCACGTTGCATATAACTCTACCCATTAGGCAAAGGCAGCTTTGTTTTATTTCAATTACTGCAGCGCTGGTAAATTGTAACCCTTATCCATCAACGGGATGGTCTTCATTAGTCTGTTCCCCATTATTTAACATGACTACAAGCCATCGCCAAACAGATTATACTGACTATTCCATTAATATCCTATATTCAGCAAATGGGGAGGAAATTGCATTGTCCTGGTAAATGTTTAATGTTTGCCACCAGACACATGAGGCAAATGTGTCCAGGAAACGCGCACTAGCCCAGTGCGCCCTGATAGATAAGTACAGACACCCCATGCATTTGCAAGGAAGCCACAAGAAAGAACTGCAAACAAAGCAGAGCCACCACACAGAGTAACGAAATGAGCTAATAAACACCACCATGCCAGATCCTAGCCCGCAAACTAATGTTTTATTATGAATACATGGTTCCAAATTAACGTGTTATTTTGTTGGTATCAACACATGCTCGCAATGCCTGATCCTTCACACTCCAAACCTGATACAGCAAGAAAATCAAAGCCCCGCCGTCAGCACATCATCACCTGTGTAAAGGTGCAGGATGAAGCACCCAAGCCCCAACCCTTCGGTCATAGCCGCTATTAAAAGCGGCGTGAGCCATTCTGTTCTTGTCTTGACAGTTTTCTCATCCCGGCCCCACAAGCCGTGTTTATGCTGCCCTGCAGTAGTTTGCCACTTCACCTAAACATAACCTTGCAACTATGTTACTGGTCTTAATTTAACAAAAATAAACAAACAAACAAAAACCCAAACAAACAAAAAACCCCAACCAAAACCACATACACACAAAAACCCCTACAAAAAAAGGGGGGTGGGGGAAGGGGAACACACACACCCACACCGCCCCCCACCAAAAAAAACCCAAACAGCTGGGAGAAAACTCAGACTGCAGCAGTTATGCTGCAGATAGGGGGGGAAGGCACGAATAAACTCCAGCACATCTGCAGCTCAGGTCTTGCTCTTCAGCTGGGTTCAGCTTTACCACAGAAAGCTTGACCCATCCCTTCTATACAACTGCGCTTTGCAAAATCTGTCAAGCTGCAAGCCTTGGCAACAAAAGCCCAAGAGATGCAAGCAGCAATCTAAGATACTCCCCAGGAATTAGATTTTGTAAACAAACATTTCAGCTAATTGCATTCTTGTTCTCAGAGCAATGAAGGCCCCATTTAGCCAAAGTCTTTGTCAATGGAGTTTAGTTTCTTCCATTTAATGAAGGCTGATCCTGTCTTAGCCTGGACTGGTATATCATCAGGATCAACATGAATGGAGAAAGATGCTTAATATCATTGCAAGTGTTCAAGTTACAACCACAGCGATTAAAGCAAATCCATTTTACCTGTTTCTCCTCAGTTTCCCCAGCAAGACACATTTAAAAATTTCCATGGGGAGAAGTGATTCATAAATGGCTACAGAGAGCAGAGAAGAAAGCCTTTCACCCTTAATTACAGCCAGTGTTTTCTGAACTAAAGCTGGTCATTTTCGCTGGCACAACACATAATTAGAGAGGCTCATTTTATTTTGTCACCTATTAGTTCACTTTTTAAAAAGCAAGGTGGTTGCTTCCAGCAGCAGGGATAACCATGCCAGCCAGCCAAGAAAATAAGGCTTCATGCTCTGCTTGTAGTCCACAGCAGAAAAATCCAACTGTGTCCACAATTTCCAGCCCCCTTGGCTGGCTGGGTGCAGAAATCAGTGTCGCTTGCTGTGACATCTCTGACATGAGACTTTGCCATGTCCCCCCATGCAAGACGATCACCACAGTGTGGGAAATTTAGTTCTTCGTGCTGAGAAATGCTTCTGCATTTTCAGATTTGTCCACTTACAAGCCAAACTGTGAGGAGGAAGAGGAAGACGAGGAAGAAGAAGAGGAGGAGGATGCTTCCTGCTTGTCATCCCTGCAGAGCACCCACAGAAGGTCCAGCCCCAGTGGCACCCATGGCATCCTCGCACCACGCGCTTCCAGAACTTCACAAAAATAAACAACGCATTATGAGAGACGCTGGTCTTCACTTGCCTGGAGAGAACACTCCCAGACACCAACTGAATTTTAAAGCAGTACTGTTTCTTCCTTCCCATGGCTCAGGCTGCCCCTCAGTCTCCTTGAGGAGCAAATTCTCGACGCCGTCCAGTAGAAGCACCTGCCAAGATCCTGGTTTTTGAACTATGCACCTAAAACATCGGTCAGAGCCCCCCGGCAGAGCGTGCTCCTAGCAGCTATCGTTGGAAATGCTGAAGTGATCCTCGTGTGGATTTTAAAAGGCCACTGTTTATGCATGTAAATTCTGAAGGGCATTAGCGGCGGCGCTGACACACGCTGACAGCCAGCCCAGCTCCGGGAAGGGAATAAGCAGCAGTGACTGCCTGAATAATTGATGTGCTTTTACTCTGCCCCATGGCCCAGTTATTACATTGCTCACTCTCTACAACTGCCTGTGGTTTTTAAATTAATTAGAAATCTTAATGTCATGGCCAGCTGGTTAAAAAAGACAAAAAAAAAAAAAAAGGCACAAAGTACAAAAGAAGAGAGTGTTGCTTGTGCCCTTGAGCTTTGAGATCTCTTCCATCAGCCTGGCCGCTCAGGGAATAAAAGTGTAATCTCAGTTTTGGAAGCTTCAGACCCCGCTCACCAATGCTGACAACAGCATGGTGTGAAATCTATCCGAACTGTAAAAATCCCCCATTTCGGGGATCTGAACACCCACATCAGGGTCACCTCTCTCAGAAGATGGGACAAAGCCTTTCCCAGGTGACACTGCACACATGGAGCAGGTGACATCTCTTTGACAGGATGAAAAGGGACGTGTGACATGTCCCCACCCTGGCCACCAACTGAACGGATGCTGCTGCGTCCAGGGCTGGAGGAATTCGGGAGCTTGCGGTTGTCCTGCTCTTATGGCCGACAGAGCTAAATGACTCTGTGGGATCCTTTCACCAGTTGGAAAAAAAAAAAAGTTGTGTGCAACCCCCTGAGCTCAGAGAGCAGGAACAGCTGATAAAAATGACAAGTTGATCAAATATAACACCGCAAGTGGCCACTTCTTTGCTACAGATATTGCTGTATCTACTTACAATATTGCTTATGCTTAAACTTTAAAGCAATGTCTATGGCTTTTAAGAAACCCAGTGGGAATAATTCCCCTGCTTGAGCCACGTGGCATTAAAGCACGGGTAGTTTTGCTCTAAGACCTTGGAAAGCACTTAGCCATGATCAGTCTGGAGTATTTTTAGGTTTTTTTCTTACTTGCAAAAATACATACTGATTTTTTTACAAATCTCATTACACTGGACCGAAAGTACAAATAAACACAAACAATTTGATTCATTGAGATAATTTTAAATTGCGCAGATAACTTAGACTAACATTTCACCTTCTTATAAAACAGCATCAAGTAACCAAAATACTAGTGAAACACAACAGCGCAGAACAGTCTTTCTCCTTGCCAACATATTGCATCCCATTAATCTGCAGGATTAAACTTTTCAATTATTCCCCCTGGAAAATTCATGATTTAAAAGAAATTGGATTTCTCCATCTCTTCTTTTGACATGGATAGAACAACTTATACTCAACACCAATGAATTTTATAAGTCCCCGTTGAAGTTATCATACGATAAGTGCCCGAATGCGACAGTCCCAGGGCATAGAAATGAGCCGGCAATGGTGACACAAGGCTTTAACGAGTTTTAAGTGTCACTGTAAATCCTAATGGAAGGATCCAACAAAAGAAATCGTATTCATTAGCACATGGAAGGTCATTTAAAACACCATGAACCCAAACTACAGGAGAATGTAGTTCTCTAAAAACTTAACGCATTTTGATCAAGTGTTTATTTGGTCCTAGAGCTTCTCCCCCCACCTGCTATTTTTCTCCTCCTGTCATAATGTTGCATTAAATTCACACATGTAGAGTCCACCACAAAAAAAAAAAAAAAAAAAAAAAAAAAAAAAAAGGATCAGAGCATATTTCCAATTTAAGCCCCTTCAGTGTGTTTCAACATCCTTCCCAAGAACTGAGACAGCACTTCCCTTTGATGGGTTTCCAGCAAATTGTAATGCTGATACATGAAAGCGGCAGCATTGGTCCACCCTATGACTTATTTTTGTCACTTGGTTTACATCCTGCCTCCAAAATGCACGTGAACACAAGATGTCACTCATACGCATTTTCCCAACCCAAGCAATGAAATTAAGTGTCTCATAAGAACATGCTGCATGTTCATAGAGAAGCTTTCACAACCCCTGCAACATTTCCTCCCTGCACCTCTTTGCATCTGCATTTTCAAATCTCACTATGCTTGCTTTACTATATACTCAAATGTACAGACCTTCACGTTATATATTTCCATTTGCTGTCCATACTGTGGCATCTACATACACCTCACTTTGAAGTTATTATATTAATTATTACAAAACGTAACTGCAAGGCTCTAGATCCCTCTGGGTTACCCACAGTCATAATGAAGCTGTGCACAGGCGTTGAGGCAAATGCAGGGTCCTGGTCGCTCCTCTGTACAGCTGGAAGGATGTATCAGCTGAACAGGACCATGTTCCCCTTGCTCAACTTCTACATCACTTGACTCCAGAAAGTAGCACAGTGAAAAAAACTACATGAGGTCCTGCCTCTCAGCCTTGGAAAGAAGTGGGGAGAAAATGCAGGAGACAGCAGCGTGCGGAGTGGCAGCACTTTCCTTGTTGCTTTTCAGAGTCCGCTCTTTCCAGATGCAGCCCCTGGCAAAGCAGGTCATGCAAGTTTGATGAACGGCATTTTGTTTAACACCAGTAACGGAGCTGCAGCCCTGTTGAGCTGTATTGCCCAAGCAAAATGTCACGACCCAGGAAGACAAGGAGAGGCGATGGCAAGGGCAGGCTCACCCGCAGCTCACAATCCCGTGGCAGGACACAATGCCCCACAAGTGACTCAGTCACCCAAACACAAGGAGCTGCTGTAACAAGGAGGAACACTCAACCTCCTTCCACACTTGCCCACTGGCTCTGCCAGTCAGGCTTGCGAATATGAAGAACTCCACAGCCTTTTCTGTTGGTATGTATAAACCTTAATTTTCTTTTCCCCCTTCTTTTACCTTTTTCACATCTAACATACACTGAAAAAATTCACAGTGTGCTATTCCCTACCATTTTGCTTCAGCATCTTCACGCTTTGCTGCTTTTGATCCCATGCTCCCTTTCCAAAAAGGAATATTCTCAAGAAACAACCGTGCCTGCATAACTGAAAATACACAAAACCCATACGCCAAGATGGAGCCGCAGGCTTAGGTCGAGCAGTTTAATATTTTAGCACAGCTAACAAATGAGGCTAGTCTATAAGGTCCAGTAATTACCTTTTCTTGTTCTTCAAGTGCTAAAAATCCACATGTGATTTTTTGCAGAGTACTGAATTCAGCATTTCTGGAAACAAAAAGAAAAAATATAATTAAAAAAACATGTATACTTGCCTCTGAGGACTTATTAGGCACTCATGAACTTTCTGCTATATGTGCAACTGGGGATACAGCAATGAACAACTGGTTTAGGTCAACAGATCTGATTTTTAAAAGCCTGTAAGAATTTTTAATCTGTACACAGCACATCTCATTATGGGAAGACAGTTCTAGCACATAACCAACAATGGTTGGAAAAAAAAAAAAAAAAACAAAACAGTGGAAGCTGCCAAATAAAAAAACATCCTTAGAGATACAAGTAGTTATAGAACACTTGTGTAGGTACATGAGTATCTCTTCACCACAGCAGACTTCAATATGATCTGGTGAAATTATTGTTATACTAGAGGATTTACCAGGGATTTTTAGAGGTTGCTACACCAGAATAATACAGAAAAACTTCATTTGAAAAGAACATCAAATCAACTATGATTATAAGAATGTTCATTCCTGTTCCTCAGCAGTTACACCTTGAATTTCCTCCGTCCCCTTACATCTTCAGTATTTTCTTCTAAATATAGTGTTAGATGCTAAATGTAACATTAATTGACAAAAGCATGAAATGCATGGATCCAGGTCAGCCTCCTGGAAGCACCGGTTTTATTAGGACTAACTACAACACATGAAAAATTGCTCCTCACAGTTGGGATTGCTCCAGATGAAACTTCGGTGGGAATCAGATTTGTCAGAGTCAAGCTGGATGGCGCAGGACCCTGAGGCCCCATCCTGCCCCATTTAAACAATTAGAAAATAAAAAACCCACATGAGGGGATTAACACTGAATTCTCCTGCCTGCATTTAATTTAATCTTTGATGCGCAAAAAAAAGTACATTGCACTCCAGTTCTGCATGCTCCTCAGCAGGTGCTTCCCTGGGAATATGAAAGGAAGGAAGCTGAGGCATTGGTCCCCAACGCATAATTCATCTTATTTATGTACTAAAGGAGCAATCACTCCTAGCCGGTAACCTTGGAAGGAAGACAAGTAAATTAAAACTTAAAACAAGGCTTGAGAGTCCAGCATGTGTGCTGCTTTTTGAGTGATTTCTCTATAATGGGCAAGTATGGATGCTCTGGAATAAAAAAAATAACTATTCCAGGCTGCCTGTCAGCAAAATCACTTCTCTAAGCAATAAACGGGTTTTGGACCATCTAAGAAATCTACAAGCAAACTCAGGGAAAGACCAGCTATTATTTCTCGCTGTACAAATAAAAAAGTCTCTAGATGTTAGTTGTTTTCAGCCTTGGATTTTGATAAAAAAAATACATAGTTTCAGTAGGAAAACAAAGTTTTACAAGTGCAGAGCAGACCAGGCAACACCTCATGAGGGCATCCATATACTTTATTTCTAGGAAAAATGCCATTTCTATAGACTACTCTGCTTGTGTTTTGTAGCAAAACCTCCACCTGGTTCCAAGAAGCTTTTGGACAATAAATCTGATATGATGGCTGCAGTACAGAGTAAAGGAATTGTGATTTGCCCACCCTGAAGAAGTTAATTCTTGTTACCCTGTTACCTTGCAACAGCTTTTTAAATGAAATTAAAACAAGATTTTTGTTTTATTTATGACACCCTGGATTTTGCCTCTGCTTGGAGCATAAAGGGCTAACTATAGCACAACATACAGTAGTTTATGGCTCTTCTGTGTAATTTTGGAATGCTGCACATGTTCTCCTCCCAGCTCACCTTTATTTTATCAGAGTGTGAGTGTACTGACTGGTAAATCTTTTTTTGCCTTCCCTCGCCAAATGCCTGGTGTATAACCTTGAGCTGGCCTCTGCCATATGCTATTTCTCTGCAGATTGCAGATGTGGTTTGGAGAATTCTTGTTCTTATTTCTTTTTCAGAAGGGAATAATACAGGGATTTCTGCACAGCAAAGATCTTGCAAAATACTTGCTCAAGAGGCATCGCTCACTGGCAGTGGGCGTACTGCAGGAACCAGAGAGATTTGGACTCGGCTAATGCCTAAAATTTAGAATAAATATTAAAGAAGGAGACGCTGCTTTACCTCCAACTCCTGTTAACACTCCCAGCAGTATGGCACCTGCCCCACATGAAAGGGAGGGTCCTTTTTATTTTATTTTACTCCTTTCCACACCAATCGACTAACCTGCTCCTTTCTAAAACCTTCTTCTCAGAAAGCATTTGGCGTTTCTCACCCTAGTTCTTACCCAGTTGTACTCTGCCTGTACAACTGAGCAAGTGGTTTCACTTAAGATGCTGATGGAGAGGTCATATCACCTCCTTCCTCTTGCTCCATCCCATGTTACCCTGGAGCTCTACCTGTATGGATTAATGATAAATAAATGGCTTGAACACAGCCATCTCTTACTAACGTGACTGCTGGTGTTCACACAGCTAAACAGAATCATAAAATCATAGAACCATTTTGGTTGGAAGAGACCCTCAAGATCATTGAGTCCAATCCAACGATGGCATTAACCCATATCCCTGAGAATCTCATCTCTGCGTATGTTCAACCCCTCCAGGGATGGTGACTCCACCACTGTCCCTGGGCAGCCTGGTCTAGTGCCTGACAATCCTTCCGAGGAAGAAACTGTTCACAGTATCCCATCTAAAAGTCCCCTGAGGCCATTTCCTCTCATCCTGTCACTTGCTACTTGGGAGAAAAAATACAGGATTTCAAAAAGATGGACCCAGTTTGAAATCACTGTATCTTTGAAATTTGGTCCATCTTTTTGAAACACCCCGTTTCCATCTCCTCTGCTATGATGAGTAATCCATCCACCCAAATAGGACACAGGCATCCTGCTCGGCATCACTAGTTGTCAGAAGAAGGGCAATTAATCTGCAAACCAGCATGCTACTTCACCTCCCTGCCAAAACAGAAGCTGGTATTTGGGAGAGCGACGATAAACACTTTCTGTTCGGCAACAGCAAAGGCTGGGAGGTGAATCCATCGAGATGCACTGACTCGCCCTTGAGCAGCTGTCTGTGCTGAAAACACCATGCGGTCCAACTTCAGCTGTTAATGATCACAGCACAGGGACCCACAAAAACAACAGAAAGGTTTAGGCAACCAGCAGGAGACTTGTGAAAAGGTCTCGTTTGCTAAAATGTACCAAGCACCCCATTTCTGGCTCTGTTCAAGTAGAGAAGTGAGCAACCAGTGTTGTGCTTTTGGAGACGAAAACCCATCCAGAGCAGCACAGCATCACTCCTGGGTGTTATGAAAGCGCATCAGCAGCTTTCACTGACGGTGACTTATTTAACATGCACCCTACAGATCTCTCCAAATCCTGCACATTGCCATCCCCCATTACCAAGCTCTTTTGATGCCAGTGATTAAAGCTAACAATTATAATTTGTGTTAGAGAAGCCCCCAGAGGCTTCGGCTAGGCTCAGACTTCATTGTTCACAGAGCACAATGCAAAGAAATCTCTTTCCCGAAGACCTCATCCTCTGAGAAGACAAGACAATCAAGGAGTAGCAGAAAGGAAGGCAAGGAGACAAAAAAATACATGTTCAAGGTCAAAGACAGGGCCACCACCAGAGCTAGAACAAAGTCCACCTCCTCTGTGGAGCGTTTCTGAGGCCATGCTGACACTTCAATACCAACCTGATCAACTAATACACTTGATTTATCAAGTGTCAAGAGCAGACAAAGTGGTTCACAGCGTTACTTGCTGTTCCGTGGTGGATAATGCATTTTTGTGGTGTCTCTGCAAGCGAAGCTAACCACGACAGCACGAAGAGTTACCTTCACCTTCCAAAGAAATACTTTCCATGCTTTCTGCACACATTACTGCCAAATCGATCCCCCTACATTTTTTTATTCTTCCATCAATGCTTTCAACAGAGAGTGATTGCTGAAGTGCCCTTCTCCACTTTGCACGTCCAATTTTTTAAGGAATGGTCAATCTCAATATGCATAATTATAATTGCAAATAGATCATTTTATCTTGTACTCTTCTGTTTTAATGGCATTATGTACAGCCAAATCTCTATAGTAACATTTAAAGTCAAAACCTCCTATGCCATTCATATGTGTTTTAGATACTTAAAAATATTAATATGCGACTAGTGATATTACAAAAGGTTAGATTTCTAACTATCCGGCTCAGTTATGACGCCATAAATCTGATCTAGTTTTCACTGATCACTAGAAAAACCTTTCAAGGATGGTATAACTGGTATAAAACCTCCTGCCATACAATTCATCTGCAAGAGAGTGTTTCTGTCACGCTTTGCAAGGGGAGAGGACACCGCACAAGCGTGCAAAGTGAGTGAAGCTTTTAGTCTTTGCAAACAACTTCAGTGCATAAAATATTAAAAGCAATGCTAAACGAATCTCTGGCAAGAATTACAGGCAATTCACTGCAACTTGTATTATGAATGCCTTTGTTCTACCATTTAAAAAACATTAGAGTCTGCCATTATGGTTGTGTATCAAAGCACTGTACGTTAACTTCCGTAATATTCCAACACGGTATATGGCAGTAACATAAATTAAGCTATCTGGCAAAAAGGCTCAAAAAGACGCATTATTTAAAGCAAGCAGACAGGAACGCTCTTCGCTCCTTCCTGCCAAAGACGTCGGGAGAAAGTCCAGTCCTCCCTTCCTCAAAGCAAACGGTAAAATCCCATTAATTTTCCATGGAACTGACAGATCCGCAGCATCTGGGCAAGGATTCAGTCTAAATACATCGCAGACATAACAGATGAATGGTTGGAGGGAGCGGGGTCGCCTGCTCTCCTTTTAACACTTCTGTGTAACAGAACGGAGCAGGTCATATCCATAAGCTTGAAAATGCTTTGTAGGCTTTCAGGAGGATTTTCCCTTCAGCATTTTTGCCTTCTGTCTCCATTTTCTTCTTGTTCATATGCCTAATGGCTTTCAAATCTGTTATTTGAGTGTACAAGAAGCTAAAGTTTAAAGCCTACACCAGATACTTGCTGTTGTAGGGCCCACGTGGATGAAACTTTGTTCGCCTGTAATTAATAGCAAAACATTCACATTTCATGTATTTTGGAACAATCATATCCTTTCCACTAAGGTAGAAAACTGCAAGCTAAATTTTCACCTACATGTTATATGGACATTTTCATAGGAATATATCTATTTTAGACAGAGAAAAACAATCACAATAAAGTGCTCATCAAGTTTGCAAATGACTCTGATTTCCAAGATGAAACTTGTCTGCTCATAAATACCTCTTAGCAACCAAAGCAAAAATATTAATTTGGTTTTGTAAGAGTTTCCAAATACTTCCCCCTCCCCCCCCGCTTGGTGCGACAAGAAAGAGACTTTTAAACAATGAAATCATAGAAAAAAAAAGAAAAGAGGACATAGGGCAGTGGTAGGACAGCACCGCTGACTCAAGGTGTTAAGAGTTGTGCTTCTGCTCTGCATCATGCAGAACATGCACTCAAACCTCATAGCCTCCCCTTCGAGGCTGCAGGGATGCTGCTCGCCTTCCTGTACAACTGCGTGGCTCCCTTCCCTCATTTTCCACTTCTAATCTATCAAACAGAACCTCTGAAAACTCCATCCAAACCTATACACTTCTGTGAAGCAGATTGAGTTTGTGGAGGAAAAGGTCAGCTTCTTTTTGTCTCGACCAGCTCCAAGTCCCAGTTGTTGGGACCAACAGCTGCTGGGGTTAAGCCAGACTTTTGTGCCTGGCTATGGAGCAGAAAACAGCCATTATTTCAAGCTGGCAGCCCAGGGAATTTTTTCTTTTTTTTTTTTTTCCCTCCCCAGCAATATATTGGTCCCAAGCAACCAAGCAGCTACATGAAGCCTGGCAGTGGAAGAGCCAGAGGGCTCCCTGCACCGACAAGGCATTTAATGCCAGAGGAGAAGGGAGCCTGCGGTCCTGCCAAATCTCATCCCAGCTATCCGTGCCACAGCTGGATTTCTGCAAGTACAGGCTGTTACACTGGCACGCTGCTGACCACAGTCTTCTGTTGCATGTAAACTCCCACCAAAGACCTTAGGAGATAATCCTAATTAAAATGAAAATCAAGGAAATTGTCGACACAGTCTGTCAAATTTACTTAATGAATCAAAAGCATCCCTCATTTCTATGTTAATTTACTTTTTACAAATTTGTGGTACTCTTATATGCACAGAATAATGTTTTCCTATTTTTTCTTTGCTTGGAACATCACAGGCCGGATGTGAGAAAGCTCCTCTGCATTATTGGGCCCTTGTGGAAGTGCCTAAATGGGTGTCAAGTACTTCTCAGACCTCTCATGCCTTTAATAAACCATCCCAGCCTGCAGTGATGGGGCAGCCCAAATACTGCAGAGTGGGAAGGACCGGTGCCGGGCAGGACACGGCATCTCCCCAGCATGCCAAAAGGTCTGCAAGATGCCCCGTGCAAACATGCGATGAGTTAAATTCAACCAGCATAAACCCACGACATCCTTACTCTCAACTGGCATGAATCTGATAACGCTTTGAGGAAATATCGAGTTTTTATCAAAAGGCACATAACACTGTAACACAGTAAGGACAAGTGGAAAAGCAATCAGCCTGCAAAGACATTCTGGAAATGCAGAACAGACGCTTTCAAGGACAGGTCAATAGAAGATGGTTTAAAGAGGAATGAAGCAGGACAGTGCTAACACCAGCTGACAAAGAGCTGGGAGGCATTTGGCACAGGAGGGTCTCTACAGATGATATATATCACACGTTAAAGATTCACATTCAGTTCATATGCACTCAAAACTGTACGTTGCCTGACACTGAGGAGGCAAAACTAACCCAAGATAAGTGGTAAAGACACACCGGACGAAATCCAGAATCTGCTGCATTACTTGCTTAGGCACTATTTATTATGGTTACATTTTATTATACAGTAGTAAAAAATTACAAGGCAACATCCTGTGTTATTTCCCACTGGGATAAATGATACAGATGTACTATTAAATCTCAAAACCAGCACCAGTCTGCCAGGCTACATTCCATTTGTGTCTTTATAATGTGTCAATAGGCTGACATTTATGCCTTCTGATGGGAAAGCTATTTATGTTATAGACATTTAAATGTGCCATAAAATGCATAGCACTACACAACCCTAGAACCCTTCCAATCCTTACCAAAACTACACACACAAAGCAAAAATCCCACCAGACACCAGCATCCAAACTTAAGACATATTTGCTCCATTTTTTCCATGCTAAGTCAATGTTACGGGTTTTTTTTCAAAAAAAAAACTGATTAAAGAGGGTTAATGCAACCTTCCTCCTGTGCAGATATTCAACTAGTAGTTAGTTTTAATTTCAGTTTATACATTTCTGTCCTTTTCCAAACCGGTTTCATTTAAAATCTAAATTGCTGGCTTCACGACATGTTGGGTGACAGGACATGCCCACAGGCCACCAAGCAGCTCTATACTGATGCTTGCAACCAAAAATAGAAGCTGGTAGACACCTACTCCAGCGCTGTGTCTTAGAATAGGCTTTCTCACCTTAGTCCCCACCACTTCCATTGAAAAAGCCAGCTTTGTGAGAAATCAAGACAAAACACTCACAAATCTGCTATTAAATGTCCTGTTTGTGGGAAACGTCAAGACCAGCATAAAATAATTATCTTAGCCTACTGATGGTCTCTCCTTAATGCTATCCCTCAAATTTCGTTAATGAGGTGAACGGATCTTGGAAATGCATGTCGGAAAACCAGCCTGGGGGACACAGCTCCATGCTCCAGTTAAGAACCCCCCACAACTGGTAGGCGAGGATAAGGAAAAGTCGCAAACGTGCCAACTCCAGAGTTTTCTGCAGGGATCGTGTCTTGAAATGATTATGGTTGAAAAAAGGGCCACTGAGACTTCAGGTACCTGTTAAAAAAAAAAAAATGTTTCTAAAAGAAAATTTCCATAGAAAATACATGGGGAGTGTTTCTCCTCTGAAACATCAGAACTTAATGCATTAGAAATGCAACTAAATGAGATATTGCACTACGATTGCCCAAGCTGCCAGGCTGTCACTTCATTACTGTGCTTACAATCAAAGCAAGACTCAAAGTGGCTGCTTCTCCACTCTGACAAGCTTTTAATTGCACTTAGAAATTATCTTCTCCTTTAAATTTAACTCTGAGATAGTGTCTAATAGAGGCTGCTCAAGATGAGTTTGTGACACTTCTCAATAATTATTATTAATGTGATACTAACATCCTTCACTGGAGTTTACACCATGTAAAGCATCTTTCAAAAATGTATTTATCATTAAACTTGGCATACTATGTGACTGAAATGCAAAATTATCTTGCCACCTCTATGCAGATACCCTCAAAAATTCAACCATACAACCACTTGAATTCAGGGGGAAGCCCTCTATCTAATGACAAACATTTTAAAAAAGCAGAAAACAAAACTTTCCCAAAAGGAGAGGCTCTGACGAAACCGCACAGTCATGCCCTGCCTCTCCTAAATTTTCTTTTGGTTTTCTAAAGGGTAAAGCATCTGAGAAGTTTTAAACATTTCTAAAAGCAGCACAGTCAGACGCTAAAGGATTTCTATAAATGTAAAAAAAAAAAAAAAACAACCTTAAATGTAGCAGGAAGAAATCCATGAGAAGAAAAATCTTCCATCTCCCCATACAGTTAGTATGCAATACTAGTGTTCAATAGCTTTTTCCTGAGACATGAAAAAAAAAAAATATATATATATATATATATATATGTACAGGCACATAAAGACATCTCTGGTTACAGCTGGTTTGGAACAGACTTCAACCATCTTTGGTTTATTACCCCAGATAGCATGATGTCATCAGAAGCCTTTTAATGTCTTTTCAGACCTTTTCCAGTTATTCTTAAATTATTAGGTGTGAATATGTGCATGCGTGTGGTATTTCTTTATTTCTGTGAGCATGTGATAAACTGCAGTGCCACAAGATAAATTGCATTCAGTTTACGCATTTGACCTCCTCACTTGAACTCTGCCTGCTAATCCTTTTCAGCTGGGACTACTTCTAATCTGCCATACTTCCCAACAGCTTTCAAACAGCTGGAGGGGCTGTTTTTGGTGTGTTTTAAGATGGATTTCACATTAAAAATATTTTCTTCTTTGCAACAGCAAGTGGAACAGATTACAAACAGAAAGACCCTGGCTTGCAGCAGCTCCGGGAAGAGACCCTCTAAGATCATCAAGTCCAACTCTCACCAACACACCTTTTCTCTCCATGTTTGAGATGGTCAGAGCTTTTCAACAGCTTAATTTTTTTTTTTTTTTTTTTTTTTTTTACTTTTTAAATTTCCCTGCTTGGTTTCACCCTAAATTTTTTTTAAAGGTAGGTGATAAAGTTTTGTTTGCAGTTAGCCAGCATAAACAAATGATCTCTCAGCTACTCACTGCAATTTTTCACAGAAAAGACAAGAGTAAGTGTTACAATAACTTGCTTAAATAGCCGTGACAGAAGAGTCCTTCTGTTGCAAAGCTGCTGCTCGCATTTGACACACCTGACCAAATCACAGAAAACGCCACGTTCTTAGCTGCTTCTTGAATCTCGGGCAAGATGGATGCTCCTGGTAGCACTTCTCCATTTGGTTTATGGGTACATTTATCATCCATTGCAAAGTGTGTGCTTTACTCCACCTCTGCTCTAGAACACCAAGATTTGCTGGTGCACGCTGTTCTGCCACCCTTAATACGGGGCTCAAACCTCCACCTTGGTACAGCATAAGGAAAAACCCAGCTCCCTTCCCAGCTTCAAACAGATCGAGAGTCTCAGCTGCATCCGTAAAACAAATGCAGATGAAAATTAAGGATGTGGTGAAGGGCCCTGCTAGACTATGATGTTTTTGCAAAAGAAGTCTGATGGCATCAGATATATAAACATGCCTGGCTTAAGTAATTAGACCTGCACTTGTTATAAACTGTGCAATCAAATATTCATTTCATTTTGCAATGCCATCAGTAGTCTGACACAAGCAAAAGCAAATAAAAAATGCAGGCAAGTATTTCAGGTAAGCATACAATTTGTAAAAGAGCTAAATTACTTATTTAAATTACAGAGACAAACTGAACAGAACGGCTGTGAGAAAAATCTATTGCAGGAACTTGCAGAGACGCGTCAACCCACAGGTGACATTTCTGTACCCACTCTAAGACCACATTACAGATTCTTTCCAACTCTAGCAAACTGCACTCATTTGGAGCCAACAATTAGAGCCTGACTGTCTTCTAGGCATGTTTTTTCGGCTAATAAGTTTTTCTTAAGTTACATAAAGGAACAATCACTTGTGAAATCTAAAATAAAAAACCACATTAAGAAAACATGCACTTTTTTCAGGTGCTCCTTTAAGGATGTTTTACACAAATAGGTTTCAATGGATATAATGAATAAAAAAATACAGATATGATGGATGAAAGCCTCAGTGTTTGAGGCATTTGGACAATGCCTTTAATAGCATGTTTAACTTTTGGTCAGCCCTGTAGTGGTCAGGCACTTGGACAAGATAATCATTCTAGGTCCCTTTCAACAGAACTATCCCATTCTGTTCCCTTCTATGCCACAGTTTTAATCATAGATGGCTTAAATCTTAAAACATTAAGACAGAAAAAAGGAATCAACAACTCTTGAAATGATGAACACTGCTCAGGCTTTCCTTACCAGCCAAGAGGAGAGGAGGAGATTTTACTAAAGGTTTCACCTAATAAAAAAACAAAAAAGAGACCTCTAGTAACTAGAACAAAAAATGCTTTAAATTTCTCTTATTTTTCATGAACTATTACAGAGGTCATTTGGCCAAAAAGCATCAGCTGCTGAACATCACAGAAAGAAATCTCGGTCTATCCTCAGTCCTGCTGGTGCTTCTTCGTTGATACAGAAAAGTATAAACACATAAAATGTTCGCAAAACTTCACCAGAGCAAGAATATTGGTTGAAAAAACATCAAACGAATGACAAAGGCAGACTAAAATTGTTTAAACAGCATGGAAAAAAAAAAAAAAAACACAAAGCGAAACAAAACAAACACCCACACAGTGCTAGCTATTTAGCAGAATACTGAGAAGCAGTAAGTTTTCATCCAGTATTAGATTTATTGGTAAAAACCCCAGAGAGAAAAAATGAAAAAACATTTGGCAAACTTGGGGTTGTGGGTTGCCACTCTCTTGATTGTCAGGGAGACACTAATGATCGAAACAAAAGAAGATGGACAAACCCATGTGGCAGCTCAACGCCAGAAGGCTGGGGTGGACCATGACAGCCCAAGTGTGAACCACTCTGAAAGGCATCACCAGCCATGTCCAACATCCTCAAATTATAATTTATGAGGTATTTGCCAGCTGGGATCTCCTGTAACACTCACCACATCCATTCCCACATCTAGAACAAGTGACTCCAGGAATCATCATGGTATGGTTAAAGAAAAATGACCAGAGACTGGTCTAAACTGGGATAGCGGCAATCCCCGATGACTGATGCACATTTATCACGTTCATTTTACATCACTGCAAGAGCTCCTGCTGCCCTCAGCGCTACGCAAACCCTCACCAGTGGGTGGTCCCAGTTGAGCAACATGAGAATCCACCTGCAGCAGCTCATCTCAACCCCTTGCTCAATGCTGGTGACATGAGGACTCCTTTGTATCTCCCGTCTTCCTCTAAATTGTATTTCTATTATCCACACTGCACTAGAAGAGAGAGTGTGGCAAGAAATTTGGGCTTGCAGTGATAAACAAAATGCAGTATATAAACGGAGTCATCAGGAAGGTGCATTTTTGCTCAGCAGTATCAAAGAAATAAATTATGAAGAAATGTAATTGCTGCCTATTAAGAGACAGATTTATATGATAGCTAAAGCTTTCATAGTTTATGAAACAATGTCTAATAAAATGGCACAGCTGTGATTTAGTAAGGTGTTTAAATTCATTGTTCCATATATTTTGAATTTCAGCCTGGTCTTTGCTACCAAGTCACACATTGGCTTTGCCTGATATATGCATCCTTTTTTGCATATGTAATAAGCTTATCAGCTTCCAGTAGAAAAGGCAATTTAAGAGCTATCTCTTCCTAAGGTTTGCACTTAAATACGCAGATGACTCATTCACTGTACTAATACACACAGCAAATTCAACAAGGTGAAAAATGTTATAGGCTGAGATTGGGCACAGCACAGTAGCAGGATGAAGAACATAAAGAAATTATACAGCAAGGGACTGTGTTACCCAGCAAGGCTCACTGGGAATGGAAAAACAACCGAACAACCAGCCCTAGGACCCAATAAATACTTGCATGTCAGACCTTGATCAGGCTGGCATCCTCACGACTGCAAGGATTAGGTCTGAGCTGCTAAAAGATAAACCCCTGCCCAGAAACACAGGCTGAAATTCCCAAAAAACAGTCCTAAAGCCAACTGCTTCCAGTCACCTGGATAACACAGCCTAATCCTCCGGCGTGCTGAGGCTCCCAAACCAGATTTCCACATTGTCGGGAGCCGCTGGGGGTTTAGCATATCCAAGATTTGGGATGCTGGGGTTTAAAGCCTGACTTGGGGCACTGTTCCCCTGAATTCTGGTCCCGATTCTCTCATTTCCAGGCTGGGACTGATGCCTGAGCTTCTCTGGGTTTCTGTGGAACACCGGAGAGTTTCCACCCACTGTTCCAAGCATAGCATGTGTAGTAATTGCTGGTCTGCCTGTACCCCACTCCAGAAAGGGGGAAATTAGAGGTAATTACTACGACAAACAACATTTTTAAGGATCAGGAAAGAGCTACGTCTAACTCTGATTAACCTACTTGGTTTCATCAACCACTTGTTTTACTGTAGTCGCAGAAGGACAGGAAAACCTGCAGGATTTGGTGCTGCCGTCATGCCACAGAACTGGATATTAAAACAGTCAGTTGAATATTGCCAGATTTCTTTCATAAAAAAAATATTTTCCCCATATTTCCCATAAATATTTAAATGAACAAAACCAGAAAACCACCACCAAAACTGTTTGTTCAGCTGCAACACTTTGAAAATACAAGTCCAAACCAAATTTCTATTGGACTTAATACACACTGGAGTTCAGGTGAACATTCAGATGGCATTTATCACCTTCAGAGTGCTGTGCGAATGCAAGCTAATGCTTAATTTGTGGTCCTGCCCAGCACATCTGTGGTGCCCAAATTCCCAAATATCTACATGCTTCAGCTTGACTCATGTCCTGCATCCCGGGGGGCCCAGGGCCACCCATCACCCAAGCACTGGCCACCTGCAAGCGCTTCAGGTCAATGACAACTCAGAACACGACGCAGTAAGATCCCGCTTTGGCTCGCCTCTATGTTTCATAGCAGTTTCCATAGCAGAGCCAACTCACAGCTGAGATTTGGTTAATACAGCTCATGAAATACTATACTATTCCATCCAGATGAATAGCAAAAAAAAAAAAAAAAGGTAAATAAATGTTTCACTGATAATATCTCATGGACCATTTTTGCAGCTCCTGTTTTTTCTCCAAATAACAGAGGACTTATTAAGCTTATCCTCAAGGATGCTTACAAGTCAAGTCTCTCAGTCATAGCACTTCAGAGAGCAAATACTCTTAATTGTCTTGCACATTGCTGACTATATCAACAGGGATACAGTAAGGAATACAGCACAGAGAGGTGACGGTACATCTCTCATCATCAGGAGTTAATGAAACTCAGTGGCTACTTCTTTTTTTTTCATTATTATTGTCCCTGCTCATTGCAGAGGGGTTGGACTAGATGACTCCACCACTGCCCTGGGTAGCCTATTCCAATATCCAACAACCCCTTCCAGGAAGAAATTGTTTCCAAGATCCAACCTCAACCTCCCCTGGTGCAACTTCATGCCATCCAACAGGTCACCTTCCACGGGGGACCATCAGCCCTCCATGGATACCAAGATGTTTTTGCCTCCTAGACTGAAGAAGAAAGAACTCTTTAAACAGTTTGCTCACGGTCAGTATTTCTCAGGCTGAGGCGCTCATTTGCTTGCTCTTGGTCCACCAATTGCTCCTGGTTTAGTTTTAGCTCCTGACTTAGGCTTATTCCTTGCTTCTCGCTGCCAGACTACGGAGGCAGGACTAAGGCAGGACTATTCCCCAAACACCACCACTTCCCAGGACCTTGCTCTGCCTTGCAAAGCAGCAGCTGGCACATGGCACAGATTAACAGGAAGCAAGGCGCCCATAGCAGACACATACCCGCAGCAGCAGGGACTGCCAGCCCTACTCTGGCACTTCCAACATGAGGATGGTTAAGCTTCAGCTTAGCATCTGTTTTCTTTGCTCAAGGGCAAAAATATGCTACACTGCATGACAAGGCCAAGGGGGAAGCTTTGATAGCTACATTTTGCCTAACCCTTGATATGAGACAACACAGGGAACACACATTTATGAGGAAGGACTGAGCATTTTTGAAGCATTCCTCCCCTTTCCCACAATTAAAAAAAAAAATCTCTCTCCATAAATACCAGTAAAGCAGAAAAGAGAGAAAGCAGCAGGACCCCAACCAGCCTTGCTTCTAAAATCCATTCAAACTTTTTATCCCTTTTAGCCATTTCGTTCCCCAGGGAGGAAGAACTTACTGGTACGGGGAGGATGGCAGGGATTCTCTCCTCTGCAAGGAACTCAGACCTCCGTAACTCCTCCGCTCACTTGGGAGCAGGGACACATCCCCATCAAGCTGTGTGGAGCCAGGCTGCACCTGGAACAAAACGTGCCTTCCCACCCAGAGCCACCACAGCAAGCTCAGCCAGGCTGGAAGCCAGCCAGAGACAGTTTAAAGGCTTTGGATAAACCAAGAATCCCACCGGCCAGCTAAATTTTTCATGCAGGTAAATAAGAGTGAAGTGCCTAGAGATGAAGTTTGGCGGAGCCAAGGTGCAGAGCTGCTCCGTTTATTCCAGCCAGGGCGTCCCTGCAGAATCCCAGACTGGTTGGGGTTGGAAATGACCTCTGGAGACCATGTAGTCCAAACCGCCCACTCAAGCAGGGTCACCAGAGCAGATGGCACAGAATCGCGTCCAGGTGGGTTTTGAATGTCTCCAGAGAAGGAGACGCCACAACCTCTCTGGGAAGCTTGTCCAAGGGCTCTGGCACCTCAAAGGAAAGAAGTTTCTTCTCATGTTTAGAAGAAACCTCCAGTGTTTCGGTCTGTGCCCGTTGCCCCTCATCCTGTTGTTGGGCACCACTAAAAAGAGTCTGGTCCATCCTCTTGACACCCACCCTGGAGATGTTTACCAGCATAAACAAGGTCCCCTCTCGGCTTCTCCAGGTTGAACAGCCCCAGCTCTCTCAGTCTTTCCTCATCAAAAAGATGCTCCAGATCCCTCAGCATCTTTGTCACTCTCCGCTGGACTCTCTCTAAAAAGTGGGATGCTATTTCTGACTCCTGCAAGCAGCATCTCTTGAAGGTTGCAGGAGCCTCGTGAGAGATTCTGCTGCAGGAAAATGAACTCGGCTGTGCAAGGAAAAAGCAGATTCAGCAGAATAAGGGGCTGGGAAGCAGGCAGAACAAGATGCTGGTAGATGAGCACTGGGAGGCACTGGGACCTCGGCAATACTTCAGTGTAGACCTCCCAGTTTCTCTTTGGCCTTCTGGGAAAGGGAATTAAAACACATTGCTGGCTTTCCCAAATCAGATGCTCCAGTAAGAAGAATGCTGGCTATTTCTCATGCTGCCAGATGCTTTTTCTCTTTCCCTTCCATTCCATGTAATTCCCTTCTGCTCAATGCAGACATTGCCAACCAAGTAAACAGACAGACAGACAGGTATTTTGCAATCATAAGGTGCAAATAAATTAATCACCGCTTCTGGAGCACAGCAATACACGTATGACAAATACCACGAAGGAGTCAAAATGATGCCAGTAACTGTCTCTTTGACAATTAAAACTATAGAATGTCCCGATTTTGAAAGGACCCACAAGGATCATTGAGTCCGACTCCTGTCCCTGCACAGGACAACTCCCAAGAACTGAAGACCTGCAGGGACTAAAATAAGAGGCCAACACTGAGGAAACAGAAAATACTGTGGAGCTGCTCTCTGACCATCCCTTGTCCCTCCTTAGACGGGTGTGAGCAGACTCAGGAGGTGATGCTGCACAGCAATATCAAAGTGCTCAAGGACGGGGTTGAGATGCCCCAAGTCCACTGATTCCAGCCTTTCGTCACCTTTCTGAGCACCTGGCTTTCAGAAAGCATTTCAGAAAGCAATTCCCCTCAGCCACCACGCAGGTTCACCTTGCTGGGAGTGAAAGGTTTCAGGGGAGGCAAGGCCTGGTGCCTGCAAACCCAGGTGCTGGGTGCCCGCTCCTGCACCATCCTGAGCACCAGCTAGGGCGTACCCTGCGCCCCAAAGTCAGTTTGCAAAACATAGCCAGCAGCAACACTGGCAGATCACTGTACAAAGCTCGAGTGCTGCTGCAGAGGTGTCTGCTCGCTTCTGGTTCTCTTGTAAACCTGCCAAGGAGGGTGCAGGGAACATCAGTTACATGACATCACTGCAAGCTAAGGACCTTGTAAATAGTTTGCTTAAATTTCCTAGTGGATATACACACACACACACAAATATCTATATATCTGCATACACACATATGTATGTACAGAGCACTGATATGCAGTGTGCTTAGTACTAGGGTACATAATACTCACTTAAAACGAGGCATCTTTTCCTTGGTAAGTACCATCCTACAAAATTAAATTAGGAGACGTTTTAGACTTGACCCTAAGATTTTCATACCTCTGACAAAATGGCTTGCTTTGGGGTTTTTGTTTGCTTGCCAGGGGGAAAAGGAAGAGGTGAAAACCAGCCACAAACAGCAAATATTTGAAATGTAGAGGGGAAATGCGAAAAAACAGATATCCTTTCAACCCTTCCAGTCCAAATGAAGCAGCTACATAGCTGGCTAGGAAAAAAAAAAAATTAGGCAATTGGGTCATTTTTAGGACTCTACACAAATCCTCTTTCCACCAGTCTGAAGGCTGCAGAGAGAACACTAAGGAGAAACACAGCATTTCCTCAGTATTCACCCCAAATTATGCTGCTTCACTTTTTTTTGGAATTATTTTCAAGGGCTGCAATAAAGGCACAGACTGCCTAAAGGTTTCCACTGTTGTGGGGTTTTTTTTTTTCCATCTTAAGAGTACGATAATATGAAGGGACCTTTTTCTTCCTTTTAGTTTTGTTTGATACAACTCTACCCTGACAATCTGACAGCATGCTGTGTTGCCTCAGGCAAGGATACACTAGTATGTTTGCAGAAATAAACTGCAGAGTAACATCTTCCAACCATCTAAGGTTGGTTTTCTTATTCAAATCTTTAAAAAAAAGAAAAAAAAAAAAAGACACAGTAAGAACTGAGATCAGCACAACTTTCCAACAAGGACTCTCTGCCTTTTTTCTTCCTACAGGATTCTGAATAGACTTGGGTACCTTGACTCCTGTCCCTCAAAGGCTACAGTTGCTGCCTGCAGTCAAAAAATTGAAGTGACATGCCAGAGCAGAAAAGTTGAGCCTCCAAAATTCCAACATATGGATATCAGAGTAAGATTCAAAACACAAAAATCCTTGCTAAAGGATAATTTGACCTGAATAACCATACATTTTCTCATACATTTATAATCCAACAAAAGCAGAGTGGGAGGGACAGAAAAGGACAGAAAGTATGAAGTGGAACCATTTTAAAAATTCAGGTTATTACTGAAGTTATATGATCAGTAATGACAAAGACCTTGTTAATTCCAGGAGCAGGTAGAATAGGAATATCTACTCTAAAAATTTAAAAGTTAAGGAAGGTATATGCTAAAGCACCATTGTCAATATGAGCCATAAAGACCATGATTTAAGTAAACTTACAGGATCTGAGAGTTATGCTTGTCCTTTACAGACACACAACAGGGATTTTCAAACTATTTCCATGAGGTTAAAGAAAAATCAGTTGTGATTTAAAATAAGGAGTGGGGGGGATGCCAGATTTGCTTGATGTTTGGAGATCATCGTGTGTTTACAACCCTGCTCTCCACCCTCAGCAAGCACATGTTTTAGTGACGAAGAGTTGGAGAAGTTGTCACTGAAAGTCAAACACAGACGTGCATAAGGGTTTGTTTTTTTTTTTTCTAAATTTCTGTGTTAATTTGGCAAAGAAAAGTTTAATCTTTTAGAGCTTGGGATTAGATAGACAGATTCAAGTACCCCATTATCAGAAAAGGTGCTACCAAAGGAAACTACAGAAGATCAAAGATAAAATTTTTGGTTATCTCTCAGCAGCAGACTGTGATCATTCTGAGTGACAGGTCCCTGATGTCTTCTGCGACACCCACCCATGCTTCTTCCTCACTACTCAAGTCATGAAGAGCTGAAGAAGCTGTCAAGGAGTCAATAGGACAGCATGCTGCCTCCACAATCTGCAACAGCTCCTTTGGCCAACGAGAACATATACATCCTTTTTATTGCCAACTGACGATAAAGCAAACATATATTTTAGCTATTCCATCAGATGATGAAGCTCTCTTCAATTAATCTCTAATCACTTTTAAAATAATACGTTCCTGAGATTCACCAGAGCCCCGTAGGTTGCAGCAACTGGCACTTCTACAGAAAGCAATTCTGAGAACCAGATGAATTCGCTTTAAACAGAACAACAAAAAGAAAATTAAAAGCCACTCTGTCTAATATATTCTACAACCATTCCCCAGAAAATCTAATTATAGATTTTCAAACAGGCATTTTTTTTTAAGGGTTTGTTTCAGTATATCCTTTCAAGCCAGGATGCGACTAAGTTTGCAGAAGCTTCAACAGTGATTCCCGATGGTCGAATAACACCTTCAACTTCCCAAGGACTTGTCAGGTTGCTTTTCTTTCAGTTTTTTTTCTTTTTTTAATAATTCACTGAATTTTGAATACAGTGAACAAGTTTACAGATTAGGATTGTTCTCAAATCAAGGTACCTGCAACTGGCAACGAAATAAAAATGCAAAATGCCTATCGGTTGCATAAGCTATGTACTACCCATCAATTGTTGCACAGTCATATGAGCCCATTTCAAAGCCAATCTGGTAGGTTTATACACAGAAAAGAGTTAGGATGGCAATGGAGATAAAGTGGGAGGAAAGCAGCATGCAAGACATCATTCCTTATTTTACTACTAGCAGAGTATCCAAAAGTCTCAGTGGAGTCCTAAGTTCCCATCCACCAAGTAATACACCCATGTACAATAAAACCCCTTCTACCCTGAACAATATATATTCAATACATCTGAGGACAAAGAACATGGAAGAGACAGTAGGGCTGATATGCTGAATGCTGCGCTCAGGGACTCAGAGCATCCTCCCAGAATGCTGCTCTCTGCTACTGTGGCTGGAGTGTACAGTGGGGAAGAGGAAAGCACTCATTTTTAGCAGAATTACATAAATGCAGGAAGGGCACGGCTTGCAGAGAAACCTGTGGCACAAATAATTAAAACCAGGGACCCACGACAGGAGGAGAAAGAAACCAAATGTCTCAGTGCTCCATGGCTTGGCAGGACAGGTCACTAGGACAGGAGCAGAATTAAGCCCAGCAGCATCATCCCTGGCCCTTAAACGCAAGACCAAGCTATGTTCCCTATTCCCATCAACTTCACAACTATACTTGCCCCGTTCCTCTCCGGAACAAGAGAAAATGGTGAGTCCTTATATTTTGTGTTCAAATCCATAAAATCAGTTAAGTTGAAGTCTTACCTGCTGCAAACACACTGTGCTAAATGTGAATCAGTTTGTTGTTTTATTTACTTTGGTGAAAGGGTTTTTCAGAAGTAGACATCCCTAGTTTCTTAGGATCATCATAGCAAAGAGAATACATCTCATTGCTTTAGTTTTCTGTCAATCAAAGCTATTTATTGCAGAGGGTAAGAGTTGACCCATTAATGGGATAAGGATTCTTACTCTATCAAGTATATATGCCAACATCTAATCATTAGATCCTCTGTAAGCCTATATATTATTTATTTTTGACAGAAAGCATCTCTTCCCTTTCTCAGCCTATCAGAATCATTTCTAGACTCACATTGCTCTTCAGCAGATGGAAATGGCTACAGAGGGAAAATCACTTAAGAGGAGAAAAACCAGAGCACCCATCTCAGCTCCTCAGCTGAGATAAATCAACGCAGCCACTGACCTGATTTCAGTGTTGCTAAGCTAATCTGCATCAGCTGAGCACTGGGACAATCATCAATAGACTTGGAAATGAGCAAGTAGATACAAAAAAACCTCATTTGGCCCTGAAAGAATAACAGCAAGAGGCTATAATGTGGGTTTCTTACTGAGGGTTTGATTTTTATGGTCCCACCGATGAGTACCTGGCTTCTGCACAGGGTCTGTGGGTCAAGTTCTGGTGGATACTACAGCACAGGGCTCTTCCAAAGTGTGGTTACCAGGATGGAAAGGGTTTGGCACCCAGGTGATTCCCGTGTATAACCCAAGGAACCCAGCTGGGTGGAAGGGAGAACAACTGACAGGGGTTGGTTAAAGCAGATGATGTATAGGTTACCTGTTCTCCACTCCAACACCCATCCTACAGAATTTCAACCCAGAAAGGAGCTTGGTCATCCACACCTGTTTAGTTTTGTAGTTCTGGAAAAGAGAAGATAATCCAGACTCAAGAAGATAACTTCCTTATTTAAACAGCTACACATATTTTCAGCCTATTTCAGGAGCACAGGGAAGATAACAAGGAGCGCTCCCCTTACCAGGCTTACCACACTAAGAGGATAAAAAGAGAATTCTTTTTAATGCTTGTGCCTAGATGGAGCATTACAGCTTGGATTCACAAAGGGATTTAGGACTCTTAAGTCCCACTGAAATCACAAAATGAATGGGACTTAGGGTCCTAAGAGTCTTTCTGAGTCCCAGACTAAGTGCCTCCTCCTTTTGAAGCCAATGGGAACAATGCCATGGCATTAAGCAAGGGCAGAGCCTGCCCATGAAGCTTTAACTCTATTAAAAGATGGGAGGTTATTGGTGACAAACAGGCGCAACACACTCAGTGAAGAGGACTTTGGCCTGAATGTCTTTAAAGCTTCTGCCGCACTCCATCTAATGGAGCTGAAGCAAAATCTGTACCTGTCAATGGGAGCTTTGCAGTGAATTAAGATTTCAGTCCAGGTCCTTGAGTCAGAGGCAAAAGACTTGTCACTGGGGAAGAGAAACTGTGTCATTACTGAGCCTGGACCAGGCAGGGAACAGTGCATGATAGTATAGTCTCACCAACAAGCCTTATTTCAGTTTTCTGTTATTAAAGCTTGACATCCTGGGATCCACAATAACCTTGAAAATGATCTGTGATACAAACACAGTTTTGATACTTGCACTTCATTCATTATTGCAATATTAAATACACTTTAACAAAGATAAGTGGCATAGAAACATAGAATAGTTCAGGTTAGAAGGGGCCTTCAAAGGTCACCTAGTCATGTGCTCCTGTAGGAGAAAACAGGGTGTCCCAGCATTGGTGGGATTGAAATTTGTACATCAATAAGGTGAGGGGAAAAAAAAAAAAAAATCCACCTCACTTTCTGTACTCCTGTGCAATGGTTAAGGAAAAAAAGGAAAGAAAAAAAGACATCTTAGCAAGGGTCAAGTGTTCAAATATTATTAAGCACTTAGAAGCCTGTTATTTTACTGGCATAAAATGTCCTTTTTGCTTATACAGCTCCAGAAAGCTTCATAATGCCAGATGAGCATATCCCTAACAGCTACCTAATAGAAACCCCATTTGCATGGTGCACCCGTCACTGAGCAGTACCCAAAGGCTTTAGCTCCTCCTCCCTGCACCCACAGACCAAGAACTCGCGTATCGAGGCCAATACACACACTAAGGAGTGCTCAACCCATGTCTGCGGCCCTTTTCTGGTGTACCCTCACCTCAGCATGTAGCCAAAAGGACATAAAAAGAAGCCCTGAAACTTTCTGGTGTATGCCACAAATAATTTGACAGAAGGTCAGAAAAGATGCATCAGTGCTGCTGTGATGTTATCTCAACGCTCAGAGCATGTAGCTAAAGCTGCTTTTGCTCTACCAAGCCAGGAGGAGAGGAGGAAAAAAAAGTTAAGAAAAAAAATAAAATCAATAAACACCAGCACTTCATCTCTGCTCAATTTAGCCCTTTCTGGGAGCATAGATAATTCCTGATGGCAATTGTCCAAAGTGTCTGAATTCAGACAGTCTGATAGCCCTTTCAGTCGGGTCAGTCCTTGCAGAGACCATCACTGAGCCTCCCACAACGAATTCCATTCACCAAGCGGCACTGATTACGGGAGCAGGTCGAATCATTGCACAGTATTGACTGGAGATCAATTTTCAGCTCGAGGTATTGTGGAGAACATATAGTACACACAGCGAAGCCCAAGGCGGGGAGTAAGAATTCAATAGCCTACCCAACCATGTCAAATAAAAGCCTGCACAGACAGATACTGCCATCTCTACCCCCTGAAGCCTGTGTTTTTAAAGGTACAGGCTATGATGAAACAGAGCCCCTGAGGAGCTATATTTCATCATTATGTTTCACTCTGTTATTCAAATCACATTTGCTTCCTCCACCCAAAATTTATTTCAGGTGATGCATTTTGCATGGATTAAAAAAAAAGAAAAAAAGACAACTTGCCTAAATGGGTCTTCCTTTGATTTCATCTTTCCGTAATTAAAATTCCCCGAGATGGGTAATGACTGCCTTTCCTGCTGCAGGTGTCTCGTCTCCCAGCACTCCCCCTCATCTTCCTCACCTCCACTGTGGCTTTCGGCTCTGACCCCACGCCCAGCGCCACCTTTGTGTAATAAAAGGAGAAGTGCTGGCACTGCTGCGCTCCTCACAGACCTCCTGCTGCCACCCGCTGCTATTCTCTTCAAGCCATTTATGCTTTTAAGGAAAAAAAAAAAAAAGCAACTAGCTTTGAAGTGAGGAAATACAACATGTCCCAAAAATATTGAAAGAAAAATAAAATAGGCTCTTGAGGAGGGATTCCTTTCCCAGTTATGCTCATTGTCACCAATATCACAGGATCACTGATTCTTCAGAGGAGGAACCAGGAAAATCGAGGAAAAGAGGAACCAGGGCTTGATCCGTATCAAGCTGCAACAGCTCTATGGCAAAGAAAATAAGGTGAAGGTCCATTTTGGGACACACAGTCACACAAGCTTCCCTGCGAAGTACGAGAACCCAAGAAAAGAGCTTTTCTTGGGGTAACTTGCACCAGAAGTTATTTTCTCCTTTGCTTCTCTGGGGACCTTGACGTGGCCAAAAAACCCATTTTATTTGCAGGGGGAGAAACTGAGAATCAGGCACATACATGGGGCTTGATCTGTGTTCACACGGACAAGTTACAGTGACTTCTCAGGATGGCCATTTTTCAGGTATGAAATGGTAGAGAGCTTCATTTTGTACAGATGAAGAGTTCTCAACTTTTTTAACAAAGTTTTTTTATGCTTCTATTATTTACAGAACCTATTTTGCAATTTCCACAGGGCTCAAAGAACAGGAATACAATATGTCTTTTAAGAATGAAGACTCACTTTAAAGTAGCTGTTGTAAAAATCACATATAATCACAAAATATGTCAATTCGGCGACAGTGAAGCTGCTGACAACGTCACTGAATACTGCTCATGGAGCAAGGAGGCACAGATTTCCAAACATCTGCATCCCCATAGAAAGATCCAGGCCATAAACAAGCCAAACATCAAAAATAATAAACCAAGTGAAACTCCCAGCTCTAACAGGTGAAATTCTGATCCTTCACAAATCCACAGCTGTACTGACTTGACTTCCCACATTCACACACAAAAAAGCAGGAGCTTATGCACATGGGAATGTTTCAGTGTTCTGCATAAGATTTGGCTGTTTCTCCTTATTCTCTAATCTTCTGATCTTCTGTTTTATTCTTTTATTTAACTTTACAGAGCTATTTAAGTTCTCTTTTTTTTCTTTTTCTTTTGTTTTCCCAACTGTCCTCTTCATGTACTCTACAATTTTGTTCCTCTGCCTTAGCAAGTTAAACATCAAATCAAACCCAATTTGGTTATCAACGGGTAAAGAAATGAAACTTTGTGGTCTAGGGAAAACTATATTAAATGATCCCATGCAAACCTAGCTACAAGTATGAGAACTACTAACAGCACTTAAAAATAGGGATATATCAGAAGATGCTATTTTTTGTTGTTGCTTTTGCTGATTTTTCAATCTGTCAAAAATAAAATATCAGACAAGGGCCAAAACATAACAACTATGATAAAAAGTAGTGCTTAATGTTTGAAATAAAACAGTGAATTCAGTTTTCAGCAATTCAGTTAACGGATCCCTCATCTACCTAAGCCCTTAAACAATTATGCAAGCTAACAGGGTGAAGTGTTAAAATGCATCTGGGTTGCAAGCACTGGATGGGCATCCTGCAGCAACAGAACATTACTGCAGGATGACACGGCCTGTAAAGTTAGATTATATTGCCTTTAAAGAGAAGAAGAGTACGGCTAGGAAATGCAGGCTGCTGTACAGTACAGTATAATGCACACACACCCAGGATCAGAGGTCTCTCTTATTATTCTGCTATTGGCAAAGGCATGTCAAATGAATTAAGGAACTTCATAGCAGCTAAGAAGTAGAAATAATTTCAATTTAATTAAAAAAAAAATTTATATAAAAAAGACACAGCCTGAAGCTTGACAAATCACAGAGTTCCTATTAAGTATTAAAAATATCACATGAAAATTCTACCTGCTGGTTTTACAAGTCACCTTCTGTCCTCAAGAAGAACAGATGAGGTGTTCTTCCTCTTTTCATATGTCGACTGCACCACGCTTTTGCAAAGACATTTCTGTGCCTTTGTTTCCAGCTGTTCCACTCTTCCGTGCTTTATATTATGATGTAGCACTTTTCCAGCACTTCCACCTACTAATGTAATACACTACATCTTATGATTTTCATGCTTCTCTCTCCTATAACCAGTGTCTTTAATCACCTAGTTGTTTGTTTCAAAAGCAACTATTCCTTTCAGTGTGCAAAACAATTTGCCATCAGAATATTCTTTTTAAATGCTGCATACTTGCCCTTTAAAAATGAAGTCTCTTGAAAAAATCCCCAAGTTAGACTTCTAACATGCATAACTCACAAGATCACCAGTCCGCTGGAAAATTAGAGCCATGACTCCAAATTTTAATACACTGCTTATCTGCTGCAAAGTTCACTCCCAGTTGGCCAGTTCAGTTATCCAGCAATAAAATTAAAAAAAAATTCACTTCTGTAACATTAAAGTCTCCGTCAATTGAACAAGTCCAAGTAGCAATCCTACAGACTGGCTAAGGCTTGGAATAAGTCAAGAAGGGGTGAGATAAAAGGAACAATAGAACAAGACCTCTGTTTCTACGTGGAAAACGTGGTGCCAGTCAGAGAAAAAACACTCTAGGTAGCTCCAGATGAGCAATTTAAACACATTCTCCTTCTTGCTTTTATCTCTGCACCTTGCCCTTGATGCAATGATGCAACGCAACAAAGCTCAGCTTTGCTACAGCTAAGATACCGAAAGTCATGGGTAAGATACTGAAACAATTTGGCTTGTCGCTGAAAAGCGCCTAGCCTAACACCTCTGAAAGCTGGCCTGTGTTAACCCCCATGCCAACTGACGACTTTCAGCGCCCCGGGCTCCAATGGATCATGGGTGTGTCAATAATTCCCTGGAAACAGCCTCCTGTCCTGCAGCACAAGGGCTCATTTGAAAGACCCCGTGTTGATTGCTAACATATGTCCTCACTTCCAAACATTTTATTTCAGAGTGAAATGCAGATGCAGTTATGATTTCAAGTTTTAAAACGCTGTGGATTTGAGTGAATCAACAGACTAAGCATAGCTAAGAGTCCCATTGGGAAGTCTTAAAAAGACTAATTTATAAATATGCAAACACTTTCATGTCAGCCAATCCTGATAAATTCCAGTTGCATGAGCCCGCAAGAGGAACGCAATCTGATAGTAAACAAAGCCACAAACTGCAAGAAAAACTTTAAAAGAACAGTTACACTGAGGAGTTTTATCCTGTGCATAAGGTTTCCTTTTAAACACGCTACTGCTTGGGTTCTCTTGCTTTTCTGAAGATCTCAGATATTCTTCTTTTGTGACACGTTTTCTCCCCATAGTAGTTTTTGATACCTGCATTAAATTGGACCTGGCATGACCAACCTTTCCATGCTATGTGGCACAAGTAGAAGGAGTGGGATTTTTTTTTTTCCCCGACATACACAAAATCACAAAAATAAAAATACTGCTATACAACCAAAAGAAAGAACTTGCTACTTCGTTTGTTTGCATGTAGAAAACTTCTCACATCTAAAAATACACCTTTCCTATGAACACGAAAGACGTTTTGGAGGCAAAGCACAGGTTTCCAAAATTATCTCATTCTAGCTTAATGTTGAAGTCAGCATCAGCTGGGAGGGGGAAGCAGTTCCAGCATAGTGCACTCCCCCAGTGATAAATCACAAGAAGTCAAGAAGCAAAACAATTCTGGTTATTGATAGCCATGAAACTGTGAGTAGCTGAGGCCGCATCAAGAAGAGCCATCACCCACACCACCTGCTCAAGATTCCTCCAGGCCACTGCCAGCAGAAAAAAAGGGATTTTCCCATCTTGCAGTAAAGGCAAAACCACAATAAGCATGGAAAAAAAGACAGGGCAGCTAAATGAGTAAGAGGCGAATAAGCAAGGGGAGTGACTGAGAGCTACTTTACCAATAATGAGGCTGGAGCTGCTGAACATGGAAGCTGGGGTCCAGGCCACCTGAAAGTCATCAAAACCAAACACTTTTGAGATGTATCAGCTACGTGAAGGTGTAGGCTGAGAGCCTCATCTGCAGAGGTTTAAGTAGGGAGGTGTGGGAATACATAGAACAAGGTTAGGAGACAATCTGCGTGTACAGAGAGTGTGGTAGGAGAGAGGAGGAGGCTCTTGGCTACATGATGATTTAGGAATGTGGCCTGTGAGGCTGGGACAATCCTTTTGGCTGGGTTTGGAGTTGCACAAGGGCTTACAAAGCTCAGATCAACACCACTCCCCCATTTAAAAAAAAAAAAAAGCCACACCCAAAACCAAACCAACATCACAAACAAAAAAACAATCTTGCAGGTAAATAAGTGGTTGCTGTGTTGCCGAAAGATGCCCAGGTAAGAGGGGGCTGCCTTGGGCTAGCAGCTCTTCAAGGAGAAAGGAAAACAGTCTCTCCTCCAAAGGTGCAACAGTTGAGGATGTCTCCCTTGACTTAAAAAGGGTTTGCCCATAAAAATGAAGTGCTCACAGTACAGTCATGGCAAGAAAGGATGGAGACTGCGTAGATCAAAGCTCAGCTTCAGGCTGGAAAGGCAATGCCCCAATCAGCAATGCGCAGAGGAGCTGGCAGGTTACAAGGGGCTCCTGGTGCCAGCCTAATATTTAATAACAAATTAAGTCGTTTTGAAAGACAAGCTCTTTGCGCTTCACCAAGAACACCAGCCAGAAACATAATTTAAATGCTTTTCTTCTCCCTTTCTTTTTTTTTTTTTTTTACCCATTGTATTTATGAAAAGGAGTCTGTCCAGCTGGGTGGGATGCCGAGAAACTTTTATGCAGACCTTGTGCTTGTGTTTAGAGAGAAAAACCTTGCTGAAGCTTTTCAAACTCAGTTTTACAACTGGCTAATGCCAGCCTTTGAGGTACATCTGTTTGCTTTTGCATAGTCCTCAACGCTTCCTTTAAAGAAGAAAAAATAAATTAACTAGTAAATTTTCTTCCATGCATCTCCCATAAACATCTAAATGACTTCCTCTGAGAGAGGGAGCTGCTTCTACACACCATCAATAGCGGTTTTCAGGCACATGTAGCACTCTTTGTGCAGGAAGAGTTCAGCAAGAGGTGGCAACGTCGCTGATGCATCAAAGTCTATACATGCTCCAAAAGCCATAGGCAGCTTTCCCTCTGCTCAGCAGAACCAGGGTGTAAATTCCACTCTGATGAAGGAGGCAACAGCGCAGGTAGGCAATATCACTGTGGATTTTGGGACATTACACCTGAGTGAAGCCAGCTTGGATCAGTCAGGTCCTGGGGAGACAGCAGCACTGGGATCAGATGTTTACATTTGCATACATCTGCGCAGGAAGCCGGTGCAAACTGTTTGCACGGGAAATGGAAGGAATAATCCCGCTTTACTTTGTAAATTACATTCCTTGTCCTAATTAAAGAGGAAGAACAAAGTATCACACTAACTTTATTCTTAGATCCTCAAATACATTCACTTGGAACACTAAAAGAGATGCATCAGGAAAACAACCGTAAAAAAACCAGTGCTTGTCATGCGTTTGCTGTCACATCGCTTCAGTTGCTGGGCCATGTTATCACCACATCTGTACAGACATATGCTAATATACCTGCACAGGCATGACAGCTGAGCACCAGAAATCCTCCTGTCCAATGACCGAAACATACAAAAGATGCCTTGAGAATAAGACAAGGTGTTTAAAACACATCCAGAAATTAGGCAGAACCTAAGTGTTAGCTCCCACTGAAACTGGCAGGAGGATTACACAGGGAGTCACTGGGAAAAATAAAACCTTCTGCAACTCTAGTCATATTAAAGAACCCTTCAGAAAAATGTAATTTCAAGGTTTATTTCAACACAGATGCTGAGCAAAACCCCCTTCTCCAAACTGATCCCCAACTTCTAGACAGGGATGTGTCAAAAAGCAGAAGACAGCCACATTGTTCTGCACATGCCAGGACCTCTATTAATTATTTTATTATTATTTTAATGCAGAAGCAGTTGTCCCAGTGCTTATTATTTGGCTGAATGAGCTGAAGTGAGACTCCCCAGGCAGCTGCTGACATAATGAATGATTGTGTGGTGAAGCCCAGAATGTGAATGATGAAGAATTTTGAAAGGCTCTGGAATTTGTGAATAACAAAAGTAGCTGCAGTCCCCAAAATCTCACCATTTGTTCTCAGCAACAAAGGAGGACTCAAAGGCCTTTGTTTAACAAAATGATTCAAAAACAGGATACGAAAGGAATTAAGGGTTATCTCTACTGGCATAATACAGCAAGCAAATTGTGTCCCCAAGTAGAAAGAGTTATGAATGTATTCTGTCAAACGTTTTGTTAACTGAATTACCACGGTCCTGTTTCTTCTGTCCCTTTCCCAGTACTGTTACCATGTTTCCTGTGTTAGTAATTCTCAAGGTCTTAAGGCCTTTCAGCCCAGACTCTGCAAGAAGAGGAGCCGCTTATTCCAGGAGAGACTCCAGTTCTCCAATATGCAAAGGGGAAGCATCCAAGCATGCAATCCCCCTTCCTCCCAGGGTCTCCATCAGCCATGGTCCCTTGACTTATCTCAGTATTAAAAAAACCCAACACAGCTACATTTCCCCTAAGTAAATAGCCAATTTGCATCACACACACACACACACAAAAAAAAAAAAAAAAATCACAAGCCTGTTTTTGGTGGTTTTGGTATGGGACAAGAGTTGGATGATGGAAGGCACTGGATGGGCAGGGAGAAAAAAACCAACCAAACAAACAAAACAACAACCACACACACAGAAACACCAAACAACAGCCAAGTCCCAACACCTTTCCCTCGAGGGGAAACCAGCCTTTCAGTCTGCGAGTGCTTACCGTGGGATTACATACGAACTCAGAAACACACAAGTGAACCTGATGAAGATTCATGCTGTGCTGACAAGTGCTATCCAAACAAATATAAATTCAATTAAAAGGCTCTGTTGTGTGAGCAATAACACAAGCAGTGTGCCGGATCAAGGACTGGAAAGCCAGCTCACCATGAAGGTTGTCAAGCAGGAGGAATGAGGCAGCAAGCACCAGAGATGTTGATGCTCAACCCAAAGGCAGGGACCATAAACTGGTCTCAAGTTGCACCAGGGGAGGTTTACATTGGATATTAGGAAAAATTTCTTCCCAGAAAGCATCGTCAGGCATGAGAACAGGTTGCTCAGGGCAGTGGTGGAGTCGCCATCCATGGAGGGGTTTAAGGCTCGGAGATGAGGTTATTAGGGACATGGGTTAGTGCTAGATTTAGGTTACAGCTGGACTCAATGATCTTGAGGATCTCTTTCAATCAAAATTATTCAGTGATTCCTCCTCTTGGGGACGGTCAGCCAAGGGGCTGGCAAGGCATCCAGCAGGTTCCACTGCCCAGGGGACGAGTGATACCAGAACCCTGGCCATGACACACACCTATAGGGATGAGCGTAAAGGACTCCTGCACAGGATGACGGTGCCCCTTGTCTTTCCTTGCATTTGGCATTTCAGCATTCATTATATTAAACCACGCGCTTCCTACTGCAGCAGCCGAAGTCAATACTTCCCGTGGCATTTCTTTTGCCAATTGCTATAAAGCCATAGCTGCAAGCAGTGCAATAAATATCGCTTGTGCTGCCCTGACAGCCCCAAGTCAATGCGAATTTGGCAATCCTTTCAAAGGAACCAGGCTTTCGCCTTGGAACACAATTCAGACCTGGAAGAAAAAGTTGCCTTGCCATTAATTTCTAGAGGTGCATCATGAGCTCATCTCATCTCTCCAAGGAAACACTGATTAAACTACAATAAAAATGCAGCAAGAACCTGTGGCTAAAGAGCATCTTCAGTTCCTGGCCTCCTTCAGTCCCCTGGGCAGCGGCATTGCTTGGAGAACAAGAGAGATTCATCAGCAGATATTTACAAAAGCTTTAGTGCTCCTTTGCTGACATTGGGTGCTGAATGTTAGTTTTTTCATGAAAGCTGAAATTATCACTAAATATTCCAATTTCAGGAGCTGCACCAAAATTAAAATAAAATAAAAACTTGGGATTTGTGATTAAAAAAAAGCACACCTCAAGATATGACAGCAACATTGAGAAGTTGACTAGAGAATGTAGAATTAAGAAATCTGCTATCAAATTGTCATGCCCAACATGAAATAACACCCCTACAAAGCAACACAGGTTTGAAGAGGCTGGAAAAGTACGCTTTCTGTCACAGCTACAAATTCAAAAGATCACGTCCGAGCCTGACATTAAACTACGGAAACACCACAGTCAGAGTTCACCCATCCTGTGCATTCAAAGGAAAGCTTTCCACTATCTACCTTTGCATTATATTTACGAAAACTCTTAATTCCAGCCTGTTATTCCTCCCTGTCAACCTCATTTTAGCCTTTTGCCTTCAGCAACGGTAATTTATGGATAAAGATATATGGCATGACAGGAATTGTATTGTAGTGGCTGATTTTCATTGAGCCTCTCAAAAAGCACATGGCTGGAGAGACAAATTTTTCATTTTTTGCTTTTTAGTATCACCAGAATGGCAAATAGCAACACCAGAAATACAAAAAAAATGTAGGTGAACAGTAAAACACAAGAGCAACTGCCCCAAAACAAGGTAGCTCCTCTCAGCATGGGGTAAATCACTGCACTCCTCAAAATTCTGCATTTATTAGGGATTTCTGCACTGGCCATCCCTTGGTCCACTTCATTTTGAGTTCTCATGTCACACCTACTGCCTGCATACGAGAACAGGGATTTGGTCCCCAAATTTTTCAGCTACCTCTGATCTCAGTGGTCATTAATTTGGAGACAATAGGCTTCACCCCGACGACCCCCCAGCCATGCCCTGCAAATGACCTTTAATTGACAAGGGACACAAAGGAAGACTGATTCAGAGCCGCTCCTGCCAGCCGTGTTGCTTCTCATTTGCACTCACTAAAGCACAATTGCCACTTCTTCTGGGTTTTTTTTTTTTTTAAAAAAAAGGTTATGGATTTTCTTTTGTCAGGGCTCTGGAGGAGGATGCCGACGGGTTTTTTTGTCAAAACGAAGCTCCGGTTACTCTACTACAACGCACAAATACAGTGCCCACAGGGCAGGGGGAGAATCGATGCTTGTCACGAAGGAGTGCCCTGGTAGTACGATTTTATTTTTCCGAGACATCCAAGGCTGGTATTTTACCTTATGCACTAGGAGTCTATTAAATTTTGTGTTGCAAGTTAGAACTCTCTCAGTAGTTTTCAGGAGCACTTAAAAAAAAAAAAAAAACCAACAACCAACAACAAAAAAACACAACACCTCACCACTATTTCCCTTTCTCTTCTCGAATTTTATAGCTAAATAACAAACAGGAATAAAATGAGCTCTCTTACCTGCTGAAAACCACGGAATTCGCTGCCCTTCCCTGTGTCAGGGCCCTATTTCCCAAGCCCCCAGCCCTTTCTAGGTGTGTTCCCCCAGCATCTCTAGACACCTTCCCTCCCTCCATATCTCAGGTTGAAGATATTCCACCCAGTTTAATAAAGACTGAAACACAGCTGCTAACGGCTGTGCATAATCTAACCTCGGTGCCCTAGGACTGTGTCTCCTTTAAAACAGTCATAGCTCAAATCAATAATAAGGAGCGACGCTCCCTCCAGAACAAGCAGCATCTTTTCCATGGTCTGATCAACATTTTATTACGCTTGCTACAAAACATTTTTGGAGGTTTGGTGCACGGTCCAAAAAACTGTAACATTTACTCAGGCATAAAACTTTCCCAGAAGTCATAAAATGCTAAATTAGCTATCATTTCTTCACGTGGGCTGTTCTTCCTTTGTGCTGATGATTTTGATGCTCGTGGTGCACATTAAATGTAGCTTCAGCAGACAGGTATAGCACATTAAAATGGAAATGTCAATATGGTACAAGAGGATGTGTCACACTTGACATCATCATTGTGGGTATTTATACTCCAGGAGGCAATGACTGCAAGGTACGATGCAATAGCAACTTTATCTGCACATTATTAAGAACTTCAAGCAAGTCAGGTGTCATGGCAATGTGCTACATAATATCTATTATCTGCAACAACAATGGTCATTTATAAAAGTGTTATATTTAGAAATACACACTATATTTACATAGCAGGTCAAGAAGATAAATTCTGGAAATAGCCTTTTGCCTTAAAATATGAATGTTTAAAGTTACCCATTTTGTACATATTCATCCTTGGTGCTTGTTAAACTTTCAAGATCCTTATCACAACGCTGCCTTGGCTACATACACGTGGGATTTAAACATCTGAAACTTTTAAATGGTCAAGTAAATATTGCTTTCCTGCATGTCATCTCAAGCACCCACCAAAAAGGCCACCCTGTAGCCCATGCACAGCTCCAAGGTACAAAGCAGTATTTTGTCCAGCACATCACCATCAGTATTTCACCAATACCTGACCTAAATACAGGCATTTCTAGACTGCTTTCTCTCTGGAGGCAAACTATTCCTGCTTAAGACATTAAAAAGCTGACTTCTACAACTCAGCTTTAGTCATCTGAGCTTTGAATCTGGGGAATTACCAATTTGTTCAACATAGGAAAATACAGTCAAACTGGGCTTGAACAAACGAGTTTAGAGGAGAGATGCTGCCTCTCCACAGTGAGACATCAAAACGGCCAGTCCTTCCTAAACTAATCGTGGTTGCTTCCACTTCCAGAGCCCCTTCTTTGGGGCAGGTAGGACTCCTTTCCCCAAACTTCAAAGCCACAAGACCTCTGAGATGCTGGGCTGGGTTTACAGTGGCTGGCAGAGCTGATGGGTTGGGTTGACACTGGCCAGCAGCCCAGGGATGCTCACACCTGGCCAGCAGACTCCTGCAAAAACTGGGCTTTGCTCCAGGACCTGCTATCTTTAACAACCATTTCAAAGCAAGTACTTATTTAAGTCTCCGGGAGTTTTTTCCCCTTTGAAGAAACCTTGTGGAGGTGCCAGTGAGGTCTGGAGGATCTTTCTAAACGATGTCGGTGAGCCAGGGTTAAGCATGTACGTGTGTTTAGGAAGGTTGTATTATCTTCTCCATGTCACCCTCTATTTGAAGGCAGGAAAAACTGCTCAGAAATGCTTCAAATAGAGGGAAGCAAAGCTAAAGTCTGGAGAAGTGGAGAAGAGCTAAATTTAGCAGGTAAATCCCTATGCTTTCCTACAGCATCCCCGAGCATGCTAGCTGGCAGCAGTATGCAGAAAATAAACCCTTAATTCCTAAATTTAAGGTTTAATACTTGTTTAAATTCTCCTAAGAGCCAACGCAGGCGCTCCAGGTTGAATTTCTTTCACTTTTTTTTTTTCCCCAGCTTCTTCCAACATTTATTATTATAAAGTTATCTTCATTACAAACCACCAGGAAATTTCAGCCCCACTTTGGATGTGCCACATGAAGCCCATGGCAATATCTCACCAGTACATCTCTATTCCAGGAAAGCAATGCTTTTGAAATATTTTTACAGGTACTCAAAGCCTTCTAGTAAGTTTAAAATCAATATCACACTTAGGAGATGGTGCACTCCACGGCTGGCACATGCCTAGCTTTAACCTCAGCTCAAGGTATCATGACAAACCCTGATACCAAGATTAACAGAGATGGAAAAAGTTCCTGATACAAGGCACCATTCCTTCTTCCCAAAGTTCATCCAGCATTTCTCCAAGGAAACCCTTCTCAAACACAGTGCTATGGGATTTACCACTGTTCCTGCCCAAATGTACAGGTTAATAATAATAATAATAGGATGGAAGAAATGCATATCAAGCCTTCATCTCCACACAAAACTGAAATCAGAGCTTTTCTGCATGTGAAGATTTGTAGACATGTACCTGCAGCTGGCCCCGCAGAAGTGCCTTGGATCAGTCTGAGTGCAAATTTATTTCAAAAGTCAGATAAGAACTGATGTGCCCACTTGCCTAAGGAATGATAATACATGTTGTATTAACAGCAAAATGCTTTTCTTCTCCTTGGTTTTTGTAATTAAGATTTCTATTGCACTTCAGGGCCAAGCAGTTTCTGGTGTTATGCCTTATTCTCAAAAACACAAAGGGCCTCCATGGGTGCTACTATGAAATGGAAAAAGCAGTGAAAAATGATCCTCAGCCAAAGGAAGAGGACTTGAATTTGTTTTAAGTAGGAAACCCACAATCATTTCAGGTTATCAGCAGCGCCTGACCAAGTTAGTTAAACAAATCCCAACAGCTTTCACTGGTGGCTCTGCTTCCAAAGCACTTAAATGTGATTTTTCAAAAGTGCTTCCATGACATAAGCACACAAATCCCACTGACTTGTAAAGTGCCTTAAGTGCTACCAGAAAGGTTTTTAAAAGGTGTTTAGGTTCTTATTTCCCACTGAAATCAACAGGAATTAGGCACAGACCCTCAAAAATATTCCCCAAAGGCAAGGTGGAATTAAACTTCCATGCTGTTTAAAGGAGGCTTTTTCAAAGCTCATAAATTACTGGTTCTTTCAGTTCCTATCATTTAATGGATGAGGGGGGAAAAAAAAAAAAAAAGATGGAAATAACAAACAAAACAGAAAAAACCCACATTTTCTCTTTTTTTCTAGCAATTCTTTTCTTTGCATTACTGATTTTCGAAATTACAGTGAAAATAACGTAGAAGCAGAAAATAAAGCCAAATCAGTAGAAAGATTGAAAAGCTCACTAATATACTCAGTAAAACACCTAAATTAATAATTTCTGTAAACATTTTCACTTGACTATTCCAAGGTTTTCTCCCTTGATCTCATTAACACAGAAACCTACAATGCAAGATACCTATTGAATCATCCTCTTTTCTAGAAGAAATGGAAACCTTAATTTCAAAAAAGATTTTTTCTTGGGGGTAGTATTTCAATAAAGCAAAAGAAAGATGCCTCTGCAAGATTTAAGCACACCCTAAGATGCAGTGTTTAAATGAGGAATATTGTGTATGGCTCAGAGGATTTAAATACCTGCTGTGCAGCACAACCTACATGGTTAAGTCTGATTTACCCAGAAGACTGAAAATCAGCATCTGGCTTCTATTGAGTTTTTCCCAATCTTCAGGTCTCTTTGTACGTCCTGCCTAACAACCAATTGCGGTAAGAAATTAATACCTCAATAACTAATAAGACAAAGTCTTTCAATGCCTGTAAATCTGGTTTGGTGATCGTGCGATATCGATGCAAACCAACTTGGTGCATTTGAAATCGCCACAGTAAATCCTGGGGGTCTTTGTCTCTAAAAGGGGATGAAATATTGGCTAAATGCCTGTCCTGCAGATATGCAGGGAGATTAAAAAGGTCAAACATCCAGCAAAGCTCAGACCAGCACCAGTAATATCCTTACTCTGGGAATGGCAGGGGTTCAGCTTACATCCAGCCTCCTTAGGCTTAGCGCAAGGAAGGACCAGCCTGGAGAAAATGGGAACCTGCCTTATGTGGGATACAGCTACATTTGCTGGATTTGTAAGAAAACCTAATTTAACATTTGAAAATGTAGTGATAGCTTTAGTGAATGCATGAAATAGTTTACTGAACCGGCTGTAAAATCTCTCTCCATAGAAAAGACAAAATTAGTAAGGTTTTTCCAAAATACTCTGGGGGGAAAACAAAATAAACCACAAGGCTATTCTGGAGAAAATGAAATATATGTTACACTGTCAACATTTCTGATTAAACAATTTACTCAAAAACACTATCTTATGATAAAACAAAACTTTAAAAATGCCAACGTTATTGTAAAACATACATCCTCAGCAAAGATATTAGATGCTGAGTAGTAAACCTGTGCTTCATTTTATGACTTTTAAGGCTAAAAAAACTTTCTTTTAAGACTAAATTGAGACTCAAAGTCCAAAATTACTGCTTTTAAAATGCAAGAGTACAGTAGTTTCAGATCAAAGCCCCGGTACCAATTTGTTCAGATTATTCTTTCTGGCTCTAAACACACTGCATTTGCAAACAAACTGACATGTATTTTGTGTTCTGTACTGAGTAAGATCACAGCTCACACAGGAGGAACCAGTCTGGGGAGAGACAGAGGTCGCACCTTTGGCAGTCTTAAAGTTTAAAGGAGGAAGAGATTATTTGCCTTGGTAACAATCTGTCGTATGAGTCCAAGGGCTATTGCTTTATATCTTCTCTCCCCTCCTATTCTACTTCTCTTGCTTCTTGTGTGCACTTGGAGAACCTTGACTTCTCTGGAAAGCCAACCTGAGCTGGTGGTCACACGACTAAGAAGAACACAGGCAACTCGGCAGCTTCTATCTCTCACAAACAAAGAAATCTGATCATCCCCAGTAATTTCCTTAGGATGGATTGCAGCAGAAGCCTCGAGCAAAATTAACTGGATGTTCTGTCAAAACCATTAGGCTAGGACTGAACTCAAGGAAAATTATGTTCACTGATGTCTTCATATTTACTTTAGAATGCAGTCATTCTGACAGGCTCATGAGGTAGAAGATCTTATTTTATGAAGGTCTAAAGGGACAAGAGGAGCAGAAACATAACATGCCGCTGTCTCAGTCAGCAAAATAATCACAAACTTACTTTACAACTGACTTTCAAAACCCCAAATCTGGTTATTTTGATTAATTTCAGCCTTTTTAAAAGAAACACAGTGCTTCAGGTTGACCAAAAAATGCCACAAATTTGGTAAGAATGATTGGGACAATTTTGCTTACTTGTAAAATAACATTTCTGCACACAACTACCTTCATCTCCTTCAATTCAAGAGCAACTCGACGAGTACAGCCTGCCACCCAGACAAGAGAGCACAGACTTCATTTGCAATCAAGCCACCAACATTGCCTGTATCAACGTCTTCAGATGGAAGCAAATGCTATGAAATTGAGAAAGTAAAGAAAGAGAAACAACCCATTTCCTTCTCCTAGGACACGACTTGGGGTGCTACCACCAGCACTATGGAATGCTACCAGAAAGCACAAAGGAATTAACCAGTGAAAAGGAACTGGTACAACTTCCCTCTAACTCAAGAAAAAACAGTTTGGAATTGTCAGTAAAAAATAGGAATGAAGGATGGCCACAGCATCAGCTGTATCACCATGTAACATGGGATATTTCAGAAAATAAAAACCTCTGCTTTCTTCCTTCAGTTAAATTGATACATTGCTTAGTTTCTGCCTACATCGCATTTTAATTTCATTTCCTATTCTTATTTCTGTCAGCATTTTTAAATAAATAGTTTGCTCCACGTAGTTTCAAAAAAAAAAAAACCACAAACACAAAACCACCCCAAACAACAACAACAAAACCAGGAATTTCAGGCCTGCCACTGTGCTTGCAAGCATCATAGAAGAACAACCCCACTAATGCAGTAAGAGCTATACTACTATAGGAAAAGCTACTTTTTCAGCCTGTGCATGCCCTTTTCCCTTGCTCAAGCCTTTTCAAGGGAAAGCCTCCAGCCTTCCAAGCTCAGGATTTATGCCAGGAGGGCAGGGATGAGGCTGGAAAAGGGCATTACCTGCTGACGGTTTATATTTGAGGCAAGAAGCAGCGATTTCTACAAGCCCCAGCAAGCCCAGGAATTTAAATCCCTTCCCAGGAATCCGCAGCACATAGACCCCACACTGCCCCAATGTCAAGGAGAGCCTGAATTAATTAAGGAGCAAATAATTAGGCAAAACACATCTTGTAAAATTATCAAAGGACATCTGAGATCTGCCGCATGCACAATGTTATAGTAACTGCAATATCTGCATAGCCTGTCAGAAGCAATAGAAGTAAATGAACGTTTCTGTTATTAATGCTGAAATAGTCTTTAAACCCATTAGAATCACTAGCCTCAGACCCAGGGAGGAGAAAGGTGGTGTATGACATCTGTGCTGATTACAAGGAATAGGTATGTGGTCAAGCTGATAAATGTACTGTTTCAAGCAGGCAGAGTGCTCTGAAAATGCCATTATTTCTGGATGAGAAGTAGTAGAGGATCGGAGCGAAAAAACAAAAATAAACTGAGAAAAAAAGAGAAAAAAAAATCTTGAATCTCGATTTCCACATTGAGAAAATCTAAATCTTCTCCTTCCCACCCCCCCAAAAAGAAAGTAATATATATTTATTAGAAATCAGATTTAAAAAAAAAAAAAGTATGAGTGTGGTTCGCTATAAAGACATAAATTAGCAAAAAATAAGTAACAAATGAAAAAGAAACCCAATGTGAAGCTTATGGTCAGAACAGACAATATTTGGCTTTGTTGCAATAAAGATTGACTTTACGGGAAAATTGTTGATTTGGGCATTCTGTCTCTCACCCAGAAGCAGCCACTTAAAATTTCTTATTAATGTTAGCATTTCAAATTGCCCAGAAAGTGAGACCATCTCAAGTTATCACCCTGGGACCCACAAAGCAAATAGGCAAATTTGAGGTTATTACCAGGGAAACAACATTCAGGGAGGGAGAACACAGTGTTAGATAGCTTCAGTCACACCTAGATTTTGCAAATACATATATGCAATGCACATTCCTGGAGCAAAACACAGGTATATAAACAGCAATTTGATCACTGAGAGCTGGTGGAGAGTGTGTGTATATATATATGTGTGTGTGTGTGTGTGTGTCTAACAGAGGTTTTAGGGAGGTGTTTTAGTGCCAGTGTGGTTAATGGTTAGACTTGATGACCTTGAGGGTCTCTTCCAACCAAAATGATTTTATGATTCTTTGATTCTGTATATTCGCTACATCAAGGACAGGCTCTCAGGTGTGAAGTACTGGTCCAGCCTCACAATGGGATGGGTTATCCAGCCTGAGCATCCTCCCAGCATGGAGCCAGGGTGGGATACTGCTGTTCATCCCAGTGGAAGTGAGAGCAGCAGGAGGTCCCACACAACAACACAGTGAATACCTTCTCCAAGTACCACATCTTGAATGCCGAAAAGAGCGGAAAACACACGGCAATGCAACATGGTTTAGATAGCCTCTCCCTCCTGCCTCAAAGCCAAACGTCAGCTGCAACGACCCATGCTGGGATCTGAGCAGACTCTCAGTGCTTGCAGGGCGGCGGAGCATTACAAGTTGTTGGATCTTCCCTCCGTTGGAGGAGTCAAACCCAGGTAACTCCTCTCACAGATAAAAGCACCCGCAACTCTCTGTGAAGCAGATACTCATGGAGCTCTGTATAGGATAGAGCTACAGCTGAGCTCTTGCATGGGCATTTATAAACCTGCAAATAAACAAAAGCTCCCAAAAAAACAGGTCTGAATCAAGAAGCATGCTTTCATTCCCGTGAATTTTCCCTCCTTCATAGAGGGAGGCCTTGTTTTATACCAAATAAAATGGAGAAGTGGGGGGAGACGGATAAAAGCAGCTTTGCGGTGCCAAAGGTAACCCAAATCACCCAGCCTGGGCATGAAAAAAAGTCATTTTTTTTCAGATCTTGACTCTTTGCAGTCATTCACAGCATCGCCTCCTTTGCAGTCAGCAGCAGGCAGTTTGCTCACCAGATCATGCAAGCAAATTGCTTTGCTCCTTGGGGCAAAAGCAATGATGGGTTCTCTTCTAAAAAAATCCACAGGACTCCGCTTCCAAGGTTGATTTTCTGTACAGGAACTGTTTATTATCTAAATAAACTTCAGGTGGCTACACAGCCATCCTCATTCTGATGACCTAACAATATTTCCACCTGCAGCCAGGACAGTTTGGGAGTGCACAGGCTTGGCAAAGACAAGTCATCCCCCAATGTTTCCTGGTTAGCACTCCTTATCACAGCTTGTGCCATTGCCAAGCTTCTACTTTAAATAACGTATTTATCATTTGATGGTGTGAAGATCCTCTTGCATGTAATTAAGTCCAAGGAGGTCTTGCAGGCTGCAGCAGGATGAGACTGATACAGTGCTATGTAAAGTCTAGCATGTAGATTATACAATCAGTGGGTATATCTATCTATCTATCTATATATATATATAACATCTTGATTCCTTTGCACACCCATGCCTTCTGAACATATTAATAGCAGCAGAGCTTGGAGTGCCACAAACGTAAGAACCCCATTGCTGTAAGATTTTGCATGTTTATTCTCAATGGATATTTTGTGATTGACTCTGCGGGACATTTCTTTTGTACCTCTGTTGAGAAAATATTATTAAACGGAAGTAACCCCCCCTTCTTGCAGGTGGCCTCCAGATTGTGTTCTGTTAGATTAGTTACTAACTAATTTGGAAAACAGATAGGAAGGAAAAGTTTTTGTAATTTAATGAGATCTCTGATACAGTAGAGTCTTTCTTTTGAAGTTTTCCTCTTTTCGAAGGAGCTTGCTGACACTGGGGGACAGGGATGATAAGAGACAGCAAAACCACTCACAAAACCCCCACTGATTGCTGTGAGGTCAGAACTTCACACAGAGCCCGGGCAGCAAAATATTTCATTCTTGTCAATTACAAACACGACCCTGGACACACACAAATGCTTCTGCTTATTTTTTTCCTAAGAAGTCTCCAAAAATGAGTTTATAGTGTTAAAAATGTCACTTATAAGCATTGCTATTCATTATGCTGCAAAAAATAAAATCACAATCCTTACCACTCAGCAAGACTGGTGAAGTTGACTCACCAGTGTTTATTTAAAGTTGAGCACTAGCGTCTGATTAAAAATAATACAATATGAAGTGAGTTGAAACACCAGCCATCATCCTACACCTCACCTACAGCATCATGGATCAGAATTTTAGAAGGGAGACATAAAGCCAGTGTGCAGAAATTCCCATAGGATCACAGGAATCTAAGGGATGGGGCCTGATGATAAAGAGCGCATGTCGGAAGGTGCATGATAAAAAGAACGATGAATTGGCAACAAGGGGATTTTCACCAGGCGCAACAGCACAGCATGAAATCTTTATTTCATAAGTTGAATTTTCCTTCATTCAAACTCTGTCCCAGAACAGCACATATTCAAAGTATAATGCTAGTTGGTAAAATGGGCTTCCTTGCTATTTCAGAGAGCTCCTTTCTCACAGCCGGTTTGTAAAGAATCAGTATTAATGGGGTCCTGGTACCGGTTCAGATTCTGAGAATTAGCATGCTCTAAATAAATAATAAAAAACAGCACAAGAGAAATTTATGGTCCATGGAAAGAAGTAAAATAATAATAATAATAATAATAATAATAATAATAAATAATAATAATGTAATTAATAGTGTTTGCAGTACTACTTTTAGGGATAAAAGCATTACCGCTGATAGAGCCAAGATCTGCTGGCTGCCAAAGACGAGGACCTTTGTTCTTTGTTTTGTCTCACTGCTGCTCACGACAAGACACTTAGAGCATCCGAATAAATCCTAAATAACCACAGAGTGCAACAGATCTCCAGCCACAGCATAGTGGTGTTATTGGGGCTGCTACATACCCACCGCTGTCTTAAACCATCTGGGCTCTTAGTGAAGCAAACATAAGTCAGAACACAAAGTCACCAAAAATTGAGATGCTTCCTATGAAACTGGTGCTTTTGGTACGTTATTTTTAGCTTTCTTAGTATACAGTTACCAATTATACCAGTAAGGCTGAGCAGGTCTCTCCTTAGCAGCCAAAAAAACCCAAAAAAATTAAAAACAAACAAACAAACAAACAAAACAAAAAAAAAAAAACAACCAAACCCAACATAGTGGTAGCGAATGAACAAACCAAGATAGACCCAATAAAGGTGCCTACCAGCAGAGGAGATTGCAACACATCAAAACCCACCAGTCTGACACAGTGATATCTGCAAGAGCATCATTCAGATAGGTTAAACAAAACATGGAGAAACACAAACTGGGTGGAAGAAACCTGGGGCCAATAGATAGCAAAGAAGACCTGAAAATTAAACCATAATCTCTCCATATATCCTGGGGCAGGAGCTGACACTTCCAAGCACCCAGTGAGCTGTCAGCAGCCAGAAGGAATTGTTAGACAGTCTATCAGCAGCTAAGTTGTATCAGAAGTTAGCAATAATATCCTAAGATGGTGCCTTTTATTTTATTTTTAGTGTAATGCCCAACCGCAGGGGAAAAACATGTTTGCAAATGGGTTTTTTGGCTCACAACCTCGTGGCATTTCTTCTCGCCAAGGGTTATAGGCTGCAGGCTTCAAGGTAAGGAGAAGGACCAAATATTTACAGCACAACAATTGCTAGGGATAACCCCAGCCTCTCATCACTCTGACAGCAGAGTCACCCTTCATGTCATCATCACAACAAAGTTTGATCGCCTTTTTCTTACAAAGTTTAGCCACAAATTTTAAGAAGATGGATATAGTGCAGCTTGGATGCCTTGAGTGAAACCAGATCTAAGAGGAGGTCGCTGTCTGATTTTTCAGATTTCCACTGTAATGGGTTATTTCAACTGCTACATGGCACGGCATGCCTCCTCAACACCTAACTTCTGGCATTAATTGCTGCAGTTGGCAACATATTCCCACCCCCGGATGCTGCATGAGTCCAGAGACCACAGCAGCCTCGAGTTCACACTACACCAAGTTATCTTTATATCAACTAAAACCACCGAAAAAAAATGTTAAGCCATTCAGGGTTGTGGGTTTTTTTTTTTCTTAAACCTCTATCATATAAGTGAATTAAAGAAAAAATTAAAAAAAATCACACACAACACTGTTATCCTCTTTCCCTTAGGAGGGTCCTTCCAAACCTATGCTATTTTTATTGAAAACAACAACAAGAAGCTAACAACAGGCACAGAGAGTATCCTTAGCACAGGCTGCCCCTGCTCAGAGCTCCCTCCTCTCCCCACCAAAGCCCCACAGCCTTTTACCTACCACCAGCTCCATGTGAGAAGGGAAACAGGTTATTAATCTCTGTGATTAATAGTATTAATCACTATTTCCAGCATTTACAGGACATTCCCCCACCACAGTGCACTGATGCACTGTCTGCAGATTAAATCCTTGCCTATCCATAGGAAGGTGACAGACATCACTCGAGTTTATCACATATCTTTTGAAATGCTAAGGTTGTGTTTTTTTTCATTCCACTTGAAGGTTACTATTTCTGCAGGCCATTGATCTCCCATCAGAGAAAAGGACAACATCAAAAGAGAAAACCAGAGCAGGTAAAAGGTCACGCAATTCTATGTCAGGAAGCTTGTTTGGGCCACTAAGACTTTCACTGACTGCAAGGAGATGAGTTTACCTTTCCGGAAAGCAGTTTACCTTAAAATGAAACGTAGCAGGTGTCACCCAAAACTGCAGACTGTCAGAGATCCCATTAATGCAGCCTCTGCAAGTCAAGGCTTAAGGGACCACATGGGATCCTCAATTTCTCAAAGTAAACATGTCACTGGCAACATCCCTAAAACACCAGCTTGCATCCCAACATGGTACTGAAGTTATGGGCCATCTACCTGCAGGATAAAGTGTTTCTGAAACTTATCATTTTTATTATATTTATTTGCATAACTTATAACCAACTCAATAAGAACAAGTTCTAGCATAAACACACATTTTACTTCCAAATCTAACCAGATTTAGTGCCAGTTGGCTTGAAACAGGATGAAAAAAGACAATTCCATTCCGAAAAACCATAAAACAGACCAGGGTTTCTGGGAAGCTGGTGGGACTTTAACCTTCTACTGACTTCACCAGATCGGTACTGAAGGTGCTCGGTAGACACTAAGTGTCCCAGTTCTGCTCTAAAACTTCACAAGATCATTAATTCAGGTATTAGATCTATGAAGGGAATCAAAGAACTGCCAGACTGCATGTCCATCCTCTCCCAAGGAGTCAGCACTCAGAAGAAGATAACACTGGTTGGTTCTTGGCTCCCATCACCATTACCTGGGCAAGGGAGGCCAAAATATTCTGAATGGGTTGGTTGAGATAGGAAAGGAAGAGTGGGAATGTTGTTCACAACAGCAGGCCCTCTGTGGGGAAAATACAGAAATCCTGAATGCACTTTAATGGAAATAGGAAGCATCTCAAGAGGATTGGCACAGGAAATCTGCCAAGCTTCTCTGTTGAGAGATTTTATGTCTTGAGGGGTCTTATTTTAAGAGAATTTCAGTGACCTTACTTGACAGAGAATATGCTGTGTTTCAGTTAATTTTTACAGCATTATAATATTTTGGTGTCTGCTGGAAAGCAGGCTGAGCTGTGTAAAAGCCCACATGCACCACGAGATGACAAGTGCTGTTACTGAGGCAGAAGGAAGCAGAAAAGAGCCCTCCAACCTCGCCTGGCATGGCGGATCAGAGCAGCATCCCTTTGGGTGACACCAAAACACAGGAAAGGTCAGCATTCCTCCTCAAATAACCCATCCAGAATCCTTAGGGTGGGAATATTTTCTCAGGTTAACAAATTTGCACATGCAGCCAGACCATGAGCAGCACTTCTACCCACCGCTTGCTCAAAGAACTGACCCCCAGGAGGTGAGAACAGCCAAACCATCACAGCTCATACACATACAGCTTATCATAGAAACATTTCAGTTAGAAGAGACCATGGTTGTGGTTATTTTGGTTGGAAGAAAGCATGAAGTGTAGTCTCCCCATGAAATGTGTGGTCATTCAGCTCAACAACAACAAAATATATATGTAAAATATAAACCCCCCTGAGAGTATGTATGAAATTGGAAATTCTCTTTTAAAACAGCCTTATCCAAGATACCATTAACAGACTCAAGGTTACACTCCTGACTGCAAGTTACTTCCATTTGTGAGTCAGTGCTGTTGTTGACTCTAGGCCTGAAGCCCCTCAATCACCAACCAAAAGCCATTTCCAGGACAATCTTCATCTTGTCATCCAAGTTCTCCTTCCCCAAGCCATTTACAGCATCACCTGATGGATGCAGAGACAACAAGGCAGGGTGGCAGCTAGAATTGGCACAGGTAGGTACCAGCAATGCAAGCAGCCTGTTATTTATGCGAAGACAGATAAAAGAAAATTAGGTGTAGCCTGACAAACAAGGTCTCACTGCTCATTTCTTTATTTTTCAGGGTACAGCCTTCCTTATAACTGGAATGGTAAAATAAATTGAAGTATTCAGAACATTTCACAGAGGAATAATGTTCACCATGAGCATCAGTTTTCTTTTCTTCCTCACTCTAAAATCAATTAGATGTGCCACTGAAAAGGTTCGTGCCTCCGTGAATAAACCAAAAAGGAAAAAATAAAGGTTAGTCAGATGCAAGGACTCTGACTATACATTTAAGTTTTTGTCACATGCTTACAGCTAGCAATTGCTCTCTTGCCATCACATCACACTTGCCACAAAGCAGAAAGATGCAGGTAAGCACTAGTGTGAGCAAGTACACACAACAGACAGCATGCCGGGGGAGGAAAAAAAACCACATCTAATTTTTTGGTAAAATCTATACATAAAATGGAAAGGGTTGACACAGCACAACTCTTGAAGGGGTTGGGGGGGAAGAGAGAAAATAATAAAGCACACTGGATTCTCTTTTCTTTGACATGTGAAATTTTTTCTAAGAGATTTTCTCCTATAAGAAGAGCATGCAATCACTTGATAGCTGTTCTGATAGCTGAGTCTAAGAGAGAACTAACCAACTACTCAACTTACTGTAAGATCTCAATCCTTCAAGTATTAATCACCCTGCTGCCCTCTTAAAAGTGAATTTAAAACAGGGAGGAAAGAAGAAACAGAAGACAGGAGAAAAGAAAGGCAATGCTGGCCCTAGGACTGTGGTATCGATCCTGACATGAGGATGAAACAAATGCCAATTTTATATATTTTCACCTCCCCTCATGTGAGATGATTAAAGTCGTTGCATCCTCATGTCTTGATGATCTTTCAGAACAAACCAGGAAAAAAAAAAAAAGACAGCCTTGAGAGACAGTGTATGCAAATGGCTTTTCTGTAATACCGCTTTAAAAAAAAAAAAAAAGGGCAAGATTGCTTTACAATTCGCTAAACAACTTATTTACTCACAGGCTGACTACTTATGTTGTACTCAGATGTCACAGCAGATTACTTGCTAATTACACTAGGAAAAACCCAAGTAATTACCACAGCCAGTTCCTCTGGTTCAGAGGAGGATGGAGCCAGACATTTACATGACAAATAATCGCGTCTACAAGGTACTGTGGTCACTTCCAGAAGAAAAAAAAAAAAAAAAAAAAAAGCCCCTCACCTTTAGAGAAGTGGCATTTTGTAATCCTTTTGTTGTTGTTGTTAAACACACTAAAAATTGGGAATGCACCTAGAACACCTACACTGAAAACATGAAGTGTTCTTGCTGCTAAGCAGTCAGTCTGATGAGGCCAATGGAGTAGAAATCAAATTCTTTCCTACCATTTTATCTGATATTTTAGGCTGATAAAAACTCTTTTCTGCTACTGAATGAAGGAAATAATATTACCAGAGCTGATATTCATCAGAAATATTCACTGAATATGTGAACTGTTTTTAACTGAGTTTAAATCAATAACTCCACTACTGTGGTTAGTTTTATTGAATTGTACATTGGAATAATATCATTTCAATTATGTTACGATGACAGTATTACCCTCTGCTATGAGTGGTATTTATTCAGCTGGAAGGTGAAATGTCCAACTTCTTTGTTTGACAAATCAGATACACCACCAGTTTTAATGCGATTTTGTTGACTGGTTGCTGAGGGTTTACACTGTTGTGCATTTACCATGCTCTTCCATCAAAAGGTCAGCACCCTGAAAAGCCTTCATCTTTGCTAGCAGCTTTTTTTCCTTGCAGGAATGCTTATTTGCTACAAGCACGTGAAATTTTTATTACCCGTAAACGTCCAACTTTAAAATAGGAATGAAAAACAAACAAATTTATTTGAGGCTCAATTCTATCTTTTGTCCCAAAGTATTTCATTTTTAAAGCATCCTTTCCTAGCATCACATATTCAACTTTTGTCTTTTTCTTTGTTCTGTTTATCTGAAATAGATTTTAAAACCATAAAGAAGAAGTGGGAACCAGAAACAACTCATCATCCTAAGACAGCAATGAATTTCAGAGGGCTTGGCAAAGACAGTTGGAATCATTAACACTATTTCAATAGGGTTTAGATGCAATGGGGAAAACAAAACCAGAAAAAATGACCTGCACACACAAGCCAAGAACAGGATTTCACCTATTCAGCCCTAAGAACACCACAAACTCATTTTAAATTATAATACTATGACCATTATTATAAAGATGTTGTACAGAAGGCTCCTTTTTTTTCCTCCAAGCACCAAAACTGCAAACTCTAAACCTCCATTCCTGAACTGCCCATAATCAAGTAGCATTTTTTTTTCTTTTGGTGTATCAAAAAGCAGAGTTGCTGACCTTTGCCTAATTGTCACAAAAAATCACCATTGGCTTCAACTACCTTGGCAGCATTAAAAAGGACTGTTTTTCCTTTACGTGGACAAAATGCTACTGAATAGATTTCCCCAAAATAACTGGTAAAAAGCTTTTTAAGTCCGACATTAGTCAATTATGTTTTCTTCACACAGACTTGGGATGATGCTAATTTTTCATCAGCAGGAGATGAAAAGTCTTCTTTCTTGAGGACTGTCCTGGTTTTGTTAAAAACAAGACCAGCTTCTCTTTTAGTGAATTTTCCTTTCAGCTAAGTTCTTCTAAATAACTTCACTTTTCTGAAGTTGGATACATGTTTTGATAGATATAGCAATGGAATGCAAGGCTGATAATAAGGATGCACGTCCCATAAGTGAGAAGGGCAAGGAGGAGCAAAATGAACAGGTGACTAAAACTGACCAGTTAAATATTCCATCCCATCCACGTCATGACACCATATAGAAGTGGAAGATCACGAGGATCTCACTCTCTCTTCGACCATGGCTGGCATTTAGAGAGGACTCTGTCTGCTGTTCCTGCGACCTGAGGCCTAATGACAGACCCTACATCCTTGAATCCAGTTCTGGTTTGCTGCAGAGTCCAACCCAGGACTTCCGGGTGCCTGCCCTGCAGCTGCTGGGGTAGTTCGGAGCAAGTCCTCTCTCTTTGCCCTCCTATTGCCTTTCCTTAGTGGGGAGGAGGGGGCTTAAAGCGGGAACAAGGGGAAGAGGTTAACAAAGCATCTGTCATGGTTTATTGTCACTCTGCAATTAAACAGTGACAAGGACATCCAGATTTCATGACTTTCTGTTACCTGGGTCCCCCTCTGCACATCCCCCAACCTGTGATAAATGCACGTGCCTCTTGCTTCCCTCCTACCTTCCATGCACATAAACCCTCACTTCTGCAAAAAACGGCACCAAGTCAACACACATTTGCTCTTTAAATTAACACAAAATGGGACTCCATGTGTCACCTCCTTCAGTTAGGTCTCCTCTACTCACAGAATAGAATTCCCAGAGACATCCAACAGTGCTGCAGTCTAGCCAAGAAACTATTACCACTTCACAGACCTTCAATTTGAGAGCATTGGCGTGTGACTATTAGATATATTCAATTCTGTTAGGCCAACAAAACTTACGATTTAAGTAGCAGAACACATACCAGTAATTTATATGTAAGTTTTCTATCTGCAATTAATCCACTAGACTTTGTGCCTTGATCATGATACTTGTGGATTACACTTAAAAAAAAAAAAAAAAGTAAAACATTACAGACATGCAGAAAAGCACCAAGTTACAAGGTTACCTACAATTTCATTCTCCTTGCTGCCAAGCTGAGCCTGGGTCTTTTGCTATGAGTACAAAAGTACAAATGCTAATTACAGCTCAACACTAATGCTAATCCTGACATCTGCTAATTAAAAGATCACATCCTCTGCAGAGTCAGCAGTACTATTCAAAATGAAAACATTCATCAGTTTAAAATTAAAAAAGAAAGAAAAAAAATCAATCAACAAAGCAGGAATTCTAGTCCTTGGTTCAATTAATATCAAAGTGCAAACTGGGAGTACTCAAGAGCAAGTGTCACTACATTCTCTCAGAATATCTGATCCTCAGTAAAAAGGGAATTTTTCAGCAGTGTGATTTCTCTGTTCTCAGTGACTGTTCACTTGCCTCTTATTCCTTCTTTAATCCTTGCTTCTCCATCATCACAGCACCTCCAAAACCCAAGACCAGCCCTAACCAACATCTCAAGGTATAACCAAGGCAACACATTCATCTACACTGGCAAATATAAAGGGCTCCCCAATTCACCCATTCCTAACTCATCCCCCTTGCTTTACAGTTTGTCCCCAGCCTTTTGAGGATTTCCCACTGCCCAGTACCTCCATCCATTCATCCTGGAAGATGGAAGAGTTCTCCTGCATGGCAGCTTCACACCCTCCATGAAAGGAACCCCAACAGCTTTGTTATAAAAAATACTAAATATATATATATATATAAATACATGCCACTTCCCAGATCCTGTTTGCCAGTTATTCTGTGAGCTGCTCTACCTTGGAGAAATATATTTGCATTTCTGGGTGAAGGAGGAGATGAAGGTGTTGAAGTAGCTCAGTCTTCACCCAGCCTTTGCTCCACAGACATCATACAGGTGGGTTGGGAGCTCCTGCAAGTCCACCCAAGTTCTGAAAGCACCAAACCCAGTCACAGTTGTGAGAAAGTCAACTCTGAACGGGGCCAAGTCCCACCACAACACATCCAGAGTCAGTACACAGCCCATGAAGGTTTTTGACTCTTCCCGACCTTTACCAGAGAAAAGGTCATCACGTTATCAGAAAATCACAGAATCAACTGGGTTGGAAAAGACCTCAGAGATCATCAAGTCCAACCCTTGGTCCAACTTCAGTCCATTTAATAGATCATGGCACTAAGTGCCATGTCCAGTCTCAGTTTAAAAACCTCCAGGGACAGTAAGTCCACCACTTCCCTGGGCAGGCCATTCCAATGCCTGATCACTCTCTCTGTAAAGAATTTCTCTCTAATACCCAGCCTAAATTTCCCCTGGCAGAGTTTAAGCCCATGCCCCCTTGTCCTATTGCTAACTGCCTGGGAGAAGAGACCAATCCCCACCTGGCTATAACTTCCCTTCAGGTAGTTATAGAGAGTGATGAGGTCACCTCTAAGCCTCCTCTTCTCCAGACTAAACAAGCCCAGCTCCCTCAGCCTCTTCCCACAGGTCTTGTGCTCAAGTCCCTTCACCAGTCTTGTTGCTCTTCTCTGGACCCGCTCCAGCACTTCAATCTCTTTCCTGAACTGAGGAGCCCAGAACTGAACACAATACTGCAGGTGTGGCCTCACCAACGCAGAGTACCGGGGAAGGATCACTTCCCTTGTCCTGCTGACCACGCTATTTTTGATACAGGACAGGATACCATTGGCCTTCCTGGGCACACTGTTGGCTCATGTTGAGCTTCCTGTCAATTAGTACCCCCAGGTCCCTTTCCGCCTGACTGCTCTCCAGCCACTCTGTGCCCAGCCTGTAGCGCTGCAGGGGGTTGTGGCCAAAGTGCAGGACCCGGCACTTGGCCTTGTTGAACTTCATCCCACTGGAATCAGCCCATTTTTCCAGGCTATCCAGATCCCTCTGCAGAGCCCTCCTGCCTTCCAGCTAGTTGACACTTCCTCCCAACTTGGTGTCATCAGCAAATTTGCTGATGATGGTCTCAATCCCTTCATCTAAATTATCAATAAAGATGTTAAACAGGACTGGACCCAACACTGACCCCTGGGGGACACCACTAGTGACTGGCCGCCAGCTAGATGCAGCCCCATTCACCAGCACTCTCTGGGCTCGGCCCTCCAGCCAGTTCTTAACCCAGCAGAGAGTGCACTTGTCCAAGCCACGGGCTACCAGCTTTTGCAGGAGTATATTATAGGAGACAGTGTCAAAGGCCTTGCTGAAGTCCAGATAGACCACATCCACGGCTTTCCCCTCATCCACCAGGTGGGTCACCTGATCATAAAAGGAGATCAGGTTGGTCAGACAGGACCTGCCCCTCCTAAACCCATGCTGGCTGGGTCTGATCCCTTGTCTATTCTGAAGGTGCTGTGTGATTGCATTCAGAATGATCCGCTCCATAACCCTGCCAGGCACCGAGGTCAGGCTGACAGGCCTGTATAGTTGCCAGGGTCAGCTTTGCAGCCCTTTTTGTTGATTGGGGTAACATTCGCCTATTTCCAATCGTATGGAACCTCCCCAGTGAGCCAGGACTGTTGGAAGATGATGGAGATCGGCTTGGTGAGCTCTTCCGCTAGCTCCCTCATCACCGTAGGATGGATCCCGTCTGGTCCCATAGACTTGCAAGGATCCAGATGACTCCGGAAGTCACTAATCAGACAGAACACGCTAGTTTCCAAAGAAATTAAAAGAAACTGGTAGTAACTTAAGTTTTTTGAGAAGATGCAATCCAATGGTATCTCAACAGCAAGAGCTTCCTATGGAGCTACCTTCTAAAACCCACATTTCTGATATGCCATAAGGATGCCTACTGGTAAACATGAGACGCAGGAAGTCACCTCAAAAAAAGCCAAAATAATTAGCTTGTCTTAGTGGGGCAACACTCCTATAACCTCACAAAAGAAACAACCCCAGCAAAAAAAGCAGCAGTCCAGGAGCAACAGCAGCTTCACAGTCAGTGTTGGGCCAGCAACAAAATAAGGCTCTGCACTCCTTTAGCATGCTACTGGTTAAAATCCATTTAAACCAGTCTGCATGTATTGCTTTTCTGTAGCATAATAGAAAATATTTTAAAAATGGCTCTTTCTATTTGTTACAGCAGTTAATATTTGTATTTATAACGTAACCACAAATCAAGTTCACTGCCTTTTTAACACTGCTAATATGAAAATGCTCTTTTGATCTAAGGTGCCAATGTTTCTTGCCTTCACATCAGCTGCATCCCCTGCACTAGCCACCTTCGTCACACTGCAAAATTTCCACTCTGGGGAAGTCTTACACTCTGACATATCTCTGGCTAATAATACACTGTGCCCAGTTATAAACTAGTCATGTTGATAAAAGGTCTAACAACGTTACCGGTATTGTTTGGTAACGCACAAACCAAGTCTGATTTAGATAGAATAGGCAATTCGATCAAGCAAAAAATGCTTCCAACTGCAAAAGAATCTCAAATCATTGATGAAACTAAGAATTTAATGTATGCAAATTAAATTATATATGCTTATTTCAATGGGCCAAAAGTTTATGTGCATACTTTACCCAGGAATCTGTCTTGTGATACGATTAGAAAAAAATGGTGACAATTCAGATTTTTTTAGTACTTTGGACTCTAAAGCTTTCATATAATTTATGTTCACTTAAAAAGGTACAAATATCCATCAACTAAAGCCAGACTTCAGGTGGTATAAGTAGACTGTGGCTCCGCTGAAGGTGCTATACGCACCAACCCAATACATCATTCAAGGGTCAGGTCTCAGTTTGTTAAAAAAATAAATATATACATATATATCTACACAAATTCTGAGATTATGAAAACCTGGGCAGATTCAATTTGACAGACTCTGAAAAAAATAATTTGAGATCTCTCCTCCTCTGGTAATCAAATTCAGCAACAGGTTCAAAAGTTACCAGGGCGTGACACACGGCACACTGACCTGAACAACCATTAAACAACTTTTCTTTCCTGGCAAAACACTTTTCAAAGGTGGGAAAGGCATATGTGATAAAATATTAACCTTATTGATTGTGCTGTTAAAAAATTGCAGAGGATATGATATTTCATAGCTACTAAAGGTCTCTTAAAAATTAGTATGTTGAAGCTTTTCACCTTTTTAGTAAAGCAGGCCAAAGAAATGTCCCCTCAACCGAACGTCAAGGTTTTTTTGACTTCTGAAATCTAACCCAGTATTTCCTGCTCTAAGCTATTCACTGGGAAGACATGAAAATCCAGGCAGTCAAAGGGCCCTTTAGGAAACTAATTTTATTTTTTTTCCCCCAGCACAGAGAATTGCTCTATTATATTGATTAAAATACACACATTGCCAGAATGAAAGCATCCATTGAAGCTCAGAGCAGTAAATGAGAAATAAGACGCCATTTTCCAGTCTGAGGCAGAATTCGCTAATTTACTACCTTCCCTTATATTTTTTTCCTTTTTCTTTTTTTTTTTCCCTCCAAAACTCACCAACCTCCCAAGTGACTTCTGCTGAAAAACTGAGCCCTCCCCACCTGACGTGAAAATTTGGTTTAGGCTCAAACCCAGCAAAGCCCGCGCTTAACTGCAAGAGAGGATTTAAGCCCTATTAGTGCATCTGCATAAATGCTTTGTTGAATTAAGACTCGGCCCGTTTACACCTCTTCCTGTTACCATTTCTCTCTGGGCAATCACCAAATCATATAAGATCTAATGACCCAATTAAAAACATTTATTTGTGCTCACAGTATTTGTGATGCCAGCTTTCAACACAACTAATGGCAGATGAAGGTTAATAACTAGTAATTACCATATTCCTTTTAAGATTTTTTTTTTAAAATGAGTGAAAATATGAAAAATAAATCACTGCAAGAAAAGAGCAAGCACAGATGCCATTCCCAAACACTGTTGAACAAACCAGTATTAATATTCGCAAGAATACATAAGCTATAAAAGCCAAATATTAAAAAAAAAAATCAAGGTATTCTAGCAGTATGAATCTTAGAGACTGCACATACCCAGAATTTCAGCTTTAAAAAAAGAGTCACCTGTAGAAAAAACTATCAAAATAAGATTGTACCAATCTACAGAAGTCAGACTGATGGCTTGCTACGACATAATTATTGAAGTGCAGCCTCTAACTCGACATTTCTCTGCAAATATACTTGTTCTTTGCTACAACTGTCCTTTCACATATGTATGCAAAACAGTTCCACCCCCAAAAAAAACTTTAAAGAAAGAATAAAGAATATCAACACTACACATGTCAGAGTAGCTCCATGAATAGTTTGTATTTACAGCTCCAATAAAATCAGAGGGAACACAAGCCTTCATTAAAATAATATTTAAGGTTTGCGCAAGAAGTGAGTAGCAGATTTGCAGAAATACGGAATGATATCCAGAAAGACGCTGGTGCTTGGACTTGTTGACTGTCTCCATCCGCAGGAAAGGCTGGTCCTAACCCAATGCCTTGATGCTGCTCCTCATTTTCTTTTGTTTTAGTTTGATTTGTTCAGATTTCAAATTTGCAGATACTAGGAAAATTACTTAAAATTCAGCTACGATATGGTGAAAATAGCAAGTTTAAATCCTTTTTTAAAATGCAAATTAATTTTATTGAACATGAACATGAATGCAGATGTCTTTGTGACCTCAAGAAATTTTCAGGAATAGGTCTGCGCAAAAGCACTTGGCACTGTAGTTAGTGGATAATGCTGACCTGAAAGTAAGTGAAGATATTCGAGGCACTGATAAATCCTCAGCAGCTGGAGCAGATCAACAGGACCACACTGCAGACAGACACAACCAAATTGTAAAAAAATGCCCTAAATCTGAAAAAGATCATTGTAATGAAACACAGGTGTAGTTTCATGAGACTATGGAAGGCATTAATATGCCTCCTAATCAATGACTTGAAGCAAAATTACCAAGTCCAAGGGGTACCATTCTTATTCCCTGAATCAGAACTGGTCATCTTCAAAGGCAGCTAAAATTTTCAATCACAGTATCACAGCATGTTTGGGATTGGAAGGGACCTCAGAAGATCATCTAGTCCAATCCCCCTGCTGGAGCAGGAATGCCTAGGTGAGGTCACACAGGAACATGTCCAGGTGGGTTTTGAATGTCTCCAGGAAAGGAAACTCCACAACCCACCTGGGCAGTCTGTTCCAGTGTTCTGTTATCCTTACTGAGAAGAAGTTTCTTCTCATATTTAAGTGGAACCTCTTGTGTTCCAGCTTGATCCCATTACCCCTTGTCCTATCATTGTTTGCCACCGAGAAGAGCCTGGCTCCATCCTCATGGCACTCACCCTTTATATATTTATAAACATTAATAAGGTCACCCCTCAGTCTCCTCTTCTCCAAACTAAAGAGACCCAGCTCCCTCAGCCTTTCCTCATAAGGGAGATGCTCCACTCCCTTCATCATCTTTGTTGCCCTGCGCTGGACTCTCTCCAGCAGTTCCCAAAACTGGACACAATATTCCAGATGGGGTATCACCAGGGTGGAGTAGAGGGGAAGGAGAACTTCTCTCCATCTACTAACCACCCCCTCTTCTAATACACCCCAGGATGCCATTGGCCTTTCTGGCCACAAGGGCACAGTGCTGGCTCATGGTCATCCTGTTGTCCACCAGGACCCCCAGGTCCCTTTCCCCTACACTGCTCTCTAATATGTAATTTCCCAACCTATACTGGAACTTGGGATTGTTCCTGCCCAGATGCAGGACTCTGCACTTTCCCTTGTTAAATTTCATCAGGTTATTCCCCACCCAACTCTCCAGCCTGTCCAGATTCCGCTGGATGGCTGCACAGCCTTCTGGCGTGTCAGTCACTCCTCCCAGCTTTGTGTCATCAGCAAACTTGTTGATAGTACACTCAATTCCCTCATCTAAATCGTTAATGAATATATTGAATAATATTGGCCCCAGTACTGACCCCTGAGGCACTCCACTAGATACTGGCCTCCAACTAGATTCCACACCATTGACTACCACTCTCTGGATTCTCTCCTTAAGCCAGTTTGCAATCCACCTCACTACTCTATTGTCCAGACCACACCTCCTCAACTTAGCAACTAGGATGCTATGGGAGACTGTGTCAAACGCTTTGCTTAAGTCAAGGTAGACCACATCCACCGCTCTGCCATCATCCATCCACCTTGTTACATTCTCATAAAAGGCTATGAGGTTGGTCAAGCATGACTTACCCTTAGTAAAGCCATGCCTCTTTTTTTTTTTTTGAGGCAATGAGTCATAAAAAGTGCCTTGTTGAACCTAACCCTATACACCTTCCCTTTGATTTTTTTAATTTAATCTGACAATTATGACTGTAAAGCACAAATTGAATTTTTAAGCCACACTGAAGTAAACACTCAGCAACATCTGCTTTGTTTTCACTGTTCACTTAAAACCTATCCAGAACAATAGAAGCTTTAAATGCTGTTTCATCATTAGCTGACACTCTGTATTTAAATGCTTTTATCAGCTCTTAATTTAGAGAACATAATACATGCTATTTTACATCAAGACTAAAGAACAGAGAAATCTTCCCTTAGTCTTCTAATGAGGACAAAACCATCCAAACAGCGGTATCACAGAAATTATACCAGCTGGTAAAAAAAACCCAAAACAGCCACCAAAGTATTACTACTATAGTACAATCCTAAAAATCCTCATCTCCATCCAATTCAAAACCAAGGGCAAAACAAGGATTCAGCCACCTGCCTAAAAAAAAAATAAAACCACCAGTGCAGAGAAGAAACCAGCACCAAATAATTAGGAATGGGGTGACTGAAATTTAGCACTACACATCTGCAATATTGATAGATTCAGGCATGTGCTACACATATAAAGCTCTGCTTTTAAGATGCAAGATGCAGTTTGCTCTCCTGTTTTTCTCCAAAGTTCAGTGCAAGTTGTAAAATGAGTTTGCACAACACTGAGGTTCAAGTCTGCCCTGTTTTATGGGAGTATATTAGAAACACCGAGAAGAAAGAGAACAGAACATGGCTCACATAGCAAGTTAATATATATATACACACACACAGATATATATATATGTATCTCCGTGTATGTATTCATGCATATGTATGTACACTTTCCTACACACATACATCGGTGTATACATACATACACACACATATATATATATATATATGTGACATTCAGCATTCCCTAGAGCAAGAGCCTCAGCCGACATATCAGGGACCAACCTTCCAAGCTACTACCACACAGCTACACAAAAATCAGTTGTAGACCAGCCAGGACACCAAACCCAGGCAAAAAACAGCCCAGCAAGAGCTACAAACCCAACGTAGATTTTAAAATTAGAGCTTCGTTTCCCAGTCTGGTTTCCCATGCAGCCACAGAAACAGATGGCAAAATGAAGGGCTTTGATTTGGGGGTGGAAGGGAAGCAGCCAAAACTTGTACTGGAACATCTGTCCAAGCTGCAGCTCTTGGGGACTGAAAAATACAGGGTAGAAAAATTGGTTGGGTTTTTTTGTTTGGTTGTTTTTGTTTTTTTTTTTTTTTTTTTCAGAGACTGGTAGGACCTATGCACATGATATTCACAGGACATAGCTTCATTAGATCAACCCTTAATTTGCCAGGGCCCAGGAGCTTTGGAATGAAACCTGAGCACCGAATCGAGGGATGCCATTCCACACGAGCCGAGGCAGACATGTCTATCAGCATCTGCCTCTTCGGCATCATCACCGACTATTACGTTTCAGTCCTTGAAAGAAAAAGGGAGGGTAGAGGTGTAACTCCTCAGGTTCGCACGTTTCTCCATGTTCTTGGCGGGGAGGGGGGAGAAAGCCAGGGAGGCACAAAAACACACAATGGAGTCCTGCTCTCAAGGTACGAATGCTAACAGGAGGGATCATTCATATTCCACCACACTTTCATTTATTTTTGTGATATTTAAGGCATGTAACTCTTGCCAGTCCTCCATGAGTAAGCACGAGCTACTCCTGGGCACAAGCTCTGCGAAGAGCAGGAGCCATTTCAATTCCTCCCCATGTGCTTCCCATGCGATCAGCTTTGCTGTGCCAGGTACCGGCTTATCACAGAGATTCACATTTAAATTGGAAAATGCACTGCAAGCCAAGGAGAGTAATTTCCTGGAGTGGGATTCACCTCGTCCAACTTCAGGTATCTGCAATGTAAATGTCTCTATCTGAGCTTGTCACCTTAGGCTGCCTTTGCAATCAGTGGAGAGAAATAAGCTTTTTAAAGTGAAATTCATCTGACCTATTTTAAATGTCTACATGAGAAGGAATCAGGTCTCAGAAGTACCTGCCTCCTTCCATTAGCTAGAAGGCCAGTTTAAATGATTAGCTTCCATACAGACATCTCTGTTGGGCCAGATAAGCTAAACCTACCTCATCCTACTCCTTTAGAAGAAAAAAAAAAAAAAAAAAAAAAAACAACCAACACACAGAAAACCAAACCAAACCAAAAAAGACCACAACCAAAACAAACACCACCACTAAAAGCCACACTCTCCAGCCACAGCAGCATCTCAGCCCAAGGTAGCGAGCGTGCAGGTACCAGGAAAGTTGGCAGGCTGCTCGCTGGGATGCTTTTCTAGATATTTGACAGGATTAAGTCATCTTGTTCAGTAATTGCAGGAAGAAGTGAAAAAGGTAAACTTGCAAGAACGTCGTACTCATGAAAAAGCAGCCAGCAGAAGCTCAAGCAACCTGGAGCTAAGGTTAGTTGTAAGGAAAAGCTAAGTGTCAATATAAAAATATACACAAGTAGGATCCATGCATCATCCACCATTTCTACATGAAGTAACAAATTTTAAAAAGCTTTGTATCTTTGTTCCTTTCATAGTCAACATCAAAAAGGTGTTATTTCTGGAACAGCAACAAAATAAAACCTCCAAAATTCACAGGCTTGGGCACATCATGATTTTGGTGAAGTCAGTGTACACATGTAACTCCCCACTGGCATGTTCAAACATCATTTTCAATTGGTGGCACAGGTAGAGCTGTCTAAAAGTAAAAGACACAAAACCATAAAGGTCAGTACAGGGACTGAAGGAAATTCAGCAGATGGATCATGTGGCACAAGGGGATTACACCGTGTCACGCTCGTGCAACCAAATACTTCTGCTGGTGGTACCTGCAGGCAATGGCCTGCTAATCATATGCAAGTCATAACCTGTAAGTTATTACTTACAGGTAAAATAAAGTGACAAGATATTGCACCTCTTAAAGAAGCTTCAAGTTGCCATATATTTTAGCAATATTATGAGTCACCACTACATTACTTTTCAAATGAGCCTCTAGCCGTCTCCAAATTGAATGAAGCAGATCTTTGCAAGCCTCTTCAAGCTGATTCACTCTTGCTTGTCCAGAAAAACTCTTATCCAAGCTAAAGTGCAGGAAAATTCAAGTCCACAACATTCAGCTCTCAATTAGTGGCTATTTTTAATTAGCTACAAACACTATATTCAAAGACTGTATCAGCAGCAACTGGCCTGAATCAACACAAGGTTTTGAGGAAAACCAACAAAGCAAGCCCACGCAAGAAAACCTCCTCTCGCCTTCGTCCAAGCACACAAACTAAGGGACATTTCCATATCACTCCAAAGGTTTCAGAACATTGGCCGATGCAAAATTAATATGGGAAAGATAGCTCATTCTCAGTTGAAAAAAAAACCTGACTCTTCAGTATATGCTTATCTGACAAGAACAATATAGATACAAGGACAAGAAAACCACATCAATATGGAGTAACCAAGAAATAAGTTTTTTTCATTGGTCTGATAGCTTAAAAAGGTAAATAAAAATCAACACACAAGGCAGGGAGGGTGTGAGGAAAGACAAAAGGGAAGGGAAAGAAAAATGTCCCTTCCCTTCATAACCTCACTGCAGCTAGCAAATGGAGGCAACAGCAAGGCTTTATCTGCACATCCCCCTCCGTCAGCATACATCGTTCACTCTCCTGCCATGATGTAGCATCAGTACCTAGAGCTGAATACCGCAGCCCAAACATCGCAAGGCAACGGTCAAGATAGCGTGATGTGATTAATTTGTGGCTCCCAGCGGGGGTCTTCCCAGATGATGAAATGTCTTGCCAGCTGCTGAAATCCAGGTACCGAGACCACAGACCTGCATTAAACAAAGCGATGCTCCTGCTAGTATTTTATCTCGCCCTTTTGATGAAAGATGTCCTCTTGCTTAATTTAAATAATCTCTCTGTGTTACAACAGCATCAGCAGACACACATAGATCATCCTTACATACCCTGGAAGTCTGACATAATGAGCCTGGAAACGGAAGTGGAGAAACAGTAAGAAAAGGCTGGGAAAAGCTCGGGGTAGCCAGACATCAATCCCTGCTTTGCTGGAAGGGAAGACACTCGTCAGGGTACAAAGGGATCATCATTTCTCCCCTCAATCAGCAGAAAATTAGCAAGGAGGCTGAAAACTTAATTACACAAGCCACTGCTGCAAACACACACAAGTTCAACTACACAGTTGTGATTAGTCCCTTACCCCCTAATATGCCAAAATTTAGGTGCGTTAAGCAAAATTAGGCAAAAAATCAACAGTAGCAGAAAGTGAGCAACGTTACCAAGTGGATTAGGATATAGTGCAGCAAGACACCTTGTGCAGTGTCCAGCGTGGGCACTATTCCCCTTCTCAGAGGTTTTAGTGACACCTGGCTGGGTGGGCTCCCTCGAGCCCCAGGTTGGTGTTGTAAGGACAAGCCTTCCCTTCCTGCTGAAATCTGTGCACATGTTAGCTTTCACCACTGAAAAGAAAATCAGCATTGGCACAAGCAGGACCTTCAGCTCAGAAGTCCAAACAACTGCACCAAGTCCTCAAGTGACAGAGGTGATGTTCAGACAGGGAAACGGGACCACAAAGTACCTCTTGGTAGAGGAGTAGCTTCTACGCATCCTCACCATGGGTCTCTCAGGAAGGAAAGCATCAGTGATACCTTCACAGCATGCACCAACCTAACCAGCATGCCCAGCAAGTGATATTTTTTTAATTAAAAACACTGGCTTAGCCTTAGGAGCAACAGAATTCTAGTAAAAAAATGCTACTTCCCCTTCTAAACAGCCATCCTAGAAACTTCTCTCTGTTGGATTTTTCTTCTCATTTTAGAGGTCTATTAAGAGTGTGAAATGAAGTGAAATGCTGTTGCTCTGCACGATTTACATAAAGAAAATAAAAATTATATCAAGTTACTGTTCCAAGTTCGGAAACATTACCACAGACTCAGCTCAGAAACCACCACGTATGGAGTTACTTAGACCAAGTTACCTCTGCAGACAAGCAGATGGCAAGAAGACTTCAGTTCAGTGAATTCACCATCTTCATTTTCCTGACGAACTTCTAGTTTTAGCAGATCATAAGGAGATCATTACGGCTTGTAGCAGGCCGTGCTTTCATTTGCAAGTTTCACCTGCAGAAAGGACCATTCTTTCTAAAAAAAGTTGTTTGGTTGGGTTTTTTAAGGCTGGATTATACCTTAGCTTCCCTGCAGGGACACAAATGAGACACGGCCTACCTCAGTACCTCACGGAGCTCAGGCCAGAGCCAAGCAGGCCTCTCATCCTCACACAACCATCAAAGTGGCTATAAAAAGCAGTTATAAAGGTGGCTTTCCTTGCCCCTACTCACCACCATCCCAGAGGGGTGATTTAATGGCAGGTAACCAGCCCCAGGGACACCACGTACAACACTAAGGAAGCTGGCTTTTGGTGGTCCTTGGCCTATGGCTCTGGCCATGTTGTCTGTGCTACAAAGATGCCTCATATCCAGCTTCAGATCTACAAAACAGCCCCCTAAAATATGCCGGTAAACAACTACTCATTTACAGGCTGTTATTCCTCAATATACCACATACACAAATCACCTCACAAGCAGAAGTTATCCCTGGCCAGTAGGCCCAGGGCAGTAACCATCCCCTGTACTAGGCACTGGTGAGGCCAAACCTCGAATCCTGGGGTCAGTTTTGGGCCCCTCACAACCAGAAAGACCTTGAGGTGCTGGAGCAAGTTCAGAGAAGGAAACAGAGCTGGTGAGGGGGCTGGAGCACAGGTGTGATGGGCAGCAGCTGAGGGACCTGAAGGGTTCAGCTGGAGAAAAGGAAGCTGAGGGGAGACCTTATTGCTCTCTGCAACTGCCTGAAAGGAGGTTGGAGTGAGGGGGGGTGGTCTCTTCTCCTAAGGAACAAGCAGTAGCATGAGAGGAAACAGTCCCAAGTTGTGCCAGGGGAGGTTTAGATTGGATATTAGGACAAATTTATTCCCAGAAAGGCTTGTCAGGCATTGGAACATGCTGCCCATGGCAGTGGAGAGGCTCCACCACCCTGGAGGGGTTTAAAAAATGTGATGAGGTTCTTAGGGACACGGCTTAGTGCCAGTGTTGGGTTATGGTTGAATTCAATGATCTTGATGGTCTCTTCCAACCAAAATGACTCTATGATTCTATCCCTTGAGTTCAGCCAAGCATCAAGGGAAAATGAGCAGCAGGAGCATCAAATGCTAGAGAACTTTAGGGAGGAAGCTGCATCCCGCAGTCTGAGAGGAATGCAGGCAGATTTCAAGGCCTTGGGATAGATGGTAAAAGAGTCTGGGGCTCAAGTGATTTTCTCTTCCCTCCTTCCAGTTTTTGGTGATGATGTGGGAGGGAATAGAAAAATCCAGTCCCTAAACAATTGACTACAGGACTGGTGCAACAGGCAGGACTTTGGGTACTTCAATAATGGCTGGTTTTACAAGAGACCAGTGCAAACAGTGATACGTGGGAAAGGTTTATCTCGCAGGGGCAAAAGGATGCTGGGACAAGAACTGGCAGGGCTCATTTGGAGAGTTTTAAACTAGATTTGAAGGGGGATGGGGTGGTAGCTGGGTTTGCATCAGTAGGGCATCATTCTAGAGTTCATGAGGGCTGGGAAGGCCCCCCATACCCCTGAGGTGAAATAGGAGTGCTCAGCTCACTCGCTGAAATGCCTGTACACCAGTGTGGGCAGCATGGGGAATAAACAGGAGGAGTTAGAAATCTGTGTCAGGGCAGGAGGTTATGACCTGGTGGCAATTACAGAGACATGGTGGGACAGCACACGACTGGAATGTGGTCATGGATGGCTATGTCCTTTTCAGGAAAGACAGGCCAGCCAGGCGTGGTGGTGGAGTTGCTCTTTATGTGAGAGAGCAACTACTACGTAACATCTAGGGGTGGATGAGGAGTGAGTTGAGAGTCTATGGGTGAGAATTAACGGGCAGGCTGGCAGGGGTGATACTATTGTGGGTGTCTATTACAGGCCACCAGATCAGGGTGAGGAAGTTGATGAGGCCTTCTACAGACAGCTGAGAGCAGCCTCGCAATCACAGGCCCTGGTTGTGGTGGGGGATTTTAACTTCCCTGATATTTATTGGAAGGACTACTCAGCCAGCCAGCCACAGTCCAGGAGGTTCCTCCAGTGCCCTGACGATAACTTTCTGATGCAAAGGGTAGAGGAGCTGACTAGAAGAGGTGCATTGCTGGATCTCATCCTCACTAACGAGGGTCTGGTTGAAGCAGTAAAGGTTGAGGGCTACCTTGGCTGCAGCGACCATGAGATGGTGGAATTCAGGATCTCATGTGGTAGGAGCAGGATAGCAAGCAGAATTGCAACCCTGGATTTCAGCAAGGCAAATTTTGGCCTTTTCAGGCAATTGCTAAGGGAAATCCCATGGGCAAGGCTGCTTGAAGGTAAAGGGGCCCAAGATAGTTGGTTAGTGTTCAGGGACTGTTTCTACCAGACTCAAGATCAGAGCATCCCGACATGTAGGAAGTCAAGGAAGGGAGCCAGGAGACCTGCGTGGTTAAACAGGGAGCTGCTGTGTAAGTTCAAGTGGAAGAGAAGAGTTTATAGATAATGGAAGGCGGGGCTGGCTACTTGGAGAGAATATAAGGCTGTTGTCAGAGAGTGTAGGGAGGCAACTACGAAAGCTAAGGCCTCTTTAGAATTAAACCTGGCAAGAGGGGTCAAAGACAACAGAAAGAGCTTTTTCAAATATGTGGCAGATAAAACTAACACCAGAGGCAATGTAGGCCCACTGATGAACGAGGTGGGTGCCCTGGTGACAGAAGATAAAGAGAAGGCAGAGTTACTGAATGCCGCCTTCGTCTCTGTCTACTCTGCCGGAAGCTGCCTTCAGGAGCCTCATACCCCTGAGGCCCCAGAGGAGGGCAGGTCAATGGAGAAGTTTGCCTTGGTTGATGAGGACTGGGTTAGGGAGCACTTATGTAATCTGGACATCCATAAATCCATGGATCCGGATGGGGTGCACCCATGGGTGCTGAGGGAGCTGGCTGAGGTCATTGCTGGATCGCTCTCCATCATCTTTGCCAGGTCTTGGGAAACAGGAGAGGTGCCTGAGGACTGGAGGAAGCAAATATTACTCCAGTCTTCAAAAATGGCAAGAAGGAGGACCTGGGTAACTGTAGACTGGTCAGCCTCACCTCCATCCCTGGGAAAGTAATGGAACAACTTATCCTCGGTGCCATCTCAAGGCATATGAAGGATAAGATGGTCAATTAAGGGCAGTCAACATGGCTTCACCAAAGGGAAGTCATGCTTGACCAACCTCACAGACTTTTATGAGGACATAACAAGATGGACAGATGATGGCAGAGCAGTGGATGTGGTCTACCTTGACTTGAGTAAGGCATTTGACAGAGTCTCCCACAGCATCCTCACAGCTAAATTGAGGGAGTGCAGTCTGGATGAACGAGCAGTGAGGTGGACTGCAAACTGGCTGAAGGAAAGAAGCCAGAGAGTCGTGGTCAATGGGGTAGAGAGTAGTTGGAGCCTGTATCTAGTGGAGTGCCTCAGGGGTCAGTACTGAGGCCTGTATTATTCAACATATTCATCAATGATTTGGATGAGCGAATAGAGTGTACTATCAGCAAGTCTGCTGATGACACAAAGCTGGGAAGAGTGGCTGATATGCCAGAAGGCTGTGCTGCCATCCAGCAAGACCTGGACAGGTTGGAGAGATGGGCAGGGAAAAATTTAATTAAACAGAACAAGGGCAAGTGTAGAGTCTTGCATCTGGGCAGGAACAACCCCAGGTTCCAGTATAAGTTGGGGAATGACCTATTAGAAAGTAGTGTAGGGGAAAGGGACCTGGGGGTCCTGGTGGACAGCAGGATGACCATGAGCCAGCACTGTGCTCTTGTGGCCAGGAAGGCCAATGGCATCCTGGGGTGGTGAGTAGGTTGAGAGAGGTCCTCCTCCCCCTCTACTCTGCCCTGGTGAGACCCCATCTGGAATATTGTGTCCAGTTCTGGGCCCCTCAATTCAAGAAGGACAGGGAACTGATGGAGAGTCCAGCGTAGGGCAGCAAAGATGATTAAGGGAGTGGAGCATCTCCCTTATGAGGAAAGGCTGAGGGAGCTGGATCTCTTTAGTTTGGAGAAGAGGAGACTGAGGGGTGACCTTATTAATGTTCACAGATATATAAAGGGTGAGTGTCACAAGGATGGAGCCAGGCTCTTCTCAGTGACAACCAATGACAGGACAAGGAGTAATGGGTACTAACTGGAACACAGGAGGTTCCACTTAAATTTGAGAAGAAACTTCTTCTCAGCGAGGGTGACAGAACACTGGAACAGGTTGCCCAGGGAGGTTGTGGAGTCTCCTACTCTGGAGACATTCAAGAACTGCCTGGACACCTTCCTGTGTAACCTCATCTGGGTGTTCCTGCTTCAGCAGTGGGATTGGACTAGAAGATCTTTTGAGGTCACTTCCAATCCCTAACATTCTGTGATTCTGTGACTCATGACCTGGCACCTCAGCATATCATTAATGCGTGGAGCTCACATCTTCTCCTGACTCATGTAAGAGAAGGCTTTGGATTTACTTCTAGAAGGAGAAATCACTTAATCGTGATCTAACCTGATGTGAAGATGGCTGCTGCACAATGCAAGGGAGCACCAGAACGTGTGGGAATTAATCAAAATGTGCTTTTGCAGCAGAGGCACTCGGGACTCCTTCCATTCAAAGGCAAATTTCCTACATATATATCTATATCTATATGAAAAAGGCCTCTTTTGCCCAGGAAGACTAAGCCTCTCAGAAAATTCACATCTCTCACCCTCAGATACCACCACAGCATATGCTTATAAGTCCACAATTTAAAAAAAAAAAATTAGAAAATACCTTTTTCAGGTATTAATGTTCCTACTCAGTTTCACCTTGGGAAAAGCGGGGTGTCCAACCACATGTGAACAGCTGAAAATCATGTGCAGTCCACATGTTCAGTGAAATCTTATCCCTGTGAGCTGTATGGAAAACTGTTTTGTTGGAAAAACAGATACATATAACTGCATCTCTGATAATGCTTCAAAACTGGAGGTGCCATTTAGGGTTATTTTTTACCTGGTGGAAGGTCTCAGGGTGCTGTGCCTAATAAGAAAGCACTGTGCTTCCAATGACCAAAAAAAACACAAACAAAAACCTAAATCCCAAAAGAAAACCTACCACAAAGAAGATGAGCATATTTACCTATCATCATAGATTTCCTCATGACTCACGCAGTACAAAAGGTGAAAGTCCTGCAGTAAAGCCTTCCTTAGGCACGGACCAGCTTCCTTTCCTCAGTCCCACTGGTTTGATGGGACTATTATGAACCAAAGAACTGCCTAAGGACATCAGCACTGACCTCAAGAGTCAACTACCATGCTGACACATCTGTTGTTTGGGGATTTTTGGTCTCTTTTTTCCATTTCCAGAAAATCTAAGCATCTTAAAAGCTCTAGCTAAAGGATAAGATTATCACACAGAGCTCGATGTGTGCTTGCATCACTTGATATGCCAAACACTATGCCAACAGAAATGCCCCAAAGCACGCAAAGCTTGGCCCAATCACCACTCTTGGCTGAACAATGGCCTGATTCTGCAACATACAATAATTTCCCTAAATATATATCCTGTTCTCACTCCTCTGCACTTGTCTTATCTTTTCCCTCCAATCACATTGCAACTCCCTATACCAAAAAAAAAAAAAAAAACACCACAAAAAAACCCAAAACCCAAACCCCAAAACACATTGCATAGCTACCTCACTGTCACATCTATTATTCAAGAAAGGTCCCATTAAATAAATGTCTGTTCAGAGGCTCTAAACAAATTTCATTTCTGAACACCAGTGTCTGCAGCCCAGCGGGCCATTTCACCAAGATAAGATCACACATTTAATCAAATGCTTCAAAAAAGAAATACACACCGAGTTTGCTTAATAACATCAAATAATAAAAGTGCAGTGCTGGCAGCATACTAATGTTTAGTGCTATTTCTTCTTAGAGGGCTGTCTCAATAGTCAAGGTCAACTGTACATGGGATTTCTTCCAATTAGGGTTTCTGGTAAAGGCTAGACGTGCTTACTCTCACCACTTAACCATGGTTTTCCCTAAAATAAAGACATCTCTCTTTCATTTTAAATTAAATCATTGCAGTATCCCACCCAAGTGTGACAGACAAAACTGCATAACACTGCTAATTCAATAGAGAACGTAAATGAAAGACAACAAAACCCACAGCTTTTGCGGTCAGCAAGGAACCACCCACATGAATGTCTATGGTATAAAAGGAAAACTGATCTACAGAAAAAAAAGGAAAACTGATTTACAGGGGGGAAAAAAAAAACCACCCAAAACATGATTATCTGCTCAGTGTTTGACTAGGGCTCCTACTGCAGCTCGGTGGAGTTATTTGAATTAGGAATGAGGAGTGGACTTGGCACTCCTGGGTCAACATATACTTTGCCATTTATTTTATTGTAGTAATACGAGCAGAAACTAGCTCAAGAAACAGCATTACATTACTACAACTGCACAATACATCTATATTACTACCAACCAGATTTCCACAGTACTCATCACTAAACTTGCCTATTACCTTAGCTATTTATTTATTTGAGCCTCCAGCTTGACCACGACAACTACTGCTGGAATAGCCTTTGCCTCCAAATTACAAGAACTTAGGAGGAGCCCCAGACCCTCACTGTGCTCAAGCTCACAGCTTCAAAAGGGTCAGACAAAAGCTGGTATCCTCATCCTTACAGGCTGCCCCACGAGTTATGCTAGACTGCCCTTTGTTCACACGGGACAAGAGAGTGATTGAGTGGAAATGCACTGGAGAAGACAACCCCCCATCTGCTTGCTCCCAAAGCTGGAGGAGGCCAATGGCAAGGCAGCTCTTAGATATATTCCCCCACCACATCCTTTCTCCCTGCCACAAATGTCTCCATAAACACTTCTATAGACATAACAAAGGTCCAGATTCTCCCCTAGAATGGGAAAATCACAACTTTTTAGCTTAGGTTGGCATGAACAACTACTTGAGTCTACAGGTAAATATCTTTCTACAGGTCTTCATGAGTTTCACCCAATGTCTTGGCCTCAATGCAAAGACAGAGCTGCTCAGGTGTGAATACCCTCAGTGATGTGCACCTCTATTTTTCATCAAATCAAGGATATCTGCACAGGTGTAATAATTCCCTTGTCGTACCTTAGCCTCCCTTTGGAAAATGAGCAATATTAGAGGGAGAAGCGCTCCTCACTCCCATCTAACAGCATCACACAAACTATAGAAAGACTCACTGCCAATTGGTGACCTACTTCAGGAGATCTATAAAGTGCATTACAATTGTACTTGCAGATCACTTGTCAAAAGGTCATGAGCTTTCACTCTATGCAGCATAATCGCTGTATTTCAAATACCCATCAGGATGAATTTTACACAAGGAGACATGCATCAGTTTGGAGTGCTACCAAAGAAAGCACTGATTATAATATTACTGACTCCTTTAAAAATAAGGGCACACAGCCCTTCCACACACCTGCATCCATTAAAAATAATCCAAAAACTACATTTTCTTGAAGAAGTCTGTGCTGTGGAAGTTGCAAGTGCTGTAGTCACATCGTAATTTCCCTTGGAAGCTAGGCAGGATATATATACCGCATTTCCAAATGATTAAAAGCCTTGACTGCAAAATCCTAAATCTGAAGGAATAACACTTTAGATCACATGCAGACTTCCAATAAAGTTGGGCTGAGGAGGAGTGTCCAATATAGCAATTGGTGTAATGCTGGAAAAAAGAACCGCTGTTTTCTGGATAAGCCAGATACCTCCAGATAGTCCTCAAGTAAAAAGTAATTCAGGACAGAATCCAAAAGCCTTTTGTTTCTGGGGGGAAAAAAGGAACGGGGATAGAGAGGGAAAAAACTAAAAAATTAAAAAGACGTAAAAATGCGTAGACAAATGTGGCAAACAAGGATTCGCATTACATGGTAGATATTTCTGGATACAAAATCTGCAGCATACATCTTCCTAAAAAGGAAAAAAAACCCCAACAAAACAAAAAAAACCTGGCCCCTTAGAACTGGGCAACAGGAATTTGCACCATTTCAAAACGATGTGTCAATCACTCACACAAGGGAAGGTAGTGGGAAAGAAAAGGAGTTAAGGTGATCTCTGCAACTCTCCTCAACTCTCTCCAACAGTGAAACCTATTTAAAGAGATGGCTATGATGGGTGCTTTTCTTTTTTCTTTCTCCTAGCAATCTGGGGGGGAAAAGAGAGGGGGAAGGGGGGGGGGAAGAGAGGGGGAAGGGGGGGGGGGAAGAGAGGGGGAAGGGGGGGGGGGAAGAGAGGGGGAAGGGGGGGGGGGAAGAGAGGGGGAAGGGGGGGGGGGAAGAGAGGGGGAAGGGGGGGGGGGAAGAGAGGGGGAAGGGGGGGGGGGAAGAGAGGGGGAAGGGGGGGGGGGAAGAGAGGGGGAAGGGGGGGGGGGAAGAGAGGGGGAAGGGGGGGGGGGAAGAGAGGGGGAAGGGGGGGGGGAAGAGAGGGGGAAGGGGGGGGGGGAAGAGAGGGGGAAGGGGGGGGGGAAGAGAGGGGGAAGGGGGGGGGGGAAGAGAGGGGGAAGGGGGGGGGGGAAGAGAGGGGGAAGGGGGGGGGGGAAGAGAGGGGGAAGGGGGGGGGGGAAGAGAGGGGGAAGGGGGGGGGGGAAGAGAGGGGGAAGGGGGGGGGGGAAGAGAGGGGGAAGGGGGGGGGGGAAGAGAGGGGGAAGGGGGGGGGGGAAGAGAGGGGGAAGGGGGGGGGGAAGAGAGGGGGAAGGGGGGGGGAAGAGAGGGGGAAGGGGGGGGGGAAGAGAGGGGGAAGGGGGGGGGGGAAGAGAGGGGGAAGGGGGGGGGGAAGAGAGGGGGAAGGGGGGGGGGGAAGAGAGGGGGAAGGGGGGGGGGAAGAGAGGGGGAAGGGGGGGGGAAGAGAGGGGGAAGGGGGGGGGAAGAGAGGGGGAAGGGGGGGGGAAGAGAGGGGGAAGGGGGGGGGAAGAGAGGGGGAAGGGGGGGGGAAGAGAGGGGGAAGGGGGGAGGAAGAGAGGGGGAAGGGGGGAGGAAGAGAGGGGGAAGGGGGGAGGAAGAGAGGGGGAAGGGGGGAGGAAGAGAGGGGGAAGGGGGGAGGAAGAGAGGGGGAAGGGGGGAGGAAGAGAGGGGGAAGGGGGGAGGAAGAGAGGGGGAAGGGGGGAGGAAGAGAGGGGGAAGGGGGGAGGAAGAGAGGGGGAAGGGGGGAGGAAGAGAGGGGAAGGGTGAGGAGAAGAGGGGGGATGGGGAGGAGGAAGAGAGGGGGAAGGGGGGAGGAAGAGAGGGGGAAGGGGGGAGAAGAGGAGGGGGAAGGGGGAGAAGAGGGGGGGAAGGGGGAGGAAGGGGAGGGGGAAGGGGGAGGAAGGGGGGGGGGGAAGGGGAGGAAGGGGGGGGAAGGGGGAGGAAGGGGGTGGGGGAAAGGGGAGGAAGGGGGGGGAAGGTGTGGGGGATGGGGGGGGGGAGGGGGGGGGGGAAGGGGGGGGGAAGTGGTGGGGAAGGGGGGGGAGGGGGGGGAAGGGGGGAAGGGGGGGGAAGGGGGGGGAAGGGGGGGGAAGGGGGGGGAAGGGGGGGAAGGGGGGGGAAGGGGGGGGAGGGGGGGGGAAGGGGGGGAAGGGGGTGGAAGTGTGGGGGGGATGTGGGGGGAAGGGGGGGTTGTTGGTTGGGGGTGAAGGGGGGTTGGTTGAAGGGGGTGGAATGGGGGGAAGGGGGGGGAAGGGGGGGGAAGGGGGGGGAAGGGGGGGGAAGGGGGAGGAAGGGGGGGGAAGGGGGAGGAAGGGGGGGGATTGGGGAGGAAGGTGGGGGGAAGGGGGGGGAAGGGGGGGGAAGGGGGGGGAAGGGTTGGGGGAAGAGAGGGGGAAAAGAGGGGGGGAAGAGGTGAGGGGAAAGAGGGGGGGAAGAGAGGGGGAAAAGAGGGGGAAAAGAGGGGGAAAAGAGGGGGGGAAGAGAGGGGGAAGAGAGGGGGAAGAGAGGGGGAAGCGGGGGGGAAAAGAGAGGGCGAAGCGGGGGGGAAAAGAGAGGGCGAAGCGGGGGGGGAAAGAGAGGGCGAAGCGGGGGGGAAAAGAGAGGGCGAAGCGGGGGGAAAAGAGAGGGCGAAGCGGGGGGAAAAGAGAGGGCGAAGCGGGGGGAAAAGAGAGGGCGAAGCGGGGGGAAATGAAAATACAGGAAAAAAATAAAGAGTAATTTTTTTAAATAAAACGAGCTATTGAAAAATCTCTTTACAGGGTCAGCTGTCACTGGAATGCATTGCACTGTTCAGGTTACCCACCCATGCAGAACATCAAAAACTGGGCTCAGGTCCCTCCCCTATTCTCTTGGGCTTAAGCCTGGGCCAGGTTTGTGAGGCAGCACTGAGCAACAAGGCAGGACTCTGCCTCTGCTGGGCTTGGGAACAGCAATACCTGCCCTTCTAACAGAACTGGTGTGATTCTTCTTTTTCCTCCTGGCATCCTCCAGCACAACACACCGAGTACATTAGAAAAACAGAAAGTCAACAGCTACACAGCTCCTGGTGCTGGGCTCATCTGAGCTAAATGCAGCACAAAGTTAGCTGGTATGCTTCTCTAACATACCCTACTCCTTGCTTGAAGGAAAATGTTAACATCCCCAAGAAAGCTGCAAACAACACTTCTGCAACACAACTTCTTGCTTCTCTTCTGTACTCTGAGGGCAGTGAAAACAAAAATGCATTAAGGCAGGCTTGGGATCAGCAACTTCAGAATGGAAAGAGGCTGCTACAACAAACCATCAAGGACCAACACCAGCTCCGATAAAATACATGGTTGCTCAGAGTATCTGAAAACGTGGTTGTTTTATTTTGGTGTTGGACTACTAACCTAGCAGCTCAAGTAAAATTTTAAAACTGCAGGTCCACACACAAGTATTTTGTTATTGTCCATCACTGCACCTACATCTCGAGAACACAAAAAGAATCAGAAAATCGACAGGGAGAGGAATTTTTCCAGTGACAGAATTTTAAAAACTTCCATGCATCAGAATCAACATTTCACAAATAAAACCTATGTATGCACACATGCAGACATAGAGATGCAGGTAAGTATGTTTTCGGCATAGGTGCAATTCTTAGATACCTCTTTTTCACTTCCTCAAGCTTAATAACAAAATCAAAACTGTGTCTGTTCCCCAAAAGATCATAATTTAAGTAGATATATGTGTGCATATAACAAATGGATGCACTAAGACTGCATTAGTCAGAATGCTCCTATCCCTCTAATTTTAAACTGTGCCCATTTATACAGCATCCTCACTTCTGTAATCAGGTTCTTGCTTCCCATGGAGTGGGAAAGGTTAAGAGCATTAACAGAGAAGGGACTTACCATATAATAAAAACTCAGGTGGATTGCACGCAATGACTATTACAAGTGAACTACTTGTCATTGGTCCCAGGTTTAGCCCAGATCTCTTTTCAGAAAAGCACTGTTCAGCACTGGCACCTTTGCCCACAACTTTATAGTAGAGCAACGCACGATTACATTTTAAGTGCCACTTCTAGAAAAGCAAAAATAGTCCTATTTCACTTCATTTTAACTTTGCATTGCTGCATTCACGTTGATCCTTTGTACTTACGACATTTCCCTGTAAGTTTCAGAAATGCACAGCTCCCTTGTGAAGTTCAAAATCAATTACCTTACCTGGTATAAATCAATGCAACTGCAATCAAGTCAGTGAAGCTATTACAATTAATAGTAGCAAAGCTATGATCCAACCTACTCAAAACACAGTGCAAAAAATTGCAAAGCTGTACCCCGTCAGGTATCCACTGCAATGAATTGCAGTTGTGCCACAGACTGCTGAAGCATCAGGTTTACAACCACTGAAACAATTCTCATGTAATTACTCAGATGTGGACTTACGTGCTTTAAAAATAAATTAAATCCTGGTAGCATGAAGCCAAATGTCAATGGTTGCTGTGTAAAAGTTTACTACTACAGAGTATGTAACTTCATATTGCCTAATTAGGACAGCTTCCAAACATTTCTTTGCTTCCCTCAGAATAGTACCTATTTCATCACCCTTGAAACCAAAAGATGTCAAGTCTCAGAATATCTTAATTCTATTTTTTTTACTATTTTCATAAGCAGATTTTAGAAGCATGCAGAGATTTCAGGTCTTCACCTGCATACACAGCTTTGTTCAGCCTGAAATGGCCCCTCTGGCAAAGGCATTACAACACAATTAGTAGAAACATAATGCTGAAAGCAGGGAAACATTTTAAAAAAATACCACATCTAAGATTCTGGAGCATATTTTGAAAAGATACAACATCCAAGATTCTTGAGCATTGCCTCTGTCATGGGGAAGCCAATGGAAGCACTCCATCAACTACAACAGGAACCCCATCACAGATACAGCAATATCTCTCTTGGATAGGAGTGGGGCTCAAGAGGTAGAGATGAAAGGTTTAAAGAGTAAGCAAAGAAGGAGAAAAAAAAAATCACTTAAAAATACTTTAGTTCTCATTTCTCTGCCAGAGGAAAACAGGTTTCAGACAGGTCAGAGAACAAATCCATGTTGAACACTGCTTAGCAGTAGTCCAGAACATTATTAAAATGAATTTTTTATTGCCAGAAAAGACTGGCTACCTTGCTACAGCTACAGATGCTTGGTGCAATGACTGATAAACACATCTGCATTATGGGCGAGATCAGAAAGCTCTCTGAAAAGGCTGCTGAAGTTATATAGTCAAGGGGTCTTTAGAGAAGTTGTCTCAAAAATTAATGCTGAGCTCACACTCAGGATATACATGTATTTCAGACCTCACTGTAGAGATTATCTCATGAAGAACAAAAAGCAAGCATTACGCTGCAAGCTTGGAAGCTAAAAACATGCGGTGGGATAACGTCTTAGCATCACATCACAGATTTGAGTAGGAGGTGGTTTCCTTGCCATTAAAATGTCTGAGAATTAAATGGAGATGCATAAAAGTAAGCTCCTCCTTCTACTTCAGCAGCCTGCTCCAGGAGCTTCTGCTGGGATGGTGGGATCAGGGAGTGCTGGAGCATCTCAGCACCTACAAAAACAAGGACATAGCCACACACATCTCAAGCAAGTGACTAAAGAGCCTGACAGGAAGTGCTGGTGACAATCCTAATGAAGGTTTGCCAGGGTAGATGTGACCCCAGCAGATGACACAGTCTGAGGCCAACCTGTCAGATCACCTTGCCTAGGGTAGTTATAATCCTACAAATACCCCAGGGCAGAGGGAACAGTAAGAAACAACATTTTCTTACATTTTCCTATAGACACTTGAAAGCATTGCCTATAGATATAGCAGAGACTGAAGCATGTATGTGCATTCAAAATTATTCAGTTTGGAGCATTTCTAAGTAATTCACATCTGAGCAGGAAGGTACCCATTGAATGAGAAAGGGACCAGCAGGGAAGAACTGGGAGTCCACATGAACTACGATATCAACAAATGTTCATCAAGTGCATCGCACCCCAAAATGCAGCCCATCATCAAAAGTGGCAGGAAAACACACTTTTGTTTTCCAGAGCTGTCCTGGTCTCCCAGCATTGCCTGAGCAATCCATTAATATTGTGACGCCTAGCTCTCAGAGCAGTATCATCACCGCTCCAAAATAATAATTCTGGAGTTGTTCTTCCAAACCTCTCTTGGGAAGTGCAAGAATTGTCTAAGGAGTAAGAAATTTTCTCAAAAATAATTTCAATCACAGCATTGGGCTGTTTCCAGAATCACCAAGTAAGATATTAAAAAACAAACAAACAAACAAACAAAAAACCACACAAAAACCCCCAACTTATTTAAAGCATAAAAAGTCTAGTGCACATCCTTCATGTTTTAACTCTCCCCTGATCCAATCTTGCTCCCGGAATTCCACCTCTTTCATCAATCTTCAGTCAATCCTTTATACTGTGTCACACACAAAATAGTTTCCTAGTCAATCTACACCAGTCCCAACACTATTAGTATTAAAATTTGTAATAATAAATCACCCGTTCCCAGGACAACTCCATTTACATAGACTTCACTCTCTTGCGTTCATCTCATTTACTTGTGTTGATGATGCATACACTCATGCTCTGAATGTGAAAAAACCCCGTCGGCAGCACTGAGCTCTCCAAACGATGTGCTGACCAAGGCTAAAGGTCATGTATATTCCTCTCCAGTCCTGGCAGATAATTCTTGCCTCTAAATCTTTATTTATTTGTTTTCACAGCAGGCTTGTGATGCTGGGCTGGCTGGATGCACACACCTGCATCGTCACCTACAAACCTGCTGGCATTTCCCTCCAAGCCGTTAAAGGGCATGGGTGGGCAGGCTGATTTTTTCCTTCTTCCCACAGCACAAAACAAAAAGTCCCTTCTGCAATTAACACCGGGATAAGCAAGTCAAGTGTCTCTGCCACGTCAACCCTGGCAGGGAAGGACACAGTCCCCACGGCATCCCAACCTGCGGGATGTGCAGCTGAGCACCAGCTGCGGCAAACAAAGGAGGGAGACCAACCTGGCAGGCACTGGGGGATGAATTTCTGAGGCTGAGACACAAGCTGCTCCATCAGAAGCCGAGAACCCAGCTCCTGCTTTTGTCTGGCAAATCATCCTAGCATGGACTTGCTAGCCTTCAACTTAATAAATACCATTAAAACCTCACTGCCCTACAAAGCAGGGCTTGGTGTCTTGACTGTCATCAATCTGCACTGCCATGGAGCTTGCTCTGGAATTAAATGCATAATTGAATATATCCTCACCTAACAGCCCCCAAAAGAAAAGGGAAAACTTACATTTTATTGAATAATAGAAATAATGTGGAACGCAGGGGCCAACACCAGCTTTATAAAAACTTCAGTTCTTTTTGGAAAGAGACCCACCAGAGATCTGTATCCACCTTACTTTTTGCTAGCAGGTAACAAGACAGTCACTTGGTAGTAAACCAAGCCTAAATAAGGAAAAGGTACTCCTAAGGAGCTGGAACAGGAGCGGCCTCAACCACAACAAGGGGGACTGACTCCTGCCATCTGAGACAACTTGTTTTACCTTTAGGAAAAAAAAAAAAAAAAAAAAAGCAGCTTTGTGGTGAAGCCCTAACCTGAACTTTGCCACCCACCATGAGCAGGGGCACATGAATTTTCTTCTCTTCCCAGTCTGGTATTCTTAAGTGACGACTGCAGACTTCTGACAGCAGCCTCTTTCAACCTGCAACACCTGGCTTACCCCCATAAAATAACTCAGTGGAAGGATTTTTCCTAATGAATACACAGTAGAAGTCTGTTCATATCGCAAACCCTTGGAAATTATGATAAATGAGCTCTACAAAGCACATACTACTACTCAATACCAAGCAGGCAGCACTGGCTGTGCTCTTTAAGAGACAGCATTCCACAATGAAAATTGAATTTATTTATTTTTAACTCCACAGAATATTTTTTTTTTCTGGTCAGCTTTGAAAATCTTGATCCAACGCTCTTGAATAATCAGTGCTATAATATAGAAAGAAGCTGCAACTAACAGACTACGTATCTGCCTTGCATCAAGATACAGATGGCATTTTTCACCCTTTTTTTTTTTTTTTTGGCATCTCAGCTTCCTCCTAAGCAGCTAGCTGCCTGAAACCACGACTGGGAGAGTGGAAAATGCTAATACCTCCTAATGAGTGACCTAAACAGGAAAGTGAATACAACAGACATGGGTTGTTTTGGCTAAATCCATGAATGTTACAGTGACAAGCAGACAACAATCCATAGCTTTTGGCCCTATACAAGTTGTTTTAACCACTGCAGAGAAGCATCACACACCGATCAGGAAAGGGAGAGAAATAGAGGCTCCTTTCTACCTCTCCATCCGTCCTGTGAAACCAAACATCTGCTTATCTTTAGGGGGAAAATAAATAAATAAATAAATGCACCAAGGGCGCATGTTTTTCCTATCAACAACTCTAGACACAGCAATAATTAGACCCAGCCCTTGAAGGCAATCCCCCTGGGTACCCAGGGTAGATTGCTGGGGCACTGTACCCACATCTTCTTTGGTGATAACGGGTACCAGCTGGAGGTAGGCTCCTCAGACTGGGAAAACATGAAGGGCTGCTCTCTGGCTCATAGCAGGGACTGAGCATCAGCCTTGCCACCATATTTTCAACTTAAACAGTCAAAAGATGATTGCAAGGGGAAAAAGCAAATAAGTAATTAGGCAAGCAAATAAACCAAGAGCTCAGAAACAGAAGGCAGGGGAGGAAGCAATGTTCTTCCTCTAGACATACATACCAGTCCCTCTTCCTCAAAAATCCCCCTGACAAATTCCAGCCCTATGCTGTTACAGCCGGCAAACACGATCTGCCAGGCAGGAGGTGGGAAGCTCATAACATCTTTAGCAATGCATCCACCTGGACCATACATTTCCCTCTCCCGCTGCAAGGAAAGAGAAGCTTGCACCTACCTGTAACCTGGATGCAGACCCTACCACCCCACAGCCACGCACATGTAGCCCCCAGTGCAATCCCCCCAAATTGGCAACATCCCCACCCATGTCCCCTATCCACACTCCTGCCATCCAGGAAAGCGGTTGTTTCTTGAGGCAGCCTTCAGAAATTCAATAGAAACACAGATCCACAAAGCCATGGGGTGGAGGTATATATATGAAACTCGGAAATTTCTTATGGTAACACCAACAAACCCACCATCCTTCCAATGAAAAACAGAAAGGAGAGCAAGAACAAAACCTATCTGCCTTCGACACCCTGGTTGTCTATGGTCAAAGCCAGCTGGAGCCTACCAAGCATTTCCCAACTAACAGCATCCCCCTGCTCCCACTGTCCCCCCCACCCCAGCATGCAGTCCCAGAGACTCCCCCTTGTTACCTGGAGGATCCAGCCCCCCTGAAGTTAAAAACTATCCGTATTATGAAAATAATTCAATCCAAGCGTGCACCCAGCACCCTTCAGCCCAGTGCAACCAGGCAAGGGTGGCACTAACGGGCAGGTAAGGGTTGGTGAGCATCCATCCATCCGTTGGGTTAGTTACCTTTAGTCACCTCCGGCTCCTGAGATGCAAGTCCCCATCAGTTCCTCAACAACCTGCAGCAAGGAGCTGCTGCCACAATCCAGCCATTAAAACCAGGAAAAAGGAGGGGGGGGAGGTGTGATTGGAAGTAGACCTGGCCACAGTATCAAAGCCCCCCAGCCAGGAGGAAAAGGGGAGGATGGGTGAGACGCAAGCAACGTCCTTCGAGGAAAGAAAAAAAAAAATTTAAAAAAAGAAAAAAAAAAAAGTCTCTCCTTTGCTGCCGTGTTCTTCTGCTACACAAGCTCCCTCCCAGAGAACAGAGGGTGTGTGGGGATGGGGGAGGCGATCGCTCGCTCCTCTCGCCCCCCCGTTGTCGCCGACCCCTTCTGGACCAAAGCCCCGCTCCGATTTACCTCCTCCAGGTGGGCAACTTCAGACCAAGGTGATGTCTCCGGAGCCGGCACCCTCGGCCAGGCGAGTCGTATGCGGCAGAGTCATCGCCTGGTGCTGCTGCCGCTGCTGCTGGGGAAGAACCGTCACTGCCGAAGAAACCACCAAAAAAAAAAGATACAAGGGAGAGAAATCTTCCACCATCCCCCTTTTCCTTCTCCAGCACCAGCCGCTCTTCGCATCCGCTCCCCTGCCCGCGGCCCCTCGCTCCGCCGGGGCTGGGGGACACAAAGGGGCCCGCGCAGGGGCGGGAGGGCGGGTGGTCTTCAGCCCCCCGGGATCCGCCGGCACCCCGGTTCCTTCCTCCTTCTCCTCCCGCTGCGGACACCTCCAGCTCCGGCGCGGGCGGGCGGGGGGCGGTTCCGCGGGCGCGGAGCTGGGGGCGGCTCCGCGGGCGCGCCCCGCGCGGTGCCTAGCGGGGGCGGGGGGGGCCCATGGCCGCGGGCGGGCGGCCGCGCCGACACGGCTCGGCACCGCGCGCACACACACACGCGGGGTGGAGGTGGAGCAGCTCCGGGACGGCGGGACCCGCAGCACCCGCGTCCCCCGCAGGGCCCGGCGAGAAGGAGGAGGCAGCGCTACTGCCCTGCCCGGCGGCGGCCCCACGGAGCCGGGCAGGCGGCGAGCCGAGAGGCGGGGGAGCGGCGAGAGCCCGGATCTGCGTTGCGTGGACGCGGGCTCCACCTAGCAGCCGGCTCCGCGTCGGCTCCTGCCGCGCCGCGCCGCGCCGCGCCGCCCTCCCTCCTCGGCCGGCAGCCACCACCTGCCCCGGCCGCCCCCGCCATAAAGGTTCCCCCACCTCCCGATTGGCCGCTCTCCCCATTGCTCTCCTCCGAGACAGCCAATCACAGCCTGCCTTTCCGGTACAGAACCGTTCCACGCTGGCTTCCCCACCTCTTTGATTGGCCAATGGTCCCCAACCAAGCAGCCAATTGCAACTGGCCTTTCCAGCACAGACCCATTGCCTGCTGGTTTCCTCACCTCCCCATTGGCTGCTCTGCCTTTTGCTCCCTTCCCAGACAGCCAATCGCCACCTGTCTACCAGACACAGAGCCATTCCACGCTCATTTCCCCACCTCCTGATTGGCTGCACTGCCCATCGCTCCCCTCCCAGGCAGCCAATCTCAGCCAGGCTGTCAGGGGCAGACCCATTCCTTGCTCAATTCCCCATCTCCTGATTGGCCACTCGGCCTGATGTCCCCAACCAAACAGCCAATCACAGCCTGACACAAACCCTCTCACCACTGCCCAGCCTAGGGAGTGGGCTCTGGGCAGCCCTGCAGCAGCCCAGGTCCAGGGCAGGGAGAGAGGACCCTCAGGAAGGGGGGAAAAAATTAATGCCCTGATCTCTGGAGAGCCAGGGACAACTAGGACAAGGGACAAGAAATCTCCCTTTGGTTTAACGTTTGTGATCTTAAATACTTACAAGGGGCCTCTGGAAATAAACATGCTTGACTGGAACATGATAAACTTTTTTCTCCTAGACCCTGTTGGAGAGAAGGATCCAAGCAAATTGAGCTCTTCTAACTGGAAAAAAAAAATGCAGAGTTTTCCAATCACGTGAGCAATGACAGGCAGAACGTACCACGTTTTATACCAGTGACCACACTGGTTTGGGGAGATGCTGCTCTCTCAGCTTTGAATGTAAAACAAACAAACAAGCAATTTAAAAATAAAAATAAATTTAAAAAACAAACAAAACAAACAAACAAAACCAAAAACACAGCCCAACAAACTGTAGCCAAAAGAGCTGAGAGGTTCTGAAAGAGGCCACCCAGGCCACCCCAGATGAGAACTCTCTCCATTTATTATCCTGCCCAGATATTTCTTTCATGAGTTCTGAAGGATCTCCAATGACAGAACTGCACAAACCTTGTAGGATAGTTCTTTTCAGTGGGATAAAGGAATTAATCTTGCTTGCTAACTAGGATGGTGAGTCAGGAAAACACTCACATGTATTCCTAACTGCATCACTAGATAGACAGGCACAAAGGTATTTTGGGTTAAGAACTGCTATTCTGGATGCCCTGAGGTGCTGTGAAAAATTAAGACTGATAAACATACATGTTCTGTTTTCCCTATAACAAAATCAGGGCCCATCTCACCGACATCATAAAAATAAAGAAAGAATGGGAAGAATGTCTACTGGGGAATGTGGTGCTCCATCTTCAGGGAAGTCCTTCTCTGCAACAGCCCTTCTTCCAGGGGCCACATGGAGGAGGAAAAAAAAAATAAAATCACTAAAATCCCCAAATTTTTAATACTGCTTCTGCTGGGATGCTCAGAGAGATGAGATTCTCCAAGATATGGTTACCTCGCTGCTGACAGTCGCCATGCATGCTCTAGAATGAAAGAAAGCCTTACAAGTGGAAATTAGATATGCTATATATCTTTAAGCTTTGTTTTAATGCAGAGGTGAGAATGAAATCAATGTTTAGTCAGTGAGTGGGAAAAAGACAAAATACCACTGGGCTCAGAGTGTGATTTTTGGTATTTTTTTTTTCCTTTTCTTTCATAGCATCACATGTAATGAAGATGAAAATAACCCAGTGATTTGGGGTGGGGGGAGGCAAGGAAGAGATTCAGAAGGACAGCAGCCTGTCGCGCTATCATTGCTCATTAAAATTGTGCCTTGGGCTTAATGCTGTGAGCCAGCCCAGAAAAACTTAGAAACAGAAAAGTCACGTTAGGTCGTACAGCTGTGGCCTCCAGAGCAAACAGCCAGATTATTCCAGGGGGATATTTTCCCAGGACTTTGGTGAAACTAGGAAGGTGTCCAGGGATGAGGTTTCCACCAATTCCCTTGAGCGATTACTCCCCAGTCTCATCTATCTTACCATTTGGAAGATTTTCCTGGCTGTTCAGCCTACATTTTTCTGTTTCTTAATTTCTTATCATTACTTGTGGTTATGGCCCCAATTAATCAAAGTGCTTCAGCGCATGCTTGAATTTAAGCATGCACTTAAGCTCCATTGAAGTCACACATGTTGGCGTGTTGCAGGGCTGATGGATATGTGTATGTGTTTTAAGCACTGTGTTGAATTGGGACCATGCATCATCCAAAATAATTATCCTTACATATTTTTAAGCCATTATCCTTCTCTTACTTAATTATTGATTAGATAAAGTATATATTTAAGCGACTTAATCTCTCCTTGTATATCAGTCTTTCCAAGTGTCTGATCATTTTCCTTTTTCAGGTTTGAATTCCCTCTAATTCTTTTGTGTTTTGCAAGGAGGAGTAATGAGGTATTGCGATTTAATGCCGTATCCCTGGTGTAATTACATACAGAGGAGCTATTCTCTGCAGCTGAAGGATATAACTTACCTGCGCTCACAGCCCTGAAGTGCATTGATTTGTTGTGCTGCTCTATCATTTCGTAAAACTCTCTATAATCTACTCTTTTTCCATATCCATCACTCAAGCATTCAGGTATTTTTGCTTGCAGAGGTGACCGGCCCTTAAGCTGTCAAATTCAGTGTGGTGTTTTGCAATGGAAAACCTGTAACAGAACCAAACAGCAGCTTTAGACATTTCCAGAATGCTTTCTTCCATGAAAAAAAAAAAAAAAAAGAAAAGAATCGCCATTTCAAGTTGCATTATTTGGATGTGTTCACCCAATATTTTGGGTTACCAATCCATTTTCTTCTTCAGGAGGATTTGTCACACACACACCACCCTTGGCGCCGCGTTGCCTGCATCATTTGCTGCTTGTTATTCTAATATCCCCCTAGGTAGAGATGGATCTTTAATAATAATTAAATTATTTTAAAATTAATTAACATTAAGCTTAGTGCATTGCAATTTCCTGCTATTCTGATTCTTTTTCTTTTTTCCTTTGTTTTCCCCTTTTTCTTTCTGAAGATCTGTGGCCTATTTGGTCTCTGGCTTTTCCTCAGATTTTCATGAACTTCCACAAACAACTGTCACTGAGCCATTACATTCTGTAATTAATTACCTCATTTTCAGAGATGCATGTCATCTTGACCAGTTCATTGCTACATATTTATGCTTTTCAGGCTTACTTTGGTTGTTTTTTAAACTGGTTCCCCAGCATGAAATGTATTTCACAATGTTTTCTTTACTTTGTGATCAAGTGCTATGTGGCTTGCTTGGTTTTCATCTTTTTTTTTTTTTTCAGTGTGAAGTATTGCCATAACAAAAATATATCAACTGTAAGAAATAAACGCTATGGAGCCATACAAATAAACATCATGGGCTTTTTCCTGTAGATCCAGCAAAGCTCAACTCTTCCCTCAGAAACTCAGATTTCCATCATAAAATCCCCCACAATTGGAGCTCATTGATTTCTAATGATGAACAATAATGCTGAATTAGACCCCAAGAGACTCCACATCTGGTCCCTAACTTGCATGTCCTGCAAAGCATGTGATTTGGTCCTAGTAAACTGCTGTCCCTGATGTGCGTGCCTAGACCCACCCCGCTCATGATGCTGTCATGACTGGGAAAGGCCGTACAAACCTGCTGCAGGAGACTAGTGGTCACTGATGGCTCAGACATGGACTGCAAAATGGTCCCGCATAAGAACTATCTGAACTGCTGGCCTGAATCTGTCTGTAGTCTAGGTAATAAGGCAATTAGACACAAAAATCATTAATAATTTAGCTTAATTGAAACCTAACAGTACAGCTTTCCTGTACAATTTCTAGTGATTTCAACTATTTGGAAAGCATGACCTGTCTCTGTTATTCCAGTATTTAAATAATGTGAGAGAAAAGAAAAATTGCCACTAATACTGATATTTAGAGAATTCAGGTTGTGTTTTTTTTCCCTCAATTATTTGATCTTGTGAATTCTCAGAGCTGGCTCTGGTTGTATTTTCAAATAAAGACTGAAGCCTCTCTTTGTGTGTCAGTAAGTTAGTCTGGAAGATGTACCCAACTGTCGTAAAAGGGGGGGGACTTTGATCTAGAAGCCGCGTTAAAGCAGATGGGCATGCTGAGTACACTTCAGCCAGGTTAAATGGAAAGAGCAATTAAATGCCCCTCCACATCGTTATTGCTGAAACAACAGGAAGCAGAAATAGCAGAGTAAAAATAAGCCGTGCTGCCAGAGAGGTTTCCCTGGGACTGGCAGCAAATGCGGAGGCAAGGAGGTTGATTGGTTGCAGCTGCTGGTAAAAGTGAGAAAACTTAAGGGAAACCAGAAGAAATCCAATAAACAGCAAAAGCAACGGTTGGGGTTGAGAAGGATAAGAGGCAGAAAGACTTTTAGAACCAAAGGGGCAGACAGGAATTTCTGGGTTGCTCATTGATTTACCCTTTGGGCATTCAGAAAACAAGATGTTCTTCATAAACAAACAGCACAAAATAGATATTTTGGCGCCTGAATTCCTTAAGAAACAATGTATTTGTCTTAATCTACAGGGTCCTTGAAGCCATATGCTGCATGCTGCAACTTAGTGTGACTCCATCAGCCAAGAACACAAAATTTCCCATGAAGAAGAGGAGGGAATCTACTCCTGGCATCCATGGCAGCACAAGAATGCAGGATGAATTTACGCTGATGTCCAGAAGAGTTAGGTTCCCATTCACATTGCTTGCTGGGCTTGAAAGAAATGTGAGCTACTGGCAGAAATATTGTATTGCCCCTCAGGGGATGCTGGGCACGGGGATTTTGCAGCGCTCAGCCACATATCCTATGATGCTGGTATCGTCTGTAACCACTTATCTCACCCATCTCCTGGCAGTCAGGAGCGAGAGAAGAAGCCAAGGGAAAAACACCACTCTTCTCATGACACCATGAGAGGGTTTAAAGCCATTTGTGAAACAAAAGTAGGAAATGATCGCAGCTAAGAAGTCAGGGTTTTAAAGGCACTCTCCAAGGACTTTGACCACTGCAGTATGAATCTAGTATTCATTGAATTAATGGTGAAATTCTAAACTGAATACGAAATTAACTTTCTCACTTGAGGTTATATTGCATTGGTAAAGTGACAAGGGGCAATGAACACAGACTGGAACACAAGAGGTTCCACTTAAATATAAGAAGAAACTTCTTCTCAGTGAGGGTATCAGAACACTGGAACAGGCTGCCCAGGGAGACTGTGGAGTCTCCTACTCTGGAGACATTCAAAACTCGCCTGGACACCTTCCTGTGTAACCTCATCTGGGTGTTCCTGCTCCGGCAGGGGGATTGGACTACATGATCTTTCAAGGTCACTTCCAATACCTAACATTCTGTGATTCTGCAATTCTGTGATCCTCATTATTCTGAAGACTAAATGCTATGGTTCAGGAGTAAAGTAGGTTCCAGAAAGAAAGCAAGCAATAATGCAAAGACAAATTCTGAGGATTTCAAATAATAAAACCAGACAGAGTGGTTTGTACCCAATACAACAGAAGCTCCTTTCGGTGAAACATGCGTAAGGTGAACTCTTGAGCGGATTTCTCATGCGTACAATTTAATGAGAAAGAAACATGAATCAAATAAGACCGGATCAAAACGCAGCCAAAGGGATTACACCAAAAATCAGGACTCTAAGAAATGGCTTGTTGTGCAGAGACATGCAATTGATCTTTCTGGTCTCCTCCATGATCTTTCTGCCTCCTGGGCTCTGTTTCAGAAATCAGTAGAATGATTTTTTATTAAGTCTAGTTTTCTTTCAACTTGTATCAGCAGACACTAAAATAATGTTTTTACCCCCTTCTATACAGTTGATTGGCACATCCTTGTTTCACACATTCATTTTATAAATCTTCTAATTCTTTCTCTGATAGGGTCACAGGAAAATGATCCAAGACAAATGGGAGATCTAATCTTTAGATAGCACATAGTCTGGCAGCCAAAGAGAAAGTAAACAAGACACTGAGATGTACCAGCAAAGGCACAGAACAGATCAGGAGAGATGACTGAGACACAGAAAAGTGCTAGTGGATCTGCACCTGAGGGCTACGGGAAATATTGAGTCCCCATCGCTAACGTGCAGACACAAGTAACAGTGCAGAAAGGGCAACTCAAGTGCTAGTTATAGATGGGCAACTCAAGTATGATTTTAGATGAACCCAATTAGTTTTGTTCTCCTTAGGGCTGGGGAAGAAAGAGACTAAGGAAGGCTTGCTGAGATGAATTCTGAAAGGAAAGGAAGACCAAGCAAGATGTACCTAACATCTTGGGATAAAAGGCTGGACTGTAAATTGTTATCAACCAGCACACAAGAAACGGGGGTCATGGACCTTTCAGAACACCTATTCAGCCAAATGGAAATCTGAGAGCAATCGATATCTGGAGGAGATTTCAAAAGACGTTTTCAGGCACATAATCTCACCATAGGCCAGTGAGAATTGTGCTCCTAAATCCCTTACACACTAATCCATCCTTCTGCATGGCTATTAAGAAAAAATAACAGACATGTAATAAGGAGTGTACCTAGCCTGATATTAGCATGTATGAAATGCGTAATGGCAGCATCTCTTTGAGTTTGAACTCATCACTCCATAGATTTGGCTGAGCAGGAGTTTATTATTCACAACTCTGAGATCCACCCCATCCTATTTCATCTTCTGAGCTGTACAATCAATAATTCCAGTATGCATTTTAAGATTTCCAAATTAAGCCAGATACCCTAATGTATAGGACATACCACACAGCTTAGTATACACAACTGCTACTTGGTGTGCCAAGATGAGAGCAGCACAGTAATTTGGAGAATATGAATATCATTAAACTGAAGGGTGCTTAGAGCAGTAGGCAGAGCATAATGTCCAAGCACTGGAATTGTTTTTCAGATATGACACTCAATATATTTGGGAAATTTGTATCCAGTACCAGCCACCTGTAAATTGACTGGCAAATTGATGTGTCCTGTATCACCAGGCTCTTTCCCCAGTCACAGTCAAACCCTCAAATACAATTAACAATGACAGAAGTTAAGTCTGATTTTCCAAACGAACTGCTATGCGAATTTTGCCTTTCATTCATCTTTTGTGCTCTTTGGTACTACGCATCATGGAGAACTGCAGCCTATGAAGACACTCAGGTAGAGGAACAAAGAGAAGAAGCAAATTCCTCTTTCAGCACTCAAGTGGTAAGCTATAAATTTAAATCTAAGTTAAAAATTACTTGCCTCCTGCTTTTTGAAACTCTGTCATCTAACAGCCTTTTTAAAGAGAGCCCATAAAACTCCTTCTACTATAAGTCTTCTTGCCTGTTGAGGAAGGTGAGTGTTCGTCCACACAGAAGGGAGGAATCAGCTCTACCCATGAAATCTGTGATCATTCTGAGGGTAGTGTAACACCACTGGCCCCTGCAATGCTCTGTTTCAAGTCAAAACATGACTGTACTGTGATATATGCTTTTTGGGTTTGTGATTTCTTTTTAATCACTTCCACCTCTTGCCTTTTTTTCTCTGTTACATACTAGCTGTTCACACTCATGTTTTTCTCTATTCAAGGTCTTGGACTAAAGATTCAGGCTAGGACTGCTGACCTTACTAGGTGAGGTGTTGCTTTTTCCTTTTTGTCAGGAAAGTGGCTGTTCTCTGTGTTCAAAGCTCTGGTGTTGCCTGCTCCTTGGTGTCTTTCCAAGGACAGACATACACATGGATATGTTGTAGGTTGGCCATGTGACAAAACACCCGCAGAATTTTCTTTTTCTGATCTTTAGCATCCCCCTCTTACAAATCTCTGGGTCTCATTTACACCTTTAAAGAAAAGCATATTTACTTTCTCACCTGGATTAAAAGGAAAGGGTCTTCAGCTCTTCAGGTCATAGTTGTACTTAGCTGCATGCAGAACGTTGGGCAAGGAGAGGCACCGTTCTTCATCAAGTTGGATCTCTTTCTGTTGCAGACATCTACCTCTCAGTGTTCATTAAAACCAGCCAGGTTTTGATCTGTAGAATATAAATGCTAAATATGAGCATACATTTCTATAGATGTGATAGTAATAGCCACATGGCACTGTTACTGTTGTTGTCATTGCTTTTCCACTCCATCATCCAAGTTTTATGGTGGTCCAATTCAGATCCAGCTATCAATGAGTTTTTCATGTTTATCATGTTTGATGCTTGTTTTTTTGGAAGGCACACGGTCTGTGTTTCTAATGTACGCAGTACCATTTAGGTTTTCCCAACTAATTTTTAAGTAATTGCACTTATGCTTTCTGCGTCATTGCTGATCATGCGTGTTTGTCTTCTCCTGCATTCTCAGTCTGGTGTTCTCATTACGTGGAAAAGCAAAGTTCACAATTACACAGTCTCCCTCATGCCTTTCTAAGGCCACTAGGCTAGATCTGCTAGAATATATCTTATGGTCATTAACAGAAAAAAAGATAAAATCTCCAAGGGATTTTTATATGTGTTTCTCACTTTGACCAAGATTGCAACACATCCCCTATTACTATCCTGTTGTATTGAAGCTACTTGTATTCCATGGCTCTTGCAGAATGCATGGTGCATGATTTGGCAGCCTTTTTGGCTGCACCTTTTAAAAATCTCTAGCTGTGTTGGTATGATTATAAACAAAACCTCTAATAGTCTCCAAAACTTGACTGCAATTCCTATGCTCTGTACTTACCACCATCTTTGTTTTATCACCACTCATACAAAGAGCCAATTCCTTTGCAGCCATAATTAAGCTCTCAGATTCTCTTTCCGGCCCTTTTCTGACAGTGATTTTCATGTCAATTTTTTTCAGTTGCTCAAGCTGCCAATCCACGGTGCTTCCCAAGAGCCAAGTTCAGGTTCGCAGGAAGTGAGCACAGAAGGAAGTCCCAGAAGTCAGTCATCATTTTAGAGATAAGTCTGATCAGGGAGACAAGGCTGCTCAGTTTCAGAAGATTTAAAAGCAGCATATGGCTCATGTTCTGGATGAACACAGCTTACACAGGCACTCCCCCCACCACATACATGCTCCAACTGTGCCCCAAAGCACATGTCTAGGGAGGAGCAACAACAGCAGGAGCACTCATACATTCTCCCCAGTACTTGCTCATCCATTTTCATCTCAGGCCCTTTCTCAATTAGACACGGAGGTTTTTTCCCACATTTATTAATGTTCTCTGGATTTCTCCCGTGAAATCTACTCTGCTAAATAAATCCAATCCTCTGCTCTGCTCTGGTGAGACCCCCCTGCAGTTCTGCGTCCTCAGGACAGGACAGAGAGGGACCTGTTGGAGAGGTGCCAGAGGAGCCACAGAAATGATCCGAGGCTGGAACAGCTCTTCTGTGAGGATAGGCTGAGAGAGTTGTGGGTGTTCAGCCTGGAGAAGAGAAACTGCCCCACACCTTTTGTCATCTTTGTCATTCTCCTCTGAATTTTTAATCATATTTTGTTTGCAGGTGGAAGAGCCAGAGCAGCTCATGGTGTTCAAAATGAGGATGAACTATAGTTTTGTGCTGGGGTTTAACAGTATTCTCTGTTCTCTATCTGTTCCCTAAAACCTCCTGCTGTTTTATTCAGCATTTTCAAGCACTAAGCTGATGTTTTCATGGTCTCACTCCTGACAGTTACAGTCGGCTCAGAGCTCATTTTGTTCATGAGCCTTGGATCGCTTTTTCCTACACGCATCACTTTACATATTCTTCCACTGGGTTTCACCTGCTGTTTTATTACCCAGCCTCTCCATCTCCAAAAATAGTTCGATAAATCTTCAGCCAACCCTCGTTTTCACTAGCCTGACCAACTTCTTTGTAATTATCGGACCTATTCATTTTAACAGTCTGTCAGTTTTCAGGCTGTTTATAAACATGTTGAACAGCACAGCTCCTAGCACATAGCTTTTAGGAACTCCATCAGCGAGCTCCACCACATTGAGAACAGCCATTAACTCCTGCTTGCTTTCTCTCTTTGACTAATAAATATCCAGGCACCTCTCCTTAGTCGGAAAGTTTTTCCAGCTAAGTTGATCCGTCATTCCCATGTTTTCCCAACCTCCTTCTAAAGAATGAAAGCAGGTTTCTCCCCTTCCACACTTCCCCCACTAGGACAACTTGTAGGGTACCAAACAGTAAAAATACGAAAGCCAACCATGTGAGATGAATTTTGTGTTCAAAAATGAACACAGTGCCATTGTATTGTCATGTAAATATCACCCTGTTACCAATAAATATTTCCCTGTTCTCTAAGAACAATTAACTACACAAAGTTTACAGTATGTGAAGACAGTCACTTGCCAACAATGCAGAACAACTTGCAGACGATGTTGATTATGCTGACAGGGTTTAACTGAAAAATAAAACAGAAATCCACATTGACTGAAGTGATCTGAATAGAACATGAATGGCTTTTAATGAAAACAGCAGGCAAAACAGCACTTGGAGGCCTCAGCAGCAACGTTTTTCTCAGTATGAGGTGCGGGACAGCCAAGGCAAGTAACGTTCTGCGAGTCATTTACTCATTTACCACCTTTAGATGCCTCATTTCAAGTCTACAGATTTATGAAAATACCTTTCGTATTGTTCACCCCCCTCACCTCTTTCAAGCAGTAATTTTACAGATTATTAAAAGTACTGATAGTATAACCAATGAGCTGGCTTATGGAGGATGCTGACTTGCTGTAGGTTATGTCAGAAGAGCTGCTGCCTCTCTGCAACACAAACAATACACCTCACCCTGCAGCACCAAAGACCTTTTCTTGCACCTTCTGTTACCCTCCTTAATAAGAGGGTTCCCACCAGCTGGTGCAAACAGTCCCTTGCTTCTTCCTTCAGTCACCACTGACTGGTTCCACTGATGGTTCCACTGGCTTTTACGGAGCTACTCTGATTACTACCTGGATATTGGTACTTGGCTATAGATGGAAAATTCATCTGAGACATGCCTGTGGTTCTCCCCTTAAGTGTGCATGGAAGATTTTTATTCATTTGATTTTTTGCATGCAGGGTTATTTGGCATCTGTGCTTCTTCTTTCTTTTGGATTATTCCCTTTTTTTGATGCTGGCATGCACAGTTCTTCCCAGCTATCTGCAGATCTCATTCTGTTTCTGTTTACTCCTGCTTTTGGATCATTAATGAGGTTGTTGACTAAGTCAGGACCTGCTGCTAAACTCTATGTTATGCTACCTGATAGTGCCTCTCCATTTTATGTGCTGTTATTTAGCATTACCCTTTGCTGTGGACTTTTTGCCAGTTCTCAATATATTTGGGAGCTGAGCTTGTGAATAACTTATTAATGAATTTGCTTCTTATTTTCCTTCATGAAATACACACAGTCTTATTGTTGCTGATTTGTTTCTAAATTGAAAATGTTCAAGAAACAATTAATGCAAACATGTTTTAGTCTGTGGGCTGCTGGCAAATTTCATTAATTCTTTCTGTGATCTGATCGGTTACGTAAATGCTACAGTAGGGTTTCACCTCCCTTATGTGCCAAGGGAATATTTTAAGAATGCCAATAAAGAAACCATAAAATGCAAAAGCGTAGCATTTATGAGACTGTTACTAAGCTTAACCAGAAAAAGTATCTTGCAGGAAAATTTCAAGCGAACAAACCAGAAGAGTTTGCCAATGCTTGAGAGCTGTTTTGCTTCTAATGAGTGATCACAAACCCTTGGCTTCTATTTTATGCATAAGTCTACCTCTGAGTTTGCAAATCAGTTTGTATTTTTAAAATAAGAGTGTACAAAAAAACCCAAATCTTATGATACCACATTTACCAAATACCTTTTACTCACTGATTTTATAATTTTATCTGTCTCCCTCCACAGAGATTTATTTTTATGAGATGTGTCAGAGATGCTACATTTCTTTTACCTTTATGTGTTCAGAAATAACTCCAGCTTTTTCATTTTTTGTAAGGATTTATTTTGCTAAGAAGCTCTTCAACCGCTTTCTTTTGTTTTCCTTCTGAAAATCAATATCATATTCACCTTCCACTAATATATTGATGGGTCCCTGGTTGTTTTTGAGTTTTCAGTAGTAATTGGTGTGCTATAGTAGAAAATCAGGCTGATTTCTTTTTCTTGAAATACCTCTTATTGAGAAATTGATTTTTTTATTACTTTTTTTGAAGAAAACGTCTGTTCTGTCATTAATGGTTTTAAACTTGTCAGAAAGCTGATTTTAGTTGATGAAACGAATTGTATTTTTAAAGGATTCTTGTGAAAAACAAAAAAAACAAAAAAAACAACACAACCTGTTTTTTTCCCCTCTTATATTACTTGGGTGGCGAGGTGGGAGGGAAATCAGTTTAATACCTTAAGATCATCCAGAACCAGTAATTTGTATATGCTCATATTTCTCTAATTTAATACATGCATTTCTCACTTGCAAAGACTCTTCCTTGTAACCTTTTTTTCTCCTTCCCATTCCTTTTAGTAAACTCACACCCCCACCAACAGACAGGCAAGAATTTTCAGCAGGTTTTCTGCTTACTCTCTGCCTGACTCTTCTCTCCAGGTGCTATTTCCCCATATATATGTATATATATATATGTATAAATATACACACACGCATATATTTATAGATACATATACACACACATACACATATGCATATATATATTCAGAGCTTACCGTTCTGTTTGCTCGTTACACTTACTGGAGCTGAGAGGACAAACAGAATCATCCCATTACAGCTACATCTCCTGTAGGCTTTTCCTACATGCAACAGGTGGGATACTTTCATACCTCTTTTTGGGGTGCAGCTCTACTGCTGTGTTGCTGCTGGATTGATTTATTTTTGTAGCAGAAGGGGGTAAGCGGTACAAATCCAGACACACCACCACAGAGGTTGAATTTGGCTGTAGAGCAGTCATGCTTTTAACAGAAGTCACCATTTCCAAAGGGAATTGCTGTTTTTACAGCAATACGGATACAAAAAATAGAAGTGAAACTGGAACCTGGCTCTTCTGTGAACCGAAAAATCCAGAACCACTGTGATATGAACTGCCACGATGCATATGGGGAAAAATAAATCTCAGGTTGAACTGTGTTGCCCTCAGTTCATCTGGACTTGCCCTGCATTTTCAGCTTGATATAATATTTTTTATTTTATTGCCCTGGTGTCACATGATGCTAAACAGTGTCCCTGCCATGCCCCAGCAAGAGTTGCCTCTTGCAGACAGGTGGTACGGTTCCTGAATGCCAGCCAGTGGTTGAAATCCAGCCTTCCGCTAAGAAGAGTATGTTTCATTTCAAATGCCTAACAAGCAGCAGTATCGGTGCACAAGGTTGCTATACAGTGACAGATGCTTCACCACCAGATCATTGATGGAGGATGAAAATAACACAAAAAAAAAAAAAAAAACACAACAACAACAAAAAAAAACCACAAAAAAATCCCAATAAAACTCCCCCCTAAACCCACAATCTTACACCACTTCAGTGTATGTTCTGTTTTCAGAAGATGCTAAAGCAGCTGAAACACAATGGGCAATGATTTCTTACATTATTCACAACAGAAAGTATTTGTAGAGCAATGCAAATACATGGCAGCAGCTTGCAGGGCTGTTGTTGAAGGGAAATGTTTTTGGGGATACGCTCAGCAGCAGGAATTGCGTTAGGGTCTGCCCCTGGAAGTCAGGGGTGACTTCAACTGTAGCCCATCATCAGAGCGTGGCTGTTTTGAATGTTCCTGACATCCTCCTTCAGCTGTGTCTAACCAGTATAGTTGGTTAATTTATTAAAAACAAACAAACATTTAAAGAATCTGGGATAAATATTATGTTCCTGTCATCACTTTGGTGATTCTGTCATGCATTCTTCTGTAGTTACGTTTTGCTATAGATTTTAAATAGTTTGGTTTTATTTAATTTTTATTAAAGTCTAGATACAAGGAGCATAATATATTAAGAAAACGGTCATGAAGATCTGTCAAAAGATTCATAAGATCTTGTTGATGTGGTGTTTCTTCCCTTTTCATGATCAAGCCTACAGCATTTCAGTTAGGAAACCTACCAGATGTTTGTATTTCCAGTAAGAGTCAAAACTTTTTGGAGTTTAGGAGGTGGCAGGCCTGTTCAGCTTAGCTATGACATTAAATGCAAATACCTGCATTAGTACAGCATTAAGGTTCAGAATTCAAACACACGTAACTCATGAAAACTGAAAGTGAAGGTTTCCACACTGATGTTAAATCAATCCTCCTGCTTAGATTATGCACATTAAAGCGTATATTTAACTGCACAAACTAAACTGTTGCAATAACATCTGCACACCATGGGCAACTTACGTTCATCACGGGGCATTAACAGCTGGATGAGCTGTTCCGTTCTCTCTGACAAGCGAGTCTGGACTGAGGGGAGGAGGAGACACGGGAAGAAGGTTGCACAAACGTGTGGGGCCATGGGTCACATCTGACTTCTGGTTTCCAGCCACCCTGAAAACACAAGGAAATGTTCCTGATGTATTTCTCCATGCCTTTGCCCAAAGGTTATGTCCTCCCTCCCGTTTAGACATGAAGCAGTTCAGACAAGCAAACAAACAAGCTTGTTGTCACAAAATGCCTGAGATACGCATTTGGAGACAGGAGTTTTATTTCCTTGGTCTTGAGCTGGCAGCCTAGTGTGTCTAAGCATTTCAAGACATGACCTCTGCTAGGGCCTGAGGGCACTGGCCACGCTGCTCAAATCTCAATGACAGACTGACTTCTGCTGCCACAGAAGAAAGCAGGTAAAGAGTTAAGGCTCTGACATCGTCTGTGAGTAATGCTACTTTGAGTACCTCAGTTTTATCCCACCGTTTTATGTCTACTTATTACTACTACTTTCTCTATCTTCCAGTCCTGGAGCTTCCTCCAACCTGAGGAGTTCTGAATACAAAGAAATACAATGTTTTATTTCCTTGCCAGAAATTGGCACTTTTGGTGGGAGGATTAACAAAGCTTCAGCCAACTATTGTTGCTACCCAGAATACTCTGTCTTTTGTCTAAATGCTGCACAAAAGCCTACTAGGCTTTTGGCTTGTCCCAAGGATTTATTAGTGGCTCCACATATGCTCTCCTTTATACCTGCATAGTCCCATTGTAAGGAAGTCAAGATTTGTCTTGCAAAATTGCTTTCTAGTGATGAAGCATGAGCAGGATGAACCTTGGCTTGACTTTGCAAGCACCCCCTGAAACATGACATGGCAAGGGGTGACACTTTGGCACTTGGTGTAAAATCCCATTTTTACAGTCACCTTTTCTCAAGGTAGGATTGGCCTCTGTGCCTGTCCCGTTGGGGTGACACACACCCATCCCCCTACGTACAGCAAAGCCTGGTGTGCTGCACCAGCGTATTCACAAGGCATTAGATACTTGCAGAACTTGAACTGCACAGGATGAGGAGAAAAAAAAATAAACCAGACAAACTCGTAGTGTAATATTGCCCAAGACATGGTGATCTCAGCCTGTTTAGCTTCTTGCACAATTCCATAACAACTCCTTTTAAAACTGGGTGAAACGTCTTCTGGGTTGCATATTCCCCACCGTTTTTTACAAAGCTGGCATTTAATTTTTGAGGCTGATTTTGGACTATTCAGGCTTTCCTTTAAGCTGCATCAATCCAAGGACTGTTCTTGTTTGACAAATTCCTATTGTGCTTCATCTTCACTGGAGTGGTTTTCCTTGAAAATTGTTTTGCATTGTGAAGCGTTACAATAAATGTTAAAGGAAGAATTGGTACAAACATACCCCATGTTATCAAAACAAAATCTCAAATTATTATACAGTCAATTAGCTCTAAATTTTCTTGTGCAAATTATTTCTCATTTTTAGGTGTGTTTCCTCCCCTCAATGTCAAAACACCATAAATACCTGTAGAAAGGGGATGTATTAACTCCACGGTTTTCAATTGATTTACAGTAGATAAAAAACAGTGATTCATCTGCGAATAAGACCTTGAGTTGATTAAATGCAACATATGTGACTTGCAATTTTCTACTTACGTTTAGAAATGTTCTGTTTGGTTACCCAAGTAAATTTAACTATACTACGCTATTGCTATCAAAGCTATGGCTAGTAATTCATAACATTATTTCAGCTAAAATCCTTTCCTTTGTTAGTTTTCTAAAAAAAAAAAAAAAAAAATCTGTGCGTTCATCTGTGCCTTGGTATATCCAAGGAGGTAATTTTGATGCACGTGGTTCTGTATATTCTGGCCTCATGGAGGCCATACAGCAACAATGTTCTCCGGGTTATTAAAAATAGCAGTCTTATGCAAAGGGGTGGGAGGACACTTTTTGAAGACAGAAGATGAACCTTGAACAGTGAGTGAACGAATAGTTGAGCAAAGCAACACGCTGAGGGCCTCACAACAACCAGGAAGGTAAAACCCATAAAGCTCCTCCAGAAGGTATTTATAGACAATTTAGACAAAAACGCTCTTCTGTTTTGCATTTGAGTTCAACAACAACATTCCATAAATAGGCTATAGACACAAAAGAAAAGCATAGCTGAAACCTAAAGATAGAAAGCTGTTCTTTCAGAGTTGCAGATTTGTCATTAGCTCAGTTACAGGAAAGCTTATTGGGGTGACTTGTGGTGGCCGAGAAGTGACAAAGGCAAACGACTTCATGTCCAGTGCCTCCAGAGCACTCATGTAGGTAACCCACTTCAATTCTCTACGCTGTGTTTATTGGTGTTTAAAAAACCCTTCTGTTAAAGATGAAACTATATTTTTTTTGCTATGAAATTCTGTAAAAACAAGAGCTCTGCATTAAGGCAAAAAGCCGCAATCATACACGCTCAACAGGCTATACCCTCCTTTCAGTTCTAGCAGTATTAATGTGCCTTAAAAGAGTTAATTCAATTAACTTCATCTTTGCTCAGAGAAGAACAAATTTTGTCACAGACACCCATCGCACCTCTATGGAGTAATTCGGACAGTCTCTCCAAGGCAGGTCACACTGATAATTACATTTGGGTGGGTTGACCTTGGCTGCTCACGAGGCGTCCACCAAAGCTGCACTCTCACTCTCCCTCCTCAACTGGACAGGGGGGATAAAATATGAGAAAAAGCTTGTGGTTTGAGATAAAGACAGAGACATCACTCAGCAGCTACTGTCACTGACAAAACAGACTCGACTTGAGAAAATTAATTTCCTCAAGCTCACTAATGGGCTCAGCTTTGGCCATCAGCAAGTCTGACGGAAGCCACCCCTGCAACCACCCTGCTACCAAAATCTTGCCATGTAAACCCAATACCAATACACACATGAAAATCCAGCTGGTCCCAGTCAGAATAAAATACCCAACTTGCATTGCAAGGGCCTTGATGGCAGCAAAGTGAGGTGTCTGATGGGTCTGGTGCTGGGGGTCGTTTGTTGGCGTGTGAGAGATTTGAGTTTAAGTCCTTAATCTTCCGCAAGCATTCCTATGTGACCCTAGGCAAGTCTCTGCATCTTGGCTGTCCATCTGGAACATGGGATGCAAAACACTTCTCTGTTTGGCGTTGGCGCACTGAGAATCAATGCAGTAAAGGTCAGGCAAGCCACCATTAATGTAAAGGGGGACCTAAACATAAAAGACTGGAAATACTGAAGGTAAGAAAGAGCTTCTACCATATTTCCTCTCTAATCCAAGAGAGCAAGCAAGATTTTAGCTAACATCTATTCTACAAGACAGAGCAGAGCAAGGAGGATAATTTGTGTCACAGAGACAAAGCAGTGAATGTTGGCATCAAACAAAAAGCTGTTTTTGTCTCAGTGAATTTTCTCCAGATTCAGACTCTTTAAAAAATAAGAATCCTAGACAAAAAATACAAAAGAATTCATAATATCACAAAATAAATGCATTAACTGAGTGGTAACAAATAGCAAATAAGGTGTAAGGCAAGAAAATGATTGTTTTATTAAAAGTGATACTGGGAAAAGGTCTACAAAATGTCCCTTGCCTGGGACTCCTGAGTGTACACACTGGAACCAGAGTGCCTTTTGACATTAATTAGTGCTGAAAAACAAGCAGGTGTCTTTGTTTCTTTCTTGGTAGCCAATAACATCTGAGATATGTGCAAAAGTGAGTGTCCAAGCGCCTAAACTTTAGTCCCTGCCATTACTTACAGCAACCAGCTTCATTTTCCTCCGTCATAACCTATACAGTTGTAAAACAACTGCGATGGATCTGTCTCACAAGAAAGGCTCAACTGCAAGTATTGGACTTTGTGGGGAAAGGTACCTTGTGCATACCAGAATAAACGTCCTTAAAACATTAGCTCTCCTAATTTAAGGCTTTCTTCCTTTTTTTTTTCATGAGCAGTTCAAGGTGACAGCTTGCATTTCTCTGAAGTCAACAGGAGTTTTGTTATTAATTTTGGTGAGGATGATGGCTGCAATGTACCTCGCATTATTATGCTTCTCTGCTCATCCAGGTGATGTTGAGTGCAAACCTTAGTGCTTCAGAGATGGAAAGCAAAGAAAAAATGCCTGATACTGTGACTCATCATACAGATCAGCCATTGCAAAGGACATGGTACCTGCTGCGAAAATTAGATGCAAGTCTTTGTAATTGCACCCGAGCTGCCCTTATGTAGCTGGGCTAGAAGAACACTGAGCAGCAAAGATCCCGACTAATCCACAACTGCTCCCCCTTTTGCTGCAGACTTGATCTAATTAAATTGTCAGCACACTGTTAAACTAATCCTTCCCGGGCTTTTTATGGAGCTTGGATGAAGTGGAAAGGGGGAAAATGAAGGATTCATTACATTGACGACACAAGGCATCACACACCTACATGTTGGCATCTAATTCCCCTGTAAAGGTGAAATAGATTTAGAATGAGATGAAGAGGGGGGAAAAAAGAATATTTTTCACGATGAGTTCATTGCCTGACCTGTTTTTGTAGGGGGTCATTGTCCATCTTGAAATTGTGGCTTTGAAACTGTTTGTGCTTTCAAGGAAGAGGCGTTTCAGGTCAGAGAGTGGAGCCGTCAGCTTTTGACTCAGCAGAGCCTGTTCCTCTCACAGGCACCAGGACCCAGGGTTTCCCCTGGGAGGGTATGGGACAGCTTGCTCCCCCCATTCCTAAAGGAATACATACGGAAACTAAGTTTTACATCTTTTCCCCTTGACTGCATTGTTTCCCCGTTATCTGTCTGTTTTTTTTTTTTTCTGTTTTGACACAAAGAATTTGTGTGCAAACACCTCAGTGCCAACCAAAACCTAAACTACATGATTCGCTATTTTCCTACCGCAGTGGCTTCTTCTATGCTATTTTTTGTTTGTTTTAAGCTTTGAAGATTCAAGCTGTTTCCAGGGCTTAGAGCGTGTAGGCTCCAGGAGCCAGTTCTCTTCATTAAGTAACTCCATGTCTTTTATTTCCATTTGCGTCCTTCTGTTCGCTGCAGCACACGTGTTTGTACGATGTGTTAGTACCGTAGGAAGCACCTGACAGAGAACAAGACTCACAACTGTATTTTCACGAAGCTATTTTCATGATCCCAAGTGTTTCTGATTGTACAGATAGCAAATATCTGCCATTACACTCCCAGGAGCTGTGCTTATTTCTACTAAAGGCTCAAAACCTCCTGAGGTGAGCAGGGAGTCCGGTGACGATCAATTAGCTTTCTAGTTTGTATTTTGCGTGTAGCAAAACTCACTGTTGCAAAACTCAGCTTTCATCTGCTGCATCTGTGGCACCAGACACAGCTCGAACCCTGGGGCAGTAAACCAAATGCTGCATGAAAAAAAAAAATAGCCAGGGCCTGCAACTGCAAAGGACAGGGCTCCTTCGTGCCCTTAGTATCACATGCCCTGAAAAATCCCTTGTGCACATGGCACAGAGAAAGAAAAGTGTCTGAAGGGTCATTGCACATCTTCAGCCCCTGGGTTGAGCTACTGGCCAGTGCTCTTACTGCTATCGTGGGTTGTTTGTTTGTTTTTTTACATCTCAGACTGTTATTAATATGTACATTTTCTAGGCCATTGATCCATGGAGCTTTTAACTTGTAAAGCACCACTGGCAAAGAACTCAAGGGTGCTCACACAAGTGTCTCACCCAAGATCGCGCTTGCAACGTCTCAAACTTAAAATGTATTTTCCATCAGATACTTTTCAAAAACCTGAAGTGATCCTTTATGGACCGAATAAAATACATCTTGAAGGAACCAAAAACGCACACGTATATTTGCTTTTGAGCCATCACAAGTTGCCTGCCATTAACTGCCAATCCCGTAAATCATCAGAGCCACCCGAGGTGCTGATATGTAGCCTTTTAATTCATACCGCTGCAGTGTCTTGTTACTCAAAGCCACTGAAGGGAACATGACTGCCGGACACATGCTTACTTCTAATTCCAATCACAATGGTACAGCAAAAAATCATTGTACTAAAAAAAAAAAAAGGCAAGAAAGAAGGAAAAAACCTAATAACATGCAGCACAAACTGGAAGACTTTCAACAAAACCTTTTTTTTTTTTTGTCAGAATATAGGGCTTAGCTAAAATCAGAATACACTTTGGAAAAGTGTCAATCCTGACAACATTTTTTTTTCAGACATTGCTTAACTCTCCAGTAATTCTTGGGATTGAAATAATGTGGATTTTTTCCATTCTCTGTTCCTATTGATTTCAAAAGTTGATTCAGGCTGTATAACTTGTTTTTAAGCATGCCTCTGGTATGAAATGCTCCTGAATTATTGTTGTTGAACACAAATAGAAACATTGCCTAGCTTCCCAATGTGCTTTTCCATTAACTATTCTGGTCCAATGCTTTGCACCTTGTGTACATATTTAGACTGAAATAAAACAGATTAGTAACAAAAGCCCACATTAGGTCACTGATTGAATAGTTTGTTTACTAACGTTTGCAGAGCACAAGGAGCTCCTGTTCAAATCACTCTGGAATTAGAAAGGAGCAAGTCAGAGAGGGAGCCTGTCCCTCAAGGGCTAATCCAGATAGTTCAGCCTAATGGGAGGCTTTAAGCTTTTGTTTCCATATTTGTTGTGGGTGGGATTTTTAATGGTACCTTTTCTTTTTTCTGTCACTCAGAGACAAAGATATTATTTGAAAGACTTTTTTTAAAAATAATATTCCCTCCTTGCTGCTTCAAATAGGTGAAAGTCTGAAATTTTTTTGTGAATTTTCATTACAGGTAAAACTATTTCTTTAAATTAAAGCCGTGAAAGTGATGCAAAGGAGCAAAAAATATTATGCATAAAATATGCAACAGTTTTTCAGTTCACTATGACATATACTTTTTCGGCAGAAGTATGGTCTCTGTTTAGCTAATTGTCTCAAGTTCCAAAAAGAGAAAAGAAAATCATGATGAAGTCAGAGATTTACCTAAATAAAACAGCACAAATCATAGAATCAGAGGGTTGGAAAGGACCTTCAAAGCTCCTCTAGTCTAATCCCCTGCCATGAGCAGGGATATCTTCACCCAGATCAGGTTGCTCAGAGCCCCATAATGATTATTATATATTGAAATTATTATTATGTACTAGTTAAAATTATCTATTATTTAAATATGCAGGTATTAGGAAGAGATTTTTAAGCTCTGGATCCAAGTAGCTGATGCTGTCTGGCTCATCAGCAGCATCCATGCCAGAGCTGGCGGGCTGAAGGCTGTTTCTCTCCCAGGCTAGGTGGACATTAACTTGTGCTGACCCACTCATGTGATTGTGGAGAAGCACTTCAGGAACTGCTTGGAGCGGGGAAGCCTTTCTGATGGCTTCTGCGAATGTGCAGTGGCCACAGGCAGCGGATAGACAGTGCTCCCTCTGCTGGGCAACACACTGGAGCATCTGAAAATAATCACCAAACTTGGCCTCCTTGTGAAGAAGTCATTAAAAATACACATGAAAACCACTGAAAGGAAGGTTCAGAAACATTTCTGGTGATGAGAGAGAAATTTGCCTGCTGCCAGCAGGAAACTGCTCTTGAGTTTTCGTCTTGCAGGAAAGGGCTAAGCCATCACTTCCTGCAACAGCTGATGCTCAGATCCTGTTTCCATGGCTGGGAAAAAGGGGTTGGATGGCACAAGTGGGGAAGGGTCCCTCTCTCCCCTGTCAAACTCCTTCCCTCTCTGGCTGCGCCCAACAGCAGGACCCAGAAAGTTGCTTCTGAAAGCCACAGTTGTAACCTGCCTCCTCATGTCAGTGACAACGTGAGACATCAAAGGCAAATTCCCTTAAAAAGGAATGCAAGCTAAGATGGTAGAGAGCCATTTAAATTCTTCCCAGGGGCATAATGGTTTAAATAGTGTCACTCAAAATTAAAATTGCACTTTAAAATTGTCTCATAATCTGCCAAGTGGCTAATTAATCTCCACAGCATCCCTGAGAGGCAAGAATCTGTTACCAGTCTGGGGCAATATAAGGGGAAACTGCGACAGGGATTTTAAGAAGTGGATGCTGTGATTTCAACCATCCACATCTGCTGCAAATTTTCAAAAAAACAGGTGACAGCTTATTTCGGTTGGAAGAGACCCTCAAGATCATCAAGTCCAGCCATAACCTAAATCTAGCACTAAACCATGCCCCTAAGAACCTCGTCTCCACATCTCTTAAACCCCTCCAGTGATGGTGACTCCACCACTGTCCCGGGCAGTCTGTTCCAATGCCCAACAACCCTTTCCAGGAAGAAATTGCTCCCAAGATCCAACCTCAGCCTCTACTGGCACAACTTGAGGCCATTTCCTCTTGTCCTGTCTCTTGTTACTGGGGAGAAGAAATTGACATCCTCCACGCTACAACCTCCTATAAGACTACGACTTCCTATAAAGACTGTAACTTCCATAAGAAGTTCCCAGCAGAACTGCCCTGCAGCTGCACCCCTTCACCACCACCCTACTCTCTTTATAGAGCCAGAGTCAGCCCCAGGTTCTGTGTTAGTAATTACAGGTAGAAACACAAAAGATGTTATGGTTTCTATTACAGTAACAATGGAGTCTTCTTGTAACCAGATGATGCAATCACAACCACCCTCTAAAACCACACTGAAGAGTGCAGGTGCAGGAGGGTGGATACAAACGAGAACAGCGAAGAAAATGCTGTGAATCTCAGCAGCAAAGTTCCAGGAAGAGCCAAGGTGCCAGATGATGAAGGGGATGGACAGAGATGCCACTTGCCTGGGGCACAATGTCCCATCCCATGGCAGGGTGAAGCCACCACCCCTTCTAGTGCCACCATCAAACCGGTTCCTCATCACCTGGTGGCTGTGTCATGTCTGGCCAGCAGGTTTTGTAATCTTGCTGCAGGGTTTGTTTGAGTTTTTTGTGGATGAGATCTGGTTCCAAAGCAGGACCTGGTGGTAGGTTCTCCCAGAAAGGGGGTGGGAGATGGGTACTCACTCCCTCTTATACCTTGGAAATGCTGCTCTTCGAGACCTCGGGGGCGCAGGGAGTGCTCCTCTAAAGACCTTCCTCTGGAAATCATCCAGATACATAACTGTGCTCCCTCATCGCCCTTCTCCCATTTAATTGAATGCCTCTAATCTCATCACACAAGAGAAAAAATAAAAGTAATCCCTTTAATCATTGTGATGGTTGTGACACAGTGTGATTATAAGGCAGGATATGGATGTCACAGGTATTGTAGGAGATCTGCATATATCTCATAAACAAGATGACAACAATAAAATTTATAAGCATGATGATGCTGTCTTGGAAAGCCTCTACTCTTCCCTTCCAATAATTCAGTGAAAGTCCAGGCTCTATGTTGCAGCAGTGGTTACAGAGAAAAGGCTTTGTGCCACAGGAGTGGATGAAGACAAAAGCTGTGCAGACAGGTAATGTGCCTGAACGATCTCAACAAGAGATCTGGTTTGAGATTTACCTGATTTACAGGAACCTGGAGACAGCCCACAGTAGTGATTTACAAGATTTTTAGAAGATTGATAAAGCTATGGTATTCGGAGCTGTTGAGCGTTGCAGTTTTTGTCTCAGACAGAGGATTAAAAGCAGGTTTTAATGAGCTGTTTAAACATCTCAGTATTTTCTTTTTTTAAACGTACATAATGCAGTAAGAAAAAAAATACAAATATGGGGTAATCTTAAAAAGAAATATATGGTATGAAAGGGAAAATAAAGAGTAACAAATTATGTAGCAAAAATAATGGCAAGAGCAAAGTAATCCCCATTCAACAGATAAACTACTGCGTGCATTTCATTTCTTTTTCTTCTTTTTTTTTTTTTTTTTTTTTTGTGCTGTGAATGGAAGATATTTGCACTTCCAACTAGAGCTCAATAGCACATTTTCCTGGGGATTGCATGCTGCAAGCATTTGCTGTGCTGTCCACGGGTTCTGCTGTTTCCCAAGCCTGGTTTAATACTTCTGCATCTGGATTTGGTACCCAAGAAAATATAAGATGCAACTGAAGCTTTTTGTAACGCCGTTTTATTTCTAATGGCTCCCTCCTGTGCCCATGGCCCTGATGACTGACAAAATGTCAGCTCATCCCCAAATCACCTTCATTTGGCCATTTCCAGGAAGACCAGTTGCCTCCTTCCACAAACTCTGCAGAAAAATTCAAAGCTTGGGGAATTCTGCTCTGTGTCAGATTTGCTTTGGAGAGGTCAAGAAGGTCCAGAGATCTGGGGGAGTAAGGAAACACGGATGAATGGCATGATTGCCTCACCTTTTTTTCCACAGGAAAATAGAACAATAAAAAAATATTATTAGATTATCATTATCATTAACCACTTGCAAAGGAATACTTAAAAGGAAGCAGCTGAATCACTTAGAGACATTATATGAAAATGTTCTCCTATGTCTAGCATGATAATCAAATAAAATTTCCCATAAGTTCAGGGGAAGCTGGTTGGCAAGGCAGGCTGCATGCATCCCTTGGAATAGCACAAGATGCAATTACAGCGCACAGTAAAACCAGGAGAGATGAAAAACAAGTATTTTTCTCACCCCAACAGCAACTTGAGTAGAAAAAGCTGCCGTGTATTTCTGTTCTCTAGATATTTTCATTTAAGAAACCACCATAAAACATTGTCAAAAAGACATTTTTTTCCCACCAGATCCACTAAAATATATTATAACTGGTGGTGGGTGCCTTTCTGCAGAATCCTGTGGATTCTTCTTCAGTGATTCATTTCTGTTACCTAAGAAAACAGTGCTTTAGTTCCCAATATCATAACAGTCTTGAGCTGTCTTTTTGCCTAATTGGCCACTGATTTGATAATCATTCTCGCTGTCAAACCTGCTCCATTGATTTCAACACAGCTTTGCTGGGGTATGAAAATATGGGTTAATAACCTCAGACTGCAAGATTAGTTTATAGGACTCTCAGCTGCAAAACACCAATTATTTTTCATAGAGACTTTTTTCATCTTAACAAATGTCAGTGAAAATCGTCTTCTTTGTTACCAATGAAAAATGAAACTGAAAACAGAAAAGACTGACCAAAGCAATAGGAAAGCACATTTCTCCTACTTTATTTTTATGTAAGATTTTAACCAAAACAATAGGGAAAAAAGAATGAAAGCCCATTTTGCACAGAAAGCCTTGTTTTGAGTCAAAGTGTACCAGTGGAACAGGCAATCCCATCAGCTCTGCAGTTACTAACCCCCACCGCACTGCTACAACTCTGGCAAGCCCTTGAGGAAAGCAATAATTCTTAAAATACCTTTCACATATCACACAAGTCTTTTTTTGGAGGCCTCTCTCTCATTAGGACATGCCTGGGCCCTTTCTTGCTTGGGTTGCAGCTTTGGGAGAGATGATAGTCAATGTTTTCTGCAATTGGATTGGAGGACCATCGGGCTCAAAGTAATTCTTTCCGTGACGCTCTCAAAGTTTTGAGATCAAAGGTGTTGACTGAAGTTGATTTTCACATAGAGATTACAACATTATTTGATTCCATAGCAGTGTAGTCCCCAGAGAAGACATGAGTTGATTATGCAATAATTCCAGGAGTGCTGCAAATCTCCCGGGGAGAGGCAAATTCCACAAAACCAATTTTAAATAAAGGACAATTGACCTTAGTGGCATTTTTTTTTGTTGTTGTTGTTGAGTGGGTTTTTCTTATTATTATTTTTCTTAGGAAAACTGCACATCCTATTAAGGTGCATCGCAAATAACTGAGTCTGACAGCCCATGGCTTCCACAAGGTCTCTGCTGGGGGTAGGGGAAAGTCTAGAAGCCTCACAGCCCCTGGCACTCTCATTTCAAAGGTAAACTACAAAAACAGAGGCCACAGGCAGCCTATGAGACCCCAGAGAGCACCACACTGCATTTTTCTGCAAGTCTGCAGACCAGTTCATGCCACTGCATGTGGCATGGGATAGAGATGCAAGTTTATTGAATGGAGAAGACAAAAAGTGGGATTCTGAGCATTTTGACAGCTGGATGACAACCCAGAAAGCCGTTTACTTTCCCAGAGAGCGTCAGGTCAAGTTAACGACCAGCAAAAGACAAAGTCTAGTAATTAAGATTTCCATGCCAAGAATTGCTATGCTGTATGGCAAAAATTACTGATACATGCTTCGTGTTGTCAGATTTTCCTCTCTCGAAGAAGGGAAATATTTCCCCAGCTTGTTGTTGCGCAAGGGTGTGAGCATGACCTTCTCTACAGAAAAAGGTAAGACAGAATATCAAGCCCACAACCAGGGTTTGTTTGTGGGTCTACACATCTGTTGGGCAGGGATTCAGGGAGTACTGCCTCCTGTTAGCTGAGGCACTGCTGTTTATATATACGTCTATTGTATCTTATTTCTAAGTGGTATTTAGAAATCAATTATTAAAAGCAACTATTTAATCAATTTCTGCATTATTTCTGAAGTTGCTTTTATCATATATTGGTTTTAGAGCATGAAGACAGATACACACCTGGCCTGATGGAGGAAAATGGTACAAACAACTTTTTGAACTAAAAAAAAACACCGTAATATATCTAAGGAAGAAGAAAAGCTTGCCCAGTACACTGGTCATTGTCATTCAAAGGTCAAGTTTTGTGTAACTAATTACAGTTACTGATTCTAAAAAAAAAAAAAAAAAAAAAATCTTTCTCTGATGCTGGGTCTAAAATTAAGCCATAAGCAGAGATCATGGACTGCAGAATCCTAGGAAACTGTGTGCAAAGAAATGGATGATTTGCCTGTTCCCAAAGGATGCTCACAGGCCATCAAAATACCTCTCTTCCCAAGCAACATATGTGAGAAACCTAAAATCTGAATATTAGAGAAGAAGCTAATTGAATGCTCCCCAGCACATCCATGGATCTGGCATCTCATGCTTTTGTAGAAATAATTGGAAAATACAAGTATTTGTGAATCACATGAAATACACATTATACAATCTCTAATTTCCTTTTGAGAAACAAACATTATACTTTGAAAGAAAGCAAGTGCTGCCTCTGAAAGAGAACGATTATAAAAAGCATCAGGTGCTTTTGCACTTCAATGTGCTGCTTCCAAAATCAAAACCTATCAACTCTGTTTTCCAAAATACAAGGGCACTTTGAGATCTGGTCAGTGAGCTACTAAAACCAAAGGGAATTTGAGCAGCACATTGACTGAGGCATTAGCACTCTTATGTTCACAAGGCAAATACCCAGAACAAGGACCTCGTCTCTGATTATATTCAGCTTGACACCTTCATCATACCATCTGATTCTGCAGAGATAACTATGGACATAGAGGAGGAAACAAACCTCCTTAATTTACTTTCCTTTTTTTTTTTTTTCAGGGACAAAATGCCACAAGAATATATTAGAATTTTTTTTTTTTTTTTTTTTTTTTGTAGCAGTGTTTCGAAATGTGTTGCCAGCCAGATGATCTTGTATGTGAGACCCGAGGCAGAAGAAGTTGGCAAACAGATAGTTTTTTTAGAAAACAAGACAGCAATCAAGCAGTAGAAGGAATAGAAATAAATTTCTTAGTTTATATTGCTGAGAAGTCAGTCGTTTGCACATAACTTGGGAAACTTTAACAACTCCCTAATGAGAGCGGGACTTGTTTATGAGCAAGAAAGCTCTAATATTAAAGAAAGAACCAGCAGGACAGATGAAATTCCAGAGAAATGCCTCCTAATAGCAACGGCTGGTGGGATATGAGGGAAAGACAAAACAGCAACGATGACTAAAGCAAAGTGGGTCCCTTTCCTAACCTTATTTCTTCCTGGCTGCCCAACCTCATGTGTTTTTTTCCTCAGAGATAATATTATGGAACCAAAGCACTGGATAATGCACTTTTCCTCAGAAATTTCTGCAGCGAAGTTTCAAGAAAGGCTTGTTTGGTGACATGTACAGTGGAATAAAAATCACATATTGCTGATGGGGAGTTTTTTTACCTGGTGGCACCAGGAGATGTTTGCAGAGACTGACAGTGTCTGAATACTTATCTTTCACTGCAGGTACTGCCTTGAAAAGTCTTGATTTTGTGTCACCTTTGATTAAGCATGACCTGTCTCTCTTACACGAGACTTTGTGGCAGGTTTTCTATCTTTCCACCATGCTTGTTGGAGGTGTTCACATAATTTGGTGGCTCTGATCATCTATTCCTTTATTCTCACTGGTAATCTGGATGAAATCATCCCTCTATTATTTTGCAAGGCACTAAGAAAAACACTAATATTCAGTTTGATGAATACTGATGGAAACAATATTTTACAGGGAGGCAATTTGAGTCCATTGCTTCCAACATCTTTTCCTGCTATGCTCCCACACAACTCTTTCCTTCTGTCCAGGAAAAGATGCAAGGGCTTTTGCCTGTGGTGTGTCAATACAAGTAAAGAAATAATAAATATCCAGCTTTTGCTCACATAACTATGATGTACAACACAAAAATAATAACCATGTGATGTGCTGCAGCACAGATGATCGAATCCAGATTTTCGGCTTTACCTGTGGATGCCTTTGTTTTTCTGTTTTTCTATTTAAGTTTCTCTTTAAGTCTCTGTTCCAGAAATTAAATGCACAAGAGGGCTGGTAATTGAATTTGCCTCTCTGCCTCTGTGAGCTGCCTAAAGTGGCCCAGTGACCAAACTGCTTGTAAGCTCATGTGATTGCAAGAGCTGGCCCAGTGGGCTGCAAGACTTTAACCTCAGCCCTGACTAGGGCACTAATAGGAAGTGACCAACCAGTTAAGGATGCTTAAGCAGATGGTATACCATGAAGTTATTTACAGCTGTGCAGCACTGAGTCTCCTGCCCTGGCATCTTCACCATTCAAATCATGAGGCTGCAGCAGATGGGCAAGGCTGCCTCAGTGGGGCTGTGACCATCCATGACTCTGAAAAGCAACCTAGTCCAAAGAACTGTCTATCTCTCATCGTTTTGGCTAGGGCTAGGTTACTTTAATCCACTTCCACCAGACTGGGAGGCGTTCACCCCCACCTCACTATAATTGTGGCAAATCAGCTGCGGTGACTCAGGGCAGCCTCTGCAGCTTTCTCCTCCAAATGAATCCTTCAGAAACCACACTGATGACTCAACACAAACACGCAAACCACATTCTCAGAGGACTTGACCCACAAGGTAATTAGCAAGGACCTCTCTGGGAAATGACTGAAATACTTATTCCCCAAGAACAAGGGAGAAACCTCCACGCTGGTTAGTGAACAAAAAGGAATTTTGCAGATAAGATGCTGTTAGAAAAAGGTGAAAGCAAGCTCTTCCTTTGGAGGGCTGAGCTTGAAGCAAGCTTGAGATCTGAAAAGAGTGGTGTAGGAAAAAAGAAAATAATATACAGAGAGGATTTATTTTAGTTTTAGCATTTAGATTTTTTTCCATACGTGAAGAAAGGTGGGGACTTCTGAAGGAGGAAAAGCTGAACCCTGCAATATTCAATGAGGAGCACACACAAATCCCTAAGAAATTACTGGTGTAAATGTATAAAATACCACTTAAAAATAACATTTAAGAAAATTACTTGTTCAGATGAGCTCTTTATGGAGTTTAAAATGTATGATTGGAGAAAAAATTTCATTGCCGCTCAGGGAGTCTTATCGGCCACCTTCAAACGCTCTCCTTCTCTGTCCCCAAGTCTCACAAAGTACATGCCTGCATTTTTAGGTAAACACTTTTTAAATGTGCAGCACAGACTCTTCCAAGTCCCTCAGACAACTTCCAAAAGTGCTGTACTGCAGCTGAATGCAGTATCTGTGTTTCTATGAAACTGTACTGTGGGCTCCCCACCCCCATGGGGAGTTTTCTTTAATATATGGTTTCAATTTCAAAACAGCATCACTTTAGGGACCTGTTCTGCCTTTATTTATGCAGCCCAAGAGATGATACATCTATCTACTGATAGCAGCTTTAATAAAAAAATAATATTTTCAACATGAAACTAAACAATTAATTGGACACTTTTGAGAACAGGTACATTACACCCTCGTCATAGGTCCTGGGAGCTGCCACACTTTAAAACTGATAAATGGGGTGTCCTTGTATTTTTTAACCATCCCCTAGGGAAAGTAGTTTGTAAAACAGTAAAATTGCTCAGGCACAAATATTTATCACAGATCCAATAAGATTTTATGTGCCTTGTAACTACAATATTACATGTTTTATGCTCCTTCAATCTTTGGTTTAGAGTACATCCAGTTTCTTCAGTACAGATAACTTCAAGACCAGTGGAGATCTGTAAACAATATTTTGTTACAGTTCCATGAATACTAGATGCCATTATTTCCCCTGTATGAAGCTTTATTCTTCCTGAACATACATTGTTCATATTCTAAAAATGCCTGGTACAGAAAGCATAATTATCTTTATCTTACTGGATTTGTCAGGTTTACACAGTTTTCAGTCCATTAGAGGTTAGCCACCATTAGGCAAGCATGCACACTTAATTTCAAGTACCTGGCTAGCTCACCTCATTCAGTAGGTGCTGCTTTGAAGAACAGAACAGTTTGTCCTTCTTTAAAAATATAGCACAGCGTCACAAAACCAAGGCAATGCATAAAGGTGCACTCCATCCTGCCCCTTTAACATAAAGGCATTTAATGGAGGTTTTAAATACTGGAGCTTTAGGCGCATAGTGGCCCTGTAGCCAGGCTGCTCTGTATGAATCAGTGCAAATCACTCAGTGCTGGCTGGGAAGCACGGCTTGAGTACTAGCACAGTCGTCGGAGATGGGACTCAGAGATCCCAGCCCCAATCTTGGCTGGGGCATAGAGGATGTACAAGCACCATGCCAAAGTAGAGCAGGTGGAGAAGGTGGTGTCCATTTTGCTGCATGAGAACAGGCTGATGTCTAATAGTGCCAAATTGCCATCTTCTTCCCTGCTTTTTTTCCCTAGAGAAAATACTTTTGTCAAGGCTGTATTTCTCCTTTTGAATCCTTGGACTTGCTGACTATCCCCTTCTTTCACCTTACATGTCTTTTAGCTCATGGACTTTCTCACATCTTAGTGGCATTTATCTCAGTGAAATCAGGCAAGGTCACACAGCTGCGCTGCACTGAACGAGGCTTTGGATCAGCCAGTGGAAACCTGGGCTGAGGTCGGAGAGCTATGCTGCTTGATTTATCCATGCAAACCTAGTCACCACCACCTGTGCTTTGCAATGGCCATGGTAGCGTCCAGCTTCTGCTCCCTCCCCACTCCTATGGCCCCTGTGCTGTCCCAGCAGAGATTTATACAGAGCTCTCCCTCACCTCAGCTAGGAACAGAGGTATTTTCAGTTCAAACGACCTTTGTTTTATAACAAGGGAATAACAAGTAGCGTTTCCTTGGGTGAAGGTATCTTAACTGCCTCTGACAGCCTGTGCTGAGCAGATCATAAATAGACCTGCCACAGCCTGTAGGCAAAGGCTCCATCTAGAACTGCCAAAGAAAGAGGCAGGACACAAACTGAGCCGAGGCTGAGGCAATGTGTCGCTCTGCTGCTGTTGGAAGCAGAGCACTAGCAGAGCCCTGACTGCTGTGCACCACTTGCTATGCTTCTGAGAGCATCCCTGCTCTGGTGGTGCACACAGCAGCCTTGGGCTCCTGCTCAAGGCCCCATAGGAAGAGATATTTTTCCCTAAAGCATGTGTGACTTTCTGAGCAGTAAGGATGGCTTTTGAACAGCAGTCTGCATGCCTGGATAGAAGGGTGCCCTGACACAGCAATCTGCCACTTATTTAAACATCCTACAGAGATATTCTGCATTTATTTTTTTTTTAATTGCATATTCTGAGTATTTCTAAAATAATTTAGAGACATTAATTCCCTTGTATAGCATCCATTAACTGCAGCCTATTATAATAAATAAGTGGCATAATTATTTGGCTAATTGTCCAAAAGCTAAAACAGTCATTCTAATTAATGTTTCTGCTGCTGTCTTAGCCATCATGCTCTGTCTGGAAGCCCAACAGCACCACAGAAATAGGACAAGGAGTGATGGTTTAAAACTAGAGGAGGGGAGACTCAGGCTACACAGGAGAAAGACATTTTTATACAATGCTATCTTGGTATGTGCTACTGGAAGAACAGGTATTGAATGACTCAGGAGATTATGATTTTTATTGGAAAGCGCTCCAACATCAATGCAAACAAAGCACTGCTTCCTAACCCACCATGCTGCTTGGTTATCCTCTCCTTCCAGGTGAGCCCAAAAGTCTTGTGTAGAGGGCTTTTTTTAAAAAAAAAGCTCTGCATGAAGTCAGAGGGTAAATGCTAACTCGTAGAGGTGAAAGACAGGAGGAGGTTAAGTCTTTCAAACTGACAGAAAATTGGACAGGTCAGTGGGGAGGGAAACAGGTACAGAGGGAGAGAACAAAAAGGCTTGGCAGCCCACCATAGCTCCAGGTAAGCAGAGGAGGTGAGGGAGAGGAACAGGAATTAAATTGGAGTGATCATGTAGCTGCAGATGTCCTGAATTTTTCATCAGATGCTGTTACTCGGTAAAGAAGATTGATGCTCCTAAGTTTCTTGTGCAAATATTGTTTAAGGAGAGACTGAGTGAGAAATTAGACTGGATAACCTCAAGAGGTCCCTTCCCCTCAGCATTTCTGTGTTTTAAAGAGCTGGAGCACAGAGGACCAAAAACCTCACCTCTGTGTGATTAGAGGATGAGGGCAGAAACTGTACAGGATGGAGAACAGACAACGAATCGGTGGGTAGTTTTCTCAAGCAAGGAAGCAAAAACAAAGCAGCCAAGGAAACTTTTTGCAAGTTTCCCCCTGTTTTTAGAGGCACGTCTAGAAGCCACCTTTTATGTGATCTATTTAAAGACAGCAAAATACTCTTGATTTGTCAGCAGATGAGAAAGTGTGGAGGTACTCAGCTCCCTGTCTGACGTCAGCTGGCAAGGATTGCTCATCTTCCCCCTCCCGACTAAAATTAGTCATGAAGCTCTCAGTGACTTCAGTGAAAGCAGTCTCAGCCTTCATGTACTTGAAAGCCTCCATCTTTCACTATGCTGATAAACTTTAAAATGTATAAGGAGGCCAAAAAATGATAGAAGGGAATATTGGAAGTTTAAAAGGTGTGGGGGTTTTAAGAAAATATAACCAAAAGGAAGATTATTTCTTTCCTGTGGTAGGAAAAAAAGTCTTTAAATCTTCTCTGTCTATCCAGCCTTTTTTCTTCTTGTCTTAAAAGCAGTGTCCTCTACCATCCACACACACACAGAATGAACATTTTATGTGAATATTGCCACTGGATCCATAAGAGAAACTAATGTGAAAATAACAGTCTTCTGCTAGAAATCATAATGTTTCCCAAACCTTCCCTTCAGACAGGAACAAAACACCAAAGGACTGCCCAAGCACCTTCTACTTATCCCATCTTCTCATCTATGCCATCTACAGAGGTGACCCACGCATGGAATGGCCAGGGACAAAGATACTTCCAGAGAGGTCCCAGTGCTACTATTTGTGAAAGCAGATGGGATTGCTGATCGATCACATTCAATTCACTGTAAATTCAAGAAGTTGAACCTTGACAGCTCCTGTGTGTGAGGCCTTCATCAGACCTGCCAGCTGAAGTAGCCTAGGCATAGCCTACACTTAGCAACTGGCATGGTAACAAATGGAGATCACATCACAGCAGTGTTTTTGAAGAGAAGAAAAACTTCCTCTAAATGTAGTGCTGATTTCCACTTCTCGTCATCTCTGATGTTTCAAGAACATACACATCCATATAGCCAAGTCCTCTAGTGTATCACTGGGCAGAAAACCAAGACTGAGAGGTTTTGCAAAGCCTGTTTTCACCATTATGTTCCTTCCTCAATGCAGACATGAAGACGGCCAAATTGAAACTGAAGCCTTCAGAGGAACTCCCAGGTCAAAAGATTCAAATCTACATACTAAAATGAAACCCCATAACGGGTTTTAACAACAAATACATTATTTGAATAAAAAGATTTTTTAAAAATCTAAGTAAGGTCTAATTAAAGTTTGCTTTTTGTTTGACACAGAAGTGAAAACAGTCAGGTTGTATGCCATTGTTTCAGGTCATTTTATCTTTTTAAGTTTCAGAGTATTGCTTATTGGTAACACCAGCTGAATTTATAAAACAAAACAAAGCAAACCCCAACAACAGCTAAATACAACTAGGTCCCCTCAAAGAAAAAAACCTCAAGAACATATAAAATCAAAACTTTAATCCCATGCTTAAAATAATTTGTTTCCTTTACTCAGGGAAGGGGTCATATTTATACATTTTCTACTATGAAAAAATCATACTAAAATATAGTACAAGGCTCAAGGTAACACATTGCTGCTGTCACTGTTGGTGTCTATAGCTACATACAGAAAGCTCTACTCTAAATATCTGTGCTATCTCAACTAAGGTTTCTTAACATTTCCCAGTATATCTAGTTTTCTTTTAGAGCTTGGACTCATTTAGACGGCTAGGTTCTGTTTACTAAAATATATATCATAGATATATATATATATAGTACATATATCTATATATATATATATTTGATAAGAATATATATATTTCATGAGATAAAGGGTTTCAGTACAGCCTCATCATCATCAGGGGCACTGAACTAACAGGCAAGATCACTGCCCACCCTGCTCATATTTTTAGCAGGTTATATTTGTTTTGACAGCGCACAGCCTTGTTGTTCCTAGCTCCTCAGCTGATTGCTTGACCTGGTTTCTAACCCATGTAACCTTCCTGTGTCTTTCTCATGCTGACCTACGAGGACAGTATGCTTCATGCCATCTACTCACACCCTGGGATCCCTTTTATTAGGCATATTCATTTCAATCAGATAAATGGATATTTAGTGCAGAGATTTAACCAGAAACTCATGTGTTTTGAGACTGACCAGTCTCAAGACTACTTACCTCGAGATGTTATGAATAGCACATTCATAATTTTTGTGCCATTTGGGAAAAACTGTCATGTTACTTTTGCTATAGGCTTGCTATGCTAGCAGACAGCACTGGTGATTCATCAAGTGGTATTTGGCTGCATTTGTCAACTGTTCTGCATCAAAATTGCCATAATCTCTGTTGTTCAGAGGCAGAGACTGAGATCAACATTGCTGGATGTGTGAGCATCTTTGATGAGAACAGCCTGCACATAAGCTCCTAAACAACCTCATCTTTCTGCAGGGAACTCCAACAGTTTCTCCACAGTTTTGCATTGTGAAAAACTGAGCTTTTTCTTTTTTTTTTTCCTTCTTTTTCCTTCCCTTCATTTTACTGGCAGTCAGGATACTGTAGGGAAGGCTGAGGAATGAGGCTGAAGCTGGGACAAGCCAAGAGGACAAAGAGCAGTGAGCTGGGGGAAATGAGACGACTAAGGGGCAGGGCAGGCAGGTGCTGTAGCTTTCACAGATAAGGCTAATGGAAACAGCATCAAAACTCTTAAGCTGCACATTATTCATTTTTATATGCTGCTAGTAGTTACACTGAGCCCTTCTCATCAGCGTCTATATTTTTAGTACCCTCTGGCAATGTGATAACTCCTGATCGCTCCCTCAACCTGTGCAGAGCGAAAAAACAATATTCAGAATATGAAACCATTACACAATTTTCAACAGGCATTGATAAAAACAAGGTGCTTACAAAACAAAGACATTAAGATGTTCCTGACATTTTCTCCATGGAAAGCACTGTAACATTGGATATTGTAAGCTCAGATCTCCCAGCCTAAATGAATAAATGGCAATACTGAATAGACACATCAAAGAATAGCAGCTCTCAGGGGAAAATCCAGTGTCTCAGACAATAAATCACAGGAAAAAAAAAAAAAAAAAGACAACACTGCACCTTTACTCTTCCACTTTCTTGCTAACACAAGAAAATCAGGGAGAAGCTATTCCTCATGCAGTTCTGAAAACTAATTTAAAGCAGCAATGGCACCCATAGTTTAATCAGGAATGTGCTCCACTGAGCATCACAGAGTTGGATGCTACAGACCCCAAGTTTTTCCTGAGATAATTCACTGCTGCATTAATCCATTTTTTTCTTGTGTACCCCCATAGATTTCAGCACAAAACTGGAATACTGCAAGGATGACTCAGACCCACTGCTCCTGTTCCAGAGGAGATGGCTTGGAGAGATCTAGGAGCAGCAGAGCATTCACTTATTTAAACCCCTCCTGTCCTTGGAGCAAAACATTGATTAAAAAATAAGACTCCTCCTGAAGAGCTCTGATCAGAGAGCACAGCTTAATGGATGAAAAATCATACCTTTCCTAAGTAGATTAAATGCAGTCTTCAGAAAGAAATGTGCCATCTCCTCTCAGACAGGATGGCACGGCACAATCACAACAAGAACACGGCAGGAACCTGACATTTTAAGTGTCAAAATAAGGGGTGGTTTTGAAGCTAAAGTTGGCATTAAGAGGCTCTGGAGCTTCAGCATTTTAGGATCTCCAAGAAGTTGCTGAAAGGGGATTTGAGGACATCTGTTTCACTGCTCTATTGCCCTTTAGCACATGGCATAAATTCAGGACTCACTAGTCATTTCCAGAAGTATCAGGAGGGAAATATTTTCTATTTTGTCCTTAGAAAATATTTTTTCCCTAAGAACAGAACAGAAAAGATCATTTCTTGCCCCCACCCCTCTCTAGTGCTGACTGTTGACTACTTTGCAGGGTAGCAGAGCAACTTCATTTCTGCCATTTCATGGACATAAGGAGCTAATGATCTCTGTCATCCTGTGAGATGGCCTTTTGAATCAAATTAAGCCAGAGTACCTAAAACGGTCTTACGCTTCTTAAGATGGTTTTAGCCCTATGTGGAATGAGCTTAAATAACTGTCGCCAACTGCCCGAAACCAGCATTAACGTACAAACCCCATAAGCACAGGCATCAAACTGAATGAAAGCACAGACAGTGAGAAACTGCTTTGAAGCTTCAGCAGCTTGACAACAGAAAAAAAATTTTTTTTTTTGAAGTGGCATCCTTGTTTTCTGGTATGGTCTGCAGAGGAAAGGCCCTTCCACAACCTCTTCATTTTGCCTTTTTTTTTTTCTTAATTCCCCGCTAAGTCTGTTCTGCCCCACCGTTAGAAAGCACAAAATAAAGCAGCAACACATTTAACCAACTCTAATATGGTTTAACATGTAGATTGCTCTGCAGGCTCACATGAAAGGTCTCTCCTGCCATTTTCCATAAAACAAAATACACCTTTTATTTGGTGTCATGGAGGCACCCCGAGGTTAGTTTAAGGGACAACAGGGTCCAAACCAATTTTTATTAAACCGGTGAGAAACAGGGTTTTAACACTCCACAAGTGACTTGAATACAGGTTCGGATATCAGTTGAGGAAAATTATTAAGGGACAGCAACTAATACAACAGGAGGTCCACAGTGTGCATGCACATGGCATCACCAAAACAATGCCGGAACTGTCTCTGAGTTCGGGAAGAACACACACTTTCCTGAACACGGTGTGGGATTATTTTAAAGGGATACACATACTCGTATTGGGTATGGAAAGTGTACACTCGCGATTCTGTGAGGGCAAATTTATAATACACTCACAATCCTGCGAGGGGAAATACACGTGCAAATGTGCAGGGAATATTACACGTGCTTATGTGGAAGCACGGGAGGAAAATACACTCGCAATTCTGCAAGGATTAATTTATATACGTGCTCGTATTGAGCATGGAAAGTACGCATGCAGATGTGCACGGAAAGTATAAATACACGTGCAGATGTGCACAGAAAGTAGATACACTCACAATCCTGCGAGGGTTAATTTTACATGTGCTTGTATTGAGCACGGAAAGTTCGCGTGCAAATGTGCACGGAAAGTATAAATACACGTGCAAATGTGCACAGAAAGTAGATACACTCGCAATCCTGCGAGAGTTAATTTTACTCACACATGTGGCAGCAAGGCAAGTGGAGTCTCCATCCTGGGGAGGGGCGGAGGTGGTGGCTCCCAACGGCAGCAGCTCAGCTGTAACTGCAAGAGATCACGTGCAAGGCCACACGTCTTGACGAGAATCCCGTTTTTTATAGCCTGATCAGACCTGACTGTAGGCATTCCAGAAGCTTCTCTGCACCCCCACACTGGCTGTGGGGTGCCCCTGAAGCCTCCAAACATCCCCCACACTGGCTGCAGGTGCCCAGCAGCTCACTGGTGCCTCAGCACTCCCTTCTCCTTATGGCCCTGGCCAGGGGGCTCTGGGGCCAAACAAAAGAAGCTGTTAGCCTCAAGTAGCAGAGAGAGAGGGAGATGTGTCTACTCCTTTATCTAAGGAGGGAGGGGGACAGAGGGGGGTTTGCATCCTGCCACATTTGGTTGGAGCAGGAGGTTAGAGTGTAATGCACTAGATCCAGCAATCTTGCATATCACAGAACCACCTTCCTTGTGAAGGATACTGCAGAATATGAAGAAGAATTTTTTAGAGTTCAGGTTATTGCCCCTTAAGAGCACACGACATACAGACAGAGCTGCAGAGAAAACCACACGTGCACATTTGTAGCCAATGGTTGATGCAATAAAATTATTTCATTTACCTTGCAAGGAATGAGAATTACGTTAAATAGCATTACAATGCTTCTGGCAGAGTCAATGGGTCTTTCCTAGGCAGCTACCACACCACAGCAGACTCACAGTATCTTGATAAGCTGTGTTATCTGGGCTGTGGGACTGAGCTCCCAGACAGCGAATGCACAGTGAGCTCTACTGGGAAGCCACATTCCTCTCCAAGAGTGCGATGAGATTAAGCAGGATGGTTATTCCCGCATAATCACTTGAAACTTGTTGCAAAACCAGCTTATTCTCCTGTGACTGTTCCCCAGCCAGTTCCTCCTTGCAGAAACACCCTTGAAAGAAACCATCTTCTGCACCAGCACTGTTGCAAGGTTGCATAAGATGCAGAAGAACCTCCATATACGTTGTGGATAATTCGTCAAAAGCCTGAAATGCGGAGCCAGACTCTGTTTCCTGAAGGAGGATATAGCAGCCTTTTGCTTCCGCATTTATCAAAGTAACACAATCAAAAACCTACAGCTGACGTGAACTATTAATTTGTCAGTGACCTAAGCGATCAGATATTATAAACAACTGAAATCCCACTGATAATTGATTCTCTAACAGCAAGCAAAAAGTGATGAGAAACTGGTAATAAATGCACACGTTTTAATTTCTGCTTCAAAAACAGCTCAGCAGAGAAAGAGCAACACCAACTGCCTGTGTGCAACATGTACTCTGACCACGGCAGAAACCCACAGCGGGTGGGAGATGGTTGGAAGGGGACTGAACAGCACAGCACGTCTTCTCCACCACTGTGTCTCCTTGTCAGACCTGCTGAGATAACTCAGCTTTGTCTGAGTCGCTGCAGAAACTTCACAGCAGACCAGACTCTTTTCTGTGATGCCCAACGACAGAATGAGGGGCAACAGGCACAGACTGAAACATAGGAGGTTCCATCTGAATATGAGGAGAAACTTCTTTCCTTTCAGGTGCCAGAGTCCTGGAACAGGCTGCCCAGAGAGGCTGTGGAGTCTCCTTCTCTGGAGACATTCAAACCTGCCTGGATGTGAACCTGTGTGATCTGCTCTGGTGAGCCTGCTTTAGCAGGTGGGTTGGACTAGGTGATCTCCAGGGGTCCCTTCCAACCCCAATCAGTCTGTGGTTCTCTGAGTGGATAGTGCAGTCTATGCGTAGACCATGCTGAAATCAACCAACTGCAGGGCTAATGATTATTGGCAAGAATGAATAACAGCTGACATGAGCTGCTGATTTGTTACTAGCTTATACGTCAAATGTTGTAGACCCAGGGAAAGGGCTGATAGAGACAACTTGATAGAGCTCAGTGGGATTTTGCCTGTAGTGCCCTCTGTACTGGACACGGTCATTTGCCCAGGATAAGCATCCCATAATTACAGTTTAAAAGGCAATGTGTACTCAACTCTAGAATTGCCCTATCAGTCACAGTGAACACAGGACACTGCACGCCTGCTCTGTAGAGTACTTGATGCCTTTAGCTCAAAAACTGTGTCCTCTGTTGACTGCCTACCTCCAGCATTTCCCTTCAGAGGTAACAGCCTGAGGGCTCGTTAAAGGTCTTGTGGTCCCATTCTGAAGATGCAATTAAGAATGCAGCGTCACCACTGTGTGTAGTTGGCAGTTCCAAAGTGTTGACTGCCTGGATTTTGACCTTTAAAAACTCCATTAAGCTATGTAAATACAGTAGAAAAGAATGCATACTGTTTACAAACAGTTTCCTACCATCAGTTGGAAGAGGACTTGCACTCCTGAAACAGCCACCCAGCAGTGCAAAACCCCTTCCAAAAGAGCTAACTCAGAAACTGAATTAACACATTTGCTGTCAAAGCTTGACTGGTTCCCACAATGGGGAGGACAAAGGAACAAAGGAATGCTTCAGTACATCTCCCATGGCATCACATCGTTTCCATGTTTAAATTATCTGCTCTCTGCTCTACTGCAGCAGCTCTTTATTTTCTTTCTTCAAATAAGCATTTCTCTGTTGCGTTAGAAAGAATGAATAGTTTGGTAATCAAAAGGCCAGATGTAGAAATGGTTTTAAGAAGTAGTTGAATTATTTCCTCCAGATAAATCACCTGCAACATGACCTTTCCACCTCCATCCACCAGTCCAACTCCTATTGAAAGAGTTCACTGTTCCCAAATATTTGCCCGATAATTGATGGTGAGGAAACAAGCCAACATCGCTCCCAAATTACAGTCCTACCCCTGATGTAACACAACAGTCTATGAGTGATCAATTTATGTGGATTTCAAGTCTCAAAAAAACCCAAAAAAATATTTTCAAGCTTGGATACACAAAAACACTATGAGGAATTCAAAGGTCCCAGGTTATATGGGTTTCTTCACTAACTTTTGGTGCCAGAACCAGTTTCTTCCTAGGTCTTTTTGGTAGTGTCTTAGGTTTTCATCATCCTTAATGGGACCATAAACAAGTGAATAATCTAAGCATCACACACACAAAAAAAGAACAAAACAACAAAACCAAAACATTTTCAGACCAATAGTTCTGTGATAATATTGGACCCACAACATTAAAAAAAAAAAAAAGTTTTAATTAAAAAAGCCAAAACAAAACCCAAAACAAACGCTCACTGAAAAGTCTCCATACAAGTATAGCAATCTCACCATTTTGTTTCGACAAAAATATCTGAGTTTGCTTTAGGCAACCTGCTTTGATGAAAACCAGGAGGCAGATCTGTGTAGAAATATACTTAGCGTGCAATGGATGCAGAACAGGACAAACAAAAGTCCTGATGGGAATCCTCTTGCACAGACAAAAGTGAACTCAGCCTTTCTTCAACTCATACCTGAGAAGCCAAGACCAACAAGTGTGAGTTGAACTACTTTCCCTGGCTTTACATTCAACCCAGAGCTGGCAGCACAGATGAAGCATAAATAATGATGCTTAGACCATCTCCAGAGTGCTTAGAAAAAGACCCGATCCTTTACCCAGGTTACCAGACCCTACCTGGAGAGGAAAAGTCAAATGCACATTAGTGGCCAAACCAAGGCGGCACCAAAAGCCTTGTGCATCTCAGGAACAGGCCAGCTGTCTGCTGCTAGCACAGCTGGGAGGACACAAGGGGAGCAGTTCCAGTTGGGATGTGCTCCTCAGCTTCTGAGTCATGAGATATGCAGCAAGTCAAAAGTTTTCAACGCACAGCTCCTGGAAAGGCTAAAGAAGAAGGAAGTGGTTCAGTTTAGACATTTTCTCATGTTTTTTAGGCTCACATCTGAATTTGGTTCAGCTTTTTGTGCCTGAAAGGTAGAATACACACTACAAAAACATGCTGATCTAGTTATAAAGAGCACGGAGCCCATTCAAGGTCCATCACTGTGGAAATTCCTGCTGCACCTCCCTGATATCAGGGCTCTGCTGGTTGTGTCAGCTGAAGGCATATATTCAGTGGCTTCCACACTGCTCAGGTGCTTCCCTTTTTTGTCCTGGCAAGTCACAAAATGCTGTTTGCAATTATGCATTTCTATCATAACGTGCAGAAAGGAAATTGGTCTTCTAAAGCTCTCTCTTAGTGCTCCCTGCCGCTCCATGCTCATTCTTTGAAAAGGCCATTTGAGCATGCAATATTAATTATCGGCTGTGTAATAATCTTGAAAAAATATAATATATTCTGGCAAATTGCAGAGCCTCTGGAAGAACCACCTGCCTCTGAACTAATGGCGCTCATTCATTATCAGGTGCCAACGAATGCAGCTCCCTACTTACTTGCCCCATCAGCATGCAAACAGTGACTCAATTCAATTGTGAGAAATGGGAGGAAAAGATCTGTATTAACAAATGGTGAGAGAGTGAGATCACCCAATTTCAGAAAATAAGATCAAAACCACTGAATTCCCTTCATTGTCTCATTTGATATCTTCTCTTTGCTATAAATGCAGCATTGGGAGTAATTAAGCTTCTGAAAAAAGTTTCATAATGAAGCTACATCACCCAAAACAAGTAAGACAAACATTTTGTGCACATTGTCATCTGCTTTCTCTAGTGTTTAAAAGTCAAAGAAACATTTCATTAGGAAAGAAAAAAAAGAACGGGGAAAAAAAAAGGTAAACTGCAGTGTGCTTTCTGGGTACATCTGAGAAAAATGCATGCAAGGAACAAGTGTTCAAGCAAATGAACAAGCAAACTACCACCCATCTGGATGGCAAACGCTGTGCGAATTACTTATCGTCCTCTGATAGTATCTAGAAACCTTGGTCAGAGGGTAAAGTCTTCATACTACATGCTATATAGGACAGCAAGGAGGCATGCTGTCCTGGTTTCAAACTGCTGCCAACCTGATCACAAGAGTGGACACAAAAAAGGGATCTAAGAAGAGCTGGATGGTAGTAATCAGAGGAGGATTAGCAAGCAATGAACTCAGCTAGCCCCTGCTGAGACTGTTGTACAAAGGTAAGCCACTGTTACTAAAATGAAAAACTTCAACTGAAAACAGAATAAACAAAAAACAAACACCAAGTCCCTCAAAACAAAAAACAACCCAAAATAACAAATTACCAAAAGAAAAACTTCATTCGCACAAAAATACTTCTAAAATTCTGATGTCTCCTTTGCGCCTCCTTCCCATCACTTTTCCTGCTGGGAGAGGATTAAAAACACTATCATGTGAGATCTGCTTTCACCAGATTTTGTTTGTTGGCTGGTTTTAGTCTGGATAGAAGAGCGAGTAGTGGAATCAAGTTTTGAAACAGTTCTTTGGGTGCTCTTATCAGCACACTTTGAATAAGGTAATTAGACTTCAGCAATAATACCCTCTTAATTATAGATACAAGCCCTCTCAGAGAGATAGGAAAACACATTCATCTTTCCCGTTCCTGACATGCACTAAGTGATGTGAAATAAACTAATTTATGGAGCTTATAGAAAGAGCTGTCAGATGCACTCCTACTTATTTTTATTCTGTCAGCTTTGTTTCTTTGGATGAATTTAGGAAAAACTTACCCACAGAGAAGCAAAGTGACTTTTTCTCTCAGACGTTCAGCCCTGCGGTTTGAGCAGGTCCAGTATCACCTCACGCCTACAGGCTTCCCATAACTTGAAAGCAGTGTCTTTTGGAGTGGATGTTAAAATATCCTGCTCACTAGCGTCCGGTAGTTTCAGAGCAGTTAATACACTTTCACCTGCAGTAATTTTAATTTACTGTTGCATTATGCTCAGATCCTTTCTTTGTACTATTTGCAGAGGACCTGCTGGGCACACAGCCTAGCTGCTCCAGATGTAGCATTTTAAGACTCACCTTTCCCAAGAATGCACTATGACCTCCACCTGCATCTCCACAATGAGCTAGAGGGGCTTGGAACAAGTCATATCCATCAGGACTGATCCTCATTTTAGAAAACATCGTAATCAATTCCACATTGCGTGTACCTGGCAATGAGAGCAGGCAGACATCTTTTTTTTATTTGCAGAACACTTTTTTTCAGCAGAGAAGCGTTTTTAAAATCAAAACATTTCAGGGGAAGATGTCAATTTGAGCACTTTTTTGACAGGAAAATGTTTAAATGAACCATTTCTATTTTCTTGTTTTGTTTTGATAAGGCATTAATGTTTCATTTCAATAATGTGAATGTGCTCTGTGTCTACTTTTCCAGTTCTGTTCATTTCAGCTTGCATGGCAGAATAAAATACGCATGATAATGTTGAATTTTCCTTTATTACATGTATCCATCATATAATTTTGATAATAAATGATGTAGCTCAAATAGTATCAAAATGAAACATTTTTATCTTACTGAATGAGATGTTTTCATACTACTCCAAGGGAACAGAGTAGAAACCATCTAGATGAAGAATTTCTGGAAGTTCAGAATTCATTTTTACCAGCATTTTTGCTCTGTGACATTTCTTTCGCTAGTAATCTCTGCAAACCACTAGTTCTGCCAATGGAAGGTGGACCATCTTTCTAGGTCCATCTGAGCCATTTCTTTGCCCTTGTTTGAACCCAATAACATGTACCAACCGCCTGTGTTTTTCCCATCATTTTCTCCATAAAGGGTTTTATCCTGGAACTCTGTCATCAGAGTACTGGCCCTCTCGTCCTCAGTGGGTAACTATGAAATTCTGGGTACGCAAGCACAGATACAGAAAGGGGTTGCATGGGGATCCATCCCATGTGATGCTGTTCCCGTTGTGTCCCTGTAAATCAGAGCTGCCTTCGCTGGGGCACCTATGAGGTGGATTTGTAACCTGGGAAATCTTCCAGATTTGGGATGGTAATTATTCAAAATTTTAAAAAGAAAAAAAAAAGCCAAATACATTCAGCACATGATTGTTCAGTGCAATATGTGAGGGAAAATAATTTAGCACTTCTCTACTAAAATGAACTCAGAAAAATATTTAAGGTTGCAGCATGAAATTCCACAGCTGTATCAACAGAAAAATACATAGAAGGTGGAAAAGGGGTACAGCTCTTGGTCTGAATAAATTATCTTTATTTTGCTGACTTAAAATTAAGGGAAAGTAGTAGCCTGTGCTTGGTAAAAGATGCTTAATTTTACTCTTTTTAGTCTTCCTCGCTAACTATTGTGAACATAAAAGACCATTTCTCAGTAATATTCTGACCTTCTTCTTTATGACTGCATTTTGATTATACATAATATTGTCCTATGAAACTACATTTCCTAATCAATAAGAGCCACTAAAATAATTTCAAAGCACTGTTTTAATCCAGCAGTAATTTGATTTCATCCAGCATCCGCTTAAGCGGATCCACTTAGCATGTGATTCGGTTCCAAAAAAACGACTCTGTCAAAATACCGTTCTGGAGTGCTATGCTTATTGTATCTTACTATCCTGCATCAAAAGCACTCCCTTTACAAGAAAAAGGGTTCCTTTTCCTCAGCTGCTTTGCCTTACCTGTGAATCATTTGTGTGCTTCTTTTCACACATCATCACGAGTAATGAATTACCCAGCAGGTCTCCCTGACTGCTTCTAATTGCCTTGAGAATGTGATGGGTGGCATGTCCTAGGACACTGGTTGCCTCTGCCTGAAGTCAGTGACAACCCCTGGTTTCCTCAACAGACACACTTTTTAGCTTCTTTGCCATGAATTTCAGATCTGGTAAGGGAGGAAATTTTTTGAGGAAGAGATTTTTGGCACTAAGGGTGGTGAGACCGTGGTCCAGGTTGCCCAGAGAGGTGATGGACGCCCCATCCCTGGAGACATCCCAGGCCAGGCTGGATGGGGCTCTGAGCAACCTGAACTGGGTGAAGATGACCCTGCTCATGGCAGGGGGTTGGACTGGATGAGCTTGGAAGGTCCCTTCCAACCCAAACCATTTTATGATTCTATGATTGTAAACATTTCTCTAGGGATGTGAGCTGCTAGTCCCACGGTTTGGGTTCTGAGACAAATTATATGCCACTGCCAGCAAATTTTCACTAGGTATCAGCCAAGCATTTAGCAATTCTGCTGGCCATGTGTGACAACTGCTATCTTGGTTGATGCAAAGGACAGAACCAGGAGCCTCTGAAGTCAAAAGCAGTAGCAGTTCATCTGTTTTGCAGTGTGCTCAATGGGTAACATGTCCACAAAAAGCCAGCACATCCACTGCTCTCTCCCATCGCTTGGTTGATGCTCTAGGGCTACTGGCAGCAGTAAAACTTATTTCAAGGTCTGAAATAAACCTCTCATTTTAACTTATTATGCACCAAGGACAAAAACACCGAGCAAGGACAAGCTAGCTCAGGTTTTCAGGGGAAACTAATGGTTCTGAGCACCTCAATTTTTGGACATCAGACTGGATGCCATCCTAGAAGGGTGTGGAAATGAGAAAGAGCACAGTGTGCACGTCCAAACTTTACACCTTTTCAAGGCATTTTGTGTTGCATCTCCACAACCACTTCTCACTTTTAAAAGCTGCAGCTACGTTTTTGACAAAGTCATTTTTCAGAGTAGCACTGCATTAAAAGAGCAGAAGAAAAATATGAACATCCAGGATGTTTGAAAATCTTTTATCGTGTCTAATAATAAACCAAAGATTAGTCTTCTTGTCATTCAGCTAAATATTTTGAATTGCAAAAGGTTCCAGCTGAGTTTCTTTTCATGCAGCTTTAAAAGCATAGCCCAGACACTTCTTTAGGATGCACAGGTGAGCAACTGACATTTTCTAACCTGATTGCAATTATTTTGGAATAGTTAATTATAGAAGGGTCAAAAACAGAGAAACTCTAGAGAATCCTTCACTCCTCTAGATTCTCCAATGTGCAAATGTCAATTTTTTTCTTTTTTTTCCCTTTTTTTTTTTTTTTTGTTTTTGTTTTTTTTTGTTTGGTTGGTTGGTTACTCTGTCATTGTATTTAGCAACTTGGAAATGTGGCTGAATGCAAAAAAACCCCAACCAAACAAACAAACAAAAAACCAACAAAAAACAACTTTCAAAGGGAATATACTCTTCCCAGATCTACAGAAAACTCTGTGCAGGTGAGGTGCACAGCTGGGTAGGTAACCAGGATCTCATTCAAGAGGATTAGGAGTTAAAAGAGTTAAAACCCCTAACTTACTCTCCTGTGGAGTGCAGTAGGTACCAGTGTGGCTGCTCCTCATTTGCTGATGTGCAAAGCGCTCAGCCGTGCCACCAGCAACATCATGAAGTCCTCATTGAGATCTACCATCTTCTCAGGCACTTGAAGAACTTGCCGCTTGTTGTACTTGCACAAGTTGTGAGTTCTGCAGGAGACCTCCTCTACAAGGTCTTTTTTCTTCTTAAAAAGTCTGCAGAAAGCTGGGTGCAATTTTGCAATTTTGCCCCTTGTCAGGTTTTATTTTTTGTTTTTTATTTTTTTTTAATTATAATCCATTTGGTCCCCTGGAGTGTTTTCTAAGTGCTTGGTTCATAATCTTTCAGTGTCACGCTGAGCAGATGGTGAATTCTTCATCCTTTATGCTTTTCTGTCTTGACCAGATGTCTTTTGAAAAAGTCCACTTTTGCACAGGCAGAAGATGTGATCTTTGGGCAGGACTGTCTAGCCTGACCTACGTGGGATAAAGGTGGGCCTAGAAGAATCAGGGTAGCACCTTTCTTCCTGGGAAAATTAATTCTTATAAGAATCAAAGTACTCTGGAAATAAGCTCATTTTACACACGTTATCTCCAAGAGGGAAACAACCTCCCATAATCCAGAATTTTATAATTTTAATGGTTTCAAAACCAAATGTCAGGTTTTCATTCTGAAATACATTTCATGCTACCTTCTATGATGCCTATTTTTTTTTCAAATAAAATTGGTGAATCAAACCAAATTTGCACTATTTTATTACTGAATTTCTTTTTCATCTATATTCCTGAGTTTAGACAAACTTTTCCAGCATTTTTTCTCATGCAGAATTATCAAATAGTCAGCTTTAGGTCTTAGCAGGAAAAAAGCCGAATGTCAAAAATCTCAAAATCCTGTACTCATCATAGCTCTAATGCAGGACATCACATTAGATGATTATTTGGTCTCTCTTGGCTTTAAAAAGTATTAGGCCATTAATTATAGATCAGCGTCAGCATTTCTCCCTTAGACTTGGGCTTCAGCTTAATTTACCTTCTTTTTTTTTTTTCTTTTCATTTAGGTCATTCCTCATTTCAGTTCTAAAATGGAGTAAAGCTCCATCTCCTTACTTTCTTCTTCCTTCTGCTTCAAGTATCTTTCCTCTTAATTATTTGTGTGACAACACTTAATCCACTTTGAGTGCTAGCTGCTTGTCAGGAGAAATCAGTGTCTATCCCCTGTTTTCCTTGTCGGACTTTTATTTCAGGTTGCTTTCAGTTTAGAATTTCTTTGTGTTGCTACCTGCATCTTCTAACATTATCAACATTGTCTGGTGGATAGTTGTTCATCACTTTTACTGCCTACCTAGGAGGCTGGGGAAGGTAGGATGGAGAATTCTCACAAGGCAGCCATCTCTCCTATAGCAGCCCTCCGAATTTTGCCAGAGCAACAAATAAGTCTGTATTCTAGTGAAACGCAAAGCTCTGGTTCCTGCGGTGCCTAATTATAGGGCTGAATTCATCCTGTGGTCCTCAGCAGAGTGTACTTAGGGGGTGGTGGCTCTTCTGTCTGCCTTAAAAAAAAAATTTACATATATCTTTTGCTCTTCTGCTACTGCATGGTCGAAAACAGCTCACAAGTTCAAATATTATTGCTGCAAGGATGGAGATGGCAGACTTAAAAAGGAGAGAAGGATAAAGATGAGCAGGATGCTGGTCAAAAGTAAGTAGGTGTCGAGGGTTTTGATTGCGGGGTGACAATAAAACCGTGGCAGATGTATTGCTAACTTCCTCTCCTCCCATCTCCTTCCCCTTCTTTAGCCCCTCCATCTCCCCCCTTCCCACTCAGGACAGGCGATCAGGAGGAAAAGAAGGACAAAGAGAAGAGAGTTGGAAAAATTAAAAATGTTATACTAATGCTACTAATAAGAATAGAGAAAATAATACAAAATATACAAAACCAATCTTGAAAGTCTCAGCAACTGCAGAGCCGGCACCCAAAGTCCTGGATTAGACTCTGTAGCCAACCGGAGCTGGATTCAGTCTCTCACTAGGCCTCAGTTCGCAGGGACGACCAGCAAGGTCCTCTCCTAATGTCGGCCATAAGGAAAAAAAAAGGAAAAGGGACAAGATACTTGTGATCTCCCACTTTTATATGAAGCATTCACATGAATGGAATGTTATACACAGTTGGTCAGTTTCTTGGTCACCTGTTTCTTGTTGCCTCTCACACAAGATGTGAATCTGTGCTTATCAATAACTTCACATTCCATTGCTGTATTTACCAGAACATGTATCTGGTTCTCCAGGATAATGCAGCTAATATGAAGGCTTCAGCTGACAGGCAAATTCACTAAAAGAAAAACTTGTTTTTTAACAATACCATGACAGTAGGTCATCATGAGAAGACTACTCTTGTTTTGAATACATTGAAGCTTCAGTGCTCTGGGCTTCATTCCCATTGGGCAAAGCATTGGCCCAGGTTGCCCAGAGAGGTGGTGGATGCCCCATCCCTGGAGGCATCCCAGGCCAGGCTGGATGGGTCTCTGAGTAACCTGATCTAGGCGAAGATGTTCCTGCTCATGGCAGCGGTTTGGACTAGATGAGCTTTGAAGGTCCCTTCCAACCCAAACCATTCTGTGACTCGGTGAAATTATTTAGGAGATGTCTGCATTGCCCCAGGTAGCATCATGAAGAGGTCAGTGTTAATCTGGTATCACTGTCCGATGGTTCCCAGTTTGGCTGCTGTACCCACATGGTCATCCTGCTTCTGGCACTCACCATTGACCAGTGCCCAAATTTGCTGTGTAGGTATGCGGACTTACTTGCCATTAGCGTAAATATTCCTAATGAGATTCTGGTGGGCATGTTCTTAGGCCCTCTCTTCTTCTCCCCATCTGTCAGAAGCAAATTTGTATTTTGTCTCCTTCACAAACAGCCTTCATTTCTGTTCACAAGAACCCCGTCTTAATCCTGTAGCAACATCACCTGCAAGAGAGCCATGTCACAACCAGTCATAAGTACAGTGTTATTGTTGACAGTTCCTTACTACTTCATAATTCTCTCAATAAGCTTTGGGCAAAAATAATATCCACTCAAAACTTGAAAACATTTCATTGCACTAGCTGGTTGCATCCAGGTCTACAGCTCTCATCTGTCAGATACTACAAGCTTGTCATAATATAGCAAAGTATGGTCACAGGCACTTTAAAGCAATTGTGCAATACAGCTGCCTGAGAGGACAGTGGTGTGCTGGTCACACTGGTAGAATTTCAGGTCATTTAACAGTAAAAACTTTATGTATCTTTAAGTAATCTGCTAGAACAAAATTATGCCTTGCCTCCCTGTCCAGATTATTTTACTTCCTCTAGTAATATATCATTCCCCATTCATTTAGATTCTCTGGAGTCTGCAGCTGAGAGCTCTAATTAGGTGTGCCTGCAGCTCTGGAAAATAGGTCTTCCATCTTATTTTCATGTTTGGATTCAATTTCGTATATTGAAACAATTGCTTTGCTCTGGGATCTGTCAACGTTTTTTCTTCCGGGGTAAGAACTGAACTTGGATCAGTCACAAAAACCAAACGACTGTGAGCATCTTGCATGAAATCTATAGCTTTCCTGGTGATTCTCATGTCTGTCAAATGCACGTGAGCTCACATAGAGCAGTGCCATCACATATCTTTTATGGAGCTATTTTTAGGCACAATTTTGTTCAGGGTGTCAAGTATTTTACACAGGAATTTAAAAGCTCCCACCAGCACACACACTGTAATTTCAAGACCACCTGGGATTTCTTTCTTGTCTCTCTTTTTTTGGCACATTGCGCACACACATTGAAATATCACTCTGCCTGCACTTATATGCTTATCTAGTCATATTAAGAGCTTCACTGCAAATTTCTAGCAAGACAATACAGTGCTGATGGCAGACACTGTAGGTGACATTCCTTTTGCTTTTCCCTGCCCTGTCCTGATCATGGCTGGACAGGTGAAAGCAGAAGTGAGCAAAACACAGAATCACAGAGTGGCTGGGGTTGGAAGGGACCTCTGGAGATCTGGTCCCATCCTCTTGACATCCTCCCTGGAGATATTTATCAGCATAAATAAGGTCCCCTCTCAGCCTTCTCTTCTCCAGGCTGAACAGACCCAGCTCTCTCAGCCTTTCCTCATCAGAAAGATGCTCCAGACCCTTCAGCATCTTTGTGTCCCTCCGCTGGACTCTCTCCAGTAATTTCTTGTCCTTCTTAAACTGGGGAGCCCAGAACTGGACACAGATACTTCAGATGAGGCCTCACCAGAGCAAAGGGGGAAGACAACCTCCCTCGATCTGTTGGCCATGCTCTTCCTCATGCACCCCAGGTACCATTGGCCTCTTGCCCACAAGGCCATGTTACTGTCTCATGAACAACATGCTGTCCACCAGGACTCCCAGGTCCTTCTCTGCAAAGCTGCTTTCCAGCAGGTCAACCCCAGCCTGCACTGGTGAAGGGGGTTGTTCCTCCCCAGGTGCAGGACTTGCTTTTGCTAACTTTTCATTTGATGCTCTGCCTCTGCTCTCCCGCACCCCAAAATATTAATAGCCTTCAGTGTAGCAGCCAGATCCATTTTTTTTTGCTGTACAGTCCATGGTCAGCCTCAGGGAGAGCTGTTTGTTACGGATGTGTCCAAATGAAGGATGACTTCTGCCAGGCCTTTGACTGAGGGAAAAAAAAGCCTTATTTCCTGGCTACACCAGAAAAGACAGAAGGCTTTTCTGAATATATTTGCTGTTAAAACATGTCCTTACTTGGGTTATGATCTCATTTGTGCATGAGCTGTCATTTAGTTTCGTAACTGTGCGGTGACTAGGGAACTGACCCAGGAATGGGTCTCCATTGACAATGATACAATATGAAAACAAATAGTAATAACAGCCGAAAACAAATAGTAATAATAGCTGCTAATGCTTTGGATTCCCCACTCAGTCTCCAAGTGCCCCAGAGCTACATTCTTAGTCAAATGGAGATAATGCTCACCTGTTTATGGAAAGTTCTTGGAAATCCATGAAAACAAAGCACAGTAAGTGTGCTATCATTTAGTATTTAATTTCCATTGCAGCTTGTTTGGTCAGGATGTGTGTGAAAGCATGGGCCAAACTGGGAAATGACCTCCAACAGTACTGAATTTGGCTGCTGAACTCCATGATGGGAGAAGCTGTTATGAGCATCTGCCTCTCCTTAAGTAGTATGTCTTGACAAATAACGTCATCACGAACACAGCAATCCAGATTTAATCTCACAAATATTAAGTCATATTCTAATATTCCCAGCACAGAACTGGAAAAAAAAAAATCTTTCAGGCACAAAGGCCACGGCAAGCTACTAAGAGCCCCTAAACGTGGCCATCTCGGTAATCCACAGGGAGAATCCAGATAGAGATTGTGTTCATGCTTGAATACTGCAATCCATGATCTCAAGGCCAGATTTTGGGCATTCCTGGTATTTTCTGCTTTTAAAGAGGAGGAAGATTCTCACCTCCTGCTGCCTTAGTATGAGGTGACAGCAGGTTTGCATTTAGCAGATGTGGAGAGAAAAACAGCAGGGCCTTCTGAGATTTCTGGTCTGTAGCAACTTCTAAATCACCACAGTGCTTCCCCCATGCTTGCTTAACCTCATTTTTCAATCATTGCAGGAGTCCAAGTAAAGCAATGTGGCTTTTTATGTGCTTTTTATTAAGCAGTGACTAAAGGAAGAATATAGCTCGTTCAGCATGTACCTCAGAAGATGTGAACATTCAGCCTGCTTGTCAGTTAGCTGCTCATGCATGCAGAGAATATCTTATATTCACTATGAACGCTTTTGTTATATTAAAAAAAAAAAAAAAAGCACCATGTGTGTGCAAAATGTTCTTCTCAAAGACACATCATTTGGCCAAATCTGAGCTCATTTTCATCAGGGTTTCTCAGGGAGGCCTGCCACCCTTGCCAAGTGGGATCTGCCTGGTACCCAGCTCTTGTAAACTGTCTATAAAACCTCTCAAAAATTCAAGATTATTTTAAGCACCAGGAACAGTGCATTCTTTCTTCCTCAAACACAGCAGGAATTCATGTTTACAGTTTGAATTGTGTTTGCTCTAGCTTTCCAGAAAAGTTCAGTTTGGGGGAAAATAACAAGAAGTGCTAATACAGGAAAGATACAATTTAAATGCTCTTGTGATCTTCACTCTGGGTGCCGGTAACATTTCAGCTGCAATTACAGTTGCATCTTTCCCTATCCGTTGTATAAAATCATCAAGGCAAAGCACCGAGCTGTTTTGCAGTGATTAATACGCCTTTTGAGCATGCTACCCTGTCCCAAATCACAAAGGACACACTGCTAGTGCCACAAACCCTTTTGCAACAGCAAATTAATTCCAACTCTCCATGGGCCTAGGACAGCGGGATGGAGATATCTGCCCATCTCAGCACAGCCAGGTCGTGTGCCGGAGCTTGCGATGCTTCACCTCACTGACTCGTCAGGGGATGCTTCACCCCACCAACTTCACGCTAAAGATGACACATAGACAGGTAGGCACTCACCACGCTTCCTTTGTCCAGGTTTTAGATGAGTCGTTTCCATGGAAATGGGTTGCTTCTGTTTATTCACGCCTGTATGCTGCTGGAAATCCTTATTTCACTGGCATTTCTTTCTGGGAATGGCTGAAGTAGGCATCTTGAAGCTTCCCGGTCCCTTACCTTTCTCCTGTAATTTTAAATACAAAAAGTTTAGAAAGATCCACCATTGATCCACAGAGACAATTTGCAATGCAGGTGTAGATTGAATGAAAAACAGCAAGCAGCGTTACAAACACATGCTGCTGATTTTAGTAGTACCATATATGTGGTCAGCAGAGCAGGTTAAACATTTTTGTCTGCTGCTTTTTTTGCTTAAAAAGCCCTCTTAAGAGCTTAAGAGAAATATTTCAGGAGTGTTTTAACTTTTTTATCCAAAACCTAAAAATTTATCTTAAAAAAAAAATAAAATGGAGGGATGTCAGCTTTCTCATTTTCCCTTTTTCTTTCTTATTTCCCCTAACAGAATCAAAAGCAATCTTTGGAAAGCTGCTATGAAAGAGGGGAAAAATTTCCATTGGAAAATATGGCAAGAATCAAGGTATTTTCAACCATATCTCTTCACTAGTGGTGTAAGGCATCTGAGTACAGCAGTGGCAGGCATACCCCTGTGTGTCTAGCAGAAACAGAAGTAGTTATAAAACATACAGCACAGGTAAAAAAGAAACCAGAGAAAAGTATATTACCTCTCCCTTACTTCTTTAATATCTGTCTTATCACTGTGTGTAATTTCTTAATAGTGGTGAAATAATACAGGGTGTTTCAAAAAGATGGACTCAGTTTCGAAGATGGATCCAATTTCAAACCAGTGTATTTCACAATGGTAACATGTTACAAGCACACAAAAATTTATGAATGGTCTAATGAGTTATCAAGCAACCTTTTTATAAATGCTCTATGTTCCCTTATTCATGAGCAGTTCATGGTTGCAGAGATAAAGTGACTTCAAATTGGATCCATCTTTCTGAAACACCCTGTAATAATGAATTTCTACATTTCTAGTTTAATCTGGGGAATCTCTTAGAGGAAACTAGTGAGCTGGGTGTAATGACACTTTTGGGAAGAAGACAGGTGTTGTCTTCATTTTACACATGATAAAAATGATAGATGAAGTGTTCTAATGATGAAAGGGCAAAAAATCGGCTTCCTCCTTCACTGAGGAGGTCTGGCATCAGGCATCTCAACTCAGCTAAGGTAATTCTGTTATACACAAGGGACCTGCATTTGAGGAAGAAATATTATGCCTGCTTGCTGGACCTCCCCTCATAGATCTCCCTGGACCAGTTAACAAACTGAGCAAATTCGTAATTTGGGGGGCCACAGCTGTCCACAACTGCAGCTCCTTGACACAGTGATGTGAGATGGCATGCAGGCTTTGTCATGAAACACAGGGACTGGGGAATCTACGTGCTTCCAGTCAAATGAGCATATTTGTTCCAGAATAAGAGAGGTGGTGTAATGACACATCGTAGCAAAAAAAATAGTACATTGCAATTACGCTCTGATGCTCCCACCACAGCCATTATGTACTTGTATTATCTTCACTGTCTCCCTCAATTGCATCAATTAAAGCTGTACATTCAATTTTGGGGTGTAATTTTCTTGGTTTGGCAAAGTAAAATGATGCTTTTACCTTCCTTACATTACGTAGGTCTTCGCATCTTTCTTAGACTATTTTTGAAGCTGGTTCGAGTGACATTGTGCTCTTTTGCTTACTTGTGTTTGTACTGCCTGCTTTTATCAGATATAGTTGTTTTTGTTATTATTGCTCAGACTTTGTCCATGTTACAGCCATATTAATTTTGACTGTATACTGAACACTGCTTTCTCCATGCCATGATCAAGCCCTTGATATTAATACTGGTGCGGCTGAAGGCTCATGTGTGATTCAGCTATGATTTCTCTTTAACGGGTACTTCACGGCCCTGTCTCCGCTGCCGTTCTGTGGAGATTTCTTCAGCCACATTTGAGTATCCCCAGAATAAAAGTGGAATTGTTTTGCTGAGAGCAGTGTTTGAATACACGCTGTGAATTTATCAGCTCTCCTGTGCCAAACTGCTTGAGGTAAAACCAATCCCGCGTGTGCAGGATAAACATTCCCCATTGACATGGTAAGTTAGCAAGCCTGCTGAGTTATCCTGGGCTACAGACTATACAGTCATTATCTTCCCTAGCACTGAAGATGGAGATCTGGGGTAGACATTTGGCACCGTATCATCAGCCTTCACAAATCTGCCATCAGTCTGTGAAACAGTCAATTTTTACACCACAAAAAGCAAATGGAAAAATATCCTCAAAAAAATCGACCTGGACACCTCTCTGTTTGGGGAAGAAAGGATGCAAAGCTTTGCATTCTTCAGCAGCATGCGGACAAAGAGGTTTCCACATTCATAAATCAAAACTGCAGTATTCGTAGCATTTGCTTGACTCCTTTAGCCATCATTATAACAAATGACCATCCAATCAATACTAAAGAGCAAGAATTGTCAGCTCAGCTACAGAACCTCTTTCTATCCCACAGATTAAAATGGTTTGTTCTTCAATGACTCCTTTGTACTAAGGATTTGAGATTTGCTAGAGAAGCTGTTTTGGGCCATGGGGATGCTGTGGAGCGGCTGCTGGGATGCTGAGCCCCAGTTCTGCTTTTGATTACACAGGAACCGATGTCAGAGGTGAACAGCTCCTCCTGTCTTCACAGAATCACAGAAGGGACCTACCAAGCTCATCCAGTCCAACCCCCTGCCATGAGCAGAACATCTTCACCCAGATCAGGTTGCTCAGAGCCCTGTCCAGCCTGGCCTGGGATGTCTCCAGGGATGCGGCATCCACCACCTCTCTGGGGAATCTGGGCTGGTGTTTCACCACCCTCAGTGTAAACAATTTCTTCCTCATGTCTGGCCTGAATCTCCCCTCCTTTAGTTTAAAACCACCACTCCCTGTTGTACCTCAACAGGCTCTGCTAAAAAGTCTGCTCTTGCTACACTTTGTGCCCTGATAAACTTCTACTTGTTCAAGCATGCCGAAGACAGAAACATAAGCAGCAAACTGGCTTTGTTAGATGTAGCACCGATTTCCCTGGGGGAAGCTGTCTGCAGATCATTAAGTTCATTTTATGTACCTGAACTGTAACTTGCACTTCCAAACCTCACTGAAAATGCAGTGCCTTCTCTCTGTGTTTCTATTTTATTAATTCATTAACATTCACAACAACTTTTAAAGTTAGAATATGAAAGGAAAAATTAAAATATTCTTCATCCCAACACTTTTTTTTTTAATTGTGATTTTCAGATTTAGTCAACAACAAAAGAGTAAAGGCATGAATGTGTGAAAAAAAAACCAAAAACAAACAAACAAACAAATAAACAAAAAAAAAACAACTTAGTGAAGCTCCCTGCCAGGATTTGGAAAGAAAGAGCCCTTTTTTGCCTTTCTCTGCTCTCTGATTTATCCTTAGCACTGATGTGACAAACCTGCCCAGATTGCCTAATTTTTTTGTAGGGCAGACTGAGAGAAGGACGTGTGCATTTTATTCTCCCCATGGGTAAAACCAAAGACCTGCTGCAGTTAAAGACCATTTTGCCATTGGCTTCAGGGATATCAGCATTAAGATACTCCTGCTCCTAGATGTCAGCAAAGAGAAGAGTGGGAGACCAGTAGCTCAGGAAAGAGCAGAATTTACATCTGATGTTTGAGACCCCTCATAGCCTTACCATAGGCTTATGAGCAATCTGAGCAAACTGAAAATGGACCATTTAAAATGTTGCTCTTAGCAGACATTATTTACTGTCGTCTGACAAGATGAATCCAAAGTATAAATCAAAGTTTGGAGCACAAATCTTGTTAGTTGCCATGTTAGTAAATCAGCTCACCTAAATCATCTTGAGCTTTTGACAATGATGCAGCCTTCTGGATTGAAAATTCAGCTCCTGTGTGTGCAGTGAACTTGAGCTGCTGACATTTCAAAGGATTGAGATCCTATTTCTGATGGTTCCATTTATACTCAACTCAAAACTATCTCAAGCAGCACTGAACAGAATACAAACAGCTGATCTTCAGCTCTGTCTCCTCTGACTAAGCAGAGTAAGTTAGTATACATTTTCCAACAGAAAACAACAAGCAAACACAGGAACGTGGGAAGAAGAATGTTCCTGGGAACTGCTTTTTGTTTGTTTTAACATTCCCATTTGGAAGGAAAATCTGATGTTTTCAATCCATATCTCCAAGTTGGTCCCCACAATAAAAAACCTGTGTTAGAGAGATGAGATTTCTGTTTTTCTCCAAAGGTCTGGCATTGTTTGGCAATAAATTGTACTCTATACAGCTCCAATTACTAGCCTGCTCAGATCTGACAGCCCTTAATTATTCGAGAGGTGATCTGCTAAAATCTACATCTGGAAACTATGTCACTTTTTTGCTGTTGGCATTGGAAAATCTGACTTAATGTTAAACACATACTCTTAAATGCAAAGCTTTGAGAGAAATTAGTACAATTGAGCACTTCTTTTACAGATTAAATTTTAAAATATATTGCACATGCCCTTTGTTTAATAGTTACAACACTTCACTACATTTCAGTGTGCTGTATTCTCTCTATATACCTACAGGTCGATTTTGTTTCCCCCACAGATCTGATGCTTGCTCTTACAGAATCACAGAAACACAGAATGTTAGGGATTGGAAGTGACCTCAAAAGATCATGTAGTCCAATCCCCCTGACAGAGCAGGAACACCTAGATGAGGTTACACAGGAAGGTGTCCAGGCGGGTTTTGAATGTCTCCAGAGTAGGAGACTCCACAACTCCCCTGGGCAGCCTGTTCCAGTGCTCTGTCACCCTCACTGAGAAGAAGTTTCTTCTCAAATTTAACTGGAACCTCCTGTGTTCCAGTTTGAACCCACTAGCCCTTGTCCGACCACTGGTTGTCACTGAGAAGAGCCTGGCTCCATCCTCATGACACTCACCCTTTACATATTTGTAAACATTAATAATGTCACCCTTCAGTCTCCTCCAAGCTAAAGAGATCCAGCTCCCTCAGCCTTTCCTCATAAAAGAGATGCTCCACTCCTTAATCATCTTTGTTGCCCTGTGCTGGACTCTCTCCAGCAGTTCCCTGTCCTTCTGGAACTGAGAGGCCCAGAACTGGACACAGTATTACAGGTGTGGTCTCACCAGGGCAGAGTAGAGGGGAAGGAGAACCTTTCTCAACCTACTAACCACCCCCTTTCTAATACACCCCAGGATGCCATTGGCCTTCCTGGCCACAAGGGCACAGTGCTGGCTCATGGTCATCCTGCTGTCCACCAGGACCCCCAGGTCCCTTTCCCCTACACTGCTCTCTAACAGGTCATTCCCCAACTTATACTGGAACCTGGGGTTGTTCCTGCCCAGATGCAAGACTCTACACTTGCCCTTGTTCTATTTCATTAAATGTTTCCCTGCGCAACTCTCCAGCCTGTCCAGGTCTCGCTGGATGGCAGCACAGCCTTCTGGCATGTCAGCCACTCCTCCCAGCTTGGTGTCATCAGCAAACTGCTGATAGTGCACTCTATTCCCTAATCCAAATCACTGATGAATATATTGAATAATATCGGCCCCAGTACTGACCCCTGAGGTACTCCATTAGATACAGGCCTCCAACTGGACTCTGCCCCATTGACCACGACCCTCTGGCTTCTTTCCTTCAGCCAGTTCACAGTCCACCTCACTACCCGATCGTCCAGACCACACTTCCTCAGTTTAGGTATAAGGATGCTGTGGGAAATTGTGTCAAATGCTTTACTGAAGTCAAGGTAGACCACATCCACCGCTCTGCCATCATCTGTCCACCTCGTTATGTCCTCATCAAAGTCTATGAGGTTGGTTAAGCATGACTTCCCCTTGGTGAAGCCATGTTGACTGCCCCTAATGACCCTCTTATCCTTCATATGCCTTGAGATGGCACCAAGCATAAGTTGTTCCATCACTTTCCTAGGGATGGAGGTGAGGCTGACCGATCTATAATTATCCGGGTCCTCCTTCTTGCCCTTTTTGAAGACTGGAGTAACATTTGCTTTCCTCCAGTCCTCAGGCACCTCTCCCATTTCCCAAGACTTGGCAAAGATGATGGAGAGTGGTCTAGCAATGACCTCAGCCAGCTCCCTCAGCACCTGCAGGTGCATCCCATCCAGACCCATAGATTTTTCGCTGTCCAGATTGCCTAATTGCTCCCTAACCCAGTTCTCATCAACTAAGGAGGCAAACTCCTCCATTGTCCTGACTTCCTCTGGGGCCTCAGGGGTACGGGGCTCCTCAGGACACCCTCTGGCAGTGTAGACAGAGACAAAGAAGGCATTCAATAATTATGCCTTCTCTTTATCTTCTGTCACCAGGGCACCCACCTCATTCATTCGTGGGTCTACATTGCCTCTGATGTTAGTTTTATCTGCCACATATTTGGAGAAGCTCTTTCTGTTGTCCTTGACCCCTCTTGCCAGGTTTAATTCTAAAGAGGCCTTAGCTTTCCTAGTTGCCTCCCTACACTCTCTGACAACAGTCTTATATTCTTGCCAAGTGGCTAGCCCCGCATTCCATGATCTGTAAACTCTCCTCTTCCACTTGAGCTTACCCAGCAGTTCCCTGTTTACCCACGCAGGTCTCCTGGCTCCCTTCCTTGACTTCCTACATGTCAGGATGCTCTGATCTTGAGCCTGGTAGAAGCAGCTCCTGAATGCTAACCAACTATCTTGGGCCCTTTTACCTTCAAGCAGCTTTGCCTATGGGATTTCCCCTAGCAATTGTTTGAAAAGGCCAAAGTTTGCCCTGCTGAAGTCCAGGGTTGTGATTCTGCTTGCTACTCTGTTCCTGCCACACAAGATCCTGAACTCTACCATCTCATGGTCGCTGCAGACAAGGCAGCCCTCGACCTTTATTGCTTCAACCAGACCCTCCTTTTTAGTGAGGATGAGATCCAGCAATGCACCTCTCCTAGTCAACTCCTCCACCATTTGCATCAGAAAATTGTAATCAAGGCACTGGAAGAACCTCCTGGACTGTGGCTGACTGGCTGAGTAGTCCTTCCAGCAAACATCAGGGAAGTTAAAATCCCCCACGACAACCTGGGCCTGTGACTGTGAAGCTGCTCTCAGCTGTCTGTAGAAGGCCTCATCAACTTCCTCACCCTGATCTGGTGGTCTGTAATAGACACTCACAACAGTATCACCCTTGCCAGCCTGCCCGTTAATTCTCACCCATAGACTCTTAACTTGCTCATCATCCGTGCCTGGTCCTTTCAGCACAGCTGTAACAGAGCGGTACTCTCCAGGATACAGAGCCTGGCTGGTTTGTCATTGCTGAAGTTTCTGATAAATGTGAATGATCATTTTTGCATCTTTTGCAAGGCTTGTCAAGATGCTTACTCTTCAAGTAGTCTTCGGGAAAGGAAAAGGGATTTCTGTTACTGTTCTTTTTGCACATAGCCAGGAATGTTGCAGAACTAGTACCTTTTTGCTTTAGTGAATAAAGATTTGACCTCGGCAAGTCTAAGCTACTAGCTGAGCCAATAATTAATAGATTTGAGGCCTAACAAAATTTTCTCGAAATAATTAAACTTATTTTTGTAAATAAACTCTGCAGAAAGTCAGATACCAACCTCAGCTAAGTACTGTTCAAAGCATGTGGAATAAAATTTTCCAGACCATTTGCATTCTGTTTTTTTTTTTTTTAAAGGGTAGACAGCTGGAATACGTTCCTGGCATACCTGCCAATGGCATGGTTGGCAACCACAAGGAGATGCCTTCAGACTGCAAGTTTTTTCTCCATGCTTAGACTGGTAAAGAAGTCTAATAAGTTTAGGAAATATATTTCTGCCTCAGCTTAATTAGACTGGCATTTTATAACAGCTTGTTATAATAAATCATCTGTTGCTTTGATTAGAATCCATACACATGGCATAAGGTAGAGTCTGTACAAAACCTGCATTGTTATAGATACACAAGGGTGTGCTTGGAGACCTCCCATCCCACAGACCTGCAGTTTCCAAAGGTGCAAGGTGCAAACATCACTTAAAAATGGCGTCACTTCCACCCATGGGCAAGCTCTGTGCTGCTTTTCTTCAAGGTGCTCTGCAGCAGGCAGAAAGGCTCATGTAGATGCTTTTTAAATCAGTAAGGTCTCAAGTACAGCACTGCTTATTGCTCACTGGTCTGCTAAGTTGCACTTTTTCTTCTTTTGGTTTATACATCTGGTTTTACATATTGTGTAAACCCATCAAGAGTAGATCAGTTACACATCAGGACAGAACCAAGCAACCAAGTTGTGTGCAGCAATTAGAGCAATTATGTTAAAAAGCATCAACTTCTGCCCTTGCTAACTGAAACTAAGCAGAACAGGTATGTTATTTTTAATGTTCAAGTTCTATTTCACATTAATTCCTACAGGCAGTTTTGCTAACAGCAAACAAACAAAAAAAAAAGCCAGCCCTAGAAAAAGTTATATTGAATTAAAAGATGAAAGAGCTCTCTTGGAAAAATGTAAAGTTTGGGTCTCTCCTTATTTTCCTTCAGGGCATGCTGGGTTCATATTTTCAAATTTGTCCTCAGATGTAGTTTAAGCAAAAGCTATTGTCTTTATATAAAACCACGTGTTGCCAGGAACTGAATTTTAAAGTAAAATTACACATATTGTAAAATAATAACTGCAAAAAACTGACATCAAAGTGTCAGAGGCAGTATCTGACCTTAGTTCCAACGTGCAAAACACATTCTCCTTGCAGCAGTCAAGCAGTGGTGGCCAAGAGACAAACCAGGGCTCTGTCACGTTTCCTGGGCACTTCCCACATTTGGGTGAGGTATTAGATACTAAAAATATCTAAATGTGTCTAATTAACAGTGACTATGTTACCTTTCAACCATTGCTTCATACACTTGTTTACAAACGGCAAGTTTTCAAGGAAGATTTGGTGCTCCCACCGCCTTTCTTGCCCTCTTCTGAATCTTGGTGAAATGCTGACATGGAACCTGTTTCCATAGCAACAATTTGATGTCATCGTCATGGATTTGTGACTTCACCACAGTCTCCAGCTGAATGCAGATTTGGGTCGTGAGGACATTTATTAATGGCCAGGTTTGTGAAACAACAGCAGACAGGCAGATGTGCAGAAAACCAAATTAACTTCATTCAGACCTATACTATTCTTTGGAGGTTTGTTGTGGTGAGATTTTTTTTATTTTTTCTTAATAAAAATAAAGAGTTAAATCTGTATTTCATTAATTGAACACTCTCTGCCAGTTTCACACTCAGCAGACAGCAAAATCAGCTAATTATTTCACTGAAAAACATTGGTTAACCTTTTTGTGAAGGGCTGTATTTCCATGGTTCTTCCCTTGTTGCCGTCCTAAATAGGTGTCAGATTAGTTTCTCTCTAGTCCCTAGTCAGCTTCATCGAAAATATTGCAAATGCCTGCAAACAGTTTGTTCCTAACTCCTTCTGAGATCCTTTTCTGTCAAGTTCTGGAGCTATCTGAAGTTTTTTTTGACTGATTTAATTACTTCCTGATTCTTTGGTACCTTCCTCACTTGTTGGCTATTTTTCTCCTCCTCTGTGTGCACCACAGTAGCAAGCACAAACGCAAGGAAGTTATTGAGATTCCTGGTTTGGTATGCTTGCCCTATCTTTCAAAGCCTACAGTGTTCCCTCAGTGCGATTACTACTTATATGACTGCAAAAGCTTTTATTTGTCTTCACAGCTTGTGCAGTCCCGGCTTCATTTTCACAAGCGGTTTTTTGTACCTTCTGTTCCCTGATTGATACAAGGTTAGTGGTTCACCTACAAGGTTAGTGTCTTCATACAAACTTCTTTTTTTTTTATCAGTCCTTGCATTTCCCTGATCACCTATGTTTGTTGCTTACTACGCCTAGTAAAAGTTTATTCCTTAATGTGATTTTGTTGCACTGGGGTCTTGGAGAGCTGCTTCTCAGTGCTCAGCTCTCCTTTCCTCTGCTTTACTCCTCTTTTCTCCGGCAGCTGATTTTTAGCAGTACAAACTTTTCTGACGGATATTACTGGTTGAATTGGACACTGGATTTTTATTTTGGGGATTCTCTCACTCTTCATTGCTGGCAAGCACAGCCTAACACGTGGAGCATCTCCCTTATGAAGAAAGGCTGAGGGAGCTGGGGCTCTTTAGTTTGGAGAAGAGGAGACTGAGGGGTGACCTTATTAATGTTTATAAATATATAAAGGGTGAGTGCCATGAGGATGGAGTCAGGCTCTTCTCAGTGGCAAACAATGATAGGACAAGGGGCAATGGGATCAAGCTGGAACACAAGAGGTTCCACTTAAATTTGAGAAAGAACTTCTTCTCAGTGAGGGTAACAGAGCACTGGAACAGGCTACCCAGGGAGGTTGTGGAGTCTCCTTCCCTGGAGACATTCAAAGCCCGCCTGGACACATTCCTGTGCGACCTCACCTAGGCGTTCCTGCTCCAGCAGGGGGATTGGACTAGATGATCTTTTGAGGTCCCTTCCAATCCCAAACATACTGTGATACTGTGTGATACTGTGAATTCTCATGAAGTTAAATAAGTGTTTGGTTCCAGTGGTGCCTGTCCAGTAAAATATGAGCCTGATGCCCTCTTGCTTGTAGTTGCATATCCACATTGAATTAAGTGGTTTTTGCAAACAAAACCAAACAAAATATGGTCTTGATTAAAGAGAGACAGCAGAGTGCTGTTTCCCACCCTCCCGCAAGTCCTCCTTCTCAGCCAACAGCACTTCATGCTCCAAAGTGCCAGAGACATTGCAAAGTCCAGTTTTACGCCTTTCCTCCTGCACTGTTTAGGCAGCATATGTACAGTTGCCTGGGATCCCAAATTCTTCCTGGGGTGAAGGGGAAAGCCATTAGAAAACAAGATCACCAACTGTGCCTTTGTTGCTTTTTCCATGCAAGAGATGGAACCTGACACACCAATGTGATGTTCACAGAGTTCACTTTATTGTCAGACCGGGCTAGCTTTCACAGTATCACAGTATGTTTGGGATTGGAAGGGACCTCAAAAGATCATCTAGTCCAAAAGCTGCCCTGTCCACGCGCCTTGCAACAATGTGATTGGTAACTCGTGCTATACAATGACGTGTTAGGCTGCAGGTACTGTCCACGCGCTCTGCACGCGTGTGTCCAGCGATTGCTCACTCATTGTTACCTTCTAATGGGCTCCTTTCGTTTCTTTTGTCTCTGGCTTCACCTTTCAGCCAGGCATGCATTTACTGGTTTTCATGCTTCATGTCCACATTTAAAGAAAGCTATTGCATAAGAATGGTGAAAGATGATTGAACACTTGTGACCAGTTTAGAGGTTAAAGAACTCTATTGCAGATTGCCCTTTTTCAAAGCCCAGTAAAGTAAGGCAATATTCCTAATATCTTCTTTTTGACAAACAAAACAATTTTAAAAAATGATCCATACTAAGTTGTAATCCAAGAGATGCTCTGATCTTAAATCCTCTCATTAGTGGCTTGTCAATCATAAGCTACACATCATAAAAGATGTGTAGATGAGGTTCTTAGGGACATGGTTTCATGCCAGGGTTGGGTTAACAGTTGGACTCAGTCTTGAGGGTCTCTTCCAACTAAAATGATTCTGTGATTCTATGATTGGTGAGTCAGTGCTAAGTCTAAGCCACTTGGCTCTGTACTTTTTCTGTGTGGTACCCACTTCTGCTGGAAAGAGTGTTTAGGAATGGTGACTCCAACCTCTAGCTGTAGGCAGATGCAAGCTGTACTCTCTGTGTGAATAATCCGACCTAGCAACTGGAATGTTTTTTCAATTAGGTGGACTTCAAGTTTCGTGTCTGGGCAGTTCATTTTTGATTTACTTTGAATCCACAGACAAATTGATCTATGAACAACCATTGCTTTCACAGAGGGATTTGATTTGAGGAATTATGGGCTAGATTCGTCATACTGATGACAGGTAGATTTTCATACTAGATTTTATTAATGGCATGTTCTTTGCTTGTTAACATTCAAAGGAGATCAATCACAAGGTGTTCTGCTGTTATTGAGTTTCTCAGGAAAAAGGACACCGTATGTGGAGACAGGAGTACAGGTCAGTGTGTACCAGCCTCAGAGAAATACAATACCTTTACTAGACGATAACAATTGGAAATGGGTCCAAATTTCAGTCCCTACGAGATCACTGATCTCTTGGAAAATTCTACGTGAACTGAAATGCATTATCCTCAGTGCATTTTTTCTCACAATGCCTTGATTACCCACTGCCCTCAATTAAGGGAAGAAATGTAGAATTTGTGCAAAGCTGTGAAGGGAATATGCATTCATCAAGCGGTCCTGGTGACCAGCCCTGTGCTCATGTTATTAACCCCTGGTGCTTTTCTCCATTTACAGACTCACCCAAATGAACTCTCTGGTCTTAGCAGCCCAGTATCCTACTTATTCTCTGGAAAAATCAGCTGTCACTTCTTCAGGCATGCACCATTTAACTCCTTGAACCTGTGCCACAGTAATCAGTATGAGATGGGCAAATCATATTACCTTTAAGTAACCCTTTTATAAAGGCTGTGCTGTGCGTTTTCAAGATTTTTGACATTTGATGCTGTGGTTTAAAAAGTTTCATTCTCTTTGAAATTAGCTGATTGAATGAGCTGTACGGAGCTCTGTTCAGCTACGGATGGATGGTGAGCACTTAAGTGCTGGAAGACTATTTTGTGTAAGACTGCTGAAATAGCCATCGAGTATTTTCCAGTTCTGTTCACTTTGGGTGCAACTCCCTAACACAAGAAGCCAAAGCTTTATTTCTCTGATCCAGCCAGTCCTGTTCTTAGGAGCTTGCAAAGAGCTGAAATGGTCAATTTGCTGTTTGTGGCCACTTCAGAGCGTGGAATCAGCTTAAGAGCTTCAACCTCCCACCAAGGCAGAAGAGCACAGAAGGCACAGGACACCAGGACAGTGGCAGAATGGACACAGGAGCCTGATGAATGCATCGTCCTGGCTTCAGTGTCAGTAAGTTTCTTAGCAACAGAAATGCCCTTTTTTTTTTTTTTTTTTTTTTTTAGTGGGTGGTGGCAAAAAATAGGATGTGTCAAAGACTGGACTAGTTATGCTGTGCAGCATTCTCTTAATGGTGCCGTTGGTTCCCTTTTTCTCCTTTTTGAAGAGAAAAGACAGCGTTTTTTCCCATCAGATGACTTGCTTCTACTGAGGCTGATATTTTTTGACTTGTCCATTGATTCCCATTGAGGTAAAAGTTTTTTCTCACACTGCTTGGGAACTGTATGCCTATTTTGAGGGCACAAGTTTTCTATAGATATATAGTAGCTGGAAAGAATGCACCTTCCAAGGGTCAGGTTTTAAAACTAGAGTGCTGTTGAAATTTCAGGCTCAGTGAACTTCCCTAAACTACCATTTATCAGGTGACAGCCGTAATTTTTAAGATTGCTTTTTCCTACTTATTTTTATTTTTTTGTGCTAAACAACATGTTTACAATTTCTATTTCTCTTTAGAGATGTTCGTATTTATAACGTATGCAGCTGATTTAACATCCGGCTTCAATAGAAGTTGATATGTATATTAGTCTTACCTACATCTATTACACAGTATCACAGTATGTTTGGGATTGGAAGGGACCTCAAAAGATCATCTAGTCCAATCCCCCTGCTGGAGCAGGAACGCCTAGGTGAGGTCGCACAGGAATGTGTCCAGGCGGGCTTTGAATGTCTCCAGGGAAGGAGACTCCACAACCTCCCTGGGTAGCCTGTTCCAGTGCTCTGTTACCCGCACTGAGAATAAGTTCTTTCTCAAATTTAAGTGGAACCTCTTGTGTTCCAGCTTGATCCCATTGCCCCTTGTCCTATCATTGTTTGCCACTGAGAAGAGCCTGACTCCATCCTCGTGGCACTCGCCCTTTATATATTTATAAACATTAATAAGGTCACCCCTCAGTCTCCTCTTCTCCAAACTAAAGAGCCCCAGCTCCCTCAGCCTTTCTTCATAAGGGAGATGCTCCACTCCCTTAATCATCTTTGTTGCCCTACGCTGGACCCTCTCCAGCAGTTCCCTGTCCTTCTTGAACTGAGGGGCCCAGAACTGGACACAATATTCCAGATGGGGTCTCACCAGGGCGGAGTAGAGGGGAAGGAGGACCTCTCTCGATCTACTGACCACCCCCCTTGTAATACACCCAAGGATGCCATTAGCCTTCCTGGCCACAAGGGCACAGTGCTGGCTCATGGTCATCCTGTTGTCCACCAGGACCCCCAGGTCTCTTTCCCCTACACTGCTCTCTAATAGGTCATTCCCCAACCTATACTGGAACCTGGGGTTGTTCCTGCCCAGGTGCAGGACTCTACACTTTCCCTTGTTAAATTCCATCAGGTTATCCCCCGCGCAACTCTCCAGCCTGTCCAGGTCCCGCTGGATGGCAGCACAGCCTTCTGGCGTGTCAGCCACTCCTCCCAGCTTGGTGTCATCAGCAAACTTGCTGATGGTACACTCAATTCCCTTGTCTAAATCATTAATGAATATATTGAATAATATTGGCCCCAGTACTGACCCCTGAGGCACTCCACTAGATACTGGCCTCCAACTGGACTCCGCACCATTGACCACCACTCTCTGGCTTCTCTCTTTAAGCCAGTTTGCAACCCACCTCACTACTCTATTGTCTAGACCACACCTCCTCAATTTAGCTGTGAGGATGCTGTGAGGGACTGTGTCAAAGGCTTTACTGAAGTCAAGGTAGACCACATCCACCGCTCTGCCATCATCCATCCACCTTGTTACATTCTCATAAAAGGCTATGAGGTTGGTCAAGCATGACTTACCCTTGGTAAAGCCATGCTGACTGCCCCTAATGACCCTCTTATCCCTGATGTGCCTTGAGATGACACCAAGGATAAGCTGTTCCATTACTTTCCCAGGGACAGAGGTGAGGCTGACCGGTCTATAATTACCCGGGTCCTCCTTCTTGCCCTTTTTAAAGACTGGAGTGACATTTGCTTTCCTCCAATCCTCGGGCACCTCTCCCGTTTCCCAAGACTTGGCAAAAATGATGGATAGAGGTCTAGCAATGACTTCAGCCAGCTCCCTCAGCACCCGCGGATGCATCCCATCTGGACCCATGGATTTATGGACGTCCAGACTATTTAATTGTTCCCTAACCCAGTCCTCATCGACTAAAGCAAACTCCTCCATTAACCTGGCTTCATCCGGGGTCTCAGGGGTACAGGGCTCCCCAGGACAGCCTCCAGCGGAGTAGACAGAGACAAAGAAGGCATTCAGCAATTCTGCCTTCTCTGTGTCTTCTGCCACCAGGGCACCTACCTCATTCATCAGTGGGCCTACATTGCCTCTGGTATTAGTTTTATCTGCTATGTATTTGAAAAAGTTCTTCTTGCTGTCCTTGACCCCTCTCGCCAGCTGTAATTCTAAGGAGGCCTTGGCTACCCTAGCTGCCCTCCTGCATCCTCTAACAGCAGCCTTATATTCCTCCCAAGTGGCCAGTCCCTGCTTCCATGACCTGTAAACTCACCTTTTCTGCTTGAGCATACCCAACAGATCCCTATTCAACCACCCAGGCCTTCTGGCTCCCTTCCTCGACTTCCTACGTGTGGGGATGCTCTGATCCTGAGCATGGAAGAAGCAATCTCTGAATGCAATCCAGCTCTCTTGGGCCCCTTTTCCTTCAAGCAGTCTCGCCCATGGGATTTCCCCCAGCAATTGCTTGAAAAGGCCGAAATTAGCCCTGCCAAAGTCCAGGGTTGCAATTCTACTTGCTATTCTGTTCCTGCCACACGAGATGCTGAACTCCACCATCTCGTGGTCACTGCAACCCAGACAGCCCTCAACTTTTACTGCTTCGACCAGACCCTCTTTGTTAGTGAGGATGAGATCCAGCAGTGCACCTCTCCTGGTCGGCTCCTCCACCATCTGCATGAGGAAGTTATCATCAATGCACTGGAGGAACCTCCTGGACTGTGGCTGGCTGGCTGAATGGTCCTTCCAGCAAACATCAGGGAAGTTAAAATCACCCACAACAACCAGGGCCTGTGACTCTGAGGCCACTCTCAGCTGTGCATAGAAGGCCTCATCAACTTCCTCAGTCTGATCTGGTGGCCTGTAATAGACACCTACAACAGTATCACCCCTGCCAGCCTGTCCCTTGATCCTGACCCATACACTCTCAACTCGTTCCTCATCCGCTCCTGGGCAGAATTTAGTACATTGCAGTTGCTCTCTCACATAGAGAGCAACTCCACCGCCACGCCTGGCTGGCCTGTCTTTCCTGAAAAGGGCGTAGCCATCCATGACCACATTCCAGTCATGTGAACTGTCCCACCACGTTTCTGTAATTGCCACCAGATCATAATCTCCCGACCGAACATAGGATTCTAACTCCTCCTGCTTATTCCCCATGCTGCGCGCATTGGTGTACAGGCATTTCAGGGAGCGAGCAGAGCACACCAATTTCTCCCTAGGGGCACAGGAGGCCACCCGGTCCTCCTGTTTTAGAATGCTGCCCCACTGGGGCAAGCCCAACTACAACCCCATCCTTCTTCGAGCCTAGTTTAAAGCTCTCCAAATGAGCCCAGCTAATTCCTGCCCCAGCATCCTTTTGCCTCTGCGAGATAAGCCTTTCCTGAATAACACTGTCCGGACTGGAGTCTTATAAAACCAGCCATTATCAAAAAAACCAAAGCCCTGCCTGTAGCACCAGTCTTGGAGCCAACCATTTAGAGATTGAATTTTCCCATTCCACCCCACATCGTCACTTGAAGAGGGAAGGAGTGAAGAGAAGATCACTTGAGCCCCTGAATCTTTCACCATCCTTCCCAAGACCTTGAAGTCATTCTTCATTCCCCTCAGACTATGGGAAGCAACTTCCTCCCCATCTGTCTGGAAGACCAGCAGCGGGTAGTAGTCTGTCGGGTGCACCAGTCTGGGGAGCTCTCTAGCAATATCCTTGATCCGGGCTCCAGGTAGACTACAGACTTCCCTAAGATGAGGGTCAACCCTGCATACTGGCCCTCTGTTCCTTTCAGAACGGAATTTCCTGTTACAATCACCCTTCTATCTTTCTTATCAGAGGTAGTCTTCAGTTGTGTAGTCAACCGCCTCTTCCTATGTGATCTTGTAAGCAGGCTTGGCACCACCTCCTCACCTACCTCTTCTTCAAGATCCAGGGCCTCAAACCTATTATGGAGGGGCACCTGGGGAGGCAAATCAGGCAGGGAGGGGGGCTGCCCGTGATGCCGAACTGGAATAAGCTTCCAACCCTCATCTTCTTTTAGGTCATTTACCTCTGCCCGACAGCGACAAGGGTGGGGCTGTCTCAGGACCTCCGCCTCTGTCCGGGAGGGCAGGAGGTCCATCTCCTTTTCGGGGGTACCTCCCTGGGGCCTTTCCGACCGGCACGTAAGGGTGTTACTCCACCAGTCGATCTCCCTTTCGCACTCCCTGATGGACCTCAGCGTCTCAACCTCCTCCTTAAGCTTCACAACCATGTCGAGCAGATCTTGCACCTGCTCACACCTCACACAAGTAGAGTGCTGGCCGCCCTCCTCCGGCAGCAGCAGGCTCTGGCACTCCTTGCAGCCGGAGACCTGAACAGCCACCGTTTGGGACAGAACCTCAGTCTGCGTTGCCACAGTCTTTTTGAGACATGCTCTCCTTCTGGAGGCAACCATGGTCATCAGCGGTCTGGGACGCTGGCAATAAGTCGGTGGGAATGACAAACAAGAAGTGCTCTCTGCACCCCGCTGCGCTAGCTGCCACACCCACTGCGCTACCTGCCACACCCGCTGCGCTAGCTAGTTGCTCCTCTCTGCACCTGGTGCTGCCCTCCCAAAGGTTTTTTCAAGGCAAGGGGAGGAGGTGTGGTCGCCGTCACCGTGGGAACGCCCCCCGCCACGTCAGCCGCCCTCTCGCAATGGCTACCGGGGCTTCAGGGGGATCAGGACCGCCGGGAGTCACGCTGTCCCTGTACGTTTCCCTCTGGGCTTTCTATCTCGGCTAAACCTCGTAGTCGACTGAACCTCGCCGGCTCTGGCTCTCGCTGCGCTGGCTCCGATCAGCTGACCAAGAAAAAAAAAAAAACAACAAAAAAACAAACAACCAAACAAAATTACCACAGCAAAGACTGCCTTTGACTGGAGTCATGTGCCTAAAGCCTTGGGAGTGCACAAGGCATGACGACTGTTCAATTTGAGTCCTTCTCCTAGGCCCACACCAACCTTGCAATATGTCATTCCATGGGTGTATTGCAGGAGCTGGGATGTGCTGAACACGGCATGTACCTTGCTCCCTATGTTCACATCTGGCTTTTAGCCAAATGATACCTCAGTATGTCTGCAAGTGGAAAACACTCAATTAGATCAATATGCATCTTAATGAGCTGCCTGCTGCACATCACCACTTGGAAAAACTCTATGCTAAACACTTGTTAAAAAATACAGTTTTACGGAATTACAGCAATATCTCCATCACTCCAATGAGTCTGCAAGTACAGTGGGGCAAGCAAATGCTTTATCTGTTTATGAAGCATCTTCTGAGTTTAAATTACGTCAGCACATGCTTCACTTAAAAGCAGAGAGGGGAGGGAAAGCTAGTAACAGGAATCCATCCCTCCTCCTCTGCATCATGACCTTCATGAACCTAAAGTCTTACTTCCATTATTATGCAGGAGTAAGCAATCATTGGAATCTCCTTTCATATCTCATTTTGAAAGACAAAATTATTGTTAATGGAAGGGAACATTAAGTTTAGCAGCAAACTCCAGACATTACAGATCACAGGTCAGCTCTGTTCTCCCTCCCCAAATCGTAAAACTGACTTAAGGATCATGAGCATTGTTATTTCCTTTTCTTAAATAGATGCTGTATTATTATTTGTCCCTTCCATTTCAAGGGATTCATTCTTTCAGTGCTATCTTGAACCACCAGGCTCCATTTTGCCAATCAAGCTGCATACTGACACCGAATTTGAAGTATTGTTCTCTTCTATTTTTGGTCTGCCATCCACAAGTTTTACATGCTTCCAGTTACTGTACAGCATGTTACTGCCTTGTCATCTCCAAAAAAATCTCCGTGTCCTTTATCTCTAAGTGGTATTATCCCATGCATGTTTTCTGAAAACAAAACAAAACAAAACAACAACAACAACAAAAACAACTGGGCAATATTTGGGTTGTTTCCTCCTTCAGCAGACTGAGAGTGAGGGATTCATATACTTATTAGGTTAATTGATCTAGGTGATTGCTTCTCCTCCTTCGAATGAGGTATTAGAGACAAGACCATTAAACAAGCGAATTACAGTGTTCTCCCTCAACTCCTTTAAATGGTTTAGGCGGCTGCTTTCACAGGCATTTGAGCAAGTTTTCATTCCAGATTTTACCACTAAATTGAAGTATTCTCCCTTGAAACCTGAAGGAATTTTGGCTTTGTTGACAAGAGCCACAGCAAAGATACAAGATCCCTTTATTTTAAATGCTAAAAGCAATAAGTTGAGATTTACCTGAATTGTTTGACTTCACGTAGCCTTAGCTTCTCATCCGTTGATGGCGTGCCTTGATCTGAGTGCCCAGACCCACAGTCTTCAAGCCAACTCATTTTACCCGGGGACAGAAGCAGCAGCAAAGGATTAACAGGGCCCTTATCTCATCCTGCTGTTAATACAACCGACAGCAAAGCCTCCTTGCCGCTTTACCAAACTTCTGTAGACCCAAGCAGAAAACACAGGCACACATGGGAAAACATGGGTATAATAATAAAGTGTCTGAATTGTACATTATTCAAACAATTAACTCAACCAGCTACTTGGTGATCTACCCTGCATGATTAAATCTCTGGAGATGCATGCTGAATCAGATTTAAAATGACAGATATGCCTAATTACAATAATTGCAAGCAGAGCATTTTATCACAGACTTTTGTGGACTATTAAATGTCTGGTTTCAGTGATAAACTAGTTAATCAGCAAAAGGGGGCTTTGGTGAAGTTGTATAAGTGACACCAGACTGGAAGAGGCTTATTGTTTGAAGTCTGCGGTTTTGCTATTGGGGATTTCTGAGGGCATTGATGAGATTTACTCTATATAATGTCACAGCAAATTTAAAGCAAGATGGCAGAAGGGTGCTCCCTATGCATTAATGTGCCCAGACTCAAACTGACTGTAGCAATATTTCTGATTTCTGATACCTGAGTTCACTGAACATCTGCACAAGCAACTTTTTGCTTATAAAGCTGTTTTCTAAAGCAAGATGCATTAAAGAATAAACCTGGCATGACCATGCAGCTGTTGAGACTCAAGATACTTACGTGGTCAAGTGGAGAAGCTGCGGCCAATTTGGGGGCTGTCAGCTTTCAGAATTACTGACGATTATGGTAGGATCTCTGAGGATCTTTGCAGAGAGGTTTGTTGAAACCCCTTGCTGTGAGCTGAGTGTCCAGATCTAACAGATTCTCCTGGAAATCTGCAACATGCTTGCCAATGAAAGAGCAAAAAATACCACCCTATGCCAGTAGGTAAGTAGCACAACATATATATCAATTCATCACAGAAAAAAAAGTCTGCAGTCAATCTAAGAAAGAGATGCATTTACATCAGACATATAAGCACTTTACATGGCATTGCTTCCTATACAGGATCTTGCTCAAATCATCTCTTTAAACCTTGAATTAGGACAGTCAGCTGAAGGACCAGGGAAGAGGTACTAATATTTTCAGAAGGACCTTTATATCATCTAGCATGCCTCCCCTTTATCCATATGCAGTTTATTTAGTAAGATTTAGTAAGCTCAGTATATTAAAGTTCTCAAATGAAAACACTAGAAATAAATATAATCTGGAATGCAACAGAGACTGTAAGTGATTCCATGCTCTCAACCTTGTAATTTTTGATATTTATAACATGGATAATAAATTGACTAATTATGTTACAATATGGATTGCCAACATCTGCAAAATTAATCAGTTTGAAATTAGGATATTCCACTTAATGTAGTCTCCATTGCTTTTTATATATATATTTTTTTTTTTTACAGATCCTAAAAATGTATTTATTTAAAGATTATTTTAATGCATTTCATTAAGCTCTCAATATAAAAACCATCTGACTTCTCTTTTTGAAAGGAAGAAAAGGTATTTTATACATCAGAGCTACAATGATGGGTCAAACTGCATTCTCCCACACAGCAAAACAAATAGCATGCAGAACTAGTCTGAAGTGAGATAAATAATCTAGAGCTTGAAGGTCAACAGCATGCCTGTGGGAGAGGAAAACATCTGCAAGAAGTATCCTTCGAAGTATAGAAATACGTATTTTCCAGAAGATCCGGTTACAGATGTTATTCACAAGTGAAGTCCCAGAACAGGGAACAGTGCTGAGTTGTGCCTCCCTAGACAGTACTAATTAATAACTCAATTGTGACTACAGAAGCAACTCTAAATGCAGGCAGAGGGTGACAAATGTGGAGTTAGGAGAAGGCAGGGGTTTCAGCCAGTGATGAACTGCAATATAAGTAGGGTGGAAGCTTGGGAGGAAAGGGACCAAGAGGAAATTGGTGCAATGAATGTCTCCAGCCTACATGTGTGAGAGAATATTACTCAACAAAAAACACTTCCCCTACCAAAAAAAAGCTGGTGGTGAATAACGTTGGTTGCAGTGATTGATCAGCCTTTTTTGATTTGTCAAAGGAATTGCTGCATTTTAATCGTACCTGGAAACATCTTAAAATTATTAGTGTTAGCATTAGCATATTTGACTTTCATTCATGAGTTGATAGGTTTTGAAACTCTATTATATCCTGGTTGCAATGTGAAGGCTGGGGAAATTAATGAAAAGAAAACAAAAGAAAAGAGGGTGAAAGAAGATGATGGCGGTGAAATAAAAAAGGTGTTGGTTTGGGCAAACCAAAAATCATTAAACCAAAAATCCAACAAAATCCAACAAAAACAATGGAGAATATCTGCAACATGCTGGCCAGCCTCAAAGTAAATAAGTTCTCCTGGGACTTGGGATTGTTGATTTTTTCCATTTAGAATTATGATCAGCACTCACTTGAAAACTCTACAAAACATTTAAATGCTTTGGTGTTACAGCCTACAAGTTTTTCCTCAAAGTAATTTGTCAGCTTCAGCCCAAAAATTCATGAAATCACATTTTTGAGCTTACTATCTTCTGAAAAGAATTTGCCCAGCTGTATTTTCAGACTTCAGTAATAAAGCATACATCCTTCAAGTGCTCAATGCATATTTGCTGAATTGATGTCTTAAACGTTATCATAGCATTGCACTGGAAGCAAGTTTCAGGCACCCTCCACATCGTGTTTTCATCCAGAAAGTGCTCTAGTTATAACAGTTTCTAGAAATAGCAATTCTGGAAGAGGACCATACTGAATTAAGTGTGCACCTTTCAGACATTTCTGAGCTGCAATACTTGTAGATTTTCCAATGGAAATGTGGGTCACTGTTAAACAAACTGATGGACAAGGCTGTTGAAGCTTCAGCCCCTTCCCCAGCTTGGCTGGAACAGATTTAGATCGATCGAGAGAAAGCAGAACAGAGGATCCCACCTATTATGTTTCACCATTAAAGTAAGAGCAGAGTATCTCCCTGGTGCACAACTTCAGTCCTAGGAATTTGAAAAATGTCACGGCTGCTGACACACGCTCTGAGCAGTTGTTGTGCTGTGCTTTGTCTAAAAAACTCCAAAATGCTCTTTGCTGTGGCTTTATCTGCTTTAAGATAACGTCAGAACCTGTTTATTGTTTCAGAACCTGTTCTTACTCTTTCATTACCCTAGGAAAATGTCTTTATTTGTGAAGTGTTAGAATGCATCAAATTTCTGCTGGTACTCTATACCTGTATTTTATCTGCTAATTACAGCAAAGAGAAAATCTAGACAAGCATGAATACAATAAGATAATGTATTTTAACAGTAACTAATTAAGCCATAAAACAAGACGTGCTATTTAAGGGATAATATTCATGGCACTTGAACACATCAAGCAATAAGCTGTGTTTGTAGTTGATTAAATGTCAGAGTGAATCTGAAGCATCTGATAATTGCAACAGTAATTTCCTGCAGGTATACTAACAATATGAAAAGGTGGAGCTTCACAATGGGTGATGGGCAGATGGAACCACCCTGAACTTAGAAGAAGGAAAGGTTTGATCAAGACCCAGCGGCTGGTTGGTGCATGTAGCACTAGTTTACAAAGCTCTGTAGGATATGCATTCTTAAGTGTAATTATTTGTTGTAAAAGTTCATGCATGGAAAAAAGATATTTAATATATTTTCTTTTTTTCAGAACTATAAGCAGCACTCCTCACTGATTAGTAACACACTGGCTGTCCTTCCTTGAGTCATAGATCTCATGTTTCAGTGTATAAATATTAATGGCAACATTCTGCTTGGTGAAATGCATAAGCGGTTCAATCATATAGGCCCATATTTTCTGGACCCAACTTTATTTGCTCATACTTGAAATTCTGTGCCCTGTTGAATCACTGATAAGTTCCAGACTCATTTAAAATGTATTTTATCCACTCTCTGTCCCACGATTGGCTGTAATCCCTCTCCTGTCATCACGCAACTCTACAAAGTGTCTCGAAATGGGAGAAATCTGGCTAACGACATCTCAATGCCATGTAATTATCAGACAGTAACTACCCACGCTGATTACCAGTCAAATTAAACAGGGAGTTTCAAGATGGATTTGTGTACGTGTGTGTAGGTGGAGCTGGTGGCTCATCTCTGCCCAGACTCTTCAGCAGTAGGAAGCACAGGTACTATATTTCCTCTAGCAAGAACATTGAGAATTCCTAGCTAGAGCATCAAAAAAGAAAATGGGCCTCAGTCCAAACTGTTTCAAAAGGATGGAAAAAGAATGTTTTTCCTAACTTGGCTTTGGTTCTTGTTTAACATCAAGAGGAGCTACTGCTGCTGGAGTCTCTGTGCTGAAAGTTATTGCATTCATGCAACTTGCTGTGTCTCTCTTCTGCTGCCTCTTGGCCAAGCGATGGTTCATTTCTGGGCTCGTAGCAGATCAATATAAGTTGCTGGAAAGAAAAGCAGGTCACAGAGTCCAGCCTGGTGCTTTTTGCTTACTGGAGGAGAGAAACGGGAGCTCCAGTCAGAGTCGGGTAGTAAAAACAAGAGCCAACTCACCATTTAGCTCTTTAAGGACCTCCAGCAGCTCGGTGCATTACATTATAGAAGGAATTATAAAACAGCCTTGACTATCTCTGCAGCAGAACTCCTTACAAGTATGAATCACTATATATTTAATTTATCCTTCTGATAAAGGACATAGATTTTTAGCTGAGACTTCTACTTATGTTTGATGAGGTTACTGTATCTATCAAGTTAAATCAGAATGCCACAATGGCATTTATCTTACATCTTTAACTAGAGGAACCTGTATTCAAGCTGGATTCTTCCAATCAAGGCATTTGCAATAAGAGGATCTATGCACAGATACGGAAGATAAAGCCACTGCACATCAGTCCATTTACTAGGGGATTATTTTATAGCTTATGCTATTACTAAGAGCATCCAAGCTTTTCTATGAGGCAAACCAGCTTCATTCCAAAGGACACCTGCAGTAGACATAGCTACTACCAGGCTTCAGAGAAAAGAGAATTAAAGTTTGTGGCAGTAGTAGTTAGAGGACAGTAAACCCCACCTATAAATGCTGTACTTTGCTGTGAACATTTTCCAACAGTAAAACCTATTTTCAGGACTGATGGATGACATTAGAGACTGCATCTGGCGAACTTGGATGCTTCCTCAAGTAGACAGGGGCATTTTTGTATGTTCCCCTGTTAAAACACATATTTTTTAATAAATGGTATGGTTATGGACAAGTAGAGCAGAAGATACGGAAACACAGAATCATTTTGGTTGGAAGAGATCCTCAGGATCATTGAGTCCAACCATAAAGTTTGGACTCGTTGAAGTTAAAGGACTAAGGGCAAATCACAGTAAATGCCAAACAGTCTTGTTCATAGCCAGGCAAGAAAAAAAAAAAAAAAAAAAAAAGCAGCTTTGTGGTAGATGAAGATGCCTGTCTGTATTATCACAATATAAAAGGTCATTCTAGTTGGAAAGATAAGACTGGGACTCAATAGGCCTAACTTGCCTCAATGTCATTGGAACAGGGATACACTACATGATACTGTTCCAGTGATTTCTGGATGAATACTAAAGAAACCCAGCTGAGACAGTCCAATTAAATATCATGTTTACAAAACTGAAACAGGACCATTTTATTACCCTTCCATGCAAGTATCTACACGTTAAGATGGTTAAAGTCACTACAGCTCATTCCAAGGTGTGTGATGGTCATGATACATGTCAGGTTTCTCATCTGACTTTTGAAGAAATTCCCATCTTTATTAATTATGAATTAATTATACCGTTTTCCCTTATGCAGCAGTCAGAAACTTGGAGTATTACTTCAAGTTATGAATTTAGGATTTTTAAAGCTTTTTTTAAAAGAATTTCTGCTGGCATTACTTGGTTTATAGTCCTATTAGTTTGGGTTGCTAAAGTGTTACACAAAATAGCACTAGCATTCATATAGATTTCCGAGGTGCAGAGCCATAAATTTTGACAGCATTTTATTTGATGAAAGTAAATAGTGTCATTTTCCACTTTATGAACTCCATTTGACATACACTTGGATCTTAAAAAATTTATTGCATTTGGAGAATGGAGAAGATGGGTTGTTCAAATTCTCCGTGACCAATAATTTATCAAATCTGTCTCCAATTTTTTCTTCACATACAAAAGACTGTTCTGCTAATGTCCTCCAGTACTTAAAGCTAATGGGCTATATTTGGGATATTCTATTATCTAAGATATTTGACAAATATTAAGCATTAAATATGTCTGCTGAAAGGGCAACATGATTTATTATTAATCAAAAGAATGAATCAGGTTTTCCTTTCCTATGGCAATCCTTGTCTATTTAACAGGGTTGCTAATATTCTAGTTCTTACATCTAATTGTTAGTGGAGCTCCAGATGTTTCTGCTCCTGAGGGTTTTTAGAGAGTTTTCACTGATTCTCCATCTTGCTCCCTGGAAAATGGACAGACACTTTCTCTGGTTCAGTGCTGAAAGCTGCGTGATAATAAAGTAATACTAGGTTTAGATGTCAATGATGCATTTTTTGAGAACATATTCCTGTCCCAAAAAAAAAGCTTTTTGGCCAGGCAAGCTACACTCTCTTGTGCAGCAGTGAGCCACCAAGAAGTGCAATGAGGAAACTGACCATGTTTGGACACGGGACTTAATTAAAATGCTATTTCTGATGCTAAAGATTGCTCTCCAGCTGAAGTCTGTAATGGTAAAAAGACAGCTGTCCAGCTCACGGTGAGCACACTTCTTTACAGGGCATCCCAGAGGAACACAGCCTTCAATAAACTCCCAAACCTTTCAGGAGTGGAAGTAAAGCAATACTAGATCTTCATGATAAGACTAACCTAGAATGCAGTTGTTGCCACTGCCTCATCTGCTAATTTTCTCTCCTTAATGTCATGATAACATGCAGATGCTCATTACCCATCATTAGCAGAAATAGCCCTAATTCCATGAGTTCAAATTCCTCTGAAGGGCTGAGCGTGAGGCTTGGTGCTCCCAGTTGGCTGTTCTCCCTTAATGCAGGGATCCTATTTCAAAGAAAAATGCCATTTCTGCTAGTTGGGGGGTTGCAAGTAGAGAAGGTGGCAAGAAAACAAAAACAAAAACAAACACACTAAAAACCCAACCAACGAAACAAAAAAACACGAAACAACCACAAGGGCTTTTGACAAGCCTCTTTTCTGATTCTCAGTGTGTTTCCTCTGATCCCTAGTGTCCAACTCCTCACGAGGAACTGCAATTTCATTTATGGCACCACAAATGCTCTAAGCCAGCACAAAAGTAGAAACGAGAATAACCATACTGTGCCAGCTACTGTGCCAAAAGGGCTAATGGTGCTTCTGTCCTAGTACAATAAGTCACTTCCCCTCAAGTCACCAACGTCCTTCCTCCCCATGGAACATGGGTGAGACACATCACTGAGTGCGCTTTAGGGAGCAGAGGACTTTCTCCCTCCCACACACCCCCTGCCTCTCCCTGGGTCAGGCTAAAACTATAGTGGAATTCTCAGAGAAGAAGAGAACAGATTTCTCACCTCTCTTCCTTGCATGGTCTTTACCTCTGGTAAGCCTGCAGCTCAGTGTTCAAGTGGATGTTGCCACATCATCCACCTTCACCACCCAACTCCGGTATCCTGAATTACACTTGGGAGATGCCTATTCTTTGACCAACTGAAATTTGTACATGACTAGATTTAGATATTCTGATCTATTTGAAGTCACTGATGCCATATGGGGATTTTAATCTTCATTCCTGCCCATGGTTTGAAGTGTATTTCCATCTGTATTGCTGAACAAAAATGAAATAAGGAAGGGTACAAAATGAGAAGAAGAAAGCATTAAGAGGATCTTCTTAAATATAGCCTCAAGTCTGATGCAAAGACCTCACTGCAGAGATAGAACACTTTAGTTGTTTTGCTGTACATTTTAGGAGAGAATAATGTCTTAATTCTGAGCCTGTAATCATTTGCCTTTGAGATCTTTAGAAGCCTTACTCCCTGACACAATATAATTATACAGCATAGAATAATTATTTTACAGTCAATTAAGAACACTAAATGTGCATATTTAAGAAACCTGATTTAAATGTCATCTCCATCATGCCACATAGAATACTGCCATTCTTCCATCTGAACAAGAGAGCAATTATATCGCTAACGAAGGTCAGTGGTTCAGCCACCTCCTGAAGTAGTGCTCGAAACTTTATTTTCAAACACGGGTCTCAGAGCTTGTTCTGCTGAGTGTATTGCCAAAATCAAAACTAGGAAGAAGCATCATAAAGATTCAGCTCAGAGAATAAGTTTTCTTATGGCAAAGAAGTACATTTTTCAATCACATATCCCATCTGTCAATGAAAACACATTTTTGTAGCGGACCAAATTCATGGCATGCACAAGTACTCAGTTTTCGTTAATGGCTGAACAATGGTCTATGACAGCTTTTATTAAGAAAGATAACATAGTCATTTAGAAGTGATCTAGTGTTATGGGAGTTTCTCCAAATGCTATTATAATATTAGAAGGATGATTAATATTATGGAACACATATAATTCTTTCATCTTTTCTGTGACAGAAGTTCTTTTTAGTCTACAGAAACAGCAATATACATGTGAGGTAAGAATGAAAGTGGTTTTCAGCTGCTTTTCCCTCAAGCATTTTACTGCACTGCTTACATAGAGGATATCTGGCTTGGTATTAGACTAAGGAAGCGATGCAACTGACTTCAAACTAAAGCAGAACAAGAACAAACCAAAGCAGTGAAATAATACTAATATTGAAAAATAAGACTAAATCTTTTCAGCTGAAGTTAAGACATTAACCAAATCAAGTCCCAAACCATCCAGTCACCTGGAGGATCTGGTTCTTCAGCACCTCCTCCAAGCATATTAGAAATAAACCAACTAACCAACCAAAACACCCATTAAGCAGAAATCAAAACAGAACAAAACAATCTTTTAAAGATAGGTCTTTTTTTTTTTCACTCCAAGTTCACTTTAACTGCTTACTATTTACCAGGTTTTACTCTTATCACTTACAGTAGGTAAGCAGAGAAGTTAAGAACACAATACAAAAAGACATCAGCTACTAGGGGCTTTTATATTTAGTAAGACAGATGCTCTGTTAGTAGCATCGGGCTCTGCTTAGCATTGAGAATACAGCTGTATTATGGGGGGGAGAAGGAAAAATCATAATACTGCAAGGTTCCTACCCTGTTCTCTGATCAGTCTCAGTAAGTCTCTCCCTGAAAATCTCTGTCACATCAGACATTTGTAAAAATCTGAGTATCACTCTGTCAGGGATGTCGATGATAAACATCAAGGGTGATCTCTCGATTTCACTGCAATACTCACAGCTCACATAACCAAAGCCTGGCAGCTTCTTTTTGGATGCTAGAATGTTCTTTTATGAGCTTTTTAGCTCCTCAATGAAAACATACTTTTCCTCATTCCCATAAGAAACAGATTTAAGATATTTCTGAAGCAACCTGGGCTGTCCCTGTTTTCTATCAGGAACCAGCAGCGCAGTAGAATTAGTAGACAATGTGAAGAATTTGGTGTGGGGTGAAGGAAGAAGATGAAGCAGCACAGCCACTGTCAAGACTTTTCTGGTAGAAAATGATGATGTGCTTGGAGTTTCCTGATAACTCTGTCAGAGTTTTTAATATAACTTAAATATTAAGAGAGGCTTTGAATCCAGCTGACTCGGAGCAGACTTCTCCCAAAATTGAGCAAAAAAGGGGGCAAGCCTCTTTCCTGACTCAGTTGTCAAATTCTTTCTACATTCTTTTAAATTCAGGTGAAAGATTAGCAAAAATCTATGACAGGCTGCTGAAGGCTCTCCATTAACTCCAGAAGCCAAAGCCTTTTTGCTTTGAGTGGATATGCTATTTCTGCTCTGTAACATTAATTCTCTACTCAAATGCAATAAAATTCCTTTAGCTAACCTTGAAATAAAACCTGATTGATTAATTCTGACATGCGGTATTGAAATCAACACCCTGCTGCGAGAGGAGTGTTGAAGAAGGGCCTCTATCTTAAATGAAATATGGTTTCCCTGGTGTAGAGAAGAGATTAAAACCCTTGAAATGCAAACTCCGGCAAATTGATCATCCAGATAAAGAGATAGCAGTGGCTTGACCTTTCAGCCAAGCACAACATCTTTTCTAACACTTGTATTTGTTGAATGCTGCCAATTACCAAAGACAACCCATTGCTTTCATCTAGCTGCCTTCCCATCACTCAGCAGCAGCAGTGTAAATACCACCTGCAAAGGGAAGAGCTGAGCGGAATGAAGATGGATGGTTGCTGCAAGCCCTAGTCCACTCTAGAGGAGTCTTCTTTGTGGTGTGGAAGAACCCTTACACCTTTGCAGGGATCGAGGGTAGTGCCATGTCTTGGGGGTATCCAGTTCCCTCTCTCAAAGTTGGTGTGGGAGCACATGAGCATCTCAGCAACTGTGATCCTATCATATTCCCTATAAAAGACTTAGTCCCTGGAAGAGAGTCAAAATACTTTACACGTGAACTGTTTGAAGGTAATTTTTAAGGCGTAAGGTCTTGACATCAGTGTACATTTTGTAGAGCCACTGAATCTTTTCCAGCTGCTACAGCCTGATCCAAACTGCATCAAGATGATACTTTTTTCAGATAGGAATATGAAAGAAACTCTATCAAAGAAAGACTTAGTGTGTGAACATCTCGGTTCCAAATCTGAATATTTACCTAGATACTCACTGGATAAAAAACAGAACAAAGGAACAAACCACATGACTTGAGTCTATTTGAAACGCAAATGCATTACAGAAAATCAAAACTGAAATAAAACTTGGGGAGTCTTTGTCAGTTACAGTTACACACACACAAAGAAAAGAACACTATGGAGAATTTTTCAGAATCAAGATTAGGAACTAAGAAATGCTAGAAATATAAGTACTTGTGGAATTTATTCTGCTCTCCAGTAAGTACGATTTTTAACAAAACAATTACACTCTGTGGTGCCTCTTTTTTTTTTTTTCCACAGGATACCTGTCTCCTCCAGAGCCCAGGAGGGATGGCATCTGTGGATGAATCAAGCTTGTAGAGTGACGGAGGCTGTTGTTTGTGGGTTTGCCTCCTTCCATTTGATTAAAATCTTGCCAAGAAAATTCTGGCATATCTGTACTTTTTAAAAATTGCTCCACCAGATGGTTATTATTCAGCTTATGGAGGAGGCACTGGGGGAGTATTTGAGGAATCCAGAACTTCTGTGTGTGCATGTCATCATTATTAATAAGGACTGTTTCTCTCCAAGGAGAGTTTGATTTGATCTGGAATAATGTAGTAGCCTTGAGACAGGGCTGGAGCACTAAAGTACAAGTGTGTTCTCCTCCAGAGGGGCAAACAGGCAGGAACTGGTTCCTCTGTGTTTAGAGTTTCATAGCAAAACTCTGCTGAGAAATTCCCCAGTGCCAGGTTTTGTTATTTTTTTTTTTGTCTCTTAGTGCACACTCAGACTTCTATTTTAATTTCTTTCCTTACTCAGAAGTTAAATTACAGAGTTTTCTTATCTAAGTGTTGTGGTTTCACCCGAGCTAGCAATACAACCATGATAGCTGCTCGCTCATTCCCTCCCCTGCCCCCCCAACAGGGGAGAGAATCAAAAGGGAAGGGAGAAACTTGGTTTGAGATAAACACAGCTTAATAAAATAACAAAATACCGATACACTACTAGTAAATATATATATATATATATATATATATATATAAAACATAGAAATACTCAAGGCAATTTCTCATCAACACGCTGAGCAGCCAATCCAAGGAAACAGCACCTGGTCCCAAATAGAGAAGACAGAGGGAAAAAGGCAGAAAGGCTCAGAGGCCTCTGCAAAATGGCAAAAGCCAGACTAAGCATCCTGCATCAAAAACTCCCCCAGCTCCGACAAACAAGAGTGAAGAGAAGAAAAATGGAAGAGCTACCCAGAAGGTCCCAACTCCCAACTCTTCTTAAATACAAAGCATGACGCTGATGGGATGGAATATTCTCATTGATCAGCCTGGATGTCAGCCAAGCTCTGCCCCATCCATGCCCCCCTTCCTCGATGCCTCTCACTTGTGGGCAGAGTGCTCAGCATGTCCTTGGCTCTCAGACCAGAGCAATTAAAAACATCAACTCTGTGCTGAGGTGTTATGTCTTGTTCTCAAACTAAGTCCAAATAATGAGCATGCTAACTATGAAAGAGAAAGGTTTCTAACTGCATGGAGAAAATAAACCCATTTTCAGTCAAACCAGCACGCTAGGTTTGCAAAGGCTGTGTTTAGGGGAGAATCTACAGTTGTTTTCTTGCTGTGAGGATGTTGTTCCGATGGAATTCCATCAGCCAGACTAGTTTCACTTAGAAGTTCAAATGTGTCATGTTCTATCTGTAGCCTTTGATGAAGAAAATTTGCTTGGCCTAGGTTGAAATAAAAATAAAAGAAAAAGAAATAAAAGCATTCTCAAAGAATCAGTCAACCATATCTTGAGAATATCCAGCACATTCTTTTTTAACGGTTTGTAATGGGTGCAGAGCCCTATCCTCATACTCCCTTGACAAAGGTGTGCAATATTCCTGGATCTCTGCACACAAAAGCAGTGACCAAGGATCCATAGAAATACCTTGCTGTACGCTCACGTTTATTCACTTACTCAGGTAGTCGCATCTGAGCGCTGTTTTAGCTGGGCCCAGGGAACAGGAGCCAGCAGGCTTTGAGTGTCTCTGCAGTTTGACAGATTGGTTCTCAGACAGGCTTTTTCTGTCTTGTTTATTTAGAAGAGAAGTTTTTTGAGACACAGACATTTTCTTCCTCTAGGTCAAATTCTGAGCCACTGAAGCCAGGAGATTTACCTTGTCCTTAACAGGGGCTCAGGCAGAGCCTATCATGTAGGAGCAGATGTTGGAAAGAACATCTAGGTGTTTCAGTAGTACTAACAATTATTACTAATGATAACTTATTTCTGTAGACAAGGACTGTATTCAGTAAATGAGCTGCTCACAGTTTTGGGTGCAGAGTACTTCTGATACACACACCTTCAATTTAACTTTACACAATAAATTTGAATAAATGTGTGTGCATGTTTGGTCTTTCAAAGAACTCGTTGTCCTGACTCTGCTGGCATTGGCGTCAATGGAAGACTCTCCCTGGGGTTCAGATAGCTGACAGAGGTCAACATTAAGTGCTTCTGAAAATCCCAGCCTTATAATCCGTTTATTTGAATGAATACATTTCCTTCAAAAATGGAAAACTAAACAGGAATTCTAAAGGCATAATGCTACTGTCATCACAAACATTGCACGCTTACCTAACATCTTCCAACCCAAAGTGTATAAATGTGCTCAGATTATAGATGGAGCATCTGGATACCCTGATGAACAAGTGAATGTATCCAGTGAATTGCTCTGCTTGGCAGAAAATGGGGAGGCAGCTCTGGTACACATCAGTTGCTGAGATGCTGAACAACTGCTGTGATTGAGCCTTTGAACAAGAACATCAAGATGAATCCTCATTCTTAGCTATTATGTCACAGAAAGTTTAAAATTCGTGCAAAGAGGCTAGGATGTCACTCTCTGAACTCCTCATCTGGCACATCCCCAAGCACTGTTTACCTACTTTTGCAGAACAAAGGTGTAAAATGGCCCTGCCAGGTTAGGCAGCCATGGGGTTTAGAGATTGTTAAGCATTCTTCCTCAGAATTGGTAGAGCACAAATCTTCCTATCTGAACAGCAGAAGAAAATCAAGATTTTTATAAGCACAGAAGTATAGAGAATTGTTATCATTGTGCTCTCATAACCTCTTATTCTGCAGCAGAAGAGTTCAACAACAAATACAATATAGATGAACAAAGTAGATATGAATGAAACTACACATTAGAGAGGCAACAACAGCAGTAGTACCAACTGTGTAAAAACATGTGATACCTCTATATTATACACCACAGGCATTGCCCTACATCAGTTTTACAGTGCAGTGCATGAGCTCCTGAACTCAAGCAATACCTGGGGAAAAAAGCTACAAAAGCAATCTCTTTCCTCTGCCAGAGGAAAGGCAGAGAAGTTTGCTGGTACACAGCTGCAGGTGTTTGTCTAAAATTGGAGGAGATGCAGGAGCCAAAGATGAGGAAAGGAGAGCGATCCACGTGCTATGACCTAACACAGTAGAGGAGCAAGTGAAGATGGACCTAAAATGCAGAAAAGAGAAATACATTTGGTGAGAGAAAAATAACTGCCAGTTGGAGACTTTCAGAGTGAGTTTTAAATATTGCTGAGACTACATTGCTCAGAAGTTAACTGAATCTTCTGGGCATAAAATTTCATTTAGCACATTGCATTAAAATGCTGCAGCTGTCTGCAAGGGTGGCAAAGTTTCTCACACCGGCTTGTATCTTACACCGGCTTGTATCTTACATACATCGTTGAGATATCTCACCAGTTTCTGCATATGGTAATCTGACATGCAATTCTCAGCTTACCCCTTCTTCCAGTGAATCTATTGTATGTGCATTATTAATGGCTAAATTTTATATTCTATTGGGTTTTATTTATTTTGTACTTCAGGACCAAATTTAGAAATAGCTAGGAAGCAATGTTTTTCCTCTGCAAAAGCCTTAACCAAAAGCAATTTATTTTGTTTTCATAGCCAACTGCAATTGAAACCTGTGAGGCTTTTTTCCATAAACCTGATGTGTTTTGAATAAAAATATAATTAGTGAAAGTTTCCACTTAACTGAAAAGCTATTTTTTCATGGGAAAAAAAATTCCTCACACAATTCCTTAACCAAATCGAATAAAAATTAGTTGTTTACTACAATACAGGTCTACCACAGCATTTGTGACCCTGAAGGACCTCAGACTTAACAATCAGGCATTACCGGAAAGTAGCTGGAGAAATCTTTAGCAACATACAAAAGACAGGGGATGGGTTCAGGTCAGAAATATAATCTTTCAAGTGATATAAAACAGGATATTTAAATATAGGAATATTACTTAAATTAGCATTTCTAACCTTGGCACAAGCTTGCATCTTGACTCAAGGTGAATTCTAATTGTTTAAAATGCCAGAATCTTTTTTCTGCATGAGTAGTTGGCAAGTGAGTGTGAAGATGAGCATTAATAGGGCTGTTCCCCTGTCATTTAGAAATGTCCCAAATCTTGCTAATTTGTGCCTTTAAATGTGCATCAGAAGGGTCAAATACCTATGAAATGCCTTTGAGAAAGTCAGAATGATTGAAACAACAAAAGCTGTTTGGATTTGTATTTCAAATGCATGATAAAGCACTGATAGGTATTTTATTAAGTTTTTGTGGAGGTTTTTTTAGCCTTTTTTTTTATAATTGAGAAAATCTGTCAATAATTTTAGTTGGGAAGTAGTTGGGAAGTTTTCAGAGGCCTGTTAATTTAGTTCTCTGTTTATCCATGGCTTCCGCGTGCAGCTGCAGAGCATTATTGTGTCAAATGTATTAAAATGAGGCACTGATTTAGTTACAGGGATTCTGCAGGAACTGATGGAAAAAAAGAGTGAAATACACTTCTCTAGATCTCTTAAAAGGGACACTTTGACAATTCACCAAGCAATTTAGAAACCCAAATGAAAACCCATAAAGTGCCTATCAGGCAGTTGTCCCTCTGCAATGCCATAACTCAGTACACTTTTCTCATTCAGAATAGATTAGTGTATGTTTAACCTTAGATCTGAGTTTAGGCCTTGCCAGTTTCACTGGCAGTTAAACCTACACCTAAGTTAACAGAAAATATGAGAAATACAGAAGCCATTGTGAGATGGAGCAGGTATGGAAGAGCAAAGTTTCTTTATATGGGTGTATGAAATAAATATGCCTCTCAGGCTTGAAAATATTATCCTTATGCCATTGGAAACCTGAACCTTCACAGGTACGTAGGCGCCTCAGTCCTACCAATGTGACTGGGAATTAGACTTTTCACTACCCCTTGAGAACCAGAACAGCACAGTGCAAAAGTATTTAGGCAGCTAATGGTGTATGCAGCATTGCCTAGTAGGATTTCTAAACTTGGCCATGTAGCTAGTTTCAGCTGGTTTAAAAGAAAATACATTGCATTTCAATAAGCTGCATTCTTTATAGCAGCAATAATGTTGTTGCATTATGAATGCTTTCTTGTTGAAAGCGTCCCATTCAAATAAGTATCATATGGCTCGTATAATAACATGCTGCACGTCTGTTCACTGTAGCTTCAGTTGGATTGATGGAATGAGAGGCAACGTGTGATACTTTGATTTTCCTTTTCTCATAACTGATGATTTGCAAAAGCTAACAATATAACCCTGAATAAAACCACACTAAAGTAGGCTATGTGTCAGGTGTGATATAAATAATACGACAAGATGAGACAATAGTTTGCCATTTCAACAATTTGGAAACAATTTCAGTAGAAGAGTAGCATGTTGCCACCCACACCATCTATTTTCCCTGCTTTTATTTATTTATTTTTAAATGAGGTACAGACCTATGATTATGGAGATACTGTTGTGTTTCCATAAAGCAAAGCCACACAGGTAACGCATCTTTTATTGAGTCACAGGGTTTATCACCGCAGGAATGTGAAACTGTTTAGTAGCATTCACCTCAAAATCTGGGCAAATGTATTACATTTAACTTTTGGAAACCCGATAGACTAGGAGGAATATCAAACCAAACAGATCTTATAAAAATAAACCCAGTTACAGAAGGCAAGAAATAGCTTGTCAAGCAAGTCACCTTCTACTTTGCAGTTAAAGTCCTGTGGCCTAGGTTGAAAGATGCTGAATCAGCGTGATTTGCTGTGACAGTGTCTCATCTACATCGTAAGTGACATGGAGTAGTGTAGGAAAGATCCACATCCCAATGAGGGATGGGACAGCATTCCCAGTTAACAGGTGTTTAGCTTTTACAGGCAAGCACCTGGCACCCAGTGAGTTTCAGTGCATGTGTATTAAATCTCTGGAGTTTCAGTATCCTTAGAAGAACACACACGGATCTTACACGTTGTCCTGACTACAGTCCCTTGCATTTTTGACTTCATGTAGGCATGAAAGTTTTATTTGTCAGTATAAATAACTCAGCCCTCTCAAAATCCTGTTAAACTCGTCTCCTCAATGATCTCCTGTGGCATTGAATTCCATGGGCTGATAATGTGCTATTTTAAGACATATTCTTTTCTGTTCACATTTTCTGCCTGCCAGTTCCATCAACTTTTCTCTTGTAATTGTGTTATGGGGCTGGAACTGCGTTTGGTGGAGTATCACATCTCTCTCCCATAAACCATTCATTATTTTTAGTGGTCATTCTTCTATTCCTGCTTTCTAAACGAAATAGCCTTGGTCATTTTAATCATTCTCAATATTTAATCTCTCTTCCACTCTTATCCCCTGTCCGTATAAAGCTTTACTGTCTGTGGCACACTGGAGCTTGGAGCTGAGACAGACCTACCCTATGTGCAGTACTAAGGGAGAAAAAAAAGTGTCACTAAACTATAAACCGCTAGTCCTGTTCCAACATTTTCTTTAATGATCCTTGCCAATTTTATTATTTTGCCCAATTATTTCCTTGTTCTAAACCTTCAACAGCACATCAGCCTGCTAAAGATGAATGCTAGACCTATTCCTGAAATACTCCAGGTAATTTAGATCTCTAATTTAGATCTCAACAGTGGTGAAAAAGAATACTTAGGCTCTTTCTCCCATTCCATATCACTACATACTTATCCAAGTTGTAGCTGCCACCTAACTACATTGCTGTTGCTATAAAAAAGTTGTGTTTTGGTTAAAGGACAAGGGCATTATAGCTAGTGAGATCTAATGCATGGACTAGCAACCTACGCTGCATTTCTGCATAAACTAAGTGAAGCATGGATATTTTAACTAAGCTTTTCTTTCCAATTTTGAATTACTTGCAGCTTGTATCTAAAACATCGGCTGGTAGGTACACAAAAGCAAATGTAATGGTCAAATGAAGTGGTGCAAAACTATCTGTCTCCATGTTTTTCATAGTGTCTGTTACCATAGTATCTAAACAATTAAGGCATATCAACACCTGCAGCTGGTGTTGGCTCTAAGAATACTTCTAAATTCTTTAATAAAATACATCTGGATGTTAGATTAACAGGCTTTCAAGACATTCTTATTAACACCCACCTACTTTTTTTTTTTTCTTTCTTGTGTTCAGCAGATTTGTTACACAGACCTGACAGGATTTTGTAGCCAACAAAACAAGAAGCACCAAAAATTTAGCCAGTTTTCGTTCTGGGGTCATTGCAACTACTGAGTGGGCTGTGTGAAATATATGCTCACGAGGTTGTTCAAAGTGCTGATTACAAGTAACATAATACAATATTGCACTTGTTTAAATTGCCTGAGGCACTTATTAGTATCATATTAGCTGCTAATGAGCTGAAGTGCTGTGTTATATTAGCAACTTGATCAACAATAGTGAGATAAACTGACAAAATTTGTTTGTGGTTGGCAGTTTAATTACCTTTCATTTTTCACCACCATTCTGATCTCTGTCCAATTGACAAGAATATCAGGATAATCAACAGCTCATCAGCTACTTCCATGTTTCCTTTTCTAGTAACTGCTGGTGTATGTAATACGAGTTTTTCTATAAAATGTTAGATGCGGAACAGCACAGTATGTTTTTTCTGCTTTAGAAGTTACAGGTATTTAGCAAGCACTTGACACAGATTAGGTTGATTGGGGTAACTTGGACATTGTTACATTCAAATCATCTCAGGTTTTAAAAGGATAGTGATTGCTGATGAAAACAGACAGTGATCTGCAGAAATGGATTAAGGTAGGCTGTAGGGCCTTCAGAAATCTTCCAAATTCTAAGGTTACACAGCCCTCTTCATCTTGGCTTCCACTGAAAGGAAACACTCAAGTTTTGATACAGGGAACCGACAATTTAATTAATACTTAAAAACTAACACTTGACACTTAAGGAACTAACCCTACCGCACATCACTAAAGACACTTAGAGAGCTAACCCTTTAACCCACATCACTATTTCCCAGCCTTGCTCAACTCTGTGTAACTTATTGTATGAAAAACAGGACTTCACTGACGCCTTGCAAAAATAATAATCCTTGGGTCCATCCTTGATGCATTCTTGGGTGAACTAGATTAGAGAAAATTGGGCACAGGACAGGAGATACACCAGTTTTAACCAGCTCAGCAATCTGAGCAATCTGAGACCTAACCAACGCATCACACTGGACCAAAGGCGACCGTGTACAGAGAAAGAGGACCCGGGTTCACGATCACTGCGCAGCTGCAACCAGGAGGAGCCAGAGGTGGAGACTATGGAAATGGTCTCCCGGAACTCATTGTAATAAGACCCGCCTTCTCGGGGACAGGTTGTGAATATGTGTAGGTGTTCCTAAAACTTTCATGAATATGTAACACTTTACTGCATTTAACCACGCTCACAGGTACTGTAATTTTACACATGCATTAGGTGAAATGATTCCCCGTGTGTCCGGCGTTGTATATAAATGCATATCTTCTTTATAACCTCAAGGGTTGTAAGGTCATTCCGCGCCTCAGTTTTTTGCCGTTTTTTTCGAAGAAAAGTCTAAAAAATGTAATTTACGCATATCAGATACCGTCTGAATCTGCAGAGGGCTGAAATTTTGGCCAAAAAGGGCTGCTAGACAATGCTTCAGTCAGTCGGAATACACAGACGAGATAACAGGGCAGAACTAGACAGCATATGCTGCAGTATTTTGGAGGAGTCAGACTGCTGTTATCTGTCATGAGTAACAGCATGGTAACTGAGCTACTTGTGCTTAGATGCCCATTCCTTTTCTCTCTCAGTCCAGATGAGCCTCACTCAGCACCAAGAGATCATCAGAAGAGGAAGCTCTTGGCTTGGAAGATGCTGAGAAAGGAATAGTTGAGCCAAGGCTGCAAGACCAGGGATTGATAGCCTGGATGTAAGAATGAGCAGGAAGCTTAGGTTGCCCTAGCTCCACTCTACCTGCTGCAAATTAAGAGAAATTCAACAGTCATGCTCCCTGTAACTAGAGCAAGGCCATCTGGATAGGGAGTAACTCCCAAACACCAGTTCCAGTTCCGTTCTCCTTAGTAAATGTTAGTGGCTGGACTCACCCAATTCACCAAAGAGTTTGACTGGAAACATTCACTCCCCTGGAGCCATGGGAACTGCTGAGGCTAAAGGAATTTACTCCTGGAGGTTGTGAGTGGTTTTTTTTTCAGTTCTCTTTCTGGTGGAAGACTGTTAGGAAGCTTTTTTTTTTTTTTTTTTTTGGTCAGAATCTATGGAGTAGTTGCCTTTGCTTGTGAAATACCATACACTTTGAGCTTGGAGGAATATCATCATTAAATGCCTTCATGCTAAAGGGATGGAAAAGAAAACCTGTAAATCTCAACCTGTGAAGGAAAAATAGTACATTTTTTTTTGTAAAGAAGCTCACTGGGAAGAGAATGTCTAATAAGAAAAATTAGTCTTTTCAACTATAGGCACCTAAAGAAGTACCATGGATATCTGCAAACGGTACTTTCCAGTTGCTTTACACACAACAGCATGGTTCTGGCTCTGCAGATAAATGTCTCTCTCCACAGGCTATAGAAGGAGCCTGGTTGATCAGCCCTGCTGAAATCCCACCTTGGGGTCTTGTAGTAACCAGTTAAGGAGAAGAATAAGCATTGAAATATCCAACATAAAAAGTAGTATCACAGCCTCTTTCTGAAAACAATTCCGAGCAATGCTTAATACACCTTCCCCACACAGCGATTAAGCCAACAGATGAACAAAGATCTTGATCCACAAACATCTTGATCCACAAAGACTACATTGATCAGACTGATAGAACCTGAAGAAGATGCTACATCTATCTCTTGTCATCTCATGTAGCATCTCCTCCTGCACCTAAGGCTTCCTATTGTTAGGGAACAGGTGGCCTCAGCTTATTATTGGGTATATTGCTTCTTATAGAACTTGGTTAGAAATCGGTTATCTAGAATTTGCTTAGCATAACTTCTGCAAGATATGAACTTTTGAACTTTCTGCCTCATTAAGTAAAAAAGGCCTCAGAACATAAGGGGAGCGACGTCCCAGAGGTAAGTAAAGGAACAGAATGGGGTCTAAAGGAAGACGAAACAGAAGAATGTTTTGGTTATTGCCAAAAACATAACTTTCTGCAGTTGCAAAATAGCAACTGAAAGTCAGGACACTGATTGACGGCCTACCTGATGAAAATGAAGAGAACTCATGAAGAACAGGGAGACCCCAGACTCTAATTCTGCAATTAGCCGAGAGCGAAATGCAGGGCTGTGAGGCTCAGATTGTGGGGGTATAATGATCTGGGGTCCTTTTGGCTCAAGGTCCCTCTTCAGGAGGCACCAGCTTGAGCCACTCTATGCTGTATCTTGTAAATATATTGTTTATTTTAAGAAGAATTTCTAGAATCCATGTCTGAGTCACCTTCAAGAAGATATTTTAAGTGCCTATTCCACCATGCTTATGCTTTTACTTATTCTGTACCTAAGACTATACAAATAACATCTCTATCATCTAGAGTCTTTCACTGAAATCCACTACAAATGCAAAATATGTTCCTCCTGCCTAGAGGCATCTCCTTCAACAGCTCTCCAGTCCTCAGTCTGGACCTTTTCTAAACTTATCACAGTAGCAGCAGTCTTATGAATGAACGCATACTAAACAGAGCTATAAAACAGCTGAACACCAAATGTGAGAACTGCCAACACCTCTTCTCGGCTGTGACAATACCTTGTCCTCCACTGGACTGTTACAAGATCTGCAGCTTACACATCCCATATGTAGTATACTTCACCAAACATGTCAAATGTCCACAAGGAAATGATATGTGCGAAACCAAAACCATCAGAATAAATGAATAGTTGATGAAAACAAGACACACTCAAAGCTCTGAGAAAGAATATTTTTCACAAAACAATAATTTCATTTTTGCCTTTTCAGTTCTTATTCTCAAGGGAAATCTGCAAAATACTTCCAAAATAAGTACCTGGGAACTAAAATTCATAATGCTATTGGATACCAGAAATAATGGCTTGAGTAGAGGTATACTAGTTTTATGGCTCATTATGCCTTCTTTTGCCCATGCCCAGTAATTCCCACAAGTTCAATTGGTGACAAATTGCCCATATCTTTTTCCCACAGGAAATGGCTATCTTATAATCTCTTCCTTTGCAAGTGTCATTCCTCTGTTTCTGAGGTACCAGCTGCCTTTTCTCTCAAATGATCTAACTGATTACCAAATTCAAAGCGGTTCTTCTCAGTTTTGTATTTCACTCCAAAGATCTCTGTTTCTCTTTGAAGCCTGAAGAAGAGCTTGTACACTTGAAAGCTTGTCTGTTTTGCCTATAACTGTAATTAGAAGAAAAAAAACACATGACAACACACAACCCAACCTCCTTCTCCTTCAAATCCTGCCTAGCTGAGAAAACATGCCTACTTTTTTTTAGACAGATTCAACTGTATAAGGTAAATCACGTATGATAAAAGTCTGCTTGGATACACAGTGAAAAAGATCTGTTCTATCCTTTGAAGCAGGGACATCAAAAATCCTATCTTACCTCACTAGTTGAATCAGCATGCAAAGATAGATGTAAATCTGATGTTTACACTGCTTTGCAAAAGGCTAAAGGAGATAAAATTCTCTGATAACTGCTTCCTGCTGTTTTACATATGTTTTATAAGTCATGTGGGGCCATATTTGAATGATGCAATTTAACAGACACAAGTCTTTCAAATGCACATATGTATGCAAAAAGTATTATGTAAACGTTAGACAATGATAATCAGCCAGACCATTCAAACAGTTTTTATTAATCAGAAAATAGATTTCCTCCCTTTGCAAATAATTCTGAACATGAAAACAATTTGTTAAATTGGATAAAGCATTCTGTGGCCTATGCTTTTAAACAGAGTGAAAATGCACATTGTGTTTTCCAGTGGTTGTACTTATTTGTTTGGTTTTGATCCAACTTACTCTTTATTCTCTGTGGTTTCTTTAATGACTGGTCAAAACTCCAACATGGTCAGCTTGATGTTGTTGTAACGTGTTGGGTAAACTATATTTTGATTCTCAGTTAATTTGGTGGCTGGCAGGTGTGGGCACCAACACCTGTCTGAAGCAGCTGTGGATCAAAGGTAAGTCCATCTGCTAGCTGCTGTTTACATGGGGGATATTGGTAGAGGCCTTGGTGAAGCATTTAAGAGATGTATAGATGAGATTCTCAGGGACATGTTTTAGTGCCAGTGTTGGGTTAATGGTTGGAGTCTATGATCTTGAGGATCTCTTCCAACCAAAATGATTTTATGATTAGTTCTGGTCTTCAAGATCATGGGCTTGGCAGAAAAGTGTTATCTTCCCTCTGGAGAATAGGGAAAGTGCAAATATCAAGGCTCTGCAGCGGGAATACCCTGTCTTGTGCCTTTACAAAAATGCTTTTTCTGCCTGCATTTCCCTCTGTAGAGCTATTTGTTTGAATGATTTGTTGGTACTTACGGAATGGACCAGTGTATAGTGCTGTCTAATATAATCTATTTTCTACATTTCAAAACACATTCGGATAAACTTTTGGGAGAATGAATATAACACCAAACCCCGGCAGCTGCAGCTTAAATCACTTGTACACAATCCGGACTATTCTTTCTTAATGTAGCTGCTCTTGCTGTGAGGGAATTAGGTTAAATTTGCAACAGAGTATGCTGCATTACATTTACAGGTCTCACAGCCTTGGGCATAGGGGAATTGGAATGGAAATACTTCTACAAAAGCAACTTAAACATAAGTGCTTGCCCATTTTCTCCTTCCCATCTCCTGCATCAACTGCTCTCCTGAGAAAAGAACAAATAACATTAATTTAGACAGTAATGAGCGGTGTTAGTTGGTGCATCGAAGTCCAGAACATGAAAAAGATGAGCAACATATAAATCCTCCTGCCCTTCAATATGGCAAAACTTAAAACATCCCTGAACTGTGCACTGCACCAGCTGACGGCTGGGATGAATCAGAGCAACCATATGGCAGGGAGAAATCCGAATGATGAGGCAGGAGGTTTAATTTTCTAAACTTAAGAAGAGATGTCAAATAGCCACTAAAATAAATAAGTAGATAAATAATGGAAACTGAGTGAGGAAGAGTGTTTTGAGTTGGCTACGTAGACAAGCCTATCATACAAACACACTCAGTGTTTTTCTAGTGCTGTGCTCATCTGCTCTTTTGAGCAGCCAGTTGAACACAGTGGATATATAAATACCTTGTTCTATGAAGCATTTTGTGTCTTGTACTTCTGATTACAGCAACATTAACATGTGCTGGTTTGTTTTGGTAGGGTCACCTCAGGTGCGGCAGTAAATCAAGTAGATTTAGTGGCCCAATTGGGATTCCTGTGCATAGGGAGGAACTGCTGCTCTTATTTCATTGAGCCACTGGAATATGATATTACTCTGACTCTTAATTTAGATACAGCCTTTGTTATGATGACAGTGTGCCTTTCAGAGTACTTTACTGATGCTGCAACATCTGGGCTGCTCTCTGGCCAGTGAGCTAGTAAAAATGCCAGGGAAAGTCTTTGACATTTTTTTGGCAAAGAAGAGCCAGACATTTCTGCTTGTAAGAGTAAGCAGGAAGAATAAACTAGTCTAACTCTTTCGATGGTTTAAAGCTGCCTGATTTGAACTTCAAAAAATCCTGTCCATTCAACTATATATTTTAAGAATCACAGAATCACAGAATGTTAGGGATTGGAAGGGATCTCGAAAGATCATCTAGTCCAATCCCCCTGCTGGAGCAGGAACACCTAGATGAGGCTACACAGGAATGTGTCCAGGTGAGTTTTGAATGTCTGCAGAGAAGGGGACTCCACAACCTCCCTGGGCAGCCTGTTCCAGTGCTCTGTTACCCTTACTGAGAATAAATTTCTTCTCATATTTAAGTGGAACCTCCTGTGTTCCAGTTTGCACCGATTGCCCCTTGTCTTATCATTGCTTGTCACTGAGAAGAGCCTGGCTCCATCCTCGTGACACTCACCCTTTACATATTTATAAACATTAATGAGGTCACCCCTCAGTCTCCTCCAAGCTAAAGAGACCCAGCTCCCTCATGCTTTCCTCATGAGGGAGGTGCTCCACACCCTTAAGCATTTGGAGAGCTTTAAACTAGGCTCAAAGAAGGATGGGGTTGTAGCTGGGTTTGTCTCAGTGGGGCAGCATTCTAAAATGGATGAGGACCGAGTGGCCTCCTGTGCCCCTAGGGAGAAATTGGTGTGCTCTGCTCGCTCCCTGAAATGCCTGTACACCAATGCGCACAGCATGGGGAATAAGCAGGAGGAGTTAGAAACCTATGTTCGGTCGGGAGATTATGATCTGGTGGCAATTACAGAAACATGGTGGGACAGTTCACATGACTGGAATGTGGTCATGGATGGCTACACCCTTTTCAGGAAAGACAGGCCAGCCAGGCGTGGTGGTGGAGTTGCTCTCTATGTGAGAGAGCAACTGCAATGTACTAAATTCTGCCCAGGAGCGGATGAGGAATGAGTTGAGAGTGTATGGGTCAGGATCAAGGGACAGGCTGGCAGGGGTGATACGGTTGTAGGTGTCTATTATAGGCCACCAGATCAGGCTGAGGAAGTTGATGAGGCCTTCTATGCGCAGCTGAGAGTGGCCTCAGAGTCACAGGCCCTGGTTGTTGTGGGTGATTTTAACTTCCCTGATGTTTGCTGGAAGGACCATTCAGCCAGCCAGCCACAGTCCAGGAGGTTCCTCCAGTGCATTGATGATAACTTCCTCATGCAGATGGTGGAGGAGCCCACCAGGAGAGGAGTGCTGCTGGATCTCACCCTCACTAACAAAGAGGGTCTGGTCGAAGCAGTAAAGGTTGAGGGCTGCCTGGGTTGCAGTGACCACGAGATGGTGGAGTTCAGCATCTTGTGTGGCAGGAACAGAATAGCAAGTAGAATTGCAACCCTGGACTTTGGCAGGGCTAACTTCAGCCTTTTCAAGCAATTGCTGGGGGAAATCCCATGGGCGAGACTGCTTGAAGGAAAAGGGGCCCAAGAGAGCTGGATTGCATTCAGAGATTGCTTCTTCCATGCTCAGGATCAGAGCATCCCCACACGTAGGAAGTAGAGGAAGGGAGCCAGGAGGCCTGGGTGGTTGAACAGGGATCTGTTGGGTATGCTCAAGCAGAAGAGGCGAGTTTACAGGTCATGGAAGCAGGGGCTGGCCACTTGGGAGGAATATAAGGCTGCTGTTAGAGGATGTAGGAAGGCAGCTAGGATAGCCAAGGCCTCCTTAGAATTACAGCTGGCAAGAGGGGTCAAGCACAGCAAAAAGAACTTTTTCAAATACATAGCAGATAAAACTAATACCAGAGGCAATGTAGGCCCACTGATGAATGAGGTGGGTGCCCTGGTGGTGGAAGACACAGAGAAGGCAGAATTGCTGAACGCCTTTTTTGTCTCTGTCTACTCCGCTGGAGGCTGTCCTGGGGAGCCCTGTACCCCTGAGACCCCGGATGAAGCCAGGTCAATGGAGGAGTTTGCTTTAGTCGATGAGGACTGGGTTAGGGAGCAATTAAATAGTCTGGACATCCATAAATCCATGGGTCCAGATGGGATGTATCCACAGGTGCTGAGGGAGCTGGCTGAAGTCATTGCTAGACCACTCTCCATAATTTTTGCCAAGTCTTGGGAAACAGGAGAGGTGCCCAAGGATTGGAGGAAAGCAAATGTCACTCCAGTCTTTAAAAAGGGCAAGAAGGGGGACCTGGGTAATTATAGACCAGTCAGCCTCACCTCTGTCCCTGGGAAAGTAATGGAACAGCTTATCCTTGGTGTCATCTCAAGGCATATCAGGGATAAGAGGGTCATTAGGGGCAGTCAGCACGGTCATGCTTGACCAACCTCATAGCCTTTTATGAGAATGTAGCAAGGTGGATGGATGATGGCGGAGCGGTGGATGTGGTCTACCTTGATTTCAGTAAAGCCTTTGACACAGTCTCTCACAGCATCCTCACAGCTAAGTTGAGGAGATGTGGTCTAGACAATGGAGTAGTGAGGTGGGTTGCAAACTGGCTTAAAGAGAGAAGCCAGAGAGTGGTGGTCAATGGTGCGGAGTCCAGTTGGAGGCCAGTATCTAGTGGAGTGCCTCAGGGGTCAGTACTGGGGCCAATATTATTGAAAATATTCATTAACGATTTGGACAAGGGAATTGAGTGTACCATCAGCAAGTTTGCTCATGACACTAAGCTGGGAGGAGTGGCTGACACGCCAGAAGGCTGTGCTGCCATCCAGCGGGACCTGGACAGGCTGGAGAGTTGGGTGGGGGATAACCTGATGAAATTTAACAAGGGAAAGTGTAGAGTCCTGCATCTGGGCAGGAACAACCCCAGGTTCCAGTATAGGTTGGGAAATTACATATTAGAGAGCAGTGTAGGGGAAAGGGACCTGGGGGTCCTGGTGGACAACAGGATGATCATGAGCCAGCACTGTGCCCTTGTGGCCAGGAAGGCCAATGGCATCCTTGGGCGTATTACAAGGGGGTGGTCAGTAGATCGAGAGAGGTCCTCCTTCCCCTCTACTCCGCCCTGGTGAGACCACATCTGGAATATTGCATCCAGTTCTGGGCCCCTCAGTTCAAGAAGGACAGGGAACTGCTGGAGAGGGTCCAGCATAGGGCAACAAAGATGATTAAGGGAGTGGAGCATCTCCCTTATGAAGAAAGGCTGAGGAAGCTGAGTCTCTTTAGTTTGGAGAAGAGGAGACTGAGGGGTGACCTTATTAATGTTTATAAAAATATAAAGGGTGAGTGCCATGAGAATGCAGCCAGGCTCTTCACAGTGGCAAACAATGATAGCAGAAGGAGTTATGGGATCAAGCTGGAACACAAGAGGTTCCACTTAAATTTGAGAAAGAACTTCTTCTCAGTGAGGGTGACAGAGCACTGGAACAGGCTGCCCAGAGAGGTTGTGAAGTCTCCTTCCCTGGAGACATTCAAGGCCCACCTGGACACATTCCTGTGCGACCTCACCTAGGCGTTCCTGCTCCACCAGGGATATTGGACCAGATGATCTTTTAAGATCCCTTCCAATCCCAAACATACTGTGATACTGTGATCTTTGTGGCACCGGACTCTCTCAAACAGTTCCCTATCCTAAATAGCAAAACAGAAATGGCACTGGAGTTATCTATAATCTCTTGAAGAGCTATAGCCCATCCTAGAACTATGTCACTTTATGGAAAAAGGTTAAGTGTATCTCTTCCAAGGCCTTTCAACGCACCACGTACAACATCAAATCACATTGGTGTTACTGAAAAGGAGTGGGAAGGCTCACATTCTGCCTGGTTTTGCAGCCAGGAAACATGTTCCTGAGCCTGCAGAGCACCTCTGAAAGCTTTCCTTTCCCTCCTAGTCACACACAAGTATGACAAGTGTAAGGAACATTTAACGAAGAACTGTTGTTTTTACATAACTGAGGACCTGGCACCTGACTCTATCAGGGGGGAAGGACCGAGAGACATCGGACTATGAATTCTTAATGTAATACACAGTTTCTTCCCAGAATATATACTGATACCTGTATACATACCAATACCTGTATTGATAAGTTAATTTAGGTGGAAGTGTAGCCAAAGTACCAGGAATCCATATCTTAAATAGACTGATAAGGGGAAGGGTATTGTGTGAGTCAGGATAGTCTGTAAACACTGAAGTACCCAACCAATGGGGAACAGGGGAGGGAAATTGCGGCCAGGATTTTGGGGAAATATAAGCAGGGGCTTTTTGCCCTATTCAATGTGTCTGCCTTTAGGTAGAACACCCGGTCTTGCAAAATCGTTATTAAAATATGCTTTGCCAAGAGATCCTGCCTGGGCCTATTACATTTGCAGAAGGATTGTTTCCTACACAAGGAACAGCATGCTCCCCAATTTTCTCCCTGAAGCTGAGAAGGATAGATCTTTTTGTGCAACCACTCGGAAATACTTTCACACATACCTAACTGCCATCTCAGATCACGACTTCTTTTCTCAAACCAAAAGCAAATTCTTAGTTTTGTTCGTTTGTTTGTTGTTGGTTTTGCTGTTTTGTTTTGTTTTGTTTTCCCCAAGGCTATTGTGTGTGCCAAGATTTATGTATTAGAAGACGCACATACAAAAGAAACTCAAGATTTCTGAAATGTTTTAATTGCCAAAATGTCCCCTGTTAATGTAGAGCCATGCATAGTATGGATCTCTTGAGCTGCAGGAAGCAATATGTTGGATTGGATTTGGTGTCCTCGTGGCATTTTGAGGAGCTCCTCTGATTCAAAGCCTCATCTATTCATTCCTGCACAGCATGTGCATGGCATGTGCTACCAGAAAGAAGTCAAATTAAATCGGTAGCTGTGTAGGGGACACTAATAGCTGCAGTCACCGATCCAACTCCCCTCGTTCTTGGCACCTTCCTCTGACCCAACAAACCCAGACAAAGAAGCAGCAGAATAGTTTGTGCTTGTCTCAGCGAGTCATTGAACGCGAAATGAGCTCTCAGTACCATGTAAAAGTCATAGCCAGCACAACATTTATCAGGTGATAATGGTCTTTTTGTAGTCAGCAATGTGCCCAGCACTGTATTTGCTGACTGTGAGCCCTACAGAATAAAACGCAGTAAGCTTATAGCACTAAATATGGCCAGCAAACAGAGGAATGAACCTATGACCCTCCCTCTCTTCACTGCCACAGAAAAGCCACCTTTCTCATGCAAATGTACCTCTTTTGTGTCCTGGTGTTCGAAGCAATGATGTCGTATATTCAACCATCTCGTCTTTGCCGAAGTCTGTAAAGCAGTCACGAATGAAGACCTGCAGTGGTTTGAAAAGAAAGGCCCAACAGTCAGTCAGAATCAGGGCCCAGCATTATTAAATATCATGTGCCTTGTTCACAGTACCCTCTTGGCAAAAAAGGCAAATGCATCTCTTTGGGTTGCTGGTAGAATGTGCAAAGGCAGAACAAATGTAACCCCAAAGCCTTAGGAGCTCTTAAAAATAAAGTGTTTAGTTACTGTCTTTTTTTTTTTTTTTTTTTTATTTTAGAAAAATACTCTCATTTATTCTTCATTTTCATGTGATCCAATATCAACTAAATTTTCTCACCCAAAATGTAATGCACTGCTTGTCAATATCAGTTAAAACCATGTGGGTACACAGGAGAGCTGCACTGCAAGTGTTTTCTTTTGGCACTCAGCTGTGCTTTTTAATTTATTGTAGCAGCATTGCTTGCCAGTTACCACAGTAAGTAAAACCACATCCAAAAAAATGACAACAACCTGGAAAGCAAAACCTCCAGTGTTTAATTAAATAGCCCTTCCTTTTTAAAAGGAAAAATTAATCCAGGAAATTTAAAAAAAATATTTTGGGAAGCAATTTAGTTTTAATTTGAAGCTGAATGGTAAATTAGTCATTGATTAAAAATTTACTGTGGTAGGTTGACTTTCTTGCCTTGCACTTCAGGAGGGAATAAGAATCTGAAAGTCAAGTGAGAAGAAAAAAAATGTAACATTTCTATAATACAACAGGGGATTTTACAAAGCATTCTGTTGTTCTATATGCCAGCATCCAGCCAGAATTAGCATGTTCTAAAAATAGTAAGAAAAATATCTTAATTATTTATGTCTGCTTAGCTGATTATTCACTAGAATGTGTTTGCTGTCACTTTAAAGACAAAACTCAAAAATCTACTGCTACCAAACCTACTCTAATGTTTCAGTTTGCTATGGCAAAAATTGACCAAAGTATGTACAAGCTGTAGAGGAACATCTTTTTCTGCATGCAGAGGACAGTATGGAAAAAAAAACAGAGGGCAATCTAAGATGTAATAAACAGAATTTATAAACCCATACATGTACATCAACTGTATTTGTTAAGGCTCTGAGCCTTCAAGGATTTATGCCAAGGCACTACTTGGAGTACATAAAGTCTTTTAGTATCACCACCTATGTTATGGCTGGGTGTTGAATTCAAATGTTTAGGTGTCAGCTAAAGAAATGAAATAATATAGCAGTGTACAGCTATGTAACAAGCAATTTTTTTTTTTTTTCCTGAAATGAATCTATCTTCAAGATGCTTGTTGTGAACTTAACACTTCTTAAAGGTAGGTCCTCAGCTGGCATAAAGCAGTACAGCTCCACTGAGGTAAATGATTCTTCCACTATATATAGGGTAAACTTTTAGCCCTCAAGGCAGATTCAAGACAGCAGATAACACAGCAATTGAAATTCCCCTACCAGAAAATACCAAACACCATGGAAAGAAAGGAAGAGACCTGAGACTCCAGAGAGCTGATTTAGGACTAAATCAAAAGAGCACAATAGTACATGGAAAATGAAGATGAGTTACTTCAAATAGGGCACCTACCATCTCCTAACTAATCCTGATGCAGAAATCAGGTAATCTCTTGTGTACATTCCATGAGGATTCATACGGGGGGTCTACCGGAAAAAACCCTCCGACACAAGAAAATCAGCTGCCTGCCAAGTGTCTAGATGCCCACAAAGTGCAGTCAGATACTAAACTAATATTCTGCTGTTTGTTGTTCAGCACTATGTCTTTTATTGCCCAGTATTCCTGTATAGCCACCAACCTGCCTGCTTTTCAGAAAGGGTGTGGTCTGTGTGAAACTACTTTTTTTGTTTGTTTGTTTTTTTGTTTTTAATGGCTTTACACAGCAAGGCTTATAAGATTCCTTTGACTAGAAAAAGAGAGGGAAAACAGACATGACCTTGTCTCATCCTAATAGTCTGAGCAGTCACCCTGGATAGATAATGCTAAGTGATGTACAGCAGCTGAGGAATAGGCACAGGCTTTCTGGGTAAGGATATTCTCATTTTTACATTAAACAATCACTGGATAAAATTGTGAAAGTTAAAGATCTTATGAAGTCTTATGAAGTACATTACCATACATTATTTCATCAGTGGCTCATTCAGGCAATGGAGTGGTTTCTAAATTGTAATATTTAATCTGCCTGTTACTAGAAAGTGTTCAGTAAGACTCTGGACAATATTAGTGGATTAAAATCTTGCTTAGTATTTACTCTTCAGGCAGTGGCACCTTGCTTTGAGTGGGTGTTTTATGTGGGTCTAAACTCCAGCCTTGCTTTGGATTGTGTTGTTCAATTAATCACATTTATTTATTCGCTCCAGTGTGCCCCCTTGGAGAATAGGTTCTTACTGGAGAGCAAGTGACAATTGGAACTCTAGACCCTATTTAAGTTTGCCTAGATGCTGAAAATTAACTTTTTTGGGGGAAAAAAACGAAACAAACCCCCAAATCCACTAAACAACAAAAAAGCCCCCACATCCTACGTAACACTAATTTGATCTTTGTCTTTCCTCCAGTCAGACTATCCATTTTTCACTATTTCTGATGGTCAATCTCTAATATATTACTGGTTGAAAACAAGCAGAAGACATCCTGGCAAATGCTGAATATTCATCTGAAATATTTTCACATTTACCCAAACCTGATAATTTATAACAAAAACAATTATGTAATATTAGAATTTAAGTTTCTGATATAGATACTACATTCTGGGGCTGATGAAGCATTACAATAAGGTATTTGCCACTGGAAGAAATGAATCCAAATACTGTGGGTATTTTCTGACCAACTGGATTATACCTGATAACAGGTATATTATTTCACAGGTATATTATTTATTAATATCAGAAATCCCTTTTTTAGTATATTGAATGTAAAATGGAAGTCTGAGTGATGCCCAGAGGCTGAAAATCGGAGACACTGGAGGAAAAGCTGTCCGCAAAATCTCTAAAATCCTAAACTTTTAGGGCTAAATGCTGGAAAGACTCCTGCCTAAACAGTCAGACCTGCATTTTCACTTTATATTTTTAATAAAAGTGTTGTAGTATGAGTTGAAAGTTGATCTAAACAGTTGCTTGTAAATACTAATAGCATTTACCCTTGACCATATAGTTCACTGGAGTCTCTTGTTCCTCATTTTTGTGTGGTATTTTTTCTTATGTTGTATTTAATTATTTCAAAACCATGTATATTTTTTACATATCCTCTGTTATCTGAAACTACAGTGTAAAGGAAACAAAGTGACTGAGCATTAAAACAATAAATGACACCTAATAGCTCCCAGAGAAAACAGGCAGTGTTTTTACAAGAAGAAAAAGGGAGACAGAAACATAAAACAAAGGCAAGATTTTTATGATGGGTTTTAAAATAGGAATCATAAAAGTGATGATAGGAGCAAAGAAGTCAAAAAAGCTGAACCTGAAAGAGAAAGCAATATTTAGGAATGGCAACGGAGAAGAAAAAATGCCAAGGTCATACAAAAAGGATGAACCAAGAAACACAAGGAGTCAGGAAGAGTTTGAGTGCAGCAATTTCTATTACTTTGGGAAAAGATAGAGAAAGTAAGAAAGAGAAGAACAAAACAAATAAATATCATAACTAGACAAGCACAGGCGCACATTCAGAAACATACATGTACACAGTTGTTTTGTTTCCACTGAAACTGCAAAGCGGAGAGTTTTCAAAGAATGGACAAAAAACCCAACCAACCAACCAAAAAAACACACACATATGCCTGGCAATTCATTGACTTGTAGAAAGTTTAAGAAGGATGGTAATAAACTGTGTATGTCTTGATCTCTGGCAAGAATAGATGGCTACTGCCTTTGTTTGAAAGTGTTGCCTGATGCTATCCTCATACAACAGTAATAGTACGTACATGAGCATGTAAGACTGAAAACCCTGATATACAAATGGAAGCTTGCCATTGTTGATCAGTTCCTCCAGCAAATCAGAATAAGCAAATATTTCATAGAGTGCTGTATGTTATACTCAGTACAAGCAAGGTTGCTATGTAAATCTCTCTACACTTCCAGAGCAGAGGAAACAGGTTCCAAAACTGCATGGACACACTGCCATAGATTTGGAACTCACAAATGCATTGTAAGAACATCATTTCCAGACTACTCCTCATATTGTGACACAAAGAACAAGCTCTTCCCTTTTCTTGGGAGTACAATTTATGCCAAACCCCCAAGTAATTTCGGACAATTGCCTCTGAATACTCTCTGGTGTAGTGCCTAGCATGATGTTGATTTTACATCTGTTGGAATGGCAGCACGAAGAACTCATAATAGGCTTTCTAAGTGAAATGATAGCTTCAGCCATCTAGAAATAGTTGTAAGGTTTATATATGCACTTCTGATTTTCCTGAAGTCTTTCTATCAAGCATTCAGTGCAGAACTTGAGAGTACAAGAATAATCTTATCTACACTTGCATCTCTGTAAGTGTGACATGTACAGGAACTTACATGTCTCTCTTTTTTTGCTTTTTTTTCAGAGAGAAAAACTGTTGAGTGCTTCAGCAGTCAATGGCACCCTAAGCAGTCTGTCTGTGCCACTGCACAGTGCATCTCTTTAGCACTTCATACGAAAAGTTCCATCCACCTCTCTGGGTGCTGCTGACTCATATCCTGTAGCATTGCTCAGCAGCCACTGCTTCTACCTGAACGATTCCCCAGGCTTGTGCAGCAAAGGCTTGATCGTCAGCTGTCGAGTTCCCATTTTAGTAGTGTATAATGATTAATTTTGTTTTGGCAAGATCATTTCACAGAAGCATAGAATCACAGAATAGTTTGGGTTGGAAGGGACCTTCAAAGCTCATCTAGTCCAACCCCCTGCTATAAGCAGGGACATCTTCACCCAGATCAGGTTGCTCAGAGCTCCGTCCAGCCTGGCCTGGGATGTCTCCAGGGATGGGGCATCCACCACCTCTCTGGGTAACCTGGGCCTGGGTCTCACCACCCTCAGGGTCAAAACTTTCTTCCTCATGTCCACCCCGAATCTCCTCTCCTTTATTTTAAAACAATTACCCCTTGTCCAGGCCAGACAACAATGCTACAAGTTCCATTCAGAAGTAAAAAAGCAGTTCTTCCAGACAGCTACAACTTTTCAGTAAAAAACAACCAAACCAAACCAAACAAACAAACAAAAGCCAAAGCAAAAAAAACCAACCAATCAAAACAAAACAAAAAAACCACTCCCTAATTTAATCATTTTAGCTGAGACTTTAAAATATGGAAAATGTAATAAACACATCAAGTTGAGACAAACTGCTGTAGGAAGTGTTGGCTGGAAGTATTAAAACACAGCAAAGCTGCATGTACCTGAATGTAGGCTACTATAGGGTGAACTGTAAGGTAAACTGAAGCACTGCTGTACTTGCTGGGACTGTTTACAGCCCCAATGCTATACAACGTGCATTTGAAATAATTGTCTTCTCCGCGCTGTCACCTGCGGCAGTCTCAGTTTCTAGAGGCCTCACAGGGAAGCTGTGTTTTTGTCAGAGCTGTGCGATGACCCTGTGGGCACCTGCTGCCTTTCCAACTCTGAAATCCCTTAACAACAGCTCCCATGGAGCAAATGTGTTATTAAAAGTGAAAACCTAGTTAAAAATACCCAGAGAGTGACAATCTTGCTTATACCAGCAGTGTGGCAATTTGAAAACACAGGAATTCCCATTGAATTGGAGATCTGATCCCTCAAAATGCACTTTTAACAGCTAAAAATGCTAGATATCCCCATGTAAACAGCTACAAGTCCCCCAGTGCCACCCCTGTCCCAGCTGCTGCAAAGCAGCTGCTCCAGCTCCCCCATCCATCTCAGGTGCCACCAAAGGGACCAAACCAACATCGGAGAGTCATTGTCATTATCTCCAACTTACACGTAGTAAATCCAGGAAATTCAGAAGGTGTAATTTAGAATAAGTAAGCTGCACCAAGAATGTAGAACCCCGCCACTTTTACTGAAGCAAAGCAACAACAACACAATGATGATTAACACATAGTAGATACTGACAGGCCCGATCTACTCAGGGGGTCTATAACTGCCTCAAGAGGCTTTGACAGATAGAGGATTCAACATGTGTTTCATAGTTCCTATGTAATTACTACAGAGTCAAATACAGAGGTCAAGTCAGGTCCCCAGGTGCAAATTGACGCCGAACTAACTAATTTTCAAATTTTAATGTAAACATGTAGTATAAGTATGCTGTGAAAGGTTATTTTTGTCCAAATACTTCAAGACAGATCACAATGTATGAGATATAAAATAATCTCTTAGTCATCCATTACACACGTAGACTTTTGTTGCTTAGAAGAACTGAAAATATAGTAAGAATCTGCAGAAGTATATACCACTAGATAAAAACTTATAAAAATATTTTTTTAACAAGTGCTTGTTGGGAATGCCACACTAAAAATGAGTAATTTGCTAAACTTGAGAGGGAAATTTTGACTTTAGGTACAACTCCACAGATATTTCACATACATACATGCAAAGCTATGTGTTAGTGTGTGTAAGTATATTCTCAGATCCATGGATTAATGTGCATGAGTGTGTGTGTGTTAATAGATTTGTACATAGGCTTTTAATCATATACCTCTGTGAGTGCGTGTTTATACATAAGTGATTTTAACTTTCTCTTTTGTAAGCATAGTATGACCCTTGACACCATCAAATCTGTAACCAAGTTGATGTTTTAATTATAATAAATCTCACTGAATTGCTTTAAATAATTTTATTAGTCAGCTGTTGATTGAGCATTATTAAAAATCATATATTAGACTTGTGAACTACCTTTAATAAATCCTAAATTGCTGGTAAATCAAAGCTGCGTCTTGTTCTGTTATCTTTGGAAGCAGTCACCTAAGAAAGAGCACCTCTTTTAAGCATCTCAGGCATGCATAGCGTTATTTCCAACTGCTACCTATGTCTCCTATCTGCTTTGAAAAAAATCTCAAATGTGGTTAACTTTCATAGGATTGTTTCTTCAACTCCATGCTTTGTGTACAATTAGAAGTAGCAGCACTGACTTCTCTCAGGGTACTTTTGGCTGCACTAGAAAGAGCAAATAAGAGAAGTTTTGTTATCTGGTTTTGCATTCCAAGGAGATTTAGAGTTTGTTTAGGTACCTATCTACCCAAACACGCAGGTGCCCAGCCAACCTTGCCCTGGGAATGGCTGCTACATCTCCCATCGCTAATCAGAATGCAGAGTTTAACACTCACTCATTTGCAAAGAACATAATTAATATAACAGGAGTCTTTGTTTAAAAGGTTGCCTCAGCTGAGCACATTGAAAATGGACCTCACATTCCATTCCTGCAGTTAATGCTTTCATTTACATTTCATGTGGGACTTAGATCCCTTGCAAGAAGTTTGGAAAGTGTTGTTTGCATCTTTATTTTTTTTTTAAATACTTTAATGTTCAGGGTTTATTTTACAAGTTTCAGAATTGGCAAGCAGCTGCAGGCTTCCTCAGTGATTTCCTTTCTGACCTTTTCTTTCTTCAACTACTCTAGATACAGTTTAATTTACTTTGCAAATATTTATTATTGTTTCACCTGCCTTGAAATTGAAATGCTGTGCACTTGAAAGCTGTCTATTTCCACAGCAGCATCTGCAAATATCTGTGTTACTTCTGTTGAAATTCTATTATGTAATGTCTTGCTGCAGTATTTCTTCAGGTACCATAGCTGATATTTTTGTAACTTCTTTAGTAACACCTGATTTAATGGAATCATTTTTCTTTGCCCCTGCCATCTCTGAGTAAAGAAAAACTCCAATGTCTCTATGTTTTCCTAGATAAATTTCACTGTGTATTTACAGGCAAAGAAAGTGAGGAGAGACCGAGAGTAAAAAGAAAGTGACTTGACTCCCCAGGACATCGTTTTTGTGTAGCAGAGATTTATTGTCCCAGAACATTTCTTAACTTAAAGCATTTAAAATCCTTATCATGTTTACTCCAAAATTGTAAGAAGCCTGCAACCAAGAATCAGTTAAGCCAGTATAACAACTGTTCATTTTTTAAGGTCTTCATGAGATCAAAAACTTTCTATTTATACTCAAGTTTTGTTTTCTTTACTCTAGTTTTACTCAAAAGATGGGCTTCTCCTGGTTTAGCAAACAACTCAAAATCAAAACCCTGCAGCATGTTCAGATCTATAGCATCTTCCTAAAAGGAACATTTTACAAGGAACTTTTGAAATAGTGATTTATTCCCCCAATGCACAATCAAAATACTTCAGTAACTGCTGTAAATATACAAATAAACACCCAAATAGCAGATGCTTGTATTGCTGTGATTTAAGCACACGTTTGTCTGCTCTGTGTAGCAAAAACTGCACTGGGGTGACTAGAATGGAGCATTGGTTTATGTGCAGAAAACAGGATGTCTCCAGTAGTATGTTTTAATTTTTTCAGGTACTGCCACAACATCAGTAAAAAGAGATTGCTGCCTAAAAGCCAAAATGGGACATCAGGCCCTGGTTATGCTTCACCCATTGAAAGTACTTTTCTGAAGCACCAAAGCTTTCTACTGAACAAACTTCATTTTCACCGTCCAGTTTTCTTAACTTCAAGCGAGCAGTTGGTACAAAAGCCATTCCTCTCTCATTGATGAGATTGCTCAGAGAGGTAAAGCCACCCATATGTTCAAAGCGCACAGAATAGAGCAGTAATCATGCAGCATATTTAGTGTGGGCAAGTTGCTGCACAAACCCTCCAAAAAAAGACAACAGGCTTTATATTAAAGTGCAGAACTGCACGCCGAAAGGTGAAGTTCACGATCTGCCACTGAATTACTGCAACAAGGAGCATGACATTGCACAGACTCATCGGGGTCTAAATCTGGCTCAACCTATTCTAAAGTTCATGATATTGTGTCTGTACGCCTCTAAATAAAATTATTTTATTCCTGCATTTGTACATACATATAAATTAGGTTGTGGTAAACAAGATGAACTCTATTTTATGAAAAATAGTTTGGACAGAGAGTTATGCTGCAGATATTTTAATATGAAAATATTTACCAAGAAAAACCTATGTTTCATTAAAAGTACCTTAAATTAAAGCATAACTACAGTATAAGAAATTGATGTGATAACTTCAGTTGAGGAACATCCTTTTAAATTATTTTTCCTAAGTAAAATTATGAAGTATCATAAAAATACATTTTAATGTTTATTTTGCTAACTTGCCATGCTTTTTATGAAGTTGCTGATTAAAAAAGGAAAAAAATTTGTAGTTCACTGAGTCTCAGGTAAGAACATATTAATACTTCCTATTAAAACACACCTTTAAGAGAATTAATTCTATTCAATAAATAGCTTTCTATCAAATGATTAATATCTTGATTATTTTAATTAGAATTTGCCAAAGGTACATTATTTCTACTACTGAAGTAGGCAATAAATTATTTATGCACTGTATGGCTTACAGGCTTGACAAATTGCTTATTCCAAATGACTAACTGATCTATCACTATTTTAGCATAGAGGGGGCAAAGTGTAAAAGAATCCTAATAAATTTACTAAAGACTGTCTGTGTACAGAATGAAATTCAACTAATTAAATTAAAATTTCAGTTGCACACATGACTAAGCAGAAGAATGTTCTCATGGTACCAGAGGTTAATAATAAATTGCGATGAACCTAATTACTAATTGTTTCTTGCTTCTAGAAATGCCTGTGTTTTAACATCACTTTCGATGCAAGCTGAGGGCAAAATGTGTTGTTTTTGCTTTTTCTGGTACACTTGTTCAATCAAAGCAGCACAAATAGCAGAAGTTGCTCCAACCTTCTCCATACATGACCTCTACAAATTAGTACGAAATGTTGAACAGATTAATTCCTTAGTGTGAATGATACCGGGTACTTCAATGGCCTGTATTCAAGGTGACCAATAAATTACTTCAGAAATGAGTAAAAAGAAGACCTCTACAGTGATGTCTCCTCGGTACAAACATCAGCAGCTATTATTCCAGCTGTGTAAGGAACAACATCCAACAGCAGGACTATTTTCAGATTGTCATGGCACCACTGGGTCCTACCCACTCTCATTTCCAAAGGAAGCATTACATGTCTTTTAAAAAGCCAAATGTACTTCAAGATGATGCTCTCTTATTCCATACACAGAAAAATCACACCAATATAATATCTTACACATAAAGATGAAATAATTTCAGAAAAATAAAGGACAGAAAGAACTAGAAGATATATGACAAGGATATCGTGACATTCAAGGATGGTAGTAAACCCTTCCAAGGACAGGTTGAGATGAATGTAGTATGTAGAAAGAACAAAGCGACACGAAAGAGCTGTAGACTGTCACACAGGAGCAGTTATGTCCTCAAAAGCAGCTTTGGATCTCATTATGCCCTTTCTGTCAGATTACAGAGCCCTTTACTATCAGAAATCTCCATCTTATTGGTTCTTTGGCCAATAAGCAAGTTACCTCTTATCTTTTTCCTGGATAGACAAGCAACCCAATTAATTTAGTTTTTATACAAGGCATATTCTCCAAACACCAACTCAGTTTGCAATTCTTTGGAGAAAAGCAGTACATATTTTTGAAATTTATCAACTACACTGCGCACAAATATCCGTAGTTTGCCATACCTATCTAGTTAATACTTTTCTCTCTGTTGGGATTTCAATTCAGAATTCTCAAATCCTCAGGGAATTACATTGCTACTACCAATTTCAAAACTGTGGAGGAGGCCTCTGAAGACCTTTCCATACTGCACAGAATATTTAATCATTTGTTGATTCCCTAAATCTAGTACACAAGATACTCAACAGGGAGATCTCCATCCTGATCCCTTGTGAAGTCACTAATTAATTTTGGAAAAAGAATTCAAATTCGAGTGACTGAGAAAAGTCCACCTCACAGTGCTTCATATCCAAGCATTAAAAGTTTGTACTTGCCAGAAAATGAGCACGAGCTGAATGCCCACAAACAAACAAGAGTTTGAGTGTCAGGTAAGCTGGGAGAAACACCTCTGATCACTTCACTTGTAGGAAAACTGAGAGATAGAATAGAAGGTGGGAAAAAAGACAGGGAAAAATATGTATATGCTGGAAGTTGCTTGCAGAGGACATCCAGTGATTCTGACTGCCTATTTAGTTTTTCAAAAACTGTGTCCTTGCAAAGTCAATAGACATTCCCTTCCTGTCACTGAATGCAGACTGGCATTGCCAAGCTTAGGCACCTGGAATTCCTATGATTTCGTTTCATCACCTGTTTCACAGGACCAGACAAACAGGCACACTAAAAGCAAGTTTCAGTATTTGGCACCCAAGACATCTTTTTCTATTAAAAATATTTTTCTACAGAAAAAGGAACGCTTCATGTTTTCCCATATGAAGTCATGTAGAATTTTTTGTCTACAATTTTCCATTTCTAATAATTTACAATTTTCTGCTACATCAGGCTTTACCCACAACATTGCAAGTTAAATGCCTCTGCTGAAAATTGCGTAAATAGGTGTACACTAGAACTATTGATTTAAAATTCATTAGGCAGAACCCAGAAAAAAAAAATGGAATGCTGACTTCATAAATAATTTATCTTTGATTAGCAGCCCCCCTCCCCCCTCTCTTTTTTTTTAATTCCACTGGGGCACATGTATATATACCTCTCCCTTAAACTGTGTCCAGTCTAGTAGTTTAGCATAAAGCTTTGCCAAGAGTCCAACCCTGCAGTATTTTTCATTGCATCAGGTAGCAAGTGCTGTGATTTCATTATCTCTGCCTCACTGTGCGTGCTGGTGAATCTGACATCGCCCCTGACTTGTTTGACTTCTTTCCACAATATTTATGCTACACTTTACAAGACTTATGTTAGCTGAAGTCTTTCGAAGCTATGTTTTGTACTTCCAGTTTTGGACACCTAAACTAATGAACTGAAAAAGTCAGCACACTTCAGGGCAATCGAAGAAAGCTTCTGGGATGCAAGACCATGGGAAGAAATTGGCATATAGGGACTTCATCACTTATGTTTTTTAGACACAGGGGCTTTGTCATTCCCATAGAGGTACCCAAAAACCTAAAGAATGACAGTGCTTTTCAAAGAGGGCCATTTCATTTGAAGTCTTCTAGTATTGCTGGTAATTTCCACAAAGGGCAGAGAAACAGAAGACTGTGCCATTAGGTTTTCTTACTCTTTATTTATTTAAAGAATTCCAAAATTTAGAGACAACATTCTAATAGTAAAATAAAGCTTGTGAAAGAAATAACAACAACAGGTTGTGTTGAACTGCTGACTTTTATGTAAGCTGGCTTCATACTCTTTAAGAACTGGGACATAACATAGTAAGGCAACCTATGAGAGCTGGATGTTGCTGCATGCTACCAGGGGACTAAAGACAAATTAATAAATCAGAGGCTGTAATTAGGTGGTTTAAGTACAAAACAGCCATCTGAGCAAGGCTTAGCACTTGCTGCTGTAGTTGATATGATTTTCCTATTTTTGTTCACCTTCAAGGTTTGGTGAGCATGCAGGAAGATCAAATAAATCACCATCTCACCTTCACACCAATCACGCAGAAAGATCTTTTTAAAGCCTTTATTTTTTGGGGAAGGCAGGATGCAAACTATGGCAGTATCAGTCTCACTATCTCATCCCCCATTCCTCTTCCACAGATAAAAAGTGCCAGTCCCATGACATAAGGGCGTCCTATACTGTCTTCACGTTAATGTACAGACAGCTCATATTTTACTAGCACTTTCTTCTTGTTGGGAGCCAGATTGAGGTAGCCTCCTGTAGAAACCAAATGGTTTCCACCTGCCAAAACTGCAAGGTTGTGACTGAAATGCAGGTGGAAGTGATAAAACCTCCCTATGTGGACACCTACACCCAGACTCACCCCCCACTCCAAGAACTGAAGTGGCTGCCCAGACTGAAATTTACATGGAACTCTAGAGTCCCCTTAGGGTTCGAAAGAAGAGATGGATGTCATGGGTGCAAGTGTGCCCAGCTGGAGGAACTCTCCAAGGAGTCAGGCAGGGGAGGCAGGAGGCCACTTTGACTACATCAGGACCTCTTAGCCAAACACAAAACCAAAATGCATATGCAGTGGAGAGAGGGATATATGTCCTGGGAAGATTACAGGGATATGGCCTGGGAGTACAGGGAGAGGATCAAGAAAACCAAGGAGGTGGAGCTGAACTTGCCTAGGGATGTGAAAAATAACATGGAATCTTCAGGTACACAGGACAACAAAGGAAGATGAAAGAAACTGCAGCCCCCCACATCCCTGGTAAGTGAAATGGGAGACCTGGCCACAACTGGCATGGAGAAGGCTGAGGTGCTTGACATCTGTTTTTCCTTGGTCTTCACTGGCAAATGCTCTAGCCATGCCACCCAGCTCACAGCATCTGAAAGCAGGAGCTGGGAGAATGAAATACTACCCATCACAGAGCTCTGTTGGTATAGCCACTCTAAAATGCAGCTGTCTTTGCTGGAGCCTACAGGATTTCTAAGCTTTGAGGAGACTGCCTTAGAGCTGTTGTCTGCTTCACTGACTCACAACTATCATTTGGCCAAGCGTATGAGTGCAATTTTGTCATGCATCCCTTTAAATCTATTATCTCTGTGTAGCAGGGTACAAAACACTGAAATGTATAAAGAGGGGGAAAAAATCAATACAGTTATATTATTCCAAGCATCTATGTTAAGTCTGTGCATATCCTTTTCCATTCTCAATTTGCTATCAGCAGCTATTAACAGCCTGCCGAATGCCACAGACATCGAGAGGGGAAAGGTGAGAAATACACACAGCTTTCTTGGGAAGTAGTCAATATACTACTGGAATAACACTGTGCTCAGCAGTCCTCTGCATATTGCTGAATCTTTTCTTGTATGTTTAAAGCATGGAAGTGATGACAATAAGTGTTTCACATATTCTATAAAAGCAGTTCGTCAATAACTTTGTGTATTTATGTAACTAGGAAATAAAAGTAAAAATGTTTTGAAACTTGTTTGTAGCTACATGGGAAATAGGCTGATGAAACAGTACTGAAATAAACAAGCTTTCTGTAAGGAAACAAAGTATATTTGCACAATTTTAAGGGCAGAAACCCTATTTAAACACACACAGCAGAACCTGAAGTTACCAGACCAAAGGATGGCTCCATGTTTCTTATCTTTTTGGCCACCTTCGTGTTCTCACACAGTTCACCCAGCCTGTGCATGATTCCTTGTGTCAAAACAGCAGTGTTTGTAAAGAGTTGCAGTATTTTTTGTTAGACAAAGTCATACAGATAGAAAATGCAGATGATCTTTCAGGCAAAGTCTTTAATTCTTATCTGATTTTTCACTATTTATCTCAAATAGGATAGCCTTCCTTCAGATGTTACTCTGTATCTTTAGACTATCTTTTCTACACTCCTTGTACCCATACCAAACACAAACCTTCATACCTAGAGGTGTAAGGGCAGGCCAAAAGTAAGTCCATCTTTAAGTAAAAGTTCATTTTTCATGCTTGTGTTGAAGGAAGCAGAAAGCATCAACTGGAAAACACACTTCAGCTAAGTTAACTTGAAACATTTGTGCTTTGTTCTTTGAAAACATGCTATCTCAAAATACTGACTTCAGGGATATAGGAAGGAAAGAAAAGAGCACCGGAAAATAGGTGGGAGAGAAGATGCACACATCAGTGGTTTATAGACGACTATTTATTTTGATGGGCTAGCTCAGATCCAAAATTTCTGCATGGCAGTTATTCTGTGGAGAGCCCAGGGTCCTCTGAAATCTGAATGTAGGTAGGAAATAATTCACCGTTACATATTGCTATTGCCTCAAAATGGAGTATCTCTTGATACTATTTATAACTTGTGACTATTACTATCCAGAGGTCAGCAGCCATTCCTGCAATCAGTTTTACTTGGATACAGTTGTGATGTCTGCATATCTCCTAGACTTAAATATGCAGCACAGACAGGCTTAGTGACTTGCCAAAGACCAAGTACCTCTGTGGTGAAGCAGGGATGGTTACAGCTGGGGCTTTCTAGAAGAAAGGTATTACACAAGCGGGAAAAAGGAATCCCTGCTTGTAGAGTTTAGGGACACTTCCATGTCACCTAGGGTCATCGCTTCAGGATTTCTGAAAGCAGGACAATCCTCTGAATACTTGCCAATCAATTAGTATTACACTGTCCCTCTTCAGGGCTCAGCAGCAGATGCCAGAACATACTCTCTGAAACATAAAATTACTTGGAAAGGTTTGGATTATTTTTTCCAAATGAAACAACATCTGCCTGATAAAAAACATAAGGGTACCAGCTGTGAGGGAACACCTTGTTGGGGAGGACAGGCTCATGGGACACTTCCACAAAAAAAATCCTTATTCTTTCAAAACTGTATTGAACTGACATATATATCTGTTATTTCAAGAAAAGCTTAGTATTGAGCAACCTTTGTCCTTGAATCTAAATAGCAGAGAACTCATTGGTGCAGAGAACTTGCCGGTTATCAACCAGGGAAACTGAATTATTTGAAAACCTTGTTAAATCTTTTAGTACTTCTTCCTTCATAAAAATCCAGCGTAATTGTTGCTTTTTCATAACTTTAAAAAAATGTAAATGAAACAATTCACTTCAGATTTCTTTTTCAGTTCACCACATGTGATTCCCTTACCCACCTGCCCTTCCTCAAAAACACACCTCTTGCTTCACAAAGAGGTGATTTTAATCTTCTTTCAATCCTTTAAACCTCAGCTCCAAGTGGAGTTGAACAGTTCTATGATGTGTGGAGCATCCTTAAGGTCTACCAAGTCTTAAAGGGAGCAAGGGAGCTCATTGGCATGTTTCTAAGCAGAGGTTCCAAAATGGACAAGACAGAATACTTGCTATTCTTTGCAGCATTCAACTGCCTAAAGAAACTGTGTCTCCTATTGATTTTTAGTAACTCCATTTGGCTTGCAGCTCAAAGCGTGAGCATAAGGGCTATTTTGGAAGCAACTATTAAAAGTACTATTTCACAAGAGCACAAGAGTGCCTTTCGGATTATTGCAATTACTTATTTCTTTGTCTGATTTTCCTTTCTGCAAAGTCTTTCACAATTTTATCAGCTCTTGCCTTACTGTAGAATTTGTGTTTTTATCACAATTTTGGTGAATGCTTGTTTCTTTTCAAGTCCCATTCCTGGACTCATGTATTTTGTGATACTTCCAGCTTTATTCAAACAACAAAACCAAGATTCTAGTTTTTATGGCAGTGAGTGATGGCAGAAGGTTTAGAAGAGATGAGCAATGGTGATGTGCCTATGAAACTCAGGATATAATGCAAGGTGTGACTGACCATAGCTGATGCAAAGAATCTGACTTTATCTCAGCACAAAGGGGACCTGAGGGTGGCCTTTGTTTTAGATAAACAACTATTAAGAACTGAATGTATGAACTGGTGATGTAGCTTTTTCTCTCTGAGTTCATTAGAAGAGTGTGACTGTCCTGAATTAACCAGACCAGCATGGGTTGGGCAGAGAATAACTGGCTCAGCCCAGTATAGAGTATAAAACCTGAACAATTAACAAAAGAGCATGGAAGAGAGCAATGGGCTTGAGCTGGCTTCAACTCATTTGTTCCTTCCCAGCAACTGAGGATGCACAGCATCATGACCATGAGCATCTTCTGGTCATTGATAACAGGAATCACAACATTATTGTGATTAAACTATGTATTAAAATTGCTATATGTTTTGCTAAGTGTAACTTACATCAATATTGTGTAACACAATATATCCTGTCTCTCTTCAGAAATCCCGTGTAACATCCACTATCTTTAAATAAGTAAATTTGATACTAAACCTTACACTCTCCGCATATGGGATATCTAAAACAACCTGGTCAGAGGGCATCGTACTCTGATAATGGCTGTGAATAAACAGCTGAAAAGAATGCAAAACATTTAAAAACAGCTCAAAGGGGTTAAAATCTAGAAGAAACAAACTTTCAAATACTTTGTTTAAAAGATTATGGTAACTAAGTTAATGTAATAATTTTTTGAGGCATGAATGTTAGTCCTGGTGGAATAATATTGTACCTGATGGGAGCCAACTTATGGACACGGCAATTCCCCTCCCCATCTGAAGCAATTTGGACAGCAGTACTTGCCACTTTTTGAATCTACTCTATGTTACATCATATTTTCAAAGGCACCTTTTTACCTCCTTCACTGTTAAAATGTTGCTTAAATAACAGATGACATGGTAACTTTGGATATAAATATACTGCTTAGCTAATTTGCTTATTTTATTCCTCAGATAACTAGACAAAACCTAGACAGATATAAGTACAATGGGACGGCAACTGCAGCATTTTTTGCATACAATGTCTGAAACAAGTTTTGAAGCAAATGCTTCCACATTTCAAAAAAGTAATTTATGGGAAAAATGTCTCTGTGTGGCCTTGTGTTGTTGTTTATTTTTTTGATTTCTTGCCAGGAGATGGGCTATAATTAAACTAAGTTCTTGCTTATTTCATGGGAGGGAGAGAGTTTGGGAACTTTACACTTGATTTATTTTTCACAAGCCTCTTAATTAACGTCTAAGGTCTTTTGAAAAAAAAAAAAAAAAAAAATCAAAGTTCATTAGACTTTTGGACCAGATCGTCGGCATCATTCCACTGAAGTCAATGGGGATGTGCAGATGAACATGAGCCGAGGACTTAGCTGTCTGTGACTGTGTTTTCACAGAATATTCCATCTCTGTGACCAGCAACCTATGCTGCACAAGGCTTTTTGTCCAGTTGATTATTTGTGACAATTAAATGGACCTAAGTGATTAATCCAGTTTAAAAACAAAACAAAACAAACCAAACCCAAACAAACAAACAAAAAACCCCAACAAAACAGACAAACCAAAAAGACAGAGTGTAAGGGACTAAAAAGGTAATGGAACAAGAGAACAAGAGTACTTTTATTAATATGTTATTTTGAGAGTGGAACATAGTTCCATTTGCCCTGACCTTTGACTTAGTATTGGTTCAAACCAGTTTTAGAGCATGCCTTAAATTGCTTTCTAGAAGAGAACATGAAGGAGACAAAGAGAAATGACTCCTGCTCCTCAAAATGCTGGGTTTTGAGATGGCATTTCAGACATTTGGACAGTGTTAATTGGTTATTCCTGTCACTTTGCTGCTGGCTATATATGAATATATCCTGACACAGAGATTGTGATGCAGGAGAATGATGCAAACATCTCTTATAAATATGGTTGCCCAAGGGAGTTAGACTGCCAATATATTTGTGGAAGTTGGACTTTGTGTTGCTGACCATTCCTGAATTGTCATGCCTTAAAAAAAAAAAAAAAAACAAAAGAAAAAGGAAAAAATGGTTGTCATTGTGTTCTACTCTCTGCCTCATCTGTTTATCTGTAAGACAAAACAAGTAACATTTAACCTGAGAAGTTGTCTAGTTTCATTTAAGGAAATCAGACATTCAGCACTGCTTTTACTAAGTAGGTCAGAAAATCCCCCAGGGCATTCAACATGCATTTTGTGTAAACATGAGTTGGTAGGCAAGCCATTAAAAAAAATTGACACAACAGATTTAGCATTGACACATCATGATCTTTTATTGGTATTAAAAGGACACAATATGAGATGTAAGAACGTCGCTACTGTCTCAGGTAAATATTCCCTCTCCATGCTGCGACAGGGTATCCCAGAAATCTTGGACTTTGTAAGCTTAGGTGTAATACAAGTGTGCATTTCTTAAAGGTTTGGCTCTGTTGCACCTCATCCCCATTGACACAGGCTTTGGATATTATGTGCAGGGGGGTTGAGCTCAGCTGTCACACCCAAAGAACGAGGACAGTTTGTGTTCTTCCAGATGCTCCACCTGTAATTCTGCATTTTAACTATGCCACTTTTTGTACGCATTTCACTAAGGTTCATACAGCAATCATTTGTCTCTGAATACATAGTACTTTCATTCCAGTAGAGAAAGAGCTAAGAGAACATGTTTCTAGGTTAATGTCACGGTTTAGTTAACACGTCCGTAATAAATTAGATTCCAATTTCTGCTTTTTGCTTTCAATGGATGGTGTACTCCAAAATGGAAGCTTCCTGGTTCAGTGAAGTGAGATACGGAACTAATTTTTATGGGCTGCATTGTTGATGTTTGATATAAAGCAAAAGTGTCTAGATAATACGAACATGCTTTCTTATGATAACGTGGTAGAGATTAACCAAAACATTAATATGTGTATCATTACCATTTTTTACCTGAACAGATCTGGGGCATTTTGGACTTTACAGGTGTTCTCTGTCAGAGGGGAGAATTCGTGAAAATACATTATTTCTTTGACGTGCTTTGGTTTCTTTAAAAAAAATTATGAAGTCCAAATTCTCTTAAAAAAGCAGACAAGCATTTTTCCTGACAGTGTCAAGGTCATTTGTTGCCTTAATGAGTACTTCTCTTCCAGAGCATTCCAGGCGGGAGCTACCAATTTTTTCCAGGGTTATGCATAATGCCTTCCTGCATTTTCCTTGTCTTTGTCCTTTCACAGACAGAGAAGGATTTCCAAAACCATAATCCATTGTCTCTGCCTGCATTTGCTGTGGCATATGAAGGTTGTTTGGTTGAAGGATACCATTTTTCTGCTTTCTGGCTTTATTAAATAACTCTGTGCTATGTGGGACAGGCTTCAATAGCAAGTAGTAGCTATATCCAGAGTGTAAGAGTTGAAACTAGACAGTTTGTTAATTTGTTATCCTCTTTACACTGAAGCAAAAGGGATGCCACGATTGACCAACTTTCAGCTGGTGAAAGTGACAGCAAAGTGTATAATCTTCAATTAAAGTCTTTCAGTTAATTAGCTAAAATGCCAGTTTGGAGCATGTTAAAGCACTATGTTTCAGCTTTCATATACAGGCAGTTGCTGAGCTCATGTTAAACACCTTCAACACCAAAGAACACAATCATATGTAACCCATGCTAAAGGAAGATTACTTGAAACAAGCCACTGGGAGGATGCACTGAGATTCCTCTCCCATTCAAGGCAGCAGCAATTTTAACTTCAGTACAAATAGAATCATGTCTTAATGTAGCATATTTACTACAGATTGTATAGAAGAAATGTGACCAGCCTCACAGCTTATTATGCTCTGAAGACAGTCATGCAAGTCCTTCCTACTCTGTAAAGAAACGTAATTTATCTTTTTTTTTTTTTTTTTTTCCTGACAAAGGAATTTCAGTTGTGGTGGTGGCCTTTCATGACAAGGAAACTAAGCCTAGTATTTTCAAAGCATCCATTTCTGTACTTTCTGCTCCTGTTCTCTTTGAAATCCCAGTCTGATTTCATGAACAGTCTGATCCAGCTGGGCTGAAAAGTACAACTTAATCACTGGAACAAAGACAGCAACTCATCATCACCAAAATCTGATTTTTCTTGTTGGCATATTGTCCACAAGCAGGATGAAGTTCTCTTAACTGCACATATTAATCAGTAAACAGATTTTATGAAGGTAACTCATGAACAGTTCATAATGAATGTTCAGTAGTCAGAAGCAGAGATGTTTTTCAGGGAGCACGCAGAAAACATGACTTTCCAAGCACATGAAGACAGCTCTTGAAGTAGATTTTCAGTGTAACTACCCCCTTTCACATTCTTTTCCTGTGGATACATAGCTGGTGACTGCACTAAAGTGTCATATCCTTTTACAATCCACATGACATCAGGATCTATTGACATCAACCATTTACTGGCATCGTTCTACCAGCATTTTTACTTTCTGACCATCTAGGACGACGCATAAAAACACAATTTAAACTTCTCCAGGATTTTTAGGCAGCCAGAGTTCCTTTTGCCCCATTACAAAGGTCAGAAACAGAATAGGATGTCAGTAATTACCCCACCTTATTGCTAGTAACAAACCGTCTCTGTGATAGATTAGAAATTCATCACATGGTTCTTTAAAATTAATTAAAGCCCCTAATGGAACTTAATCTCATCAAAGCTGCAGAGAACTGTTGCCCTAATAAACGAGATCAGTTGAACTGAAGTTCTCTGCTCTCGCATAGAAACCTCTCCTCATCGTTATAATAGATAGGGTTGTATGGTCATCCATTAGCTCTGTTCTCATTGACCTGCTAATTGAACCCTTCGCTAAGTGGAAATAAACTAGTAGCTAACTCATAAAATACTAAATGTTCAGAAAGACAATAGGAGAAAATACATTCTCCCTCAGTAACGGAACTGTAATTAGGTACATTATAATTCCATATCTATCCACAATAAGGGGATATAATTACAAGCAAACTGGGAAATACACCAGCTTTCATTTCCAGCCAAGTCTCATCAACCCAACATTTTCAATGATGTGCACAAAGAGCAGAGAGCCATTTTGTAAGCATTTCCTTGTACTTAGGGCATCACTGTGCCCTTCTGGGCTCTTTCCTGGTTACTTCCAGATCCTGGATGCTCACAGATGCAGTATGGGCAACATCATTTCTAGTCTTGGGTCCGTGCTGTGCTTGTCAGAGGAACTAAGGGAAAGAAGAATCAGGAATTAAAATAGTCCACAGAAGAAAGATCTGTAGGGGCACAATGGGGAGGAGCAGGTTAGAGAGATTAAAGAGAGCTCAAACCAGGGACCAACCTTGCAGGAAGGGCCACAGGCCCGGCAATGAGACAGGAGCAGCACAGCCACACCACATGCAGGTGAGCCCAGAACATTCCAGGCCGGGCCTCAGCGACTCCTGCTGCCCCACCGCAGTCGGGCCACCCCAGGAAGGCCCAGGGCCCCTCAAGCTGCCCGGCACCTCGGGCCACCCCCTCGCCAGGCCCCACCTGCTGCCCAGCGGCCGCAGTTCCGAGCCTGCGGGCCCGCCACCACCGTGCCCAGACCTCCTCACCGGGCCATGCCTTGGCCTCCTCACCAGGCCCTGCCCCGAGCCGCAAAGAGCGCGGAGCTGGCCCTGCGACACCAGGTCCCGGGTGGACCTTTTGGGCCTGCCCACTGCTGGTGGCCGGGCCGGGGGGCAGCCCGCCAGGACACAGGACACAGCTTGGTGGCCTTCCGCACCCACCCAATGGGAGAAGGGGCTGGGCCAAACTGCCGCTTCAAGAAACGAACTCCATGATGGTGAGTGTTGGTCTCTTCTCCCAAGTAACAAGAGATAAGAGGAGAGAAAATGACCTCAAGTTACACCAGGGGAGTTTTAGGTTGCATATTGGGAACAATTTCCTCCTGGAAAGGGCTGTTGGGCATTGGAACAGGCTGCCCAGGACAGTGGTGGAGTCACCATCCCTGGAGGGGTTGAACAGATGTGGAGATAAGGGTCTCAGGGACATGGGTTAGTGTCGGGGCTGGGTTAATTGTTAGACTCAATGATCTTGAGGGTCTCTTCCAACCAACATGATTCTGTGATTCTACAACAAATAGCATAGTCAAGCATCAGAGACTGAAATGGAACACAAACGAATAATTATCATTCCTTTCAAGGAACTTCTGATATTTCCTCCGATGTTTTTGCAGACAAACTTTCTTGGGGCCTTTGGCGCCAGCAACTGAAACTGTGCAGCTTTCTCTCAGAGGGTGTTTGTAGCTCCACAGTGACAACTGCAGAACTCATATTCCTTCTCACTGTCCAACATACGTGCTTCAAAGGGCAATGAATGTGCGTCTGTGCTAATATCTCAGAATATGAAATGGAACACCAGAGGCATGTCAGGCATTTTCCTTTTAATCCCCTTCTGTCCTTGTCAAGATATTTAGACAGATACGGGTTCTTTTGGAAATATTCAGATGAGTGACAGAGAGTTTAAATGCCTTTGGATTAGAAAAGGAAAAAAAGCCCCTCAATGTATTGAAAATTAGTTTTGTTCAAGAATTAATAGTAACTCAAGAATTAACTACAAATCCTTAGTAGTGATAGAAGAATCAGCTTCCTATGATCAGTAATATCAATGGAGGTACAGTTTTAGCTTCAGGAGAAGTTTGACAGGAGTACAGAGCATACGTGACATGTTAAGCTGCCTTGGAGTCTGTTGATCAACATAACCATTTTACACTTGCATGTCAAACAAGCTGTTCACCTGAAGGTTGTTTTCCCACGGCTGCTGGGTATCTGACATGCAAACTCTGCTTACAGCAGGGGGAGCACAGAGAACTCGAATGACTTCCATGCAGCATCAAGGGTGCATCTTGAAAACTTGTGCACTTAGGAAAGCTGGTGGCCATAGGATTGTGGTCATATTATTCTGTGTTCCTTTATTTACCACAAATGAATTATTAACATATGCAAATTCACCATTTAAAAAAACCAAACAAACCCAAAACCAACCAAAAAAACCAAACAAACCAAAGCCCAAACAAACAAAAAACCCCAACAAAAACTTCAGCTCTCCCACCTCCTCGGTTGTAGCAATACAGGGTGATGTCAGGAAATTATATTTCCTGCATTTGTCTCTTAGGATTCTTCTCCCAATCCCTTTTCCCTCCAGCAACACAGAGGTCTGACTGTGACCCACTAGGTTGTCATTGCTGCCACGCTTAGTGACAACTCCACCCTTAGGCCTACCATTGCTTGACCTTAAATTTCTTCTTATGGAAATTAGTTTGGCCATGAATATTTGAAGATAATACTAATACCAAGGCCCACAGAACCCAAGAAGAAAGGGGCAGGAGGATTCACTCAGAATGTGTATATGTTACCACTTTTCACCTGACTGCTCTACCACAAAGGCACCATCCACAATTCCAATGTTGTTGCAGGTGTTCATTCTTTGGCACTGCCTGGCTCCCAGGCACTTGAACTAACACCTTTTCTGTTTTTCTCTGTGCTTCCATCTCTCATATTTGCCCCAAAATACATGCTGTTAAGGGGTAGTGGCCTTCCTTCTGCTACAGAAAATGCAGGTTCCCTTTTAATTGGACAGAGATCACCTATTTTAAAAAGAATACTACCTTACCACACAGGGCCGTTTTGAGTCCTAGCTACTGTTTGCAATATGCTTCTGAGACACTTGGATGAAAGACACTTTGTAAATGCTAAGCACTATTAATGATTTTCTTTGTTGCAACATTTTCCCTTCCCTTTTAAAAAGGCAGCCACATTTCCCCTCTGAAACAAAAGTTTCCATATTAAATTTACCTATTCTGTCTTTAAAAAGCATCTAACATCCCAGAAAGAAAAGAACAGAAATGTCACAGCATAAAATACAATCCCTTCTTTGTGGAAAATTCTGTCATATTTTATCTGCATAATAAATCTGCATGTGAATGGACAAATATTCATGGTAGAACCATTAAGCCTTCACAGGGTGAAAGGAAATAGAAGTAGTTTGAAAAATGAATACAAATACACATGCAATATCTGTTTTTCCAGCATGATATATAGTATTTTTCTGCTCTGCATTAGTTCAAAATGTGAGCACATTAGGGGCTTAAAGAGATGGAAGCATTCAAAAATATTTTGATTGGAACCAGAACTAGATCAGAAAGATGAGTAGGCTTTGATCTACTGTACCTTAACTCCAGCCAAACTCAATGAGCCCTTTGTGAGATCATATAAAATGCAATGTCAACCCCTGCTTGCCTGAGGCAGTCCCAAGTAGCCAGAATTGCAGATTCTCTTTCTGCTTATCATCTCATCCAGACCAATTCTTTAGCGCTTTTTCACAGAAAAACTTTTTTTTTTTCTTATCCCAGATCTTCACAGTATGATTTATTAAGTGTTTGCCCTCCTTTAAGCTGTAGCCCTGTAGTCATACCGTAATTGCTATGCAGAAGTGGTTGTATTGAAATATCAGGATTGTAACCTATCTAAGAGAATTACATCAGTCTCATCTCGTTCTGAACTTTAAACAAAACCTGTCAAACCTGCCGAAAAATTTAGGTCAGTTCTCCTGTTGCAAAAGCCTTTTCAAATTATTTATAGTGGTGGGAAGATATGAGGAGTTCAGGTGGAGAAGAATCCCACTTTTTAGTTGCTGTTATATTTGTGTTCATTGCTCTGATCAAATGTTTACAGTCCCACTGCTCTGGAATGGCTGAGAAACAATTTATTTTACCTTAGTGGTTTTATTTCATGTATTTTAATATAAACCACACAGGAAGTAATCTACCACCTGCTAGGAAAAAATAGTTCAGAGACAGTCATCCTCAATATCTGCAAAAGGTAAAACATCTGCTAGGTGTATGAAACTGAGACACGGTGTGACCTTTTTACAGCTAAAGGTTTTAACTACCTGCAATAATATGCCATCTGATCTTAGGAATACATGCTAATTCCTACCGGTGCTCATGTTAAGATTTTGTAACTATTACTTGCATAATATTAAAACACCATACTTTTCTTAAGGTGCATTTGAAATCTGACCTTGGCATTAGCTGGACCTTCAGTATAAACTATCAAGCTGACTTTTCTGGCTGCCTCTGCTGTGTAAATATTGCAAAGGGTTTGTCTGCTTCTGCTCCTCTCTGGATGCTTTCCTCGAAGAGATCAGACATGTACATGTGCTTCTTACACTTCCTTTTCTGTGGAAAACAATACATCTATGAGATAATAAAAAAAAATCAAAGCCCCTTGAAGTTTGTTATTCTTACCTCTGCAGCATTAAAAACATTCATTGGAACACATTGCTACTCAGGGATTCTCAGTGTCCAGTTTAAGAGATCTTTAAGATTCCTATTTTCTGGACAATGCTCAGTACTTTTCAATAATTTTATCACTTAAAACCAGCTGAAGCCAGGTCTGCAAGAACATAGATCTCAGACTGCTTATCCACTAAATAATTACAGGTGCTAAATACAGCAAACTCTTCTTTCACCCAGATCACATGACAAAGTTTTGTTCTTTATGTGTTTTACCTGTTAGCAGCAGAAAGCAAGTTATGTTTCAAATATAGTAATGTTTATGTATGTGTTCTTTTATTAGTAAACACCAGCAGCTGATCGCAAACAGACCTTTCATAAAGGTGTGTGACTTTAGGTCAGCATATCCTCACTCAGTGAAAACCTGTTTTTTTGTTGCTGTCTATATTGTAATAATTCACTGCATTTCTCTGTGAATCATCTGATCCCTTTCACTGGTTGAAATGAGTTGAAAGAATTTCCAAAATTTCTCTTCAGTGTAGCTTTACTCAGGAGCAGCTCTGCCCTCACATTTCACCTTGTAAATGCAAGATTTCATTTTGTAATCTTTGTTTTGTTGCTTACAAGTAAAACACAAGAGTGAGCAGAGAAACTGCCTGTTTTGTTGTGTGGGCTATCTGGAAAGGAAACTCTCTGCAGAGACAGAACAGTAGTAACCGGGTCCTGATGGAGAAAAACTTCAGGTGTAACGTGGAAGGTGTGTTAGATACATGGTCACTGGTATCTTCAGAGCAGTGTTGGTTTTGTACACTCTGTTTAAATGCACTGGGAAATCCAGGGCTTAATTCTGCACGTCATCATTTTTATGGCATTAAAGGCCATTGCTTGAGATCATCTGCTCTTTCAGTCTCTCAGTTGTATTGTAGTTACAACTGTTCTACAGGGCTGTCCCCCTGCCTTTTCTGACTTTTCTTGTGATTTTATTCTGAGTGATGAACAAGGCAGTTTTAAAAGGATTGTACTGAATCGTGTTGTCCTTTCAGCTGCAAGGAGGGTCATTGCATGGTGTAAAAGCACATTATAAAGTTATGGAACTTGGTTTGAAAACAGATGAGGGACGGAAGGAAGGTAATGTAAGGAATATCATAAAATGAATTTTATGTATCATTAATTCTGATAACTGATTTTATTACTTTGGAAAATTATTATGGCAGTCTGCTACAAAATACTTAACCTAATTTAAATTTCAGAACATTTTTTTGGCAAATCACTGTAAGCGATATTTTTAATCAATGAAGTGGAGCTAATTTAGATTTCAGATGCTTCAAAAATGATGAGTTTGCTAAGATAAGCTTTTTGTATTTTCTTGCTGCTCTATTTTAATGTTGTTATTGGGAAAAGAGCTTAAGCTGTGACAACTATATTCTCACTCTGTATGTACAAAAAACCAAACCAAACCAAAATAACAAACCCATAAGCATGAACGCAGATTATAGCAATGTTTCTACAGAAAACGCTATATTTATGTAGTGGCAGTGACTGCAGTTCAGGAGCTAATTACTTCCCCACTAACTGAGTTTGCAGTAGATTCAGATCATTTATGATCTATCTGCTTTTTTCCTGTCAGGACTGGCTTATGTCCTGAATTGTAGTAAAACTTAGAAAATGGATGTTTTCTAGCCTCATCCTACAAGTGTCTATCTTCTCCCATTTTCTACCAGAATTATTCTGGCCAACATAAAACAGCAGAAAGCAATAGAGGCAGCTTTGAGTGTTCTGTCTTACTTCTGTACTGATCTTCTGGTAATAAAAATACTCCACCCGACGTATGGTGGCAAGACCAGTTCTCTTTAACACATGCTATTTTCATCCATCTGTACGTTGCCATTTATATTGTATGATGTTAGCACAGTCATTACAAATGCTGCAAGACCCTTTGACTTTTTGTATCTCATGAAATATGAGGGCATATGTGTAGAATGGTTTTGTCCCAGGAAGGCAGAGTGTTTTCCCATGTTCTCATTGCCTGTGTGACATCTAGTTAAAACCTACCAATTTTATAGCAGTGGGCTGGTTTTCTGCATGTTCAGAGAAAGGCTGGAGTTACCATCCTCCTTGTTTTCACCTCCTTTCAAATAGTTGGAATTGCTCCTTTTGTCAATTCTCTGCCCAAGTGCCTCGTACTCATATCCAGGACTCTGCATCCTTGATTTACCTGCTTGTATGAAGAACTGAGTCCCCATGCCCTCTCAAATGTTTCTTGCTCATACTGCTTTTTGACTTATGGAGGAACATTAAACCATTTATGGATGAAAAACAGGCATTGGAAAATCACACAGAAGTTTATTGTTGGCTCTGTACCTCCTGGTTCATCGCTGAAACCCTTCCTAGTGCAACCTAGTCACCTCTGCAATCTGAGTTACTGTATCTGTACCCAAAGTAATGAGCTGATGGCATTTGAGGTCTCAAGCCATGGACAACTAGGCTTTGGAAAGATGCAAGTGTCTAAACCTATTCGTCTTTCCGGTAATGTGATCTGGCTAAAAGAATTTTTTTTCCCTGGGTCTTTTTGCCCATACATCTCTATATTCAGCCCTCTGGCTTGGTTTCCTGTCTTAGTGTCACTCTGAATTAAATGTATTCCTCCACAATAAATCAGTCATGTTTGCATTTGGGATGTGCTGTCACTCTGCATGTCTGATGATCACAGTCTTCACTTAGCTTCATTTGCCATCCACTGGCTTTTACAGATGAGCTCTCCTGCCTTCATCTGCAATAGTGTTCATACAGATGAGAGTGCATGTAACTGCTGAATGGCACTTCTTCATTAATGTAAAGCCTGGAGGCTTGTGTAAATCCACATGGTTCACTGATTTTTGCCACATTTCTGTCAGTTTACACCAGGTGAAGAACTATTTTGGAGTTTTTCTTCCAGCCTCTCCCCAGCAAGCCTCTGGAAGATGTCTTGTGTGCAAGTCATGAAGAAACACCTAGATTTGTCACCTCTTTAAGCTGCTGATTAACATAGACAGATGACACTGTGTAAGCAAAAAGGGAACATCAAACTCCCACTCATAAAATGATACAATGGAGATGCTGCTTCCTTGTGCAGGTTGGCTCAGAAGGAAACTTATAGGTGAATTTTAATTTAAACCTGAAACACAAACTCTGAAAGCCGGAAACGTGGAGTGGGTGTTACCACGGCGAAGGTGGGTCATTTAAAAGTCGTCGTAACTTGACACTAGCAGTCAGTTTCTGAGATCAGCTGATCGGAGCCAGTTCTGCGGGTCCTGATTAAGCGAAATCTTCAAGGTACAGAGAAGACAGAGAAGCCTTTTTTGTTTGTTTGTTTGTTTGTGTTTGTTTGTTTGTTTGTTTTTCTCTGAATCGGGCACTTTAGTTCTCAGAAGCTCTCGGCAGACCTTGAGAGAACAGCTGACGTGGAGTGGGCGTTACCACGGTGAGCCTCAGGGAGGGCAGCAATGCGCTGCTGCCCACCAGGTGCTAAAAGGGGCAATCAGCTTGTGATGCGGGTGAGTAGCACCCACTCTGTGCTGCAGCAGTGGGAGTAGTAACCTGTGCACTAGGGAGCAGAGGTTGTCACTTTTTGCTTGTTAGACCCTCTCACCTATTGCCACTGTCCCAGACCGCTGCCAACCACGGTCTCGTCCAGAAAGAGAGCTTGTCTCAAAAAGACTGTAACAACTCAGACCGATGGCCTGCCCCAAACCGTGGCTGTTCAGATTTCCAGCTGCAGGAAGGGCCAGAGCCTGCTGCTGCCAGAGGAGGACAGCCAGCATCCCACCTGCATGAGGTGTGAGCAGGTGCAAGATCTGTTCAGCATGGTCACAAAACTTGAGGAGGTCAAGACGCTGCAGTCCATTAGGGAGTGTGAAAAAGAGATCAACTGGTGGAATAACTCCCTGGTGTGTCACTCAGAGAGGCTTCAGGGGGATACCCCCCAAAAGGTGTCGGGCAGAGGGGGAAGACCCGAGACAGCCCCTGCCCTGTCGCTGTTGGACAGAGGTAGGGGACCAAAAGGATGACGAGGGTTGGAAGCTAGTTCCAGTTAGCCGCTGTGGGCAACTCCCCTCCCTACCTGCTTTGCTTCCCCAGGTGCCCCTCTGTAATAGGTTTGAGGCCCTAGATCTCGAAGAAGAGGTAGGTGAGGATGTGGTGTGAGGCCTGCCTACAAGGTCACATAGAAAGAGGTAGTTGACTCCATGCCTCAAGACTGCTGCCTCAGATAAGAAAGAAAGAAGGGTAATTGTAGTAGGTGATTTCCTTCTGAGAGGGATGGAGGGCCCAATATGCAGAGTTGACCCTCATCATAGGGAAATTTGTAGTCTACCTGAAGCCTGGATCAGGGATATCACCAGGGCACTCCCCAGCCTGGTCCACCCAACAGACTACTGCCCACTGCTGATCTTCCAGACAGATGGGGAGGAAGCTGCATCCCTCAGTCTGAGGGGAATGCAGACAGATTTCAAGGCCTTGGGACAGATGGTAAAAGAATCAGGGGCTCAAGTGATTTTCTCTTCCCTCCTTCCAGTTTTGGGTGATGACATGGGATGGAATAGAAAAATTCAGTCCATAAACAACTGGCTACAAGACTGGTGCTACAGGCAGGGCTTTGGTTTCTTTGATAATAGCTGGTTTTACAAGACACCGGTCCAGACAGTGATACGCAGGAAAGGTTTATCTCGCAGGGGAAAAAGGATTCTGGGACAGGAATTAACAGAGCTCATTTGGAGAGCTTTAAACTACACTCGAAGGCAGATGGTGTTGTAGCTGGGCTTGCACCAGTGGGGCAGCACTCTAGAGATGATAAAGGCTGGGAGGCCTTCCATACCCCTAGGGTGAAATTGGTGTGCTTAGCTCACTCCCTGAAACGCCTGTACACCGGTACATGCAGCATGGGGAATAAGCAGGAGGAGTTAGAAACCTGTGTTCAGGCAGGAGATTATGACCTGGCGGCAATTACAGAGACATGGTGGGACAGCTCATAGGACTGGAATGTGGTCATGGATGGCTATGTCCTTTTCAGGAAAGACAGGCCAGCCAGGCGTGGTGGTGGAGTTGCTCTTTATGTGAGAGAGCAACTACTACGTAACATCTAGGGGTGGATGAGGAGTGAGTTGAGAGTCTATGGGTGAGAATTAACGGGCAGGCTGGCAGGGGTGATACTATTGTGGGTGTCTATTACAGGCCACCAGATCAGGGTGAGGAAGTTGATGAGGCCTTCTACAGACGGCTGACAGCAGCTTCACAGTCACAGGCCCAGGTTGTCGTGGAGGATTTTAACTTCCCTGATGTTTGCTGGAAGGACTACTCAGCCAGCAGTCCACAGTCCAGGAGGTTCCTCCAGTGCCTTGATTACAACTTTCTGTTGCAAATGGTGGAGGAGCTGACTAGGAGAGGTGCATTGCTGGATCTCATCCTCACTAACAAGGAGGGTCTGGTTGAAGCGTTAATGGTTGAGGGCTGCCTTGGTTGCAGCGACCATGAAATGGTAGAGTTCAGGATCTCGTGTGGCAGGAACAGAGTAGCAAGCAGAATCACAACCCTGGACTTCAGCAGGGCAAACTTTGGCCTTTTCAAACAATTGCTAGGGGAAATCCCGTGGGCAAGGCTGCTTGAAGGTAAAGGGGCTGAAGATAGTTGGTTAGTGTTCAAGATCAGGCTCAAGATCAGAGCATCCTGACACGTAGGAAGTCAAGGAAGGGAGCCAGGAGATCTGCGTGGGTAAACAGGGAACTCCTGGGTAAGCTCAAGTGGAAGAGGAGAGTTTATAGATCATGGAACAAGGGACTGGCCATTTGGCAAGAAAATAAATCAGAGGGTGTAGGGAGGCAACTAGGAAAGCTAAGGCCTCCCTAGAGTTAAACCTGGTGAGAGAGGTAAAGGACAACAGGTAGAGCTTTTTCTAATATGTGGCAGATAAAACTAACACCAGAGGCAATGTAGGCCCACTACTGAATAAGGTGTGTGCCCTGGCGACAGAAGATACAGAGAAGGAAGAGTTACTCTGCTGGAAGCTGTCCTGAGGAGCCCCGTACTGCTGAGGTCCCAGAGGAAGTCAGGACAATGGAGGAGTTTGGCTTGGTTGTGGAGGACTGGGTTAGGGAGCAATTAGGCAATCTGGACAGCCATAAATCTATGGATCCAGATGGGAGGCATCCATGGGTGCTGAGGGAGATGGCTGAGGTCATTACTGGACCACTCTCCATCATCTTTGCCAAGTCTCAGGAAATGGGAGAGGTGCCTGAGGACTGACGGAAAGGAAATGTCACTCCGGTCTTCAAAAAGGGCAAGAAGGAGGATCCAGGTAACTATAGATTGGTCAGCCTCACCTCCATGCCTGGAAAAGTGATGGACCAACTTATTCTTGGTGCCATCTCAAGGCATATCAAGGATAAGAGGTTCATTAGGGGCAGTCAACCTGGCTTCACCAGGGAAAAGTCATGTTTGACCATCCTCATTGCCTTTTATGAGGACATAACGAGGTGGATGGATGATGATAGAGTGGTGGATGTGGTTTACCTTGACTTCAGTAAAGCTTTTGACACAGTCTCCCACAGCATCCTCACAGCTAAATTGAGGCAGTGCGGTCTGGACGATCAGGTAGTGAGGTGGACTGTGAACTGGCTGAAGGAAAGAAGCCAGAGGGTCGTGGTCAATGGGGCAGAGTCCAGTTGGAGGCCTGTATCTAGTGGAGTGCCTCAAGAGTCAGTACTGGGGCCTGTATTATTCAATATATTCATCAATGACTTGGATGAGGGAATAGAGTGCACTGTCATCAAGTTTGCTGATGACACCAAGCTGGGAGGAGTGGCTGACACGCCAGAAGGCTGTGCTGCAATCCAGCGAGACCTGGACAGGCTGGAGAATTGGGCAGGGAAAAATGTAATGAAACATAACAAGGGAAAGTGTAGAGTCTTGCATCTGGGCAGGAACAACCCCAGGTTCCAGTATAGGTTGGGGAATGACCTATTAGAGAGCAGTGTAGGGGAAAGGGACCTGGGGGTCCTGGTGAACAGCAGGATGACCATGAGCCAGCACTGTGTCCTTGTGGCCAGGAAGGCCAATGGCATCCTGGGGTGTATTAGAAGGGGGGTGGTTAGTAGGTCGAGAGAGGTTCTCCTTCCCCTCTACTCTGCCCTGGTGAGACCACACCTGTAATACTGTGTCCAGTTCCGGGCCCCTCAGTTCAAGAAGGACAGGGAACTGCTGGAGAGAGTCCAGCATAGGGCAACAAAGATGATTAAGGGAGTGGAGCATCTCCCTTATGAGGAAAGGCTGAGGGAGCTGGGTCTCTTTAGCTTGTAGAAGACTGAGGAGTGACCTTGTTAATGTTTATAAATATATAAAGGGTGAGTGTCATGAGGATGGAGCCAGGCTCTTCTCGGTGACAACCAGTGGTAGGACAAGGAGTAATGGTTCCAAACTGGAACACAGGAGGTTCCACTTAAATATGAGAAGAAATTTCTTCTCAGTGAGGGTGACACAACGCTGGAACAGGCTGCCCAGGGGGGTTGTGGAGTCTCCTTCTCTGAAGACATTCAAAACCCGCCTAGACACATTCCTGTGTAACCTCATCTAAGTGTTCCTGCTCCAGCAGGGGGATTGGACTAGGTGATATTTTGAGGTCCCTTCCGTTCCCTAATGTTCTATGATTCTGTGATTCTGTGAAACCAAGCCTCACTGAAAGGCCGTGGGACTATGGCTCTCAACACTGGAGTTTTAAAGGTGGGTGAGAATTAAGCCTGAGTTCTGCTTTCTCTCAGTATCAGCCAGGCTTCTACTGCACAGATCCTTCATGCTACTCAAGTGGTAAATCCTCTTAAAAGCAACAGGAGTTGTTTATTAAAATACTGCTGTTGACTTCAGTCAGAGCACTTAAATGTGGATGCAGCCAATTAAATCACTTGCAAGTTCCAGAAGTATTGCTTATGTACCTTTGAAAATCTGTAGGATGTTTTTTTGTCTGACTTGAAAAATGTAGTCAATACAATCACGTAGTGACTGTAGCTGTGTGAAGTTACATATGTGTGTCCCAAACCCTAGCTTTATACCAGACTGTTTCAATGAAATTTGACAGAATAGAGGAGTAAAAAATGTATTTGACAACTTTAATGAAATTATGGGCTTAGGCAGTCAAGAAAGAGCCTCCTAAAACCTCCAGGAGGGAAGCACAGCAATATTATTTTCTGCCCCATTAGACACTTGAGAATCCACCAGAGAGGAGTTCCCCTGGAGATATAAATCTCTGTGAGACTTGTCTTCACTCTTTCTGCAACTAGAAATCTTATGGTAAAATTAGGCAATTAAAAATTCAGGCATAAGCCTCTGAAAATGTCTCAGTGGTTGTTTGCGGGTTTCTGAGTCAGTCTGATACCTTGGGAAAAGAGCTGCTAGGTCTTTCTGGAAAATGGAATGCAAGCATTTAAACATTTACCCACTGAAAGGTGATTAATTAACTTTCTGGGATGTTTTCTATTTGGCGTAATTTACTAGAATGCATCCATCAGAACATTTAATTTAGAGACACGCGCACAACTTGAAGAAATGCCATGTCAGTCAAAGCCACCATCTTTACCCAAGTTGTGCTGGAGATGACTACACACGGTTCCTTGCCAGCTGTTGTAGTCCCCAGGACTGTCATAGCTCATTGTAGGAAGCAGAGAGGCTCAATGGCAAACTGATGCCTGTGTGCTGCTTGACTGCCTCCTTTTTGGATTAACAAAGAGCAGGTAATTTTATAACTACTTCTTCCCACTAGGAAATCAGGCAAAATAAAGCAGTTTCACCTTCTTGTTGCATAGTACAAATTTTGTACGTTAGAAGATGGTAAACTCTGTTCACTCAGCTAGCAGTCATCTAATAGATTTGAAGCTTTTTTTTTTCTCAATTTTTGAGCTGGTGGTGGGGATATGACAGGCCAGCATACTGCAAACTCAGGAACCTGCTGCTATCGTGGGTCTTCTAATTGTTGGAATTTAGTCCATCAGCTGCAGTGTTTTCATTCATGTTGACTAGTTCAGCGCGATACACGAGGAGAGAAAGACATCCTCTGGGAAGATGTCACCTTGGTAACACCTTTGGAGATTTGCAGTGGAACCTTGAGGCTGAATGTGAGGATGGACTGTAGGGTGATGTGTTATGACAGCAATTCTCATTCTTTTGCTCATGGTGGTCACTGGGAAATCCCTTGTTTTTCTGTGCAGGTGAAGGGCGGTGGAGGAGGTCTGGCAGAAATCACAGCAGGGGAGAAGGTTCACAAGAAAGTGATTTTCCCAGGTAGGTGGGCTATGGAACATAGACCAGAGCAGAAATACAATGAGCAATCTAGAGACTGTTGATTCCAGCACGCCTGAAGCAATGTATGGCCGAGATTGCAGTGCACTTGCAGCATTTCCTTGTCTAGACCTGCAAAGTTAATTAGCTGTTTAACATTTTTATTAGTCTAACACCACCTTTGTACTCTTCACAGACTTTGTAATAACTTTCATGTATTGCTGTAAGTCAGTTCAGACCCTTGGCTTAACTCTGTGCTGCATCTGTGCTTTCATTTATGTATCTAGGTGTTTGCCACACATACAGGTTTTTTGTCCTCAACCTGATTCTGTTTCTATTTTACTTCATTTTCATCTTCTACCTATTGGCAATCTCCATTGCTTTGCTCATTCAACACCACATTAATATTATTTTTTCCAGAAGAGGATTTTGCCTTCTGCCATTTTTTTTTTTTTTTTTTAAATTCTTGACAGGGAATGTCATTTGTCCCCAAAGCCATCATCTTTCATTCCTCTTGAATTAATGAAAGTACTCCAAATATAAGTTGGCTTCCTGGACACTGCATTTTAGTTTTTGGTCCCTACATTTTCTGAGGGATTTTTCTGGAATGATGAACAGGAAAACACAAATATGATAGGACAAAAATTGGAGTGTCATCGGATTGCTTTGTTGAATGATAAAACCTCGCAAGGCAGACACTAGACATTTTAAACCAATTCAGATTTTTTAAGTCTTTCTTGTTGTTGGAAAATTCCCTTTCTTGTTTTGCTTCATTCAAGTGCACCATTTTCAGAGAGTGGACTGCAGACTAAAATGCTGAAGATCTATGTAGCTTCTCTGGGTGGAGACAGCCAGCAGTGGAGTCTTTCAGATGTTTTCCATTGCCTCTCTCTTCTGAAGCGATGATAGAAGCCTCTCAGTTCTCCAGGATTCTCACCTTACTGCATGCAATGATAAGACCTCCCTCATCTGTAAGCAATGTCTTTTAAACAGATCTGAAGATTATGCACAGCAACAGCTCCTTTATTGCTTTTAGAAAGTATGAAAATATATATTCTTAAAACATGGCTCTGCTGGGGTGGTTTGAATAATGAACTTCTACTTTACCAGATAATGTACCACAGGGGAAACCCCTTATGCCCTTGAAGGCATATGCCTTGCATGCTGTGTATCAGCCCTGAGATAGATATAATTTTTTATCAATATCCCTTGTGTTTAACTTTTCTTCCATGCCCATTCCATTGCCTTATTACTTACTTACATCTGTCATGTCCATTGCATAGGTTAGTGTTTACTGTCTCAATGTGTTTAATTTAGAGTACAACTTTATAGTACATCTCCTTTACTCTTTCTACTGTCTCACTGTGAATTACTGCTGTTTGGCTTCTGTTCATGCATGCATCAGGATTTTGCATTTTTTTTTTAGAAAAAACTTTTTTCCCATTGTTTACTTGTGTTCTCAACCTCAGTTTTTTTTCTGAGGCAGAATTTCAGTAAACAAAAAAGGGTTCCGTCTTTATCTTAACCCTATCATTAAATTGTGGCTTCCAGCCTGTTACAACAGGACAAGGGGTGACGGTTTTAAAGTAAAGGAGGGGAGATTCGGGCCAGACATGAGGAAGAATTTTTGACCCTGAGGATAGTGAGACACTGGCCCAGGTTACCCAGAGAGGTGGTGGATGCCCCATCCCTGGAGATATCCCAGGCCAGGCCGGATGGGGCTCTGAGCAACCTGATCTGGGTGAAGATGTCCCTGCTCATGGCAGGGGGTTGGACTGGATGAGCTTGGAAGGTTCCTTCCAACCCAAACTACTCTGTGATTCTATGTTTGTTTTAAGACTGTCCAAGCAGTCTTCAAGTGCAACCTGACAGCACAGAGACAAGACCAACAACAGAGGCTCTCCTGGCTGATGATGGAGAGTTGCATCCCTTGGTGTGTAGACATGCTTCTATGCTCCTGGCCTTTGAATGAAACCAGTACGGGTGACAGTCTACCCACTGCAGACTATTTGCTTGTTTAGTGGCACTAAGGTTCAGCTGGCACATGCCATGTGAGCAAGTAAGGTCTCTAAATGTGCATCTGCTGTTCAACTGTTTTATTTAATAACAGCTGATGCCAAGCTCTAGTGCAACTCTCTGGCATACTCATTCTCTGAGCACAGACAGTTGCAGATTTAGAAAATAATTGAAATTGGGACTGCCTGATAAAAACAGAGTGAATCAACAGCCTCCTCATGACTGCGAGCAAAACACAAACCACAATTTGCTGCAGATTGCAGGTGGGTTAGAATCCAGTGATCTGTGCCAGTTGGTAACAGCAGAGATTTGAAGCCAGCTTGTCCTTTCTTTTTTTCTTTTAAGATGCACTGAATGCTTCATACAGTCTGAAAAATATTCCATGAGAATGCAATTCAGCTAGCATATCACTTTGTAATTAATGACTCTCACTTGTTTTTGTCTCTTAAACGGAGACATTTGCATGCAGATTATCTCTCTTTATGTGAGCCCTTCTGTTCCTACTGGTCTCTCAGCTGAAGTCATAACCCTTTGCTTGTGACATCAACATAGGTTGCTGTGTAGGTGATTATGATGTTAAGGAGAGCACATTTGGACTTCAGGTGAGGTATGAACAGCAGGAGCAGACAAAATCATAACTCACAACTAAACTGCTTGCACGCAGATGCCCCTATTGTTGTAACACAAATGTTACAGTGAAAGACTTATGGAATATGGAACACGGAGGCAGAAAAGCATAATAAGCATGGTGGCCCCCCAAAGTTCTCCAGGAACTGTAGGGTATTAAAAAAAAAAAAAAATGTGCATGATTTCTTTGTAAGGCTGAGTTGCTGGGGTTTCCTGTTTTGTTTTTCTTTGAGGAAATATCCCTTCAGCCCAACTTTTATGATTTCCAGGTCTTTTCCACTTTGACAATTTCCACTTCTTAATTGTGCATTTTGGCCAGCGTGCAGTTCTGTCTGGACACAGCCTGGCTGCTCCAAGTCTGTGTTATACAGCACAGTTCTTCCTCAGAAGCTAAACTTCAGGAACTCAGCTGGACTTCAATCTGATGCACATCAGTGTGTTGGGCATTCAGGCATTCTTGCACACAGAAAGTACAGGAAATTCAAGAAAGCTGTCAAAATTATTTCAAATGTGTGCTTTTCAAAATGGCATCACAGTGTTTTTCTGCAACTGTGATATACCGATTAACTATCACACATGATCTTGATATTCAGATCACACAAACGGATGCTTGCTGACTTAGTTGTCATATGCTTTTTCCTAATACATTTTTTTGCTATTTGTAATAATAATTAGTAGAAATAGTTGTGACTATAATGATGAAAGCTTCACTAGACATGAACAAGAAAATAAATTATTCATTGCCTTAAATAGTTTAGGATTCTGACGATACCATAATAGTGTTTTACTAAGAATTTACTACAAAAATATCACCCATTAAGGTTGAGGTTTTTGTCATGCCATTCCCACTGTATTAAATGGAAATTGTGTTAAAAACCCCTATTAAAAAAAGATACAGTTTTTCATCAAGGATGAAGGTAGATTAAATCTCCTTAGCATACGTGTCATATCAACATTTGTGATGCAGCAACCTCTTTACCTTCTTATTGCCTGTATTGATTGATTCCCTACTACCTCCTGTTCTGTTTGCTAGTGTTGCCTAGGAGACATTTCTGATTTTCTTACAGTAAAAACAGTTCTCAAAGTTAAAAGAAAGTTGACAGGCTTCAGAAGCACGATTTTTAGCACTCATTAGAGATGGGTGGAATTCAAATACTGTTCTGTTCCTCAACCTTGAGTCAAGGTCACCCTTAAACTTAGACAGCTGGAAAATCCTGCTGCTGGGGAGGTCGCCAGAAACAGGCTCTGTTCCCCTTCCACTGGTAGAAGAGCAGACCCCTTTCTCTACTCATGTTATTTGGAAAACTTGCAAAATATTCACAACCAAACTGAAAAAAAAAAAAAAAAAAAAATTAAGTCATCAGTTTTCAGCTATACTTATGATCATAAAGGTTGATTGGTGTACAAATACTTTTATCTTTAAACTATCCCCTATTTCAGGTGAGCTGAACGTGTTCTCTGACTTTGTGCACAGTGAAGTGATGATCTTTTTGTGCAGCAGTACTCCTTGCTGAGTTTGGCTTTGCCATTCTAGGTTTGTCTACACCAGGAACTCCCCCTTGATTCCTGGAGGCCATTGACCATTTTCTGCTGAGCCCAGTCATGGTCTGTAATCTCAGTATTGCTCCACACACTGCAAGACCAAACCTGAGGACTCTGCTAGAATGCCTTTAGCTTTCTACTGTCCCCTTTCATCCATTTAGACTTTTGTATCTAGCACAGTCAGTAGAAGATCCCTTCTTGAAGGAAAATGCATAACAACGTGGGTTCCTCTAACCATGAAGCCTCCAGCATTAATATAACTGAACCTGTGATATGAAGCATGCTATTGCTTCCTCCTGCCGTTAAGATATCTCTCCATGTCCTCATCGATAGGTCAGAACACCTCAATGTATCCCAGAAATCGCCTGGGAAGTGGGACCTTATGGAAATGTAGTTCAGATGAGGATCTCAGGTTACAAAATGAAATGGGGTTGAACTATAGGTGCCAGAAGTGACCACAAGAGTATTTCAGAATCACCTGAGGTAGCGTTACACACCAGAACATATATTTATATTAAGATGTATTTGTGATTATATAGAGAATATTTGTTACCCAGGGTCACTGGCTTTCTATAATCTAGCTACAAAACTATCACTAAAACCTGATTTGCAAATGACCTACCAGCAGGATTGGACATAGGGCAGAAATATTTGCATTCAAAATATATTCAGAGGTGGTTCGCTCATGATTTCTTTTAGCTATGTGGTATTCTCTGCTTGTACAAAGATTTACCAGCCATAGATGAGAAGGATTAGTATATGTGGATGTATTTCAACACTGGCTTAGATGTTAAATAGACCTTCAAGTGGGTACGCTCAAACTAGTTTCTGACCTGACTAGTTATCTACTCTTTTCTTTTCAATGGGGGCGTGGGGTGGAGAATGGGATGGTTATGGCAGTGCTAGATTATTTTTTAGTTGGAAAGTAAAGGAAAACAGCTGCTGAGACTGAAAGGAAAACTTCATCTAGCTTGGCTGAGCTGGAAATGCTGAGCCCATAATGGAGACAGGACTTATTTAATGAATAGAGATACTAGTTCTCATTAAAGGGTCTGATTCTGCACTATTTCTGGCTGTGGGTTTCAATAGCTCCACTAGTTTCTGATGCCCTTTGAATTGTTCAATAGAGAAAAAAACGAGCAACTTTCAATTTAAACAAAGCGGAACCTCCATTCAGCTATACTTTGGCCATTACTATATGCCTACCAAGTCATGCTGAAGGGGGTGAAAACCAAAGATATCCTGGGAGAATTTTGCACCTCTTCTTCTCTGCTGGAGAGAAAACATTCTTCCTCTAAAAGAAGTGAAGATATCCACAGGCTAAGTGAGAGAGTCCCATAGGACAGAAACAAAGCCAAGACTTACCTCAAGGATTGCTGGAGGATTAGCAGTTTTTCAAATTGGATCAGTTATTTCAGTGTTTAAACAAAGGTTTTTGAAACATTGGCTTTTCTGTAGCCTCCCATGGCTAAACAGATGAGCAAACCTTGCTGAACAGAGCAGTGGTGGGATGGCTGGACAACCTTAACCAGCAGTCTTGTAACTTCTGGATAGAACCCATTTTGTGCACCAGTGCTGAACATTGGAGAATTTTTGGGCTGCTTTAAAAACTGATGAGATCAATTTTCCTTTATTGTTACTTGGTATTAACCCCCACCACACCCCCAGGCTTTATCTCCTGATTTTAGTTAGGGTCAGCCAGGTCTATAAATCTGAACAGCTTGGCAAAAATTGTAAGATAACAGTATGGCATGCTCTACCATCTGAATTAATAGGCTGAACATTTCAAACCTGCCCACCAGGTTTAGATGCTCAGTTCCTATTAAAACTAATGAGAACTAGCCTGCCAGCCCCCTGGGAAACTTCAGAAATTGAAGGTGTAGTACAAAGATAGTTAACCAAGGATGTGGCTGAAGGATTTAGAACCAGGCCTTTCAGTACTTAAAAGGCGCCTAGAAGAAAGGTGGGGACAGACTTTTTAGCAGGGCCTGTTGTTATAGGACAAGGGGTACGAGTTTTAAACTAAAGGAGGGGAGATTCAGACTAGACATGAGAAAGAAATTTTTGACCCTCAGGGTGGTGAGACATTGGCCCAGGCTGCTCAGAAAGGTGGTGGATGCCCCATCCCTGGAGACATCCCAGGCCAGGCTGAACAGGGCCCTGAGCAACCTGATCTGAGTGAAGATGTCCCTGCTCATGGCAGGGGGTTGGATTGAATGAGCTTGGAAGGTCCCTTCCAACCCAAACTATCCTAGGATTCTGTGATTATATGAAATCTTTCTTTGCTGCACTAGTCATAGGAGCAGAGCAACCAGTGCATGACAAAACAGGCCTTTTTTCCAGGGCAGCAAGGATGGGTTGTCCTCTGTAGTTACTGAGTGGACAAAGGTCCTAGCAGGAGGATTTCATTCCCAGAGAACAGATGGAGCCTTTTAGGCAAAGCGGCAGGAAAGAGGATAAGTTAAGCAGAGCTGCTTTGTGTCAGCTTCCATGGCACTCAGGGGCGACAGGCACTAGCAGCAATTAACACAAAATAATTGCAAGTGAGAAGCGGGAGGCAGGTGTCAGGCTCCACATGAGGCCATATAAGACTTGCCCTAAGGACACCATTTTGAGCCTCGTTACAGCCCAGCCCTGGCACTGTGCTGAGCTGCTTTCAGGCAACACTCAGTTTGCCACATGGTGAACAAAGAAAAAGCCAAGAGAGTCATTTGTGTTGAGAGTAATCTGTTTCCATCCCTTCTAGTTAGTGCTGTGATACAGGACTCTGACTGAAGAAAGCAACTGAGGCAGAGGAATACTGACACTTTTGTTTGAACCAGATACCTGTATGCCAGCACAGGCATGTGGAATGAGATCTTAACAGCTTTAGAAAAGAAATGAGGAGAAAAAAAAAAAAAATTGTTCCACCTTCAGAACAAAGATGGCTGAGCTGCTCTGTCAATACCAACAACATTCAACCACTTCCAGCCTTTCTTCTCGCTGTGCAGAAACCGTGTTTTGCATTTTGTTTGTGACTGTCTGACAGCCACTTTATTGGAAATGCATTCGAGCTTGCCAAATCATAAGCTGGATTCTCAACAGTTCACAAAGCAAGGAAGCCTTTTTTTTTTTTTTTTTTTCTTGAATAGCTGAATGTTCTCAAGCTATTGCTGGGAAAGAGATCCTTATGTAAAAGAGATCCTGGTGTTCTTAAAATTGCAAAGTTGTTAGGCTCTAGCACTGATCAGAAGAGGAAAGTTCTCCTCCATGATGAATCGTAGGATAAAGTAGAAAGAATGGTTATGTTTTGCAATGAAAAAGACACTGAATTAAAAGAAAATTAATCCAGGTAAAAGAAATCTGATAAGATTAGAAATATGATTTTTAGAATTAAACAGAGCCTGGACCCTAAGTATGATGCTCAAAGTTCATTTGTTCCCGGGGCATCTAGTTTCCTGCCAGCCTTCAGACAGAAAAGAATAGCATTTGACCAGCCTCTCTCTAAATAAATGTTTTCTAAATTGCTTGAGTGCTGTGAGCCTAGAAGTCCTTTGGGACGAAACTCAGCCTCAGGCCTGTTGGGAAACTGTATCACTTGTTTTCATGACACGTCATGTGAACTCCTGATCTGGATTTATTAGGTGCCAATCTGGGCTTAAAATAGCAACTGAACAAAAAAGCAGATGCACCGTGGTTTGAAATGCTCATTTTGGACATGTTGCTGAAAGGACTGTGTGAAGCTGATGATAGTCTGTGTTTATCTTACTAGATATAGATCTTAATAGCTTAAACTGGGTCTTTCTTCCTCACGTAGCAGACTGAGGCTTTCCTGTCAAGTTGCTTTATAGTAGTTCTGGTGCAACCTTCTTTTTTAGTTATTAAGAAGGGGTTTTGGCCTGAGAAGTCAGACATATGCTTACTGATATCTGTGGTTAGTAACTGTGGATGTGTAGGCAGGAGGGCTCCTCTAGAGCATCACACCAATGGCATATGGCCTTATCAAGCAACACATGGGCCATTCTGTTCTCTTGATTTATGGTGCATGTGGTCCTTCAGCTCATATAATCCCTCATTAATTGTCTGGGCAATTTAGAGGTTTAAAAGAAGTGGCCCTAATATGTGCTGTGAGGCAGGGAGGGGCTACTCCAGTTTTGCAGAGTGGGAGCTTGATGTTAGATTTCTCCTCCGGATGAGATAAGGTAGAGTGGATACATCAGCTTCCAAAATGGCAATCTTAAAATCTCTGTCTTAGTATTTGGCTTCATGAGTGCTTTGTTCTTTGCTTTTAAACCTTTGTATAAAAGATGCCCTAAGATGGTTTTCTGTGCAGACTGAAGATTTCTTTAGTCATGAAAAGTCTGACCATGTGAAAGCTCCTGGAGAAATCTGGGATGTTGAAATGAGGCTGCATGATTCCCCTACACTTTACTTAGGCTGTCCCTAGCCAGAGTGTGATATGCCTCTCATGTGGGAGGGATGAATAAATGTTTGGATATGCGAAAGGTGTAAGAAATGCTTATAGTGGAAGCAAAGTACATGTTTTCTCATAATTCAGGCCATTTCTGTGACCACTGTGACAATCGGTTTTTTTGTGGTCAATTGACAGCAAGAGATTTTGGGTCTGTTTACATGGAAAATTAATCTTTTAAAAGAGAGCAAGAAGAAATGCAAGTGGCATCTCAGGATTAAGCTTTAAAAGATTTATAATAGATTAGTATAACTAAAATTATCATAACCAGTAATCAAAGTAATGAGTATGCTCCGGCCTTTCTCAGTCCTGAGAAATACTAAGAATTTATCTAAAAAATAGACACAACTTATTCTAACTTCCTCCACCTCCCCTATTTGCACTGATAATTTAATTTCAAAGTAACGCAAGGAAGAAATACTTCAAGCTAGATCATGAATTTAATACTTAATTGCTCCCAGTAACTAGGAAATACATGCAGATAACGTGATATACTCGGTGCCCAGCAAATAAAGGGGAGTTGTGGAGCAGCCAATCTCATTACTTAAATGTGCCTACCCAGGGAAGAGTCTTCCTGTCCCTCATGAGAATTCTGAGCCACAGCTGAGTGTGAGGAGAATAAAGACAGAAGATGAAGGGGCAATGACAAGCAAGTTTGGGAAGTACATACGGGTTCTTACATTGCTGAAGCAAAGGAGGATCATGCCACAGCCAGGAGCCACAGAGGTCCTGGTGACAGTTTTATTCGGTCCTTTCTGTGAGACCATCATTGTGTCCTGCATGATGTTCAACATTTCTTTTTGCTGAAAGAATTGCATGTTTCCTAATGATGCAGCTGGGCTAGGAAGGATGTCACACAAGAAAACTGCCTGTTGTGCAGTGACAGTCTTTGACCAATGAGTTCTGTATCTGCACAGATAAAGTTGTGACAGTTTTTGTCTCCTCCTCTCAAGTTTATCATCTTCCCTTTTCAGGTAGCCTCCATGCTGTCTGGGAAATTCTGTTCCCACTCTTCCTCTTGACATAGAGCAGGTGCAGGCCCTCAGTTCAGCCAGAATCCGTGCTTGTATCTTGCTGCATCTGATTGTCAAGTTGTTGTTGGCATAAAATGCCTGTGCTTTGTTTGAATGCTTCTGTGTGAAGGAAGACCTACAACTTGATATCAAGGCCCTGAGTTGGGGCAGGACAGAGAGATGTTTGCCTTACTGATTTCACTTCCCCTTGTACAGTGCAGTTTTGGGATGCAGTTTGCTGGTGTGGGCCAGCTCAGATTTATCCTCTTGACATGATTGCATTTGTTAGGTCTCTCTTAAGGCTGCTTGTAACCCTTTAATGTGGTTTCTCTTGGGTATGCTTACCTGAGAAAAAACAACAACACTGCCTGGCCAAATTTAGGCTGCAAACTTGCAAGCTTAAAGTGCAGGCTCAATAAGACATTTTTCCAGTGATAGTCTCTTGTTCCGTGCAGGGTGCTGAAGGGAGGAAGTAGCCCATACAACTGTGAGGGAGAACATTCAGGAGGCTGAATCCAGTTTTCTCTGCACTGTGGCAAATCCAAGGCAAATAGACAAACATATTCATTGCAATCACAGTAAGTTCTTTGGGAATATGAAATGTCTTCATAGGCCTATGTCTAAGCCACAGTTTCTTGTCATTCAGCGACTTGATACTGGGATAAATGACTACGAAAGTGCATAGGATAGTCCTGAGGGTGATTTTGTGAATGGGGAACATAATCTGATGTGCAGGAGTCTCAGTCTGCATATCCTAAATTGTGCAGTTTAGGGTTTGAGCTTGGATGGCCATCCAGACTCCCCCATTGTCGATGTTATTTGTTTGGCTTATGACCTGGCTCATCTGACAAGGGTGGCTCTCCAGACCAGGACACCTGGACACAGTGCTGGGACAGAAGGATCATATTTTACCATCAACACAGAAATAGTGAACTCAAGAACTGGAGCCCTAACTCTAGCATAAATATAAAGAGTAGAGAACGTCAGATGGGAGGTTCTGGGGCATCCTCCCAGCGTGAGAGATGGAGAGTGAGAAACCCAGGATAAATCAGGATTGAATTTGGTCAGCCTTTCAAGAGAACTGTGATTTGATGGGTTCTGGGTGACTGGTCCAGCCCTGCAACCCACAAACTGTCACTGTCCTCCCTCCTGGATGCTGTCTGTCAGTCTTCTCTGATCTAATGAAAAAGAGTAGTAGCTGTGTGGCATGTCACTCTTGAAAGGATTTAGACAAGTGAATCACTTCCTGGAGTTAAACTAGTGTATTTCAGTATGTTGGAGCTAGGATTTTCTTTTCCTAGGCAAGCCTTTAACAAATAGAACATGAAATAGCAGGAAAGCTGGCTTCCCTCCAAGAACAGGGCCATATAAAGTTCAATATATTTGCAACCTTGCTGCTGTTCTAGAATGACAGCACTTTTTCATATATATTGCTTCCTTTTAAATAAATAACCTTCACTTTACATCCTACTTAATTCTGTATGTACATGTCTGAATAATATATTATGTCAATTATTTATTAATGTCAAAGTTAATTTTAATAAGTAGATGAAAAGACCAATTGGTTCCATTTTTTATGCTTTGCCAGCAGTAAAGATTTTTTTAAAAATGTTTTTGTTTACAGAAGGAGTTAACATTTTCTATAACTGCTTGAAAGTTACTGCTCATAGGCTCTGAAATCATTACTGTTTTATTTGCAACTGTGTAAAATGCAGAACATACCTGCGCTGAATGGTTAGCAAATCATTACATTTAAAATAACTGAACAAGCTATTTAAGCACGGTGACAGGCTTATCCCTCAGCCACACTTGGAAAAAAATTCTGAAGCCCTTAACATGGTCCTAGAGAGCTGGATGCTGCTTTGTTTTGCTCAGTTGAATGGGTGCACTGGTTAAACATCTAAGATTGGGTGCTCGGAGGCAAAGCAACAACGTGTATGGATGTGAGCAAATTTCTCAGTGGTATTGGTCCTTCTACTGTGCTCTGTGCTACCCTGTTTCCCTGAAAATACGGCAGGGTCTCATATTAATTTTTGCTCCAAAAGATGCACGAGGGCTTATTTTCGGGGATGGCTTATTTTTTCCATGAACAACAATCTACATTTATTCTTGAACAAAAAATCAACATTTATTCAAATATAGTCACATCATCACATTCAGGAACATGATCATAACTCTCCAAATCCTGAATTCCATCATGAATTTCTTGTGACTCTATTTCCTTTAGAACCATTGGCCCCAATTTCTCATGTCTAGCAATAGTGCTTTCCTTAAATGAGCACCTCTTGTCCATATAGCCTGCTCGTAGCACTGGCAACACAACTGTCTGTGATTTTATCCCATGAATTCCTCACCCAAGTCACAACCTCTTGCAGTCTAGGCTTTGCAAAGTTTCCATGCTGATTCTCTCCATTCTGTTTTCAATGTAGTCGTTAATTTCTATCCACAAATGGTCCTTGAATGGCTTGTTTATTGCAAAATCAAGAGTCTCGAGATAGGCAGTAATTCCTGCAGGAATCATGATTTTTTCTATTTTTCTATCTTGAAGGAAGATCTTCATGCCAGCAGGACTACTCGACCTATTTGTGAGAGCCTGGCACTTGCCAGCCTTTATTGTTTTAGGTCTCATGGGGTCTTTTGAGTGCGACTCTTTTTGGGGTGTCTGCTTTTCTTGGTGAAGGGTCTATCTGTCTTGCTGCATTCCATTGCCAGTAAATTTTACTTTTTTATATGTATAGCTCCCTGGACACTATTTAAATGTTTTTAAATGAACTGTAACTACAGCTTATTTTTGAAGTAGGGCTTATATTTCAAACATCTTCAAAAATCCTGAAAAATCATGCTGGGGCTTATTTTTGGGGTAGGTCTTATTTTTTGGGGAAAAGGGTAGCAGAGGTGGCCCTATGATACTTTCAGGACTCAATATGGGTCTGTTAATAATCGATAGTTGTTAAGCACTGCTCACAACTCAGAGCTGGGCAGAATATTGAGGGCTGACTACCAGAGTGGAAGTGTGGCAGACACTGTATTAACTACCTGGGATTCTGGTAATTTCTGGTTTTCTTTATCAATTCTGACACTGGGCTGGAGATACTGATTTGGTTTATGTTTTGTTTTATATTGTTTTACTCTATTTAATTTTCTTTTACTTTTCCCCTGCTCTAGTTCCACAAAACTTATGTAGGAAGCAGAGCCTGGACTTTGTGGGCCTGTTTATAGGCATCTGCCTGTTTATTGTCAACCCCAGCACACCTGAAAAGAATCTGCTTTGGCCATGGGTTCCTGAGCTGCAGAGGGGGAGCACTACTGCAATCTCGTAGTTGGGTTTTCAGGACTGAGCTGTGTCAGTTTTAGATTCCCTGTCAAGTCTCATCTTAATGGAGCATCTGGAATCTGACTGATACATATTTTTATAAGAACCATGAAAAACATAATAAATGTGTATTTTCAGTATACTATTGTGACAGTCATAGACCCCGAGTAGATCTGGGGCTGTCAATGGGGCCACTCATGACTCTTCAGCACCTTTCATCCCCACTGTCCCTGTTCCCCTGCACACAGCGACTCCTCATTGTCACCTCCCTGGATGGGGGGCAGGAGGGGCGGGACCCCCAGTAACAGACAGGGCCCTCAGCTAATGAGGTGCCCAGGCCCAGGGATGCTTCTGGAACAGCTCATAATGGCCACAGCCGGGCCAACAGGGCTGTGAAATGGGGCCTCTTCCCAGCATTGGGTCTGTGAGCAGGGCACTCCCCTGAGACCAGGAAGCCTCTGAGGAGACTTCCTGGGACTGAGAGCCCTCGCCAGCTCCTTGGTGAGGGATTTTCTGCTGGAAATATCCTTGAATGAGCCTTGTTGCCCACCCTGGACAAGTGATTATTTTTTCTGGGTACCCTTGAGTGAGAGCAGTCTTTTATTTTTGTGAGTGTGTGTAAGCTGGGGATCATAATTCTTGTGTTGTTGTATGGTAACAATAACCTAAACTGGTATATCAAACCAGAGTTCTGACTGATTTTGGATTAACTTTCCCCCCTGCCCCACTTGCATTGTTTTTTGACATTTGTTTTCAGTTTTGGTTCTGAATTTAAGTTGGTTTAAGCTCATTATTTGCTTTGAGCCATTTTGTGGTGCCTCTCTGACAATTATATGTCTCTAAATAGTATGCTTATAGCTAGTTCCTCACTTAAATTGTCTTTCTGACAACAGTGCTTTTGGCATATACAATGGAATCTGTGGCACTGACATTTATGAAGTGCATTCAGATGGTAAAAAATCTCATGACCATGGAAATATCTCAATACTCTTATCTTTCCCTGAGGGCAGCTCTAAAATATGTGAACACTGTGACCTGCTTGGATACTCAGTCATCTGCTTTGGCTCTGGAGAGTTTGGTGCTTGCTGTAGCATGGAACAAGGGGTCACATTGCCTCTGGCAAGCTGCTTTTATGGCTTACAAAAACTTATCTAAACTCAAATTCTTCCTGCTAGAGCCTCAGAAGATCTCAACATCTGATTTCTCCAGATAAGAATAATGGGAACATCTGTTGCTGTTGTTTGCCTGCTTCCTTTTGGCTTGCCACGTGAGCAAGTCATGGGCACCATAAGCAAGTCTACCTGTAGATCTTTGTCCAGGTGGCAGATCGGTGAGTGTTTAAGCATAAAGGCCAAATTAAAGGTTCAGTAAAGAATGTGTAGGCAGTATGGTGGTCATGGTTTGCCAGCCAGTGTGTATTTGGGCTGGTTAATGAGAGATGTAAATAAAACAGATTAAGGAATGGGCTTTTATGAATATGGTGCTTGAAGAAGGAGCAAAGGTGAGCTCAGTAGTTCTGTTTGGCATGTCTGCCTTTTTGGTTCATATTTGACTCTTGGATTTTCTCACTCCATTTATATCGATACTGCAGGAAGTAATGGTGTATATATATATGATCAAAATATTACTGAGGTATAATCTAGCAACACTTTTAAACAAGTGGCAAATTACTTGCAGTTCATTCGGTATTGATTGTAAAAACATCAATCACGTTGAATTCTTTTGGTGTTATTCATTTGGATGTAAGATGTAGTACTCCCATCTTAAGCACTGAATAATTTTAAGGTTAGATCAAAGTCATCTAAATATCATCCTGATTGTGCCTCAGTGCTCTATATTCAAAACACAATATACAGCAAGGGAGGAGGAATGAGCTTTAATTTACTGGTGTTTAGCAGAACAGTGCAAAATGGTTTTGCTGTAGGTTCAGATGAATCAAGCTGAGCTGTTCGTCCACTTTGTTGATATGCACTGTCAAGATGGCATTTCTTTCCTGGAACCTGCATTTGTTGTAATGGGATGCAACTTCATGTAGGTGACAGGAGAGAGGTGTTGAGATGTTGCACATGACTGTAGAACCTGCTGGTATTTCTTCCTGCCAGCCAAGGACAACTAATTGGCAAAGCTGTTTTGGCTGAAGTGTCTTACTTGGAAGTAATTTACAAAAAAAAAAAAAAAGAAATGGAGCAGCACAGCCCACTTGTGTCTCAGTGTTCTTCCAGTGAGTCAGCAAGACAGACCCCTTCTCCTCAGAATATTCATTCCTTTCCTGAAAAGCCTGGGTGTCTGAGGACAGTGCACAGGCTGTGATGCTGTGAATGCTTGCCCTTGGGAAGGAAATTCTTGAGTGGCTTATTCATAGATCTCATGCTGGTGTATTTCCAAGTGGTATGTAGTGTTCCGCTAGGATTATCAGATGCTCACATGCCCTGCTGAAGCATGCACATGCAAATGGTCTCCACTTCTCAGTGGAGGAGTGAGAGAACAGCCTTGTGCACCAATTTTCCCTGTGTCCTGCTGCTAGTTGCTGCAGTGCTTAGAGATGCTTGATTTAATGAGCAAGAAACAGAAGCAGTGCTGTTGGGAAGAAAGAAATTCTTCAGAGCTGTAGAAATAAAATCTTAAAACTTCTCTTGACTAGCTGGGGTGTACCAGGTAGCAAATGGGGTCTGTGTAGGCTGGTGGGACAGCACACCTCTCTGCTTTTCCATGCTGTCACACCTCTGTTACCACTGCTTTTGTCGCTTTTTTATCATAACAACACGGAGCAGCGTCAGGTGAGACCAGGTTTGAGAATTCTTGAAAACCTGATGTGGGATATCCCAAGGGAAGGTGTTCACAGTAGTTGCTGAGGCTCTTCTGGCAGCAAGCCACTCACAGGGGTGGGAGGGCGAGCTTTAGGATATGCTTTGTCTGTTATCTCAAGGAGAAAGTTCACTAGGCTTGCTTTTATGCTACTTCTGACTTGTTACTGGGTTTTTCTCCTCCAGTGTTTAATAATAAAGCAGTTCTCAAACTTCATCACATTTAATTTACAAATATCATCCAGAGAACATTTTTATTAGCAGTAAACTCATCAACTAATTCATTTAATACTTAACTTTGACGCTAGCAATTTAAACTTTGTTTATATGGGTGACACTGTTCAGGCAGGATGCAGGACAACTGATTCAGACATGCCAATGCCTGGAAACTTTCTGAGATGGCTAATTTAGATAATTCTTGCTTGTTGCAGTGCTTTAGACATCTCTGTGCGATTATTATAAGTATCCTCCTCTTTTGGTTTAAATGCTTGCCAGTCTGAAGTGTGATTTACACCAAAGGTGCTGACACGAACTAGTGTTATTAAGTTTTGTCCGGTACATAAATTTTTTGAAACTTGACCCAGTTTAACTATGGCTTTGCTGTTGAAGCATACATGTATGTAGTCAAAGTCCTAAGCGCCTAGGGAAGTGATGTCATAAATCACATTGCTCTTTAAGGAGTTAGCCTTTTCTTAGCCATTCCTGAACTGGAAAACAAAAAGCAAACAACATTTTCCTTTTCTTCCCCTTCATTTGAAGATGCTTTCTGAGTTCCCGAGCTCCTTGGGGTTTCTGCAGGATTGCCCACTCTTTCCGAGATTTCTAGATCGCAAGAGCGGCAAGGACAGATGTACTGAGTCTGTATGTTGTGAGGATTTTGCTAATTTTCTTTTGAGAGCAGGTGTCTGTGGATTTTTTTTTTTAGGCTAGTAGAGTGGTAATGAGAGTTATTTAGAAAAGCCATCAGATGTAAACGTAGTTGGCTGCAGAGTTAGTCTCTGCCACCTCACGTGCTTCAGATACTCTAGCTGTACCTCCTGGGACTTGAATACAGAGGAGAGGTCTGATCTCTTCATCATGCTCTTGGAGGTTTGGTTTTCCAGGTATCTAAAGAGAGGTGCTAGCTCAAAGTGTCTCACTTTAGAAGTTGAGATGATAAAGGATGTTTGATCTGGGTGTTCCCAGGTGTATTAATCTTGTGGGATGTTCAGGTTGAACTTCCTGATATGTGATACTGAAAAGAATCTGCAGGGAAGATGGAAGAGCTTACACTGTGTTTCTTAGTGCACTGGAGGAAAGTAAGTGGTATGATGCTAAATTAAATAGCCACAAGGGATGATTGAATGCGTAAGCTGTAATTTCAGGTGGGACCTTATGTACCTAGAACACTGAGACAGGATGCTAAATTGCTAATAGGATGAATACTGATGGTCCGCCTTCTCTTGACTTTTTTCTCTTATATTTTCTCTTATATTCTGCTCAGACACATCATCTGTTTTGCTTTGCTGGATTTTTTGTTATGAATTTTCTTTGGGTCTCCTGCAGGTTCACATGACAAAAGTATTAAAAATAATTATGCTGGTTTGACTGAAAATGAGTTGATTTTCTTTAGGCAGTTAGGAACCTTTCTTTCTCATAGCTAGCATTATTTGGAGTTAGTTTGAGAACAAGATAGAACACACCAGCACAGAGTTAATGTTTTTAATTGCTCTGGTCTGAGAGAAAAGGACATTCTAAGCGCTCTGCCTGCAGGTGTGTGGTATTGAGGAAGGGGGGCATGGGTGGGGCAGAGCTTGACTGACATCCAGACTGACAAGAGTATGCCATCCCATTAGCGTCATGCTTCTTTGCTAAAGAGCATTGGGATCTTCTGATCTCTCTAGCTTCTTCGCTTTCTTATCATTTTTTGTGGGAGCTGGGGGAGTTCTGTTTAGGACATTTAGTTCACTAATATGTTTGTGTCGTCTATCGCTTCTGTAAACTGGTCTACAGTGATGTCAAGGTTTAATGCAAGGCAACAATAAACGGTGGCAGATGCTCTCTGTTAATCCCTCTCCCACTCTCTCCTGATAGGAAAGATGATAAGGAAGAAATAAGGAAGAGAGTCTTTTAAGTTGGAAAGGCTTTAAAAGTTTTATTAATGCTACTAATAAATAGAGAAAATATACAAAATATACAAAACCAATCTTGAAATTTCCGGGGTAGAGCAGCATTTAAACCTTTCTGTGGTGGGCAGACCTGGCGTGGCTCCAGTGGCTGCAGGGCCAGCACCTGGAAGTCATGGGCCGGACTTCACAGCAAACTGGAATTGGATGCAGGGATTTCAGGCCTAGGATGGTAGGCAGACAGGCAGGGTCCTCTCTAGAGGCCGGCCATGGTTGAAGAGAGTGAGACCCTCGTGATCTCTCTCTTATATAGGGATGTATGACATATATGGGATGGAATACTCAGTTCGTCAGTTTTAGTCACCTGTTCCATCTGCCCCTCCTTGCAAATATCTCCTGTTATCAGTTAACCTTGGTTACCATAGTAATAAATCTAAACATGAGCTTCTTCAGCATTCCGTTGGTCATCTTATCAGCACAGTGTCTGAGAAAAAAATGTGCAGCTAACTTGAGGAAAGTGCAGTTACTTAGAAGAACTTAGTTGAAAGGAAAATTAACTAAAAGAATACTGGTCTTGTTTTTAATAAAACCAGGACAAGTGATGATTTTGCTGTGTGGTTTGTTGTATCTAGAGAGACCCTTGATAGAGGTTAAAGAGAAGTAGACCTATGTGTTTTCCAATAGGATGAGCTAATCTAAAGAAAAGCTAACTAACAGCACCTTTCCTTTCCTTTCCTTTCCTGTTAGGACAGATTACAGAAGTTTTTGAAAATTTTTAGTATCCTTGTAGATTTGATCATACCCTGTTGGTACTGTCAGCTCTGCTGAATGTGTGTCAGTTTGTGCTAGTGCTAAGAGAGATGAGGCTAAATAGGAGGACTCCATCTATTCTAACTCCTGAGACATTGTGTCTGCTCAAAGCTCAGTGGCAGGCATGGCATCTCCTAAGGCAGCTGCTGCAGCCCCTGCCCCCCTCCCCACCACGGGGCAAGACAACAAGGCAGCTCGAGCTCCTACACAGAGCAAAACAGCCAAGGCCACCGCTACAGCATGTACAGCTGCTGCCGCCCTGACAGTGTGCACTGGTGCTTCTCCAGCCTCAGCTACTGACAAGGCAGCTGCTGCACCCCCCCACACTGGGCACTGCTATTGCTGCAACCCTAACAACAGGCACTGTAGCTATGCCAATGCCAGTGACAGTCACTTAGACTCAGGAAATAAATCAAGAGATAGTGAGCCCATGTCAGCATCAGTTAGCACTTGTAAGAGAGTCACGAGAAAGACTACTCATGCTGCAGATGATGGCCAACGGCCATCATCAGCACAAGGGCCATCATCTACACAAGGGAAGAGGAAGTGATAACCAATAGATCTTTTTCTCCAGGTGAGCTGAGAGATGTGAGAAAAGATTTTGGTTGTCACGAAGGCGAGAATGTTGTAACCTGGCTGCTCTGATGCTGGGATAACGGAGCTGATGGTCTGGAACTAGATGTTAGGGGAGTCAAGCAGCTGGGGTCTCTACTGAGGGGTGTGACCCTTGATATAGCAATTGCAAGAGAAAACGACGCCTCCAGCCTCTGGAATCGACTCCTGACAGCCATGAAGGCAAGGTTTCCCTTAAAGGAAAATGTTGTATGTCATCCAGGGAAATGGTATACTATGGAGAGAGGTATGCAGTTCCTGAGAGAATTAGCTGTTCAAGAGATAATCTCTTTTGAGCCAAACAGTCAGGAGGGGACAGATCCAGATAGAATCCTTTGTACACGACCCATGTGGCACAGGTTTGTACAAAGCACACTGCAGGCATATGCTAGATCATCAATGATCTGAGCAGCTACAGTTCAAGAAAATATAACTGAAGTGATTAAGCAGCTTCAGGACTTTGAAGACAGCCTTACTACCTCTCTACGGGCTTGCATCTTGATTGTGGAGAAGCTGTGTGAAAAATCTGACGACTGGTTCGAAAAGCTGTTACAGGAAATGTAAGCACTCAGAAGACAGGTTCCATTCACCACCTATATGAACCTATGTTTCATCTATTAGGAGAAGGTGTTTCCAATCTCGAGAGGACAAAAGAAGTGCACAAAGAGAGGCACACTGTGGCTTTTCTCACGTGATCAGGGAGAACACATGAGGAGGTGGGATGGAAAACGTACCTCAGTACTTCAGGAAGGAGTACATGAGTTAGAAGGAAAAACTCCTAGGAAAATGGCTGCTTGAGTTTCCAGAAGGGGTAGAAGAGACTCTGATCCTCTTGAAGGCACTTCTAATTCCTACCCATGGAGTGTGCATAACACAAATCCATTCATTGATGTCTGTTAGAGGGGCCCTGCCTCCAGCCAGGTGGAGGAAAGGGACAACAGAATTTAATGGACTGTGCAGATATGATAGCCTGGTACAACAGACGCCCAGCAGTATAGAGCTTTGGTAGACACTGGTGCTCAATGCATGATAATCCCATCAAACTATAAAAGAACACATCAGTATTTTCTGGAGTGACTGGGGCATCCCAGGAACTGACTGTAGTAGAGGCTGAAATGAGCCTAAATGGCAAGGACTGGCAAAAGCATCCTATTGTGACTGGCCCAGATACTCCGTGCATCCTTGGTATAGACTACCTCAGGAGAGGGTATTTTAAGGACCCAAAAGTGTATCAGTAGGCATTTCGCATAGCAGCTGTGGACACTGAGAATATTGAACAGCTGTCTGCTCTGTCTGATCTCTGAGAGGACCCTTCTTGCTGAGGGTTGATGACCAGCAGGTGCCAATTGCTACCATCGCTGACAATATCACACCAATTGAGACCCTTTGATTCCAATCCAGAAGTTGATTTGTGAACTGGAGAGCCAGGGTGTGATCAGTAAGACTCACTTACTTTTTAACAGCCCAGTTTGGTCATCGTGTAAGTCTAGTGGAGAGTGGAGACTAACAGTGGACTGTCGTGGCCTGAATGAAGTTACGCCACCACTAAGTGCTGCTGTGCCAGACATGCTAGAACTGCAATTTGAACTGGAGTCAAAGGCAGCTAAGTGGTATGCAAAAATCAACATTGCTAATGCATTTTCTGTATTCTTGTAGCAGCAGAATGCAGGCCACAGTTTGCTTTCACCTGGAGAAGCATCCAGTACACATGGAATTGCTTGTCCCAGGTATGGAAACACAGCCCTACCATTTGCCATGGACTGATCCAGACCATGCTGGAGCAAGGTAAAGCTCCAGGACACTTGCAATATATTGATGACATCATTGTATGGGGCAATACAGCAAAAGAAGCTTTCAAGAAAGATGAGAGAATAATTCAGATTCTTTTGAATGCTAGTTTTGCCATAAAACAAAGCAAGGTCAAGGGACCTGCATGAGAGATCCAGTTTTTAGGAATAAAATGGCAAGATGGACATCATTAGATCCCAATGGATATGATCAACAAAGTTCCAGCTATGTCTCCACCTACTAATAAAAAGGAAACACAAACTTTTTTGGGCGTTGTAGGTTTTTTGAGAATGCATATTCCTGACCAAAGTCAAATTGTGAGCTCTCTGTATCGAGTGACTCAGAAAAAGAACCATTTTGAGTGGGGCCCAGAACAGTGACAAGCCTTTGAACCAATTAAACACGAGAACTCATGCGGTGGCCCTTGGGCCAGTCTGGACAGGACAAGATGTTAAAAATGTGCTCTACACTGCAGCTGGAGATAGTGGCCCTACCTGGAGCCTCTGGCAGAAAGCATCAGAAGAAACTCGAGGTCAACCCTTAGGTTTTTGGAGTCGATGATACAAAGGATCTGAGGTCAAGTATAGTCCAACTGAAAGAGAGATGTTAGCAGCATATGAAGGGGTCTCAGCTGCTTCAGAAGTGGTTGGTACTGAAGCACAGCTTCTCCTGGCACCTCGACTGCCAGTGCTGGTCTAGATGTTCAAAGGGAAGGTTACCTCTATGCATCATGCAACTGGTGCTACATGGAGTAAGTGGATTGCACTGATCACACAACAAGCTCAAATAGGGAATCCAAATCGCCCAGAGATCTTAGAAGTGATCACAGATTGGCCAGAAGCTAAAGACTTTGGAATATTGCCAGATGAAGAGGAAGTAACACGTGCTGAAGAAGCACCACCATACAATAAACTATCAGAGAATGACAAGCAGTATGCACTGTTCACAGGTGGATCCTGCCATCTTGTAGGAAAACACTGAAGGTGGAAAGCTGCTGTGTGAAGTCCCACGCAAGGAGTGACAGAAGCCACTGAGGGACAAGGTGCATCAAGCCAATTTGCAGAGATAAAAGCCATCCAGCTGACTTTGGACATTGCTGAATAAGAAAAGTGGCCAGTACTTTATACTGACTCATGGATGGTGGCAAATGCCCCAAGGGGGTGGTTATAGCAATGGAAGAAAAGCAACGGGCAACACAGAGGTAAACCCATTTGGACATCCCAGGCCAGGCTGGATGAGGCTCTGAGCAACCAGATCTGGGTGAAGATGTCCCTGCTCATGGTGGGGCAATCAGACTAGATGACCTTTGTATTTCAGGATATGAGAAATACATTCAAATTGGGGAGCAAACCTCAGGCACATTGAAGGCTAGAAGTTTATGTTGATGTATTGTAGAAGAGAAAATTGTATGAAAGTGGAATTTGGCTGCTGCTTCTGGAAACTGACCTGGCTCACAGGGTCTGGATTAAACCCCTTTCCTCTTGTGCTACTGCTTTCCTGGCCGAGAAGTGTCCTCAGCTATGTACATGTGACTGTGGTCTTCCAATGGCTCATGTACTAAACCATATGTGAATCATGAAGTCTGGTGCTTTATTGTAGTGAGAGGGTAAAAACTTATGAAATCTCTTCCTAGTTGCATGAAAAAACATCTTCTGCCTTTCTTCAGGTGTCCTTTTGGTTGCCTCATTTTGCCCTTAATTTACTGTTGAGGGGGAAGGACATAGCTGTGTTGTTGTTTATTTATTTGTTTTTTAATTATTCTGATGAGAAGGCTGTGGGTCATCTGGAATACAGTTCCCACTATGACAGCCATTTTTAATTTATTTGAGTGAGCACTCTCTCCTCTCTGACTCTTTTCTGTTTGAAAAATTAGGTGCAGTGGGATTGAGGAGGTGATATAATTAGCCATGGTACAACCTGGATCGCTAGATTTTTAAATTTATTTTATTTTTTTTTTTTTTTAGCTTTACACAAACTCAGCTTTCCTGTTTTCTGACCTATGCATCTTTTTTCCACATATTCAGTCACATTGACATAAAGTGTCCGGATGTAAACAATTAAACATCCTTTTGTTTTTGTAGCATTGGGTTTTAAAATTATCGCAGGAACCACTTAAGTAGCGTCAAACATTTTGCCATTTTTTTTTTCCTCTGAAGCTCAGTATTGCTAAACACTGGAATGCTGCAAATATGTTTTTTTCTAGGTGTTTCTCTATCATGATGGTCTCCTTTGTATTAGATGACAGAAAAAAACCCAAATTTAAACTCATTATATCCCAGAAAGCTTGGCTAGTAGAAAAGACGTTATTCTAGGAAGTGTTTTACATCTGGGTGAGTAAAATAGACAATATGTGTACTATCTACATGATTTTGTAGGTGGATAAACTGAGAGTGAGTCGTACCACAGGTTGCTCACCGAAAGTCACATAGGAATAAGGGACTGAACACCTTTGACTGATCGATCACCTCCAAAATGGATGTTTCAGGCTACAATGTTGGTTTTGCCCTGATAGAAAGATACCTACTGCTGCTGCTCAAAAACTTGTCTTTGTAATATCGATGAACAGATGCACTTTGGGATGAATGCATAATAAAACCAAGAAACTTAATAGGACAAAACCATTTTATGGTCTGATTAATCTAGGTAAAGATTGAAGTAAGGAGAGGATGCTGAAGGGGACTAATCTATTTCAGTGACGAAAGATGCAAGACAATATTGCTGAAGTTGATAAAGATAGGTTTATATTTGAAGAGATTGGGATTCAGAACACGTTTTGTGACTTACTATGCAGAGAAAATTATTACTGCCCATTAAAGAATTAACTTTCACACAAAATGGAAAAGTTGATTAGTGCACCTCAGAGTGGCTAGCTTCTAAAATTATAAAATTAATGAATGTATGAAATATTTAATTTCACACATAAATATCTGTGAATAGAAATTAATTACTGCATGCAATAAAAGTCACTTATTGCACATAGAGGATCAAATATCAAACATGTTGAAGTAAAACTGTGAGCATTTTCATATCTTCTGTGTAACTGATTGGGATTTCTCTTGAAGATTTTTGTTAGTGTATACAAAACATAGATAAAATTCAGTAACAATATAATCTCTCTATATATTTTCAGTATCTGTGGAAGGTAAATAAGGGAAATACTTGTTCCTGTAGAGGATCACCTGTAAGTTCAATTGGCCTCAGCTATCATTGGAGGTGCAAGAAATTAATCAAATAAAACATACGCATAAGAGTTTGCAGAACTGTAGCCTATGCTTCTGTTGTAGTATAATTTCATGCTATTGGACTGTGAGAATAAGCAGCTTTTGCAACTCTCCTATCTAAATGGGATGCTCACGTAATCCACTGATCTGGCGCACAGGTACTTGATGTGTTGTGCCTTAGGCTGTGTTTATCTTTCAGCCAAATCCTGTTGCTTGGGTACTGTACTTATTGGCTTTGTTCTTGTGCATCACTTCTTCTTCCTGTCTTCCTTTTCTTTGTGAGAATCTTGAAGTTTTCAAGCAGTGTATGTAGCTTGTCTTGCTTACAACTCCAACTGTGCATGTTACATATTACGTAGGTTGAAAGGTGCGGAAATAAGGTAGTATTCTTTTAAATAGCTTAAGCCAGGTAGTACTGGTTGCCGTATCCTATGAAATTATGAGAGGGATTGGTAGGAACAGCATGTCCATATGTATTTAATTAACAGTGTTATTTAGGTTTTATCTGTGCTAGTGTTATTGCTTTATTGTGTTTAACAAAACAATGACTGGAGGTGAAAACATATGCAGTGGTCTTATGAAAAAAAAATTGCTGCCTGCAGCTACTGGGCATACAAGGAAACCGCTCATTTCTGAGGAAAAAATAGGAGTATGAAGTGTCTGACTGCTTGAGGAAAATGGACTTACTAGCGGATCCATCCTCTACTGAAGTAAAACATACAGTAAGGCTTTGAATGCTGTTAGTCATAGTGTAAGTGATAAGAAATGTTGCTCTTCTATTGATTGGAGTGACAGGCAAAAGTTCATAACTTAACAGCTGCTCTTAAGCTTGAAGAGAAAATATTTGCTGAAATTGTAGAGCCTGCATTTCCATTGCTCTGCTGCCCAGAGTCTTGGAGGTCCTCTGTTAATATATGAAATCCAGAAAGAATTTCAACATGTCATTAAGAAAGCTAATAAAGCCTTGCAGTTTTGGATGGTGTTTGAGTAATTTCTCTGGTTCATCATTACTCTTTGTAATCCAGAACAGATAAAATATTTGCCTTATTGGCTGGTGGCAATCATATCCTGAAACTTATCTAATGAAAGACTGTCTGAAAATGCAGGTTATAACACACTTTCAGTCACAATCTTTGGAGGACAGACTTTTGGCTGTAGTTACAAGCTGTAATTTGAGCTGTTTTATGCAGCTCTCATTTGAGTGGGAGACACAGCACATATCACAGGTTGCTAACAACCTGTGTTAACATGATGCTTTATAATTGGAAGCTAGCAGCAAAAACACCCCAAGAAGCATCAGCAGTTACTTGCAAGTTCTAGGCACAAAGCAAATGAGACCAAATTTAATTTAGCTTTTATTATTTGAGCCTGTTTGCAGTTATTCAGCAGCCCTTCCTTTTTGCAGTCATGTATCAGAGCATGAGTGTGGTGTGGGTCACTCGCTTTGACTTCCCCGCTTCAGGAGGAGCTGCTTCATTGCAGGCTTTGGAGACATGCTGGAAACTCAGGCTATTTGTACTGAATCATTTACATTGCAGATAAGTAATATCATGCATTGTGGCATCACTCTGTACATTATGATATATATGTAGTGTCAGAAATGACCTCATGTGTGAGCTTGTCCTGGAATTTGCATGTGAGGTTGGACTAAAACTTAGAGAGGGGTTTGGTCTCTTTCCCTTTCCTCTTCAAAGTGATGTGTCTTCATAAAGAATGAGCAATCTTTTGAAGTAGCATTTTGAATTTTCAAATATGTTGTACTTCTGAAAGAGAGGGAAGGACACTGAAGAAAAAAATCTCAGCAAAGTATTTCAACCTATTACAGAAGCAGCCACACACAACCACCAACCTCATCAGGAATTTGCAGTTCCTACTCTGCTAGTTAAACAGTGACTCCAAAGTTAGTAAATAATGCTTCAGAGCATCCTCTGAACTCTTCAACATTCAGTGTCTGTGCTCAGACACAGCTGTGTCTGAATTGTTCAATAGTTCAATATGTAGGTTCCTTGCTTTGTTGTTTGTTGTTTTTCTTTTCTTCAAGAGTAAGATTTTAAAGCATCCTCCTTCTTTAAAGATAAAAACCTTCACAAAACTCACCAAAGGCATGGAAACCAGAGTCCTTTGCTCAATTGTTAAATATGTAGTAAAATTAATAAAAGATGAAGTATTTGCTTGCCTAAGCTTCACATAATTACTGTCTTTTTTTCCCTTCATGACAGCTCCTTAGAGGATTAAAAGTTGTTTTCATTAGAAATTGTGACATTACCTATCAATTATGGCAAATGTCAGAGTCTCAGGTTGAAGTTCAGGCTTCGGATGGGATTGCAATGCAATTTCAATTCATTACTCACATCTGAGTTTCTTGTTGGCAGTTGTGTCGCCTAAGAATAGCGTTAAGCGCTGAAAGCAATATGAACATTGGAGCTTCTCGTTAGCCTGAGTTGCCATGTTGCCCTGATCTGTTGCAGAGCAAGGAGCATGTTTTTCTTACAGATAAACCATTGTGTTTTGTTCAAGATATAAGGGCGTATGCTTTCTGACTGTCTCAACTCCACGTTCCTAAAATAACCTGTATCAGTCTCGGTTATGTTGGTGTAAATTAAGGGACTTGATATTAAAACAGATGAAATCAGAATCTGGCCCTTGGCATAGAGTAAAATGTTGCAGCTTTCTCATCAGATGTGCACGTTGTTTCAAAGACTGTCCTTCAAAGCATGACCTGACCTTTTCCTTGAGAAATGCTTATGCAACATATCACTTAAATACTAAATTATAGCTTCAGCTAAATGGTGCACAGAGCTATTAACTTGGTTGAATATCTAGTTCACATCAATAAATCCACTTGACATGATGAGATCCTGATACTAGTCTTTGTTGGTGGTTTGCAACAAAAAGCTTCTTCATTAATAGTAAGTCAGTTAACAAATACAGCTAAGTAAACTAGATTCGGTTCTCCTCAGGTGATTGCTTGTGCTTGTGTCCTGCCCACTGTAAGGCTACTCATGGCAAAGGGGAAGGAAGTTCAAACCCTGTTTTGTAAGCCAGTGCTTATTGCTGTGGAAATGCTTACATATCTGCATGCAAAACATCTTTCTCTGAAATAGTGTGTTGACTCACTTCTTTCATCAGAGAGAACAGTAACTGCACTTTGGTGCTAGGATTTGCTTAGGCAAATGTCTACTTTGACATACTTCATTTGTTGCACAAGAAGTGTTTTAAGACTATTTGTTGAAAACACCTCCTTATACATCCTTGCAGCCTGGCTCTGGGTGTTGGTTCTGTCTGTTGTCTTGAGGAGTCAAGTTACTTTCCAAGATGGGGATAAACTTGGTGTACTAATTTGCTCAGCACCTAAAAGTTATGGAGGGGTATTTGAGCAATCATTTCCACAGCTGTGATTTCTTATGTTTGCTTCAGTTTTTCATTGCTGTTATTCTCCTCTGTTTTGTTCAGCCAAGGCTGTGAAGCAGCTGGGGCATTAGAGATGTCAAAGGAATCACTGGGTTTTTTCTGTTTGTTTGTTTTTTTCTTTCTCTTCTGTTTTGTGGGGTTTTTTATTTTTTTTTCTTACCTCCCCCCCGCCACCACTTATATGAATGCTTGTGCAATGATTTCATTTAGTGAGATGCTGCTGCCTGTTTAAGGAAGCCGAATACAGAATGATGCTGTTTCCATGTTGATCTATTCCTAGTGGAATTACTCCATGCTCTCCGTGACTACTTTACCCTGGGTCTTTTCCCAACCTTGATGTGTCTTGCAGGGAGGCAACTGCTGCTTTTATCAAGCAAAGCTCTGATTTGTGAAAGCATCTGAGCAGGACTTAGCTCTTTCTATTGGAAAGCTATGAGGAAACAAAACTTCCCCTGCCTAGGAGTGCAAAAAGAACTAGACTTGTCAGAGCAAGAACTATGGAAAATTCCATGTTACTCCATCTCACGAGTGAAGTTTACGTAGTCTGCACAGGGAAGTTTGATAGCTTTCACTACAGAAATTTGCTTGAAGGAGGAAGGCATCATGAAATTCTAAACATTCATTATGTGAATGAATGCCAAAAGCAGATCTGTTGTGAATAGGACATGGGGTGATGATTTGAAACTGAAGGAGGAGAGAGTCAGGCTCGACATGAGGAAAAAATTTTTTACAATGAGAGTGGTGAGACCCTGGCCCAGGTTGCCCAGAGCAGTGGTGGATGCCACATCCCTGGAGACATTCAAGGCAAAATATATTAGGTCATTGCAGGATTTTGGTGGTCTAAGGTTTTGTTAGGTTTGGTTCTTTTTTCCTCCAGGAAATTGGACAGGTCGTCACAAAAGCAGTGGTGTGATCTGCCACCTGAATTTGTGGGGAATAAATGTTGGGTAGCAGTTGAGTCAGTTTTTAGGTCTCTGTCTAGAAGACTACATTTGAAAATAATCACTGCTGCGTGGAAAAAACATATCTAGCTGGTCCTCATTGCAGCCTTTTGCATTCCCAGGCAACCAAGACAAAGTAATCACAGTAAACCACACATCCCAGTGTTACTTTGATATCCTTGAGGCTTCATTTTTGAGAGCAGATACAGACTTCCATACCAAGCCTATCCTTGACTGAATGTGCTGACTGGCAATGTCATAGAGTCTTATTGCATTTGTTGGATTTTCTCTGATGGAAGTGGAGAGACCTGAGACTATATACAAAAATATGGCTCTGTTGTGACATCCAGACTTCTCAGTTCACTTCAGGGAGACACAGAATGTGAAGTTTTTAGTTGTAGGAGGTTTAGTTGTAGGAGGTTGGACCAGGTCCCATTCTGTTACTCTATGTGGTTGTTGGCATGATAACATGGTATGGCATGTTACTGTGGCATGCATGGGTTGCCTGCCTCTTCCTGTCATAAGCCTTGTAAATGCTTTATGAAGATAATATTCTGTATCTATCCATATGTTTCTTTTTTTGGAAACATTGCCTCCTTCATCAAAATGGATTTAGACAAAAAAGCTGATAGGACTCTGAATGTATGAGAACATTGATGTAAATGTATGTACTGTCATTTTAAGAAGTTTGTTGTTTTCTGAGCTGGATTTTTTTCTGATCTCTCAGTGCTATAGTCAAAGAGCATTTCTGTTAAGGACTGGGGTTTTATGCACATGTAAAAGTGGCCAGGCTGTGTGGCCAGGCTGTTTCTTTCCCCTTTTTACTTCTTAGCACGAATTCCTCAGATTAACTCTGAAATTAGAGGAGATCTCTTGTCAGTGGATTATCCTGTCCTTAGTTCAGGCCCAGAACAGCTCTGCTAAGGAGTTAGGAAAAATATAATGAAAAGCCAAGGAAATGCTTCAGTAAATTGGCTTGGTTGATTGAGGTTCTAAAGAGATCTGGAGATACTGGGAATTACTCAGGTACTACAGTTGATAGGTGTAGCCCTGCATGCATACTCCTTCTATATGTTGTGACAGTTGGGTATAGTAACTCTGGGACATGGCAAGGTGATCTGCTGCTTCTGCCCTTTAATGAAGCTGTGTATTTAACTCAGCACTTCCACTGAGCCAGACGGCCAGCTCTGTGTCAAAGTGGGACACCTTTTTAATCGATCTGTTTTTCTTACTGAGAAGCATTCCTATTAAGTTTCCAAGATGACAAGGAAAACTGATTTATTACTGAACTTAATGTCATAATTTCTGTGGAGTAAAAAGCACTATAGTTAACGCTATGATGAGGTATCACTAATAGCATTACTAATTATAACTGATTCAAATTTATAAATAGCAATAGAATATCATTAAGTATGTGCATCATGAAGAGCTAGCTTAATCATATCTTGTCTTGCTCTCAGCCACATCAAAATTAGTCTTACATTCGCAGTGGTTGGTAGGCATCTTTGTCTTCTGTTTCTTGAATTTTCATAGAGTCTTACTGCTTTCTTTACATTAGCATTGTCTCTCCAAATATTCTTTATGGAAGCTGCACAGCTTCAAATATACAATCGGGAATGTATTAAAATGTTGGGGTGGGGGGTGTTACAATACACCCACACTCTATGTCACCTGGGAGGCACTAGAGTGCAGTACCAACAGTTAAGCCAAATTGATTCAAAATAAGACAGTTCTTATACTTAAAATTTCTCATCTATTAAAAACATTAGCATTTCATTGCTTCACACAAATGTTTCAGTACTGATGCAAGATAGATATTGTTATTCCCTCTTCCTCCTCCTGACACTGCTTTATAAATGTGGGACTCCTTTTTAGACATTGGTACACAGTTCAATTTTGTCTTACACAGATTCTCTGCAACCTTCCATGCCTCAGCCCCCAGCTGTGTCCTTTGCCTTATTTTGATTCATTCCCATGAGAGACTGTGAATGTGGCTTGGAAAAAAAACCTGTCCACGTGTGCCTCTATCTCAGTAGGATTTCACAAAGAGACACAGATACAACTGTGATATCAAGATTGTAATTTGTCAGGCCACCCTGAGAGGTTACTTTAAAATCTACCTGTGGGCTTTAGGATTTATTTAGTGTTGCTATATAGCCTGTATTGTTTGTAAGCTCTTCAGGCTAGGGAGGAAGGAGATTGCATGGTCATTTACAGTGCAAGCGCAAAAGGAAATTTAAAACCCTTTCCACGTACAGCAGGATTTCCTTGCTGATAAGGAAAGTCCAACAAAGAGTTTGTGTTGAAGACTGTATGTTACAGTCTGAATTGTGTATGATTTCTTTCCTCTAATATCTTTTATCTTTAAGCACACTTTCCCAAGGCTTAAAATCCTTGAATAAATGTGTTTTAAACCAAACTGTTCGACACATTTATATAAGTGTGTATATCTGTTCTGAGTATAGGATATGTCCTTACTATAATTATTCTTCATTAAAAAAAAAAGAAAAAGATCCTTGAAGGACAGGCTGGAGCTGCAGTTACATACATACTCTTGTGGTTACTGTGCATGTTGTTTTACAGTTACAATGTATTTTTTTTAAACACATTAGTCTCAAAGTTAATGTCAACCAAGGTGTTAACACCAAGACTCCAGTTAACTCCAGTCACAATCCAAAATCTTGGCCAAGATGATTTGGAATGATGTAGGAAAAATTGCACTGATGTTTTTGGGCTGCTCTCAAAAGAAGTCGAGCAGTCTCTTCAGATGGAGCCATTCAAGGAATTGACATCTCCCATCTAACTATAGGAAAATCAGTGTGAGGATTTAAATAGGAGGCATGAAAGGTCTTTCCTACAAATCAACTTAAGAGCTCCCAGTTTATGAACTGCCAATGCCGTATTGCCCTTGTGGTAAATAGAATCTTAAAAGAATCTGGCTTTGGTGACAACCAATGGTAAAACAAGGGGTAATGGGTTCAAACTGGAACACAAGAGGTTCCACTTAAATTTGAGAAGAAACTTCTCAGTGAGGGTGACAGAGCACTGGAACTGGCTGCCCAGGGAGGTCGTGGAGTCTCCTTCCCTGGAGACATTCAAAACCCGCCTGGACACATTCCTGTGTAACCTCATCTGGGTGTTCCTGCTCTGGCAGGGGGATTGGACTAGGTGATCTTCCGAGATCCCTTCCAATCCCTAACATTCTGTGATTCTGTGATCTGTTATCAAATAAACTACACAAAGATAATTTCTGGTACAAGATTTCAGGTAAAGAGGTTCAATAGTTTTCTTCCGTGCTTGATGGAAGAATGGGAGTTGAATGACCATGTCATTAACTGTAATTAGTCCAAGCTTATTTCAGTCCCTGAATGGGAAAGTAAAAGACAGGGTGGTGATTTATGGGTGTAGTTTGCTCAGCCTTTTATTTTCTCCAAGTTCGGGCCTATCCAGACATGAAGTGATTTTGAACAGTCATTAATGGTGACAGTTTCCAGGATGTCATTGTCATGAATTGGAGGGAGGAAAAAGAAGGAAAAAATGTGTTTCCCTTATAGACATTGCAGTCCAGCCATTGAGACCTTTAAACAAGGTGTGCCCCATGGTCTGTGTAGAGAGAAAGGCTTCATGCAATTCAATATTATTTGTGCATTTGCTAAGTATAACTAATGTCTGCAAAGCTACAGAAACTGCGTTGTAAAACTGGTTCTGTGAACCAGTTGTAAAAGTGACTTGTTCCGGTTACACACCACTATGGATTTCCTCTCCATTACACCCACAACGGTGTGCATATTCTGGTATTCCACAGGCAGAGGAAACTCCTTAAAGCAGATATGCATGCTTGTTTCACCCACAGGATTTAAGCACTTAAATGTAGAATTATTGTTTGTTCTTAGTTAAGAAAATATGTAACGTAGTTTGTTAATGCGCTTTACATTGCTAGACATCTTAAAAACATACAGCTTGCACACCTAGATTGATAACTATTGTATATCATAATGGAAACCAGAATTGGGTTATGGTGTACTTGCACCTTTCATGATATATTAAAGTTGTGGAGTTATGGAATTACAAAGTAGACTTTATTATACTGTTCTTTGCCACAGAAGAAAAAAGTTTCAAATAAGCTTCATGGCTAGACACTGATGAAGAAGAATTGAGCAGTTCATCTATAAACTAGGCTAACAATTTCTCTCTCCTAGTTTGACTCCTGTCACTTAAGGATCCAGGCTTCCTCAAGCCAAACGGTATGAGTAACGCTACAATATGTTCTGAATTAATGAAAGAGCACTTCATTACTTCATTGTCTCAGTACTGTTGTAGCAGAATTAAAATAAAGTGCTTAGTAAAAAAGCAGTTGGTTTTGGATTCTGGAATATCTTTTTTTTTTTTTTTTTTTTTCCCCCTTAGCAATGACTTTCAAGACATTAACAAAATACCTGAAATACAAATACAGATCTGTGATGTTATCAATACTGCAACAGTTTCAGACAGGCCTATTCTTTTTTTTTTTTTTTCAAAGTAAACAGAAGTGTAATTTATCTGGTTAGATTTATTTGGTTTTGAACTATTTGACCTACTTCATCCCTATTAACCAGTCTCAAAGAGACTTCTTGTTAACAGCCTGCTACTTCTCTGTCTGGAGTCAGTGAGGATTATACTTACCTTTACCTGATGTCGTACCTAAATCTTATATTTTATCATGAAGCATGAAGGAAGGAAACTCCAGTAAAGTTTAAAACAGCTTGTGCTAAATAATCAGTATTTTCTTTCAAAGACTGAGACTTTTAAATGCATCTGTGGGTTAAAAGGAATGAGAATGACCATGTAATGAATAGATTTAGTTCACAATAAGTTAAGTGGAAAACACCTTTCATATCTATTCTGCCTGATAAGAAGGGCTGACAGATTTTTTGCTTTATTTGTTTCAATTCAGATGTAATTTGATTAGATATACTTCTTCAAATTTTGATTAAAAATTTAAAAGAAATCTTCAATGAATATTATTGAAAAGGAGCAAGGGAAAAAAAGACAAGACATCTGAGGTCAGCTTGTTGTTTGGGAGCAGTATGGAATCTGAGCAAAGACTTTGTTTATAACCTGAAAATTTTGGTCTGCTTCTTAACAAAGCTTTTAGTGCTGCTGACTTCAGTAGCTGAGCATCCCCTCCTGTTTCTCTCCCCACAAGCCTGATGGTTTTTTAATGCAGGCACAGCAAAATATGGCCTGAAAAACCTCAAGCCCGGTCAAAACAATGCATTTGAACATGACACACACCCCCAGGTTCATCAGTGCATCCCATCCATCTAGGCTTTGTGCTTATTGTAAGCAAATGTCTGCGCTTACTGGATACTTGTTTGGACTTTGCTATAGATACTCTTTGAAAGCAAAAAGTGAGAAAAGCAGAGCAGGTATCCTATCAAAACATTTGTAAGTTTTTAAAACTTGGGGCTCTGAAAGCATCATGCAGATATTAAAACAAATGTAACTGGCTAACTGTAAACATTGTCTTTAGATGCTTAAACACATGGAAGAATAGTTTCTGAGGAAGGAAACTCTGAAACCTAATTTGCACATTCAATTTTCAAGTGTGAGTATTTGATTTTTCAGTTAAAAATATCATGACACACTGCTTGTGATCTGATCCAGAATACAGAGCTTAAGCCTCAAATAATGCTATGTCTTCAAAGAGTCTTCAAATCCAAAATGTCCACATCTTAACTCTAAAAGTTAAGCTATCACCAACATAAAAATTGTCAAGACTGAAAAAAACCTGTATCCTTTCTTTTTTTGTGTATGTTTTCCTATTCTTAGTAAAGGCATAGAAGAACTGACAGGCCTCTGAAGAAACTGAGTGTGTGAGGTGCTACATTCCTTTTCCAAGGTGATGAGCCTCACTCTTAAGCTGCTCCTGTTGCTAAAGCCTTTGCTCATCTTGTCACCATCTTCTGACCCCTTTTTGCACTGTTGTTGTCTTTTCAGAAAAGATCAGAGCTCTATACAGTGCTGAAGGTGCAGATGCTGCAGAGTTTCAATGTCATAATCCACTCTTTACTCCTTTCCTAATAATTCTGAACTGTTCCTTTGCTTTTTGACCACTTCTGAACACTGAGCTGATATTTACATGTAATCAGCTGTTATTCCCCTATGATTCGTTCCTGAGGGTAACAGCTCAGGAACTGCCTTTATACATTGATGTTGGGATTGGTTTTTCTTGTTTCACTTTACATGGAATGTTATCTGCAGTTTTGTTGCCCAGACACTCAGTGTCCTTTCCCTACTCGTTCATTCCTCAACATATAATTAGGTCTGCAGGTTATTTGCTGTACTAATCAGCCTCCCACAAAACCGGACATTGATTACAGCATGGGTTCCTTAGATATACGCTGTGCATCTCTAGATGGAGGAGGGAGTTTTTGTCTGGGTCAGGCTGACACGTGCAGGTGAGCTGGTTTGCTTCTCATCAGTGCTGGACATGACTGACTCCCTAGGAGCAGCTGAACAGTTTCAGGTAACAAGTTGTACACTAAAAGACTTGAGCAGGGGTTTTTTTTTCACCCTTATTTTCTCCGACTTCTTTCTGTGACACAAGTATCTTTAATGAGCATTGAGTTTGTGGTGAGAATACAGGCTAAGTTTGGAATAGGCAAAGTAGATGCCCCAACGCATCCTTGTGACCCTCAGACTTGGAAGTAGCTTACATCTTAGTGGTTTGCCATGAACTCACCCATTCCCAACTTTTCCTGTTTTCTCTTGTGTCTTTTACTTCTTGCTATCTGAAAATGCAAATTGCAGTAAAGCTGTCCCTTTAACAGAAGGTGTGTCTGTAGTGCTGTTGTTGCTGATTTGTCCCAAGTCTTGATTTGGTCAATCACTTGCAAAGATTAGCAAAGCCACTTGCTAGTTATATGTATGTAGTTGCTCTGTACACATTGGGAATTGTTTATGCTTTCCATTTAAAACCCTCTATGGCAAAGGGCAGTTGCTTGAGACTGATTGCTTTGTGCTCTTTCCTGCTATAAATATCGATGTTACCTTGAGTCAAACCTCAAGTATGGGAAGTGCTGCCAGAGGGACTGGTTTCATGCCAGCTGCCACTGAATGGGAGAGCCTTCTCTGTGATCTCTTGGTGATGGAGAAAAGGACTCAATCAGGTAGCTGAGGTCTGCTGTATGAGAATGTTGTACTCTGACTTCTGTCAGGGATGAGGATAGTTAAATTACACTTCTGTATTGACAATAACTCTAGTGAAGATGTGTTAATTGCTGGCACATGAGAATGTGTTCTAGCATAAAGATAACTTATTTGATAGAAACACAAACTACAGAGGGAAGCTCCTCCTTTACTGGCATAAGTTACACTGGTGGTGTATGGGAATATAGCAGAAGAATGGTGAGGAGGGTGGCTAAATGTAAATACACTCAAGTGACTTGCAGCTGTGGTGTAGAAGAAGCACATACATCACACTAATTGTTTTACTGACCTTGTATGCTTGACAAGTAGAACCTCTCTGTTAGATAACATAGGCCTGAGAGAAACTCTAAGGCACCTTATCATTGTGCCTGAGATTCCTGCTTTGTTGTGAGAAAAACCACAAGGCTGCGCCTGCTTGAAGCCTTGAAATACAGGCGAACGCAGCAGGCCCAGAGATCTCCTACCAGGGCTGAATTCTGCCTGCGTGCGTCCCCGTTTGTGTTACCTCTGCAAGGGAACTTAGGTAATACTGTTAGCAATAAGGACACATAACCACGGGCGTAGTTATATGCGGTGCTTTATTTCGGCGCTGGGAAACCAGGGGTTCGCACCCAAAGCTGGCTTCAGCGGTCAGTTTAAGTTGCACAATATTTATACAGTCCATTCACATACAAATTCATATATTCATTTAGGATCATTAGAATATGTAATAGTTACTCAATATTTATTGCAACATCGATTGCAACACCTTGGAATTACTTTGATCATGCGCAGTGTCCCCTGGTGGTCTTTCAGGGGGTCTTCAGGATGAAGTAAGTAGTCTTCATCGCTTCTGTCCTTTTCACCTTTGGGTACTGCACATGCGCACTACTCTATAATTGCATAACTGCTGACTAGCTTAATTTCCAGAGATACTGTGTATATTTCTTCTCATTCTAGGCATATTTGGGCTAAGATAAATGCTAGGTTGATAAGATAAGAATATACTCAAATCCCTTATTAGGTAAAACACAATATGCAAAGGATAAATCAGTTTTGCATTGCATAGATCAGTTTTGCATCTGTTCCAGAAGGGAACATCTTGTAAAATTGATTCTGTTACTAACACTACCTCGGATTTCCCCCAGTAGAGAGGTACCTAAAATAAAACTTGCTCTTTACAAATGCATTCATGGCATTTGGCTCTTCTTGCGACGTGCCTGCATTGGTTTACACAGGTGGAAGGGGGACTTGCTGGTGTCATTTCAACCCTTCTAGTGCAAACCAGGTCCCAGAAGAAGAGACATTACTGAAGGACCAAAATACCAAGTAGGTTACTGCTAGGTGGGGAATAATACACCCAATGCATCTAGAAAATGGGACGAATGCGTTGAAAAAGCAACATATGGTGCTGAGTCCTCCAAAGGATGGAGCACCTCGAGTGCCTGCTTTTCCATCTGTGCTTTACTTCTCCAGTGAATGTATTCTGACATCTGCAAACACTGTCCTTGGTGGCGTAAAGAATAAAAATCTACGTTTTACCCCAGAACCACTAACCAGCTCACTGGGACTCAGACACTCACATTATTTTTCTCCTGCATGCCACATGTGGGATAAGAAGCAGGCTCAGAAGCAGGCTCCTGCCTGCCCTGGTACTACTGACACACTGGGATTTTTTAATGAGTGGCAATAGAAGCTGAAGAATCATGGAGGCTTTAGCTCCCTGGTAGATGGGAGCATATGATGAACAACCTTCTTGTCCTGTTGTCTTTATAGGTCTCACAGCAGAGTTTCTAAAAGGGGAGTTCAGGCTAAGATGCTGCTAGCTGAAGACAAGGTGTGACATGATGGAATAAGGCAGTTTTTGTTATTTCAGTAACCTCGGAGACATTAGAGAGCATCAGAAGGTATCTCTCAGTGACAGTGTCCTGAGATGTTGCAGTCAGAGCAGGATAATGACATTGGTGCATCTTGTTAGACTGTGTGTTAGTGACGTGGGCAGGGAGCTACCTGCTCTCATATTTGTGGTGCTTCCACGTGGTCAGCATACCCTGCTGGCTGACCTTACTATCTGGGAAAGCTTTGAGCCACTGCTCTATGGACAATGGAGACTTTTAGAAAAACAAAACAAAAAAACAAACAAAAACCCTTCAACCCCCCAAATCACAGAAAATTAACAAAAAAACCCGGCTTACTCATGTCAGGAAAGTTCAGAAGCATTGCAGCTTTGGGGGGAGGGAAAAAGAAAAACAAAACAAACCAAACCAACCAACCAACCAACCAACCAAATCCAAACATTTATTAACTTTGATATTTCAGGAGAGGGTTGATTTGTTCTCCAGTATTTCATGTCACTTGTTGGTGAGCCAGCAAAGGTGTCAATGCTTAAGGTGTAAACTCCTTGGCTGCTGCAGATCTTCTAGAGAAGAGATCATGTTTGAATTTGTGTGAAGGCACAGTTGTGCCTAATGGCATTAAAAGAAAAAACAGCATGGTGGTTTTGGCAGTTTTATTGTACCCAAGCAAACATGTCACAAGCAAGAGTGTGAAAAAACAATGAAAAAATAAAATTAGTATTAAAAATGAAACAGCCCTTTGGAACTGAAAATGAAGGAAATAACTGATTCTTATTTTTTTTTTCTCATGCCAGACTGTTCATCAAAACTAGCATGTTTAAAAAACCAAAGACTCCAAAGACTACAACAACAAAACACCACTAGCAAATATCCTTTTTTTTTTTTTTTTTTCTTAAAAAAGCAACAATGTTTAGACAAATGTCTGGCTGACTGGGTTATGGTGTGGCCTGTTTCTGCCGGTTGCTCGTGCCTGGTGCCACTAAGAGCATGAAGACAGATTCTGCATTTGCTGTACAGCAGAATAATTTGTGCTGACTTCCTACAAAGGTGAGATGCCCCAGTATTCAAAGTATGGTCAGATCTAGGCAAGCGCTCCTGTAACTAAGAGTAGCCTGGAGACCACGTACGAGCTCCAGGTAGGGATAATAAAGTCTGAATTGCCAGCGGGGAAACCCAAGAGTTTTTATAATGGAGCTCAAGGGGTGATAGAGAAGCCATGGAGTGTCAAGCACTCAGAGTCAGCTTTTTTCTTTGAAGGGACACATGAACAGTTTCTCTGCTTGGAAGTCCTGAACTGGGAGACTTTTGAATTTCTAGATTTTGAGGAAATGTCAAAGGGATGGAGTGAAATCTTGGTAGCTTTGCTTATCTCAGGAAAGACCAGGAGAATGAACTTGTGTGGACATATTATTGATTTCGTTATGTATTTCATTGGTTTTTCAGCTTGACATGCTAAACCTTTGATCGTGTGGCTGGGTACAGGGGAGCAGAAAGGTTTTCCAGCCCAACTGGAGCTGTGAAAGAGCTGCCAAGGCAGAGGCCATGGGAGGCTGCTTCCCAGAAGAATGTTTGTGAAGGAAGCATCAGGATAGTGTGATCGTCCAGAAAAAAAGTCAAGGCAATGAGTAGGGCACAAAATATAAAATCTGAAAAGTCAAGAATGATTTGAACATAATGAATGTTGAGAACAAAGAAGGGAGAGTCTTTTACTTTGTCACCTGCAGGGCAGCATTTTGAGGGTTTCTGTTGTGAGGTTTGTGGGTCTTTTTGCTGCAATCAATAGGACTAAAAATATTTCAAAGTTCTTGATAAAATATGAAATGTGAGCAACTGCAACATTTGCTTGTAAGAAGGCAGGGGATTTGCATGACAAGAGGAGAAGCGGTGATCCTGTTTGAAAGATAAGATTTCAAAGGGTGTGTGCATGTGTATCTCCTATTAATTTCAATGGATAATACAAATATATATCAGGGCGACTATACACCTACAAATTTAAAATGAATGTCTGATGCTATAATGCATACAAGGAATCTGATTTATTACAGTAGGAGAAGAGCAACTAGACAAAATGATAGAGGATTAAAAAAATACATTATGTAACTTGATGAATGATCAACAGTATAAAGTTTGTTTATGTGCCTATATCTCCGATTGGAACCCAAATATTATGCAAATTTATCTCCTAACACTGTGCCTTGCATAACAATGCATTTTCATTCTGGTGTTTTGCTGCTTTGTACACAGCTTTTGCAGTTCATGCTGTTCCACAATAGTTCTTCTGATTGCAGCATGCACTATAATTTAAGCCTTGATTAAAAAATGCACTCTCTAATGGATCTTTAATGGAGTTCCTCTTTAATGAGGAAGGTAGAAGTGATAATTAATGTTGAACACAGGAAGGTTTGATCCTTATTTATGTTGAACAGTTTTACACCTCTCCAGCGTTGAAAGGATTCCGTAACGTATGACATGAATTTCCAGATGTGCTTGTACTTACAGAGTGGGTAGAGAAGCTTGGAAATAAGAGAGTCTGAGAGTTTATTCTGGGGCTTGTTTCATGGGGAGAGTCAGAAGCACCATCTCTCATGGAGTTAGCAATGTGTGAAAAGAAAGTAACAAAATAAACCACCTACTCTCTCTCCTGGGGGGTTTAGTCACAGCTACAGAAATGGTGGAAGTGTGTTCCAATCCAAAAATGGTTTCCTGAGCTGGTCAGAACATCATATTTGTAAGATCTAATGTTGTACTTTTGGTCACACAATTAACTTCCCTTGCCAAATTGTATTTTAAGATGAACTTGGAAATAAATCAGTTGGAAAAATTTTGATAGCTTTATTTTTGATACCTACAGGACAGGAGATGACTTTTGCTTAGCAGTTAGGACTTAATAGGGCTGGGGAGTCTAGGATTTCACTGAGCAGTTGTGACCACTGTACAGCAGGCCAAATGAGTCTTCAGAACTTTTTGTGTGAAAAGCACATTGTTTCAGGTTCTTGTACCAGCCCAAATATCTCAGGGTGCAAAGCTGGCATCTAACATACAGGCAGCATACAGTACCCACCAGTTGTATAGCAGCTGCTGCAAGCAGCTAGAAGTTGCTTATTCCTAGGCAGCCTTGCCAGAGGGTGCAGATGGCAGGAGAGAGGAGCAGCAAGCAGCAAGCCAGTGTTTGGCATCCAGGCCTTAGTACCAGCCATGTTGGAGACAACAAGCAAGGCCAGTTGTTGGCATGTTCTTCCTGTCTGCCTGCTGCCAAGGGCTGGTGTTTGCCAAGCCATGGAGAACAAGAGCAGCCAGGAACTCATCCCACTCCTCCATTCCCTGTGGAGATGACCCAGGCAGGCTGCCAGGATGATGCTGAGATATGGTGACTGCTGTAGCGCTGCAGACATTTCAGAGAGACTCAGAATCTCAGTGATGTGCTACCTAAGTTTGGGCCTGATGAGCCTGGGAGGCCAAGACCTGCAGAGCATCAGTTCATGTTCTTTTATGAGGCTGTAGGAAAGGGCCAAATGAGCTTTTCTAACCCAGAAGCATTCCCTGGAAAACCGAAGTACACATCAGTAAGCAAATAAGCACAAGAAATATTTCTGATTTAAGAAGCCAAGGCTTCCCACATCGTGAGCAAACTAAAACCAGAGACATAAGGATCCTTAACAGGGATCTGTAGAAAAAATACAAGTTAATTGTAGAGCTTGCAAGCAGAAGCAAAAGTGTCACATAGCAAGCCTTTTGAAGATTCATTAATGACATGGAAGAGAAACTTGGATGCATTTAGTGTAGTTAATAGAGTTTGAGAATGATACAAGAATTGCTTCAGAATCTCCTTTATTCCCTACATGCCATAAACCCAGGAGACTTGCAGTTTGCTCTAGAGCCTAGTATCCCCACAGTTCCCTACACTACAGGTTCTGAGCTACTGAATCAACACTTTTGACCCCTCATATGTGATAGGAAAAGTATGGGAACCACTGTTCTCCCATGTAAGGTCTTACGCACATATCCTAACCCAGCAGCAACTGGGTCACTGCTTCCATTTACAGAATTTAGAACTATAGAACTTAGTCTATCAGCTTTATTAATATCTGATGTTACTGTTACTCCCAAAAGTGTTTTGGCATAAATCCAGGTTTTCACTGACCAGTCGTGTGGTGGGATTTTTTTGTTTGGTGTTTGTTTATTTATTTGTTCATTTATCTATTTATTTATTTATTTTTACATTGCTGTGGGATTTATATTCTTTCTTCTTGTTTACATAGCCATCTCCAGTATGAAACGAGCCTGTAGTGTTGTGACCGAGTGGTATTTTACAAACACTTTTTGAAGATGCATGTCTAGAAAAGAACAGGACTGCTGAATCATGTTTCAGATTAGTCCTATTAGGTAAAATGTGGCTTATATTGCAGGAAGAAAGTCAAGAGAAGGATGATGAAAATAGCTGGAGAAAAGGGAGCAGTACAAATATTGAAACATTTCAGAGGATATTAAGCTTAGAAGGCAGAGCAAAAGGTAACTGGACTGAGATGGTCACAATGTGAGTATGTAATGAAAATTTGCTGGTTCTTTCTCTTGTCATGTAATGTCAGATATCAAGAAAGGAAGACAAGGGGAGTAAAACCTTCTTTTCAATCAAGCAGCAAGCCTGTAGCATCCATAGCTGCTGTGAGAGCTGGCAATAAATCTCAGAGGATCTAATAAGAAATAGCTCCATCTCCCCCGCTGCCAAAGCCATGCATAGTAAACTAAGTTGTATTAAGTCAGAAGTTTTGAGATACGAGTCTTCTTGTCCGGACAGTCAATGGATATGGGTTTCTAAATGAGAGATAGATGGGTGAATGATGCATAATACAATACACTTAAGTCTCATATTCTTTCCTTTGGTAAATGGCCTGTGATTGTGCTGAAGGTTGTTCTTACTCAAAATTTAAAAATATCAGTGAACTTCTCTTGAACCATGGCTCAAGGATGCATGAACTCAAGCACTCAGGCCTTGACCTGCTCTACTTGCATAATCATTACCTGATATCTTTCCAAATGCAACAGCCAGATTTACAGCTGAACATTTGGCTTTCTGCAAATATCTCCAACTTGTTTGATTCCAGAATGGTGCCTGTTCATGAAATGTTTAGAGGAGGTTACTGAAAATACCATCTAAGGAGCCATCTAGCAGTTGTCCTGCTCTTTTCTTGCCTGTCTGATCACAGAAATTTGTCAAGATGGGACTAGAAAATGTTACTGACCATAATATGTATAAATTTACTTGTTTTTATTTGACTTACACATCTTACATGAAAAGCAAACTCTCCTCTCCTGTAGCAGGAGCCCTCCCAGTTATATGGACTGGAGAAAGTTTGGCCCCAGCTCCCCACAAGTGACACCCCGCTCTTCTCTCAGACCCACATATTCTCACAACTCTTACACACAGATCAGAAAACACTTGTATTCAGGGGCCTCTGGCTATTGATCTGAAAAGTGAGCAATATTCATTTGCAGTCAGGGGTTGTCATGATTAGCCTGACGACAACCTACCCTGGCAAATAAATTTTTAAGACTGGTTTTCCAAAGATTAATTCTTTGCCTAAATTAATTTCCTAAGTGCAGCGTTTTTGAAACACTCAACCTTTTTAATTTATCTCTCCAGCAATACCTAAACCAGATACCCTAAAGCAAAAAAGCAAAATCCTCAAGGGATTACCAAGGCATGAGTAGTTCATTACTCTGTTCCACCTGATATCCACACAAATAATAAGTTAAAGCCAAGTGGCTACACTGATAGGAAAGTGAGTGAGGGTATTTGAGCTAGGAGAAATATATGATGCCAAGAAAGACATTTCTCTGACAGGCTGAAATGCAATATTAATTTCAGTTTTCAAACCTCTTTGTTTTATCCTGTGAGGATAGCTCACTTAGAAATCCAATACAGAAGTAGACTGTTGTCCCTTATGTGGCTTATGAAAATGCTGATGTTTGCATTTTAAAGTATTCCTGATTTGTATACAAACTGCATGCTGCTATAGAATTATTGATACTGAAAATAAACAAGAAACTACAAAAGATAAAAGACATGTTCAGAGACACATTATTGAATAGCTAAATAATTGCCTCTCCAACCCTCTTCAGAATACTTGGAAGAAAAACCTGTGTCTTCCTTTCTCTTTCTGCTTAGAAGGCTATGGTTAGTCACAACTACATGACTTCCACAGCACAACCTTCACACCCAGTATGGAGAACACTCTGGTCTCAGAAGTCCACAGGTAGGATGAGCTTGGTGCAAAGGTACGACCAAAGATGACGTATGGGCATACGCTGGGAATGCCGCAGACCTACAGACCCGGCTAAGGTGTTGGCTGCACTCCGGTAACAAGGGCTTCTCACTGCAGGCATCTGCAGTGCAGGCAGAAGGATTTTTGGACCCCAGAGCTTTCCCCATTGGCGTGTCCTAATGCTTTCCTTAGACCTCTGCTTGAGCACAAGCTTGTTTCCATACAGCTTTGATGCATGACATCCTGCAGATGGGCTTACTGACATCACTCCTGGGAGTTTTGAGTGAAATCTTTCCTCTTGTCCTTGCTTCTGTCGGCCAGTTGATATCAACAGTGGCTTACAAAGTTTCCAGCACACTGAAACACTGTGGACTTCTGGTTTTGGTCCTTTTGTCAAGGCACACCACAAAGTTGTGCATCCTTATAGATGTACCTGCAGATTGCTACCAGTGAAGGGCTCACAGAATACGTGGAAGGAAGATCAGCAGCTTGGGGGAATGTATAAAAATGACAGCTCGATCAGAAGTCAGCAGCATGCATTAATAGGCAAACAAAGTGACAGAATACTCTGCTTTAGTGGTGTACTTTGCAGTGGTAGGTTATTGATTGGATTGTATGATGATAAAGGTCTTTTGCAAACAAAATGATTCTATGATTGGAGTGTCTCTCTGCAGGAACTGGAGAAACAGTCTTAGGGAAACCAGCCAGATGAATCTGGGTGTTGTCATTATCTTCCTATAGCCTAGTATGTAATGGGGGGTAAAATATGTTCTGGCATTTTTGCCTCATGAGTGCTTGATTTTGCAAGCTTAATGTTGTTTAAGTGCATTTTTTGCCGTTTGTTTGATCGTTTGATGCAATGCTAAATAAAAAGGGCAGTAACCATGGAATACTTCTCACATTCTAAGTATGTAATACAACCAGAGAGAGCACATATTGAATTAAGATTATAGTAACTTTAGCTTTCAAGATGAAATGAAAACCTGCCCAGGGAATCCGTAATGGATACCATTACAAAAGGCATAATGTGAACATTGCCTTAACTTTAAATTTCTTGCTGAATGTTTACTCGAACTCTGCCAACATGTCTTTCAAGATTCCTTGCCTATTTGTTTGGCTGCTTCTTTTTTAATAAAATCTCAGGAACTTGAAAACGCAATATGTTTTATTATTGAAATGGATTTCCCTTCAGCTTTTTTATATACACACTTGCTTGTTATTACAGTATTTCTTCCAGAGTGCCCAGCGTCTGGTTGTAATTTGTCTAGGGCTTTTTAGGGAGCAAGAGAAGTTACGAAGAACATGCTTGGAAAGATGTAATGAACTACAGTAGAACTACTTTACAAGTGATGCCTAGGTCAGCTTCGAGATGTAAAATAAAGGTGCAGACCCTGCTCTGACAATGTTACAGAGTCAAACCCTAGTCCTATGACAGGATTTATTAAAGTTAAACTTAGTTCTGCAGTGAAGGTGCTTTTGAAATAATTTTTATTTTGTCATGTATTGTTCAAAAGAAAGGAAGCAAGTAGATATATGTAGACAAAGTGCCATGTTTATCAAGGACATTTGTAAAATAGGCTTCATTAAAGAATATTATTTGTCCAACCAGGAAAAATAGCTCCCCTTCTATTTTTCTGCCTTTGTAGGGCATTGTTCTGTGTTTGTAGCACTGTCCTTTTCATGGTTCTGAATCACTCGCTGTCACACAGATCCCTTATATTAACCTGTTGGGAAAACAGTTGCAATTTCCTACCTTGTTCCTAGTAATTGGGGGAAAATAATTTAAATGGGAAAAAATTAACTAAAAGCCTAATACTAAGAAGAAGGTACTTTTGAAAACATATGTCTTCTCAAAGAATAACATTTTTTTTTTTTCAGTCACCTGATTGGGACCATAAAATTGGTATTTAAAAAATAATGTCAATTTCTTATACTTTGTATTTTAAATCTTTTCATTGTAGTGAGGGTTTAGGATTTGCAGCATTATTCATAAGATAGCGTGCGATATCTGTGTTCAAGTATCTTGAGAATCTTAGGTTCAAATCTGCAGCTGTAGATTCACATTCATTCATGATTTTTTCTAAACAGATGGGTCACATCCTGAGGTGCTGTATGTCAGTGAGACAGTATTGGCTTTGATGAAGCTCAGCAGGAAAATTGTGCATGATGTATTCCGTTAAGTGCTGAGCTGGAAGTGACTGCTGTCCTCATCAGATACCATCTCCTGACACAGAGGCCTTTAGTGAACACCTTGAAAGAAAAAAACCTCCTTTCTCTCTGTGATTTATTTAGCTATGAGGGTGATATTACACAGCACAGGGAAAGAGTTGTCTTATTTGAGAAGCAACAGAAGTCATTTGTTCCTGGAAGAAAATGCAGATTTATGTCAGTTGTGAATTTTCAGGCTAGCTGTGTGACATTGGTGTTGCATGGACTTTATGCTGGTCTTCTCCACAGGTGATATTACTCTCTGTTGGATCCAGAATATGCAACATTACTGTTTTTACAAGTGTTTACATACCTGCGGAGTTGACCATGCTTGCTTTCTCCTGGCGTGGAGTTGATGTAAGTTGGTTTCTGATGCAGAGATTGGCATCATGCAGAACCCGTGCCTTGTTGTCAAGAGAAAATGGGGGTATGTATCACCTGACTTCTTTCATGCAACATTATAATTTATAAATATAAAAGCTTCACAGTTCACTGGAAATGAAAGGATATTAAGGTAGTGATAGATGTCCTGGAACTTGATATTTAGCAATTACCAATCATTTGAATGTGCTTGTTCCTGAGTGTTATAGATAGCTTTTTGGTTTTGTTGTCCAGACAGGCAGGATGTTCCTCTGGCTAAGAACTCCCCAGATATTTCCTTCCCTCGTCTAAGCAACTGCTGTGAGATGAGACATCCATTTAACTCATATCAGTAAGCAGTGAGATGGGGTACTTTGTGAGTTTAATGTGATAACTCAGTTGAAGATGCTTGCCTGTTTTGTTTGGAAAAAGGCTCCATCCAAAAACCCTTTCCCATGAGAGAAGAATACTTTGCAAGGCCTTTCTCCATGTCAGGGGCCAGGACAGAGCTGAGTATTCTGGTTACCAGGTTATTTTTTTGTACTACACATGGAATGAGTTGTCTCCGCTGTGTCTCCTGGGCAACACTCAGATGATGGGTAGAAGGCCTGCCATTAGCATCAATGACCTAAGGAGGGAAACGCTCCATCCCTCACTGTGGGACTGAAGAATCGCAAGATATACAGGAGAGTGATCCAACAGCTCTCACAACATCTGGGGCAGAAATGGAGCACAAATTCAGATCTCGGTCTCAGCCCATAATCCGGGCCTGTTACATGGTGCTTTGCATCTTCCCACCATTAAAAGCTTGCTCCTGGAGTTGCTTCTCTCCATCATGGCACGCTGGGGAATTTCTTTACTACAAAGTGTTGATAGAGTACTGATAATTTATCAGTCTTACCCAGGCAAAATAATTGCTTTGAGATGCAAGCTTCGAAGCACTTCATAAATATACATTCCTCAAAACCATGTCCTTCCATGTACCTCTTTCCCAGGACAGTGAAGAGGAGATAGTGAACTAAAGAAGTTGGGAACGTAGAAAAGGTGTCGTGGGAGTTGTCGCCATTGTGCGTGCTGCTGGGGAGTGGACTTGATGTAATTAAATATCCCAGGTCGCCTGGGATTTGGCACCCAAATGTGTGAATAAAACATGATTCTTAGCAACGTAATGTTTTTGTGAAACAGAGATGTGGTCCCAGGCTAATTACTTAGTTCACATTATTTCGCTCAATTGTGAAACCCACTGCATATTCCAGATTAATTGAATATTTACATCCTTAATTAGAGTCACGATTAGGAAGATTAAATGGTTGTGTTTTTCACAAAGGACAATAACATTGTAAACCTGCCTTTGAAACCACCTCTTATTCTTGACCTTGGGGAGAAATATAAACACATATACCATTCACCTGCTCCAGCTGACACAGAGCCCATGCAGGAGACGGGATGATGTGGTTAATGTATTGGGGCCATGAAGGGAAGGTGGAAATTCACAAATGCAGAGACAAGCTCAGTGAATAGTGGCTGCTTTTCTTTCTTTTTCCTTTTGGGTTCGGTGGCCATAAAACCCAACCAAACAACAAATAAAAGACCAACCAAATAAAAACCAAAGCAATTTAGGAAGGAGGAATTAGTTTTACTTGGACTGAAAGAGCTATTTTGGAGGGACTTGGACTCAAGTGAGAGAACAATGACAAAAGAAAATGTGTCTCGATTGGGAAAGTTTGGTAGAAATTAAGTGGTAGCCTTCAAGGGTAGAAGTAAGCATCCAGCCTGAAGCACACAGACCCCCAGGGTCTTTGGAGACACCATTACACCATTCTCCCATATTCCACCTCTCTTGAAGCCCAAAACCGAACTGTTACACCTGCTGGTAACTCACTGTGCATGTTAGGCCTGGCTGATGTGTAGCGTTGAGTCTTTCATACTTAGCCACTAACATTAATGACGGAAAATACAATTCAGAGCCCCAAATCTTTAAATCTCATACAACAATTATAGAGCTTTGCACCTTTTCCAGTCTTTTAATATGTTTACTGAAGTATTGTGCTAAAAACTGGTGGCAGTATTTTAGATAAGGTTTTCCCAGTGCTGAGTATACCGGAAGCAGAATGTCACAAGAGACTGTCTCATGTCTAGGCCTCCATCACCATGCTGTACTTTATCACATTGCTTCATAGTTTCATTATGTTGTAAAATAAAATTAAGCAGATATATTGGGAAACAGAAACTTTAAAAGCCCTGAGGTGTTTTTGTTTTGAATGAAAAGATATCCAACAATGCAATTAATGATAAGTTTCACACGATGTGAGATAAGTTAAAAAAATATTGATGTACAGATTTATAGGTATCTGTCATTCAAGGGCAGAACTTGGATAGCAGTTGTATAAAGAGGACACCCTGTTGAAGATAAGGGAATGGCTAGCTACTTCTTAAAGATAAGAAATTATCTTTCTTCTGATCATATACTTAAAAAACGTGTAAGATAGAGTTTAGTTTGTCCTCTTTAACTAGAACAAACATGCTGATTAAGTTTTGCTTTTCAAGGAGTAAAGGGGGTATTTTTCTTCTATTTACAAATACAGAAAAGGAAAACAAAAGCAAGTTTTTTACAGATTTACTGTTCCAATGGTTAATGTAGAGAAAGATAACATTGCCCTACTAAGGCTTAAAATGAAGGGTTTCTATTACATGCTGCATTTTAATGGATTCTGAAAGAGCTGATTTTTTTAAGGCTTTGTTTTTGTACAAGTTGTAAGCTGAAGTAAGGTTTTATACTGCAATTACAGTTTTAGTTTTAAATATTGAATAACTGTGTGTACAAGGATTATTAATAGAAAGGATGATTAAGTAACGTATATCGGAAGCTTAAAGAGAAATTACTGCAATGTGGATCATAATGTGCTGAGTGCTCTTGATTTTCTATAAATAAAATGTGGACAAGGAAAATTAATATAAACTATAAATAAGGAACAAATCCAAATATTTTGTAAGTCTGTCAGTAGATACAAACAGATTTCTTTGAAATGCTTGATGTCCAGCTTTTCCCACTGCAGAGGGTACAGAGCATGCAACAAGAACTGGCTGTTAAGCTGGGTGACTGAATGCCTTTGATGGCTTTGATGGTAATGTGTTTGATGTCTAGAGGGGGTTAATTAGTTAAAAATAAGAACCTTTGAGGAGCTTTTTATGTGCCTCTAATTTTTACTAGAGGGACCTAGTGGAAGATGATGTTCTTTATTTCTCCCTTTCAAAACTTAATCGTGATGTAGACTAGCCAAGGCAGCAGGACACCCTGTTTATACATAAAGAGGTGAGATCTGAAGGGTTGGTACATGATCCCTGTACTGCAGAGTCCAAGGTGATTTGGCTGCATTGCTATAACCTCTCTTTTCAAAACCAAGCAGAAATTCAGTGTGCAGCAAAAATACTCTGATGGGTAACACAAAAAAAGATTTATGCAGAGTCCTTCAAATGCTGTGGTCTGTGAGTTTCCCTAGAGGTTCATTGATGTGCTGTGACTCCTTGTTTCATTGGTGATGGGTTGTTTGTTTTTCCTGTCACTCACTTTCCAAAGGGGAGTCAAAAAAAGTAAAAGGGAAAACTAAGCTATGCTAATGTGAATGACAGCTGTTGAAATACCAGACACTCAGGAGGGATCATCAGGGTGAAAGGTGCTGTATAAAAGCAATATGATTTTTAGCCCAGCCCACAGCAGTAGAAGGAAAGGAGCCAGGTCTCTCCCTAAGTAGAAAATTGAGTGCACTGTTAAAGACTTTCTATGAGGAAAGTGTGTCCGAGTTTTCTTATGCTCAGGCAAAGCACCCCAAAAATGTGCATGTATATTTTTATGACAAAAATACTTGACATGCTTCTCTTTGGTAGAATACTATACTACTTTTGGTAGAAAGTGTGTCCGAGTTTTCTTATGCTCAGGCAAAGCACCCCAAAAATGTGCATGTATATTTTTATGACAAAAATACTTGACATGCTTCTCTTTGGTAGAATACTATGTTACAGGTTTGACGGTCACACAGAAATTGCTATCTAGAAATTAGGATTGAGCTAGCAGGAGGAAATGGAATGATCTCACTACAGGCAGAGGCCCATAAGGTGAAAAAAGCTTATCTACTGATAGGAGAGCGACAGCATGACAGTCAACAGTAGGGCTGGAATAGTTAGATGTCCCTGTCCTGGTGGAAACAGAAACTGAAGTTATCTGGACTAATCCTAGTCCTATTTAACTCAACAGCCACTGGATTAATTTCGACCACAATTTTATTCTGTTTCTTTTCCTATTGGGAATTTCACTTTATTATAATAATTGATTAAAAAAATGCAGCTCTTTTACTTTCTTAAAAGTAAATTGGACCAAACCAATGCTTTATGCAGACTGTCTGCCTTCTTCATGGCTAAATGTGCTTTGTGTTACCTTTGCTTTAGAGAAGAAAACTTTATCCTAAACAACAGGCTGTGGTTATGAATTATGAACCCTCTTGCCTGGGCCTCTGCTACTCACTTCCATGATAACGTGGGCTCTCATGATCTTTCCTTTTCTTGAACTCCAGAAGATAAAACACTTCAAAAAAATCTTGGATAAATCCCTGCTTGTCTGCCTCAAAAAGCAAACTGTCTGGACTGATGAGAATGGTTACAATAAAGTCCTGGTGAATATGAATGAGGATTGCATTATTCATGATATTTGAATGGCATTATTTAACTTATTTTAATTATACAGCAAATCAGACATTTGTTTAATGTAAATTTGCCCAGGGCATCATTTCACAAATTTCTGGCAAATCCGGTTACTGTTAAACTTCAGTTACTGTGACAGTATAAAACAGCTCTTTCTGCTCCTAACTTTTTTCCTAGTTTGCTGGTGCTTCCAACTTGATTAAAAATAAAAGGAGGATTTAATTGCAGTGAAAACAGTGACAACCCAGTGGCATGGGTACAGAAAGCATAAATCTCTAAGTATTTCCCTCATCACTCAGAAACTCAGAGAATATTTGTTTTTTCAGTACCTTTCTCAAGTTGACACATACTAATGTTTCATCCTGAATATAGGTAGTTGTTGTTTGCATTCTCTGTTCCAACAGCCCATGAGACTTTCTTTCTGTTTTTGTTAATTTCTTAAGAATTTTTCTTCCTCATGAATTAAGTTTTCTGTTGCTCTTTGAAATATGAGCAAATTTTCTTGCTGGTTCTGAACAGAATAGCCATTTTACATACACTGATTTCTGAATTCTCAACTTCAGATGCTGCAAAAGAGGTTACGCTTTATACTAGTTCTCTACGCCTCTATATATAAGACATCTTTGGATGCACCAAGTTACTACTCTTTTTTCTTTTTTTTAAAGTATGATGCTCTGGTATGTGGGTTTGTCATCCCCCATAGTACAGTTCACTGCTCCTCAACTGTGACTTACACCCAAATATCTAAACCCCAGCATTTAAGCTGAAAATAGAGTATGTTACATGTTCAGCTCTGTTACAGATTATGCATCTGCTCACATTTTTGTGTCTGTGACGCTAATCAGTGACGTCTTTTAAAAAACAGGATGCTTAGTTTTCTTAGTTTTGTTTCTATCTAGAATAGCAAGCTGATGTTCTCTGTGCCTTGCTGTGTTTTTTTAAAACCAATGTGTCATATTTTGGCGTAGATGGTATGTCATTGGTGGACCTAAAAGAAGTTTACCCATGTGCATTTCTCTTCATAGTTTGTGTGAGATTGGAGGAACAATTGTTTCTCAAAGCTTAGAGGAAGATGGACATTTTATAGAATAAAAATAATAATATACTTGGACATGTAAGCATTTGCTGGATTTTTTACTATTTCATTAATGGTTGCATTGCTGTGTGGCAGCCCTTCTGAAATCAGCTGTTGATCATAGACTGTTCCTCAGTTCATGGAAACCATCCAACTTAGAATTAAAGTGCTTATAACTCTCAAGTTCTTAAAACTGGTGTACTCACAGAGCACAGGTGTCAAACATCTGGCCCACAAGCTGAATCCGGCTGCCACCTTGTTTTATTCAGCCTGGCACTTGATTTCCACCCAGTGACAGTGCCAGGCTCCTTGCCCCCAGGCGACTGCCAGTGCACTGGTCACGCGTGCAGCGATTGTGACACACGTTGCGCTGCAGGAGCAGAGCGTCGGGAGCTGCAACTGTGGCTGCAGAAGGTCGGTGAGCCTGTGTAAGAAGAGTAACAGGTGAGACTGATGGGGGACACTAGTAACTGCCTTGGAGCATTGAAAGACAAGACAGACAATAACTATGGGGGTGGGGTGTTTGGTGGTGCTTAAAGGGGTACTATCAACTGGGAAAACATTCATTTATTTTTTTTAATAAATTAGTCAGATACATGAACTTTAGCAATTACATGTTATTTATAAAAAATACCTGTGAAAAGATATTTTGCAACCAGCAGCCAGGGTCTATATTGTTTTCCATGGATATGGCCAGTTCTGCCGTGTGGGGAGGGGGTTTGAAGAAAAGGTGAGCCTGTGTGAGAGGGCCTGGGTATTATTTAACCTGGTCCTAAAGGATATCTTGGTTTTATTTGGGTGGTGCATCATACCATCTTTGGTGGAACAATTTGCATCACAAAATGTCCAGTAAGAGAAAGATTGATGCAGAAGGAAGGCAATTTAATGATAGATGAGAAAGCGAATATATGTTTGTATTTGAAGGAGGAAAATGAGATGGTGCCGGTGATAAAGGAGTGCAATGCACATAACCAAGTGGCAAACACAAGGCCCACGGGCCGAATCTTAAAATGACATTCAGCCCTTTGAAGGCAACTGTGAGATTGATGTGGCCCCCAGTGAAAATGAGATTGACACCCCTGCTCTAGACCATTCCGGAAAGCTGTAGTTAAGTCAGGAAAAGTAGCCATTCCACTTTGCTTAGTATAAAAAGACTATAAAGAAGTACAGAAACAAGTTTAAATATTGTTTCTGCTTTCCAGCAGTATTCCAGAGGAACAGTTAGCAGAATGGGAGGGCTGGGAACTGTTATCATCTTTCTAATTTGTTCTGTGCTGGAAAATTTATTTTAAAATATAATTTATTAAATTGGAAACACAAATATTCTGTACCTTTCTGATTGTGTTTTGGAGGCTTTCGTAAAAGGGCAAGAGTTTAATACCGGATCAAAAAACACACCTCAGGGTAAGGAGGAGACAAGCATCTGTCCCTCAGCTGAGTGCTTACCTGCAATGTCTGCCTGGGTTTAATTTGTTTGTACAGCCACTTTTTGTGAAACGGCGAGGGCTTTTGAAAGGCTCACCTTTTCCCTTGAGTTTTGTGATGATAAAAGAGGGTACTTTAATACTTCAGACCAGCTACCCACTGGCTGTCCATTGAACATAAGAGACTCTTTCGTGTTTTCCTCTCAGAGCAGTATTGCTTCTAGAAATAATGGCTTTGCTGAAGGTCATCTTTGAACAGAGACAAGGTTGCCCTGGTGCAGGGCTGTCAAACTTTTCTACACTTGGGGCCACATCAGCCTTACCGTTGCCTTCAAAGGGCCAAATGTAATTTTAGGGTAGGATAAATGTAACTACTCTTACACTTACACTACACTTACAGGGTTAGGGGTTAGGGTTAGAGGTAGGTCCCAGAGGATGATCAATTGATTGTGAGATACAGAATGAACTGTTTTGTCGATGGTAATTCAGTGTTAAATAACCATCAGGTTTTAGATTTAAAGAATGGTAGGGCACTTGGTGAAATCTCTTACTGCTACAATGTGTATTTTTGTCTATCCATTAAAGCCATGTGGGAGCCCTGTCTTTAGCTGAGTTTTGTAATTTTGAAATGCTTTTTCTTCTATAGCAGAACAAAGGCTTTTCATGTAAATGTTCTGTTAAATGAAATGTCCCTCAAGTACCCCACTGGGTTGAAAAAAACAATGTAATTAATACAATTTTTGAGGCTTTTCTTTATATTGTTTTATAAATACCAAGTAAATAATTACTGAAATGAAAAGTAATTTCAAAATAGAGGATTAGAATGCTTTGTCTCACAAAGGTCAAAATAAAATATTTTTACCCATCTAAACTTTTTCCATTTTTATTCCAAATAATAATTTTCATCAAACACTTTACTATTGATGAACTCTCATTTTTAATATAAAATATATAGCAGGAAAAAATCTGACTAAATGTGTGCAACAGTAGAAAGAAATATATTTTTCACTGTTGCCAATCTGAAGACTTGCACAAATGTTTAAAGGTTAGAAGAACTAAGATCTGCAACTGAAGCCAAAGAAGGGAAATGTTCCCTAAGTCCCCGCAATTATCTTCTATTTGGTTTCCTCTATTATTGATAAACCTTACATCTTAAAGAGGATAACATTACCATACTTTTTATTTATTTGGTTGTAGTTAAATATCTTTGTTTCAAAGGCAGGTTTAAATTTTGAAAAACTGAGCTGAAAGTATTTTTTTCTCTGTTAGCTTTATCTGTCAGGCTGGCAAGTTTGTGAGAACCAGCTGTCTCCTGCTGTTAGAAGTGACAGTAACTCCTTTATTTACAAGGGCTAGATAAAATGTAAATGTGTGTAGCCTTGTTTTAAAGTTGATTGGGGGAGTTGACCAAAATATTAAAGTGTCAGTGTGTGTGTCTGAAAGATCTAAAGCCCAATCCTGACTGTACCAGCTATTTTTAGAGGTGGGAGGAGAGGCAGCAATATATAACGCTGCTTGGGTACCTCACTCCACAGTGCCTGTTGGATGGACTTGTAAAAGAAATCTGCTGGAGTACTTACACCCCCTGGGAGAGAAGGAGCTGGGCTTGGGGATATGAGCAGACTTCAAGGGATATGAAAAAACCCTCAGCTGTAAAAATCTGAGCTCCAACAGGGAATTTAATTAGATACCCAGGCTATAAAAAAAGAAGCTACATCCTGAATAGGTATCCTGAAAAGCTGAGGTCCTATTTAGGCAAGTAAATACAGTTTTCGATGTGAAAAGGTCTTGTACCCTCTGCCCAGTCTTTTCATTCAACTAATTAAATACTATCTGAATGCCTTTAAAAAACCACATAGCTGTTTAGGTGCCCATAGGGTAATGACTCTCCAGTATCTGATTTTGTCCATCATCACACTTGCTCCCTGTGTCACCAGCAAACTGGAAACTCCCCGACAGCTTCAAATAACTAAAAAGGAGAAGATTCTAGTAGACTAATTTTAAAAGCGGTCCTATTCAGTATCCTCTGTTAGCTGTAATTCAATATTAATCTTTTAAAAACTGCAACCTTTTGATTTGCAAAGTATAGTGTGATGTAGACACATATTCAGGAGCTATAAGCTCACTGTGGAATTTATAGAGAAAATCCCTTGACTTTATGGTACTCAGGAAAGGGTGTATTTTGAAATTTTTGTCATCTGCAAAGTTGTGGGAGGTGATCTCGGTTCACAAGATGTGCACTTAAACAGAAGATTTTTACTTTGATAATTATTGACCTGTTCATTGGTGATTAATGGGGAAGGTGGTACCTTCTAGTGTGTTCTCAGCTTGCTCATAATTCAGGAAAATGAAGATATCAACACAATATTCTGATGTTTCTAATCTCAAATATAAAGGATAGACATGTTTAGGGCTTTTTTCTTGATAAACTTGCAAATGGGAAGTGCAGCACTACAGTTTTCCTTAAGGTTTCCCTGAGAAATCTGAAATTTTGAGGAAAAAAAATCATCATTTTGGAGATGTGACTGGAGCACAGTTGCAATGTGGCTGGCTTTCAGCCAATTGTTTCCAACGACGTGTGCCAGACTGACTTCAGACTAGAGGCCTCTTTCCCTTGGATCCGAGGAGCAGGGTTTTTACAGGTGTAAATCACCATTGAGTGGAGTTTTGTCAGCTTATACTAACTTCTGCCATCACTGTGAAGATCTTCTGAAGTTGCTTTTATAATTAAACACCTTTTCTTTCCCATACTATGTCTCCACAATGCGAACTACGTTTAGTTTCCACTTCCAAGGAGACAGCGGCAAAGGGTTGTGTGCTACATCTTCCCCTTAAACTGAGCTTTCATTTTTTTCAAGGTTCTGAGTTAGGTACCACTTGAAGATACCAGATAGTGTAAGAGGAGAAACTCAGTGGTACTGTAGCAAACTTTGATTATAAGCCAAGCTCTGCCCTTTTGAAACACCAAAATAAGATGCTTTTCCGACTGTGCACCATCACTAATACAGAATTTCATCAGTGGCTGTTGTTTAGCTTCAATACCTTTATTGATAATGGTATAACTGAACAGAACTTCATATTTAAATGAACACCAAAGCAGAGCGAAATTCCCTGTTATCCCTCCTTGTTAATGGTAACACATTCTTTGGAGCTTGATGTTAAAGTGGAGTTCTCAAGTTATGCATGGAGTCAAAGTAAAGGGGCTGGAAATGGCCTCACGGAGCAATATAATCAACTTCGTGGTTGCTCATCCTTTCCTGAGAAACATGCATGTTTTGCCTCTAATGCTGCACATTCTTTTCTTTGGAGTGAATGGTTGAAAAGTCCTTTTATGCAGCCATTCATCTTGACATTGTCAAAGGGATTTTATCGTTATTATAGAATAGTTAAAACCTGTATGAAAAGGATTAGACAAAGATGCATCTAAGAGTAAGTATATTCGGAAAAATAAAGCTAGAGGTTAGTAAAATTCTAGAATTTTAGAGAATGCCTGAAATCCTGGCATTCATCAGCTTTTAATCTTTACAACTATTTAGTTGCTTTTAAAATTTATAGATGATAGATACATGGATCAGTTGTTGCATTACCCTCTCCCCTTTTAATTTCAGGTAGAAATAGCGTGATAGCTCCTTCTAACCTTAAAAGAAAAAGATTTCAAAATACCGTAGAATATCTGTGATCATTATGTATATGCTCCCAGGCATTTCAAGCAAGTGTATTTATGATGGGTTCTATCCTGAACTGAACTGTTTGAGTGTTTGAAGATGGTAAACTTGGGAAGATGATCTGGAACAGAGTTGCATGGAGTTCTGTATAAAAAGTGTGATTAAACAAGGTAACTTCATACCCAAGGCAGAAAAAAAGTGACTTGTCTGATTCTCATTTCTTACAGCTGCACACTGTTTGCCTTTCCATCACCTCCTCCTTCGGGAGGAAACATACATGACAAGATCTAATTTTCCATTATTTCTGGAGATTTCTTCCAACTGGGAAGCAGGCAAGGATGTCATTTAGTAGCAGGTACATTTATGCACAGATGTTTAATTAGATTCAAAATGAAAGGTCTTTTTGATGGTCATGTTCTATAACTGTGCAAGAGTGTAATTTTACTGACATAAATACAGTATTGGTAAGTATCAAATATTGAGGTTGCTGTGCTTAAATATTCACCAACAAGAGTCTGCTTTGAAGTTGAGTTTGTGAAATTTCCACTTGTGTCATGCTCATTATTTACATAAGCCGCACCATCAAGGAATTGCAAATGAAACCACCTAGCAGAAATGATTAACCAAGAAAACAACTGAATATTTTCAAAAGCTGTTTTGCCATACTGACTCCAAAGATATTCAAACAGCTTTGAATATATTAAAATGGGAATTTTTCAGTGTGTCTTTCCACAATTAATGGAGGAAAAAAAGGAAAACAGAATTTATTCAAAATCATATTTATTGGTAATTTTTGTTTTTCTCTGCTAACAGTATGGTATTTATGAACTGAGCTGCTCTGAAATCAGAACAGAAAGGTTGTAAATACAGATTTATTTACCTTCATTCAATTCCCGTATTCTTTTCAGTAAAATGTTTCTCTGCTAAAAGTTTCAAAGCGGCACAAGGAAGTTAGCTTGCAATTCTATTGAGTCCTTTTAGGACCTAGCACATCCAGTATATAAATCTTAAATTCTCAGTTTTTGGTGGCTTATGCCAGTTTGGTGTTTTTCCATTACAAAGCAACAGAAATTGTTTTTAAAGGAGCATGTCACCCTGAGTGCCACTGCACAGCTCATAAATCTGGACCTTGTTTTAATGTAGTGTGTCAGAAAATGACTCATTTGTTCATTACTACATTAATTCATTCAGAACAGTACTTTGTCATGGATGTCTAGCTACTATAAAACTAATAATTTCAGACTGTCTGCTCTCTGGAAAAGCAAGTATACTTCCTTCTCATGATGGGTGGAAGCATACCTGGACTAGAAAAATGTGTCATGCTTTAAATTGTGTGGGGCTTTATACCATCAATAACAAGTATTCTTAGAAAATATGAATTCTCCCTACCCAAATTAATTAGGGTACATCAGTTTAAAACTATCCTACCGGAGTATTAAAGTGTAATCACTGTTTTAGGGATAGGGTATTTCTTTCTTAGTTCTTTTTTTCTAGGTATGTGTAATGATCTGTGATCATATTTCGAGAGTGACAGTACCAGGAACTTCTGTGTTCTGATGAAAGCTGAGATTCTTGTGTAGCATCTCCTTGACAGCTACGGTGCATCATGAGAGTACAGGGACATCGTAAGCTTTAGCAACACAATAGTGAAGTCATTTCAACAGATGCAGTTTTAAGTGTGCATTGCATGTAACAGAGGCAGGAAAGATTGGTTACATTCATAGAACTTGTCTTTCAATATGATTTGCTGTCATTACTCATCACCAGAACATGTAAATAAGTACAATTTCAAACCCAGTTTGTTTGTCTTAGTTGTACCTCCTCTACTCCCAGATCTGTATAAAGATCTGGAAGCAAATTTCCCCTTTGCTAGACTGATGCAGACCCACTCTGGTGCAGTATTTTCTTTTTCTCTCTCCCCACTCTCCTCAACCCTCTTCTTGTCTTCATAAGAATTTCAGTGTAGGAAATTCTGTGCTTTGGGAATATTACACTGCACTTCAGGAAGTTGTGATCAAGTTCTTCTCTAAGCGTTGTTGGTTTAGATCCATAAAAAACACTGTTGACTTTGGTGGATTTGTTCTGGCTTTACTACAATACACTGGCGACCAGAACTAGCCATTTGCTATTTTATCTGACCGTGGTCATCTCTTGGACTGGGTCTTCTCAACTGTTAGACTCAGAACAATATCTTCTACCAGGATTTCAAAGAACTAATCCTGTTGCACTTGTCAAGCAGCTGAAGATCTCAGCTTCTGCTTCCAACTTGTTGTTGCACTGTTGTAAAGACTGTGTTCTCCACAGGAGGAGTTTTGCAGAGAGGCACAATAAGTGGGGTTTTGCCTATACTGCAGAATACCCACAGCTCTGTGGAGAACTGATAGTCGTCCCATTCTGCCACAGAGGAGACAAAGCAGTCAGCATGGACTCCACTAATAGAAGTGACAGATTCGGGATGCAGAAAATGCCTCCAATTGGAAGAAAAAACCCAGTAGCCATTGTGCTTCTTGCTGATATATGAGATGCTTTGGTTATCTCCTTCGAACTTCTGTTGGAGAAATGGAACATTACTTCTAGAAAGAGGCATGGGCTTAAGGCTGCCAGACTTATTCTTGAGCCTGCTTTCTTCATCTAGAAAGGCACAATTGATGGATGCCCTCGGAGAATGAATAGGACAGTAACGTGTTTTATCTGGTGCCCATGACTAAAATAGAAAGCTTGACGTAAAGGATGGGAAATTGTGATCTTACCAAAAATTGTTGTCACTGGAATTTTATTTGCTGCTGATGTTATGATGTATAGTATTTTTAAAGGCCCTGAATTTTCTTGCAGCAGGTACAGGTTGGAGAATAAACTTTGTAATCTTTGCTTTACACAATTCAGCTGGATCTGTCTCAGACAACACGTTGCTTATGCAGGATGTGAACCTGTGTGAGATTTATTCTCTTCTGGGTACAGCAGATGATTTGTTATGGCACTCTCTAATCTTGATATGAGTTACTTGTCCTGAAACATTTTTATGAAAAAGAGAAGCAGTTTTTGAAAACCAAAATGCTAGGTAGGGGATAGGTGTGTATCAGGATTAAAATCAGTTCGCTTAATATATTTAAATAATGTCATCTTTCCATTTAATTGCTACTGTAAATGTTAATATGTTAGTCTGACATTTTCACACTTTTTTTACAGATCAGTACTTGTTGAGAAAGCAGAGAAAGGCATTGCGATGCAAATGACGTGACTTTTAGACAATATGGAAATATTTGTTCCTTGACAACATCTGGGCAAACTGGAATTGTAATGTTCTATAGCCAAAGGAGCTGATGCTGCAATGCAAGTATTTATGCTGGTGTGATGCAGCCTGTTTGTTTCCCCTTCTATATGAGATGGAGGAGACACAATTCTCATTTTAGAGAGGAAAGAGATAGGAGGCAGAGGTGGTTTATTTACAGAAGAAAAGAGAAAAGCAGATAGCAGTGTCCTTTCCTATGCAATACTTCTGCTCCTGTTAGAATACATGGAACCCAAACTGGTAGCCAACAACTGTGTCATGAAAACTGTCATTTGCAATTCAGCACTTAAAAAGACTTCTATATAGTGTTATTTTAATAGTCTAGAAGTACCCACATACTCAAACAACTACTAATCAGGCAAACTTGTCTTGTCTGTTCTTCTGGAGGATGAGCAGGTTTGGTTTGAAGTGACAAAGAAAAAACCACTTCTGTCACAAGCTTGTGCACTGGTGGTGTACACAGACTCATGAGCATCACTTCTAACTATTTGTGTAGAAAGTAAGGGAGCCATTTTTGTGAGTATTGTCACTTTATGCCTTTGGTGGGACAGGGGTTGCGTGACTCACTAGGGTAGCTGATTAGACCTTGCTAACAAGCCCTTCTTCATGAGCACTCCAGCTTCAGTAGCTGTCACTATGCAGTGCAGTCAGGTGTGCAAATCACAGGTCATGACATGGTAGTGCTGACAATATTTAGCGCTCTCTGATTCTTCTGCTCACCAACCATCCATTTTTAGGATCACTTACCACTTTTCAGCCCTAAGGGGCTGCATTTCCTGCTATGGGGAAGGAATATCGCTGTTAAGGGAGTCAAACCTGAATGTGGACGAGTGAAAGGGCAGTCCCAGCTGTCAGTGCTCAAACGCACAACTTGCTGAGTTATTACATGAATTTTGGATTTGCAACTGCTTTTGATATTGCTTATATAGGCTATTGTTTATTTATCTTAGAATAGCATCCTGAAATCTCAGTTGGGGTTAGAGCTTCCAAGTGATACATGAGGCACAAACTTCAAGGCAGGCAAAAAAACATGCAGAGACATACAAGTGAAGCTAGTGATCAGGCAGCTGGAAGGCTCTGCTGTGCTAAATCCAAGTCACCACCTCTGTGGCCACATTGTTCTGCAGCTGCTGAGACCAACAGTGAAGCATGCCAATAACCCCTGCTCTGTCCAGGATGCCGAAGGAGACGCAGCATTGTCCTTGGAGAACTCTGAAAACAATTTCCTGCGTGTCTGTCAGGCCTTCCAACTTTCAGGATATGCTCAAGAGCCATTTTTCTCATAGATGAGGAGAGGTGGTTAATTTACTCTGCTTCAGGCTTGTGGGTTAGAAAGGTTTATTGTCCTTACTGTTGTACAATGTTTGTGTTTCTAATATGCTTTATGTGCCTGGAGAGTTGTGATGGGCACTCTGCAAATCAAGGCAAGGCACTCGTATACTTAGTTTTTGCTGTGATTATGATGACCTCGTCTTTCCTTCTTCTCCTCCCACACTCTTACTCCCTACTTACAACACCATTCTTGGTCCAGTGAGCTGACATATTTTAAAAAATTGAAGCTACATGGCTTGAAACAAAGAATAGCTAAGATGATTGAAAGAAATGACTTTTGCCACTCAGCGGAAAGAGAAGTCACTATGAAGTTAGGTGAATCCACTGATCTATAGTTCAGATGCTGGCAGAGTTTCATTAGCTGTGTTACTGTTAAAGAGATAATTGCTTCAGCTGAGCTTTCATAGTAACAATTCTGAGGCTACTTTTCTCTCTCATTTTAAATTCAACCACAACACAGACTGTAGTTTATGTTGACGGAAGCTGAAATTAAGGGCAGGTATGGTGGTTTATCTTCTATTCCGGGAATTTTCAAGGTTTGTTTTCCAGTGCAATAAGGTAACCTGCAGAGACTGAAGAGAGAGACTAAACTCATTAAGAATTTTTTTAGTGTTTTCTAAGACTGTTCTGACTTCTACATTTAAAATACATGTTTTGCTGTTGTTGTGTGTTTTTTGTTTGTGGGTTTTTTTTTGTATATTTGTGGAGTTTGTTTGTTATGGCGTTTTTTCCTTTTTTAAAATGTAATTAATTTGTGTCTTTGTGGTCTTTGAAATGTATTTTCCAACACTGCTTTCTTTCACAGAAGGCCAGTTATTTTTCTATTCTCTCAGAGTAATGGCTTTCTAACAAGATGCAGATCCAAAGTTCAATCTCAGATTCAGCTGCTTCCTCAATACTGTGGATCTTTAATATCTGAATATTCTTCTTGTAAATGGGCCTTCCATTTTTTAGTATGTTGAGTCCACTGATGTCCAAAGGAATTTCAAATGGGAAAACACACAAATATGCCAGCTGATTGGAATATGTTCTTCAGAGGATTAGCATCTACATTTGGGCATTAAATGACCCAAAACAATTTCTTAGCATGATATTCATTCTGTAGCATTCCTGGTTTTTGTCAAGCTACAGCAAAAGTGAATTTGAAAATAAAGCCTGGTTTTGTTTGGTTCTCTGGTTGATGGGATTTCAGATTTCAGTGGCAGTAGATGCACTGTCATAGAAAACATGTTTTCTTATTAGAAGAGCTATATTCTGTAGCTATAGGAGACAACAAAAAGGTGGTCTCTCATTACCCCTTTCTACAGATAAATTAATGGTGTTTATTCACTAGAGTTTATTCATATTGATTTTTCATTTTATAAATCACTTTACCATTGCAGCACCTTGACAAACTTACATATTAAAACACAATACATTAATATTTACTTGCTGCCTGCAGGCCACACACAGACTCTCCTTGCTGCCTAAGGATATTCAGGCATGAATGAAAAGAGTGATCTTTACAATGGGAATGCATCTGATTTATAGCCTCGAGATGTGAAATGGTTATAGTTATGGTAATATTTTTTCACATAAGCTACCAAAAGTGGTGACCAGCTCGGCCAATAAAGAACTGTTTTCAAAACTGGGAGAAGTCAGATGGTTAGTCCTTCAACATCCAGCCAAAAGACAGTCATCAAAACTTGGAAAAGTTTCTTCAAGATGTCAAGAACAGGAAAAGTGCAGCATTCGTCGTGTGCTCATGGAAAGAGAGTAGGAAAAGGTCTTGTTCCCCAGATGCTTGCATTAGGTATAAGCTATGTCTAAATTACCAGATTTTTTTTTTTTTTGCCTGGAGCTTGTATTTCATATTTTGGTACAAAGGGTTGTGCATACCTTTCACCAGGTGGTTGTGGCCTGGTGAGTGAGGTGGTGTGGTCTCTTCCTTCCTCCCAAGGAGGGGATGTATGGCGAAACCACTGTATTTTGCATTAATGCATGAGATGAGGATGTCTGCAGGGCCCAGCCATGGCTGTAGAGCTTTCCAAATGATTTTTGGACATGTACTCAAACTATTACCTCCCACCCAGTCACACACTCATATTTTAAAATTACTTGTGGAGTTGTAAGATTTATTTTGACTCTGTCTTAATGCTTCTATGAAATGAGTGCTTTACTCTCTGGTTCAAATAATGTGTATGTTCTGGGGAAATGTAAAAGTGTATCTTTTCCAGGTATTTAAGAGTTGCAAATGAAGCAGTTAAGATGCTACTTTTATTTGGTGACTTGTAGCTACTTATCTCCATAAATTTTCCAAGATTATTGCTTCTTTGTATTTTTTTTATCAGTATTTTTCCCCCTCTTAGTTTATTTTGTGTAGATAAATGACAATGTAGTTTTAGTGAAATGGTATGAACGATATTATGGCTGAGAGAACTGTGAAAGGTTTTGATTGAACTGACGATAATGGTGTTCAGGATTCGTTAGGGATCTTCTTGAGTGTCCTGTCATCCCCAGTCGGCTAGTGACTATCTCCCTGGGGACAAGGGCCTTCGAAGCCCATGGGGTACTGCTCAAAAGGAGATAAAGCAGCTGCCCAGACTGTAAGCTAAATCCTAGGCAGAGCTGAGGCTTTCTTCCACCCTTAACTGAGATTAACCCTACCTGAAGCTTAGCTGTCTAAAATGCTAAGTGTCTTAGACTCTGCCTATAGCTGATGAATTAGAGCAAGTTCCCTCCAGAGTGCAATTCCTCCTGGCCGTGTCAAGAAACTTGATTTTCTGGTGAGGGAAGGGGATCTAAAAGCTGAAGTACAGGGACAGGAAGTTTGTGCCACTAACTTGGAGAGCACTCCTGGAAAGCAGGAGACTCTGGTTGAAAAATATGTTTAAGTGCAATGCTTTTAACTTAAAAGGCCCTTTCTCATCTATAAAGCTTTTAACTTAAAAGGCCCTTTCTCATCTATAAAGCTAAAAACACTTTAAAAAAAACCAACCAAACAAAAAACAAACAAACAACAAACAACAAACATTGTATGCATGTGCAGAGACTAGAAGCAATTTGTACCAAAGCTGTGATATAGTGGATAAAATCTGTCTGTTAAATTGGAGATCAAGCTCTTATTGCCTGTTCAGTTGCTAATTTTTGGCATCACCTTTGATGGGATGTTTGGGGCCACGTTCCCTGGAAAGTATCCTGCCCACCAAGGCACTTAAATGAAGTGATTAGGGGTTTCTCCTCATTCACTGCAGCCAGCAAGGATTTTTTTAGGAACCTGCTCATGTTATTCTGCTTGCTAAGAAGTAATAAAGTGCTTGCTGACCTATGGCCTTTCAACTTTCTGTTCTGCTATTGCCCTGCTTGGAAAAAAAAAAAAAATATCACTGGGGATAGTGAGTTTTCAGGCTCTTATTCCTTCATGAATAGGAATAGCTAGGTCCACAGGCAGACGTAGCTTTTAATGCTCTACCTATACATAAAATATATTTGCTCTCTATTCTCTTACTGAACAAATACTTTTTTTTTTTTTAAGCACTGCAGCTACATGAGTTTCACTGTGAGTCCTTGTCAGCACTTTTTCACTTTCTTAGATGTTAAAAACACTTTGGATTTTTGTCACAAGTGTTGTGGTCCTGGTGTTTTCCCTTCTGAGAAAGGGATCTTGTGGTATGGCTGCTACAAAAAGTTCCTGTCTCCTCTATGGTCTGTAGTTACCTCTCTGATCACTAGAGATTGTTATGTACATGCAGGCTTAGAAACTGCCCGCTCTTCAGAGATGCCATGGAAGAGGATTGAGGAACTGAGTGGTTGGGAGAGGAGAAGAATGGTATTTTGGTCATGTGGGCTGGGAGTCTTGGCCTTTGGGGGAATGGTCAGTAACATACTCTGAATTTTGTGTTCTTATCCTGTAAGATTGAAAATTCAAGCTCCCTGCCTCTTTGTACACACATAATTTTACAATTTTACATGCATAATTTTATAATTTGCAATGAGAGTGGTAAAATCCACAACAGTCTATGTGGAGAAATATCCTATCTCCCAGTCTGAGTTGCAAGGTACCCTTCTATATCAAAGTAATTTATAGTGGGCCTAAAATAATGTAAAAACATTCTACATTCTATTTGGCGTTCATTTTTATTAATACTCTGAATAATAAATCCCCCTTTTTAATCTTTATGCCGTTAGCTCCTACTTGTTTACCATTTTAAACTTCACAGGGTTTGTTTGTTTTTTGTTCTTGTTGTTGTTTTTTGTTTGGTTTTGTTTTGGTTTGGTTTTTTTTGTTTTGTTTTGTGCGGTGGGGGGGGGAGTTTTGCTTCTTTAACTGTGAAGTAGTCAGGGTTTTATGTAATTATGAAGTACTGTGTTTCCTTAGAAAACTAGGACACAGATTTCCCAGGAGGAATTAGCAAATAATTAAAATCTTGAGGAAAATAAAACAACAATGAAGTCTCAGCCAACAGACTTCCAGGTCTCTGATATCTGACAGCATTTTGATTTGGTTTGTTTTTAAGTATTTCAACTAAAGGATGTTCTGGGTTTGACTCCGTGCTGCTGTGTTGTCGTCTAGGAAAATAGATGCAAAAAGCATTGGACTCAGTGAGTTGTGCCCTGCATCTTCAGGTTACCATGTATCCATCTGCTTTGTAGTTTGTCATCCCTCTCCCATTCTGTGTTGTTCAGTTGTCCCTTTTCCTTCACTCCAGGCAATCAGTATTCGCACCACTGTTTGATACCTCTTGTGCCAGAGGCAGAATGACAGATTTGTTCTGGATTTACCCTTCCTTGTGCTCACCTGTATATCTGTAACTCCACGAAATAAAGTTTAAGGTGACTTTTTTTTTTTTTTTTGGTTATGGAAAGGAACGAGTTTTGATTTTTTTTTTTTTTACACATCGTATTATGGTATCTACTTCATAGTGGTTAATTTCCGTGGAAGCAAGCGCAGTGGAGATCAATATTACAAGACTTAAACTTTGTTAGGGAGTACTCATTGACTGTCTTTACACCTAATTACCTGTGACCATCTCGTCTTAATTACTTAAAGAAAGAAAAATGGAGTTTGTAATCCCATTTGGAGATGGCAAGGGAACACCTGTCCATGCTTTGCAACTGGCTGCATGTTACAGGTTGAACCACTGCACATCTGTGATGAGAAGTAATTTGAAAGTCAGTTAAAGCTGTGGGGTCTGTGCATGTATATGTGCATATGATCTGTACAGCTCTGAAGTGGGCTTTTACGCCAGAAGTACCTCTCTCCTCTAAGGAGTCATCATTTCAGTGTTCACAGCCTGTCATGTGGAAGGATTGATGTAGAAGAGTCTGCTAAACTGTAACATCAGAAAGCTAAGGAGTGTCAAGCTGTGAGGAGTACGCTTCATTATTTACCTTAATTTCTAAACCGGCATGTCTGTCTAGGAGCATATGAGTCAATTATGCTCAGATTTAATTCTGAACTGAATATATTATATTGATGATTTTTGAAAACGAGCCTATCAAACGTGTTAGTGAGAAGTTTAGATAGGACTCAGTAGCCTTTTTTGGTTTAGCAGATGAATTCTTTGCTCCCATCATGGAAAATGGGAGCACCTTTAGCTGCAGCATTCAGGGAGGAACACTGCTGGTCTTCTGCTTCAGCTGTGAAAATTTGTACCTGAAACTGTGTTACATCTTTCAGTTGTCACTGTTCCTTATACAGTGATTAGATCTCCTTGTTTTGAAGGTTTTTGTAATACCCCAAGTAACCATTGATATCAGGAGGTTAAATTAAGTGATTCCTATATCCTACTAATCTTAGAGGTTCCCTCCACACTAAATAAAATCCAGCTCATTTTGCTTGCACCCTGAATTACTAATCAATTTGGTGAAAGGCAAAATGGCTTCAGCTTTTGGTATGCTGTCAGCAGTGCAGAGGGAAATCTGCTCCAGGCGACTGATTAAAGGAATGCTGATTCACTGTTAGCTTTGATTTCTGACTGGAAAGGCTGGATTATTCCTTCAAAATATTCTTTTTCATCTCCTTTACAACTCCTTTCCTGAAAGTATGGGTATGAGTTCTCAACTGAACATAATTGAGTTACGGTGACTTAAAAAGTGTCTGCTTGCTGTGCGTGAACCTTGGTAACCAGCTGTGTGATTGTTCTGACTTTGCTCCAATTCCAGAGTAAAATATTATTAGCCCTAATGACATCACTGTTTTTCAGACAAATGTAGACTGAATGTAGACTATTATTTCCTTCCTTTTGTGACTATGGATGTCTACATGTACCCTGAGGGATTTTTTCTATGACACTAATTGGGAGGCTGTGCAGAGCAGGATGGAAAGTAAGGCCTGCTGAACTGCAGAGATAAAAACACCACTGAGGATACTGATCGGGTGCGAAGTCACAGAACAGGGGTCCAGTGACTTACTGCCTCTGCTGCAAGATCCTTATCAGGATCAGGCTCTCAAAGTTTTTAAAGGACACGGGCATTAATCTTGTGCTGCTGTTATTGCCCAAGGGGAAAAGCTATTGTGTGCTCTGAATAATTAAGAAGTTCTTGTAAACATTGACTTTTTGTTTGTTTGTCTGATTTACCGAATCAGATTTTGAAGACAGTGAATAGTGTATGCCATCCTTTTACTTGGCAGCAGCCTTCGTAGCTGCTACCTGTGCAGGGAGTTTGTTCTCATACACCCTGCAGATAAGTGTTTCAAGAATCGGATGCATGGGCTTTATAAATCACACACACAGTGATTGGCTTGTGTAACAAAGTAAAGCTAGTGTAGTCTAGAATAAATATTTATGAAGATGAAAACTGAAATCTGAAATTGCAGTAGAAATAGCTCAGGTAATACCCTGCATGAATTTCTCCACCTTTCGGTTACACAAAACTTAAAGCAGTCTTTACCACATCTCACTGCCTTTCCTTGACCTCTGCTTTTCCCATGGGCCCAAGCAACGAAATGTGTCTCGGCACAGTCCTACGCAAGCACAACTTATCTAATAGCACAAGCTACCATTCACTTACTGGTGACTTCTGTGTGTTAACCATCTCCTGGTGTGTTAGCCAAGCTCCGTTAGCAATGGTAAGAGGGTTTGGTCCATGTGCTGTTGATTCTTTTCATTTGGTGTTATGTCTGTTCTACCACTACAAGACTCTGACATGCCTCATGGAGAATGAGCAATCTTGGAATAACTCTTGAGCAACTAAAAGAATACCACCACCACCTCACCAACTAATGTTAAAGTAAACATAACAAAACAAACAAACAAGAAACCTAAAATTGCACTCTTGTAACCGAATGTCAAAGCCAAGATATTTGCTTGTGGGATCACTGGCTGCTGGAGGAAGAGTTTTAGTAGAAAATTTGCAGCTATTACCAACATATGTCAGCAGCTACTAGATGCTGGTGGGATTTTGCACAGGTGTTGCTTCCAAGACACTATTTGGGGTCATCTATATTGAAAGTTTTCCACGCATGGAGGTCATATAACCAAGTCCGCTACTTGTGCCTTCCTGGGTAAGAATTTGAATGCCAGTGAGAGACGGAAATAACTTTCTTTGTTAATAAAGCTGGTGAGTAGTGATGGGGGAAATTTGAGGTCACTAGAGCATCCTCTGTATTTCCAAAGGCAACAGTAGGGCCCCTTTTTGACTGTCCTGGATGAAGATATTTTTTTAGTCAATAGAATTAACTTTTTGTTAGGGAATTCATTAGTTAAGACAACAGCAAGGCCTCAAATGAGAAAAGTCTTCCATCTGAAAGAGATGAGCTTGTCCAGGTACCATGCTGAGGAGTATTACCTTTGAGGGCAGTGCAGTCCCTAGGCTGGCTCTGAAACATGTTGTGCCCCTGGGCTGTGACATTCAAAAAGAAGAATGAGGAAAACTTGCAACAGTTTTCTTTTCTGCTGCTGCTTTGAAGACAGCAAGGTGAATCTCGTCTTGCCAATCCCCTTGCTCTCCAGCAGTTAGGCTAGTGTTCAGTTTGCTTTGGTGCTGTCTAGTGTAGTAAGCATATGCTAGAAAAGGGCAGACCAGAGGAAGAAAAAACTAGATGAAAAGGAAAAAGTAAATCATCCAAGTTCTTAGCAGAAAGAGCTGAAATTTACTTTAAGGCCCCGTGTTTTATCTTCCTGTTCTTACCTTGTCCTGTAGTGAAGACCTCACAGTTTGTCTAATACGATAATACTTCAGAAATGGAAGCAGAAAGGGCAAAGAGAAATATGAAGAACAAGTCACCAAATTGTATTAAACTTTCTTAAATGCGTTAAGAAGAAGAGCACAGTCAGGAGATTTTTACATTATTTCAGAGACAGCTGAATGAGAACCTGCAGGTGGTGGTTGCTCTCAGCACCCGCTTGAAGAAAGTTTCAAGATTTTATGCATTGCTTTCTGTGAAGACCTTCTTTAACATTGCTCTAATTTCAACAATATGGATTAAAAACCTAATTACAAACAATAATGCGGAGTTTAAGAAAATCATAGGATAAAGCTCTAGGCTTTGGAAAAAGCAGCATAGCGATGACCACCTGTTGCAACCATGTGGAGTTTCAAGATATGGACATTTTGGAAGGTTTAGTTTCAAAACTTTCCACTGGATCTGAAAAGGAATCTGTGGTCCTGCTGAGATCCAACAAAGCCATTCTGAAGGCATCCAGCAGGCAGTAGTGGTGCCTCCAAGGGCATTGACACACCGTGAGGGTAGTCAAACATGGTAACCAGAGAGGTTGGGGAATATGTTTCCTTCAAGATGTCAGAAGCTTCACTGGACAATTTTGGAGCTGCCTTCTCCAACTAGACCTCTTCTGCAGGAGGCTGACTGGATGACCTGCTGAAGTACCTTCCAACTAAAGTGACTGTATGGTTTCATGTGGTGTCCACTTATTTATATTGGGGGTGGGGGGAGAGAAGAAGCCTAGGGATGGTACTGAGGGATTAGACAAATGGCAGTAAAAGTGCAGGTAAGATGTGGTCTCCAGAATAAACAGAATTTAGCAGTGCTGTGTGTACAGTGTGTACAGAACTGAGACCTGCAGCTGTTACTGAGTAGGAAGTAGACAGGCAGCTGGTGATGTCATAGTAATTCTGAATAAGTTGTGATGCCTGGTTGAAATAAAGAGGGATGTAGTTAGAAAGCTTGTTTCTCATCATCCAAATTCTTATATTTGAGTAAAATATGACTTTTGCTTATGAAGAAATTGTTAGTTTCTGAGGACCAAACTCTAATAGGATCACAGTTGGAGTTGAAAGAGTCCTTTGGATATTTTCTGGTCCTACCTCACTGCTCCAAGCAGGGTCAGCTAGAGCCTGATACATGTCCCATGTGAAAACAACAGTTTGGGAAGGAAATTATGTGTCGTGACTTGTCCCGAATGTTAGGAGGCAAGATTTAATGCTACAGAAAATCTTGCCAGTCTCTGGTACTACATTACTAATTCTGCAGGTAGAAAAGCTGAAGTTCCCCTCTCAGTTTTGATGGGGATTAGAGCACAGTTCAGACTTGTTTCTAACACTGCTCTAAAGTACCTGCATGCCTGGAGATAATGCCTTGTTAGGGTCCAAGACTAAATTATTTTTGATTACCGTACATCCTTCTTCAGGTCACTCTGTCAATATGAAGGGGCCAAGTAGAATTTGTTTCTGAACTGAAGTACTCTTTGCAAAGTGGAATAGAAAACCAGGCAGGAGCGGTTCCTACTATGAACAGTGTGGAAACCGTGTGACCAGTATGGCATGATGTTTGTTACCTGCATAAATTATTTATGGTCTTTAATTCTTGTGTTTAAGCTTGCTTGTAGCCAGCTCTTTGTTGTGGTAGGTCAGATGCTTCCAGATGTCCTGAAAGAAAGGAGTCTTCCTTTAAACTCCACTACTTTTGTTCTGGAAGGAGCTTAAACCATTCATGAGCACTAAATGCCAGGCTCACAGATTTCTGGATTGAGTGAGCATCCAGTGTTTGATATGAGACCCTCTCCCATGTGTTATCATGGCAATGATAACACAAAGCAAATGAGGTTCTCTGCCAGAACTAGGAAGGTGGGGAGATCATAGTACAAACTAGCTGTCATGTTTCAAATTCTGTGCACAACAGATCTACTACCAGCCTTGCTGTCTAATGCATATCTTGCCAGTAGGTACAGATTTACACTCCTTTAGAGTTTACAAATACTGTGAACACATTCTTTCATGTGCAATTTGAAGTTTGTAAACCATTGGGTTATCTGAATTCATCTGCAGTGTTCCTTATGTTCTCAGGCTGTCTTCCAGTTCTGTGACTTCCCTCTTCTCCTCCCATCCTCACTCCAGCTACCTTACATTTTGACCTTTACTGTTTTTTCTTCAAAAAAAAATATATACAGCTGTCTACCCACTCTTGTCACTAAACTCCTGTTTTACTTTCAGGCAGATATTAATATACAGATGTAATGCATCCCAGTGCTGAGGTTCCTACATAGTTTATACTCAGGGCTCAACAGTGTTATAGAGCTCTGTCTTACAGGGTGACGACAACTTTGAGTTCACTTTAGTTTGTATTCCAAAGCAGTTGCTTAAAGAGTGAATTTGCCTTGTTTGCTTACAAATAAACAATTTACTGTTTAAATGAACGCTTAGTGGTACTCCCTCGATGCAGGGTCTTTAATGTCTGTCATGAGGTCATCTTGCCATCAGAAAATACCATAAGAAAGGCACCACTTCCTTCAAATGACAGAAGCCAAATTTGCTATTTTCCCACTGCATATTACAGCCCCAAACTTTCAGGCACACTTACACTTCCTTACATAAGTAAACTGCTTTCAAGGGGACCATGCATAAGAAAATGACAGTGCACATCTGAGTGTTGGCATCATTTAGACTCTGGTAACTTATCTCTGTCATTTTGTTCAGCTGGAGTTGCTGAAGTTGCAGGTAAAAGGAGCTATTTCAAATCAAAGTAGAGTGGTAGGTGCACAAGAGCTACAGGTCTGTTGTGAAACAACACTCTTTTCTGGATACCCTTCTTGTGCACTTACCACCTTCAAGAGTCATAAAGTTTTGCCAAGGGCTGGATGTTTAATAATATCAAGAAGATCCTTCCCCTAAAGCAGGAGAAATAGTGCTCTGCTTTATGCCTGATGGACTGCATTTCATTGAATCTGGTGTATTAAGGCTTCAAAGGTCAATCAAGCTTTGATTCAGATATTTTCGTAGGCACATTGAACACAAGAACTCCCCAGGTACCTTTGGTCTTACCTCATTTATTACTGTGTATAGTACAACTCCTTGTGAGTAAGAATAATAGAATTGGGTCCTTGATTTCTCTTCTAAAAATAACAAACCAAAATAATCACTTTGCATCTTTGAACATTCTGCCTTAGTAGTTCCTGTAAACCAAGCATCAGAAGTATTGAAGAAGACTGAGCAACACATTGTGAGTTATTCTGAGGCCACCTAGTTCACCCAATAGACAGATACTTGCAGAGCTGACTTGCGTAAAGTATGTATCCACCATTAAGGCTTTGCTGTATTGAAGTGCCAAAATCTATTCTAAAAAACTACATGTTTGGGGCTTGCCTGAAATGTAACGTACTTCAAGACATCTTGTCTTCCTGGCTCTACAGAATAAAATCTTAAGATGGTATGGGCATGTTTGCCTTCATCCCATTTAGTGCTTTTCCTGTATCAAGTATGCTGTGCTTGGTGTAAGAGTTATACTGATACTGTGCTTGTTTTACTGTCTGCTCATTGTTTCTGTATCAATATTAAAGATTGAGATGACAGGGAAAGGACCCTTGATGAAACTGCCATGCTATGTAAACTGGAGTCTTGTGGAATCTGAGTGAAGGCTCCCAGAACTCTCAAAAAAATGCCCATCACTGACTTTTGATAAATTTACTGTCCTGAGAATGGTAAAAGGTGTTGCTACATTAGGCAATATTGCCTTTTCTCACTACCTTAGTTTCTCTGAATTGGATTCTGTCTATCTTTCAGCTATTGTAAACTTGGAATGAACTCAAAATTATTGGTTTAGCTAGCTAATGTCACACTTGGGGTTGAAATGTCAGATCTAAATCAAATGCATATAGAAAATGCACTTGCTGGATTGTCACAATTACAAAGGGACAGCCTAGGCGTGAAAAGGATATCATTGTTTGTTGGTAATATCAGTCATTTTCTAAATCAAATAAGCAGGTGATAAAATGACTCAGAACTGTCTGCTGATGGGTTTATGCCAGGTCCTAGAGGAGCTACTAAATGCACACCTTTGAAGTCCTTGAATTACTCCCATTCTGTCAAGGGACTGCCTCAGGGTGGGTGAAGCAGTTTTGTTTCATAATATCTCCAGAGTGCTGAGCTCCAGGAATGTGTTGACCTGCAAGCTGGTGAAGGAAATCAGAACAAACACTGTTGCCTGTGTGCTTCTAAATTACTGTGTGCTGCACTGAACAAGCCAGATCTCCTGCCCTTTCCCAGCTCTCCACAGTTTAACACTTTATCTTGTGTTTTCTTGATTGTCCTGGTACAGCTATTTGTGCACTTCTATGAAAAACTAGACCCAGGAAATGGATCTCAATGAAGCTTTGCGAGCAAAACATGTGAGTGGATGTGGTGTGTGCTGGTTTTCCTTTTTCTTTTTTTAACTGACCCTGCTTTGAGTAACTTCAGCAGAGACCCTCCAGTATGTGCAAATGTCTGAGATCAGAGCTTAGCTGAGGGAATGAGAAACTGGGGTGGGGGGGGTGGGGGTGTCATGTCCTAAATGTTGTTTGATCAAATGGAAGTTGAAGATGACTTGCACTGTCTTATCTGCAAACACTGATTGCCAAATGCACTTTATCTCTAAAGCACTAAGGATTATTATTAGCTTAAAGACAAGTGAGTGACCGGATACATTTTAATGACAGTAAACAATGGGAAGGTGATGTACACTCAGCAGAAGTCATTTACAGCAAGTTTCTAGAGGGCTCTTTTACCTTCCTTCTGTCCCTCTCATTATCAGGAGGTAACAGCAGCTCATACAGTGTGTGCAATGAAAGGGACCATTTGAAGTAACCTGCAGCTACCATGAACACTAAAAGGAAGCACTTTTTACTTCATCGCTACTGTTAAAAGCTCAGCTTTAACTTGAGGGGGGAAGAGGCAATTTTGGAAGCCTGTTTAGCTTAATTTATTTGTGGCTTGAGAGCTCAGATACGAAGGTATATTTGTCATTTAATTCTTGCTGCAAGACTTGCCAAATACCCTGGGACTTAAATGAACCTGGGGGAAGACATCTTTACTTATAAATATCCTTTAAATTAAAAATACCAACTGGCATCAGAATTTTGAAGGCTGGGTGCACAACAGGGGGAATGAGCAAATGGTAGAGCTCATATGCACAATCGAGGACATTTTTTTATCCCTGGAAAGGTGTGCCCTTTGAACAGGTGATGTTTTCCACCATGCTGCTCTTTGTCCTTTTTCTTGAATGTTGGAGTTAAAAACCAGCTTTATTGTTTCTCTATTTTGATATATATTGAGTATGAGAGTCAGTGCACCCTAGGCAGTGTGCACTTGGCTGCCAATGCAATGGGAAGCAGAAGGAACTTTGGAAAAAGTTGAAGAATAAAATTCAGCTCTGAAAATTGTCTGCTACATATAAGTCATATATTCCTTCTTCATTACATTAAAACTGAACTGCTAGTCATCTGTTGAAAAATAGAGCAAAACAGAGAGCCCAGTCCTTGCAGGGTCCTATGCGCCAATTCTGGGCTCCCCAGTTTAAGAAGGACAAGGAATTACTGGAGAGAGTCCAGCGGTGGGCTATGAAGATGCTGAGGGCTCTGGAGCCATCTTATGAGGAAAGACTGAGGGAGCTGGTGCTGTTCAGCCTGGAGAAAAGAAGCTGGGAGGGGACCTTATTTCTGATAATATTTCCAGGGTGGGTGTCAAGAGGACAGGACCAGACTCTTTTCAGTGGTGCCCAAATTGGGTCTTCTGAATAGTTTTATTTTACATCTCAGTTCAGTTGTACTTGTCTTGTACTTGCTTTCTTCATGCACTCTCTATTTCCTCATGTTTATTTTATCTCCTGCCCTACAGTCTTCTTTATATAAGAAAATGTACAGTATCTATGTCTCTAGTTGTTAACTTTCTCCAGCATGAAAGAGCTTTTAAGATACTTGGAACCTATTAATTATCTTCCTTTTGTACTAATGGCATGGATAATAAGTGTATATGCACATCTTAAGCAAACCTAATGATAAAACAGTGTACATAGGTATCCATAATATACATGAACAGTCAGCTTATAGGTGTAGCACACACCTGTATAAAACAAAACTGCAGTTACTGGAGTAACAGTGTTTATTGGTATGTCTTAAACCAGGGTTGAGGATTTTGACTTGAGTTTTGCAGAGAGGCAACTATTTTATTAGTGTAAGTTTATTGTAGATAACTTTTGGGGTTGTAGATGGTGGGTCAAGCTGCCTCGGATGTCCTTAGGCCTGTATGTTGTGTGACTTTGTAAGGTGGTCAGTGTTGTCTGAGCTCAGACATGAGTTTTCTCTGTTAAAATCTGTTGCAGAAGAATAGTCTAATTTGGAGGGTGTTTGGTTCTTTTGGAGAGGGGAGGTGGTTTGAGAGGTTGTGGGGTTTTTTTGCTGTTATTGTTTGTTGGGGGGGGGTGTTTTGTTGTTTTCTTTTTGCTGTTGTTGGTTGGTTATTTGTTGTTTGTTTTTTTTTTAGTAAAAGCCAACAAAGCAAGAATTCACCTTCCACCTCCTGAAAAATATCTCCATTAGGAAAGATCTCAGAATGCAATAAAAGCCAAGAAAATCTCACCTCAAGAGGGGAAAAACAGTCGGGGTGGCTGAAATTAACTGTCGAAGTCTTCAGCTGTCAAAGACAGCTAAAATCCTGGAAATCTGCTGATGATCCCGTGCTTCTGATGGTTAAAGCTGCTTGGCATGTCACTGGATCAAAATTAACCTATGCTATACCAGGCCAGCATTCAAGACTAAATCTGTTTTACAGATGAATTGGACTATCTATTGTGGCCAAGAGGCTGTGTTGAGGGGAAAAAATGAGATAATTTTTTGAGAAAATTCTTGAGCTGGTGCTCCTGCTGGTGTGGAGACAGAGAAAGAATTGAAGAGAAGGTTTTGAATGTCCTGGCAATTCTCCACTTCTGTGGTCAAACCATGCTCATGGCATAGACTGGCTTATATCATAATTCACCAGAAATTGCGTCCCATTTTTGTCTTGTAAAGAGATGAAAAATAATTGTATTTCTAGTCCCCATTCTGGGCTTTGGTTGTGGCATCCTTAACCACATGGGCCAGATGTGCTAGGAATCTGATGCTAGTACTGAAGTCTAGCACAAAGTCCTTTGGGAGAAAATGTATTATTTGAAATACCTGTTTTCCCAGCAATCCCAAGAACAGGTAAAAGAACTTAACTATAAGGTATCTGGCTGTTTTATTCTCTTTCTAGTTACTTCAGAAATTCAAGAGCAAAAAGCATCTGGAAGGATTCAAAGACTGCATTTAGCTAAAGAAAGTGAACAAGAACTAGCTAGCTTTTGTAATCCAGACTGGATTAGCAGTTAGGCCTAAATCAACAAAGCAGATAGAAGGCAGACAAGACATACTCTGTAACACACTTCTGAGTGGCAGAAGAGAGGAGTTTTCTTTTGAAAGCCCTTCCACAAAAGGATTTGGGTGAGAGAAGCTTATGTTAAAAAGAGGATAATAGATAGCTGGGAGACTGTTACCTTTTGACAGCAGCAGGAATTAGTTTATATTTTAGAGAGATTTTCTTTAGGATAAAACCTGGAAAGTTTCAAGGAATCTAACCTATATGGCATTAAAGCAAGCAATAAGAATTTTGCTGTAAATCTAGAAATGGGACGGAAACCCCGGAGAAGAGAAATGAAGGGATGAAAGAGATGAAGATTACAGATAAAAGAGTATTATATTTCTTAGACTTTTCTTGTGCCCTTTTAAAATTAATTCTTTATCTGTGCTTATGAAAAGCTCCTGGAAACTGGCTCAGGCAAGAGGTCAGCTGTGGAAAACTAGGCAATGGCTGAACTTCATTTTTCATGAAGTTAATGATGGTGTCACATCCAGGGTCTGCTACCTGTTCTCTGCAGTCTTGCGTGTTGTGGTGTGCAGCCCGCTAAAGGGAATAGCTGTAACAACGATCTGTATGAACTTTGGATCGTGCATATTGCTTGATGCTTAGATCATCCTGTACCACTGGCAGTAACTGGCTGAGATTCTGCCTGAGAAAGAATCATAGAACCACAGCAAGGTTTAGGTTGGAAGGAACCTTCCAAGTTTACCCAGTCCAACCCCCTGCCATGAGCAGGGATGTCCTGGGACAAGTTGGGAGGGAGTGTCGACCTGCTGGAAGGCAGGAGGGCTCTGCAGAGGGATCTGGATAGGCTGGAAAAATGGGCTGATTCCAATGGGATGAAGTTCAATAAGGCCAAGTGTCGGGTGCTGCACTTTGGCCACAACAACCCCCTGCAGCGCTACAGGCTGAGTGCAGAGTGGCTGGAGAGCAGTCAGGCAGAAAGGCACCTGGGGGTACTAATTGACAGGAAGGTCAATATGAGCCAAGAGTGTGCCCAGGTGGCCAAGAAGGCCAATGGTATCCTGTCCTGTATCAAAAATAGCGTGGTCAGCAGGACAAGGGAAGTGATCCTTCCCCTGTACTCTGCGTTGGTGAGGCCACACCTGCAGTATTGTGTTCAGTTCTGGGCCCCTCAGTTCAGGAAAGAGATTGACGTGCTGGAGCGGGTCCAGAGAAGAGCAACACGACTGGTGAAGGGGCTTGAACACAAGACCTATGGGGAGAGGCTGAGGGAGCTGGGGTTGTTTAGTCTGGAGAAGAGGAGGCCTAGAGGTGACCTCATCACTCTCTATAACTACCTGAAGGGAAGTTATAGCCAGATGGGGATTGATCTCGTCTCCCAGGCAGTTAGCAACAAGACAAGGGGGCATGGGCTTAAACTCTGCCAGGGGAAATTTAGGCTGGATATTAGAAAGAAATTCTTTACAGAGAGAATGGTCAGGCATTGGAATGGCCTGCCCAGGGAGGTGGTGGACTCGCCGTCCCTGGAGGTTTTTAAACTGAGATTGGACATGGCACTTAGTGCCATGATCTAGTAAATGGACTAGAATTGGACCAAGGGTTGGACTCGATGATCTCTGAGCTCTTTTCCAACTCAGTCGATTCTGTGATCTTCACCCAGATCAGGTTGCTCAGAGCCCCGTCCAGCATGGCCTGGGGTGTCTCCGGGGATGGGGCATCCACCACCTCTCTGGGCAACCTGGGCCAGTGTCTCACCAACCTCATTGATATAATATTGATCCCTGGCAGACAGGATTATATATTATATATACATCATATTGATCCCTGGCAGACAGGATTATCCATCTGTAGACCGGCTTGTTAACCTGCCTTTGGAATTTGATTGTTATCTTCCCCTTCTAGGAAGTCAGTAAACTGGATGGGGTCGGGTTATTAGCCTGAGAGCTCTGAGGCCAAGAGCTGGCTGGAAGTTGAAAAAGGAACTGGGTCTTTCTGTACATGTCATGAGTTGTCACAGTTAACAGGGAAGCGGTCTGGAAGAGATGCCAAGCTTGGAGTTTAAGTGAGTCTCTGTTTATTAGAGATCAGCAAAAGGAGACAGATGTATGAGACTCCTATATCTTTCCATGGAGTAATTTCATTCTGTCTCCAGTAGGAAATGGTACATGGAAAAGCCTGGGCCAGGCATTACTTTAAATTGAGTGACTCGGAGTTGTTGAATCTGCCCGTCTGGGAGGAAATCCCATTTCCCTGAAATTATCCTGGAAACTGAGGAAGGCTACAAGTATTTCCAGTATTCATGTGTTAGCTGCAGTTATAAGTCAGATTCAAGGCTTTATCCAACAGCCATTCATCCACCTTTTAACTTGAGAACTGAAAGTATTGTATTTGCATGCTTGTTTGAGAAAGAAAACAGAAAACAAAATTTGGTAGCATAATGATGTGAACGTTTAACCCCAAATGGGGTTCTGAACATTATTGCTATTTTTGCCCTGTGTTTTGTAGTGATTGTTTCTGTTTGCACTGTTATGAAGGGACAAAAGTAGAACATTTTGATCCTGTCTGTTATGCCTGTGTCTCTGTGTTTCAGACTACCGTTTTTATTTTCAACTATTGCCTTGCTGCAGTAGTTCTGTATCTTGTGCCTGATTTGCATCAAACCTTTCTTGCTGAATCGTCTTATCCTCTTGAGCATAAACACTGGGTGAATGCTTCTGTCCCTGCTCAGCTAGGCCAGTTTTAGTATTTGACCTCACCTGTATTGTGCTGTTGGTACTCTTCTGAAGGGTGAAAGTTTTTTTGGCAGGCAGATCAGCATCAACGGTGCTAATCATGGCTACCTTCTTGTAGTCACTGCTTCCAAGTTCAACTAAACGACTGATTAAAAATGTGCAACTTCTCAGTTGTAGGGAAGGGCGATGTTACTTTTGCTCAAAAGGTGCACACGAGCTAAACACTTTATTCCTCTGCAGCATGAACCAGGTTCCTTGTGTAGCGGTTTTTCCTTTTCCTTGCAGGAAATAATATTACAAAGAAGGTATTGAATAAGATTGTACCTGGGATGAGCCACAGGATAGCCACTGGGTATGCTATGAATATATATATGGTGTTAACACCCTAATTCCAAAGTAGTCATCTGATGTTTTCCTGCATTATTTTCATAGACTACTTGGAAAATACATGCAACCAGCTTCATGTGTACAATAAACCCTATTGAGGGAGAATAGAAATTGGTAGCAGAGTGGGTAAATGTGTTTCTTCTGCTTCCTGAAAAAAATAAAGCACTGAGCTATTTTATCCCTAAATAATCTGGAGCACATCTACTGTTGCTCTTATTCAGCTGTAAACTTCAGGAGTTCATTATCATGGATATTTCCCAGCAGGTTTCTACTACGTCGCTGAATGGGCCAGAATTCAGCTAGCTTTCCAATAGCTCTGTTAACACAAATCATTACTGCCTTCCGAGTGACGGATTTTTGGAGAGTGGCATGTCTTTCTGTGTGGAAGGCACAACCTTAGGTCCTGCAGAGCATGCCGGGTCCTGGCTTGATGACTGGTTGCCTCTTCATCTGCTGCTCTCCAGGTTTGTGCAATCACTGCAGAAAGGCTTAGGAATGCCAGTGTGCCATACACTCAGCTGTCTCCTTTCCATTTGCTGTTCCCTCCCGTTCATTAACACAATATTTATGGTTTTAATTAACTCTGAGCAAACTCATTGCTTGTCCATCCTGTCAGAACATTGTTAAAATTGTGCAGATGGCCACACAGACAAGGCTTTGGGTTTTTCAGAAGGCAGAGGAGTTGTTCATGTTGAAAGCTGCAAAATTTGTAGGAGTGTGCATCTACTTGGCTGGCTTTCAGGAGAGATAAGTGCATTTTTAGTGCCACTAGGTGATTTTGCTCTACAACCTGCGGTTCCTGTGTGGTGTAACTGGCAAGATGTCAAGCTTGTGCCCATGCCTGATGCCTTAGTGTGGATGAACTTAGGATACTCTGCTTTAAGATGGAAATTCTGTTATCTATGTGCATGTGTGGGATTTTTTTTAAACTTCATACTCACCTGGTTGTCCTCTGATTAACTATTTTAATTAACTCTGGTTTCTGTGGAAAGGTAGCACAAGTGCATGGGTCGGGGACTGAATGAGCAGCACTGAATTATTGCAGGATGCCCCAGAAGTGCAGTGCAGTGCCTCTTTGAATCCACACACATCCAGACAGATACTGGATCTCACTGGGTCATGAACTGGGAGGATGCAGGAGGTGGCAGCAGGTTCCTAAGCTGTCACTCAGCTGCAGCTGATCATGTGGCAGTTTGATCCTGGTCTACCACAGGATAAAACTGAGCTAACACAAAACACGGTTGAAAATTAAGGTGTTTAAATGCTTCAAAATATTTCCTACTGTTGCTGTGCTGAATTTGTTTCCCTTTTTTCCATGTTGTGACCACTGATACAGTTTCTGAAAAGAATCCCTGAAGGAGCGTAAGTTCACAACTAAATGAGATCTTCCTATTAGCATTTCTGTGTGGATCGCCCTATGAAAGTCAGATGCATGAACTAAATTTTATTTTGTAACACATAACCTGTAAAATGGGAAGGGCTGAGACCCCAGATGAAGCCAGGTCAATGGAGGAGTTTGCTTTAGTCGATGAGGACTGGGTTAGGGAGCAATTAAATAGTCTGGACATCCATAAATCCATGAGTCCAGATGGGATGCATCCGTGGGTGCTGAGGGAGCTGGCTAAAGTCATTGCTAGACCGCTCTCCATCATTTTTGCCAAGTCTTGGGAAACAGGAGAGGTGCCCGAGGATTGGAGGAAAGCAAATGTCACTCCAGTCTTCAAAAAGGGCAAGAAGGAGGACCTGGGTAATTATAGACCGGTCAACCTCACCTCCGTCCCTGAGAAAGTAATGGAACAGCTTAACCTTGGTGTCATCTCAAGGCATATCAAGGATAAGAGGGTCATTAGGGGCAGTCAGCATGGCTTTACCAAGGGTAAGTCATGCTTGACCAACCTCATAGCCTTTTCACAGTATCACAGTATCACAGTATCACAGTATGTTTGGGATTGGAAGGGACCTCAAAAGATCATCTAGTCCAATCCCCCTGCTGGAGCATGTAACAAGGTGGATGGATGATGGCAGAGCAGTGGATGTGGTCTACCTTGACTTCAGTAAAGCATTTGACACAGTCTCTCACAGCATCCTCACAACTAAATTGAGGAGGTGTGGTCCAGACAATAGAGTAGTGAGGTGGGTTGCAAACTGGCTTAAAGAGAGAAGCCAGAGAGTGGTGGTCAATGGTGCGGAGTCCAGTTGAAGGCCAGTATCTAGTGGAGTGCCTCAGGGGTCAGTACTGGGGCCAATATTATTCAATATATTCATTAACGATTTGGACGAGGCAATTGAGTTTACTATCAGCAAGTTTGCTGATGACACAAAGCTGGGAGGAGTGGCTGACACGCCAGAAGGCTGTGCTGCCATCCAGCGGGACCTGGACAGGCTGGAGAGTTGGGTGGGGAATAACCTGGTGAAATTTAACAAGGGAAAGTGTAGAGTCCTGCATCTGGGCAGGAACAACCCCAGGTTCCAGTATAGGCTGGGGAATGACCTGTTAGAGAGCAGTGTAGGGGAAAGGGACCTGAGGGTCCTGGTGGACAACAGGATGACCATGAGCCAGCACTGTGCCCTTGTGACCAGGAAGGCCAATTGCATCCTCGGGTGTATTACAAGGGGGGTGGTCAGTAGATCGAGAGAGGTCCTCCTTCCCCTCTACTCTGCCCTGATGAGACCCCATCTGGAATATTGTGTCCAGTTCTGGGCCCCTCAGTTCAAGAAGGACAGGGAACTGCTGGAGAGGGTCCAGCACAGGGCAACAAAGATGATTAAGGGAGTGGAGCACCGCCCTCATGAAGAAAGGCTGAGGAAGCTGAGTCTCTTTAGTTTGGAGAAGAGGAGACTGAGGGGTGACCTTATTAATGTTTATAAAAATATAAAGGGTGAGTGCCATGAGAATGAAGCCAGGCTCTTCTCAGTGGCAAACAATGATAGGACAAGGAGTAATGGGATCAAGCTGGAACACAAGAGGTTCCACTTAAATTTGAGAAAAAACAACTTCTCAGTGAGGGTGACAGAGCACTGGAACAGGCTGCCCAGGTGAGTTGTGGAGTCTCCTTCCCTGGAGACATTCAGAGCGCACCTGGACATGTTCCTGTGCGACCTCACCTAGGCATTCCTGCTCCAGCAGGGGGATTGGACTAGATGATCTTTCGAGGTCCCTTCCAATCCCAAACATACTGTGATACTGTGATACTGTGATATCTGTGTGCATATGGATAGGTATTTATGTAGACATCTCCACAGATAGATACAAACAGAAAATGAACAGAAGCATGCATGATGTTACAGGCATTTTTCAGTCCTGCTGCGTGTTAATGCTGTAAAGCTGTAATAAAAATATGCATAGAAAGAGAAGTCACGTTTAAATGAAGATTACAGAGTCATCAGTGAGAATATTTAGACAAAATGCTGCAACCAAGAAAATACAGATATAACAGATCGCCAGTTGTCTGTGAAAGGCCTGATAAGCATTGTGGTTTCTAAGTTAATGTGCAAAGCCAAACTAAGCATGGATAGGAACAGTAGAAAAGATTGCATCGAATGGATGAAGAGATGTTATTAAATGGCCGTTTATCTCAAAGAGGCTGGGTACTGAAGTACTGTGTCTAGTATTTTTCTAGCTAATACCTACTTGAAGGAGCCCATTTAGAGACAGTGATCTCAGAGGCCGTAAAAAGACCCTGGGCAGGGAATTTCAGAAGGACAAAATGCCAAAGAAATGTTGGTTCTGCTTTGTTGCGCTTTTTTTCCCTTCTAAAGGTCAGTTTATCTACAAGTTGATTCTTCATGGTATGAGGGAAAGCAAGTGATAGTAAGAGGTGGTGTACTCCCGCTTAGCTCTGACTTGTGAGAGGGCAGTATGGAAAATTCTCAGACCTGTGGTGACATTTGCAGTTGAAGCTCCAAGAAATATTCCCTGACTGCAGGTAGGTGAAAGCATCTATCTTCTTGACCTCAGTGCTGCTAAATAAGTTGTAGTTAGCTGCAGAGCATAATTAAAATGCAAAACCACTGTGGCACAGTATAATTTGTGTGATGGAGGGAGCTTCTTTGGGACTCAAGTGGAAGGCACTGAAGGTAGGCGTAGATCTTGCTAAGAGAAAGGGAATATCCTTTATGGTTATTGTAAAAGCATGTACTTTGGTAATCTGATATTTTTTATAATCCTGGGGATACTGTCTGCTTCTGTTGCCTTGAACTCCCCATAGTCTTGATATGAGAAGTCAGTGACTTGTTTAAAACTCTTAACCGGAGAAACTGCATAATCCTGAAGAGACATGAGAATTAATAGAAGGAGCACTGGATTTCAGGAGAGCTGAGATCAATTCTTGGCCTTACTACTGTCCTCCTGAGTACCTGGGTACCTCCTCTTTACTCTGTGTTTCAGTTTTCCCACCAAGAAAACTGGCAGAAGCAGCCTCTTTCTACAAAGCCTTTAAACATCTCTGCAGATTAAAGCATCTTCCCAACCCTGCGTATTGCATACAAGTGATTGTGAAGATGCTCCTTTAACTGAATCCAAGGCAGAATCTCCTGGGCTGCTTCTGTGGCATCAAGTCTTGTATGAAAGGGAATGCAGATGCTCAAGTGGGAGCACTACAGAGCCCACAGAGAGGGCAAGAACAGGAAACTCATACTAAAGTAAGTCATCTAACTCCAGCTCTGGAAGTACCAGTTTATCTCCCCTAGGTGGAACAGATTCTAGAGGACTACACCAGAAATTCCTGATGTTGTTTGCCAGTGTGTGTCTTTCTGTGAGACTTCCCCCATTACCTAACTGTAGTGCAATCCTCCATGTGTGGCAGTTGTTACTTTGGAGTTTATTCCGTCCTAACATGAAAGTCTTGCAAGGAACAGAATTCATGGGGCTTCCACAAAGCATCAAAATCCGATCCTGTCCCCTTATTTGAGGTCTGACTCTAAATGAAGTCTAAACCAAATCTGAAAGACAAATTGGGTAGGTTTTGTTTGGTGTTTTTTTTTTCTTCTGAGTGTGGAGAAGGGTAAAGATCAAGCTCTAAGAAAATACAGTCAAAAATGTATATGTATCTAAACACAAGGGGAGTGATTTTTGTATGCTGTGTGAGTTTTACATAGGCTTGTCACTAGAAGTTGCGCTTCCCTTACTAATATGCAGAATGTGATTTTTGCCCAGTGGTGTGTGATGAAAGATGGAGAATTGAGAATGAATGTCTGTGCATGTTCTCAGGGCTGCTGTCTGCATCCCAAGCTGTATGGATTAGTTGCCAAAGGATGCTGCCATTTGATGCCTTCACTGACTCCATTAAGTGAGCAGCAGTTCAGTAGACTTCAGTAGAAACTGTGCATGTGTATATCCCTGGGATAAGTTTATCTCTCAGTCTATCAGAATCCATTCTATCTTCTGCCTTATCTTGAAACCACAATAAATAAGTGCATCAGGGACGGTATATATAATACTGTAATACAAAGAAGAAAACTGAATCCGTGGCTTTGTGCTCCCTTGCTGAAGTATGGGCTTCAGAAATAAATTAGAATCGATTTCTTTAAATGTCTATGTCAAGAGAGATATGGGTCTTGCATACAGGGGTTTTGGGTCTTCTTTTTCTTGTAGCTCCTTTTATCATAAATAATTACCACTGAGGTTTCTTCTAAATAACTTTGTAACTATGTTAAAGGCAATTTAGTAGAATCTGTATTACGAAGGAGTGATTATTCCCAGCAGTGTCATTTTAGCTTCACCTAAAGACAAGGCTGCTCCCTTGGGCATATAGCTATGGTTTCAACTGTTAAGATTAAAGCCAATCAAACAAAAACAACAACGAAAACCTCCCCCCAAACAAGCAAAAAACCCCAAACAAAAACCCCCAAACAAACCAACCAACCCAAAAATCACAAACAACACCCCCCCCCCCGCACCAAAAACCACAAAAAAACCTGGAGCTGTCTTTCAGTTTAGTCTTATAGAAATAGTCTCAGATTTTTTGAAAATCTGTTTACCTGCAAAGTGTCCATTACTGCAGAACACTCCAGGGAGTGGTCATTCATCTATAATCAAAATAACACAAACTGTAACCCTTTCCTCCAAATTTTAAATGGGGTGAATGACATCTCCGCGTTTCATTATGACTTGGTATCTTGCTTTAGAACAAGTTTGACATGAAGGTCCTCCCAACTCTGTTGCTCTTTTTGGTCAGTCTGAAATGTACAGCAGTGTTAAGCTGAGAAGAACCAGGGCTTTCAGGAGCTATGGGGTCATTGAGCAATGCAAAATGAAATTTCTCTTGCTGCAGAATCTGGTAAAGCCATTTTTCTAGTTACTGTAAGAAACTTAACCACAATATGTGGAACTTTTGCCTAAGCAAATAAGGTGAATAAGTTTTATTTGGAGTAGCTGTCCAATGACTGTCAACAGTGTATTGAAAGGTAGAAAGACAAATGGAAGGACTATGCAGGAAAGCTGGTACTGTAATATTCATTTACCTCATGTAATAGTGGCTTGTTGGTTCTGTATGACCTTTGAGAGAGGAAGGAAGAGTCTTATGGAATAAGACAGTTCACAGTACTGAACATCTGGGGAGACTGAAGTGCAATGGCTGCACAGAGCAAAGGAGGAAGGACACCATACCCTGTGCTCCAGCCCTATAGCAAGAGTCACCTGCGAATGATGTGATACAGAGCTGTGATTGTCACCACTGCACTTGTGCTGATGTGCAGGTGAAGCTTTCATTATGATTTGAGTGTGATTTTTGTTTGGTGGTTGTTGTTGTTGTTGTTTAGTGATGTGAATGACCTTTCCATAGGCATTTTAACAATCTGAATGTTTGGATTTTATTATACTGGAAGCAGACATTTGCATGAACACTTCAGAAAATTGAGCCATGAATATGAAATAAATACATTTGGAATACATATCACTTATGTAAATGCTGGGAGTTGTCCTAGTCATAAAAGAGACATACTGCTATCTATGAGATGGGACCTTATTGCAGTCAGTGCATTTAACCACAGTCTGTCACATACAATCATTTGTGAGGATATTTTAGCACGTGTTACCATCTAGAGATTAAAACATTGGCTGGCCTGCAACCAGAGCAACAAACACACTTCTTATGCATATGGTAGTAGCACTGAACTTAGAGTTTTGACAAAACCTTACATGGCTGGATGCTCACGTTAAGATTCATACCTGTCCTACAGCCCAGCACTGTTTCTTACCCCATCGCCTTTCTTAGAGAAACTCCACAAGAAATGTGTCACTAACTTTTAGAGCTATTCTGAGGCCAGGTGTGAATGATATTTCATTCAGGAGAGAAATAAGATCAGAAAGTGAGGACTGCCTCACTGAAAACACCTATCAGCCAGCCCTTGCACCTGTGAGCCCCAGTGTCATTAGCTTAAATGTATCAGCAACTGCTAATTGCAGTAGTATAGCGGAAGGAGAGTCAGGTTCCTGAGTGCTATTGCAAGATAAATAATATTGTTAATAGTGGTGTGTGAAATAGCTAGAAACCAAATCTACATTAGGATTTACTTGTTTTCCAGATGTTAGGAGGGTGATGCTTCTCAGTATGTTTTTGCCTGTGATTCTGGCATTAACTGGCAAAGAAACAAATTTCACTTTTTCTTAAACCATGAGTCTCTCAGCAGATGTAGATTTTACATAGTTACTTGGAAAGTGGTGCTTGCAAAAAGCCTTAATTCTGGAATTTACTTTTTTTTTTTCTTCTAAGTAATGCCAATACTTGCTGATCATCAGATCATGGTCAGAGCTCATGTCCATTGTTATTATTCATTCAATAGGCAAATGAGGTGAAGTCTGTTAACCACCTGCAAGTTCTAAATGAGCTTGGACTGATTTTTATGCAAAACTCTACTGTGCTTTCAGAGGTAGTTTACTACAGGAGAAGTTGCTGGTTGTAATAGGGTTTGGAAATGTAACCACATTTTTTGAACTCTCAATATTAGGCAAAGAATCATGGATTCGTTAGAATAAAGGTGATGTGTCATGGACTTAAGAAAGAAAAACAAAACAAAACCCCCCAAACAAAACCAACCAAACAAAAAGTAAATGAATTCATAGAACTGCAATACTATTCTAGAGCTGTTTGGGAATACATGTTTTTTTTTTCCCCATGGAAGAGAACCTTATAAATGTGTAATTTCAAGAGGAAAAAGAGTTGCTTTAGGATCACCTTTTGAAATTTCCATGAAAACATTTGGGTTACGCAGTAAGTTATTTTTGATAAAAAACTTTTGAACCAACTCTACTATATACAGATGTAAAGGCTTAACTTCACTCTGCTGCATTTTACAGTCTTGACTTATGTTTCTGAACTGTCCGGATATCAGATGATAAATATTTTTCATTGCTGTATGCAAGTATAGTCTAAAAGGATTTGTTTTGTCTCTAGGTTGTTTTTGGGAATCTTACTGACTGAATTGTGCAACAACATTAGATTGATACCATGGCTTTATACAATCGAATACTGTCTTGCTGAATAACTTGGGGTGAGAGTGAAAACAGGCAATAAATTGTAGATGAGCTTTGGCTTTTCCTTTGTCACTATGCTGTGCTTGAATGAGTCCTGAAGCTCATTCTGTTGTGTTTGGCAGATTGCTTCTAAAACAGCAGCTTGAATAAAATCATCCCAGACCTGTCTGAGTCAAATTGAGCCCTGGCCCCTGGGGAAAACTCTGCTCAGTAAGCTGGATAATGTCATCTCACACCATTCTCAGGAGGAATTAAGGAAGTTAGGTACCTTTCTGTATCAAACAGCTTTCTGATGGGCGTTAAAAGCTCCTTTACTAGTTACTGTTCTGTCTTTATAAAACAGTGCTTGATATTTGTGACTTTATCACTGAATTCTGCATATTTTTAAGGGCCGGATTCTCAGCTCTGCCAGTCTGCATTGTTGAATAAGGCATATAGTCAGTCTGGGGAGATTCTTGTGTTTGGGGTTAAATCCCACGCTTGTTCCATTTGTAGCTGATGTAAAGGATCAATTAAAGAAGTGTAGGTTTTACTTGAATCTATGCCTACCTCCAGCCCCTAGGTGTGCATACACTTGGGTATTCTTCAGGAGATATAGGCTGTAGCTAACCTACCATGTAAGAGATTTGAGCAGGCAAACAAATTTCTGTTGTGTTTCCAAATTTGTTTTCCTTGCTAATTATCATAGCCACAGGCAAACTTGGATGAGGCTTTAAGGAAACCCAGAGAAGGCCTCAGAAGATATAATCATGAGAGAGGCTGCATCATTCCAGCTAATCAAGGTTTTATTTCCCTCCTCTCCACTTCCTATCTATTATCTGAACTGTGCTTCTGAATAATCATTTTAGAAGTGGACCTGTACTCAAGTGTATCTTGCCAGAAGAAATCCCACTTAGTGTACGTGAAATGCTGCCTATTTGGAAGATCACATTTCTGGATATGTATTCCCTGGAAGTGTAGCAATTACATATTCAACAATCAGTTACTGTTATCTGGCTGTAATACTGTAACACACCGACTTTGATGCTGTCGCTTTACATTACCTGCTTACTTCACAGCATGACGTTTTAAGACAGCATAGAAGACTAATTGATGTGAAAGTGTTTTGAAGTCTTTGATGCTCAACTGACACACAGAAAATGACCATAAATCTATCATTGAAACAGGAACTTTTGCATATTTTTGTTCCCCCAAAAGTCAACCATAGTTTAAGTGAGTTAATTAGGTTTTGATGCACTTTTTTTCTTTATGGAACAGCTGTCCATCACTGCTAGTGTTATTCAAAGCACTTTTCTGACAATGAAACAATAGTATTTGTAGGACTCTCTGATGCTAGGTGACTTATAAACCAGCTGCACCTAGCACATGGCCCATGAAATGGGAGCAGAGATGATGCTGCAGTGCAGCAAGCAGTGTGCTGCCTTGTAGGATGTCAACCTGTAGAAGAGAGCCAAGCTGAAAGGTAATCAAGTGCATGAAAGCAGCTGCTAGATAATGCAACAGAGTGCGAAAACAAACCAAACCAAAACAACATGTTTCTTTGCATGTGCCTCAAAAAAATGGGCACAAAATGTGTGCACAGCTACCTCTTTCCTCTTTGTCATTACGTTACTTTTTAAGGTTAAGGTGCAGGAGTAATGGCCAGGCATGATTCCATGTTGCTTATTTTGAGCAGCTCTAGCAAACTGCAGTCCAGTGGCTCCAGCACAGATGGAGGAGTCTGGGAATGCAGCTTAACTTAGGAGGTTTGATCAATACTTCGTCTGTGGCCTCAGGCTGGTCTTTGAGATCCAGGTACTTAAAAGTATTTTAGGACTTAGAGACTGGGGGAATCTGAGCTTGGTCTTCAGCTAGTCTGCTTCCAGCCTGCACAGGGGCAAAACCAGCTATTGTCTCCCTTTACCTCTGTGGCACAGGTTTTCTAATGCTCACCGTCACATGGAGAATGAGTGTAAACTGGAAGCTTTTCCCTGAGGAAGGCTCACAACACTTGCCATTCACTTCTGCTTGCCAGCAGACAGTAACTAACGCTCCTGGAGGCTGTGGTTTTCTCATTCTGTTTGATATCGACTCTACAGCCTCCCCAGGGAGGACAACACACAAATGCATGTTGATTTAGCTTTGACTCTTATATGACAGATGCAAGTAAATACTCAGACTACTTGACTAGTTCCAGATGCAGTGGCCGCCTCCTATTAAAATATATAATCTGCAAATGATCAGTGTGGTATGGAATCGAGTGGGTTGCCTCACTGGGATACTATCAGACAATAGGACAATATCTGCACAAAAAAGCCCTCATTAATGTTGTTATGGGATTCTCTACTGTTCTTGCTCTGATCTGCTCTTCTCTATGTTCAACTCACCTCTCCTGAAGTGGTTGTGCAGACTGTGACCTTCTGTTTCTCTAAACAGATTTCATTAGGCAACTGCATGAAAAGGCAGTGCAGAAGGTGTATGACATTTCTCCCTGTGCATTTGCTCCAAGAATTAAATATAATAACAGCAGAGCCTTTCCAATACATCTTCAGCTAGAGGAAATTGGAATAAAAATGCCCCAACTTGCTGTGTCTGGGAATCTGGGATGGAATACAAGCACCATTTAATTCCAGCCACCTTGCTTATAGATTCCATGCCAAGGAGCAGAATGGCTGGGAAGCATGCATAGAATTCCCAATTCTGGCAAAAGCAGAGCTGAGCTCTTTAAAAGTCTATAGTAGTGTGTGGCGATGGTGAGAAGAATCTTGTTTTTCACAATTTACTTGCCAGTCATGTCCTTACAGGGACCAAAGAAGAGCCCAAGTGTCTCATGTTTTCCCCTAAACACACATTTTTGTGCAAAAGCAATATTCAGAAGTGATGTAGCTGTTACTGCCTCTTCTGCCTTCTCTGTCACCATCAGAACAGGCTGTATCTGGCCTTGTAATTGTAGTATCAATGCCAGCAGAAGACTCCTTGCCTCCTTAGCAACAACTAAACCATCTGTGTATTATCAATGTTATTCTCATTCAAAATCCAGAACACAGAACTACACAAACTGCTAGGAAGAAAATTAACTGGATCCCAGATGGAACCAGGACAAACCTAGAAACTCTACAGAAGTTAGCTCTGCATAAGTGTTAGGACTAGCCAGATGCTCATTTGCAGTGTTTGGCCAAAATGTGGCCTTATTTAGAAATTATTCAGCAGAGAATAGCACTGTTTCAGAGTATAAACATAGTTTCATTCAAACTCATTCCTTTCCTTAAAGGAAAGGTAACTTTAGATTGTGTACTAAACGTATAGCGTAATTGTAAAAATGTGTTTTGATTAAAATAACTATTGTGACTGAGGCACACTTACACTGTGATTTGGGAACCCAGCTGTTACACATGAACTTTTTTGTTTCTTTTAAACTATATCACTTCTTAAGCCAAGATAAAATAATAACTCCCGTCCAAACAAGGTGTCTATCTTCTTTCCGTTGGTTGCTTTGGCAGGGAGGTAGTTGGGACAGGTTGTGAATGAGTGGACAGCTGCTCACTGGGACTTTGAATGGAGCCACCAGAGCCCCTCTGCCCCCAGCATAGTCCTCAAAAAGCAGCTGAATGATAATCACTTCCCCTCAATAATGAATCTATCTGAATTTCAACCAAACACTCCGAGATAAAAGCTTTCATAGTCTATTACCATTCACTGACCTATCTATCTAGCCCACACATTTAATTTTGCTTTAGTTCTCATACTTCCTTCCAAAAGATCTGACACTTGAATGTTTTTTTAGATAAATATGCTTGGAGCAGAAAGCCGCAGTCCAACATAGTAATGCTGGAAGTATGCTTGAATCAGGAGTCCTTCTGTAGAACTACTAGAAATTGTCCCCGTCTGTGTTGCTGCTTGGTTGTTTTGATAGCAGATTCACATCAGGCTTGTGTCCCTTTAACTGGATTAGGCTTTGCATCCTAGCTTCAGCTCAGTAAGCTGCATGTTACAGAGTTTACATACTATTTCCTGCATAACTCTGTTGTTTTACATATTCATAGGCATTCATGCATTCGAGGGAGGGACCGAGGGATTTTTACAGAATCAGTGGTATCAGGGCTGTCCCAGGACTTTAAATACCTACTGATCTGAGGTGGTGCTGCAGTATCACCAGTACTGGTAAATAATTCAAATTAAAGTACTTTCCTCTGTATGTACCCGTATTAAGGGGACTTCATTTACTTTCTTTCAATGGTTTCATTCTGTGCTGTTCTCACCCTGCATTATTCATGTGCAACCTTGCAAATTGCCTCTAGTTCTTACAGCACTGATATAAATCATAGGGTGATTTTCTCTGGAGGACTTCAGCCTTAAGCTCCACAGCTTGTTTTCACATGAAATCCTGTTCAATTAAGGTGATTTGTTTGCTGCACAAAAATTTAAGTATCTCATACTGCCATTTATAGAGAGGGAAAACTGAGATGATATAAACACAGCATGAGTATTTCTTAGGTTTTCTGCCTTCACCCACCACCTATCTCTTTTGCAGACATTTCCAGCTGAGATACAGTCTGCTGGAAGAGAGGTGTGATGACAGTGCTACCAAAAGCGTAGGCTGTGAGACGGTCTGCTTTTGGAAATGGCCATAACGTACCACCATACACAGTTGCCTGTCTTATTCTGAAAACTAGGATACATCTTGCACACACTGGATTGGAGTTAGGTTCCTAAATAAATGACCTTGTTTCCAAGACTGCTTGCTAGATACTAACCAAAGGAAAACTGGAGCAGGAAAAAATGATCCCTCACTAATATTGTTGGCCTCAAGGGAGGAAAACATAAATAAAATTGCTTTGAAACAAAATATTGCGTACTTTTTTCTGCCTCTTTCACAGGAGGAGTTGAAGGATATTTGGAAAATCAAAGTTCATAGTGCTCTGGAGTTTTGTACGCTGGTGGTCCAGTGTTGGTATTTTGGTTAGAATGACTGGATCAGGTAGGGCTGGTATGTTAGCAGCAAATAAGGTGGGAAGGTGGCATTATTGGAAGGGCTATGTACAGAAGTGGGTGGTAGGATATAGAAGAGAAGCATGCATGATGGCCAAGTGTATGGACTGAGACATGTTTCTGTCTGTATGACAGGAACAGTGTTGCACCTTAGTGTAGCTGTAATGTTCAGGTCACAGTTGCAGTCCTGTTTTCTGCCCCACATTTGCTCTGCTTCTTTGAATTTTGTTCTATAAATGCTTTACCTCTTTCACAAAAGCCTGCATCTGGGGAAAATGGGAAGTGCAGCAAATTGACCTTTACAGCCAGGGCTGTTCTTGGATGCTACTTCAACTTTTATCCAATTGTGCAGTGGTCTTTAGCTAACAACAAAACCCAATCATGGCACAGTTCACTGCTGTAACTGAATAAGGGAACACATCACTCACATATACAGTTTCAACACTGAGGCGTTTTGGAGAGGGAGGAAAAAGCAGTGGTGTGCACATGTCTGTGGCCAGAGAGCTGCTCCGCTTCTGTGGCAACCTGAGTTGTTCCAAACACTGTCATGAGCATTTTCAGCTTTAGCATGCTTGTGTGCACCCTCAATTACTGGGCTCGTGCAAATCTCCAAAGGAGACACAGTCATGAAGTCTAGCAAAGCACGGCAAAACTGACAAACCGTGAGAGGCTTGATAAGGCCATTTGTTGTCATAGTCTCAGGAGGGTGATCATGGTCTAAGACTAAAAGGTGGGGCTGGAGAGGAATGCTGGTAGAGAAGGAAGGTGGGAAAACAGATTGTTGGGGAAATGCCCTGATGGACAAGAGGGTGGCTTATAACTAACCTATAGAATGAATAGTATTGTGTGTAAAAGGAAAGGTAATTAAGATCCTGTAACTAAAATTAAACGTGTGTTAGATATATGGAACTTCTATTTTATATTTCTGTGGATGTGATAGATAAGAGCTTAATCCATATGCTTCTGTGAAATTTCCCTTTATAGATGGGCCTTTGTGTTTATGTGCATATGTATGTATATTATCTCTGTATGTGTTGATAATCACTTTGTATTAATGTTACCAAAACTGCCAAGCTCCAGCCAGAAACTGGAGGAAAATCTACAGGGTGCTAGAGGGAGTTTGTAGAAAGCTGAAAGGGGTTTCCACACAGCTAATTGGTATAATCAATTTGTGGGGGAAATAACAAGACAGACCATTAATGTTTAATGCAGTGTAAAATGTTAAGTGTGTTTTATTATTTCAAAAGAAGGAAGTTGGGGGTGAATATGTATTTGCCACTATACTTGTTTTTCATGAAAGTCTTAATATTGCTGAGAGGGTGTTGTGGGTTGACCTTGGCCAGCAGCCAAGCACCCACACAGTTGCTTGCTTGCTCCCCTCTCCCACAGAACAGGGAGAAAACAGAAGGAGGATGAGAAGACTCATGGCTTGATATAAAGACAGTTTAATAGGGAAAGTGAAAGGTAGATGTGTAGGCAAAGCAAGATAAGGAATTTATTCAGTACTTCCCGTCATCTAGAAGATGTTTAGCTGCTTCTGGAAAGCTGGGCCTCAACTTGCTGATCAGTTGATTGGAAAGACAAGTGCCATAGCCACAAGTTTCCCCTGCCCTTCCTCCTTCTTTCCCTGAGCTTTTATTGCTGAACATGGTGTCATATGATGTGGAATATCCCTTTGGTCAGTTGGGGTCAGCTGTCCCGGCTCTGTCTCTTCCCAGCTTCTCATGCACCCCCAGTCCACTTGCTGGTGGGTGATGTGAGGAGGAGAAAAGACTTCATGTAGGCAGTAATTAAAACTCCTCTGTACTATCAGCACTGTTTCCAGCACAAATCACAGACATAGCCCCATACTAGCTACTATAAAGAAAAATTAACTCTCTCCCAGCCAGAACCAGCACAGGAAGTCATTGGGGGTTTGTGAGGCTGAATTTACAACACTAAGGGTTGGCATTGTGGGGCAACAGATAATTGCACTGTTGGTGGAAACTGGGGATCTGCTCTTCCTAAGCCTTCTCTCCCGTCAGGACACAGAGGCTTTTTGTTTTAGAGCCATCAGTTCATAGCAGGAGTAGGAGCCATGATCCCCTCAAGCAGGGAGAGACCCTCCTCCCAACTCAAGTGGAAACCTGTACTTTGTATTAGTTGTGCTGGATGGACTGTAGTATTTCCTTAAATAGTTTGTGAGATCTCTGAAAAAAAAAAAACACAACAACCAGTGTTCCCAATGAATGTTTGCATGTGACTGGTTGGTTTGTTTGATGCAGCGTTAGACTTTACACTATTCACTTAAAACAGTTTGTGACCTGACTTGATACAATACTTACCAGGCAGTGAGATTTGGCTCTGGAGCTTTATTTGTAATAGTAAACAGAGTACTTAGGTAAAAGTACTTCTAAACGCATGTATATTTTCCCTTCAAAAAGTATTGACATCTGAGGCTTTAGACAATTGCCTCTAAAATCTAAAATGTTTGAGCAGGTACTTCTAATTGAAGGCAAACCCACTGTCTGCCTTCAAGTTTGCTATACAATATTGCTTAGTTTTTACTCAGACAGTCACTTGTGTTTTGTGACAACACTGTGTGTTCTGGAAAACAGTTAACTCAAGATTTGCACAAAGAAGAGTGTCAGAAAACAAGGAATTTGTATTCAGTATTTGTCCTCAGGGTCAAACCGTGATCTGTGCTGTACTTCTCTTATCCTGTTGGTTTTACTGGAATGGCAACTGTAGAATTTGGTTTCTCTCTGTAGAGTCACTAACTTAATTACATGAAGAAGTACTACATATTAATGTTTTTTTTTCTATGAATACACACATCCCTAGATATCCGGATAATGCTTGTTTCTTTGTATGTAGATTCAGTATAATCTCACTCACTGACCAAGATCACAAAAAATTGCCACAAAACCCAAGAACTGGTTCAGCTTTTTGTGTAGCAGCTGCTTCCTAGCACCAACCAGAGCACAACCAAGTTTTGTGCAACCCCTGTGCCTAAGCGGCTATTTCTCCAACTCCAGAAATGCAGCTTTGTACTGAACAATGACATTAGCTGGCTTTGCAATCTCAAGGCAGTATGACTTGTACGCTTTCAAGGATTAGTTTCAAAAATTTGAATTCAACCTGTGTTCTTTGGAAAACATACCTGGCCTGTCCCTAGCAGAGCATGCTGAATGTAATGGTTAAAATTTTGCAGTTAGAGTTTGGGGCTGGATTCTAGAGAATTTTGAGGTGCAAAAGAGGCTTTCCAAAATGAGCCAAGGGCCCCCCCCTATTAGAAATGTTGGTGAGGTCGAAGTGCCTGACTTGCCTGAATGATTTTGGTAATAGTGGTAAATGTTTCTGTTCTTGCCCCATGCTGTGCCTGAGCTTGCAGGATGTGAGTGCCCTGATACCGTATGATCAGGCTGCTGCAGTGTCTTCTGCCAAAAGAGCCCCACAGTGTTTCTGCCCAGGCTTTGGCAGCTGTTCCATACGAGGGTTGTGCAGCACCCTGTGCCCTTGCCCAGAAAGAGCTATCCCCATGAGCCTCATTAGGTCCCTCAGCACTGTTCCTGTCCTACTGGTGTGACCCTGGGCTGTCCTCAAGATGCTGTGAGCATGCATGTCTCCAAAGTTCCTGTGCAAGGCAATTGCTACTTGCAGGAGATGCAGTGACCTCCTTGCTGTCATGTCTCCAAATAAAAGCTCTTGTCAACTGTGCTGTAGCAGGTGTCAAAGCATTCACTGGCACCAGTTACACAGGGGAAGTTGAGGCAAGCCAAGAGCTGCAGGAGTGGGCCAGCACAGGGAACAGTAGCTGGCACAATACGCTGTCTGGTGGCCTGAAATAGCCGATGCAAACAGCGTTTGATGAAATTGGTATGGGCCAAAGGAGGCATAAACATCCCTGCTCACAAATGCTTCTGGGATTTTTAATGCCATTATTCTACATGATCCTTCTAAAAAAAAGACCAGTCTATCAGGGCTGCCAGAATATTAACATAAGATTTCTGCTTCCTTTACACGATAGTAACCAAGGGGATACCAACAAGGCCTGTAAGGCAATGGTGCCGTTTGATGTGAAGTCCCATAGTTATGAGTTTGTGCTTCAGATTATCACACACTCTGGTTCCAAGGCTGCCATAATTTAGAGGGAGGCATTAAGATCTGATCCATTTCTACACCACAGATGGCTTCATGTCCTGCCAGTTATTCTGTTATTCACTGGATTTTGTTTTTTGTTTTTTGTTTTTTTTTTTTTTCTAAGGGAAGGCACTACACATCTAGTATACTGGGCCCATAAACACTTGTGAAAGGTGCTTTAACTTTTCTCACACTAATTTTTTTTTGCCACTGAGATTCTGCTTGGAAAGGTTGCTTGGGTGAGCAAGTGTTCACATGATGGCTGTCTAAGGATATTGTTGTTCTGCTTGTAGACCTCATTGCAAATGGGAAGTTTATGCCAAAACTATGAAACCAATAATCTTACTTTTATTATATTATAAACCAAACTATACTAAACACATATTTCCTTTAAAATAAACGGTACTGTTCTTTATTACATTTTCCTAGTAAAACCAACTTCGTTAGTTTTATTGCACCATTTTTACGCATTAAAATTTAATAACATTGGATGAAGCAAAGGAAACTAACTAAATTTTTAAATAATTCAGTGCTAGCTTACTATCTCTAATATATGAAGATGCTACATTGCTTTCTTGAACATTTTGAGCTGAATTCCTAAAGGCCTTTCAAGTTTTTAGTGGGTTCCCTTGAATTCATTTAACTACCAGGTTTTATTCTCCATTTAAAGCTCACTTTGTGGCTGGAAGTCTTCAGGGGGAAGGCAAAATGGGAAGCCTTAATGTTCTGTTCCTGTCATTGCCCAGACTCCAAATGAGATTGCAGAGCCCTCCATGGTGGGGAAAAGGAGTCACATCCCCTTTTCTTGTATTCATGGATGAGGTGCTTGTATTTTGTGACCCACTTACTAAAAATGCTCTTTACAGTGGACGTTTCAGAAGGGGAGGACATCAGCATATCTTAAATGAAAGGAAAGGATTTGTTATCACCAAAACCCTCCTCCTCTCCTGCAGCATGTAGAAAGAAGATAAAGTTTTGGGAAGAAATGATGTTCTGCTCTAGTCAGACCATTTGAAACTTTTTAGTTTCTTTGAACTTCAGGGTTAGTTCTTAAAGAAGGTTTTTATAGGGAATTAGAAGAAAGGCTAAGTAAGAAGTAAGTATGTATTCTCAAGTGCTGAGGGAAACGTCATTGGTAGGACTTGATTTTGATGGTGGTGGGTGGGGTCTTTGTCACCAGGTCATTTACACTGATCAGGATGTCTTCCTAAAAGAGATACTCCAACTTCACAGTGCATTTACTGAGAGACTGTTGCATGGACTTTCCTGAGGAGAGAGACTTGATTTTTAGGGTCACAACTGGCTACTAACATGCAACCATGAAAACAGCAGATAAGGCAGTAGGATCTGCCCGTTTCTAGGGGAAGCTTTTTAGGCCTTTGAAGAAAATCCTTTGTGACGGGGCTGTTACCATTCAACAGAAAATCTCTTTCAGGTTCATTTTCTCTATAGTCATGACTCCTTTTGACCTAAAAACTGGCATGTCCAGGGCATGTACAAGGCAATATTGCTCATTTGCTCATAGTACAATCATAATGTGAATCTCAGTTGAACCTAAGAGAGAGTAGCTACCATTTCTACCCCAGCTTTGCTGCTGTTAGCAGCTTTCTCACTGTTGCCCACCATCTCCAGAAGAGATACTGCAGCCTTCAGATTACTGATTGACTGGTACTATGACGACACTCCCGTAATTACGATCTTCTGTGGGTGATAGTGGTTTTTGAAACGGTATCATAGCTTAATGATCCAGCAAGACTCACTAGGATTTCTATAGTTACCTGGGGTTACAGATGTGTAGCAGGTGCTTCTATTCCAGCTCATTTCACTTTGCAGCAATAACACTAAAAATGTTGCTTCTTTGAACCAATTTGCTCAGTTGAGCCAATGTTTTCCCTAAGAAAACATGTCACACATGGATTTATTTGAAACAGATCTTGAATGTTCATAGCTTCAAGAAAGTTAATAACCTTGGGACTTGTGGAGAATAAATAAGAATACAGTTCATTTTCTCCCATAGCTGTCAAATAATGCAAATATAGCTTGGAATTGTGCAATGATTTTAAAGGAAAGAGATTGCCTACATATCAGCTTTTTAAAAAATCACAGAGTTATCTCAAGTCCAAATTTACCCTGTCCTTCAGTGCAGTTGGTTATTTCAGGTATGCTTGCTATTTTCTTATGCTTAAATTAAAAAGAGAGCTTCTTTGGGATTTGTGTTTCTCTTTTAGCTCTTTGAAGAAATTCATTAAGGTATGTAAGAGAAATAAGAATAGTCCCTGTACTAAGCATCTTCAAATAAGAAATTGTGCACAAATACACCATATTGATTAAAAAGGGCAATACAAGATGTTTTCAAAAAGACCTACTTACTAATTAACTCCATTTTTTCAGGGTTGATCAGCTGGGAAACCTAAAACTACCCAACACTGACACTTCCATGTTTATAGCGTTTGCGTGTGTATGCTGTTATTTGCACTTTAAACAGCTGTGCTGTTTGTTTACAGAAGTTGGGTTCCAGTATGGCAGGATTTGCACAGTGACAAGCATACCTTTTCACTTAATGTAAAGCAAATAAGGATGAAAATTGAGGTACGTGTGTTTGCATCTGATTAATAAGGATGATGCTGTGTGAGCTTAACACACTTGTTATGTTGGTGTAATTGGCTCTACTCTAACCCATTTACCACTTTTTAATTAGTTGGTAACAACAGGAGGCTGTTATACTAACTGGCAAAAAAAAAAAAAAAAAAAAAAGCCGTGGCCTGAAGTTAGTTCATTGGAGTCTGACAAACACTTCTAAATTAAAGAAAATTAAATGATAAAATCATAAGAATTTAGAGGGAATCAAAGGTATTCTGCCTCCATTGTTTGAAGCCAGCGGCAAATCAACAATTTCTTTTGGCAGGTGGGACAACTACTGCATTGTTCTAAGTGTTGTGTTCTAGGGCATAAATAACTCAGTGATTTTCACAAGTTAATTTCTGTGCAGGCAGTCTTACACCTTCGTTCATGCTTTTGAACATGGTCTTTATCTTCTTTATCTTCTTTATCTGTCTTGTGCACCAGAGCTCTGGCTGTCCTCTGGGGATGTTGAAGTGGCATTTTAATTTCTGTGAATACAAGACATAGCAAAGAGTCTTACAGGTGGCAGCCACTTGCAGTCTAGAAGGGTCCTCCACAATAAGTCTTCAATGAAACATAAAGTATTAACACAGTTGTGATGCTGAAATGGCTGTGACACCATAAAACCTGAAGAATTAAGTCATAAACTCTACGGCTCTCACCTCAGGCTTTTCATTTTCATTAGGAGGAGACCCCTTGAATTAAAATAGTACAAAATGAACCTCTTCTATGTCAAGAAGAGTAGATCATCTGGAACTAATGACTGCTAGTCTACTGGATATTGTTACTGCCAAGCCTTTCAATCTGAACTCTGGGTTCCTTCAGAGTGTATTTTACAGCTGACTGCTAACAGAGTGATTGCTTTGCCTATGGTCCAGATTCAGGGCTTTCCACTGAAATGTCCAACCAAGCTCATAAATGGCCTGCAGATGCATTTGGTGGTGATTCTTCCAAGCATAGCAGCAACTTCATTGTCTTGATGGGGCAGAAAGCTTTTATTCAGCATTTCTAATGAAAATAGGTATTTTGACTGATTTTCCTCTGTTTTCTTTTTGGTTAGGAGAGAAAATTCTTTTACTTTTGAATTAAAGGTCTCATCTACAAAGATTCATGCCTCTCCCAAATGGCTATAACATGGCACAACAAATTCAAAGGCTATAATGGATATTTTTTTCTACCATACCATGGTAGATGTTTCTCACAGAATTTAAAGGAAATGCTTCTACAGAGTGATGTTGTCTTAGTACAGCTAACCAAGTAATATAATCATCTAAGCTCCTGTTTCAGAGGAAGTGATGAATTGCAGCTTATGTGTCTGAAAATTATGGCAACAAATCTAACGTTTGATTAAAGCTGGGTATCAGACTCTTAGAGCCAGATGTTTAAGTGCACAGTGATAAAATAAGTGGGTGCCTAGGTACAAAGTAGATCCAAAATGGGTTTCTTCTTAAGGGACCTTAACAAAGTGCTGATGAAAGAGTGCCCACATTGGGGACAGTTAAAACATTTACCATCTGGTCCATGAATGCATACAGAGTGCCCTGGGAGACTGGAAGGATTTTTTTTTTCCCGTGTTTGGCTTTGCTAAGTCCCTGCATCGCTTACTGATGTGCTTCCCAGCACAGAACCAGGGAAATGAGTGTTCCTTCTGCTGGGGACGCTGGGGAGGTCACGGTGGTCCTGGTCACCTGCCATGGTGGTGCCATGCGTAACGTGACCGAGGACCTGTGACAGCACAACTGTCATGTTCCATGCGGGAGCTTTCTGAAATCTGTTTCAATTTTCAAACTATTTGGGGTTTCAGACTGTCACTAGAAAAAAAGAAATCTCACTTCTGTACATGGGGAAGCAATAATTATTTTTTCCAAATGCTTTTAGTGGTAAGAAAGCTGTACAAGTCATTTTAGCTATGACTGTCATAACTTCTAGGGAGCTTTTTAACTCATTGTGGGACCCTTTTTGTTGGTGGTGTTTATGTTTGTTGGTTTTTTGTTTGTTTGTTTGTTTGTTTTTTTAATCACCTCTCAGAAGATGTCCACAACAGTCCATGGCAGTCTGGCTGGACCAGGCTCATCTCCTAGGGGAAGTGTCGGTAGGCATTTGCCAAAGACTTTTTTATTTCCCAGTTACCGTAGCAACATCGTAGGACATCAGATGGTGTCAATAAACAAAAATCCACTGAAACGTTTTTATTTTTGAGCTGTCTCTATTAATACAGTTTGGTTTATCTAGGATCAGGTGGTGATGAGTTCAGCTTGTATTGTGCATGTCCTTGCCTGCGAGTGCCCTATACACTATTTTTTGGAAGGGTTTGAGACAAAACATCTTCAATATAAGCTATCTGACAGCATCAGTTCCCATATTGGAAAAGCTGTGCAAATGTTTACAGAAGTGACCTCACTTCTTTTATGGATATTGTCCTTGCCCATTAACCGCATCTCATGATACTTAGGGTCCCATGGAAACAGAACTAATTAAAGCAACATTCTCAAAAGCCAGTGTAAATGTCACATTTCCACGCAAGCATCCAGTACCTGGATACCAAACCACATGCCAAATTTAGACTATGAAAAAGAAACAGAGTGATTTCATTTTAATTTTCTGATATATATGATACTTGAAAAAAAAAATCACTGAATAACTAAAAATTATATGTGAGTTCTTCATAAACACTAGATGTTATTTAGAACAAAGTGTTTTCCTCCCACTGCCAGAAGGAAATACCAATTCTCAGAAAAGTTAATTAGTGATGGGCCATGAGACAAACTTGGTGTAGTTCTGTATCCACCTACTCTCAGATATATAGTAATTCAATTGCAAAATTCTGAAGCTGAGATAATTTATATAGACTTCTCAACAGTAGTGCAAAACATTAGAATAACTGTGTTCAGTTATGTGTTGTTTCTGATTTTTCTATCATTTTCCCACCTGACATACTTCGTCATCTGTATTCTAGTTGTCAAATTTTCAGCTCATGTGAAATGTTTAGCTCCCTTTTCCACAACTGTGCATATGCATCTTGAACATATGGAACAGTGTGACCCCCGAGATGGGGTTTATTTACCAGGATGTGTCTTCTTCCCACCAAAAGTTTCAGCCTAAGATTTTTAAGAAGTTCCCTGAAGTACTACCTGAATGGGAGAGGTTTGTCCATTCTGAAAAATCAAATACTTCAGTTTTGTATGCTAGCAGCCAGTCTCATTGTGACACCAATATAAGCAGGGAAGACATTAAACTCTGCTCTGTTCAGAAGTGTGTGTAACTGTAACAAAACAGGCCACAACACATAACAATTGGGAAGAAATCTTAGTGGTTATTGTTGCTAGGACTTGTGGTTAGAAATAAAAAAGAGACCACTTTCCAGATTAGTGTCTGGATCTCCCCTGTACACTTCTTGCCAGTAGATGTATAAACAATCTTCAACCACAAGCAAATTACTGTACTGATAAAGTGGTGTCCAAACACTTTGTTACTGTATAATTTGAGCCAGAGGAATGTTCTGAATTCAATTCAAGTGGTTGCAAGTTGTTTGTGTTTCTGCAGAGAAGTACAACTTTATGAGTTCAAAAAAATTCACTGCTGAAAGGCAGAAGAAAGGCTAAATAAATTCATAGTCTGAACTCAAGCTGGAAAAATACTTAACAAATAGTTCTTTCTGCAGATTAATCAGAATTGCTACTCTGCTCCTGTGTAAGTAAAATTGAAAAAATTGACCTCTCCCCCTTTTTATTTTTTTTTCATCTGCTTAACTGAAGAAGAAGTAAGGTCCACTTGTGATTTTTACATAGAGTCACGCAGGGCAGGACTGCAAATGGAGCTTTAATTGTAGTTGACTGAATTAATGGAGACCGTCATTTATTGAACAAAATGTTTAGGAATCAGTGGCCCACAAAATGCCACAAGATGCTTGAGCAAGTGGTCAGTACCAGTCTTCGACAGATGTGACAACTTTTTGTCAGTTCCTTCAAGAGCACAGGTGGTGTTTGCTGTGAAATTTACCTTGGTAGCCGTGTGGATTTTAAGATATTCTTGTAGCCCAGTCATGTTACATAGTTATTTCTTTATAACATAGCACATAGCTTGAGATAAGACCTGGCTTTAGAAACAAGGTTTTAATGTTGAGGTGCCCAGAGATGAAGAGTTTCCTGTGTCTTGAAGTAAATAATTTAAATAATTACGAAAGTTCTAAAATAAAAAGTTTAAGATTAAAAATAACCTCTAATATAAAATTGCGTGCATAATTAATATAAATATCTAACTACTGGTGAAGTGCATTGTTAGTAATCTTGTGGGTTTGTAGTATTAGGTTATGAGAAATTTTAACATTCTTTTCAGGTATGTTACTGTGGTGGGTTGTTTGTTTGTTTTTAAAGTCTGCTCCTTAATAACCTTGTGTTCATTACATTTCTAGTTGGCTGAGTATCTCCTTATTATTATATTAATAAAGGGTTAGAGGAGTACAGTTCACCTTCTCAAAAACATTTATGGCAAATAACCACTTTCTACACTTCTGTCTTCTTCTGTTATTTTATTTCTTCCATGTGAGACATTCCCCACCTGACCTGCCTTGCTGGGCCTCCAGCTGTTTTAAGTCTTCTTTTCAGAATCTCCTCCATCTCTTTTTTTCTTCTTTCTTTTTTTTTTTTTTTTTTTTTTTTCTCCCAGTAGTTAGTCAGAATTGAACAGGATTCTCTCTTGAGAATACAACCTTGATGTTATCTCAGTGCATTTAAATAGTTTCAGTGTAGTTTTCTGTACTCTTTAGTTTTCACAGACTTGGGACACAGGGTAGGAATATCTAGGCTCTTTTGAGTAATATGCTCTTGCTGTGTATATTCCTCCTGGTGTGTTCTCCCTTCAGACCTTCATCGAGCTGCTCTGCCAGTTCATCCCACCTTCACCTCATTTTGCCAGTTGCTTCTAAAATTCATTACTACAACTTCTGGTGAGTAATCTGAACATTCTGGTCCCATCTGTTTGTGTGATATGACATGAGTATGATGAGCAACAACATTCCTAGATGGACCTTTGGTATGCTTCACTGCAAGAAGCGCTAAATCTGAACAGAAGTGCCTTCCCTACCTAAAGCCACTAGTCTCTGCCACATGGTAGGGATAGGTCTTAAACAAACAAAGGAAAGCCCAACAAGAAGCAGCTATAGGTGCTGTCGAATGCTGTTGCTTACTGCCTCTAACAGGTCACTTTGCTCTCAATACTTCTGTGACTGCTGTGACTTTGAGTCCAGACACCTTGCAGTCTTTAAATTGTTTTATTTTCATACTACTTACAGGGATAGGCTGTGCTAATTCCTTGTACAGTCAGGAAAAAAAAAGGGCTGAGTAATTTGCCTAAGATCAAAGTAGGCTGATTGTGGGGTGAAAGGGCAAAGATTCAAACCACATCTCAAACACTAAGCTACATCTTAAAGCATACAGCATTTCTTTTTCCCCATTAAGAGATATCACTTGCCTCCCTCCCTTGAGGACAGTCTGAGTTGTTTTCTATATTTAAAACCAAAATTCACCTTCCAGGTCATACTGGAGAAACACAATTAGTCTTCAGTTTATAACACCTAACTTCTCAGGGCAGAATGAACTTTAATAGAAATTACAAGCAAGCTATTAATTAGTTTAGGATTGAAAATTAATTTTAAGTTATGTGTTTTAACAAATTTAACATCTGTGCTAGGATTTTCTTTTGTCCTGAAGGTTCTCAGTCAGGGGGTAACAAAACTGCTTCAAACTTTCCAAACTATTAAATTAACTGAAATTGTGTGTGTAGGATATATTTGAGGAAATTAGTTTGTAATTAAGTGAAATTATTGATGATAGTTTCCTGACTCTGTAATGATGTGGTTTATGAAATGCATAATGTCTCAGTAATGTAGGTTTTTACCCTTAAGTAATTCTCAGCCATAAAACTATCTTAGCTTTCTTTGTCTGGTAATTAGCACTAAGGGGAGAGTTTGGAATGTGTCATTCAGTTGAATTTGTTCTGGGTCCTTCTCTCTCACTCAGCCTCAGAAGTGATAGCAGCACTTCTTTGGGGGTTTGGAGTTAAAGCTGGACTCATGTCCTGGCTTTTGTCAGTACTAGTTTGGCCAGCACAACCAAGGCAGTGACTGTCCCCCTGTCCTGGGCACTGGTGAGGCCAGACCTTGAATCCAGGGGTCAGTTTCATGCCACTCACCTCAGGACTCAAAGTGGCGGCACCAGGGGCATTAAAATCACTTCAGGGCTCAAGAAAGACCTTGAGGTGCTGGAGCAAGTTCAGAGAAAGGAACGGAGCTGGTGAGGGGCTGGAGCACAAGTGTGATGGGGAGCAGCTGAGGGACCTGGGGGGTTCAGCCGGGAGAAAAAGAAGGCTGAGGGGAGACCTTCTCGCTCTCTGCAACTGCCTGAAAGGATGGTGTAGCCTGGAGGGTGTTGCTCTATTTTCCTGTGTACCAAGTGATAGGATAAGAGGAAATGGCCTCAAGTTGCACCACGGAAGGTTTAGATTGGGTATTATGAAAAATTTCTTCCCAGAAAGGGTTGTGAGGTGTTGGAACAGGCTGCCCAGGGCAGTGGTGGAGTCACCATTCCTGGAGGTGATGTGGAGTTGAGCTTCTTAGGGACATGGTTTAGTGGTGGACTTGGCAGTTAACTGTTGGACTCAATGATCCTGAGGGTCTTTTCCAAGCAAAATGATTCTGTGATATTAATACCTAGGCTCTCTGTTAGCTCTTGAGGAGCCACTCTGCAAAACATCTCCAAAGCTTGCCATGGATCAGTGTGTCCATGTGCCCTCTATGTATGTTTGGAATGAGAGAGCTCTGAAACTGGAGCTAATGACTGTTTTTAGCTCAAATTGCTGCACCAGTGAAAATAACACATTTGCAAGCTCTCCAGTGGAGCTACACCTGTCTCTGAGAGAACGTAACTTCACATCAGAAGGCTTTGGGCTACAGGAACACTTGCCCCAAGTCAGCTGAATTAGATCCCATGAAGAAATTAAACCAGAAAATGCTCTTCTTTCAAATAAAATACAACAACAATAACTAACAATGACTAGAGTGGCTGTGCTGTGAGGATGGGACAAAGATCAAGGGTATTTTAATTACACCATACAGGTTAAGCAATTATTTTTCATTAGCTCTCTCTAACAATAGTGATGGAAGCTCATCATGACAGGAGAAAGAGAATATGAAGGGCAGGGAAACAGAAATTGATATATTCAGAATGTATAGAAAGCACCAAGGTTTTAATTAATTTACGGGCTACTCAGATATTCACCATCTCATACCACGTCCTACTCCTTCACTGCTAGTACTTAGAGGTCTCAAGGGTTGAAGGTCCCCCATGGAGGACCCTGAGGCATATTGTGACAACAACAATAAAGTGCAACCCAGTTCTCAGTCTAATTTTGCTGTTCCATCATCTTTTGAGCTGGCTGCCCCACGGTGTCAATATAGAGGAAGCATGCATTCCTTTAGTTTTTTACATGTATCTTGTATGGCGTATACATCTGCTTGTGGCTAACACTGTCAATGCAGTGGCACTATCCAGGGGAAGAACTCTACATCTCTCTTAAATTGAGGTGCACTGCGACTTGTGGCTTTCGATATGACCACGTTAAGCAAAATAATCCATCTACAGATGAAATGTAGCGGATTCTGAATTTAGGGAACTAATCTCTGGTGTGCAGACATGAGATATACAGATTAATAGCAGATCAGTGGAGAAACTCACTTGAGACGAAACATCGAATGTAAAGCTGCATCAAGTGTATCATACACTGTCCTATCTAGATTCTTGTCACACCTGTAAGTATGGTATTTGAGGAAGACTGTAATTGATGGTTTAAAGAATATAACTGTACTGTCAGCTTGTAACTTCCCTATGCATACACAGTGCTAAGGAATTTCCTAGAATTTCAATTTACTTCAAACAAGTACAATAATTTGACTAAAGAAATAAATGCCAAATCCAGAACACTGAAGAAATAAGCCAGTTGAAAATGACGTATGAAATGCTTTCCAAAATTAGGACTTCAGCTTTAGTGAAAAGTTGTCAAAATGATTTAAAAGTGATCCTTGTTGATGCACTCTTATTTATGCAAAATCTGAAGTTCCTTTAAGTGAGTAAAAGCAGTCTGTAAGGAATCTGATTAAAAATTTATGTCAGGCTGTTACTCTACAACCATATGATTTTATGCTATGCTGTTGAGCCAACAACAGTAACACCTTTGAAATTGTGAGATTGGATGAAAAGCATCACATTTAGGCTGTGAAGGGTCTTCGGGTGTTGAGCTGTATTCTTACGTGGTTTTTGTGTTTAGTACTTGAGATCCCTATTTTGAGGAAGTCTAGAAGTGTACGTTTGAAATAAATAAATAAGCCTGCCAAAGAAAGCAAGCTGACAGTTTATCTGAGAGGCTTTTAGAGCATTCAGAAAAGCTATAAATATTACTAGGCCCACAATTAAGCTGTGATAGCTGGAAATACTGGTTTCATTTTTTCAGTTTTGCTGTTTTTTGTATCTGATATGCTTGGCACCTCTTCATTCTGAGACATGAAATTTTTTACCCTGAAAATGCCAAGTTATGAAAACCCACCACAGCAACTCTTAAGTGTTAACCAGTTCAGAGTTTAGAGCTAGACATCATGATTTAAATTTACATCAGGAAGATGGGGAAAACAATATTGGTTTAGAAGAACAAAGCAACAAGCAAAAGGGGGATGCCCACAAGACTGTCAGTACAGCTGAACTCACACTTGACTTAGCCTGAAACCTTGTAGTTTTGTACAAAGCCAAACCAGATTCAGTTGTGGTTTTACACAGCTAAACCTGATGAAAGCTTACCAAAGCCAAGTGGCCACAAGCATTTTCTGTTCTTAATATGGCAAAACCAACATAGAATCATGAAGAACATGAACATAACAAAAAATCAATTCTCGTATCTGAAAAAGACAGTCATTTGTGTCATTTGTTTATATTTTCTTTACATTCTAACCAATAGAGGGTGCTGTCAGTAAAAAACATGGGAGGTATCTTTCATAGTAGTGTGTAGGGGTTTTGACATGTACCATCTGACATTTCCTCATCTGGAACAAATCTGTCTTGTGGCCCTAATTTCAGTACTACATGTTCTCTCCCAAGCAGTGGCAGGAAAGAGTCTTGTGGCAATTTACTGAAAGGCCGCAATAATTTTGATGCCGCCTTCTTTCCCATTACATTGCAAGTGAAAACATGCTGGAAAGCCTGTGCATAAGCAGGAAACTGTCACAAGAGAAGAATGGAGTATAATAGGCAAGGTACTGATTACCTCTGTCCTGAGAGATTGTTACAAACCCTTCAGTGGGAAAATACCTGCCAAACTTAAAAACTCTGCTTTTAAATTCTTCCTCTTAGAGGCTGTGCTTGAAGTCTGCAGCCCAGACAGCTCACTTGGTCCTCATCTCAAACACAAGAAGCTCTGAATGCATCAGGGAATCGAGGACCACAGCATGATGTGTTTAAAAGACATGTAGATGAGGTTCTTAGGGACACAGGTTAGTGCCAGGGTTGGGTTAACGGTTGGGCTCGATGATCTTGAGGGTCTCTTCCAACCTAAATGATTCTGTGATCGTACTGTGTGCTTTTCATCTCACTGTGACACCCTGGAGCTGAGGCTTGCCAGCACCAGGGAGGTTTTCACTCAATTTGAAATGAATCTGGCTGAAAACTTTTCCTCTGAGATGTTGAGGGGTTGTCCTCAAGGAAAAACAGCTTTTGCAAAAAGCTGGAGGTTCGTGTATATACTTCTGCAAAAAATGATCCGTTTACTGGGAAAGGGGAAAAGAAATATTGAATAAAGGTACTGTTTAGTCACCAAAAGAGAAGTTCTTTTTCAAAGCCTGTAGCTGTCTTTAGCCAAAAGGCTTTTATGGGTGTTTGTCTTTTTGGCAACTGGTAAATACGCTGAACAGTTTTATGGGGAATGAAATTCTAACTGTCTACAGATTTAATATTTCTCTTGCTGTTATCAAACTGTGATTTCAGGTCATCTTAATGGAAACTTGATGTGATAAGCATTTTCTACTTGAAGATTAGTATTGTTATATTGCTTGTGGCTTTTTAAGACTTCGCTGTTCTGCCAGGAAAACAGTGTTGAGTGAATTTAAATTAAGAGGAAACATAGCTGCACAGGGATTAACACAGGAAAAAAACAAAAGTGGGGAGAAAAAAATTTAATAACTGCGTCTGTGTTAGTGTTTGTGCTTGTGCTTTAAGGTTACACTTCCCAGCTTTTCAAAATATTTTTATTTTACTGTGAGTTTAAAAAAAAAAAAGCGAGAAAAAGGAAAGATTGGCAATGACAGAGCAAGAAAGCAAGATAAACACAAAGTGATACTAGCAAGTCCCTTCTAGTACTATTTCTGTAGACTGCTAATGTAGACTATTTGTAAGCATCTAGGCATTGAGGCTATCAACACAAATATCTTAATTACTTTCTCACAGCTCTTACAAACCACTGCTGCTGCTTTACTTTTTCTTGAAGACATCTTGTTGAACCTTTCCTAACCAATTCACTTTCTACCAGTCCGCAATTCTTCTCACTTTTAAAAGAAACTTAGTTTCCCATAATGACTTTGCATTAGCCCTTAAGTTGTTTTTTCTTGGTTCAGATGTTACTGGAGTGGGAGAAGCTCATATCTGTGTGGTCCATTCATTAGTCTGAATAAATGAGACAAAATTTTCTACAGGTGATGCATTTGCAATTATTCTTATTCTCTGCTAGGAGTTGTGAACAAATCGCAGAAAGAATCAGCATGTTTATCGTGCACCCTTATTTCTCCTACTGAATAGAGGGCTGAACAGAGAAAGATTTATTAGGTGTAACAAACCACTATAGAAGAGAAATAACACTCCAGTGAAGAAATGCATATGTGACATGTGACTGATACCAGTTCTGTTGGGTTAAGTGCTCTTCTATTCTTGGCCTTGGCAGCTCTGTGCTGAGTTAGTTTGAAAAATGTAGCTACTGAGATGAATAAATAAGGAAAGACTTCCATCTTGGAAATTCTTATTGAGAGTATTGTTCAATTTTCCCGAAAAACACTTATGTCTCTAAATAACTGTGTAGTGGCATGCTAAATCTTGTGTGTTCAGTAGTGCTGGTTCAAGATGTTAACTATTGATTACTTTTGTATACACCTGTGTAGAATGGATGTTTTATACTTGAAAAAAAAAAAGTGCTAGATGAAAATGGTTTTTACCTGAAGCGCCTCTGATTGGTGCATTTTTAATGAGAAAAACAAACCAACCAAAACAAAACCAAACAAGAATGTGAACATTGGGCAATAACAATCACCACATCCTCAAGAAAATAGAATAAATGAACAAACATTGTTAGTGGAAATGTTGGTCCCAGTGTCTACATTTATATAAATGTTTTTTTTACGATTAAACTTTCCTGCCTTACTCCAACAGGATGGAAAAAGTACAACTAAATTGCTGAGAAATGCCACAGCATTACTGTCTTTATATTATGATAGGCAGGGAAACACAAGAAGCTGTGAAAGGGTTCTTGTATATAAATGATGAATCAGGAAATATATGTCCTTACAGTGAAATCTTCAGAAAAAGCAGATGCAGGGGCTGACTGGGAAAACAGGATTTCTGTTCTGTGAACAAGCATTTCAGTGCCTGTTTTTGTCCTAAATGTGAAAGACAGAAGATGGCAGAAATGTTGAAATATTGAAAATGGTGTTATAAATACTTCTAGGGAAAAAATAAGTTTTGGAAATTGAAGTGTTGGGTTTCATGCTGACTGATACTAACCTAGAAAGAACAGTTTTTCTGCAGTATTTCAACTAAGCTGTAATGCTGATAACTTCAGTCTCTCTCTGAACCAGGATTTCTTACCATGTTCTCTCAGCGGACTATTGCCATGTCCAATCTTCTCTCACGAAAGCCAAGTGAACAGAATTTGTGCCAAACAAATTATTTTGTTCAGTATTTTCTGCTTTCGTATTTGTCTGTTATTCCTTCTTGGCACTGTTTTTTCATTCTTATTTTTTATTTTCCATTGTAAAATGGAAAAAAAAAAGTAATTGAAGAAAATAAAAGAAAAAGGGGAGAATGTGATTTTTAAGTGAACATGTTATGTGTTGGTTTTTTTTTTTTTTCTTTGAGTGACTGAGGAGACTGTAATAAAAAATCCAGTCTTTTTGCCAACATTTTAACTGTGGGTCCAAAGGTGTGTTGGCAGTGGAGTGGTGGTGTGTGGTGCAGTGGAGTACTTGTCCAAAGGGATGATACAATAACACAGTATTTTCATGAAATGATGCATTGTCATAAAACTCAGCACTATGCATATGAGCACCAGTTCATAATAAAGAATAATGGGTGTATAAAGTCTTTAAAAGACATTTTGGTTCTGAAATGGGTCATGAACAAATACACGGGATGTTACTTTCACAGCATTTCTGTAACCTGAAATGGTATGAATTTAATGGCACATGAAGTCCTGTAGCCAGGATGTGAAATGAGGAACATCATGTGTATCTGAAATTTAGGTCCCCGACTGTACTCGCCATGGATGCCCAGGGTACCTCAGGACGTGTTCTCACCCAAGCTGGCTTTTTTGTCCTTTGCAGATTTACCTTAGCTGGGTGGATGGGAATGCCTGCTTTGTTTATTGTATGAAGAAAGTGTCAGAAACATAAGATTGCTGGCATTGCCACTTGTTGCCTAAATTACTTGAGAGCAATCTTCCAGACTTGTAATGTTTTCTTGTCTCCAAAATGCTTCGTCCATCTCTCTTCTAAACAAAATTGTTGCTGCTTTGAAACAGCCTGTAGTCATATTAAAAGGTTGCTTAAAAATTTCTAAGCATTAACAGTACAAAGTTAAAAAAATTCAGAACTATTTTGTAGTAAAGAGAACTTCTTTTCAGTAGCAAACTGTGACAGAGGTCGGTTGTGTTCCCTCAAGAAAAAATTTTTGCATACTGCAAACAAACAAACAAACCAGCCTCTCAAAATACAAGAGTTTCCAGTGTTGAATGACAGCTTTGTCACTTGTTCCCATTAAAGGAACGCCTGTGGTTCCTGGGTAGGTCCCAGCTCTGTTGTGTCACTCTGTACTCAGCACATCAAGCCCTGCAAAGTATTTTTCCTACTTTTAAACTGCTTAGATGAGAAGTATGCACCTCCTTGAATGCACTAATGTTCCATTAATCAGTGGCATCACTGTTGTAGATCAGAAGTGCTTTGAGAGTATTATATCCTATAATATTTGCTCTGCCAAGGCTTTTGGAAATTCTGTTTGTGTCTTTCATGCTGCTCAGAAAAGGGGAAGGAACAACTGCCTTTTACATGAGGGACTGTTTGGGTCTTGGGGAGCAGAAGTGACTCCCTGGCTCTGCAGGACCCATTCTGCTGGAAAAAACTCTCTCACCTCACCCCATTATCACCATTTTACTATCACCATTATGGTGCTGATTAGACTTTTTAAGCAACTCTTGCGGTTTTAGCAAGCGTGCCAGGGAGTTTAATTGATGCAGCAGTGCAGTGTTGAGCAGCTGAAGTGGACCCAAGGGACTGCCTGGCTGCTGGCTCTGCGGAGATGCAAGAGATCCTCAACAGCTTGTCCACAGTAGCTGATGATCTTCTCCCTTCTGTTTGTGTTTTGCCGAAGTGTAAGGCTGTGGGCAAACACAACCTTTCAGCTTCAGCTGTGCCATGTGAGCAGGGGACTTCCTCAAGCTCCTCGTGCTCCCTCTGTACCAGGCAGCAGTGAGGCCGCACCTCAAATCCTGGGGTCAGTTTTGGGACCCTCACGGCAAGAAAGACTTTGAAGTTCAGAAGTGATTTTTTTTCCCAGCCATGAAACTGTTTTGATTTGCATTATTTCACTTCCTTGGCATTACCAGATCATCAGGTCTTGAAAGCATCTCCCTGTGAGTTGTAGGGAGAGCAGCTGAATGGAAAAGGTGAGCTCTTGCATACATTCGAAAGCTCAAGGCCATTTCCCCAGTAAATAACAGCTGATGACAATTTCCCATTAATAGCCTTTTTCACCACAGAGGTTTTCTGTGTATTTTCTCTACTATGCAGTCATGAGCACTTGGTTAGTGTGACTGTCTCTTTTGCATATCACGTATAGGTAAATTTTGCAGTGGCATAAAGTTTGCATTCCGACATCATGCTGTCAGTGATGAGAATATACCTAATGTGCTTCTGAAGTGATCGGTGTTCAGTTGGAGTTGACGAGCTCAAGATAAATTATAGCCTTCTGTGTCTTGTCATTTTCCTTTAAACTCTGTTTCCGCGAAATATAAGGATGTTGCACAGGCACGGTCTTTTCAGAGTCCGAGCTTAACTTCCATTGCCCCTCGCTTTACCCATGTATTTTAACAAAGACTATAATCAAGAAAATAGAGGTGCTTCGCACACCGCAGTCTCTTATGTTATCACATCTACTTCATGGATAATAAATGCTGTCAGGGCCTACAGGCAGCTCGACCTGAGCTATTTCTGTGCCCTGTGGAGGCTGATACCCTTCCCTGACAGGAGAAGAGTTCTCTCTTTTGGGAAAATGTGAACCACACTTTCTTTACTGTTTTCATAAAACATACACAGTGAAGCAGGTATCTGAAAGACAGCAAGGTAAAGGACAGTATATCTAGAGTATTTTCAAAATCAGTTGTGTTCTTTAAAGGCAGAGGGTGTGTAATATTGCTCTTTTTATTGCTATAAAATCCTGAAGGCCTTCGGTGTAAATGCTTTTTAGTGTTTATTCCACCTGTGTATTGACTTGATCTATAGATCGATTAATTCTCAGAAGATAGTTTTGGGGTAGAAAAAATGAAACATTGAGGCTTGTTGTAAAATGTTTTCCAGGTGGTGTCATTTCAATGTTGACTTTATCACAAATTCCTGTCTAACAAAGGAATTGAAATGAGAAACTTCCTCTGACTGCAAAATCAAATTATGATCAACAGTTTTTCAGAATGTTTTCTCTCACCAAAAAGAGTAAGAGAATATTTTTTGCTCAGCATTGTTTCAGAAATGTGATGCTCACAGCTTCTTTGCAGGATTCCCATCCCTGTGTATCCTCAGCCTGATGTTAGGGTAGTGGGCTTGCTTTGAGTTTTGCTGTTTCAAGAGGGTTTGGGAACTATGAAGCACATCTGTGTCACAGGCCATATCAAGGTGGTTTGTTTTGTATGCACTGGGAGAGCTACCTCCTTCTCCAGGATATAAAGAAAGAAAAAATAAAAATAAGAAAAATGTTTTTAATTAAATAATTTGTGATTTCTCTCTAGGTCCTGGCTCTGTACCTGAACCTGTTGTAAAGGGCAGTAGACAGCCTTCAGTTCTCCATGGATCTGACTATCTGTGAAGGAGTCTTGCTGCTGCTGTTAGTCACTGTAAAGGATGATGTGATCTCGGAAGTTAGCACTGGCTTCCTGGAGTCCATTCTTGGACCAGGAGTGAGAGAGACCATGCCTTTTGGGAAGTAACTGCTTCTGTCCTACACTCTCATGAACTAGGGAAAGGCTTCAAGCATACAAATCAAAGAGGAAAATGTGCTTATGTTGGGTCTGGTCAAAAAAATGTGCCAGGTGGGCTGGGCTGACTGGTGTGCATTGGAGTCAGTTTGGGAGCAAAGAGGAAAGAGAGCCGAAAAATGGAAGAGCATCTCAGGAACTACATGGGGGAGGTGATTGTTTGTTTTGGTTTTTTTTTGCTTTTTTGTTTTGTTTTGTTTTTTAGATTTGCTTTTATTACATCAGAAGGTTTTATGGTTTTATGCTGGCTATCTAATTGTTTATAAGAACATGTGTGTTTTTTAAACAATGTCAGCATTTTTGTACAAGGTAATAAAAAGATTTTTTTGCTACATAAAATGACTTCCAGTAGTAGGATACTGGAGATGCAGAGATAAGCAGTGCTGTATGTTGGAGATGACTGCACGAGGAAAAGGGGGAGCGAGAACATAGCAAAGCAAAGTTTTTGGACTGCAGCATTCTTCTATCAAAAATGAAAGATTCAGCGGTGTAGTACATGTATATCTAGGAATCTTGCCAGCTTGTCTGGGATACAAAAGGATGTGAAAAATCAAAATGTTATGTCAACATTGTTTTAAGTGCAACTTTTTTTGGATTGCAATAGAGTTTCATTCTGATGATTCAGTAAAAACAACAGCCGAACAGTTAAACCAGTAGCGCATAGTCATTCATATGAAAATGGAAATGTAAGTGCTGATTTTACTTAAGCATGACTCTTCTTTGAGGAATGTATGAAAGCCCAGGGGTCGTAAAAATGAGCCCAGGAGAGCTGTGGAAAGATCTCCGAGTAGAGAAGGTTGCCAAGGGGAAAAGGAGAGACAAACAGCTTAAGAAAAACATGCCAGGCTTCAAAAGCATTTGGTTCAGCTTAGGCTCATCTGCAAAAGAGATTTGACTCCCTAGGGAAGTTATGAGAAAGTGTGAGGAAAAGGGACTGTGTGATCCTGGGAGAAGTGGAATGCACATCTATGCTTTTCAGGAAGGACCACCTTTCTCTCTCCCTACTCTGTTCCTTCTTGCTAGCTAGGTGATCATCAAAATACATCTAAGCATAAGAAAACCTCAATCTTCCCTCAATAAGAGAAGCCTTAAAGCCCTGAGAAAGGACATCTAATGCATTTTTGAAAGTATTGAACAACCTTCCGTGGGATCTAGAGAAATTTTTAACTTGTCAGTGCCTATGGAAAGAGGAAACCTCGAAATGACTGTCGCAGTTATTGAGAGCTCACACCAGGATGAACCAAAGTTCAGGATGATCAAAAATCGGGGTGTCGGGAATGGATGAAGAAGGATGCTAGAAGGGTGGCTAGGGATGATGGTTGATTGGCAAGGATGATGATAGTAAGGGATGGGTTGACTGCCATGTAGAAATGGTGGCAAAAGCTTGTAGGGCCAGCTTCAACTAAGTGCCACCGAACAGCTGTCACTCCACATGTCTGCCTGACTTGCTTTCTCAAGACTGAATTAAACAGCCCTTGGCCTGTGTTTCCCTTTCTAAACAGCAAGAATATTTATGTGGCAGCAGGGATGGCCCATGGGCAGGCTCACTGTCAGGGAGGAGTGATCTCCATCCCAGCGTTACCTCCCACACCAGATGAAGAGCCAGCCACAGTTCCCCATGCTCGGGACCCTTCGCTGAGGCAAGGTGCAATGCAAGTCTTTCCAATCTTACCAGTCATGCTAACCCCTCAGAATGTGCTTACTGATCTGCCTGTGTAGCCCAACTGCAGTTTAAATCAGGATTTCAGGTAAGGTGCAGGTACATATGTATGTGTTTTTTAGGAATATCTTTTGTACACTCATTTTTGGTAGGCTGACAGACTGTCTTTTATTACCATGAGTTGCTTTTGCAGTGTTTTGTTTCAGCTGTTCTGTCTTACCGAGAAGTTTTTCTCACCTGGCACAGGAGAGACGGGAACTCTGTTTGAAACAATCTGTGAGAAACATGCAAATAGCCTGATCCAGACGTGGTTGGGGATTTTCATTGCTCCAAAAGGCAGTTTCGTTTCAAAGTGGTGCTTTTGCTCTGTCCTTGAAAGAGACAGGACCTAGTTGCAGAATGTAGATCTGTAGGAAGGTTTTCAGCATCCTGCTGTGTGATGGCCTATACCTTGGATTTCATTTCAGGTCACTTTCTGGCACTGTGTATTTCATTTCTCATCTGTCCTGTGAGTCCTACTTTACTGTACAATTGTTGATGCCTCTGAAAGCTCCTGCCAACAGTTTGCCATCTGTTTTAAACTAAAAGCATTCAGTTTCTCTTGATGTGAGACAAAACCATCTGATATGCAAATATGAACAGTAGGTGGCCAACTTATCTCTATTTAATGTAAACGAAAATTCACAAACAGTAGGCTGGGGCTTTGGTAATGTTCTTCATCCATAGACCCTTCAAGAGAGTCTCATTTAAAGCTAAGTACAGCCAACTCCTAGATGTGCAGGATTATGGCTCCTCTCCATCTCAAGAGACTGTTCTTTCATCATCACCACTATTCATTTCAAGTTTGCATGAAACTGTGAGAAAACCTTGGTTTTTTGTTCTAAAAGATTCTCAGATTTCTTAATTTGTGATTCATTAAAATATTTGTTGTTTTCCTCTTGGGGGTTTCTTAGGTGCCCCTGACATGAATGGAGAGAGAAATGACTGTTCACTGTGTCTCTTACCAGAGGGATGAGACCTGTCAGGTGGAACTAGGAGGAGGCAGGTTGAAAACAAGAAAATGGAGGTGGGTCTTTGTTGCGACACTCTTGTGCTGCAGTGAATGCAAGGAGTTTAGGAAGTTCAGGTGGAGACAAGAAAGATTGATAAAAAGAAGTACACTGTGGGGGTTTCTAAGACATAAAACCAACGTCCAGCTCAGGAAGCTGGAGGTGAGGGAGTATATGACAGAAACATTGCTATGTGTTTGACTTCTTTGATCCCGTCCAGGATCCAGAGGCCTTTGATCAGAGCTAGCACAGGCTGGAGATGGAGGGTGAAGCACAGAATCCACTGTGCTTGTGGGTGGGCAGTGAACATTTCTTGTTGGATACATCAGGGAGTGCAGGCATTGATCCTGCTGCTGCAGATGTGGGCTGTGCTGTGTCTGTGCTATTATTTGGGGAAAGAAAGTTTTCCTTCCGATGAACTGATAGTGACTGTCATGTGACAAAGAAATCCTCTCCAAGACTTCTTTGACTGACAATGGCCTCAGCTTTCAAAAGTGCCTTTTACTACTTCGGGCCATTTTCTCAAATTAGGGATCTAAAATGGAAGCAACAGAATACACATTTCTGTTGAGGTGAATTAACAGAGAGGCATCATAAAATCCAAAATCTGTAGGAACACTGTTTTCTGGTGGTGCTGGATTTTATCTGAAACGGGAACTTACTATTTGAAGCACACCAGCACAAGCGAAAAAGACCTCAGAGCAAATCCCAAATTAATAAATTTGGCTGGATCTCTGAGCTTGGGCTCCCTGCTGGTGGAGCTGGAACCAGAGGTAGGAGAAAAGAGGAAGGTGAGGAGGGCATTGAGGCAACTGTGAGGCAGGAGGTTGAGTTGGGAACAGTGGCAGGAGCTGGGATGGAAGATAAGGAAGTAAGAGGAGCAACTGCCTAAAAATCTAGAGAAACAGAAAGGTCTCCAGAAACCATGCAAGTTATGAAAAAAACCAAAGTCCTGGAAAAGTAGTTGTGTTCCTGGAAAAGTAGTTGTGTTAAGGGAGGAGGCAGGCCAGCCTGGAGCATGTTGCAGTGTGGTGAAATAAAAAGGCCACAAACTCTGGTCACTTAGGAATCAAGTCAGACTTATGGCTTTATAAGCTACTGCCCTCTATGTTTCTGCGTACTTTTTAAAGTGGTCTAATAACTTAAGGGAATATTTTTAAAAAGCTACCATTGGGGGATTTAGGAGTACACATCTCCTTTCCTCTCAAAGGCTCATGTGCTCCTAAATGAATCACTCTTGAAATCTCCCTAGTAGCCATTATTTATGGTACAGACCAATTGTAACAGTTGTGTCTTAATTTTCCCCTTTCATTTGTGAAATATTAGTGATCATTTTAGCTGCTTGAAAGATAAAGGACAATAGTACAAATTGTATTTCTTCCAAGTTGCATTTTTAGCATTAGTTCATAGACTACCTCTTTCATCATTCCTGATTTGTGAAATATAACTGAACCAATGATAGAGAGAAAGAGAGAACAAAGGGAAATCAAAGCTGTGTTTGATCAGTATTGGAATATGTACCAATTCCAAACCAAATGCTTCTGGCAGCTTCCAAAAAAGGATATGAAGAAAGAAATTGTATAAAGGGAGAGTCATCTGCACTTACATTCAAGATCATCATTAACAATAATTAACAGCACAAAATAGAGGATTCTCAGGGGAGTAGGCGTCTTGTGAAGATAAGGTAATGGTGGTGTATGCCATGATTGATTACATGAATTGATGCCTTGATCACAGCACTTCAGAGAAGGCACTAACAAATTGGTGCATTATGCTAACGTTTGGAAAAAGCTGCCCTATCCACATGTGCATACATGTTTCTAGAGCAAATTTTTTCTAGTTGAAAAATTCTCTTTCTTGCTTAATTTCCTTTTAGTGCACTTGAAGACATATATCTGCCCTTGGCACCTGACAGGCAGAGGCGTAATTGGTGAGGTCCCTAGGACTGCTCCTAGTGTAGAGATCCTGGATGAATGAGATTATAGAATCACAGAATAGTTTGGGTTGGAAGGGACCTTCAAAACTCATCTGCCATGAGCCGGGACATCTTCACACAGATCAGGTTGCTCAGAGTCCTGTCCAGCCTGGCCTGGGATGTCTCTAGGGATGGGGCATCTACCACCTCTCTGGGCAACTTGCGCCAGTGTTTCACCACCCTCCTGTGCACCTTCTTGTTCCTCAGGTTGTCTCAAACGTGATCTTCTCTTACAGTGGGTGGTTCTTCATCCTCCCAGTCCCTGCCTTTGCCTTCTGTGAGTTGGGCAGTCTGGCTGGAGCTCTTGCCTGTGAAGACTAAGGTAAAAAAGTCGTTGAGTACCTCAGCCTTCTCCATACTGCATGCAACCAGGTCTCTCGTTTCCTTCTGGAGAGGGCCCACATTTTCCCTAGTCTTCCTCTTATTGTTGACATCCCTGTAGAAGCTTTTCTTGTTGCTCTTGATGTCCCTGGCCAGATTTAATTCTAGTGGGGCTTTAGCTTTTTTTTTTTTTCGGTTGCCATAGCCTGGTCTGTTGATAATGTATTACAAATGACTTCTCTAAGAGGTTTTCTTATAAATTATTGGAAAAGGTAATCATACCAAGTGATCATTTTACCATTTTGTGCTTTTAAAATAATTTTCAAAGGGAAAAATGTGTTTTGTTCTAACTTAAGTTAAAGATTTGCTGTCCCAGTAAGTTAAATATTTGTGAATGGGATTCTAAGTATTTGGGTTCTGTTGAATTCTAAATCTTTGGGTTCTGTTATACTTGTGTGTATGCTTATATGTGTGTGTGTGTGTCTGTATATGTGATTGCTCAGTCCTCCTGTGTTTAGTCATGTCACATAGGAACTTGCTGCTACAGAATGCTGTGCTCTAAGACAACATGAAAACACATATAAAGATGTGAATATATATCAGTGAAAAAATGAAGCTTGAAACATTTTCATTTCTATTTAATGTTTAAGAATAAAAGCTGAGAAGCTCTTATTTCCCCCTAAGGTTTCCAGACATCACATCTAGATGTAGTGGAGCTCAGGGTTTTATTCCCATCGAGTTTCAATCTCTATTAGTGACAGACAGGCAATTGGTGTTGCCACGTTGCCTAGACTCCTAAAAAGGAGTCATTTTATGTCAGTGGTGTTATTCTAAATAAGCACCTGTTTCTAGACAAGAAACAAATTAGCCTGCCTCCATAATCTGATGCACTGAGCTCCTCAAATCAGACAGAGATAGGTATGTATGGCCAGGACTTCAGACTTTTTCAAAAGCTCACCTCAGCCACTCAGCTTTCTGGGAGTTGAAAGATGATTCATAAAAGCACTTCCCACCCCTTGGGACTGACGTTGAATCAAAAGGCCAGAGAGGTGGCACACAGCTTGAAAGGTATTAAGCAGGATGCACTACAGAGCAGAAAGTCAAGGAAAAAAAAATAAAAAAAATCTGTCTTCACCTAAAGGGAAAGACCTCCTAGAAATTCATTCTCCTCTGGGCTCATCAGGACACTCACCTTTTATCAGGTAAATTGTCAAACCAATTCAGGTCCCCTGAAATTGCAGCTTCCTTCCTGTGGCTACTGATTTCTTACTGTGTCTAGGGATCAGGCCCTTTGGCATCACTTCTGCATAGCTGAAATTTTATATATAGATGGAGGAGAAAATGGGGGCTCTTCCTTCTGATTAGCATGTGCAAATGCTAAGGTATCTTTGCAAAACTTCTTCCTGAGATATATATATTTAAAATATTTCAAATTATATTCCTAACAGAATGTCAAGGTTGGCTCTTTGAAGAGGAACTCTGAATAGGAAATGCTCCTTTGGGAGGAAATCTAATTTGAAAGGGAGCTGGAGGGAATCATTCCAAGTGAGTGGGTGTTTCTTAAGTCTCTCCTCTGCTATATCTATTACAGTTTTGCATGGCTGTTTCTTGCTGTCGAAGGCACCTTCATTACGCCATTGAGTCCCCGTTGTCTCAAATTGCTGCTTCAGTGATAAAAACTAGCACTGACCACCATTATGGAAATATTTTAAACATGTTTTCCTGTCAGCTGAAATGGGACCTTTCTGGTTTGTTTCCCCTGCACTCCCCACAATTATCCTTTGTTGCCAGCCAAGAGAGGGAGAGCATTTTCGACACTGTCATCCTGGTAACTCACCCAGCCTGTTTTGCTCAGTAGTCATTCGTGTTCCTTAGTTAACATTCATTAGCAGACAATTGTATCCAAACCAAAGGTGGGTATACTGTAATTAGCATCTTTCTGTCAATGAAGGTTTCATATCCTCTAATGAGTAGGTAGATATGTACACCGCTATGCTCTCTGCATAAATATGAGTATTTCTATCTTGCCACAAAATAGGCCAATTAGTTTTGCTGGGGTTTTTTTGTGTGCATTTGTCTGTTTTAATAATGAAGCACCCTCCATGAAATCCTTAATTTTCCTGATAATTTTATTTATTGAAGGCATCTTTGCTATCATTTGACTGTAAAATGCTGAAATCTTTATCCTTTGGCCTGATGTGGATGCATTTTTTATTACATACTCTGATAGTGCCTGCCATGGTAATGCCATGAATCCTAATTGTGTAGCAAGTGCTACCTTAGCAAATGACCAGTGATTTGTGTCACAGTGGGGCAGGTGGGAAGGTCACCTTCTCACCTACCTTCACGCCAGCTGGTCTGCCACAAGACTGTATAACCTGGGGATTTTTTGTGTGTAAGACAACCATTTGCCCATTACAACACATGGCAACAACAGAATAGCAATATTGCAGTGTGGTGTACACTACTTCAAGTTCCTTTTCTTTGTATGGTCAGCATGAAGCACGTGAGGGACAGAGAGATGTTACTGAGTGACATTGTCCCTGCCATCCTTCTCCTTTTGAACTACTTCAAAAAGCTACTAGAGGTGCAGGTGGGGATTCAGTCTGCTAGCAAAATAGATCCTGCTAGCAACAGATGTTCTTCTTCCTACAAACTGCCACTTTCTAGAGACCCAGCTTCAGAAATGTTGAATTTAGTGCTAGGAAGGTCTTCATAGCCTTTATCATAAAATAAAATGGGTTGGAAGGGTCCTTCCAAGCTCATCCAGTCCCACCCCTGCAATGAGCAGGGACATCTTCACCCAGATCAGGTTGCTCAGAGCCCCGTCCAGCCTGGCCTGGGATGTCTCCAGGGATGGAGCACCCACCACCTCTCTGGGCAACCTGGGCCAGTGTCTCAGCACCCTCAGCATCAAAAATTTTTTCCTCATGTCCAGCCTGCATCTCCCATCTTTTAGTGTAAAAACATCACTTCTTGTCCTATTGCATCAGACCCTGCTAAAAGCTTTGCAAGGCTAAAATATGTTCTTAAAACTATGGAGAACTAACTCCCAAAACGGCAATAGGACTGCCAGAAGTGAGTTTCTTTGCATATGAAACCTTACAACCCTATGCTTTTGATTCTAGAATATTCACCAAAAGCTATTTTAGATGTTGAGGTAACGTCTGTCACTGGATTTTATTTTAACCTTACATTTGATTGCCATGGAGATTTGCACATGTTAAAGTCTTTTGCCAAGTCATGTCAAGTCCTAACACTTGTGGTGTAACACTTTAGACTGGGTTTTGATAGAGGTGTTGATGATTTTTGTATGGAAATCTGGCTAAACGTACATTGTGTGCAGCGAGCAGGAAACCCCATCCTTCCTGTCTGAGCCAAATGGAGCTCTAATCAAAGTGTCCCTGTTTGCAGATCCCAGCAAGGACAGTTCAGTGGAACAGATGATTAGCTGGGTGTGCTTTAACAACTTTGCAGCTCCTCGAAGGTAATGGAAGCAAGGAGGTGCAATTCTGGACCATCTAGTCCTAAGTAAGGCACAGTCCTCAGGTGAGATCGTAGGACAAAATGCTTCATCCTTGTCAGGCTGGCAATATTCAGCAAAAGTTTGAGGTCATATTATTCCATATATGGATGAAATTAATGTGCAGGGACATCTGCAACAATGAATTTATTCTAATAATGGTGAATAATGAATAATAATAATAATGGTTACTATCTTTAACATTGCTGTTCTTTCCCCTGGACTTTTTAATACACTTGCCCCAGACACAAATAACTTGGCTGGCTATTAAAGGGTGTGTTTTCCTTCAAAGCAAGCAGTTAGCTGTGGGAAAGGCAGCTGTAGGTAAAGATGGCTGTGTTTTTGAGAGAGGAGAGAGCCCTGCCTCTACACTAACCCCTAGTCAGGCAGAGCAGAAAACCACAGTTGCTCTTTGGGCTCGAAGCATCTCTTGTTTACAAGGCAACAGCTTTCTGGCTTCTTCCTGTCACAAGAAACAGAAAATGTTTCCATGTAAAATCTTGCCTGTTCTTTTCATTCTGGCACAGAGCTCTGCATCTTAGATTCCCCTCCTGACCAAATTATCTCTGTATTTTGAACCACATCTGGCTTTGTGCAGCACAAAAAGCAGAGGACCAAAGCGGGGGTGACCCCTCATGAAAGGAATCAGGAGATCCCCATGACTGCCTAGACCAGCCCTTTTAATCTTACACCTCGCCCAGTCATGTCTGTGTTTTACCATGCTGTTGCTTCATGGATCTTCTCAGCTTACATTGACTTAGTGAATGTTCCCTCCACATCCTCACTGGCAGTGCTTCTGGCTTTTTGCAGGATTTAGAAACCTGTTTTACTTTCATTGCTTTTCTTCACTAATCTATGTTCTTTCTGAGTGTTCAGGCACTTGACTGGAAGCTTAACTAACTTAACTCTTAGAAAGGATGCTCTACTTCTGGACAGAGCTTGGCGTAGCCAGTGAGAGGTCTGCTTTTGGCTGAGGTGTTTCATAATAAAACTTCATCTTTTCAGTCTGGTGTGGTAGGTACCAGGTTATCACATGCACTGATCATTTGGGTCATTTAAGAAAACAAGCTGCTGGATAAAGCCGTATCCATCTTACTCTGCAGCTATGACAAGCCGGTGGCCCTTATAAATAAAGCTGAAAAATATCTCAGTAGAGCAGGTGGAAATTTGTGTTGTTTATTTGTTTGGAAATTGTGATCAAAAAGAGGCCTGTAGCAATGATATTTCTTTCAATTACTTTTTGCAGAAGAACTAATGTTCATTTGAATGCCTCTGATTTGCAACAATATTCAAAACGAAATTATGTCACCAACCATCTTTTTGCAACTTCTGAATGTTTTTACTTAAAAATAAAAGGGAATGGCTCATCTTATCTCCGCTTTTTTATTCCCTTGCCTTTTTTCTAGAGAAAGACAGTCTAACAAAGGAGAGGTAGTTAAAAAACAGAAGTAGGTCCTGCCCATCAAAACAAAGTGAGCCATATTTAAAAGAACTCTTTATAAATTAAAAGAGTCTGTGGAAAGCTTCCAATATTGCAAATAATCTTTGAATTGTTAATTTTTCATATAAAACTTAATTGTCCTTTTTGACTGTGTTGTTTTTTTTTTTTTAATGCAGTTAGCGAACACACACCAATAATCTTTCTTGCTTCTTTTAAGTTAAATAAGGAAATTTATTGTTGTCAGGGTTTACCTGAGTTATAGAGAGATTTTCTAAAAGTCTTACTGTCTTTCAGGTTTTAATGTGTAGCTGTAACCAGATGAAATAGTATGGAATCTTTGTGAAGTTGAAGGCCTGAAATTACTAAATGGGCCGTTTATTAGTCTGTTTTTTTTATTTAACTTCATATACCACAGAGCAAACAGAAAAGAATTCCAGGAAAGAAGTTCTCCTAATGTCACTGTGATTTACTGCAAATGAATACCATCAAATCCCCTCTGAAATCCCTGTTTCTAGAACAGTGGCAGCAGCAGACCTGACTTCAGACAGTATTTAATTCAGTTGGGCGGTCCCTTGCACATCCCTCAAATTTGCGTCACGTTTCCCAGCAAATGCCCTCAAAAAGGTTCAGCCAGGAAAACAGAGAAGGTTATGTTGAAAAGTCTAACTGTGATACTCAGTTACTATGTGTTCCCTAAAAGAACTCATAAACCACCTCAAAGAGAAATGGTTTATTTTTTATTTATTTTTTTCTTTTAAATATAAATGCTTCCAGCAGGTTTCATGGACATCCCTGTGGGTTGGTTTTTTTCTTTTCTTTCTTTTTTTTCCCCCCTTAAAAATATGTTTGCACTTAGCCCAGTGGTATCTCCCAGGGATGTAAGCAACAAGTGAAGCTTTGGTGACTGCCTTAAGAGGTAAATTGTGTCTCCCTCCTGTGCAGATCAGCAAAATTGCAGGGAATTTCTCTGTAATATAAGGAAAGAGCTTGTCAGTTCCTCTCTTCTTAAGAAGCAGAGGTGCAGGGCTAGTTCCATTTGTAGCAGTCTGTAAACACTAAAAATGTCCACTTTTAACATATCGATGCATCTTTAACAGCTCACTACAGAGGGAGCTGAAACTACCAATTCATCTTCCAGCATTTTGTTTTCTAAAGAGGGAATTGAAAAGGACTCTCAACAAAGTAGACAATCTTGTCTTTTAAAAGACAACTGTCTCCCTCTTCCCATTTTCAGGACAAGTATTTCCTACAGCTGGGTTTTTATTAGGGCATCACGACCCTCCAGTGGCATTTATTCTTGTCCTGGTTTTGTTAAAAAACAAGTTTCTCTTTTAGTGAATTTTTGCCTGTCAGCTAAAGCCTTCATATTAGCTGCATTTTCCTGGAGAACCCAACACATGTTTTGGTTAAACCTAGCAATGGAATGCAAACTTATTGATAAGCACGGAGGGACATCTCGCGAGAGGGGCAACAAGAAACTGATGATCGAGAGACTGACCAATGGTGTATAACATTCCATTCACGTGAATACTTCATATAAAGTGGGAGATCACGAGGATCTCGGCCCTTTTCCCTTTTTTCCTCATGGCCGACATTAGGAGAGGACCTTGCTGGTCGTCCCTGTGAACTGAGGCCTAGTGACAGACTGAATACAGCTCCGGTTGGCTACAGAGTCTAATCCAGGACTTTGGGTGCTGGCTCTGCAGTTGCTGAGACTTACAAGATTGGTTTTGTATATTTTGTGTTATTTTCTCTATTCTTATTAGTAGCATTAGTAAAACATCTTTAATTTTTCCAACTCTCTTCTCTCTGTCCTTCTTTCCCTCCCGATCGCCTGTCCTGAGTGGGAAGGGGGGAGAGAGAGGGGCAAAAGGGGGAAGTGGGGGGAGAGGAGGTTAACAATACATCTGCCAGGGTTTGATTGTCACCCCGCAATCTTAACCCTCGACAGATAATTGGCACCCAACGTGGGGCTCAAGAAAGGGCTAAATTTGGAGATTTTTGGCTTTTCTACTGCTCTGACGTACCTTTCAATTTTCTTGGCACGGTGCCAACCCATAGAGTTGTGATACTCGCGTGTCTGTTTGCTTCGGATATTTTTTAGTGGTATTAAGGCAAAGTGAATTACATTGACTTAAAGATGTTATGGCAAAAGTTGTATCAGTTATTTTCTACATTGTGCTCACTGATCCCATATCTGTGTTGGTGTTTCTTTCTGAATCGAAGTATTCATTATATAACAACAAGAAACTGGACAGCGGTCATGATGATTCTGTGTGGTATGGCACTGGTTTATTTCATTATACTGCAACCGCTAATGAATTTCTACTCGCTTCTGCTTTACCTTGAAAAACCTCCAGGAGAGATTAAAGAGCAGAATGGCTCTCTATTTGCTAATTGGTCAAGCGAATCTTTAGAAAGGCTGACTAACAATACTTTTGTGTATTCGCTGCGACAGTTTGCAAATGTTTTAGAGAACTTTGAATATCCTTGGAGCTTTGATAGAACTGTGATGGTGTTATCTGGTTTGCTGAATGTGTGTCAGTTTGTGTTACTGTTAAGAGAAATGAGGTTCAATAGGAGGTTTGCGTCTGTTTTTAGTCCTGAGATTTGCGGTGCGTCTTCGGAAGCTTTAGCAAAAAGCACTCCTAGCCGCTCGAGAAAAGGCAAAACAGCCAAAGCTGCTGCTGCAGCCACTGCCCCCCCCAACCACGCCTTCACAGGCTGAAGCTACAGCTCCTCCGCAGAGCTCCTCTGCTAAGGTCGCTGCAGATAACGTTACCTCTCCAGCCTGAAAGGCTAACAAGGCAGCCCCCCCGTCTTCACACACTGGGCACTGTTGCTGCTGTAACCACAGCAATCACTGTGACAGTCATTCAGACTCTGAAAATGAGTCAAATGATGGTGAACCCATATCAGCATCAGTTGCTGGTTGTAAGAAAGTCACTAGAAAGACTACCCGTGCAGCAGGTGATGGCACAGGGCCAACATCAACCCAAGGGGAATCATCAGGACAGGGTGGAGATGAAGTGACCACCACTCGGTCCTTTTCTCCAGGTGAGCTGAGAGATCTGCGAAAAGACTTTGGTCGTCGTGAAGGCGAGAATATTTTAACCTGGCTGCTACGATGCTGGGACAATGGGGCAGAAACAATTGAATTAGAAGGTGGTGAAGCCAGGCAGCTGGGATCTCTGTCAAAATATTCCACCATTGATAGGGCAATTTCAAGAGAGTCTAATGCCACTACTCTCTGGATCCGACTCCTGGCAGCTATGAAAGTCAGATTTCCCTACAAGGAAGATTGTATATCCACATTAGGGAAATGGAATACTATGGAGAGAGGTATCCAGTTCCTGAGAGAATTAACTGTGCGAGAGATCATCTATCTAGGACCAAACAGCCAAGAGGGGACAGACCCAGATAGAATCAATTGTACAAAATCTATGTGGCGCAGATTTGTACAAAGTGCACCACCTGCATATGCTAAGTCATTGGCAGGAATGGTCTGGTCAGCTAGAGGTGCACAAGAAATTAATGAAGTGATTGAACAGCTCCGGTACTTTGAGGACAGCCTTGCTGGTTCTCTACGGGCTTGTGTCTCCGCTGTGGAGAAACTGTGTGAAAAATCTGATGACTGGTTTGAAAAGCTGTTGCAAGAAATCAAAGAGCTCAGAGAAGACTCGTACCGTTCACGACCTGCACAAACCTATGTTTCAGCTGTTAGGAGAAGGCGTTTCCAATCTCGAGAGAGAGGGCAGAGACAGCCCACAAAAAGAGGTTCACTGTGGTTCTTCCTACATGAGCAGGGAGAAAACATGAATAAGTGGCATGGAAGGCCTACCTCAGAACTTCAAGAACGAGTACATGAGATAAAAGGAAAAACTCCTAGGAAGGTGGCTGCTCCAGTTTACAAAAGGAGCAGAAGAGATTCTGATACTCTTGAAGGAACCTCTAATTCACACCCAGAGACTGTGCAAAACAGGAATTAGAGGTGCCCTGCCTCCAACCAGGTGGAGGAAAGGGATAACAGAGTTTATTGGACTGTACAAATACTATGGCCTGGTACAACACAACCCCAGGAGTACAAAGCTTTAGTGGACACTGGTGCTCAGTGCACAATTATTCCTTCTAATTATAAAGGAACGCAATCCATCAATATTGTTGGAGTGACTGGGGGATCCCAGGAGCTGACTGTTGTAGAGGCTGAAATGAGCCTAACTGGAAAAAACTGGCAAAAGCATCCCATTGTGACTGGTCCAGATGCTCCGTGCATCCTTGGTATAGACTACCTCAGGAGAGGGTGTTTTAAGGACTCAAAAGGGTATAGGTGGGCATTTGGTATAGCAGCTGTGGACACTGAGAAAATTGAACAGCTGTCTGATTTGCCTGGTCTTTCAGATGACCCTTCTGTTGTAGGGCTGCTGATGGTTGATGATCAGCAGGTGCCAATTGCTACCACGACAGTGCATTGCCGGCAATATCGCACCAATCGAGACTCTTTGATTCCTATCCAGAAGCTGATCCGTCAATTGGAAAGCCAGGGTGTGATCAGTAAGACTCGCTCATCTTTTAACAGCCCAATCTGGCCAGTGCGTAAGTCTAGTGACGAGTGGAGGCTACCTGTAGACTATCATGGCGTGAATGAAGTTACACCACCACTGAGTGCTGCTGTGCCTGACATGCTAGAACTGCAATTTGAACTGGAGTCAAAGGCAGCCAAGTGGTATGCTACAATTGACATTGCTAATGCATTCTTCTCTATTCCTGTAGCAGCAGAGTGCAGGCTGCAGTTTGATTTCACCTGGAGGGGCATCCAGTACACGTGGAATCACTTGCCCCAGGGGTGGAAACACAGTCCTACCATCTGCCATGGACTGATCCAGACCACGCTGGAGCAAGGTGAAGCTCCAGAACACTTGCAATATATTGATGACATAATCGTATGGGGCGACACAGCGAAAGAAGTCTTCGAGAAAGGTGAGAGAATAATTCAGATTCTTTTGGATGCTGTTTTTGCCATAAAACGAAGCAAGGTCAAGGGACATGCACGAGAGATCCAGTTTTTAGGAATAAAATGGCAAGATGGCCGTCGTCAGATCCCAATGGATGTGATCAACAAAATTGCAGCAATGCCTCCACCTACTAATAAAAAGGAGACACAGACTTTCTTGGGTGTTGTAGGTTTTTGGAGAATGCATATTCCTGACTACAGCCACATTGTGAGCCCTCTCTATTGAGTGACTCATAAAAAGAACCAGTTTCAGTGGGGCCCTGAACAACGACAAGCCTTTGAACAAATTAAGCGTGAGATAACTCATGCGGTGGCCCTTGGACCAGTCCGAACTGGACTAGATGTTAAAAATGTGCTCTACACTGCAGCCGGAGATAATGGACTTACCTGGAGCCTCTGGCAGAAAGCACCAGGAGAAACCCGAGGTCGACCCTTAGGTTTTTGGAGTCGAGGATACAAAGGATCTGAGGCCAACTATACTCCAACTGAAAAAGAGATACTAGCAGCATATGAAGGAGTTCGAGCTGCTTCAGAAGTGATCGGCACTGAAGCACAGCTCCTCCTGGCACCTCGACTGCCGATGCTGAGCTGGATGTTCAAAGGGACGGTTCCCTCTCCACATCATGCAACCGAAGTTACATGGAGTAAATGGATTGCACTGATCACGCAACGAGCTCGAATTGGAAGTCCCAACCGTCCAGGGATATTAGAAGTGATTACAGACTGGCCAGAAAGCAAAGACTTTGGGATGTCTCCAGATGAGGAGGAAGTAAAACGTGCTGAAGAAGCACCACCATATAATACGCTTTCAGAGACTGATAAGCAGTATGCACTGTTCACAGATGGATCCTGTCGTCTTGTAGGAAAACATCGAAGGTGGAAAGCTGCTGTGTGGAGTCCCACACGACAAGTTACAGAAGCCACTGAAGGACAAGGTGAATCCAGTCAGTTTGCAGAAGTGAAAGCCATCCAGCTGGCTTTGGACATTGCTGAACGAGAGAAGTAGCCAATACTTTATCTCTATACTGACTCATGGATGGTAGCAAATGCCTTGTGGGGGTGGCTACAGCAATGGAAGAAAAGCAACTGGCAGCGCAGAGGTAAACCCATTTGGGCTGCCACACTGTGGCAAGACATTGCTGCTCGGCTAGAGAGCCTGCCTGTGAAAGTTCGTCATGTAGATGCTCATGTGCCTAAAAGTCGAGCCACCGAGGAACATCTAAACAACCAACAAGCAGATCAAGCTGCTAAGATTAAAGTAGCTGAGGTGGACTTGGACTGGCAACATAAAGGTGAACTTTTCCTAGCTCGGTGGGCCCATGATGCTTCAGGGCATCAAGGTAGAGATGCAACATACAAATGGGCTCGTGATCGAGGGGTGGATTTAACTATGGACACTATTTCACAGGTTATTCATGAATGTGAAACTTGCGCCGAAATCAAACAAGCAAAACAGTTAAAACCTGTATGGTATGGGGGGCAATGGTTAAAGTATAAGTATGGAGAAGCTTGGCAGATTGATTATATTACACTTCAACAAACACATCAAGGTAAGCGTTATGTACTTACAATGGTGGAAGCAACCACTGGATGGTTGGAAACATATGCCGTACCTCATGCTACATCCCAAAATACTATCTTGGGCCTTGAGAAGCAAGTCCTTTGGCGGCACGGTACGCCAGAAAGAATTGAATCAGACAATGGTACTCATTTCAAAAACAGTATTATAGACAATTGGGCCAAAGAACATGGTATTGAGTAGGTATATCATATTCCATATCATGCACCAGCCTCTGGGAAAATTGAAAGGTACAATGGTTTGTTAAAAACTACACTAAAGGCACTTGGTGGTGGAACCTTTAAAAACTGGGATTCACATTTAGCAAAAGCCACTTGGTTGGTCAACACCAGGGGATCAACCAGTCGAGCCGGGTCTGCCCAATCAGAAATTCTTCGTACTGTAGAAGGAGATAAAGTCCCTGTAGTACACATGAAAAATATCTTAGGAAAGGCAGTCTGGGTTACTCCTGCCTCAGGCAAAGGCAAACCTATTTGTGGGATTGTTTTTGCCCAGGGACCTGGCAGCACCTGGTGGGTGATGCTTAAGGATGGAGAAGTTCAGTGTGTACCTCAAGGGGATGTGATTTTAGGTGAAAATATGCAATGCTGAACTGTATTATGTGAATTGCCGCACTAACAATGTTTAATAAGTGTCTTTCAGATCAAAACAATGGTGATGAAACTAGAGCTGGCTTCTTCGAGTGGCGCCCAACACCTTCTTCGAAGTTGGTGTCCTTAACCCACAAACAGTGGTCATGAGATGCACTTGTACCATTTTTCCTGCCCTGGGAGACTGTTGTGACAAAATGAACTTAATGAACTTTTCAAAGGATGGTCCACTGATTAATTACTCCTGTGTATATATGTACATATGTATATATATATATAGTAGTAGTGATTAATTAGATTATATTGATAGATTGTATTGATAAGGTTTAAGTATTCAGTGAATGTCATATTATAAGGGGTGGAATGTCCTGGTTTTGTTAAAAAACAAGTTTCTCTTTTAGTGAATTTTTGCCTGTCAGCTAAAGCCTTCGCGTTAGCTGCGTTTTCCTGGAGAACCAGACACATGTTTTGGTTAAACCTAGCAATGGAATGCAAACTTATTGATAAGCACGGAGGGACATCTCGCGAGAGGGGCAACGAGAAACTGATGATCGAGACACTGACCAACGGTGTATAACATTCCATTCACGTGAATACTTCATATAAAAGTGGGAGATCACGAGGATCTCGGCCCTTTTCCCTTTTTTCCTCATGGCCGACATTAGGAGAGGACCTTGCTGGTCGTCCCTGTGAACTGAGGCCTAGTGACAGACTGAATCCAGCTCCGGTTGGCTACAGAGTCTAATCCAGGACTTTGGGTGCTGGCTCTGCAGTTGCTGAGACTTACAAGATTGGTTTTGTATATTTTGTGTTATTTTCTCTATTCTTATTAGTAGCATTAGTAAAACATCTTTAATTTTTCCAACTCTCTTCTCTCTGTCCTTCTTTCCCTCCCGATCGCCTGTCCTGAGTGGGAAGGGGGGAGAGGGAGGGGCAAAAGGGGGAAGTGGGGGGGAGAGGAGGTTAACAATACATCTGCCAGGGTTTGATTGTCACCCCGCAATCTTAACCCTCGACAATTCTTCATCTATTTTTGCTCCTTACTGAGAGAGTAGGAAAGAAATGAGGGGGCCAGAAAGAGCCACTCTCCTACCCAGTCCTGGGAGCGTGCTGTTTGTCAGCACTAATTACAAAGATGGCAACGCTTGATTCATTGGGAGATAAGAGAGGCAGATGGCATGTTCATTTATTAAAAGCCAACCCACTCCAACTATTTGCTGTAGTTCGTTAGGATTTACATTTTAAATGATCAGGGATATCATAAGCCAGCATGACACCTCATTATCAAGGATGTATCTTCAGGTCTCTACCTGAAGGGAGGGGCGTAGACTTTTTTTTTTCCACTTTATATCCCTCTGTTTAAGAAACTGCTGGCTTGCATTATCTCTGCTTACTTCAAAAGTTTCCCTTGTATGAATGCACCCTTCAACTTGGCAAAACACAAACGCAAAACTTTCAGTGGCTTCCAAAGTGTGCAGCATGGGAAACATGGATGTACAAAGTTTTGGCTTGCTCACTGGAAGTATTTAATCAGCTCTTAATTAAATATCTCCTTTTGATGCCTGGGACCAGGAAGGAGCGGAAGGTAAACAAAGCTTTGTAGGCTTACAGTTTATTCTGGAAATCAGTGGAAACACATTTAATTCTGTTCTTAAATGATACGGCAGTGTTAGTTATGGCTCAGGTGAGATGCTGAGAGCAACAGGGGAGAGTAGGGCCATACATCCTCTCTGTGAAGACCAGGGGCAGAGCAATAATTAAGGCATAATCAGAGTATCTTCCTGCTGCTTTCCAATCACCATTGAGCTAATAATCACTGTATAGATTAAATAGCAAGTTGCAAATAAGTTAGGCAAGTGTGACATAAAAACAATATTGATGTTTAAAGAAATTAGGTAAACTTAGTCAATGAAGCATTGCATCTCATTCATATTAATCTCCAGCAGAGACCTGGTTGTTCCAGTCACTGATTCAATCATTTGCTTGCCTAACTATTTTACTTCCCTCTGTGCACTCTCCATTACATTCTCCCCTTCAACATGCACCTCCTTCCTTGCAGGTGTTCCCAAGGTTAAATCTGCAGCCTCAACCCCTGTTCCTCATGGTAACTTCTGGGAAGAAATGGGTTAAGAAAGAAAGAAAAAAAAAAAAACAAAACCCAGTAGCTAGAAAACTGCTAGAGAATGTGTACATACATATATACATAGACACATATGCACACATTTCTATTAAAAAAAAATCTGCACTGGTAGAAGTTGGCAGCAGACTAAAATGCATCTGTGTTTGAAATCTGGGAGTTATGCTCTCTGCAGAGCCCCACTGCAGACTGAGCTGAGAACCAAGCATGGTCAGAGCTGGACAGCCATGTGGTGGGGAAGAAAGACCAGTGTCCCCACCACTATACAGTATGTCCTTGCCCTGGCTATGTGGGATGATGGGGAGCAACTCAGAGTGAAGGCTAAGTCTACATTTGCACCTCTCATATAGACAAACCCCTTTGCTAAACACTGCCTGAACAAAACAGCATGAAAACAGGCAGCTATCAAAGCTGGTTTGATGATTGGTATTTTCTCTTGCTTTTCCTGTCAATGTCTTTGCTTATGTCCTTAGTGTCTGGAGTAAATGTACTTGGGAAATTTGGGCAGGATGTCATCTTCTGATCAGACAGCAAGACCGGGAACACCACCACCCATCTTTTAAAAGGATCACATTCCTTTGAGCAACTAGCTGGGACCAAATTACAGCTACGGAAGCACAGTTCTGGTGCATCTCCTGGTAAGGAGCACATCACTATCAGTCAGTCTGTGCTGCCAACCAAGCTTTGTTAATTGCAACTGCTCATCCTGACAGAGCAGCAGAAACATAAGGAACGTTATCTGGTCATAGCTATGAACCCCTTTCCTTTACTGCCTGAGATGCTTGATTTATGTCGTTGAACTCTTGGCTGTGTGAGGATTTTAAATGCACCCACAGGGTTAGGAAGATTGGTAGTACTGGGGACAGATGTTATTGGCACGTGGGTGGTTGGAGAAGAATTAGGAATTTTAAGGACAATTTTACTCTTTCTGCCTCTCTCCTTTTCAATATCAACCTTCTCATATGTAACTTGCACCAGGAAGGATTTTTTTCTTTTCTTTTTGCTAAGAGGAAAGAAATCACATATAGGCAGAAAACAGAATGGCATTAGATTAGCAAAGATAAAGTATTAATTATGGGAAAATGCAAAGCAAGGAAGGAAATCAATTGTGAGGAAATAGCATAAGAAAAGAACCTCTTAGTCTCATCAGATGCTTTGTGGGAGAAAGCCTTCAATCAGAAATATGCTGATACTAAATTATCCCTGGTTCTGATCTAGCTCTAATAATTGAAAACTCCTACTGCTGGAACAGAACCAGGTTGCTGAATGACCACTAATTTCTTAGACTGGATATTAAGTAGACAAAGCTGTTTCATGTGTCTAATGAGATTTGTATCTTTATTCCATGACACAGTACATCTTACGCTGTGTTATGATTTAAAATTATCACAGCATGCTCTGTGATGTGCATTTTCTTTAGCACTGAAGCATTTTCTCTTCTATCTTTGCAGCTGTGATTATAACTTCTGAAAGCAGACATTCAGAAATACATATTAGAAAAGGTGTCCAGATTAAGCCATTTGTTTGTTTATTTAATAACTTATTAACACCTATAGCCTCCAGATTTTGTAGTTCTGTGTCTGTCAGGGAGCTCAGGGTGATTTTGCAGATGAGGTTTGCATGTGAAGAGAAGCATCCTTTACTCTTTCTCTGCCCCTATTTTTTGTGTGTTTGGTCTCCAAAAGAAAGATTGCACTCTAGTAACCATGGTCCCAAACCATCTGAACTGCATTTGTCTCTTTTTTCCCCCAAGAGAAGGAGAAAGGTACTCAGTTTGAAAGACAGACTGGTTTTTGCTTGTGAAATAATAGAAGTAAGGACTACAGGTAGAATAAAAATCTTGCTCTGCATTATACATTTAAAATTCTTTAAATATTTTACCTACTGTGACTTCAATAAAATGTTAGAAGTTCAATAAATAGTTACTAATGCAGGCAAACTTGGTGCTTCTCCTTTTTCTCCCCACTAAGTTGTTTCAAACTTTTCTATGATCTTATCGCTTCTTCCTTTTGAGGGCTTACTAACACAGTGCCCAGTGTGTTATAATAACAGAAATAAATATGGCACAAACCACGAGCTTTTCTGCTCACAAAGCATGGCCCTGTGGGTGGGCTGGAGAGGGCAGCAAGAATGAGTAAGACAAAAGTTTGGGGAAGAGGGGCCTGTGAGCATCTCCTTGGCACATGGCTGTTGCCAGGTAGACTCTGGCCCTGGAGGGGTTTAAAAGATGCAGAGGTGAGGTTCTTGGGGACACAGTTTAGTGTACGGGCTTGCGGTAACATTGCAGCAAGATCACTGCAGATTTGTACGTTGCTTGCATCTTCCTGGATCTGCCTTACTTTCTGGAGACATTGGAGGGGGCGAGGAAAGACAAGCCTCAGACACCTGTTGTGGTTTAATCCGAGCTAGCAGTACAACCATAATAGCTGCTGACTCACCCCCTCCCTGCCTAGTAGGGGAGAGAATTGAAAGGGAAAGGAAAACTTGGATTGAGATAAACACAGTTTAATAAAATAATAAAATACTAATAGACTACTAGTAAATATATATAAAATAGAAACAAAAGATACTCAAGGCAATTCCTCATGAACTCTGTCCACGACTGAGCAGCCAGCCCCAGGAAGCAGCTCCCTGGTCCCAAACAGCTGATCCCAAAGAGAGCAAAATAAAAGAGGAAAAATGCAGAAAAGCCCAGAGGCCTCTGCAAAATGGCAAAAGGCTGCACTAAACGTCCCAAACTAAACACCCAACAGCGAGAGCAAGAGCATGAAATGCCTGAAAGAGCCCGGAAGATCCCGACTTTCTTTAACAATGGAGTATGACACGAATGGGATGGAATACTCTCATTGATCAGTCTGGATGTCAAACACGCTCTGCCCCATCCATGCCCCCCTTCCTCAATGCCTCTCACCTGTGGGCAGAGCACTCAGAATGTCAATGGCTCTCAGACCAGAGCAATTAAAAACATTAACTCTGTGCTGGGGTGTTATCTCTTGTTCTCAAATTAAGTCCAAATAATGAGCATGCTAGCTATGAAAGACAAAGGTTTCTAACTGCATGAAGAAAATTAACTCATTTTCAGTCAAACCAGCACAACACCTTAGCTCCAGGCTAACGAGTAAACCTGGAAGTGCTCAGTTTATAGCAAAAGCCACAGAGCTGTTTTTGTTGGGACTCTAAACTTTGAACTGAACTGAGATGGAGGACTAGCAAAAGGGTGTCACATCAAACCGATCTCTTACATGTAACGCCTTTCCCTTTTCTGCTCAATAGACCAGATCTGCTCCATTTGTAATTTTGCCATGGCCTCATTGCTGGATGACATGAAGACAATTATCCCCAGTATGAAAGTAACTTGGCCATTTCATTCCGTGCCTTGGGGGTGATGTTGAGGAAAGGAATGGTGCTGGTAATGAGCTTCTTCTGTGGTGCCAGTGGAAAAGAAGGATTCAGAGCTTGAGATGATGCTGGCGGGTTCAGGATGCGAACAGATGCATGCCCCTAGGCCTTGCCAAGCTGGAAACTCTCCTCCTCCTTTATCATGGTTCAGTCTCCTCCATATGTAACACGCCAAGGCTGCTCAGTTTTATCTTTGCCAGTTGGGAGTGGTGAGGCCTCAATTCTCTTTCAGTCTGTGAAGCCTGATCCAAGGTGTTTTACTTTAACTGACAGGATGCCTATAGCACAATCTCCTGGGACAACTGCCGTCACAATTTGGTCCATGACAAATAGAGTATTTTGTGTAATTCTGAGCAAGTAATGTCCTGTTTACTGCTCTGTTATGTGCACAACTTCATGTGGCCAGCAGTCGGAATGTTTGATAAGCCTGGCTACTCTAGAGCCAGCCAAAACAAGGGACTAGTGAAATGGGTCAGTCCAGACTACAAGTTATGAGAGATGCTCAACTTCTAATGTTATGTCTTAACACACATGACCACTGCTTCAGCTTTGCTCTGACTTCTGTTGAACCAAACTCCACATGCTCCACAGTCAGAAACTCCAAGACAGCCCTGTCTGACTCTCACTCCAGACATCTCCATGGTTCTCAGAGTTTGCAGAGGCAACCCTGCTGGAAGGCATCCCTGCCAAAAAGCCTCTGTTTCTCTTTACAAAAGGTTTCAGCAGGGCCACAAGTGTTGATTGTTTCAGCTAAAAGTAAATAGTTTTAAAAACACAAAGCCATTCCAAGAAACCATTTTCTTCATCCAGTGTCTAATTTTTTTAAGAGAATATGTTTCAGTGATTTTTCTGCCTTTCAGCTGGAATTTGCACAAGTTCAACAAACGCTTGAAAAGCTCATTCTTAGACTTCTTCTTGCCTTGACTCAAGGTCAATACGAGGTTCTTCACATCTTATATATGTGTTATCAGTATTCATTTTTTCTCTAAAATTTTTCAACCACTATTACCCGTCTGTTTCTAGACACTATTTCTCTAACATGACCTTTGAAGTCATGAGACCTAGTTACAGGAAAATAAGGGAACGAATCTCTGCCCCAAAGCAATAAAATCAAACCCAAATACCATTTTTGAAATGTTAACTTTCATGTTTGCAACAAACTACTGATGATATCTCAGGAACTGTTAGGCCTGAAGAAGACCAGAGAACATATTGCCAAATGCTTCAGGAGAAATAGTTGCTGTCAGGTTAACCTTTTGAATGAAGTACCAACATGGCTGGTTGTGAATTCATTTTTGTGAATTCATTTTTATAATTTCAGAAATTTTCTTGAGATCAGATTTAGAGAAACAAGCAAACCTTAGTATCCTTGCCCAAGTAGACTTCCCAGAATCACTGAGATTCTGACATTAACTAGATTATCTGGAGGCCTTGGGGCAACTACCAATCTTCTAAATGGTGTAGTAGTCCAGTATTTAATACCACAGGATCCCATGCATTACTATAATACAAATGTATGAATTGACATGAGATGAGACCAGGTGTGAGTTAACTCTGGGTTAATTCTGCACGGTTATGTGAAGTGAATGACAGACAATCACTCCCGGAATCCAATTCAATTACGAGTTTTACTAAAAGTACGTGTTGGAATACCAGTTACAGCGAATAGTGACTTGGCAAAAGTATAACAGAACTTATAAATACATTAACAGCAAAAGTCCTACTATGAGCAATGTATTGGCAACCATTAGTAGCTATAATATGAAATGTAACCAGAATCAAACAGCAGAGCTTAAAGTGATGTTACACTTATGTTCAAAAGGAAAAGAGAGAAAGAGAGTGATAGAGAGGGAAGGAAAACTAAGGTATAAGAGAAAGAGAGTAATATATATATATGGAAGGAGAGACAAAGAAATGGGAGTGTAGAAAAAAGGAGAGAAGGAAGGAGCAGAGAGAAATGAAGAAAGGAAAGAGTGAGAGATCTGGTCTCTCTCTTACGACCCCACAGTATGGATGACAGGACTTGTATGATGATGTGTGGCCTCGATGTTTCACGGCGAGGATACTGGGTGTGAAAAACATTTAGCAAAGAACTGTTGTTTTTACATAGCTGAGGACCTGGCGCCTGACCCTAGCAGGGAGGAAGGACTGAGAGACATCAGACTATGAATCCTTAATGTAATACACAGTCTCTTCCTGGAATATATACTGATACCTGTATACATACTGATACCTGTATTTACAAGTTAATTTAGGGGGGAAGGACTGAGAGACGTCGGACTACGAATTCTTAATGTAATACACAGTCTCTTCCCGGAATATGTACTGACACCTGTATACACACCGATACCTGTATTGATAAGTTAATTTAGGGGGAAATGTAGCCAAAGTACCAGGAATCCATATCTTAAGTAGACTGATAAGGGGAAGGGTATTGTGTGCGTTGGGATAGTCTGTAAACACTGAAGTACCCAGCCAATGGGAAACAGGGGAGGGAAATTGCAGCTGGGATTTTGGGGAGATATAAGCAGGGGCTTTTTGCCCTATTCGGTGTGCCTGCCTTTAGGTAGAACACCCGGTCTTGCAAAATCGTTATTAAAATATGCTTTGCTGAGAGATCCTGCCTGGGCCTATTATATTTGCAAAATAATTGTTTCCTACACTGGGGTTTGCAGTTCAGGAGCGCAGCGTCCTCTGATGTCTGGTTCAGTTCCCTTCAGCGAAGCTGGTGGGCTGAGAGTCCTGAGGGTGCTGGATTCCCCTCAGTGAGGCTGGTGAGCGGAGGGTCCTCAGGTTGCTGGATTCCCTACCAGTGCTGTTTTAGGTGAGCTTTTTTATAGCTCTCCGAGTAAAGGAAAGTTGGCGGAGGGGGGGGGGGAAGGGGTGATTATTAAAGATCGACAAGTCTGGACAAGTCCTGGGCCACACTGAAGGGTCTCAGCTTTTCCCCTTTGTTTGCGGAGCTGGGCAAATCAGAAGATGGGATGTGCCCTCCAGCACATCCTCCACCTCCAGGTCAGCCGGCCTGATCTGTGGCTCCTTAGCTTGTCATTGGTATGTAGATCACAGTTCCCCCTACACTGAATGTGTCACCTCCTGTGTCTGGCTGAACTAGTTACGCCACAATGTTTTTAACCATGATCCTTATCAATACACAACAACCTATTACTGGTAATGATTCTTATCATTATTGATTTTATTACTACATGTATAGCCCAAATCCATCTCGTGTCAAAAAAGAATGAAATGGAAATACTTCATAATTCCACTGTGGAAACCATTGAAAGCTACAAAACTGTACTTCTTAATGACTTAGAAAGTTTCAGATAATCTTCAAAAAGAAATCTTGGTCACTATCCATGGGATGAGTGCACAGAGTTTCAAAACCAGTTTTATTTTGAAGCCCTCTTTTACCCTGTGATAACACCTTGGTCTTTAAGTATCTAGAAGATCCTAAACTTGAGGAAAGGACTCATAGTTCTTCAGAATGCTGTGAGATGGTAATGTGAATTGAGATCAGTAATGTGTGGTGAACTGAAAAGTTTGTTTTCTGTCAGGACACAGCCTCGTATTTCTCTGTTCTACCACTGCGACAGCTGATGAATGATATTTTTTTTTTTGTAGCTTCAAAAAATTGTGTCCAGTGACAAAGGAGAAAAAAGGCTTAACAGGACATACCTACTGTAAAATCATCAGTATGAAAATACAAGAGATCTGTGCTGAATCCTTTGTGATTGGGACAAACATGACAACAGTGACATCAAGCAGTTGACAGTCATGCTTTGCTTCCAGACCAAGGCAGCTCTGTATTTATTTTCCTGTGTGCCTCCGTTGTCACTCAGCCTGCTTAAAACTTGCTTGGGCAACAATTGACAAAGCTCCTCAACTAATCTATGAAAACTAAACTACTTGTAGATCAGGATGGTGATTTGTTGCTTATCATATATGTTCTAGCATTTTTCATTTGCAAGAACAGCTTCCCAGCTAGGAGCTGAATACTAGAATCACTGTCGTAAGTACTGAAAAATTACTTCCTTTGAAAATAATAAAAATGTTATTATAATTGTGAAAATGTTCAATCATCTAGGAATACTTGCTTTGCTGGCAGTAAGTTGTGGGACTGATCCAAAGCCCAGGAAGCTCAGTGACAAGCTTTCCATTGGCCTTAGCGGGTCTTGGATCAGGTCCTCCATCAAGATACAGGGAGGAAACAGCCACTGCTGCAGTGCTGAGACAGTGTGCATAAGTAAAGTGCAAGCACTAAGGTTAGTGAAGTGATTCTTGGTTGTAACATGTGAAGTATAATAGCATCCAAAGGGGTTTGTCAACCCAAGACAATACTATTATCCCAGCTGTTAGCAATTGGGATTCACAGGCACCTCTGCCATTCATGGGATGTGCATTCTGCTTCCTGGCAGCATTTGAAAACTCATCAAATAGAATATTAAAAGAATCATGACATTGTGGTTAATTACAAAATCATATCTACCTAGTCTTATAAAAAGCAAATTACTTGAAATACAAAGTGTCTTTACTGAATAGCCATGGTAGCAAAAAAGCTACAGAGGGAGGACAGGAGGTGAATCACCTAGTCAGTGCAAAAGGATTTAGATTCACCCTTTTTGCTGTGCCTCATACTGAAAATACCTTCCCCCCAAATATCAGTTGAATGTAACATCCGAAAAGTCTGAAATGACCACTCATTTTTATACTGGGCTTTGGTTTTATGACTGTATCTTAATCCAAGCAATTACTGCACTGTTGTTCTGCTGATTTATGACTGGACTGATGTTTATTTAGTGGAAAGGCTTCCTATTAGGAAATGGTTATGTCCTACTTCTAAGGAAACAGCAGACAAATCACACAAAAATATTTTTTGCAAGTACTTGGCAACACTTATTAGTAAAATTAAAATCCAGGATAAAAGATTTTGGTAACTGCTGAAGCAGCAGTTTACATTTCAAGACAGTCTGCATGGAAGTGACTTTCTACACCCCTTAGAATAATACGATGCGTTGGCACATGATTGTGGCCATTTGCTCATTTAATTAATAGGGGGTTGTACATGGTTCAGCAATAAAGCCTTTTTGCTCAACTCCACTGAAAGTCATATGTGCCTGAAGCAGGGATTGTGGAGGATTTTGGCTCTCCTGTCAAAACCTTTATTCTTCAAAATTCCCATCAACTGCCGGCTCCTCTAGCAGAGTCCACAAGTTTCCGCAGAAGGCACAAGGTGCCACCTGTGGAAGAGAAAAAGTAGTGACAGACACTGCTTCCTTTTAAAACACAGCAGAGGATGGACCCCATTTGAAAAACAAACAAACAAACAAAACCCCAAAAACAAAACAAAAAAGAATCATTTGCAATGGGAACAATACATATGTTATGAGATAATGAAGAACAAACTGAGTGCGTGTGCAGCTTCCATCACAGCTCTATCTGCAACACGTGCTTCATACTTCCACACCTCTTTCTGTCTAACATATTTCTTCTGATCTTTGTTCTTTTCTTGGTTCCCCTGCTTCACTCACATTTACTGCAGCTTGCTTTTAGTGAGGTCTGCTGCTGGGAGTTTCAAAATGGCTATTGACTTTCAATAGGATTTGGGTAGCTAATTGCCTTTTCCTTTGTACTTATACAAATTCCAGACATAGCTCCTCCCTGAGTTCATTTTAGTCTTTTATGACTGAATTTCTTGAAAAGTTATATCCCTTGAAAGGAAACAAGAAAGTGGCACCTGTTTCTTTCTAATGTAAACCAAAGGACATAGTTGTCATTCTTCCTTTAAATGTCCAAAGCTCTTGGTCTCTTATCTAGTTAAGTTAAAAAATACAGACAATGCATTAATTAAAATGCATTAATTCTCCTTGAGATCTTGATTCCAACCTGGTAGAGGATCTGGGTGATAGAGTCTCTCTTTGTAGTTCCTCCGCAATAAGTGCCATACAGTGGTGGTTTAGAGCCGGTTAAAGGGACCAAAATGTTAAAAACTTAATAAATCTAGTATTTGGGCTGTCCATTCAGCCAATGTGCTTCTGACTAGAAACTTTTCTTATTTCTTTCACAGCCACCATATATAATCCAGTGATGTCTGTCAGATTTGACAAGCAGCTTTGAGCTCTAGTTGTCCAAAGTATCTTGTCTTTTCTCTCATGACTGGATAGCTATGAGTTAAACCCTGCTTACTCCCAATCTCAGAAAAGCAAAAAGCAAGAGATGCTCAGTCCAAGACAGAAGTAAATAATTTGCCTAACACTGCAGAGAGCTCCACTAAGAATAAAGGAAAAAATATATATATTTTGTAATGATAGCAGAAGTCTTCCAAAGACATTCAGAAAGGCAGAACAAGGGCCAGAAAAGTGCATGAGAGCCGCAAACTGCAGTGTAAGCATTTGGGAACTGCTATCTCAGCAAGAGGGAATCAGTCAGATGCACAACTGAGAGAATTACACGTAGAAAATAGGGGAAACCAGAGGCTGTGGGTAAAGGATAAAATGCAGGGGAGATGGAGAGAAGCATTAGTCACTGGTTGGTTTGTCCTTTTTCCTATTTATCTCTGTCTTTACTGACCTTGTGGACTGTGCTCTGGCTTCAGGCACCTCTGTATGGACCAGGTGTGCTGGAAACAATTTAGAAAGTGATTTACGCAGAAGGAGGCTTCACTGGAAGTAGAAAAGAAGTAGGAATCCAAAAGAAAATAGAATATTCTGTAGCAGCTGTTGTTGCCCAACACATTAGTCCTGTGTGACTGTCAGAGGAAACACTAGGACAAAGGCATCTCTATGAGAATGAGAATTATTTAAACTCCAAAAAGGTACTAAACAGAGTTAGCTTTTTTTTTAAGGTCATACTAGCTTTTGGAGGACTGCGTTTGCCTAGTAAAAGAAGACTAGACAGCTATTCTGTTAATTAAATCATATAGTGCCTCCAAGATGATTTCGTTCCAGTGTAATTCATGTCAGTTTTAGGTTTCCCATTTTTTTACCTTCAAAGCCATCTCCGAACACAGGAATCTGCAGAAAGGCTAGTGCACCCAAAGCTCTGCCTAGTCAAGACAATTACCTCTCCTATAACCCAGTGGCAGCAGCAATGTCACTAGAAGATGGGTATGAGCTGTTCATAGATAGTGAATATTGATGCCAACACTGGCTCCGTTTCCCTTCCAGGATTCTCTGAGTAATGCATCTCAGTGTCACTTTGGAGTCGTGGTCGCTGCTTCTCAGCTTCCCCAGGCACAAAACGTGACTCTTGCTGAGTGAGCGATCAAAGGAACCTCTTTAGAGTCTCACGTTTTCAAACCACTGTGGCACAGATTCAGGTAATTATCCTGTAGCCCTTCCTGACCACATTTCTGCAGAGGTTTAAAGCTGTGCATCTCCAGCAGAACTCTGCAGTTTGAAATAAAGAACCAGCCTTTGTAGGCTGGACTATCACAGGTTTGGAACTCCTGTGAATTAAACCAAGCGAATAAGTTAAATACACACTGAGCAGCATTTTACTCACCAAAATCTCTCAGGACATTAGAAGCTCATCTAGAAAACAAAATAAAGTAAAACCAAATAAAAACAAACAAACAAACAGCCCAACACTGTCTCTCCTGGGCAACATACCACTTAAAAGTCCACTTATATGGCATCTACCATTTAGATCCTAGTTTAATATTGACCATGGCACCTTTAGGCTGGGTTGTATTAATTTCCAGAACTTAATATAGTCATGCTATCCAGCTCTCTTGGGAAAGACCTAATTAGGAACACCGGTAATTGCTAGGCTAGCCTTATTCTTGAATCGGAACCTGTTTAATACACAGGGAAGGACCTGTAAGTAAACTGCAGTGGAATTGATTGTAAAAAGCTCAAAGTCCGATACATGATTCAGATTCTATCTCGGATAATATCATACATGTTGGGAAGAAATAAATAGCCTGAGATGAGAGAAACAGCAGTGAAATAATTTTCTACAAGTGGGTATCCTCAGGTTATAAAACTCACCTTGTTCAAAATGGCACAGACAATTTAATTACATCAGAATGGAATTTCTAGAAAGTCATTGTATAATTAGGCAGATTTGAGTAGATATGTCAGCAATTACCAGCACAACTGCATTCACAAGTTGCAACTTCATTGTTTTATTGAGTGTCAGTGCTCTGTATTTGGGAAACTGTCGCATTTCAGGTAATCGCAATGTACCAGCATGACAGAAAGTTAATAGTATGTGTAAGCACATTCCTTGTTCTTCTGCAGTATTATAATGAGCTATGAGACTAGAAGTAGCTGATCAGCATTTCTTGATTTGTGCTCAGGTGTTACCATTGTACACAATGCCACCAAAAGTAATTTGGTTTGCTAAGGGTATGCCCAAGAGACCTGGACAGAGGAAACTTCCATCCTTCATGCCCAGCCCAGCAGCTCAGAGCATCTCTTCCTGGAGTTCCACACGTCTCCTCATCCCCCTGGCAGTCTGGGGCAGAAAAAGCATCCCACTAACCCCCTCACTGGATCCAGTGACTCCAGACTGCTCTGTCTCTATGTGCTGGCCTGCACCACTATGGAGCTTAACTTGTCCTACTGGGTGACAGAGTATGAAAACCAAGGGCCTGAGTTAGCCCATCATCAGCTCTGGAGTCAGCCCAGCCTGCTTCTTCGGACGGCTGTGCCAGACATGCTGACAGAATCTTAGCAAACTCACCTCTTGTGCAAAACCACATGCTCTTGCTTCCCAGCCATTGAAATTTTACTGTCTGACCTCAGATCAACAGCTATATTGTTGTAGGACCCCTGTTTTTCCTCATACTAAATGACGGGATGTATCTCAGGAGGCATCTCTGAGGAGGGCATTGTAAAGACATCCTGTGCTGTTGTGGGATGAGGTGAAATCTTTCTCAAAGGTGCTGAGCGAGTTCCTTCCCACCAGGACATCAGAGGACATTGGAACCTTTTTGAGCTTAGGAATTGTGAAGACTGGCAGGAGAGATGCTCGAATTTACAGTCACTGTTAAAGAGGACCCAGCAGTTTTTCTAATCTGAGGACAGCAAGGTTTAAAATGCATTTGGAGCTAAGAAATTGTTTTTACACTGGGACATACCGAGTTTGAGAGGCCTAACTTATTTAGGGCCAATTAGAAGGTTGAGGGTAGGGCCAAGCCCAAGTCTTCAGTTGTAAGTCACAACTCCGTGATTGTCTTAACACCATCGTTCAATCAAAATAAAATAAATAGTGGTCCCCCCTCAGACCAGAATGTTTCGTGGGACGGATTCTTTCCCTTTGCCAACAGAACTATTCAGATGTAAACCTACTGTGACCAAAAGTCGAACCACCTTTATAATGTGAATTGCTTTAGGTTACTCCTTTCTGCCCTTCTCTCTGCTTTATCTCATGACAACCCTCTTCCAAAATCTGATTTGAAATAGAAATTCTAGCAGCACCCTGTTCAGGCCATTTCCTCTCAGAAGGAATGCAACAGCAAGGAGATCCCTGTATGCTGAGAGCTACTGAACACAACAATTGCCTAATTTCCTGTATGTAATAAATACATTATTTTTATTTATTATATCAATCCCCAAAGCACTTTTTTCTCGGGGGACTGTCCCCTTCTCCTGGGGTAGAGAGGGGGAATGACCTCACTGAGGAGACAGAAGGCAATGAATTTTCTTTTTTTTTAATTTTTTTTCCTCGCCAGGGGATGGGATAGGGCTTTTTTTCACAGATGAAGAAAAGTTATATCATAATAATCAGATATTACAATTATTATAATCAAAGGAGCTCAGATTTTACCTCAAGCACTTTTTGGAGACACGTCTATCACATTTTGCAAAGATAACAACACACAATTAGTAGAACTTCTCAATAGTATGGCTTTTCCGGATCTAGAAGCTTGACTTGGTGCAAGAATATTACGAGAGAAACTGCTGTTGGTGTAAAGTGAGGGAAAATGGAGTAGATGGATGTCATTAGCTCCTAAATGTCAATATTCTTTCAGAACATGCCCAGCTTCTAGCTCCTAACAAGAGATGCAATAGTTAATCTGGGCACTAAATATAATATCAGGAGGGCAAACAGATGTGTAAGACTGAAGATTGTCATGGAAGATTGTCCTGTTTGTCATAAATGCGTTCACATGCCTTTTGATCATGACCCTCTACTAACATCCCCAGGTTTGATCTACCGTGAAGGCTAATTAAACTCTATATGTTATGAAGAATAAAGGGAGTTAAAAATAATGCCTGTGCTGGTATTGTCAGACATGGTTCCCTTGCTCAAAACCAAGTGGGTAAGGTCAAAGCAGAAGACAATGGGAAAAGAAACACAGAGAAAAAGAGCATCTGGGCCATGACCAGGGGAAACAAAAACCAAAAACTGAAAAACCATGAGAAACTTTGCTAGGGGGATGCGTACAAGCTGAAAAGGAAATTTCTAGAGGAAATGAGGAACTAATACCCACACAGCCCACCTCCACAAAGATCTAATCCTAAGCCTATCTAATATACTTAAGCCTATCTAATATACTTAAGCCTTAGCAAGCCATAGGGAGAGCTCTGCTAGTCCCAGTACAACCAGAGAGAGCAGCTGTAGGACACAGATCTCTGCTGACATAAAGGTGAATGCTGTTAAGCTCTACTGACAAATATGTGGAATATTTTAACGTGCTGCTTTATTGTTTTCTTTGTTATTTATCTATTTAATACTCATAGTTTCGGAACTGATTCTAGAGGAAGATTAACAGCCATGATAACCCCTCATTTTATCAAGATGTTCATCCTTGTCTTCCTACTCTGGCTCCTGGATTCCTGTGATTATCTGAATATCTTTTGATTTATCAGTAGAGCTTGGTTTGTACTTTGATGACAGGATTATAAAAAAGAACCACCCTACAGCCACCAAAAAAAGCCCCACCTCACTCTCTGAAAATCTGAATAGAGAGTCAATAGAGTCCCTGGGCACTATTATCCAAAAAGCTGACAGAAAGCATGGCAGTCGTCTTCTGTAAAATGTCCTCCAAATTTACATTTTCTTAGAAGCTGAAGGACTTTGTTTTCTGAACATTTGATGTGGGTAAATTTGCATCTAAGTATTTTTCAAAAACTATTACAGAGGCTTTTCTAATTCCTACACACAGTATTTGCAAAGAAGATTACTTCCTTTGGACAGAAATTCTGAATAAGTCCTAAAGTGCCACCAGTTGTCACGGTGCCAGGACCTTCCAACAAAAGCTGATGTAGCACAATATTACTTTCAAGCCAAAGTTTTTTGTAGAGATGGGAGAATCTTTGATTGAGAAACCTGATGAATTGATTTCATTGTGATCCATGGGCAGAGTGAAAGCAGCATACCAGGCATTACTGAAATGAGATTGTGGAGTTAGAGGAGATGAGCTGGAAGGAAGAGTAATGAAACCAGGGAGGTTAAAAAAAGGAGGGAGGTGGGTGAGAGAAGAGAAATAAGGACAGACGGTTGTTTATTTCAAAGGATATAGAAGACCGGGGAGAAAAATAAAGGGGGGGAAGGGAGGAATGAGAAAAAGCTAAATAGGGTGATAGGAGAGGAGTTTACATAAGCCAAGAATTATTCTTTCATTTATAATTGATCAGAGTTGACCGAAAATACCAGTTATTTACAGTGGGACATCCGGGTGTGGGGAAGGTGTTTTCTGTTACTTCATGTAAAAGCTAAATGCACCTGTCAAAGGGAAGAAAGGGAAGTAGTATTGGAAAATATCTTGAAAAAATCGTGGTCCAAACCAAAAGCCTTTTGTTTTTCAGAGTTTGAGATTTTCTTGTTTAGTTTGGGTTTTGGGGGTGCTTTTTTTTCCCTGGCGGAGTAATAAGCATGCAACTATTTTCTAAAATAGGAGTATACAAGATAGATCATCACAACTATCTCATAAATAATCTCAATCTTTCTCAGAACAGAAAGGTAAAGATACATCAACTATCTTGAATTATAAACATAGAAGTCGAATCCAAGACAAATTCCCATGTGTGTGTTCAGTGGGGCTCTAATTTAGGAGTATATCCACCCATGTGGTTCCATCTTTCAAACAACAACATAACACAGCTCTGGCATTTCAGGTGGTAATGCATACCATGAAATTAAATTATCCATTAATAAACATGGATTTGGTTACTCATTTGACTAAGCAGCATTAGCATGGTCAATTGGGAAACAGGTAGATTCAGGGGAAATCAGTGTCCATCCAGCCAAAACAGGATATGCTGAGGGACAGGATCAAAAACATTTTCAGCAGAGAGTCAAACAGTGTGATTTCCAGTCAGGCATCTAGAGTTTGTGAAGCTTGATTCTCAAACGAGCATGAAAGGTAATAAGAAAAGAGTCATGAGGGGTTGAAAGTTCTATTACAGTCTAAGCTGAGAGAACCTCCCTACATGACTTGAGATAAAGGTTAGGCTTTCTTTACCAAACTCTTGAAACACAAACAAATCAACTAGACAGGCATTTATCTCTGTTATTATTATTGTTTTGATAGTAAAAGTAAGAAGACTGAAAAAGGGCGATAAAATAAAGAACTTCCAAATACAAAGGTTGTGAAAGGCTTATCCAGGAGATAGCTCAGTATGGAAAACTGATTAAATAAATGAACTTAACACACATGCTTGTATTAAAGCCTATATTTAGTCCATGTTCCTCAGAGAACTTAAGTCTTTGCTACACATGGATTCAGTGATCCAAGGTTAACCATACCAGATGAAACATAGTGAATTTGGTAGTGGTGTGTGGGTTCCCTCACGCACCTTACAATGAGCATCTGTGGCAATGCCATAGTGTGACTCTGACACACAGAGAACTCATGAATACTTCATGAGACTCTCAGTTTTTATTTAATCACAGCTCCTTTATGAGTTGACGGAATTTGTGTTGACTTGTTACAGAGGGAAAATAGCGCAGCACTTTCTGAAATGTAATAGTGAAAACAAAGCTAAAAATAAACTAAGTTGATATTAAAAATACAAGAAGTAGAGAAGAGAAATATAAAGAGATTGTTGAAAACTATACACAGACATTTGAAAGACTTTATCAAAAAGATCAATGTAAAAGCATAAGACAAAAGTGTTCATTTCTATGGTTTGACATTTCTATTCATATTCATGTAGAGAAGCAACTCCTTCCATGGATGTCCCATAAAACTACTGATTAATCTGAGAGTCAGGGCTCAAATGAATTGCAAGTAGAATTAACAAGAAAAACATGTACAGATCTGGCCTAAATTGCTCAATTTTTTTTTCCTAAACCTATTTTTTCTCTAAGAGTATTACCAGCAGTATGGAAACTATAGCTACTCAAAAATTAAATTTTTTTTTTTTCCAACTAAACTCCTACCATCACAGTTAACAGCCCAGTCAAGATAATTGACTCTAAGGTTAACAACTTAATTAATTTTGTTATTTAAATTAACTGGATCTGAGGTTTGTTCTTCCAGACCATTGTTATTATGAACAATGTTACGCAGAACTACTCAGTTCTTTGGATTTCATAACATCCATGTGCCAAGCCCCAATTCACTGTGCACATACTGCATTATTTAAGCTGTTGTAATAGGGCCCAATCTAAAGCCTTTTGAAGTCAATGAAAAGGCTCCTACTGACATCAAAGGATTTCGCATTAGGCTCAAAGTATTTTATTTGCAAGGCTTTTGTACTTGATAGTATCTGATGTGGTAGGGAAAGAAAGTGCAAGGGGAAATTATTGGCAGCTTTAGAAGGTCATATGCAAAAAATATCTATAGGTATCTGAATATTTCAGGTCAGTCAGTGTTTAACACAAAACTTCATTTAATTTAATGTAGGTCCTTCTGAAACAAACAAAAATACATGACATTTCATGGCAAAACTTAAAAAAAAACCACACCACCTTTTGCCCACCACAAGGTATTATTTTTAGTGCTTATGGGTTACTTAATAACTGGATTTTTTTTTTTGTTGTATATGAAGGAAATGAACTCATTTTCAGTCAAACCAGCACACATATCTTCCAAGACCTCAAAAGACTTTATCATAGTCACAACAACAGACCATTAAAAGGAACTTGTGGGTACAAAGGGTTGGAAAATTCTCCAGAATAAATATAGCCACGTAGAATACCTGCATAACCACAAAAATCTAATAAATACAGAAATACATAATAGGAAATGCAGAGAGAATTTAAGATACCTCTAACATTTGAAAAAAAACAGTGCCCAAAACACTTTGCAGAATGAAAGGATAGGTGAGATGGGAAGGAACCTCTGGAGAGCATGCAGTCAAACCTCACTGCAGAAAGCAGCGAATGCAGGTTGCTCACGACTGCATCCAGCCAGGTTTTGAATATCTCCAAAGACGGAGACTCCACAGTCTCTCTGAGAAGCCTGTTTCAATGTTTGATCCACCTTAGATTAAAGAAGCTTTTTCTTATGTTTACACAGAATTTTCTATATTTCAGCTTGTGCCCATCACCTCCTGCCTTGTCACTGGATACCTCTGAGAAGAGTCTGGATCCACCTTCTCTAGCTTCCTCCACATTCTCATCAGGTATTTATACACTTTGGTAAGATTCTGCTTGATACGTCTTGATAGATAGATCTACACGGTCAGTTTGTCTTGCTCCCTCTTTTGTACTTCAGCCCTGTCTTCAGACTACATCACATGGAAGTCTGATAGGCAAGACTAAATCTTAGGAGACTAAAATCAGTTCCTCCTTCAATTTCTAGCTTTGGGGATCATGCTGGGTAATTCACTCCATCTCCATGTTCTTGCCCATTCTGCAGTTTGAGGATGAACTGCATTGGGATCTTTGGCTGGAAAGTGCTGAGCAACAGTATAGTATTTGCACCACATCAGTCTTGTCTGAATAACAGCTAGCATGTTTACTGAAGACCAGCTGTCATGGAGGTTTTGAGGAACCAAAGAATGTCTTTGAGAGGAGGACTTAGAGGTGAAAAGATTTATCATCTTATTGACCAAATCAAAAATTGGGCAGGAGAGTCCACAAAACTAAGGCTGAACCACAAAGAACTCCCTGCTGTCTCTAAACCCACCTGTCCTAACAGATGTATTTCTGCTCTCAGCTTAAAAACCTTCAGTGTCTCTTCCCTTCTACATCCTGTAGCTTACTGCTTGTGTCAATGTCCCTGGAACTAAAGTTTTTGCTAATATTCAAGTGAAATTTCTATTACTTTAATTGCAGCCTGCAAATCCTTTTCCCATCCCTAAAGAGGAAAGAACAGTCTCTTCTCATATTTTTGCATATTTTGAAGACAATTATCACAGCTCCATTCTCTACAGAATTGAGACTTTACCATGTCAGTTATTTCAGGCTCCTGGGATGTTTTTGAAGATGCCCTGTCACATCCTCTGTACTCATTCCAAAAGAAATGTGCCTTTTTTTGAAGAGCAAAGCCCAAAACTAGAATAGCATTTAAACTGGGATCTTATTGCGACCAAGAAGAATGGAATAATTACTATGAATCTTTTCCATGATGGCCCTTCCTGGAAGTATCAGATGCTCCTGCCAAGAGGAGAGCAAAGATGGAGCACCTTCAGACAGGATGAATAATCACCTGTTGCTCAGGCTCAGAAAGAGCTATGATATCAGCATGCACATGTACTTCCACACATCTACAAGGTGAGGAGAATGTCAGTTTTCTAAGAATGTCTGGAAAGTTGAGCAGAAGTTGCTTCTAAAGCAGTATGAATCACTTCTTTTTAAGATGAATCATCCTTCATCCCTTAGAATGTTATGAGACACATCTCAGTCAGGACACAAACACAGCTCACCCGTCACAGATATATTTTTGTCCTCTTAGAAGGAAGAAATATGCTCATTACAAGGCAGGTTTGTCACCCCCTAGGTACGCCAGGCAGATGAGCAGCAGAGTGCTGAGCAACACAAACTATCTCACAGGTTATTTCTGTTGTTGTCACAGAGACTACAAGGTGCCAAGTAAGTGCAAAAATCATTGTGGGTACAGACAGTGAAGCCAGTGGTTAAAACAGATCAGAGCAGGAGTGGGCACTCACTTGTTTGGGTGGCTCTTTTCAAGGACTTTGAGGCCAAGTAAGCAATGAAGCCTTACATCCCTCTGCAGTGACACATGAAAATGAAACCCAATCCATAGACAAACTTGTCTGTGGGTGGGTACATACATACACGGAGAATGTAGGGAGTATTGGTCATTATCAAGTTTTATGTGGTAACTTTTTTACTTCATCATCTACCAGGTACTAGAATGTGAGCCAAGAAATAAGCAAGAACAGAGTTAAAGAAGAACCAGTGAGTTGGGCCTGCCTGGCTCTGCCAGCTCATAACACACCAAAAAGGGATTTCTGGTCCAACTTGGTCACTTCCTTGAAAAGTGAGAACTCTACAAACTTAATAGTCAACTATATTTGAGCAGAAGAGGTACTAACCAATGCCTCAAAAAAAGTTTCTGATATCCTGGGATCTGAAAATAGAGAAAAGCCTCTGTTTGTTTGTTTGCTTGTTTGGGTTTTTGTTGTTGTTGTTTTAATACAGGCTTTTTTAATACTACTGCCTAGTTTTGCATAGGTGGAGCAAGAATAGCTTTAACACAAGTGGTCATCTCAATAGGCATGACAGGGACCTTGAATCAAACTGTAGAACACATCTGTATATCTCATTGGTTCTCTGCCTTCAGGGTGTGCCCAGCAGAGCAATTACTTGTCATCTCCTGCACCCTTCTAGCTGCTTTACTGAGAAGATAGCAGCTAAGAGAAACAGGTACAACATCAAGGGGGCAAATGTCTTTATCCAAACCCCACTGCAGGCTGTATGGATTCTGTACATCAAAGACCATGTAGGGAGCAGTGTCCGTTTCATCACTCCTAGGTATCTAGAAGTATCTAGTGTGTATTAACACTCTCTCAATATATTTTAAACAAGTTCTGTCAATGACTCCTAAAATGCTATGCTTCGGCATTACTATTGCAAGGCATTTCTTTGGTCTTTCTTTTGACCTGATCTAATAGGTCCATGGGGTTATTCAGCCTGGAGAAGAAAAGGCTCCAAGGAAAACTTATTGCAGCTTTTCAGTGTGTAAAAGAGGCTTACAAGAAAGATGGAGACTTTTTACCTTTAGTGACAGGACAAGAGACAACAGTTTTAAACTGAAAGAGGACAGATTTAGATTGGACGTAAGGAAGAATAAGGGTGGTGAGACACTGGAGCAAGTTGCCCATAGAAGTGGTAGGTGCCTCGTCCATGCCCTTGGCAGGAGGGTTGGAACTAGATGATATCTGAAGGTCTCTTCCAGTTCAAACAATTCTCTGATTCTAGGTGCACAAGTGTAATCTAGCCTAAGTTTTGATTTAACACCTCTGGAAAACTCCTACCTTCTGCTTCACCCAGATGTATTCTAAATAACAGGATTTTTAATGAGAAGAACAAAACTGACACATTTGTATTTGCAGTAGCCACTCCCCCTCCACAATGGAGATGGGAAGAGTATTTAAATTATTTTTCTGCACCAGTAATTTGAATTCCTGCAGCAGAAAATTAATTTGTCTCTTTTCTGTTGAAAGCAATCCAATGTGTATTCCTGGATCCCAGCTGGACTAGCAACAGAGGAGAAAGAAGCAACAGCACACCTCGCTGAAGAAATAGAATATAGAGCTCTTCCAAGAGGCAATTATATGTTCATCAGATCCTGATAGCAAACTTGTCCCTGTTGTGCTAAATGCAATACAAACAACACTTGGAAGGTAATGAAATGACAAGTAAGTAGTGAGCAGAAATAAGTTATAACAATCATATTCACGTGACATAGGATAGTGCACTGTTATGCATGGAGAGTATATTAAACAGCAGATGTTGTGTAGTTTTACACTGGATCCCAACAAGAAGGAATATTGGCACTAGGGGCTTATAAAGCTGGCAAAATAAAAAAAAAAAAAACAAACAAAGAAAAAACAATGATTGTAGTGGGAAAGGAAAAAGGCAATTGAAAATATTTTGCTGTTGTTTGCTCTTTGAAAATAATAATACTTTTAAAGTGAATGCTTCCCATCCCCTCTTCTTAGCTTATGTCATTATTTGGAAAAGGGAATTGGAGCTTCAAGCAGAGTAATTGAGGTTTCTGTCAAAATTAAGCAAGTTTAGGTATTGAGTAAGGAATTAATTCAGTTCTGATAATATTCAAAAAGGACAGCAGAATTCAGACTAGTACACAAGTAGAGACCTTCTGGCAGGGTGATGCAGCACAGCCACAAGTGACTCAAAGAGATCGAGAAAAAACACCCAGTCCAAAGGAACAGAAATATTAATGCCTACATCAGAGTGAAGCTGACCATTCCCTTTTGTAGTTTCAGCCATTTTCCTAGCTCTAGCTTGCCTGAAAATGTATATATATTATTGAATAGATTTGTTTCAAACCATCTGCTTGAGAGCGGGGGCTAACGAAAACCAGAAATTACCTTGGAAGGCATGTGCTGTTGAACCAGAAAGGACCAAGGAGCCAGATGGCCAGTGTCAGCCCCGACTTAAAGCTATAGAAACTTGCCTGACTTTGCCCACAAAGAACGATTAAGTGTGGTGAAACTAGATTCTCAAATGTATTTTCATAGCCTGCGTGTCTGAGAGGGTAGGGGGAAGTTGGGTAGAGCTCTTCTTTGATTTTAGCCCTGTTCTGTGCTTTTGGAGCTTAGCAGAGATTCGTAGACTAATCTTCTAAAGGTGGATGAGCAGTATCCTCAGCAGACCATACACGCTCCAGGAGGAATCAAAGCATCACCACGATCTGGTCATATTGACCCAAACTTGCCTTATGATGAAGGGCACTGAGGGGTGGTACAGAAGAAGCTGGCTGCTCTCACTCTGTACTAGCTGACAATTCAGCTTTTATATTGGGCCAAATCCTGTCCTAAGATACCTTACATGGATGCCAGTTGAAGCATTTTTTGAGAATTTGGGTCATGTTTGCCTGCAGGGGAAGATCCCTTGAAATTTCCAGTCCTTTTGGCAGAGCAATTCCAGAACAACAACAAAGCAACCCATCACACAGAATACTATTGTTCTTTAGGTTACATCTTTCATTCACTTTTCCTTTATTATTTCTGATTCCTGGGCTCCCTCCCCAGCTCAAAATCAAGGGAAACAGATCCATAACAGAGATGGCTCAGACCACAAAATTTGGCTCCCAGCATGACTACAAATCCATACTGTTGCTGTGAAACACTCTTTGTCCATATGTTTAAATATGAACATTTGTTCTCCCTGAATCTTGAATACTATTTATCATATTCTGCAGACTCCATTTCTGAAATGCACAATGTAGTTTGCAGATGAGGAAAAATATTTTGAAATAGAATTTTAACTACATAAAGGATTTCATAGAGATATATAAGAATATATAAATATATAGATATATGTATTAAATGGAATTGAGAATTTGCTAAAAGAAATTCCAACAGTTAATTGCAAGTACAATCTAAGCCATTAATGCATCACAGAATGTGTTAAGATGCAAGTCAGGATTCCTATGAAAGGAGCCTGGATTTTAAATCTTTGTGTTCATAGGTTTTAAAGTGGTATCAGAATCATCTTGTTGGTCTATGACAGTTTCCAGTTGAATTTCAAACACATCCATTTCTAGAATGAAAAATAGAGTATTGAAATGTGCCATGGAAAGAGATATAATGAACAAAAGAAAATGTGATTTTTTATTTCCTGCAGAGAAGAAAAACAAGGACAACGTTTACTTTTTTTCCAGTAATGCAGACATTAATATTACAAAAGTGACAAGAAGGTAGCCAAGACTACAGTGTACTTTTCCTAAGGGTAAGAAGGAAACAGGAACAGAAGAAGAAGCCCAGATGAAACAAATTAATAATTAGCTTTAGCACTGGCAGTGCATGCTCTGGATGTTGTTATTCTGTGAACACAACACTTTTAATGTGACATGTGATTATTAATGACATGCTGTTGCTCTCTGGCAGTGACCAGCATCTATCCTTGCATGAAGCTGGACTTACACACTCTAAGTACTTGAACCATTTGGCCTTTATGGTCTTATACATGACAACGGTAGGGAGCATAAGCAACAGCAGCTAGAGGTACATAGCAAAGTTCTTCCCCAAGTGTAAGGGACACTCATCCTCCAAAAGCAGGTCTTGCAACCTTCAGTAGTGTGTACTGTATATCATAGAATCACAGAATAGTTTGGGTTGGAAGGGCCCTTCCAAGCTCATCCAGCCCAACCCCTGCCATGAGCAGGGACATCTTCACCCAGATCAGGTTGCTCAGAGCCCTGTCCAGCCTGGCATGGGATGTCTCCAGGGATGGGGCATCCAGCACCTCCTTGGGTAACCTGGGCCAGAGTCTCACCACCTTCATTGTAAACATTTTCTTTCTCATATCTAGAAACCACCCACTGCAGTTCCTGGGGAAAAATGCCCTGGAAAGGAGAAGGTGGTGATGGTATTCCACCAAAATGCCCTGTTTTTCCTCCCACTCATATTCCATAATGGTCTATCAACATGACTCCAAACAGTGTCTGCTGCAGACTTGCCAGCTACTCAGTTCAACTGTCCCAAGGCCAAGGGTCTAAAGCAACAACAAGCATGTATAATTACTGGTTGCTGCAGGAGATAAATTTATGTTTCTTCTGTCCTGCCTCTTTCTACTCCCCAAACAAACTTAGGGGCTTTGGAGACTCTTGTATTAAAGCGTCAGTCCAGAGCTGTCCTTCAACACCTTTCATCAGATTCTGGTTTGCAAGGGCTTCCTTGGGAAGTACAAAAATGGAAATTAGGTGGGGAATTTAATCTGCTGTAGCTCAGATTTGTCTCTTAAGCAATAGTGGAAATTTAAGTGACTGATTTGAAAAGAAGTTCATTACAACACTGGAAAAGGATGGAGGCTGTACAAAGGAAGGAAGAAAGCTGACTTTGGTGGTAGATGTTAAAGATTTCAGTATGGACAGGATCAAACAAGACTACTTGATAAGGTCAGTGCTATCTAAACCAGTACTTGAAAATTCACTTTGACACAAGGAACTCAATGTGCTGAGAAAGCCTTGTTCCAAGAAAGAAAAGAAAACCTGCCTTTGCACACACACATCTGAGTTACTTTGTCCAACACTCTTTAAACATACAGATTGTCTGACCAGCTATCATTCATCGTGTAAAATTAAATGCCTTTATTTGGATGGGAGATGTTCATTTGTGGTTATTACAGGATCTATCAGCTGAAAATATTATAAAAACGTTTCTTGATTCTTATTCCTAGTAATGCAGTCAAGTTTTGATTCTTCAGCAGACTTGCTACACTGCATTTTCTAGCTCAGACAAAATTTTCAGAAGAGAGGGGCAAAATTCTCAGTGGATTTTCCTCTGAGCTCTGATAAGTTAATACTCAAGGCTGAGTTATTCTTGAGAAGCTGCTGTTAACACAGAGCTAAAACTCCTGAAGGAAAAGATTACCCTGCATGTTATTGGACCCTTCTCCTTCCTAAATTAGTAGTAAGGCTTTAAATGAAGCATATTAGAGTATGCTTAGGAAAAGCAATGATTCTGTCTCCACTGGGAAGCGAACATGCTTTCTGCTCTCTGTCTGAACACATAACCTACCTCCTTCAGGCAGTAAAAGTCTTACCAACTTTTAAAATCACAGCAGGTATTTTACAAACGTCTTCAGAATTGCCAGATTCTGTACAATAGCATAGAAGGGGACTTTACCATGGAGAGAGTAAGCCTAGAGTAAACTGCAAAGATGGATGAGTTATGGGATTTTTGGTTTAGGTTAAGCCTGGCTGTGTTTGGAACATGTAGCATTGCAATGGAGAGTGGAGGAGTAGAAACGTGCAAATAATCATGATGAAATTCATGGATATAATTTCATTCTCAAACTTTTGCATCAACCATAGATTTCTACCAGTACTGCTAAGGTAAGGTTAATACCATTGTTGCATTGACTTTCCTGCATGATCCTGTATATGGGTAATCACTACTAACTCTCTATAGTGACATTCAATTTCAATATGAAGAGAAAAGCGATAATTTGTCTGGCATGGACAAAACCTAATTATTTCAAGTAGTATTAAATCTACAAGCAACAATACAGTAAAAGATAAGAATTCTTTTGAAACACATTTCACTGAGGAAGGATATATGTATCTTTTGGCAATGCACTGGTCTTACATCTCTTCTTAAATGCCTCACAGATTTTTTCTAGGCTAGCTCAAGGCATGAGAAAAATTAAAGCCAGCTCTCCCCTGAGCTCTACACTCCTCATGTTTCAATGCAATATTATAACAAATTATCTGCATGAATTAGCAAATAAACCTCTATTTTTCCCTCTTTGTAAACCCTTCCCAGCACACTGCAGACTTTTTCTCATAAATCTGTTCTTGCAAGGGAAGTAAAAGTTTCTGCTCCCGAAGTGAATTCTCTTAGATCAGCAGAATATTTACCATGTGTTTAAGGCTACATAGGCATTTATCAAGGGCCACTTCCCACATCTGAATTCCCTATGGTATTATGAAGAGACTTCCAGAAAGCACTTCTAAGCAGGAAAACTGGACAGCTAAATTCAGACAGTGTGATGTTTCCTCCTTTTCTTTCAGCTTCCAGTGTTTACAGTATAAATTCTGCAAATATATGGCGATGTGCAGCCACCAACGGAGCATCTGGTACACCAGTGAGAAGCAGACCAGGAGAGTACAAAATGGTGATTCCAAAAGCCGAAATATCTCCAGGAGTCAAAGGGAGACCTTGCCTGTGAGAGTGAACATCCTGGCACATACACCAGTAGTAGCCAGGCTACGGTGTCCTCCTTAAATAGCATTTCTGCCCTACATGGACTATAGGTCTACACCAGTGAAACAATTTATAGGAATTCTGTAGGCAAAAGGTATTACTTCACCCCTAAAAGGATAGCCATAAAAGATGAAGAACAACTTGAAAATGTTCTACTGGAAAAATCTAGGGATTTTGCAGAGTCATTTTACCCTAATGCTTGTAAAAATATATTTGAAGTCTGTGCAAGATAAAAAAGACATAATTTGAAGAATTTTATTAGAAACAATGTATCATTTTGCAACCACTAGTAGAATTAAAAATTTAGCAAACGCTTATTAATATGTAAGGCAAGTTTGGTGAAACATACACTACCCGCAAATAAAATATTAATAAAATGTTCATAAACATCACAAAAGGATATGGCATTACATCTGTCCCTTAAGAGTCGCACATACAGTATAGATCAAGATGCCCTCTTTTGCAGCAGGATTTTGGGGAACTGCTCAGATTCCTACTCCATAAACATTTTAACAAACACCACTGCACTATTCTGAGGAACAGAACGTCTTTGAAAACACACAAGCCCAGAGCCTTCCATAAAACATTTATCTATACCTGTTTTCATTTTTGTTTTGGAGATTTTGGATTGCTGTTCTTTGTGTTTATCTATTTTGTGTTCTGCTAGACCAGCACTTACCTCTTGAGAAAATGTCCTGTTCAGTTTGACTATCCAATTTAATTTGATGCAACCACCTTTGATTTGTGATGTTTATCTTTCAAGTTATGTGTAAGGAGTTTAAAACAAAGTTAAAAATCCTCTTTAACTCTCTAAGCTCAGGTACTGTAGAAGAAAATGTGTAATTTTTTACATATATTTCATACTGGATTACTAGTAATAATACCATTGCATTCTCCAGATACTTCATTAACATGGATGTTTGTTTGACATGTAAGACTTCCAGATTATACAGGAAGGAACAGTTAAGTTTTCTCAAGGCTATCAAGCAAAAGGAGTAGAGAAACCAATAAGTACCTGGGAATGTAGGAAACCCATATTCAGATCCCGGTGGAGAATCAGGTAGAGGAAAAAGTTGACACATCCCCATCATCCAAAGACTCAGAATATGGAGAGACAGAAAGTCCAGCACCTACAGCTGTGCCAAAGCTTAACAGATTCAACAAATACATGTGCACGAGCCTGTGGAGGTTACAAAACAGTGCTCATGAAAAAGCTGAGGGTAGCTTTTGAGCATTGTGTGTAAAGGTCATCTCAGTAGATGTTCTGAGGGAGAAATAAAAGATAATTATGTAATTTAAAATAACCCAGGTAGACTGGGATTTACCTCCCTGAACTTTAACTTTAGATGGTCTTTACAGAGAGAGTGAGATATCAGCTCTCCAGATGGTGATTCATTCTGTCTCTGATGGGAGGGTATGAATCAGCCTCTGGGTTTAGTGTTCTCTTTGCTGATTACAGAGAAGGCCTAGATGATTATTTAATACTTAACACCCTTTTCGTCACAGGTAAAATAAGATGTAGTGAATCCTACCCATTCTGTGTTCCAGATACTATGCAGTTTATAAGTAATTTTTTCATAATGGAATAATAATCCATATATTTGTTATCTGCCTACCACTGTACAGAACCTCTTTGGGACAATAAATGTACAACTTATGCCATAAATAAATAATTAAATACATTATTAACAGATGAAACTATAAAAATAGGTAAGTGAAGATTGTCTCTGCTAATCTACTATTCTGCAAAGGTTACTCTGACTCATAGAAGTTAAGGTATACAAAGCCTTCCAAGGCATCATGATGACTGTCTCAAGTGGTACCAGTAGTTAAAACTTCTGGCCTGGGATCACTGACTGCTGAAGTACATCAAGTCAATAGTGTTTCATCCCCAACGTGAATCTGGGAGTCGTGTAAAGCTCTTCATTAGTAGCCCTGGTTGCTGTAGGACACTTCGTCTTTCTCGAGTCTGTCTCCCTTTTCTGCCTCTTCCAAATTAAGATCTCGACTAGGAGTTTAATAGCAGCATTTCCTGTAGAAAGCTGGCCTACCCAAATCTAGCAAGTCACCTCTATTGCTCACTGCAATTAGAAGGAAAAGTATGACTTTGAGAAAAGCAAACTTACCTTTTTTTTACCTAGGCAGCAACCACTGGAAAATGCTTTTCCAGATTTTGTCACGTTTCTTCTTCCCTGAGACAATTGTTCCTATCTCAATATTTTCCATACTTTTTCAGTGAGGTGTTGTTTTGTTCAGATTGATGGTAGGTAAACTAGTTTTATTGAACAAAGAATGATTCTTTTCTCATGGTTTAAAGCATTGCTGATTTTTATCATATGCTCCATATAAAAGAATCATCTTCCAATTGTGAACATATTCAAGTACTAGCTTCTAGTTGTTTCCATTTTTCTCTTGTAGTTTAGGATGCAGCTCCTCAAAATGATGACATTTATTGTCTTTCTTCCCTTCTAACTTATTTTTTCACTTTAGCTGCACCTGCTGCAATGGAAATTTGAAGCAGCACAGCAAGAAAATCAAGCGCAATATCTTAAGTTTCCCTGCTACCTCACCCTATGAGTCCCTCTCTAATTTATTTATAAAAGGTAGGTCTTCTGCTCCATTACTATTATATAGGGGTTTGTACAAAATATATTCATCATCTCTGAAACTTGCCCCACAAAGTATTCTTAGAAAGTCTGTGCCTGTGTTCTCTGTCATCCTGGCTTGTAGTTTACAGAAGAAGAGGGAAAAGGGCATGTAAAGGAGCATGGAATTCAGGATTCAGCCTCCTGGAATTTGCCAATGGATTTTTATTGCTTTTCAAAGTGTGAAAAGGCAGTAAGTTGAAAAGTGAAATCTTGATTCTTTTGAAAACTTTCTCCAATTAAAATCTGTGTGTGGGTGTGTGTTTGTTGTACAAACTTGGGATGCATTCTGTGATACAGTTTTCCCCTGGAAGCAATTTTCACTTTCTGGACACCTCAAATATTTGAAGGAGAAAGCAAATTTAATACTCTCCTCCTTATTAGCCAACAAAAGCTTCTACCTGCCTTCGTCCGTAACTTTTTCAATCAGATGCTTTCAGTGGAATGGGGAGAAGTTCACCCTGGTGTAATGCCATTACCACCTTGGAGTTCCTATATATTGAATTTGGCCCCTAGGAATTCATTATTTGGGCCCACTAAGCAATGCCATTATGCTGTTCTTCAATGCGTGTAGTTTAGCCAGTAGTACCTTGGGGATAAGCACAAGTTCTGGAATGCTGTTTGAATAGATTGCTGCAATTTATGAATGATGCTATTAATGCGGTCTAGTGAGTATGATCTATATAGTTTTCTAGGCTATCTCCCATTAAGCCCAAAATAATCGAAAACAAGCAGTGAGTATTTACATTACCAGAAATGACATAAGGTTATATTATTCACAATATTCAACCTAAACTGTGCATTTACACCTGAGGATAGACTCTGTAGTTACTTCACAGACAAAGCAATCCTAATGAGATTGATAGTTTCAGAATAGTTGCTCAAAACTGTACTAGCCCACGAGGACATAAAAAAGCATTCATTTTTTCCTTACTGTCTCTGACTACACCCCAGCATCCTCACCCTTAGCTTTTCACATTTGCTTCTTCACTCTGGGCAGTTTTTTGCAAGACTGGAAGCTGTGGCAGGCTGACCTTAGAGTTGATTCAGATCTGCTGATGCCATTGCTCCTGAAACAGGTTGGAAGCTATCTGGAATCTTCTAGTTCACTTGAGGGAAATTAAATGAATTTTTGATTGGATAGTTTCCAGTGAATCATAAACTGCACTTATTTTCTATTTTGAAGTATCTCTATTTTTTCGTCACTTGAGTGAGAGGTGGAGGAGTTTCTCCTTCATTGTAAATCACTTAAAATTTTAATTTAGTTCTGGCAAGAAATATTTTGGTGGAGTTTTTCTAGTCCTGATATTCATACATACTCTGGGCATTTTTCTTGTACAGCTGCAACACAGAAAGGATAAATTTCATACAAGAAAAGTTCTGCCCCCAGCCCAGTCCCCCTCCCCCCCTTTTCTAAAACAATTCCTATAAACTGGATAGCATCCACTGCAAAAAATATATATCTCAAAGAGAGAAAATTGAAAACAGAATCTGTGTACTGTAGTCTCTCATTATTTTCTGGGGAAGTAATTACGCTGAGATAGCTAGACACTGTCACCTTTCTCTCTTAGTATTTCCTGCCAAGAACAGTATGCCACTATACATTAAGAGTATGTATTGCACTGGTGAAATATTAGTTCATATTTTTTTATTTTGCTTCCACACTAATACTACTAGTAAAGTCACAAAGACCTTATAAAAATCTCAAAGGCCTTCAGCATCAGAACAGCCCAAATTTGTGCTTCAAGAAAATGTTTTCATCATGCAGCTTTAAGCTATCTCTAATCCAATAAATCTACACAGCCCAAAGTGGTGTTGCCTTATCGTCCCATTAACCAAAAGGATGTGTTGCCTTCAGAATCAATGACAAATCATTACATGTCAACTTACCCAATTTCCTGTATGCAGTCTAGGAAATCTCCCGAACAGCTACACCTCCCGAGGCTCCATCTCCTCTTTCAGACACTGTTTCAGGTGCCAAACTTGGGAATCACAGAATGGTTTGGGTTGGAAGGGACTGGAGAGTTTAGTCGGCAGATGCAATACTTTTTGTCCTACAGTAGGAGTTTGTATTCCCCATATTGTCCTTATATCAGTGCAAGATTTAAGAAAAAAAAAAATATAAATATATATATATCCCAAAACATTAAAAAACCCATCAAAACCCAACCTCCCAGGGAATTGATTGTCTCTGCTCTTTTGCCTTTTGCTGGAAGAGGCATCATCTTTGGAATGTTGATTCGAGTGAACAGAGCATTTTAGTGAATAAAGAGGCTGTAGCCTCTTTTATTTTGTGTATATAAGTTTGAAAGCTCCTCAGATATAAGGAGGTGCTTCTTCAGTTCCTGTCTTTCTGCCTGAGGACCCCTCCGTCACTGCTTCTGAGCTGCTGCATTACGCCTCCCACCCTAACGGTGGCAGAAAACCCCTGCACTTCACTGCATTGACTGCACTTAAAGCCAACTACATGAGGGGAAAAGTGACAGGGCACATCCTGCCTTAGCGTTTAAAAAAAACCAAAACAGTCAGAAAACCATCGACAAAGTGAGAGATTCTCCATAGATCATTGTAAGGGAAAAGACTGCAACTGTTTAATTTAGAGAACTCAGAAGTTACATAAAAGACTGAGCTAAATCTATAAATGGTAAAATCAGGAGTCCTCATTGCTCGTATCCCCCAAACTTGAAGAAATGCCATAAAATTTTCTAGGCAGAATGTTTTACATAAATAGAGAGAGGTCTGTTTTTTGTTTATTTTAAACACAATTCTTTCTTAACTTTTGAAATTCATTGTCAAAAGACTTTGCGTTTTTAGCAAGATCTAACAACACAACAAAGTTGACATCTTTGTGGATGCCTCCTGAATAATTATAGTAGATGGGGAATGAAATGAATGTGTTCACTTAACTGATTTAAAACCAAAAGACTGACTATGTAAATAGATGTGTTTGCTGAAGATCTGAGTAAAAATTTGGGCAATATTTTTGAAAATTCACTTTCTTCTAGGAATAAGTTATAAAAATCTCCTTGGCATGGTCAGTTTCTGAGTCAGCCAGAACTAGTCATGCATCTCCTACACTCAGCCCATGATTGCATTATGCAATCTGACAAGTAAAACTAAACTGGAATTAAATCAGTCGCTTGATCCTAACATACAATATTGGTGGAAAGGAAAGGAAAGGAAAGGAAAGGAAAGGAAAGGAAAGGAAAGGAAAGGAAAGGAAAGGAAAGGAAAGGAAAGGAAAGGAAAGGAAAGGAAAGGAAAGGAAAGGAAAGGAAAGGAAAGGAAAGGAAAGGAAAGGAAAGGAAAGGAAAGGAAAGGAGGAGAGGGGAGAGGGGAGAGGGGAGAGGGGAGAGGGGAGAGGGGAGGGGAAGGGAAGGGAAGGGAAGGGAAGGGAAGGGAAGGGAAGGGAAGGGAAGGGAAGGGAAGGGAAGGGAAGGGAAGGGAAGGGAAGGGAAGGGAAGGGAAGGGAAGGGAAGGGAAGGGAAGGGAAGGGAAGGGGGAGGGGAGGGGGGGAGGGGGGGAGGGGAGGGGAGGGGGGGGAGGGGAGGGGAGGGGAGGGGAGGGGAGGGGAAGAGAGAAGAAAAGAAAGAAAAAAGAAAAAAGAAAAAAGAAAAAAGAAAAAAGAAAAAAGAAAAGAAAAGAAAAGAAAAGAAAAGAAAAGAAAAGAAAAGAAAAGAAAAGAAAAGAAAAGAAAAGAAAAGAAAAGAAAAGAAAAGAAAAGAAAAGAAAAGAAAAGAAAAGAAAAGAGGAAAAATAAAAGAAAGCAGCTGTTCTTCCAAACCCTGCTAAAGCTGCTGGCCTTCAAGTTTCTGGTAGTCATGAGAAGCATAATGTAATTCTGCATGTTGCACAGAAACATTCACTTCATCTGAGAGCTCAAGATTCCTTGCTGCTGTCAAGCTTTTTAGTTCCTTCTCTGCAGAGGAATTGTGGGTTCCTCATCCTTCTTTTTTAATTTTTCATGTTTTTATTGTGTCACCATTGACTGGTTTGGTCACTGACGTTCAATTAAGACCAATGGCAGTTTCAGCATTTCTTTGAACTGCAGCAGTCACATACCCGATCTGTAAGCCTCAGTTAATTCAACCTCCCTTTTTACGAGCATTTTTTCCATACCTGTATCTATTTCTGTTGAATCTCAATTAATTCTGCATTATCTTTTTAGAGCCCAAGTGCCCATAACTGAACATAGCTTTTGAAGTAAAGTTGAGCTACTAATATAAAGAATGACATTTATAATTGTTTCTATATTATTCTTTATCCTCTGGCATCCTACTATTTTGTTACCTTCTCTTACGAGAGCTGCAGATCAAGCAAAAGTCTGTATTGATCTGCCAAAAAAATCTTTTGTTAAATTGTTTTAAGATCTCATTCTTCTCACTTTACTTCACAGCCTACGGCAAAATCTTTATGATTCTGAGCTCTAAAAACCCCCTAGACAACAGCCATATGAAATATTGCTGCAACATTCATTCAGAAGATGGTCAATAGGGTTGTACAAGCAAACCACAACATTTTGAAATACCATCCCTTACTCCATATGACTAGTTTAGAGGCTGCCAAAGGAGAACAGAGGAGGAGGATCATCAAAAGCTGTTAGCTTTGGACTGAAATCCATAAAATCTGGTGGGAAATCTAGAAACTCAAAAGTTCTCTGTATCTAATTCAGGCTTCCAAAAGACTGTCTGAACTAACATGTTTCTGGAAAGGGGGGATTTTCCTTCCACTTTCAGGAGAGATCTGTGTTAAGGTCAGGTAATTTTCAAAATTTAAGCCTAACTTGTACCCTCTCAATGGAGCATATACAAAAAATGCTGCTTTCTGAAAAGGTAAAATCTTACTTGCCAAGAACTTGGAAGGTTTTACTGTGCTGTGGCTTCATTTCAACATCAAGAGCCTTCTTCTGTCTCCTGGTTTTCCATGAGTGTGAATGCTTGTCTCATGTCACCAGAGTACGTCAGAGGGGAAAAGGGGACAGGTTGAGCATCCAATTTCTTAGCTTTCTCCAGTAAAGGGAATTCTCTAACTTCCAATGTGTTTCACTTTCTGACGCTTCGTGTCTGAACAGAATAAATGAAAGTGATGTACACATTTCTGTACTTTAGAGAAGCCCAGTCCTTTGCCCAGCACTGCTGGGATCGAGTTTTGTATCCACACTTGATTTTCCAGGAAGATTTAATTTCCTTTTGTCTGAGATGAACCGTGTGGTTGTGGCAAACCCACGCAGTCCAGCATGAGGTTGGAAACTGCTCCTATCACAGTGCCAAGAGATAATTAACTCAGCAACGCTAACCCACATGCTTGGCATTCAGTTATCAGACAGGGTGGGAACAGAATGCAACAGGGTTTCCACTACAGCCGTCCGCTGACCCCGCCGTCTGCTCTCTCCCAGCTGCCCCAGCATCCATTCTTTTTCTTCAACCATGGCACCAGTTTGTTCAGATGCCAGTGAGCAAAGACAGAGAACTTGAGGTGCCAGAAAGCTCTATGAGAAACCCATGCACCTGTGCTTCTTCCTCTTCCAGGGCCCCTTTCCTTCCCCTGGCTCCCCAACAGCTCTCCAGGTCCCTTCTTCTCTACACAGGCACCAACAGAACCCTGCAGGCTGGTTTCTTGCTTCCTAGGAAAAGCAAATGAATCTTAGAAAAATGCACATGCTGTGGAAATCCATCCTTAAAATGAAAGCTCACTGAAAAGGCAAGCAGAAGGGACATTGAAATGCCTGTAGTTCAAAAGCTCTGTGTTGGAAAGCCGCTGTTTTCCGTGTTTGATGTATTTGGCCAAGGAAGACTGAAATAAGTTGTCTAAATCAGAAGAGTTTTGCACAGAGGGGATCTAAAATGCCTTGAAAATACTGCATGACTGGCAATATAAAATGCTCCCTGCCTCTGAAGGGGTTGGAATATACCTGCTTGGAAGCAACACCTGTGGGACTTCAGGACTTTGGCCACAAATCTTCCCTTCAAAAGTAGCTCCTTTAGTCCTTGGTCATGATGTTAAAAATCCTAAGAGGGTCCTGGGTCCTGGTTTCAGCTGGGATAGAGTTGATTTGCTTCCTAGTACCTGATATAGTTCCGTGTTTTGAGTTTTGAATGTAAATAATGTTGATAATACACTGATGTTGTAGTTGTTGCTAAGTAGTCCAGGGCTCAGTGAGGACAGCGAGCCAGGGGAGGTTTAGGTTGGACATTAGGAACAGGTTCTTCACCCAGAGGGTGCTTGAGCACTGGAACAGGCTCCCCAGGGAGGTGTCACAGCCCCAAGCCTGACAGTGTTCAAGAAACAATTGGATGACAACCTCAGACACATGGTGTGAATTTTGGGGTTGTCCTGTGCAGTGACAGGAGTTGGACTCAATGATCCTTGTGGGTCCCTTCCAAGTCAGGACACTCTATGACTCTATGACTTTGCAGCTTCTCACACCATATCAGGTGTACAAGAAACTGGGAGGCAACACAGCTAGGACAGTTGACTCCAACAGTTCAAAGGGATATTCCATACTGTATGGCATCATGCTTAGTACATATTTTAGGGGAAGCTGGCCAGGGGGACCTCTGCTTGGTAGTACCTCCAGTTTTTACACACTTCAACTTGGATAGAGGAATGATACTTGCAGTTTAACCCTTCCACATTTAAAGTCCTATGCCCCAAACTTAATCACCTAAACTAATGCTTCTTTTTTTTTTTTTAAATTATAATATAGAAGGGTGCCTAGAATGGCTGGTCTATGGGCAGGCAATCTGGATCCAGAAGGGGAGAAAGATAGCTGCATTTTGGGATGCAGATGATGTTGATATCATTGGACAAGTGTGTGATGTTGCATAAACCCAAGCCAACATCACTTTCATAGGAGAAAGGTTAGAATTGGGACAATGTCAAGAGGCACAGCTGGAGAGCTGATGATACTGTCAACTGGGATCTGAGCTTATTATTATGAGCAACAGAAATGGAAGTGGGTTCTAATACCTAATTGTTCGCTAGAATTAAATTATACCTTTAAGGCTAGTAGTTAATCTTGTAATACAACCTTGGCTACAGAAGCAATGACTACTAGTGAACTCTGAGCCTAATTATAATCAACATTTTTCGGACAAAATGTGCAGAACTGTAAGAAATTCATAATATATGAAGGAAACCGACCCATTTCTATGCATGAGTGTTTGACTATTTTAGCCCTAACTAATATTTAGTTCCAATAGAAGGAAAAGAGGGAATTTCAAAGTGAAAAGGGAAGAACTGAAATGCAGAAATGCCAATCACTCTGACTTGCATGAGGAGAAACACATTCATTCCTGGTTGAGGAGGTCAGTCTAGTTAGCAGCATCAGTGTGTGCAAGGTTTGGAACAACTGCAAATCTGATGCAGTGCCGCTAACTGCAGGGCTAAGACAGAACTGAAGTGAAAAAAGTCTCAAATAGGAAATCCACCACCACCTTGTTTGCAGTGCACCTTCATTATATTCCAAGTAGACACACACAAAAAAAATCTGTATAAGTTCTTTCTGTAGTAATATTTGTTTTGGACTGGGATCAGCAGTCCCAATTCCCCAACCCCATTTTTATTAGTACTTCCCAGAAAAAAAAAAAAAAAACCAAAAACAAAAAAACCCAAAACAAACAAACAAACAAAAAAAAATCGAAGTGACAATTATAAAGTACTGAGCTCCACTACATCAGCAGAAAGCAGATGAAAATGCCGAGCAACCATTCTTCCCCTAAAGCAACACTGCTTTGTGTAGGAGCCATTTTCTATTCAGGCAGCCCCTTAGAGAAGTGGACAGTGTTTGGGATAATTCCCAAATATTGAAAACTACAAAGTAGGCAGAAGTTAAAGAAGAGAGCCAAAATATTTCTCTCTGTAACCCTGATAAAGAGTCCTTTGAAAAGTACCAGGGCAGATTCTGTCCGTCCTGATGATTTTGAATAATACTTTGTTCCACCAAGTCTACCTGTTGAAATGAAATGAAATACCAAGAATCTCTGTCAACACTCTTGGGCTGAGAAGAATAAACATGAGAAGAACGAAAATAATCTTATAAACTTTTTAAAAACAAACACAAACAAAGAAGAAAATGAACAGACCAACATAATATATTAGAGGGTAAAATAAAATGAAAACCTTTTATTTCTAATTTTTCTTTTCTCTGCTTCCTGTAATAAAGGCAGAAGGCTGTTTTCCACTCAGAAATGCCTCTTTACAGTGAGGCGTGTATTAATGTCCAGATTTGCTCAGAACTATGCAAAATGTTTTAATATTCAGGTATTTACATATAATAGTAGAATTCAGAGATTCTAAATAAGTATTAGAGATCCTCAGCTTGGGGCCCTATGCGATGCAGCCCAAACACAAACTGAAAGACACTGGGATGATAACAAGTAATGAATGAAATGGTAAAAATAGCAAAAGAAAGAAAAGTAATATAAAAATATTTGAGAGAATAATTAGAAGGCTAGTGTGCCTTGGCACCCGGTGCTTATCAGAGCAGGTACTCTGTCTCTATCTAAGTAGCACAGAGGTAGAAAAGAAGGTGTGGAGTGGATTCATGGCATTTGTGAGTTTGCCCCACAAATTATAGTTAAAATGATCTCTCTTACTTCCACAGAATCACATAATGTTAGGGATTGGAAGAGACCTCGAAAGATCCAATCTTGAAAGTCCAATCCCCCTGCCAGAGCAGGAACACTTAGATGAGGTTGCACAGGAAGGTGTCCAGGCAGGTTTTGAATGTCTCCAGAGGAGGGGACTCCACAATCTCCCTGGGCAGCCTGTTCCAGTGCTCTGTCGCCCTCACTGTGAAGAAGTTTCTTCTCAAATTTAAGTAGAACCTCCTGTGTTCCAGTTTGCACCCATTGCCCCTTGTACTGCCATTGGTTGTCACTAAGCAGAGCCTGGCTCCATCCTCGTGACACTCACCCTTTACATATTTATAAACATTAATAAGGTCACTGCTCAGTCTCCTGTTCTCCAGGCTCAAGAGCCCCAGCTCCCTCAGCCTCTCCTTATAAGGGAGATGCTCCCCTCCCTTAACCATCTTTGTTGCCCTACACTGAACTCTCTCCAGCAGTTCCCTGTCCTTCTTGAACTGAGGGGCCTAGAAGTGGACACAATATTCCAGGTGTGGTCTCACCAGGGCAGAGTAGAGGGGAAGGAGAACCTCTCTCGACCTACTAACCACCCCCATTCTAATCCACCCCAGGATGCCGTTGGCCTTCCTGACCACAAGGACACAGTGCTGGCTCATGGTCATCCTGCTGTCCACCAGGACACCCAGGTCCCTTCCCCCTACACTGCTCTCTAACAGGTCATTCCCCAGCTTATACTGGAACCTGGGGTTGTTCCTGCCCAGATGTAAGACTCTGCACTTGCCCTTGTTCTGTTTCATTCAATTTCTCCCCACCTAACTCTCCAGCCTGTCCAGGTCTCACTGGATGGCAGCACAGCTTGGTGTCGGCAGCACAGCTTGGTGTCATCAGCAAACTTGCTGACAGTGCACTTTGGTCCCTCATCCAAGTCATTGATGAATATATTGAACAGTACTGGTCCCAGTACTGACCCTTGAGGCACTCCACTAGATACAGGCCTCCAACTAGACTCTGCCCGATTGACCACGACTCTCTGGCTTCTTTCCTTCAGCCAGTTCACAGTCCACCTCACTACCCGGTCATCCAGTCCACACTTCCTCAGTTTAACTGTGAGGATGCTGAGGGAGACTGTGTTAAATGCTTTACTGAAATCAAGATAGACCACATCCACTGCTTTGCCATCATCTAGCCACCTAGTTATGTCCTCATAAAAGTCAATGAGGTTGGTTAAGTGTGACTTCCCCTTGGTGAAGCCATGTTGATTGCCCCTAATTAAATGGCATCAAGGATAAGTTGTTCCATCACTTTCCCAGGGATGGAGGTGAGGCTGACTGGTCTATAGTTACATGGGTCCTCCTTCTTGCCCTTTTTGAAGAGTGGAGTGACATCTGCTTTCCTCCAGTCCTCAGGCACCTCTCTCTCTGTTTCCCAAGACTTGGCAAAGATGATGGAGAGTGACCTAACAATGACGTCAGCCAGCTGCCTCAGCACTCGCAGGTACATCCCATCTGGACCCATGGATTTATGGATGTCCAGATTGCCTAACTGCTCCCTAACCCAGTCCTCATCAACCAAGGCAAACTCCTCCATTGTCCTGCCCTCCTCTGGGGCCTCAGGGATACGGGGCTCCTCAGGACAGCCTCCGGCAGAGTAGACAGAAACAAAGAAGGCATTCAGTAACTCTGCCTTCTCTGTATCTTCTGTCACCAGGGCACCCACCCCATTCATCAATGGCCTTACATTGCCTCTGATGTTAGTTTTATCTGCCACATATTTGAAGAAACTCTTTCTGTTGTCCTTGACCTGTCTTGCAATGTTTAATTCTAAGGAGGCCTTAGCTTTCCTAGTTGCTTCCCTATACCCTCTGACAACAGCCTTATATTCTTCCCAAGTGGCCAACCCCTCCTTCCATGATCTATAAACTCTCCTCTTCCACCTGAGCTTACCCAGCAGTTCCCTGTTTAACCACACAGGTCTCCTGGCTCCCCTCCTTGACTTCCTATGTGTTGAGATGCTCTGATCTTGAGCTTGGTAGAAACAGTCCCCGAACACTAACCAACTGTCTTGGGCCCCTTTACCTTCAAGTACCCTGTCCCTTGGGATTTCCCCTAGCAGTTGCTTGAAAAGGCCAAAGTTTGCCCTGCTGAAGTCCAGGATTGTGATTCTGCTTGGTATTTTGTTCCTGCCACATGAGATCCTGAACTCCACCATTTCATGGTCACTGCAGCCAAGGCACCCCTCAACCTTCACTGCTTCAACCAGACTGAAACTTTAAACCAGCGTGTAACTGTTTCACCCTGCAGAGGCTCAGCCAGCTATCAAGAGAATACAGGCTCAGTCTGTGAAGAGGCTGGTGACAGAAATTTATAGCACGGCCCGATTCTCTGAAAGGTTGGAAGAAAATCTGGAGGAACCTTGCATGCCAAGAGCCCCAGGTTACATCCTGCAGACTCCAGCAGGCAATAAAATCAGGACTGTAGCGAGAAACACAGCCAAGCATGGGACAGGCTAGAACAAAATGAGAATAATGGAGGAGCAGTACTAAAGGGGAAAGTTTTGAAAGAAAAGAGCATCTAATATGCCACCAGGAATCTGTAATGCTGAGGGCAGAAAGAGAGAAAAAAACGGTGGGAGATCAGCTTCTACAGACATAACAAAAGACAGTGGCTAGAATGAAAGAAGCATAAAGAGAGAAAGAAACTGTTTAAAATAATGAATTCAGGCTTGGCATGTAGATGTCATCGAAGGAGTCCATGTTACCAACAAAGGCATCTTTTTTGAATTGCTTTGGTTTTGTCAGATTGAAATGGGCATTAAAAAGCCAAAACATTACATTTTCATATAGATTTTCATGTGGCAGCTATGCTTTCTTTGTTTTCACTCTGTGTTGCAAAGAAAGTCATAAAGGCTTTTGAAAGGTTAATAGTTGATGAGTAGATATTTTAGACCATGTTACCAACATGTGCAGCGTATGTAATATGTGTTTTAAGAAAATGTAACTAATAAGTGCTATACATAATTATAAGCAGCCTATTGATTTATTAAAAATTTATTATACATCTGCAAGTAATTATTAATTTTACATCAAGTATTTCTATACACGTTCTTAATACTGTGCATGAATACCTTCTCATACCAAGAGCTGAAAGAATAATCATATATTCAAGTAAAGAAGGAAATCTTAGGCAGTTTTGAGAATGTCATATTTGTTATAGTGTGACTCAGAGACCCAAAGAGGTGTTACAGCATCAAAAGGTACAGACAGATGCTGACTGGGATTTTCAGAACAGCCTAGAGGCTCCAGTCAGTTCCGTTATGGACCTTAAACTCAGAATTTGTAACTACATCTCTCTATTGGTGGCACAGAGAGCCAGGGTTTGGGTACCCATGGCCAGTAAGTGCTGGAATCAGTCATGGCATTATAGTAGAGTTCCAGGTACCCAACTAGCTGAACTTCCCTTAGGCTCCTGTATGCACAGTCTTTTCTGAAAACGTAGGTACATTTTTAAACATACACATGAACTACGTAGTTCCCAAGTTGGGAGTGAATGCGGCTTTCCCAAGTGGTGTGGGCAGAGGACTGTCATAGTTGGCTCCTTGTACTTTATGCAACTCCCACAACAGCAATAAGCTGACCTCCTAATGTTGCCTTTTTGAACTATTCTAACTTGCAGACGTGTCTAGATTAGAAATTTCATCCAGCATCTTCAATAATATAATTCATCTCAGGAGATACATACTGTAGGGATTTGCATAGTTTACCAGGAGGGTAGTGACACAATATAGGAATCCTCGGGCTCGGACTAACTGATGTGGTGTGAAGTTTAAGAAGAAATTATTTCAAATGTATGCAGTTAAAACCTACAATAGCTCTTTTTCTGTTCTCTCAAATCTTGGTCAGCAGAATATAATAATGATGTTGTCTAACCTGTGGCTTGGGTACACGGTGGCAGCTCAGTACCAGCCCACGCTGAACTAAATGTTTGAGCTTGAGATTAGGGTATCCTCACATTTTCATACTCCTGTTTCAAATCCCCAGAAGACAGTACAAGAATAACTAACCAGAAGTTTGCTGGTAAAACAGAACAGAGTACAGTTTGCACTGAAAAGGTGAAAAAGGTGTGTGAAAGAGAACAAGGTGAATGAATGATACGGGAAGAAAATGAAGACAAGGGAAGGGTGGAAAAGTGAATGCAAAGTGTCTGCAGCACGTCCTCATGATCAGACTGTGCACAGAGCACATGCTTTTACATTAAGTAAAATGCCAATCACATAGTTTTATGTCATTGTATTATTATCACACAATTACTGTCTTACTTGACATGTACTCTCAGCAACGGTTGCTCTAGTCTGGAGCACAGGCAAGAAGAACAATCGTGACCTTGTTATTGCATATTTATTAGGGTAGTGACATCACCCAGGCTGGTCACTAACTGACATCACTTAGAGGTTAATTCCTGGAAAAAATATATATTAAAAAAAAAATTAAGGAGCACTGCTTTCAACAACTGATTTCACTCCAGCAGCAATCAACACCCTGCAACCAAATTCCAGAAGTGCAGGACTTCCCTCTGTTTTTCTGCCACACACCAGGCTGTTCTGTACCAACTAGACCACTCAGGACTCACATGAAGAGTAGATGATGACTCCCACTATTGCTCCGTAATCATTGGAAGAAAATGAAAGCAGAAATCTTGTTAAGCGAATGAAAAAGCTTTTTGTTGCACATGCACTCATCTGTAGTAAGATCCGAACATTCAGCTTGGATATGTTTAGGAATTGTGTTTTAAATGTTTTACTGGGTTAGGGTTTGGATTTTATTTATTAGTCCATTTCTCATATGGTAATCTTAGAGGAGGAAGTGTTATTTTTTGTCTTTTAACTTACGTTGTGTCACTGAATATCCTAATTGCATGTGTTTCGCTGAGTAATACCGAACTGAGTTAGGAACAGATTAGTCACATCCAATGTGCTGTTGTAATCCAGGAAGAGTATGAAACTGTAAGACTTCAATTTTAACATACTTATGGATATTTTGAAAGAAGAATATTCTAGAAGTACATTATGAACTGGTGTCTATCCACCACTTAGTCCCTGTGGATATCAATAAATCTTATTCCTGCTCATTTGAATAAGTTCTGGAATCATTGCTAGCAGAAGTGTTTCTTTTTAGGAATATATGAAGTGAACTGTGACCCGTTTGAATTAAATGGAGATGGGCCAGTTTTAATAAGTGAATTTTGCTCCCTTCTTTCATTTCCATGAAGACCATGAAAAATTGGACCTAAATAGTTGGCTGCCTCTTTTAGCTGGATTTCTACCCATGGAGTAGGTAAATAACACTTGTGCCTGGTACCAGCTAATGGCCTGAATGTAGAAAATGAGCTGCTGTATATTTTCATTGGAGGCCAAAAAAAAATTAAAAAATCAATTACCTCAGTGGATTTTTGGATAAGGTTACTTGGAATGAAACCATAGAATTGGGTTGAATTATCTTTGTCCAAATTAGGGTGAGCACGTTTTTCACCACTATTTTAGACAACAACCAAGAGGAGAATTAGGAAGGCAAACAAGAGCTTTTTCGAAGACCTCACTTTTGGAATAATATGTAATACAACTGAAGGCTCTCTTAATAGAAATCCAGATTTTTATAAAATGCTGTCAAATAGTTGCCCTGTTTACTTCACAAAAGTAAATAATACCATTTAAGGATAAGAGTTTAAAAAAATACACTGGAATATTCTTAATGCAATTTTTGTTCCTTAAAGGTGGAATTTGTCTCATCTGAGGTTCATAATACAAAAACTGATGTCCTATTAAACTGAACTTGATCTCAACCCACATTTTTTTTTCTTCCTTTCCTCCCCCTTTTGACTGTCTCTCCTATCTCACGTGGGGATGATGGGAAGAGCGAACAGCTGTGTAGTCCTAGTTGCTGCCTGGAGTTAAACCACAACATCCATACGGATGAGAAAAACCAGCTTTAAGGTGCTAGAGGGTTACAATTGCAGTGCTGTCTTACAGTCATAGAGAAAATGGAATAATCAAATAATAACACAGGAACTTATAAAAGTTCTTGGAAATAGTTTTTCAGTCTATTCTTGTTACAGGAAAGTCTGTTATCTCGAGCTGTTCCAACGCTTTTAGTAGTGTATGATTTACGTATTGCCTTAGGTCAGGAGGATGCACGCCTTAAAAATAACTAGTGGGAGAATGAATTGAAGGTTACAAGTATGGGTGAAAGCATTTTCTTCTGATCTCATTAGATAATGGCCTTCCGCAATATTGAGAATACTCTCAATTGCAGACACTAAAGCAAAAGTTTTTCTTGGGAGATGGATTTGAATTCTGGAAATGCTCTGCTAGGAATAAACTTTCCATCCATACCAGTGGAAAGATATAAATTCAAAGGTAACATTTTTTTTAAAGTTTCTGTAGCTTCATGGATGATTTAATGATGATTATATTCTAGTGAGTTTTACCATGCACGATGCTTCGGTTTGAGTTTTGATTTAGTCAATAACATATCCTCTGCTAACTTGTGTCTGGGAAATTGAGATTGGTAGTGCAAATTCTGCAGTGGAATGTACACAAATTTTTGAAAAGGAGCAAATGAGACAAAAAGAGACAAAAATTACGTTTAAACTAGATAGTTCATAATGAGTCCCAGTCCCTGGATAAAGCAGATTGAGGAAGTATGTGCTACTTTTCTTCACATTACCAGCTCTCTAGTAAGTTATCATCATCAGACCAAGAAAAGATGTTAAAGAAAATTTTGAAAAAGTTATATCAGAGAAAACTGGGAACATCTGGGCAATACTAATTCCATCCCAGGCGGGCAGCAGCTTTTCCAGCATTGGGCAGTGAAACCAACCACATGGCTTCACATTCAGCAGGGTCTCTGGTTCTGTATTTCATACTGCATAACTTAGTGGCCATGGGGCACTGTAACCAGATTAGATTATATTAATCCCCTCAGTGCATGTTTAGCTAGGCAAGCACAGAAATGCTTTGAAATTAAGAGGCAAGGACAGCTGTCTGAAAGGTTTCTGCAAAACCACTATCCAGGTATGACATTAGGATGGTGTGTTTGCACTGAAAAGTTGGCAGCCATAGCTGACTGTGAATGAGGAAAAAACAAAACTGATTCCCTTATAGCTATGCTGGTGTAATGTCTACATTAGAGTGCACTATCCGGGAAAAGAAGTCCCTCTGTTGGGCAGTAGCACCACTGTACCTCACTGGCCTAAAACCAGGCTGACACCTGATTTTGTCAAACTAGAGAGTGAAGGGATTTTCTTGTCACTTTTTTTTTTTTCCAGTAAAGCAAACAAACAAAAACTGTCTCTTAAGTTTTTTCCAGGGGGAATAAAAGAAGAAGGGGAAAAATTAATTTTCTCTAGGTTCTTGCCCTTGCACCCACATACTACCTAAAGAAATACTGAGGAAAGACAGAGAAAAAACAGCTCTAAACCACAGGGGAAAAACATCAAAGCATAAAGAAAATGTTCTGATTGAATTGAAATGTTGCCATTTCCCATGCTCTTCCTAGAACATTTTGGAATGAAAAAGTTTCATTCACTTGTACTGGTTTTCGGTTGTGCTTTTTTTTTGGAGCAAGGACACCCAGATCAGGTTGCTCAGAGCCCTGTCCAGCCTGGCCTGGGATGTCTCCAGGGATGGGGCATCCACCACCTCTCTGGGCAACCTGGGCCAGTGTCTCACCACCCGCAGGGTCAAAAATGTCCTTCCCTTGACATGCCGAAGAGCAGAGAGATGCTTGATGTCCCATCCTTCTCCTCCGACTTCCCTCCTGCCCTGCTGCAGCCAGATACATGTGAAGAGCAGATGTGTTCAGAGGCTGCATGGGGGTCACATCTGGGAGATGCTCCCAGACTGGCCAATATTCAGGTAGTACAGCAGAAAACAGGAACAGTCGCTTTAAATGCAATCATAATCTGTACATTTGCAGCATGTGAATTTGATAATACTCAGTGCTTGCTGAGCTTTCCCGTTTGGCCGCAGAGCATTGGAAGGTTTATGTGAATCACTGTCATAGGGCAAGTTTAAATGGTGATAAGTAGCCTACATGTAAAAGCAGTATTTCTGCTTCAAGTAATAATGCTGTGTTTCCTGGGAAATGAAAGGTTGAAATCCATCCCTTGTCACACAGTAACAAGCACAATAAATGTAATTTAAAATCCATTATAATGCTGCCAAATACATTAAAAAAAAAATATACAGAGGATTTATCCACTAGAAGATTTACAGATTTCCTGAGTGGTACATCATTATCAGAACTGTCAATTTGAAAATAAAAATTGTCAAACCATCACTGGAACATAATAAAAGCTGTGACAGAAATACACAATAGCTACTCAGTTTTTAAAAAATAAAACCCTCAGCAAACCCACTCTACACACAATTATCACCTCTGTAGACTGCCAAGGAAACAGTAAAGTACTGACGGGTACCAAAAAGGGAAGTGTGGTACTCAACATAGTTAATATCAGCACCACACCAATTATTATGTGCAAGCACCATTGAAAAGCAGATGTGTCTTTAATGATGGAATACAGAGGGGCTAGCATGCAAAACAGATAAAATCCCAGCTAAAAGATGTTCATTTGCTCTCACTGGGCTCCTGACTGGTCAGCCTCACACTTCTTTGCCTCCTTGGTTAAGCTGAGAGAAGAACAAGTAGTTTTGTCACAGTCTGCAAGTAATTATAAAATAAGAGATTTCTGTCACATAGCTTTGGGTGAGCCTTTCCTACCTAAAAGCTTATGGGGCTGATGTGTTCCAATTCCAGTAAGCCTGATCCAAGAGTAGGACAATACCATCTTTCCCTTCCACATCCTTTCTGATCCCTCCACCCCATTATTTCCTGGCAGACATGGGAGTTTATTGCAATGATGTCCGACAAGCCTAGGGCGGTTGCTCCCTGATTGTCTAGTAATTGAAGCACACCTTTCTCAGCTCCCAAATCTTTCAGGTTCTCCAGATTTATAAATTGACCTTTCAAGGACATGTGATAGTTAAAAACAGGCACAAAGCCCACATAAGTGATTCTATATAGAAGGGCTTTCCCTGTGCTCTTACCGTCTCACTGCTTCACTGGGTTTCTGCTTGGATGTGAGTCATTTACTCCATTAGTCTTCATATTATTTACATGTCAACTCTTGGTAAAATTTCATTGATAACAGAAGGAAAAGATAACCGAGAAAGCAGCCAGTGTTCCATTCAAAATGAGAGTTTGCAGTTTCACACTTAGAAGCATAAAGATATCTGAATCAGTGGTTTATTGTTATTAAATATGTATTTTTGTATTTTATATATATATATATATACATACAAGTAGGACAGTTAACCATTTAAATGACTTGGCAGGGGCTACAGTTTTTGTGTCATTTGAAATCTTCATGTTGAACTTACAACTCCTAATAGATCTGTGTCAGACCCTCTTCTCAGGTTCAGAAGCAGGCTGGTCTGATTATCAGAATACTATCTGGCTTAAAAAGTAGTAGTTTTACTTGATGGAGATATGGTGGCAGTTTCTCTGCAAAACTGCTCCAGAGGATCTTGGTACTAGCACATCATGTTAGAACCTTAAAGAAAATCAACAGTAAAGTACAGAGATCCACAGAGAGATTTTCTATGAAATGGCTGACCAGACTTGTTGAGTCACTATTTCTTCGAGAGTTTTGGAGATCTGTGTGGGTCTTCACTCTGGAATTTAATGGAGGCAATGGGAGCATCACCACTGAATTTCCTGTGTTGGGGATCTAGAGTTTTGAAGTCAGTAACTGAATCCATATTGGCTTGAGTGAAGCCTAGTAAAAAGTTTTAAATGTTGTGACACAAAGTGGAGTGGAGTTACTGCAGCATAGCAAGTTCACTGTGGTTTAGATTAATGCATTTTAGATAGCATTTGCTGGTGGCAAAGGATGCTGCTGTAGTCAGTTCCTGTAGCTCAGTTGACGTACAAAATGCCATTAAGCTGCAGTAATTCATTTGTGCATCTTTATGCTAAGCTTTTCCTGGCTGTGGATGTATCCTAGATTATTATCAACTTTGTATTGTTAGACTGCAACAACTGATCTTTTTGGTTGCAACTTGATTCAGCTTCATAAAACATTATTTGGTCTCATAATACGATGTATTGTCAATACTATCCTTAAAACGTGATACTGTATAGACTGATTTGAGCTGATGCCAGAATGTCCTTAAGCTTGCCTGATTATTTATGCTTGCTAGACCTCTAACCCAAACATACATCCCTGCATATTTCACGTTGCTACCTTTACAATATTGACATTTATTAACCTGACTTTACAGACGGTGAATTGAAGTAATGACAAGATATTGAGTGGGACTTCAAAGAACCCAAAATACTTGCTCCTCCTTCAAAAAGGAAAACTACAATAGGTCTGGTAACAGAATCAAACTCTCTCAAGCATAAACACCATTGAAGCTACGTGAGCACCCTCGCTTAAGTTACTGCTCCCTTTGGCACAGGAAAATCCCAAAATCTGAAGCAATTTTTTGCAGTACCAACAGAATCTGGCTGTATTTGCACATTGTTGTCCTATCACTTTTGAAATCCTGGCAGCCAGAGATAGGCGTCCTGCTTTGGCTGTGAACATCTGGTCACCCTTGAATGAAGCCAGCAATGCTAATTAATTCCAGCAGTACACAATGCCTTGTTCTGTACTGTCATAATTCACTGAAGGCAGTACAAGGTATGCAAGCAAGCACGTGATTGGAATATTATTCCGTATGCATTTCACGTTCTTCTTTAGCCTGATTTACCTCAAAGGAAAGTTCAATTGCTTATACTTGGCATAAACAGCAGATTGATTTAGCTTGCTGAATAGACCTTTAACCACAAGGAAAACTTAATATTTACTGAAAACACCACCAATTTTGTTTGTTGCATTTTAACTGTGAAATAATTTAGATTAAAAGCTGCCTTCTCTTTCTTGATACCCACCCCCTCCTCCAAAACCCCACCAAAAAAACAAACAAACAAACAAAAAAAAAACAAAAATCAAAGCTAATACCTTTCCATTCCAGTGAGGTTTGACTGCCTAATAGCATTATATGCCTCTGAAAATATATGGTTTAATGGAAGAAGCAGTGTTTTAATAAAAGGTATAGCAAACACTTCACATCAGCAGAAAAAGACAGTAATTTAAGAATACCATTTGTTCTCTTTTAACAGTCTTGGGGTAAAGTGACATTTTCAGTACAGATGCAAATTATTTATGTATTCTACTTCTTCCATCACTAGATTAATCTCTGTTCCAGATTGTTGCATAACACACTTCTAAAAGAAAAGGGCAGCTAGTGGAACCCAAATATGGATGGCAGGACATTAATAAGTGAAAATATTATTTCAGTGACAAGAGCGATGTACCAGAATGTTGAGGGACAGGAGGGATGACAATGGGAGGATTCATTGAACACACCCACAGACTTAATTCATATGCATAACAGATCATATCATTAATGGTAACTTACTGGCTTTCTCAATTTTCCTGTTGGATATCACCAAGTATTGTAATGGCAGCAGCAAGAGAAGGGCGAGTAATAACTCAACAGTAATTTCCCCCATGCCTGTAAATAATAAACATTGTTAGTAAATGAGTGATGGAGGTCAATGGGCCATGCAGTCATTAGATGGTTTAATGATATGCTGCAGGTTACCTCAGGGCACACTGCACTAATGACATTCTCAGCCTTCCCTGCAGCAAATAACCTCTGCAACCTGAGATAAGCAATCACATTGCACAATACAGTATAACAGCAAATGACCCCAACAATAACATTTCTCTTCAGTTTTACATTTAATGTGCTAGTATCCATCAAAATCTGTCTGGAGAAGAGTGCTGTCCTTCTTAAATCTGTTTTTTCTAACTGATAAGGTATTTAAGGGCAGAAACCAAATGTCCTCAGACTTGTGGCTTATGGGCAAAGAGGTAATCAAGTTAGCCGGAGAAGAACACCTAGCATATAACATCCTGTTTTGCTTTCCTTGTTGTTGCTTGGTCCTTGCAAAGTCACAGTTCAAAGATAAGAAAGTACGACCAAAGTGGTCTGTTTTGTGAAGGAGGCCATATTAAAAGATCATAGCAGACCCTGTAATCTCAAAGCCTCTGAATTCATGAAAGCTGCTAGGTCACTTGTCAACAGCAGTTTTTGAAGTAAGATGGTAACCCAGGTGATCACAGCAGATTTGGGATCAGCATGTTAGGTAGGTATAAAATGGTGAAGCAACTTCAATGCTGTCCCAGAGCTGAAGGGAACCTCACACTAGGGGCAGGCAGTCAGCAGCCCATTGATCTTTTCCTGCACTGTACTGTGTCCAGAGACTCCATATTGCTTAAACCAAAAGATAACACAGAGCGTTTTCTCTTTGTTACCCCTTCTGTGTCAGTACAGAGAGGAAGCAGTTCACACTCCCAATTACTGTGGATTGGATATGGTAAGACCATGTAAAACAAAGGTACTTGTGACACTGTGGCAAAGAAGGGACAAGGCATCCCAGATTTGGAGTTTCTCAGGAGAGACACTAAAAATGAAAAAGACTTAGTTGAAGTCTTCCATGACAAGGACATTGAAGTACAGGTAGTTTTTCTATGGTTTAATTGATTTAAAGTAAGTTCAATATTTAAATATATCACAATCCAGGGTTTATTCAGTGTTAACAATATTATAATGTAAAAGCAAAAAATGCAGTAGAAAAAGGGTTTGAGAGCACAAAGCAGATGGGGAGTAGAGACTGGGGAACCACTGCCTGCATTAGAGGAATCCCTTTCTCTTACGATGGGAAGGCTGGCCAGCAAGCTCATGAGCTGGAAGCCACTTACTTCATCTGACTTGTATTACATGTTACTCTGTCCTATTTCCTTTGCTGACTAGTTAGTGTGTGACTGCAGCAGTCTGGGTTCCTGCCTATTATCCCTGCCCCATCACCCAAAAGTAGTATATATACAGGGTGTTTCAAAAGTTGGACCCAATTTCTTGCTGAATTGCAATTCAAATTGGGTCCATCTTTTTAAAACACCCTGTATATAGCAAGGACAGTTAAGAAGCTGGAGTCGCCTTAACCATACTGAATTTGCAACATCTTAATATGAGACTAAAACTGTAAACTCTGTAACACAAATGTATCAAAGTCTCAAAATAAATACAGTCTTTGCTCCCCATTCAGAGCATATACATACTATGAAAAAATCCTTAGCTCAGATTATTGGAAGAAACAAACAGTGTGTGTTTGCCATAGACCCTCAGTTTATTCCATTTGCTTACCTCTAAAGACCTGTTCTGAAGTGCTGAAGCTCGCTCTTTTTATCCCTTCCCTCTTTCTTATCAGCTAGACGAGGCACTGAGTGCAAGGCTTGTTTCAGAAAGGCAGATTCACATTCTGTTCCCTGTTTTTTCACATTATGCAGGACACAAAGTGAAACCTGTGGAAAGCCGCAGCGTATTCAGAAGAGACATGAGGTTTTTGTTACCCAAGTACAATGACAGCTGTCGCTGTGAATGGAAGGGTGGACAACTGATGCAGATGGCACGTGTATGAGACAGTAAACAAAGTAGTGCCAACCCTAGGTGTTCTTTCTAATTTGGGTGAGATTTGCTACAATAATTTAACATCCTGCTCTGGAACTTACTCTGTTTTTTATCAAAGCTTTCTTAGCCGTAGGGCTTAATTAACTGGGATTTTATTTTTGAAAGGAGGAAGACTATGAGGAATTGTCTTAAAGGGGAGTAATTCCCTTTTAAACCCCTTTTTATTCTCTAGCCATTGATCACATAATTACGTATAATACATTCTGGTGCAATGCAACTTTTGGCCTGCACTACACAGGGGAAATTAACCACCAGAGCTGTTCCGTAATAGTTTCTGTTATTGCTATTTTGGTATAATTCCACTATTCTGGAATGCCTCCCCAGTGCAGACATCCAGTTCCAGAATAAAAGTGATTTTATTCCAGAATAATTAACCTGCTTGCAAGGGGGAATAATCATTCCAGAATTAAGTCACTTTTATTTCAGAATTGTACACGCAGGGAGTTATTTGGGCATAGCTCCCCCACAATGTTATTGTAGCGCCAGTTAATTTTCTCATGTACGCAAAAATGTTAGTAACCTTCAGCAATGCTGTGTCTTATTATAGTTAGCTGTGTTTACATGCTAATCTACATGAAATTAAGCACTAAGTTTTAGACTGAATGTGTTAAACTGTGTGGATTTTCTTTTATACCTTGTCTTACACATAGACAGTGTGAGATTTTTTATCAAATCAATATCTAATCTGAAGAAAAAAAATGCTCAAGTACTTTCCTTTGCATAAATTTTATACTATAAACTGTCATTTCAATCTGAAGTTTACTTTCTACAGTTTGCAAAAATAGTCAAACAAATAAACAACTCCTGACCGCACATTGCACAACCAACACTTCAAAAGTGGAATGAACTGGGCTACGAAGTTTTGCCTCATCTGCCATATTCACCTGACCTGTCGCCAACCAACTGCCCCTTTTTCAAGCATCTCAAAAACTTTTTGGAGGGAAAATGCTTCCATAACCAGCAGGATGCAGAAAATGCTTTCCAAGAGTTTGTCAAATCCTGAAACACGGACATTTACACTACAGGAATTAACAAACTTATTTCTCTTTCATAAAAATGTGTTGATTGTAATGGTTCCTGTTTTAGAATCACAGAATGTCCTGAGTTGGAAGGGACCCACAAGGATCATCGAGATCGACTCCTGTCCCTGCATATGACAACCCCACAGTTCACACCATGTGTCTGAGGGCGTTGTCCGGTCTCTTCTTGAACACTGCCAGTCTTGGAGCTCTGACACCTCCCTGGGGAGCCTGTTCCAGTGCTCCAGCACCCTCTGGGTGAAGAACCTGTTCCTAATGTCCAGCCCAAACCTCTTCTGGCACATCTTCCTGACATTCCCTTGAGTTCTGTCATTGGTCACTAAAGAGAAGAGCTCAGTGCCTGCCATTCCTCCTCCCCTTGTGAGGAAGCTGTAGACTGCAATGAGGTCTCCTCTTAGTCTCCTCCAAGCTGAACAAACCAAGTGACTAGCTTCTCGTATGGCTTCCTCCCCAAACCCTTCACCAACTTCGTAGCCCTCTGCTGGACACTCTCCAGTAGCTTAATATCTTTCTTATTCTGTGGTGCCCAGAACTGCACACAGTGCTCCAGGTGAGGCCGCACCAGTGCAGAGCAGAGCGGGACAATCACCTCCCTCACCCGGCTGGCAATGCTGTGCTTGATGCACCCCAGGACATGGGTGGCCTTCTTGGCTGCCAGGGACACTGTTGGCTCATGTTCAACTTGCTGTCAACCAGAACCCCCAGAACCCCCTCTGAAGAGCTGCTTTCCAGCATCTCTTCCCCCAGTCTGTATGTACAATCAGGGTTGCCATGTCCCAGGTGCAAAATCTGGCACTTGCCTGTGTTGAACTTCATGGGCTGTTGATTGCCCAGTTCTCCAATTTGTCCAGGTCCCTCTGCAGGGCCTCTCTGCCCTTGAGAGTGTCAACACCTCCCCCCAGTTTTGTGTCATCAGTATACTTAGTAATCTTTCAAGTCCTGAATCTAAGTCATTTATGAAGACATTGAAGAGTGCTGGCCCTAAGATGGATCCCTGCAGAACCCCGCTAGTGACTGGTCGCCAGCCCGACACAGCCCCATTTATTAGAACCCTTTGAGCCTTGCCCATCAGCCAATTGCTCACCCACTGCATTGTGTGTTCATCCAGCTGCATGCTGGACATCTTGTTCAGGAGGATACTGCGAGAGACTGTATCAAAGGCTTTACTGAAATCCAAAAAGATATCGACAGGCTTCCCTTGGTCAACTAGGTGGGTAACCTTGTAGAACAAAATCAAGTTTGTTAAGCAAGATTTTCCCCTCATGAACCCATGCTGGCTGAGACCAATGACTGCATTGTTGTTCAGATGTTTTTTGATAACTCCCAGAACAATCTTCTCCATGATTTTGCCAGGCACAGAAGTGAGGCTGACAGCCCTGTAATTTTCAGGGTCACCCCTGTTGCTCTTCTTGAAGATTAGGACAATGTTTGCCAGCTTCCAGTCATCCGGGACTTCTCCAGATTCCCGAGAGCCTTGAAAACTCACAGAGAGAGGTCTCGCTATGATGTCAGCCAGCTCTTTAAGCACCCTTAGGATGGATCCCATTAGGCCCCATTGACTTGTAGGGATCTAGCTGGAGTAGTAGATCCTATACAAGTTCCAGATTGATTGGGAGCTTATCGTCCTCACAGCCATGGTTTTCTAACCCTGAGTTATGTGGGCCTCAAAGTCTATCATCGGTGTTGAAGACCAAGGAGAAGAAAGCATTAAATGTCTCAGCTTTGTCTGTGTCCCTGTCTATTTTTATTAATAAAGATGTGTTTGAGCCTAGTTATAATGATTTAAAATTGATGGTCCAAAACCGCAATTACTTTTGCACCAACCGAATATAATGTCAGTGCAATCTGAAATGTACTTTCTACAGTTTGCAAAAATAGTCAAACAAATAAACAAGCATACATGCACATGCAAAACTACTTTGGATTTGGGAACTGACTTGATAAACATGTAAAATGACTGCAAAGGCTATTTTAGAGTAATTATATTTCAGTCATAGTAAGGTATCAGCCTGAATGAACCAGAAGTGCAAAAGCTAAACCTTGGAGACAACATAAATTAATTGATTTTCATAAGTGTAAACAATAATAATCTTATTTTCATGTCTGAAGAAGCTTTTCAGCAGTATTCACTGGCATTTTGATGGTGCTTTAACCAATGCTATGGCAAAAGTTGAAGTTCCCAGGTTTAGCATTTGATCATAGTTCAGATTAAAATGGAGAGACATCTGAACTGGTTGGATGTCAGAAGAAACATTCACATTACGTCTCAGGCAATTCCTGACTCTGGGCCAAGAGGCAAATTAATTAGTATTTTGTGAGAATTTTTCAGTTTCCCTGGTTTCAGTGATGGGAAACTGGAAATAAAAGCAAAAAACCAAACAAACATGTTCCTTCACCTTGAACAGATTTCTGTCTAGAAATTAAAAGCTTAAATTTTTTATTTTTTTTTTTTTTTTTTTAGGGAGACAGGAAATCTCTTACGTATAAGCAATTTTTTTTTCCAATTCAGATCAGAAAGTGAAGTTGGTAAACCAGTATTTGAGATTGTAAATGTTCTTTCACAGCTATTCTGTTGCCTGTGAAAATCATATTTTGAGTAGGATCCTGACAGCCTCTGAGCTGCTTCTGTCATGCACTCAGTACCCGTCAGAAGCAAAACCTTAGGTACTTCTTTTTAATACACTAATGTATATATACTCTGTTAAGGGTGTTGGCAGATAGACGAGACAGTGATAGACGAGACTGTATATATTTGGAAGAAATTGTAAATTGTTCTTCCACTGTGTAGTTATAGACTTATTTTAATGGTCACTAAATCTTATTTTAATTTTATCCAATAATTTTCTTTTTTTTCTATTGGAAAGATAGGAAGATTGCCCCAGTCATCCTGCAGATGAATGTGGACAACTCTGCAAAGTTTGAGGAAAGGTATTTAGGATTATTCTGGAATTACTGATTAAATAAGGAGTTGAACTGGATTAGTTTAGGATATCTTGAGCGAGTTGGCCAGTGATTTCAGGGACAAAATCCCAAACTGTGTATATGATACCTACCTTGTTTTTAAGGGTTTTTAAGGGAATACACTGTTGTTGCATGACAGTCTAAACTGATTTAAAGCACAACCTAATCTTTGTCTGCAGATGTAATGTAGACTATGTCTTCTGCACATCTCTCCATTCTGTAATTAAATGTATTAATTCAAAATCCATCTCAAAATGGTTCCTGGAGACCATGAGATGTTAAGTTCTTAAGCCCACTTTACAAGACAAGAAGGTTTCCTCTGGATAATCAGCGTAGTTACAAGAGTATGGAAGAACTTATTTATATGGGTATTTAGAACAATTTACATTCTAATCAACTTCATTCAGAGTTGTTTTCGTTTAACAGATAAAGACAGTTTTGCAAACAGTGTTTGCACCTGCAGCGTGAAGTAGCTCTTTTTGGCTACACGTTTTGGTGACAGCAGACCTATAGAATGATCTGTATGAGTGTACTGTGCTCTTTCAGAAGCAGCTTTCTGAATATTAAAAATGGAAAGCAGACTGAAAATTAAGATAAAGGCACTAGAGGTCTCCGTGAGTGGTTACAAGGGAACAGTAATGGTTGGACAAGCCATAGCTGCTTCAGCCTAACTCCAAAGCCCTGCTGGATACGCCACTGGATGAAAGATGGAAGAGACTTGTCAGGTTTGGACTCTGCCCACAGTGGTGTTTTTTTGTTGTTGTTTTTTGTTTGTTTTTTGTCCCCTCTATACTTTTAAAGGGATTTACAAAAAGTAAATTGAGCAGCTGGCTGGAGCTGCAGCTGAAACATTATCACAGCAGTGGGAAACTTGGCGGCTATCGTCAGGTTTTTGTGAACTAAGGTCAGGCTTCCTGAACTGCTGCATTATTTGTGCCTGGTGGGAGTGCAGTCAATATTGTCTTGGTACCACTAGAGCAACTCACAGAACAAAACCTGCTGATTATTTCCTTTTGTATAAGGGTGAAGTGCATCCTAATAGCCTTGGCGGCACACATGCACCCCTATAAGAGGGCCATGCGTCTCGGTTCTTTCCCTGTAGGGCCGCACTTGGAGGTCTGTGCATCTCAGTTTGGTCCCTACAAAGGTGTGAAGCGCACCCCTATATATGGGTGTGATGCATGTCCCTACAAGAGGGCTGCACATCTTGGTTCAGTCCTTATAGGGGTGCAGCTTGAGGTCTGTCTGTCCAGGTTCGGTCCCTACAGGGACAGCAGAACCGTGCGTGGGCAGGTACTGGGCAGCGCAGGCTGCAGTGCGTGTGCTGGTCTAGCCCAGGCTGGAAGGTTTGAAGTGAAGCTGGTTTCCGTCCCACGGGGTCTCTCAGATTACTTTAGTTTAAAACACGTGTGGCAGTGCCAGCCACCCTTTAAAGCTGAGGACATTTTCAAACAATTCCTTTGGTACTTCATCTTGTGATGTACTAATACTTGGGAGGCATGAGCTGTATACACTATGAAAATATCTTCATTGCTTTTCTAAAGCTTTCCTTTATTGTGAAGCCCAGGGAAAAATCCAATCTTTATTTATTTCTGTTCTTATCTGTGGTGTGGCAGCTACAGACCCACTCGAGTAGATCGGAGCTGTCAGCAGGGACGCTGATGGCTCTTCAGCACCTCTTGTCCCCACTGTCCCTGTCCCCCGGGGCACGGCAACTCCTCATGGTCACCTCCCCGGATGGGGGGCAGGAGGGGTGGGACCCCCGATAACAGACAGGGGCCTCAGCCAATGAGGTGCCCAGGCCCAGGGACACTTCTGGAACAGCTCATAATGGCCACAGCCAGACTGACTGGGTTGTGAAACGGGGCTTCTTCCCAGCATTGGGTCTGTGAGCAGAGCCCTGAGACCAGGGACTCTCTGAGGAGACTTCCTGGGACTGAGACCCCTCGAGAGCCCTCGTCTGCTACTTGGTGAAGGATTTTAATCTCAAAATGTCCTTAGGTGAGCTTTCATACCCTTGGGCTGGTGAGTTTGTTGTGTTGTGGGTTTTTTTTTTGGTTACTGAATATGTGCATTAGGTGGTTGTAAGGTGGTTGTACAATAATTTCCTCAAGTGGTATCTGAAATTTTTTTATAGTGTTGTTGGAGTGCTAATAATATGGATAAACCCTGTTTCTAGTTGGTTTCTTATCTGAACTGTTCTGGCTAGAACAAAGTCTCTTTGCAGACACTTGATACAGATCATCTGTAGCTCAAGTCCTCATAAGTCAGTAGGTGAAGTATTGATTTCCACTGTATTCCAGAGTTGTCTGTTCAGAGAAAAGAGACACTAGGTGGTTTCCTAGGAGGTGACACTGCTCATGTCATAATCTGATTGTGTACAAACACCTAGGAGATGCTGCCATGTCATCAGGAATCTAGCACTCCCATAACCCTAAGGCAGTTCTGCAGTCAGGCTATGGCATTTTAGATTGCTCTCTGCTAAAGAAAATTAGGTAAGTGGAGTTTCTGCTTTACCAACAATGGGGTCTCATGTGGTCATTCTTCTATTTTTTTTTTTCCCTGTCAAAATAGTCTACCATTCATGCATTCATGCTCTATTTCTTAGCACTATTTGCCAGTTGTACTGAGTAGACAATTCAACTTCAGTGGCCCCCTGTTTGACGAGCTCTGTAGGGCTGCTAACAGTTGGCATGATTCAGTGAATTGGTTTGTAACCTTCAGGGTTATTATTTAAGAAAAGCCATATATATATATACGTATATATATAAAGAAAAATATACTTCAGAATTTCCTGAAGTTCTTTTTCCTTCTTTGTTCACTGCCTTCTAAGTGTCTGAAGTTGGTGGTGAATTCATCGTGGACTTCTCTTTATCTGTAGTGCCTGAACTCTTGCCAGTTCTTCTTACAAACTATTAAATGTTTCTGTGCTTTTGACAACTTTACTCCAAGAACATAAGTGTAACTCAGAGGAGGCTGCTCTGTTGTGATCAGCATATTTAGCTAACTAGTTGCCGCTAACCTGCTCCACTGACAGTCTGATTCTTTCCTCAGCTCTTATGTCTGCCTTCTGGGAGTATTCTCCTATGTTTTGGGCTATGAATGGAAAGATATTATCAGTTGCATACAGAAAAGCCTGGAATATCAAGTGTGCCTTGTTGCTCTGACCACCTGCGCTGCATATTATATCTCCTCAAGGAGATGTGGCCTCATTCACATGTTACAAGGAAACAAGCTGTACTCAGCTGTACTTAATCTGTGCAAGATTATGGTTGTGCTCTCTGACCAGTCTTTGATCAGAGTGGGTCCCTACTGCCTTAACCACAGTATTATCTGTGTTTGCAACTGTGGACATCTCCAAGGTGGAAACAAGGTTTATTGTATATCTCCAATGCACATCTAGTCTTAGGTAATTGTGGGCTTTTTGTAGCTTTATATTTATTTTCACTGACCCTGAGTTTGCCAACACAGTCAAAATATTAGGCTTTTTGGTACTATAATGGCATACACGGTGTTTACAGCAACTGAGAAACCAAGCTCTTTTTCCTTTTCCAATCCCTAAAGTCTTCAGTGGAACAAGGTAGTAGGGCTTCAAAGGGTGGAGTGTCTGGATTTCCACAGCCTTTGGAGCCTAGATTGAGATGTCTGTATTTCAGGTGTCTGTGATTTTGGCCTCTGAAAATTTAAGTCCAAGATACTTTCAGTTGAATCAGTGTGAACCAAAGTACTGAGAACGGAAGGAGTCCAAAAACTAGGGCTGTATCTTCAGGTATGTTTATGACTTTGTAAGCTGGACACCCATTGAAGTCTGATAAAACTCATAATTGTCAGATATTATGTAAATACTGGAGGCTTATGAATAGTCTCTTTATCACACTGTGCAGTGCTTTGTCTTCCATCAGAATAAGGGTAACAATGCTTACCATAGAAGGTTACATTAATTTATTCTCTTTTGTAGCTTCTTGTTAGTTGTAATTTTACAGTCTAAATCATATAAGGTTGGCTACTGGGAGGCTCTCCTTTGTATTCAGAATAATGTGTTTGTGTTGAACTGTACTGCTTATGGTTCATTTTATTTCCTGTCCCTAGATTAATTAAAAAAAAAAAAAAACACAACAAACCAACAAAACCACACATAACCATACATAAGAACTTTCTGCTCTGGTCTGACTGTTCCTTTTTTACATTGGCCTTTGAAGCAGAACTGCTGGCATGTTGTTTTTATATTTTTATCTTCATTGTATTTGACTTGTCTGTCTCAGCAGTAATATTCTGAAAAATGTGAAGGAAGTGAAGTGTGACTTTTTACTTGCAATGTTGTCAGTTGCTCATTCAGCTGGCGATTTTTTGAAGTTCTGTCCCATGTCATTCAATATTCTCATAATCTCTTAAATAGAGTTGCTGCGCAAATATGTTGTTTAGGACTTCAGTTCAGACACTTAGTATGTGCAGAATATTTCTGAAACATGCAGTTGCTTATGCACATGTAGAAGATCTCCTAGGCTCCTGCAGGCTGCCCAGATAGGACAGTGTCATCCTTTCCCACTTCTTGCTGCAGTTGTGCACACAGTGCTATTCAAGCTGTGTTGCATTTGATAACCATTTTTGATGATTTTTCCTGTCCCCACTTTCCTGTGAAGGTACCTAATGAGATTCTAAGATGTATATTGGACTTGGGCTAGTGGATATCACAGGGCTTTGACCTGTGCGTTTGGAGGTTTTTGGCAACATGTTGTTGAAGCAGTGATTACCTTCAAAACCAAAAGATTTTACTAGCCTCTTTTGCACTAAAGTTGCTGGGAGATGATGATTCAGAAAGTGTACCCTGTTGTCCATTTTCTGTGGTCTTTTTTTAAGCCTCCAGACCATTGCCAAAACATTCTGGTGACCATGCTAAACAAGAGAGTGTCTTGTAGGCATGTCTGTACAGTGCAGGCAACCATAATTGAACTGGTTCTGTTTGCATATGTCTCTAAGGTGGAAGCAGAAATGTGGGATAGACGTGTGTCAGTCACTTTAAACCTACCAGCAGCTGACGACTCTGGGCTTGTCTAGCTTGTAGTGAAAGAGGTGAGGGATGATCTCATTCCTCTCTTCAGCTTCCTGAGGAGGGGAAGTAGATAAGGAGCTGCCGATCTCACTGGAATCCAGTGGCAAGACACATGGGAATGGTTGAAAGCTGCACCGGGGAGGTTTTGACTTGACTTTATGAAGCATTTCTTTAGTGAGAGGGTGGGCAAACACTGGAACAGTCTTCCTAAAGGGGTTGGTGATGCCCCATATATGTCAGTGTTTAAGAAGTATTTGAACAATATCCTTAACTATATGCTTTAAGTTGTAGTCAGCTTTGAAGTGGTCAGACAGTTGGACTAGATGGCTGTTGTATAATAGGTCCCTTCCAACTGGAACTACTCTGTTGCTTCCAACTGGAACAACTCATTGCTGCCAGAGGAAAGGATTTTCCAGATCTAAACAGATTTTATGAGCCCACTCCCAGTACAACGAGGAGGAAAGACCAGATGTACACTTTGTCAGATCCCCAAGAGGTGGTTTGGAAGGGGGTAGAATGGGAGAATGGATAGCAGGTGACATACAAATGCAAAACAAGTTTTCTTTCCCTTCACAGCTGGGGCAGAATTGTGCCTGGGGACCGTTGCTAGGAAGAACCCTTCTGGATACTGCTGAAGTGCAGTAGTGACAGAGATGGGGTTTCCATCAGCTCAGATGGAGCTTCCATCTGTCTCCAGCAGATCTCTGCAAAAGCTGCTGTTAAAGCAGGATTCCTTCACAGTGTTCCATTTTCAAATACTCAGTCTGTTTGAATGTCATTTGCTTGACAGCAGGCCTGCTTCTGCTGTTAAAACAGATGGAATTGTGCAATATGAAAAAGGACAGCATAGGAGGGGTTCTGAGCTGAGCTTTGGAAAGGCACTCTTGGGGCATTTTTGAGCTTTCATAATTAGCACCGGGTATTTTTAGAGGATGCTCCAGGGATACTCAGGTTAAGAAACTTGCATTGGATTGAATTCTGAAACCTGTTCTGAACCATGCAGTATGCAGACAGAGCTTTTGTTCCTTATTTTGTTCAGTTGTTGCTTTTTTGTGGGGTATGTGTGTGAGGCTTTTTTTTTTCTTAGTACTGAAAAGCCCTCCAAAATCTGTCTTTAAAAATTCAGCAGTGAAGAAGGAATTGCTTGATGTGCTCTCCAACTGCTATGAAAAGTACTTGCATATTTCATTGGAAGAAAGAGTCTAAATATCCAGGTAGAATTTTCCTGATAATTTATTGAATTAATTCACTTTGAAATTTGGAAAGATCTCTTTATCTTTGTTTTTTGTTAAATCATGATTCTTACTGATTATATTCATTTTTATCAAATAAATTTTATCATGCATAATTTTTATTGTTTTACAGTTCTTTCTGTAATCACATATACTTAAGTAAGGCCATAATCTGAAGATAAATTTGTAATTGCTTTTGTCATTAAAGAACAGGAAGCATGTGCTGCAAACTCTTGAGGAAACCCACTCAATCATTTTGTTTTGATTTTCTCTGGAATCATAGATACCGCCCCCCCCCCCCCCCCCCCCCGTAGAATTACTTCAGGGTCACAGTATTGTTTGATTAGCACAGCTGAGAACTTCTCTCACACCTCAGCAATACAGCTGTAGTGAGTGGAGGCTTCAGAATGAAGGAGGGGTTCATTGCTCCTAGTCTCTTGCAGTGCATCAGAAGAAGAGGAAAATGTTTTGAAGATCACCTGACAATGCAATCCATTTGCATATGTTAGACCCATATTCTGCTGATGATGATTCCAGATCTAGCTATAGGCTCCTGCTTCTCCACTTCATCAAGGAAGCCTCTAACAGCTCTGCAAAAATGAAGTTCTCAGGTGGTATGTCTGATCCAAGTGATCTTAGGGTAGTCAATAGCAAGCACAGGCTTGCGGTAATTCCAAGGGAGCAGATTGGATCTCTAAAGGAATGTTGTGCACACTAAATGAGGGCTGAATCTATCTTCTGTCTGGAGATAGGAAGGGAAAATGGGCTGAAAGCTGACATTGCATGCTCACGGATCCTTATTTAATGCCTCTGTGGTATAGGCAACTCTGAATGACAACCCCTTTATTTGGTGTTTATGAATTTCTTGCATATGTTCTTTATGGATGTTTTGTGGAAGAGCCTGATCACCTCAGTCACAGTCAGCTGTTGCTGGCAAGGAGATGTCCTGTGGAATCTGCTTCAAAAGAGCAGCCTTCTGGCTTTTTTCCCTGCAGTCGTGACATTTAAGTGTGGTATGCTGTCTCACTGTGTATTGGAAGTGAAGTGGTGGAGGTGGAAGACACACGTAGGAGTGCACAGGGATTGAATTTGTCTTTGCTTTTTTCTCATGCTACCAGGATCCCTGAACTGGTGAAGCTGGTGTTCCTGATGCCCTCTTGGTGTGTACTTAGCACCCACTTGAAGGACTGAAGGCATCTCACGCACTTTGAAATAGAAATGGTGTTGGAAGCTTGCAGGTGACCTATTCCATTGTTAAAAACTGCTGCAGCAACTCTAAGCTCAGGAGTGTTGCAGCCACTGAAGTAGAGAGGAATAGAAACAGCACAGGTAATGGCAGGGTATTTGTGCCAGTGCTGCGTTCATTTTTCTGCATTTTTTTTAAACAAATGTTAGTAAAAAAACCCCTTTCTACTATCATATCAAATCTGAGATATGAAGCCAGGGATTTAGGAAGGGTATTCTCAGTCAACTTCTGAGTCAGCAATCATGTCCCCAGCGCAACAAATATCCACATCAATTAAGGATGTTTTCTATGCCAATTACAACTTTTTATAAACAGACATAAAAACACCCATAATTGCTACCAATAAAGCAGGGAAACTGCAAAGGAAAAGACAGATTTCACCAGTCATCGTGAAAATACAATCCTAAAATGAATGACAGGACCATTATACACAGTGCTTTTTCAAAGCACTTCTGTCTATGCAAGTTCAGCAGTAACCAGTGTGCTAGATCTGTAGCTAAAGTACATTGGATTAGTTCCCTTGAAGTAAGTGATTTACAGCAGCTGAGGATATGACCCAATATTCTTTCTTATAGTACAGCTATTTGAGACTTGGCAAGTTAAGAAGATCCCATCTTTAATGAGATATGCCTGCAGAATAGTTAACATTTAAAATACAGAAACTAACATTTGCTTGTTGTCTTGCATGTGGAGGTTTGGCGACAGGGGAAATTGTTACATTCTTTATAAAATGGTGATCATTGTTAGAATCTTTAAGTCATATTTTAATGTTTTAATTTAGCAGATCCCAGCCTCCACTGAGAATTACAGGTTCAGAAAGCAGTTCAGGATAGCCTGATATAGTAGGGACAGTTGGCTGCCTTGCGTTTTCTCCATAACAAAAGAGTATTGCTTACTGAGTTGCATCAATGGGTGCTTCATCTTAAGAAGAATGAAATGATCTGTGTTTTGGCTAGAGCAGGTCAGCAGATGCTTCCCTTCTTTCTCAGGTGCTGATTAAACCTGATGTGCCATTTGCAGGTGGGAATTTTGGACTGTCTCAAGGTGGTATGTGTGCTGTCAAATGATGTGCTGGTTTTACCAGATATGTTATAGCTGGAGTTCAAAAACCTGCCTGTGTTAGCAGATGAATATGCAGGTCTTTTATTTCAGCATATGTCTCCAGCCTCTAAACTGTTGCAAAATATGCACCAGGAAGGCAGTGTTCACTATCAGAGATATAGTGCTGCCATATGCTGCACTGTCTTCACTTAAAGGAACAGCTTGGTATTTGCATGAGAGCAGGACTGAAGAAGTTCTTGCCAGTGCTCGAGTGTTCTGCTGCTGCACTGTTATTAATTCACAATAAGTTAATATTAATTTATTGACAAATAGTAATAAATTACATTTCCCTGAAGTTGAGTCTGTGTTGTCAGTGATTATAATTTCTGAATTTCATTGCAAGATGTCTATCTTTTCTACATGATCATTTAGCTAACAGTTGCTGCTTTCCTTGCTGGTGAGGTAACCTATGCATGGTAAAACAGGACAAGGGGCAGCGACTTTAAACTGAAAGATGTAGACTGAATACAAGGACAAAATTTTTTACAGTGGAGGGTGGTGAGATCTTGGAACAAGTTGCTTGGAGAAGTGGATGTCCCAGCACTAGAAGTGTCCAAAGTCAGGTTGACAGGGGTGTTGGCTAGCCTGACCCAGTGACAGATGTACCTGCTGTTAGGAGAGGAGTTGGAACTAGATGACCTTTGAAGGTCTCTTCCAACCCAGACCTTTCCGTGAAATGGGGTGATGATAAGAGATAAAGTAGGTTGATGAAAGTGTTGCAGAGATTCCACAATGAAATAGTTATGGCATGTGAACCAGTTGTCTTGCTTAGTTGAAAAAATTATTTTCTTCTTTCTTTGTACCCTAAAGAGTTGAGTCTGCTCAGGGTTATTTTGGCTTAAGAGCTGTTTCAGGAGGTAAAACCTCAGATTTTTTTCCTTGGTATGGTTATGGGCTTGCTAGGGTCTAAATGTACGTTGAAGGTTAGGAGAAATCTGTGCCAAAAATCTCCAGGATAGCTTGCTGAAGCCAATACTGAAAAAAAAAAAAGGTAATAATTTTATAAAATTTGCATTTCATAGGTAGCATTGTACTCAAAGACCTTCTGTGAAAAGCTTAGCTGAGAAAACAATGTCCAACTTTCTTTGAGGCTGCTTTATCTTCTCAAGAATTCGTAAGTTGACCACTATGCTCCACAGCTATAATAATTGCCCGGAGAATTGTTGTTTTTCCTTTTCTTAACACAGAATGTATCTTATTGCCTGGTTGCTATTTGAATATAAAAATGTATCCTTTTATCTCATGCTTTAAGTAAATATTGCTGCAATTTACCCCCACTGCTCTATATCAGTCTTAAAGAGTGCAAACAAATCAATATTTCTTAATTTGCTTGTTCCTTTTGCTTTAAAAAAATTAACAACTTGTTTAACCTAACTTTGAGTGCTTTGCCATTTATTGAGAAATGACCATTCTGAGTCTTAAGAGAGAATTTTTTTGTGGTTGATCTTGGCTCTGCATTTATATAGGACATTTATGTGGAAGGGTTAATAAATACGGTATTCTGTAACTGACAGCGCATGGGAGACTTGAAGGGATGCAGAGGTCAAGGGACAGCTTCACAGATCTTAAAGCTTTATTTGTCACCCATTCTCTTGATCCAAACAATTCTGATTACATAAACTCAAGATGATAGAAGAATTTACTCAGAAAATATTCTTTTTTCTCCTTTTTTTTTTTTTTTTTCCATACAGTACCCCAGCATTTCTTCAAACTGTAGAATGTGTCTCTAGCTTGATGTCCAAAATTTGGAAGTACCAGAAACTACGAACTATTATTGAAGATTTTTGGCCAGATTTCTCTCATCCCTTGTTAATGTTGCTCTGTATAGTCTCTTTATTCCAACTCTTCACACAATCTGGTCCATAACAGTCTCATCCTTCACATTTTTGTGTAACTGTTCTGATGGGGACTGTACCTGAAACTTTCACGACTAGAGTGAATTCAATTAAAGTATTGCATCTAATCACAAAGCCGACTGAAAAAATGCATCTCACCAGATTCTGTGTGAACTCGGAGCTTTGCTGGTTCTGGCTTTTTGCTGGTTCTCTGCTGAGGGTGATGGCATCAGCTAGAAACAATGTGGGAAACTTGTAAGAGAAGCTTCACATAAAGAAATGAGGAAAATGTACAGGAATTGGAATACTTGTACAGGCAAAGACTTCCATTGACGTCAGAGGTTCAGTTTTTAATTTGATGAAAATTTATGTTTAAAAAGAAAAATTGTGGCAGTTCAAACTTCATTATTTTCATAGTCTGAAGTACCAGTAGTACTGCTAGTAAACAGAGGTTACTGCCCTGAACTCCTGGGTTTGGCATTAACTTTTTCCACAAAAATAGCAATGGCAAACATTACTGATACCTTGAATTTTTTATATTTACCTTTTTGGTCAACAATTATTTGATAGATTTCATTATATAAGAGCCCTGTTCCTTGAAAGTCCTCCTCAAACTTTAAGCTTTTATACTTCATTTTGATGCAAACACCTGTTGTAGGGTTTTCTGTTTGTGGTTGTGGTGTTTTGTTTTGTGGGTGTTTTTTTTCTTTTTTTTTTTTTTTTTTTTTTGGTGTGTGGGTGTGGCTTGTTTTTTGTTGTTTTGTTTGTGTTTTTCTTTTTTTTTTAAAAGCTGTTTTTATTTTATTTTTTGGCTCCTGCTGGTACTTCATAGCAGCTGGTCAATTTTTTGTAGTCTCTGAGAATGCATGGTGGCAGAAGCAGCTGGTTTTTTTACTCATCCAAAATCTTTTTACTTACCATGCAGGCATTGCAGTTCTCTGTCTCCAAATGTTCTTTCTTATTGAACGTGCTTTTGATATGAAGATGCTCTTAGAAAACAATTTCTTCTATCGTTGTTAATTATCAATCATTATTATTTGCAGCAAACAAAATATCTTCTTTGGTATGCTAGACATTGGATGCTTCATCTTCTAAGTTTACTATTAAAAAATGTGGAAAGGTGCAGCTCTGAAAGTACTGATTAATGCTGGGAAACTTCTAGAATTGGCGTTTTTCCCTACCTTATGATGATTACTTGTTTACTTCCTTTACTGTTGTACACATATATCTTTACGCACCTCAAAAAGCATAAAAAAGCTTAAAAGCATAAAACCATTTCTGTATTAAAAATGAAACATTCAGAAAGTTGAAGTCAATGTTTTATTCTGCCCTGTGTACCAGGGGCTATTTCTGTATTTTACAGGAAATAATTTATCAGTGGAAACAGTCCCTGGGCCAGGACTCTGAATGTGACTTCTCCATCTTTCCCCAGCTGTCTGTCTAGCTACCAAATTAGAAGTTTTGGATACTGGTTCAGTGTGATTGCCAAGCAGCTAATGCAAATAATTTATTTTTTTTTTCCCCCATTTCACGGTGAAACTGTTTTGATGCCATTGTTATAAAAGTGGGTGAAGGGAGAAGAACAGCAGACACTGAATAGAATAGAGAAGAAAATGATCACTCACCTAACTCTTAAAAAAAAAAAAAAAAAAAAGCTACTTTTGATTATCTTGAACTCTGCAAGAACATTTTGCTAGTCTCTTGCTTATTATGACAAAGGGAATTTGAATGCTTGTTATTTGACAAACTACAGCTAGAGAGAGGATTTGTCACAGAAATAAAACCATGGAAGAGTTGATGATCTTGGCTGGCAGTTCCTCCCCTGGCACTGGTGAAGTGATGTGCAGAGTCACGCCACGTGAGAGTGGCTTATGTGAAAGGTGAGGTAGGACTGGTTGAATTAAGCCCTACTACTTGTTACTCCTCTACAGTAGACCTCACCATTCAGTCTTTTGGTCTCCCCATCTGTAATATGAAATATTGGTATTTATACAGTAATTTGTAATCTTCTGGTAGAAAAGATGCAGATGCACTTAAGTAGCAAATAACATAAGAATACCTGCCTGTAATTTCATGCTTCATTTTGTTCAGCTTTATGCCAGCATCCAACTAGAATATTCATTTCAGGATGCAAAACTGAATCTAATGGTACTGGTGATGAAAGTATCATGGTACAGTAAAACACTATCTTTATGTTGGCTTCCAGAAATGTTTCCATCAGTCTGTCTGTAGATTTTGTTGTTGTTTTTGTTCTGTTGACCAGTGAAAGACGAACATCCTAAGAATTCACTAGGTTATATTGAATGATTTTTTAATTTTAAATTCTTAACATGCTTGAAATGCACATGCATATTTCTTCATAAATTTAGACAATACAAACTGTAGGGTGATAAACACATATTTTATTTGTTATCATACAAATTAGAATAAAATAAGGGTGTTAGTAATTTTTTTCTGGAGAGTAACGAAAGAAGCAATTAATTTAGAGTCCATCACTGGAGGTAGATGGTAGCACCTCCCTACTGAGCACCACCATTTTTACATTTACCAGGTGAGTTCTTGCAAATTTAAATGGAAGGGCTGGAAGCAGTATTCTGAGGCAGTTTTGCAGCAGGAAGGCTCAGAGTTACCCATTGTGATACTGCTTCAATGCCGATGTGAACATGTACTGAACGTATCTACTACATGTCATGGCTGTGTATTCTGCTAGGGCTGAAAAGGAGCAGCTTTCAATGGTAGCAACACGGTGGGGCTAAAGGGCCAACTTCCTTGTTCTTTTTCAGCGCTCCTCAAAGGAATGAAGACAAGTTTCCAATATTCTCTGCAGACAGCATAGTTCACCCTTAGGATGTTAAGGTAAAAAGTAGCTTTATGTAGCTCACTGAAATTCTTACTTCTGAATATTCAGAAAGTTATTTACAACCAATGTGCAACTCTGAATGTAGGATTTGTTCCAGAACAAATTCCTTTACAGGTCACCTAGTGGTTATAAACATTAGTTTTTTTCTTAAGTAAAGATTACTTTTATATTGGGACAAACTGCACGTTATAGTCCTACTGAGACTGCAAAGGACATGTCTCACATATGATTTAGTTTTGCTGAAGCAGAATTTGTTAGAGGAAAAAACAAAAGGTATAAATTGTACATCAGTTGTGCTGACACAAAACATTGGCAAATTGGGCATCAAGAGTGTAATAATATTCATGTCCTTATAGTTCTATTTTATTCTGGTTTATTGCATAGGCTTTATTGTAACGGTGTATTGTTGACATTACAGCATGTTTTCTTCTTCTTTCTTCCATGTGTTTTGAATATACTGAAGAAGTGAAAACTTTTTTTTGGTGCACTGTGGTCTGTTTATTCCCAAATGGGTACATTGTATAGAATTTGGGAAGGAGAAGACAAGCCCAAAACTGGACTTTTTTAATATGCTGAAACTTCCAGAAAATGATGCTGACTTCTTCCCTTATAAACATGTGCATCCAAATCCCTTTGATTCAGTAGATGGGAAATTACCCCAGTGTTACTGTATATGGAGACAGGCCCAAAATCATTGCTACTGTGTGTGTTTTTTGGGAAACAGATAAGCAGGATGAAAGGTGTAAATATATGGGCGATGAGGCAAAGTGGGTGAAAAACTAAGGAAAGGCAATGCTGAATTTTAATGTAGTGACTTGGAATCATTTACCATCATGCCTAAGATATGTGATTTGTAGCTGCCGCAGATGGTGGTGTCTCTATTAAGCAGCTCTTCATAAACTGATCACTCAGTTGGCTACAGATTCCAGCTGTTCTGCTTTGATTGTGTGTACTGGAGTGCTAGGGATAGTGCTACCACTATATTAAACAGAAGCACTTTTATTTCACACTGAACATGTAACTTGGTTTCCCAGTTTTGTTTCTTCCAATGTGTAATCGAGGTATTTGACACTGTAGGGGAAGTGTGTTCCTTTTTTTGAGTATGAATCTGTTCTGTATGTAAGTTTTTATATTTTTTTCTCTATGTAGTTTTCAGCTGATTGGCTGCCAAAATATAACTCTCTCATAGCCTGTAGCTTCAAAGCTATAACACTTTCTTGATGCCTCCCTTCTTTTTCATCTTCTGTGAGCTGCTGTTCCTCCTTCAGAATCCCCTTCTTGTTTCTCTCAACATTTGCCTTGCATTAGTTCTCTGACCATATCTGTTACCTGATAGGCAGGTTGCTTATGTGAAAGCATGATGCTCTGAATTATGGCTGTGATTTTTCTCTTAAAGCAGCACAGTCTAGTTAGGCTGGACACATTTGTGTTGCTGCAAGGATCCCTTATTCTTGTGTCACATTATGTCACTGTATGTACAAGCGTCTTTGTGCTCCTGTAATAACACATACGCAGTGGACTGGGCTACAGAGTTGTGACAGTACCACTGTACAATTTGTGTTGGCAGAAAGGCTCTGAGGGAATTTAGGAAGTGCTTTCCCATGTAAATAATTTTGGAGCTTGTAGCGTTGCTGTGTGTTAGCTGTGTTCATCTGTTTTGGCAGTGCTGACATGTTAACATTCTTTGCTGCTGTGTGCTTTTGCATGGTGGAGTAATTGCTTGATCTGTCTTGGTGTTTTTAGCTTTTTCATATCTCTGGAACAACCAGTCTGACTTGCTGTGCGCACCTCTCCTCACTCTTAGCATCTGCCACCCAAAAATAGTTAACTATGCAACTATGCAAAAAGGCCACCAGCATCCTGGCTTGTGTCAGGATCATCTTCTTATCATCTAGCTTAACATACTTTTTAACTAATGTCCAGCGTCTAGTCCTCTTTATTGTTATGACTGCTCTGGAAACCACCAGTATTTAATGAGGCCTCACAAAGGTATAATGATTTCATACAAGCCCAAAATACTTTATAGCCATCAGGATTTTTGTGTACTTTTTGATACCATTCTTGCATGATCTTAGCATAGCAAGTTATTTTGAAAGCTGGTCTGAAGTTCAGTCAGGTTCCTTGGAAAACTTGCTTAAGCATCAAATCTGTCAAAACTGCTGAACCTGGGGCATGTTTAATGTTCTAAGGCTTTAATGTCAGCAGTTGGCATGCAAGGAGACAGTGCAAAGAAAAAGTACTTAAAAGTGGAATAGTACCGTTTGCACACACTGTCATTTGCAATTTCATTTCTTCATATTTGCTAAGTATTTTTTTGAAAGAAGCTACACTAACTAGTCATAATCTGGAGGGTTCAGAAAAAAAATCAAGTTGAGGATAGTAAGGCTGTTGCAGTTATGGTGATCTGAAAATATAAGCAAGATGAAGCTCTGTTGGAAAGCAGCATCTGATATAATGGAGGGAAAACAGACAAGCGTTAGAGCACAGAAACCCTTTTAGATCTGAAACAGAAATGTGAAACTTCAAGCAAATTATGATGGGAACCGTTGCTCTGATTTTACAGTTGAGTTTTTCCTGTCATTTAGTTGCTAAACCATCATTATAAAGAGACATAACTGTAAATTAATACTATCTCATTCATACGTTTCTGTGGTTTTTAAAGTTAGGGATAGATTCAAATGTTGCAGCATAGCTCTTCTAAAGCAAAAACCTTGTTTCCCCTCACTCTTCCCTGTATTCTTGCTGCAAGCCTATAGCACTGTTTTTCTTTCTCTGGTAAACTGAATGTTTTTGCCATCTCAACATAAAATAAATGCATGTGCATCTGCAGCAGTCACCCCCTGGAGCATGCTGTTTTGTGAGCTGTTAAATTAGCTTCTTCATCTGACCTGAGACATGGGCCTTTTTTATAAATCTGAACTTCTGTTGCAATTTCACAGAATCATTGTTGCTACGAAGAAAACTTTATTTCATTCTGTGTTCTTGTTTTCAAGACGGTTTTCACATCATGCTTAAGAATTTGTTTGGCATTTTCACTTAGCTGTGTGTGTTCACTCTAAATAATGTGTACTGGGGTTGATTCTTGCATTAACAAGCAGTTTTCAACACACTTCATATGCTAATGCTACGTACACTTTCAAGAAGCACAGGTGTGAAGTTGAATTTTACTTTCAGGAACAGCTCTGCTTTGCCTTCTCTGCAAACAGACACATTCAGATCTAATGTATGCATATATAACTGCCTTGACCTATATTTGTTTAAGCCATTTTAAACCAGAAAGATTCAGATCTTCCAAAACTATCTGTCAAACTGGTATTCTTTGATTCATTTATCTCATATTAACAAGGCAGCAAATCCAAGTTTCTGTACTTGTCCCAAGCGTGCTTCTTACTGTTTTTTACCTTGCCATTTTCAAATTACTGGCTAGTACTGACTGAAAGATCTAAAAGATATTTGCAATCATTGTTTCAAAATTTTAAAATTACTTTGTAGGTTAATTAGCTTATTTTGAAGTTTCAACACTTTTGTTCCAGAAAGCAGGACATAATAAGTTGTGTGATGGGAAACCCAGTGCATATGGGATTGTTTGTGTTTCCTAGACCAGCTAACTCTTCCCAGTTAAAATGGGGTTTGAAGAAGCCACGTGGTTATGAAAATCTGAAGGAGAGGTAATGGATGGACAAAACCACTTTTGTGGCCAAATATGTGGTAGCAGTTTCAGTACATGTTTTGGCATCTCCTGCTGAAAATAACTTGAGAGATGAGAGAACTATTATGCTGTCGCCCTGGACCATCAGGATTTCCCTGTATTACATGAATGTTGTAGAGGTTGATTGTGTGGGTTCCCCATTCCTGCCCTCTCTCCCCAGCCACCTTCCTTTAATCTGTTGAAGATGTATCGAAGTACCTAGAAAGTTATGTTTCAGCCGTTACACTTCATACATTTCTTCTGAGTCATTGTTGGGTTAAGATTTCAGAAGCCTTGGAGTGGGAGAGATTATGGACTTTGAATCAAGAGTAATTTTAGAATAATTAGCTTTGCTTGACTTCGAATATTGGAGAAATTTTAATCACTGCGAAACTAAAAACCACCTGTGATGGTTGATGTTTCTTGCAATCTCATAACTGAAGCAAGACCTCTTATAAAATACTGGGTATCATAAAGCTTATTTAAAAAAACATAGCAACATGAGCTGGCAGTGCAATCAGGAGGGTTTGTGTGTGTGTTCTGGCCTGGCCCTGTGCTGCCAGGCCTCCTGGCTGCCTCATTCCTGCTCTTTCATCCACTTGAACTTGGGTAGGTGCTTTCACAGCTGAAGTAGTTTCTTTTGCTTGGGTTTTTATACAGCAATATAACTCCAAGGTCAAAAACTCTGGCAGATAATTCTTCTGAATTGTTACTGAGAAGTACAGCAGCTAAAGTTGTTTGAAAATTTTGTTCTAAAACCTTAGACTGTGCCTCAGTTTCACCTTTTTTTTTTTTCTCCTAATTTGAATGAATTCAATTTGAACTTCTGTTGATGTATTTTGGCTTTTATCTCCTTTTTTAAATTTTAGTTTTATGGTGCTCAGTTTGTATATTTTTAGAAATTGTCTAAATACTTTCTTTTGCATACTATAGTACAAATATTTGTTAAGCTGATCTTGATGCTTTGTTATGATGAACTGTCTAAAAATTTCTGTTATACTGAAGTGCTTCTGTTTCCCCCCCATGAGGCTCTCTTCCTCTATTTGAGGAGAACAGAAAGTCTTCAGTTACCCAAGATTTAAAAGCTTCTTTTCCTCAGCATCTGAGTTAATTTATTTTCAAAGGACTGATTATGTAATGACCAATAGAGGACAATTAATCCTTGGAAGTAATTATTTATTTTATGGAACTGCTTTTTCATTCAGACAGGTCAAAGACAGAGTTTAGAGATGCACAAAGTATTTAGTTTCAATTCAGTGTTATGACAAGGTGATGTTTGCCCACATTGTGCTATTTGTATGAGTGCTGCTATTTGTATGAGTGCACATTGCTTGCATTAAATCAGAAGAATAAGTAAGATGGTGCCTCCCATGGGTTTCTAGTTTTCTGTTTTGTTTTTTTTTTTTGTTATTCAGAGAGAACATTTGGAATGTTCTAGCAAAAGCTGTTAAGATAGTGGCATGATTATGCTAAGTTACAAGGCTGTTATGTGTTTCTGCCTTCTTTTACTAGCAACATGTTATTTGTTCTCTACCTCACAAACTCTTAAGTAATTTCTCTAGAAAAGCCTTAGGTTTTCTTGCTGCAAACCTTTGCTGTAAAGAGACAGATTCATCTTTTGATTTCATTCGTCTAGAAATAATGTCAAGAATAAGGGAATTATTTAGAAGTGTGATTTAATTCAAAGTGAGCTTTAAGCAACTAGTAACTTGTTAGGCCTTGCCTGTATGGTATGTGCTATCTGAGAATAATTATCGTAACTGACTCATTACTGGGCTAAACAATAAATGTAAGAAAAAAGCGTTATGTGTTTTTTTAGTGTGAGGGTTTTTTTTCCCTTTGTTGTTTTTTGTGGTTTTTGTTTGTTTGGTGTGGGGGGTGTGTGTGTTTTTGTTTTTTCCCCACCTGTGCCTGGCTTTGGCTGGATTCCCAACACAGATCATGAGTTCGATTAGGGTGTTAGCTCTGGCATTATGGAGCTGTGTTTTCTTTCCAGAGCTTGTAGCAATTTGAAAATGGTGCTTAAAAACATTTAAAAGAACACTAGTGGGAAGATCTCATTATTTGACATCTAGCGGAAGGTAGTAAGAGGGCAGGAGGACTCTCCCAAATGGGGATTTATTGTCTTTTGTATGCTTATATGTAGAATCATGTTTGGTATATTATAGAGTTCTAATTTCTGTTGAACAAGGTGCTTTGCCTCTTGACCAGGGTGATGTGGCTACCTGGAAAGTGTCTTCTGCTTCTGATGAAAGAATTTTCTAATCTGGCTTGAATTGTGTCCTCGCTGTAAAAGAGCCGGAGATGGCATGCTGTTTTAGAACTTGGGCTGGAGAGTTTTTTCTGTTCTTGGAAAATGCCTTGTGCTTCCTTAGCCATGAATTGAACAGGTTATGGCTTTGCCGTTAGCTGTGGTTGGAGTTTAGCTGCCTCTAGGTTCTTCTGCCTGGTTCTGTCTTTTTGTCAGTGACCCTTCAAGCAATAGGATGAAGTGATTTTGTTGAGTCACTTGTGATTTGTCTTCAAGCAGGCATCACTAATGAAATGTGATAAAATTGCTGCAGATATTCTACTACATGAGTACTTCTGTTTTTCTGCCCATCTGTGATGAAGTTAGGAGGATCTTTTCATATAAGCACCTTTATGTTGTGTGAGCTGACAAGGTGCTCCTGTCATTTAGACCTTCCTTTTCTTTTGGCTAACCAAACAATTTTGCACTTCAACTCTTATTTTCATCATATTACTTGAGAGCATACATTCTTCTGCCCATTAGGGATTTGATCTTTCATTAATCTGTCTGTACTAAAGGTTGAGTGTTAAGTCTGCAGATATGTCACGAAAATCTTGTGGGGCGAAGTAATGGAAAATGCTTTGGGAAGCCCATCTCACAACAGGAATTCGTAACTAAGCTACTTAAAATTGTGGACTGGAGAGACATACTGGTTTTATTGTGCATAGCAATTTTTATGCTGTCTCCTTTCACACAGGTGCTACCAGCTCCTCCTCCTCTCTGTTGCCGGACGTTAACTACCGCTCTGTAGTTGTCCAGTTGATTTATGTAATTAGATTATATTAAGAGCTATAATTCTTAACCTTTACTTAATCTGGATTGTTCTGCTTTTTGTAGGAATTTATGACAGAACACTAATTGCAAAAATCTGTCTGGTTTGGCTGCTGTATCAGCTGACCTGCTGCAAGATAATTACCTTTGAATTTTGCCTCCACTGTTAAAAATCTGTAATATGGTCTGAAGTATTTTCAATGTCTTTTGTTTAGTTGTCTAGGCAACAAAATTTTCTCAAATCAAAGTAGTCTGGTACAGAGTGTGTTTAGATAATAAAATATAAGGCTATATTTTTTCCATATTAGATTATACTTTTTGAAGATATCTTCTGATATTTTAACTTTTTTTTTGTTGTTTATGGTGCTGAACCAGGTAGTCTGCATTATCCTTATTATGACACGGGAAAAATCCCTACAGAAGAAAAGACTTTGTCTGAAGTGTGGGTGGTTTCTGTTGTGGTGGTTTTTGTTTGTTTTTTTTTTTTTCCTTCACCTGAAGCCTGTAGATAAACCTCACTAATTAGCTGGTTTAGTTTCAGCCTTCTATGTGAAAGGTTCCAACAGTGTTTACTGTTATGCCAAGGAGTCAAATGCGTGAAAATGTGATGTGGTTGTTAATAGACTATCATTCCCACTGTGAGGAATATTTCCTTGAAACCTGTATTTCATTCTTTTATGCAATGTGTAGAAAAGTCTGTTGCAAGCTTCGCTAAAGGCATCATTGGTTCTTCTCTAATTATACAGTAAACCAAATTTCTAGGGAACTTGGGGTGTACCAGAATTTTATTACTTGTAAGAACAGTCCAGAATTTTTAAAATTAATCATGTCTCACCCTGGGCATGTGTTCTCTATTGATTTAATCCTTTTTGCTTTTGAAAGATGGTGACAGCATCTTGTTGATGTCTGAGAAGAGATTATATCTGATACTTTTGAATTAGACTTCTGATTTTGACAGATTTTTTTAGTTGAAGTGAGCAGAAGGCATTTAGCTCATCATTACAAAGAACAGCGATGACTTTATAGTAAATGCATGTATTTCAAAGGAGATACTTGAATTTGTGTGCACATGTAGATTTAAATGCTTCACTGTTGTTGACAAACCTCAAATAATCATGGTGGTGATTACTGGAAGTTGGAGAACAAACAATATGAGAAGTTCCACTGTCTTGTTAAAAATGAAAATAATTTAGTAAAGATGTGCATAGAATTTTTGCCAAGCAAAAGATTAGGTTTCGTAACAGCTGCTTCCTACACCTGCAAGACAAATCTAGATATAATGGACTGAGGAGTTAATTTTGTTTGATTTTTCTGTTTGAAGCTCTAATTATCAGTCCAGTTAGTTTGGCAAGGGCTCACACTTAACAGTATATTGAGGAATACACAGAGTGAAAGTTAACGATGCCTGTTGTTATTTTGTAAGGAACATTGCTACACATTGGATTTGTACAGATTGTCATGTATGGATGTGCCCACGTGAAAGTCATTTTAGCATTGAACAGATGGTCTGAGTTTGGAGGGAAATGTCACTGTTGGTGAGCTGCAGAAGTGGACAAAAACCTGCACACTCAGAGTTGATGGTAGGAGAGCTTCCCCTGAGCTTTTGCACTTCTAAAGTACATCTACAGGTTGGGCCCATTATAACACAGTAGGACCTTTTACTTTTGGCATCTTATCCTAAATTCATGTGAGCAATTGAGTGGAATCAAAGCTCATGAGCAAGAAAGATGACAGTCTCAGAGGGTTGACAACAGTGCAATGAGCTAGATATGTTAGGTGTTTCCTCATTATCTTGAATGATACAAAATGTTTAGAGACGCTGCTTGCTTCTACAACTGCATGTAATAAGAAAGTTATGGGTATGTTTTCCGTGAGCTTAAATGTTTCTACCGTTTTTGTGCCTCTCAAGAATTTAATAGATTGACAATTGAAATCAATACTATCCAGGTCTTTCCCATATATGACTTGTGTAATACACACTATGCAGTGCATGCTTAAAATCAGATGGAAATATTCAGGAGGAAAAACGGAGTGTGAGCGAAGCAAGATATTAATTCCACTGAATGCATGATTTTACTTAGTTCCAGTTCCACAGTCATTCAGGAAAATCTCCATGACATTTCTTATCCCTACAAATAATGCAGTATCACGATCAAAGGAGACGAACAGATTCTACAGCACAATCTTATGTATGCAATTATGTATTCTATAATAAATTTGTGCTAGGAGAGGGTTGAACGTAGCAGGAAGATGCTAAGCATTGGAACTCTGGTACGTGAGATTACAAATAAGCTTTTTCCTAGGATGAATGTGGTGGTAACTGAACTTCCAGATTACATTTGCAGTTCCCTATTTTGAAAGGTTATTTTAGAGATTGCTGCCACATCTACAGAAAACAAAATAACTGTTGAACAATGAAATAAAATAATGGTTTATTGCTAGAAAAAAGAAAAAAGGCTTTAAAGTTCTTAGAAGTCATATCCTAATAAATAGTATCTATTATCTTGCCTGGGGTTTTTATATTGATTTTCTATTAGTGAAAATGAATGTTGCTTTTTACCAACACTGAATTAGAAAGCTTATCAAAACGAAGGAAAACAGTTTACTGTCCAGTTACCATCCATCTCCTGGTTTCTTTCTGCTGCTGTCCCCGACACTGCTCATGTAGTGTTGCACGTATAAATATGTGGTGCTGTACTCCTGTAGTACTGGGAAAGGTTTTAATTGGCTGCAGAGTATCTTTTGCAGCTTGATATTTAAGTGCAAGGGAATGGTGTTGATCTGGCTTTACTGTTTTTATGCAACTCTTTACATATCATGCTTCAGTCATATGATCTTGGACTGAAGTTTTCAAATGTTCATGCTTGCAACTGGAAATCAGAATCTGTTGGGCCTCAATCGAGTGCAGGTTTTTCCATTAGTCCTGTTTGTTTTCATTGCCATGTACGTCTGCATGTGGCACAGATTACTGTTTTGCTAATGTTTGTATTACAGGATGTAAACTGGAGGTTTCACACAAAGCAAGAAAGCGTGAGCAATCCCAGCGAAGATGTGGATGTGGCAGGACTGAAAAGTGCGTAGTCAGAGAAGAGTGACTTTTTTTCTAGGGGCATGGGAGGGGAGCATGAATGCTGGGGTTTGTTGGTCACTTTTTTCTCCTCACCATGCCCAGCCACCTGTGGTGGGATGATAGGCTGGAGAAAAGGATGTGTCTCTGTCTTGTTATAAATAAATTCAATGGATTATTCCCTCTCATAGCAAAAGGGTAAGGTGGGGTGAGGGAGGAGGCAAGAGCTTGTTGCAAGTCACTGTCGGTGTAAGGACTTCTGGAAGAAAGAGGGAACAGGGAACGCTGCATGCCAGAAACAGCTTTACAGCAGTTGCTTTGCATAAACCAAATGCAATTGCATCTAAAACTGCTCTTAGCTGGCAATAACAGACTTGAAGATAGTGATACCTTTGGAAGGCTTCATATCTCCTTCTGTGTTCTTTGTTTTGACCGATGTTCCTGTGAAAATGTCTCTTGAAGTTAAAAAACAACCAAAAGTAATTTATCTGAACATCTGTTGGAACTTGTTCATTGTAAGCACTGTCATTGCAGGTGGGAAAACCCCATTGCAAGTAGGCACCCTTCTATGTTAGTTCCTGTGCAAGTATAGGCATAAAAGCCTGAATTACCAGGGCTAAAAAGCCTGCAGGCATCAGGCATCACTTTAAATGTGTTTTCCCTCTTAAGTCTGCAGTTTAAGTCCTTGTGCTGATCCTTCCAAGCTCCACTGTCATCTGTACATGTGTGTTTTTTACATAGCCCTGGTATGACAAACTGTTGTAGTCAATGGTTATGCAAAGGCTGCAGATGAGAATATTTTTGTTGGTAGGATCCAGATGTAGAATTTAAATCCATATTCCACCACTTATTTCTCTAGAGCATTTTTGAAGGATCTCCACCTTCTGATACATTTCATAATTGTGTATTTTATTATAGAGAAATTGGATGTAACAAATGTCATGGTTTTTCCAGCTCTTAAATTAGAGGTTTTGAATTTCCTGCTGTTGGGGGAAATTTATAGATCACCCCTAGGATCTCATGAAACCTTTATTAGAGAAAGCTGTTAAGATGGGTGTGTGCTGGATAAATAACTTCAAGGGAATCTTGATAGGTTTTAACTACATTGGGAGAAACAGAATGTTTTCTTGAGATTTACAGAAAAATCCTCAAGAAAATAAAGGGATTTTCATGTAAAATATAATACTACCTTACAGAGCACTTGGCGTTTTGAAGTATTTTCATTTGATTTGAGACAATAATACCCAAATGGTATTTTAATATAAACTGTGTTGTAGCAAAAAAGGAATCAGCAAACCTACTGTATGTGAAGTTTTTAATGTTGTTTGTGGCTTCATCCTCATCTTCAAACAAACTGAAGTGTCCCTCAGCAAAACAAAAACATAGCTCAAGGGGGATCAAAAAGAAGACAGAAAGGGCTAGATTAAATTATGGATGAAAAATAATAATTAATTTATTAACTTACAGCAGTTGACAATCCTAGTGAGAGAGAAATGTGATGAATTTTTAACAGTCTTTATCATCACTTAAACATTGGGAAGCCCTGGACATGTATTTTTCATTTCATTGAACTGGGGTAAAAACGTTGTGTCAAAACTAAGACCACTGCCAGACGTGCATAATGGGTTCTTTCAGAAAACAGGAAAAAAACCGAAACCAACTTAATGATTTTTGCCTGGTTTAAGTAATGACACTGCAGAAGAGCGTTTGCATTTCAGGCAGAAGATTGCACTGCTTCTTCTGGCCCTATACACACACCCCTCACCCCCTCTCCTATAAAACGGTCCTCACCTTCTCATGTGTGCCACACTACCTGCAGTTGCCTGATTTTTACGTGTGCAGTTTACATCTAGCGTGGACCTGTGGCTGGGAGTACTTTGGACTTCCACAGTTTGAGTGCTGTTTTGGCACTGGGTGTTCATTGTCTCTCTTGAGTTGTTGGGACTAAGTCCCATTTGGACTGGAGTTCTTTTCATTCTTGCACTTGAGGAACGGAGCTGAGGACTGTACCTGCAGTTGGTTGGCGGGTCTGGGCCAGCAAAGCAGCAAAGGTGACTGTTCAGTCATTCAGAAGATCACAACTAGTTTTATAACCTACTTCCACAAAACTTTTGTAAGGTAGGAATATGGCTAACAATGCAGATATAATAAGTTTTAAAAGAAAGCGCTTGTGGTTGAGATGTCCTTGGACTTAACAGTTCCTACTCCAGAGAGTGTACTTTATGTTTTCCATATTTTGAGCTGCAATTAGGGCTAATGGAATTTTGTTGTACTGATCTGTCTTTTAAAATCTCATCAGGCTAATGTGGTTTTTATACTTGATGTGCGCATTTCATCTACATTTTTGTTATCTGCCAAAGTGTAAACTACATAATGAACCGGAATGCTATGTTCTAACCTCCCAAATAAATCATCATCATATCAGTCATCATCCTGGTAATATTACTCGTAGGTCTGTGTTAAATTGTTTTGGGTTTGGTACTAGGGGGATTTGAGCCTTGGAATTAGTGATTAAGAAACTGAGGCTTTCAGCCTTACTTATTCTGTTTTTCCTTTTAATTCACTCTTAATATTTTTACTTTCTACTTTAGAAGAACTTTGCTAGTATTGGTATCAAACTGAACAAATGGAGGAGTTAGTTCCAGTTAATGGAGCAAAGCCCCTCCCTGTCTTGAGCTTCTTATTTTAAGATCTCTTTGGAAGCAGCAACAGAAGCTTTGCTAGATCTCCCATCAAACAAGGACTAGACAGACAGCTGAACCTCCAGAAGTGGCTGTTCATCAGTGAAAACCTGGCTGTTTTATTACCTGTGGGATGGGTGGGTGGATGCTGGTAATAAGAAAGAAATAAAGTGCTTGTAACTCATGAGATGTCTTCAGCTACCTGAAGTGAGTTCAGATGATGTTTCTATAACCATTATGATATCAGTCAATTTGTTATGGAGAGCTTGTATGTGGTGATACTCTTCAGAAATGATGGCACTGGCTGCCACAGAACACCACAATGGGGCCAGGTAACTCAGAAGGATAATATTATTCACTGTTGTAGCTGCTGCTATTGGGTCATACATTCTTTAATCATTGTTAACTAAGGCAATAACCCCCAGAAAACAGTAAAGGAATGGTTTAAGAGCATTCTTTTAAGAGAAGATATGAATTTTTAGGAGTGGGATGTTGAAAGAGAATGCAGACTGAAAATGCATCCTTTTCAGTATGAAGGAAAACCAATATTTATTGTTAATTGTGTGGCATGATAATAGATTTGAACACTTGAAATAATAAATGTATTTTGCAGATGAGCTAGGGAAGAGAGTGGGAAGGACTGCAAAGCTCAATGATTGCATCCAAGAGCCAGTTGCATACGTGCTTTGTTATTTGTTAAGTGTATTGAATTGAGAACTCTTTAGATGATTGATGGTGGATTTGGAAGACCCTTCTCTCAAAAATAATAGGTAGGACTGTCGGTATCACCCAGGAATTTTTGAAAATAGTCTTTGCTCATGAACTGTTCTGTGCGAGCTGCTTAAGTCTGATAATTTGTTGCTGGTATGTCTTGGTGCAAAATAAAGTTTTGCGTGAACATATGTTTGTTTCTTGGGCACACGTCAGCCTGTTGACATAAAAACCCTGGCAGTATACCTGATATATAGGCTGCACTCTTCAGTGAGGAAAACTACTGTGTCCAGCATTTGGCCATCTGTTTGCTTAGAGCAGTTGAATTGTTGAACATCTAACATGGTGGTTTTATTTATTTATGTATTTTTCATCTTTTAAAAGGAGAAAAAAAAAGTAGTTGAAGAATGACAGTAAAGGTGATTTAAGCCAGGGCCACTACTTAAAAGACAGGCTCTTAATCTGCTGGAACAAGTGTTTGGCAATATTAATGCTGTAGTTTATCCACCTTTGTTTAATTCTGAGCTGCTGTTTGGTGCCTTCCATCTTTAGACAGATCCTTGGTAACACCATCAGCCACAGTGTTAGATGTAAATCAGAATGCAATGACTTTAATTATTTTAATTTTTTTTTTTTTGCTTTTGTGCATTCTATGAGCAGTCCCACTGTAAAAATAACTCCACATAAACTGCTATATATAGCCATTATATTGGTTTTGTTGTTATTTGCCACTGAATGTAGCGTTTATGGGAGTTTTGGTATTGGTCCTTCCTAATCAGAAGGATATGCTGTAAGTAAAGACATTTATTGTAGCGTTTTGTATTGTTTAATATACATTTATCAGATTCTTAATTTTTATATTTCTCCATTATGTTAAGATATAGAGAATAATTTATTTCATATTTATTACATAATTAGCTTTTTCTTCTTGCTCTGTGTCAAACTAAATTTGCATAAAAATTGGAATTCAATTAATGCAGAAGCACAGTTTAAAACTTTTTGTGTTACTTGATTAGAATTAACAAACTTTTTTCTTTACAGATGCTGAAACCTTAACTTGAAAGGTGATAGATATCTCTAATGATAAATTAGAGAATAAAACTTAAAAGCATTTTTATTTCAACTGAACAGAGTTAAAGGAAAATATTTCATGTGTCACAGAAATGGGAAGACTTTTTTTTTTTAAGGTCCTCAAATGTGAGATTTTTGTACACTCTCACTCTTGGTGGTGGGAACTTTTGTCTGTGCTGGCCTGTATGCCACTTGTTCACTCCACAGTGCTTTTTCACTCTGAAATATTTTATATTTTTTTATTCTGTAATATCAAATTGATTCTCTTCAAGGTATGTTTTTGTGCATAGTCTTTTTTCCAAAATGAATTATTTTGAATGATTGAGTTTTGCATACTTTTAGAAACAATGCGTTTTGTTTGAAATCCATTTTTTCTTTATGACTGAAACATAACTGACAGCCTAGGAGACAAACCTGGCATATCTTATAGATCTGAGATGTGGAAGAAATGAATTTCATATCTGACAGCATGAGCTATATCACCCTTCTTATATTATGCTTGTACATCGTGGTTTGCAGTCATGTTTTCTTGTTCAGTTTAGGGCTTAGAAGCTGATGGTGTGTATGTTCTTTTTCAGCAGTGAATTTTATTTAAAATTTTCTGGTTTTGCACATTTGCTCATGACTTCACTCATTTATCTGTTCCCTCTATAGCACTTTGAACTGTTACAGAAACTGAGATTTAAATTAGCATCAAGTCTAATGATTACAAATGCAGTTCTAGATTTACAGTGCATAAACATTTAAGAGAAAATGAGTATCTGAGTAACTCTTGACTTGGATCTGTGTATGCGCTTAAGTATTTCCTCTTTCTTGCACTGATACAAAATGTGAACGCCTTGGACAGGTTCCTAATTAATTAATAAATGCCTCTTATGAAGAAAACAAGTGTGTTTTGTCATGCTGGGAGAGGAGTACATGCATTATACTGGTTGTCACCTTGATTAGAATGGAAGGAGAAACAGGAGCTGTTACTGTCACAGGTAAGGAAGTGAAGGATCCCTCCTAGCAGAAAAGCAGGTTTTTAGTTGAGTGGGAGAATGAGGGAAAGGCTATTACTGCGGCTATTGAAGTAGCAATTGTAGCTCTGTTAATGGCCACTAAGAAAAATTGCTGTACGGAAGTTTACAGCAGGGCAAAGACAGAGATGCCAGTCTTTAGTTATAGAATAAGAGGATTGTTTGAAGACTTGGATGTGCTGCTTTTCAATTCGTTTTACCGCATTTGATCGCTGACCTGAAAAAAAGAATAATATTAGAGTGGGTCTGAAATCTTAACTGTGCTTGGGTACAGTTAACTAGAACACTTGCTGCTAGCTTGGCACCAATAACCTCAGACAGCAAATATTGATCCATGCAGTTCCCAAGGGAAAAAGAACCAGCTTTTTGTCAGGGGCAAGGATTTGATGCTGGCCAAAAGAAAGAGTTGAATTTCACAAGAAAACTCTTTCTGAGTGGTTTTAGTGAGAATAAGCAGTTGTCTCCTGACATCTAAAACGCTGAACCAGGAAAGCAGTTGAGTACTTAATAAATCTGCCTTGTTGAGGAAAGCACTTGAGCACAAACTCAGTTTTTAAACTTGAGTACGAAACTGTCCTTTCTGGTAAAGGTGGCAAATACTTTGACTTCCAAGGGAATCTCATCCCAGCAAGACCACACATACTTCATGTCTGGAACGGGCTTTGTAATAAAATTTACTGCTTCAAGACATGAAGTTGTCACTAAAGAGAGAAGGTGATAAGAGTGAACAAAGGGAAGAAGAGGAATGAGTTTAAGGTTGTGGGCTACAAATGTTTTCAGTTACAAAAAGAGTTCCAGTGCTTTATACTAGATTAGCACACCTATTTTGCAAGAGTGAAAACTTGCCTTTTTTCTCTGTAGAGAGAGTACTAGTAACAAACCCATTTACTGGCATTTTTTCATGCAATAATACCATGGTCTAATCCCACTATGGTTATCTTGAGTGACTGAGGCTGGTATACTAAGCAAGCTATGAAAAGTTTTACAATGTGAAAGCAAAATTACTCTCTGTGATATACAGAGTGCGACACCCCCTATTATAATTATGCACTGAAGCAGATTGAGATGAAGATTTTGCTAATGCATCTAGGCTGACCTTTCTTTGCTGATTTAGACCAGCAATGAAAAACATGCATGGATTCATGCCTTTGTGCTAAGCAGAACTATATTAAAAGAGAGAAAAAAAAAATAAAGTCAACAATGATAAAAAGTAATATTATTTCTTACATTTATATGTATTTTTTTAGTCCTTCTGTCCATGGTATTAAATACATGAAATAACCATATGGTCTGCTCCTGGGTAAGTTAATGCTTAGCCATTATCTTATGAGAAGCTCTAGTAGGGAAAGCTTTCTTTTAAAAAGTAGATCAGAAAATAAACTTATGTTTACCAGTTATTGATGTGGAGAGACAGCATGTATCTATGACCTTTCAAGGTGAGAGAAGCAGATGTTTAGATTCCTGAAGCTCTTGTCACTGGGTCTTTACTTCACACTCAGAGTTAGCCTGAAGAGCTTGTTCACTTGCTTTAACATTTCTCTTGTGGTCCTTAGGTGGGGTGGGATTTTCCGGAATTCTAAGTTTAGCTTCATATCAGTCACAAAAACCTGAAAGTTCACATACATATCCTCTGAAAATTTCTTAATGATGTATGCATACTTATACCTATAGATGTATTTACATATATTTAAATTGTATTAACTGTTGTGATGATTTGTTGTAGTACTTGACCTAAGTGACTGTGATCTAAACTTGCATACTGCATGACTTATGAATGCTACAGCACTCACAGAATGCTAGCAAGAGGCTCACAATGCTTGATTTCTTGCTTGAAGACCAAGTTCCTAAACTCTGGTAACTGTCAGAGGTAATAATTAGACAATTGTTGCTTTGCTTTAAAACAAAACCTGTGGCTTTAAAACAGCCTCCCTGTGGGAGGGCAATGACATGAAAGTACTTATTGGAAGAATCAGTGTCATAAATTTAGGAAAGGGATGATATAGCAATTGTAGGGGTTTGGTTTCAGTGATCCTTAGAGGCTTCTTACAGAATGGGATTCCTGACACTCATACGCATAGGGAAGAACGTGGACATTTTCACCTAAATGAATCTGAATTACTCGAAAAACCAAAAGGCAAATGAAGGTGATGCATTGATATAGATCATATATAACTTATGTAATATCTGTTTGGAACAGTCTAGATGCTTTATGGTATCCATCACATGAATTTTGAACTTGAGACCGGTGGTATTTTATCAATAACAAGAATTTCACTCTTAGTCGTCCTAGTGATTTTGATGTACTCCTAGTTACTGTTACACTATTTTAATGGTGATAGTAAAATAATGACAACTGTTCTTTCATGAAAGTATAATATGCTGGTAGGTCCTCCTGGGTTCCATATGTAGGGTTGTGGTTGATACAATAAGTGAAAAAGATCATGCTTGAGGTTCTCTGTCTCTGGTTCCTTTTTTCACTTAACAGAAAGAGATACTTGCTTGAGAATCTACATCAGACAAGGAAATTTTAACAGCTGCACTGGCTTTGTGCAGATACTCATCTGAGCTTATTAGATACATTAGTAATGAATCACGTCTTCTAAATGAAATGTCTTAGACATCATCAGTTTCAATTTTGTATTGGTTCAAAATGTTTTCAATTTAATCCTTTAAGTGAAATGGAACACCTTTTTAAAAAACAAACTAGATGCCAAAGGAAAAAAAAATAAACAACAAAAGCCACAACCCTTCTCTGACAAACTCTATGTAATTAGAATGGCAATAATTTTCTTAACTGTAAGATTTATATTCCTCCAGAAACATTTTCAGATCCTCAGATGAGAAATTGTTGCATATCATTATTTGATCTGAATAAAAGGTAACATATTTCAACAAATACTCAGTGCAAATTTCCTAGTGTCCTTGTGCATTCCCTTGGCAGTCTAATGAGCTGCAGTATATACAATATCTTAAAGAAGTAATAAAGACATGTTTCCTACTGATACATTTCACTGAATTCTTTACATGCAATGTCATGAAGAACGTTTATCCAGCATCAAGTTCCCCAACTGATTAGTAATAAACACATTTCCTACTTATTTTCCTTTTGCAGTTTAAAGTGGTATTTTTCCTGTACGTCAACGTGGCTGCAACTTTATCAGAACTGCTAGTGGGTTATGAACTTACTGTGGACAAGAAGGCTTTCTATATGTGAATAGTTTTGTTGTTTTATAGGTTCTAGGACTGGTTACATATCTTAAATTCAGTTTGCTTATTGATTTCCAAAGCTGTTTGTTTTACACACTACAAAGGAATAGCAATGATACCTATTGCATAATAAAAAGCAAAGGGAACAGACAAAACTATCTTTCCTACAAAGATTTTCAGTGATTAAGTTGTTGAGATTTCACTGTCTGTAGGAGAAATAAAGTACTTTGGGGAGAGATCTGTGCATAAGAGGAACAACATGCCTGAAAGCACTGGACAACATTAACCTGTTTCTAAAGCTGTTCCAAGACTGAGAAAGTCTTACTCATATATTGTTGATGTGCTGTTTTATAGAGAGTATAAATTTAACTTAGAAAGAAGGAAAAGAGCTGGTTCTTTATTGCTTGGAGACTTTGACTTAAGATTGGTACCTTTTTTTGACAGAAATATTACAGCTGTTATGCTCATGCAGGCTCTAGTAGTAGGTAGTAAGTACAGTAATGCCTTTTGTAGGACATCCCAGTTTTTCCTGTGGCTGTTTAATGAAGTGGTGGTGTTTGAAATCTCTTAATTTATAGTGTTTGAAGTGGTAGGTAGTACTGCATTATCACTGGAGAACAGCACTGATATGCTTTTCTCCTTGGTGCAAAAAATCTGATTTTCCCTTTTAAGGGTTTTATTCAAAACTACTTTATGATGCTTTTTCTCATGTGGACTTTTCATAACATTAATTTGAGGGTATTGATTCCGTCAACTTTTTAAAGAGTTGGCAGGCTTTTAGAGTCCTGTTGGCTTTTTTTGGTAAATGCAATGCAAGAAATAGCAAATCAGGACTGGTCTTTGGTAGGACTTTTCTAAAAAACTGACATGAGTTATTGTCTACCTGGCCTGTGTGCTGCTGTAGAACTGTGAAGATGGTGGTGGAAGGACTTGGCCCTAGTTCTGAATGCAGTCCTGCTATAACTTAGATTTTAAGAGTCTGTATACCCAAACTCAGATGGAAGCCCCAGGTCAACACACCAAGGAAATTATGATCTCCATTTTGAAACAGGCTGTTTAAATAGGAAAGCAATGGCTGAAAGGAGGAATTCAGAGAGCAAGAATCATGGAATAATTTTGGTTGGAAGAGACCATCAGGATCATCAAATCCAACCATAACCTAACTCTAGCACTAAAGCACGTCCCTAAGAACCTCGTCTAAATGCATTTTAAACACTTCCAGGGACTGTGACTCCACCACTTCACTGGGCAGCCTGTTCCAGTGTGTGACAACCCTTCTCAGGGAGAATTTTTTCCTAATATCCAATCTAGAGAAGATGTTTTTGTTGAGGAGATTGAAATGAAGTCACATGTAGCTCTGCGTGTAAAAGCAAGAAGGAGGAAGTAGGCTGTCTTTTATAGTATGCCCTCCCTAATCAAGTTTTAGAAAATAATGAAGAATTGGTTATTAATACAGTGTGAATGGAAGGAAAATATAGGCCAGATTATCTCGTTTACTAGGAAGTAATTTAAAAACATTGGTATTCTATGAACACAAACTGTTCTTTTTCTCTGAAGTAGGAGAGATACATGAAGGTAAGGTCCCAGAAAGAAAACCTTGATTTAGAAGTGAGCAGGGAGACCTTCTATCCCAATAATACAGTTTTCCCGTTGTTTAGAGTTACTTTGGATATTTGGTGTCAATGTTTGGATTTGTTAATCATTTTAGCATATGAAAGTCCAAGCGCTGAGTGAAAGCATTGGGCTGATCTTCTTTTGAGAGGTCAGATATGCTGTCTCTGATACTTTTGTGTCCTCCTTGTTACGTAATAGTAATATGTGGCTTCTGAGAGATGTCTCTGCCCTTGGAGCATGGAGGCCTTTATCAAGGAAATTTGATGTATTATTCTCTATTCTCTCATCTTTAAAATAAAGGGAATGCTGCCTTCTGTCAGATCAGTGACAAAGCTGGGAATGGATGGCAGGATAGCGTCCTACTCTCCTGAGGCAGCTCATCCACACTGTCTTGATGTGGTAGGGGACTGAGTTGCAATTTCCACCATCTCCTGAGCTATCCATGTACCAGAAGACCTCTCAAAAGAAGCCTTTTGCTTATGCCCTCAGATCCTTCTATAAAATTCTAGTTGCCATTCATAGGTGGTATGTCTCCTTCATCCTTCAGCAGTTTCTTTAAATAACCTCTTTCTAGACTGAGAGGATTTTTACGACTGTCACATCTTGTAATATAGGATGAAGAGTTCAGATTTTAGTGGGTCTTTGTGTTGTTATTGGGTTCTTTTTTGTGTGTGGTGTTTTTTGTTTTTGTTGTTTGTTTGTTTGTTTGGTTTTTTTTGTCTGTTTGTTTTTTTTTTTAATGGAACCTGAGAATCAGTTACTTAGCTGCAAAATTTTCCATTAAAAGAATTATTCAAAGTAGAAACTCTGGTGTGTCTCTCAACATGTAAAGCATCTAGCAGTAGTCTGAACCTCATTTTGGTTGTTTCTTTTGTAAAATAAGAGGGGAAAGTGCCTTGTTTCTCCCCTGAGCTGAGCTGTGGTTTTCAAATCTGGAAATAAGACTACACTGTAAGGATAGCTGAGGTGTTGTTTTGGGGAGAAGTCTGGAACCTGGGAGAAAACTTTCTGAAATTTGCATTGTAGGAGGAATTGATGTTTGTTTTCTGGTTGGCAGTATTTAGGTGTATGTCCTGGTGCAATTTTGAAACACAAATGCATGTGTTCTGAATTTCATGTGGTTAAAACCCCTGGAAGGGTGTTGGTACTGACACCAATTCTCTTTTTTAGATCCCAGGGCAGTATTCTGTGTTCTCTGTATTTGCTTTTTTATGAGGGTGTGTGTGTGTGTTTTGTAGTGGTGGCATTGGATTGGGGTTTTTTTTGTTTGTTTTTTGTTTTTGTGTTGTGTTTTTTTGTGTGTGTGTGAACTTATTTATATTTTAGTAGTGTTCTTGTGGTATGAGGATGTCTATGAAGAATATGAAATTGTACACATAACTCAGAGCATGTGTCCTGGTTTTGTTAAAAACCAAGTTTCTCTTTTAGTGAATTTGCCTGTCAGCTAAAGCTTCATATTATCTGCATTTTCCTGGAGAACCAGATACATGTTTTGGTAAACATAGCAATGGAATGCAAAGTTATTGATAAGCATGGATGGACATCTCGTGAGAGGGGCAATGAGAAACTGGTGACCAAGAAACTGACCAACTGTGTATAGCATTCCATTCACATGAATACTTCATATAAAAGTGGGAGATCACGAGGATCTCGTCCCTTTTTTTTTTTTTGTCCCTTCTGCTTATGGCCGACATTAAGAGAGGACCTTGCTAGTCGTCCCTGCAAACTCAGGCCTAGTGACAGACTGAATCCAGCTCTGATTGGCTGCAGAGTTCAATCCAGGACTTTGGGTGCTGGCTCTGCAGTTGCTGAGACTTTCAAGATTGGTTTTGTATATTTTGTATTATTTTCTCTATACTTATTAGTAACATCAGTAAAACATTTTTAATTTTGTCCAGCTCTGTTCTCTCTGTCGTTCTTTCCCTTCCAATGGCCTGTCCTTAGTGGGAAGGGGGGAGAGGGAGGGGCAAAAGGGGGTAGTGGGGGGGAGAGGAAGTTAACAATACATCTGCCAGGGTTTTATTGTCACCCTGCAATCTAAACCCTTGACAGCGTGATACCTAGTCTGTTTTGTGAGTTACAGCAATTGGATATAGAATTTTATAGGTGTGGCTCCTGGGGAGAAAAGAGGAAGAGGAGGGATGCAGACAATTTAGAATATAAGATGGGCACTTTTTGCTTTTGTTGCTGAATAGTTGGCAGATCATTTGAAAAAGCATATTTCTTAGGGTGATTATCACTATATGTAAGTGCCCTGAGTCTACTTAAATACATAAGAGTATATAGCTTGATTACATTCAGATCCACTGGGTGCTGGTGAGTGATTCAGAATGCATGCTCTTGTACTTATGAGACAGGTGGTGTGGGGTGGAAATGACCATTGTGACTAAGTGGAAGATGTGAAGCAAGATCTTACCATCCTCCTTGGGCTGCAGAGCATGTTGTAGAGAAGTTGATCAGTTCACTGTTGTGTCTCATCTAGGTCATTGTTGCCTACATGGTTAGCTAAAGTAGGTAAAAGCATATAATTAATCTCCCCCAACACTGTTCCAGTGCTAGGTTCTCCATGAAGGTACACCAAACTGGATTTTGGCCTGCAGTCCTTCCCCTTCCCCTTCCCCGGTGTTTACCGACTATGTCCTTTTAAAATCCATCAATAAAATAACTTTAGGTAAATAAAATGGAATTATTACTTTGTCAGGGTGTGTATTGTTATTGTGGTGTAGTGAAATTGTGGAAGTCGTAGTGAAGGCTAAACCAACATGTAGTGAAATAAACTTTCTTGAAACTAAAGAAAAAAAAAATTAAAAAAATTCCTGCAGAGTCTTAAAATCACCATCCCTGGTGACAACAGGACAAAAATTCTGGACAAAAGAACATTAAGTATTCTAAACCTAAGTCTCATTAAATGCTACAGTATCTGTATACTTAAACTTTCTGGTAAGGTGGGGAGATATAGCCATGAAATATTTGGCAAATCTTGCAAATGTCACATCAAACTTATTGTAAAATACTGTGATGTTGCTAAGAGTGCTATATGGGCTTAAAGGGGGGGGGGAGTGTGCTAAACTTACCTCTGGCAGTGGGTATCACATAGATACAGTGTGCACACACCCCTGTAATCAGAAGCAGAACCGAATGATTAGTTGACCAAAAATTTTATTCAGGTTTGGGGTTTTTTGGTGACTTCTTGGAGCAGAGGTTTGTCAACTGGATCTGGTCATCAGCTGCCAGTTGGGATTCAAGCCAAATGGAGTACAAGCAGCAGGATGACCTGCTCACAATAAGTAGAACAAAGAGCTCTTGATCCCTGTGTAGATGTCTTAATCTATTTTATACTGCAGTTTGCCATCAGTGAAATGGGGTAATTGCATTCTGCTGCCCTCAAGGGTGCTGTGAGGGTAGATACTTCACAGTTTACAGAGTGTTCAAATGCAGTGTCCAAGAGAGCTGTAAAAACACTGGGAAAGAGAACAGTTTTCAAGGCAAATAGGCAAGTCTGAAGCAGAGACATGAATGTGCTAGTCAGAGAGCTTTGAAATTCACTTCTAACCCTACATGCCGATGGAGTGTACAACTAACAGTAAGTTACATCTAGCACAAAATCAGGGTTTGCTGAAATTGTTTTGAACTGGCTTTGTACTGGCTGCTAGAGGTGACACTGGCACTTTCCTACCATCAAAACCATTACAGTTGTAAGTACAGACTGTCAGTTCCTGAGCTCCCCTGGATTCTGCTACCACACACAACTATTTCCTATTAGTGCCTTGAAGCCGCAGCATGGGTCTTCAGTGGAAATGAATCTTAGACATTGTGTGGTTGAGGCAGATCCTTGGCTGTGTTGGCCTAGGTAGGGGATGCAGTATGGGCTTCTTCAAGTCTTTATTTCCAAAAGAAAGTATCAGAAGATGACTAGATATTGAGATACTGTAATGATGTGAAAACATTTACGGTTCTGATTTTCTTGTTGTAACAGACAATTTTAGAAGTTTTAGGGCAAAGAAGTTCTCCCAGATGTAGTGACCTTTAGGGAAGCTCAAAAAAGGTAACATCTTCTGTGAATGGATTTCAGGTGACTGAAGAATAGATTTCAGGACATGGGAAGAAGCTTTCTCATTAATTTCAGGGAATGTTGCAGCGTGAAAGAAGTGAAAGAAGTGAAAGAAGAGTGCTGCCAGCTTTGCACAGAAAGTGCTGAGTGCTTTTCTGACAGAATTTTGCAACTGCTACTGTTTTCTTATCTCTAAACCTCGGCTCTATTGGCAGACTCACTGGGGAATACTTCTCACATTGGGTCAAGGTCAAATCAAAATAAGAAATCTTTGCTGTCCCTATTGTGAGAGGTTCAACCTGCTACTATTTTTCCTTTTGGCAGAAGCTTGGAAGCCTTTGTATCTAACAAATGCAAATGATGTTGCTAATTTAATTAAGCAAGCCACATGAAATTAGGAAAATTAAAGTCCGTGGTCAAGAACAGTTATTTATTTATTGGAGTTACATCAATTGCTAATTGAAAAGCTTACACAATTGCTTTTGGTTGTGGTTTAACCTCAGTAGACAGCTTTGCCCCACACAGCCACTCACTCTTCGCCTCCAGTGGGATGGAAGAGATGATCAGCGGGGTAAAAGTGCAAAAACTCATGGGTTGAGATAGAGACAGTTTAATAGGTGAAGGAAATAAGAAATTCCTTTGCTACTTCCCATCAGCTGTCAGATGTTTAGTTATTTTCAGGAAAGCAGGGCTTCACCATGATTGCTTAGGAAGACAAACACTGAATGTCCCTCCTGAATGTCCCTCCTTCTTCTCTTGGTCGTTTGGGGACAGCCATCCCAGCTGTGTACTCCCAGCCTACTCACTGGTGGTTCAGTGTGAGGAGCAGAAAAAGCTTTGGTGCCGTGTCAGCTCTGCTCAGCAGTAACGTAAGCATCTCAATGGTATCAACATGTTTTTTTTATCACAAATCCAAAACAAGCTACTCTGATGAAAATTAACTTTATCCCAGCTAAAACCAGTACCACAGAAGAAGGAATATGACATCTGCAAATGTATTTGCATAAACCTATTTATGGCAGAATCTGAGTATTACTGAACTTCATATGATTATCCTCAGAGTATCCCTGTGACAGAGGAAATAACTCCATTTGACCATTGTAAATCTGAAGGAGGATGAGGACAAGGGTCAGAACCTTTCCAGTTTGATCACAGGGAAATGTGTTGCTTCAAGCTGACTCTCGTTCAAGTCATGACCAGAATACAGGGCTTTTGGACAGTTATCACATTTATTATGCAGGTCAATGTAAGGGCTAATGGAAAAAGTCAAATTGCAAAATCTTGTGACAAAGTGGAAAGTGTATTAACTCTGAACTTCAGGTGTTGGGAATGAGGCTCGTGATTTCTGCAGTACGGTTTGGGCTCTTTCGTCAGTCACTGGCTCCTACTGGCCAGCTGTGTCAAGAGCGAAGACGGGATCAGAAAACCAGAGATGCCTTTTCTCTCTCTTCAGCACTGATGTTCTCCAGTTCATGCTACATTTGTGTCAATTCTCAATACTTCATAACTAAATCTGTAATGCCCACAATTGTGCTACACATTAACCTGTCAAGTATCCTAGGCTGGAGTTTAACATGTGTTTACTTTGTAATTGGAGCTGGGAGAGGAATTGTTGATTTATCAGTCTAATATCTCACGACTTTAGAGTGCTGCTGTTTCCACATTAGAAAATAAATTGTAATACAGTCTGAACGGCTATTTTCTGGCTGTTCTGATGCCTCAGTGCATTACAAATGCTTGCAATGACTGTGGTTGTGGTCAGGCCTTGCTTAGGCAACTGCAGAATCCAGGTTCACATTGTTAGGCCATTATTTGACCTCACATGTTGATCTGTCATCATGACTGTCTGCATTCCTATCTCTGCTGCAACAGATATATGGCAAAAAGAAAGAAAGAAAGAAAGAAAGAAAGAAAGAAAAAAGAAAGAAAGAGAGAGAGAAAGAAAGAGCTCCAAATGTCCAAACTGTGTTTCTCTCTCAGTGCTTTTATTTGCCTGTGTCACTTCTTCCTCTTTTTCAAATCTTCATCAATACCTTCTCTAGTTGATAACACAACTTCTCAGGCCCTTTATTTTAAAGTAAAGCTATGTAGGTTTGTCCTGTATCCTCCTTACATGGGTTTGCAGTTTTTCCTTCCCCTACCTTGTATGCATGTGCTTTCTCTGCTTCTGTTCCTGAAACCATGTTTTAGTACCTGCTTGTCAACACTCCACAGGTGCTTTTGTTCCAGATTAAGCTAAGTATTACCATTGCTTTCTTCATCCTCTTAAGGACAAAGACAGGGTTAAAGTGAGAACTCGAAGGTTCTTTTCCCTGTGTTATTTATAGTTGGATATAAATAATATTAGTTATACTGATGATTCTGTGAAAAATACATTCTCCCTTATTTGAATTAATCAGCTAATGCAGAGCTGAAGGTTGTCCAGCAGACACACAAAAAGATGCACCATCCCTCTTGAAATTAAAGAGCTGTGGGGGTAGGTAAACTGAAATTTGTTAACAATAAGTAATCACTCTTATTTTAATATATCAACTGTGAAGCTGTCAATTTCTTTGGAAAAGAGCTGAGGTAATTTCAAAGTTAGCAATTAATTTCTTTTGTATTAATTGATGAATTTGTGCCTATGAATTGCTAACAAGATAACATTTTTATTATTTGGTTTTGATCTTTCTGTTCAAAATTATTTAAATTCCCTATTGCAAGCTATGGAGCACCTGTGCTATCTGTTTGCATGCTTAGCTAGAAAAAGCCAACTATGGTCTTGCTCTATGAAGGTACTCAAGCAGTGAACAAGTTGTATATGCAGTTACACTAGATACTGCTGCTAACCTGGGGCACTTAGCCTTTTGAGGGATCATACTGCTGAATTGCTGACATGGTTGCAACAGAAGTCTTGAAGGATGCAATTTTGAGTCTTTGGTGTTCAGGACTGTACTTACAAAGATGGTATGTTTTTAATGGCTTTTGAGATTAATTTTTAGCCAGCCCATGGTTATTGGTTTCATCATGGCCTGTTGTCATCAGTAGCAGCTTTCCCGTTCATGTGTGATGTAAGAAATATTGAAACTCTCTCAAAGGAAGCAAAAAGGTTCCATGAGACTCTTACAAGCTTTGAATCAAGCCCTGAGAGTGTCCAGAACAGAGCTATGTCTTTGACTTTCCTTGGCAGAGTTCTTGGTAGTCCCTGTGCAGTTGTCAACAATTAGAAGAATGAATCACATCAGCAGTTACTAACCTAAGGATGTGTAAATCCTGTCAGCAAATACTAACCTAAGGATGCACAAGCAGTGAACCAGTACTGGGTCACTCTGCTCCTGAAACAAAGAGTGATTTGAGGAACTCATATCAGGAGCTCCTGTCCTTGCAGTTTGAACATCCTGAAACATCTGTAATTGATTGAGTTTGTTTAACATACATGTTAAGACTGTCAGAGTGTCCGTTAGATGAACTTTGCTCATTATAATACTGAAAACTACACCCACAGACTAAAAGACTCCTGCCCAGGTAAAGAACCTAACCCATGAACAGGGGTAGTACAAGAAAATGATTGTGTAACCCTGTGTAACTTACTAACCAATCCTGGAAAGGGGGTAGAAAACTTGGGGAAATACTAACCAAAATCTAAAGTATAAATGATGTAAGTATTGTGAGGAGGGTGTGCAAACTTTGTGGTCTTATCACCTAGCATTCCAGCATTGTGCAATCTTGTGATAAAATGATATTTCAACTCTGCATCTATATTTGGCTGCTTGCACACTGTATAAAGAGCTCTGCTTTTGGGACAACTTCTGCTTGGAGTACAGTGGAAGACCTGAAGTCCTGTGAAGCTGTAGGGTGCTTCTCATTTTCTGAAGCAGGAAGATCAGTGAGGGAGCGAGGAACATGAGAAGGTTTGTTGGCATCACTTGGGAGCTGTGAAGAAAAAGGCCAGACTAATTTAGTAGTTTCTCTGTTAATAGCTGTTTGGATGGTGAAAATCAAGGAGGGGGACTGGAAAGACAATAGTACTGCAGTACAGTAGGTAATGAATGTTCACGCTGTTATTTTCTAAGAGGTAAGGCTTTTTAATGCAGTTGGCCTTGAATAATGCAAATGTTGGAAGGGGGAGATGGGAGATGAAGGTATGCCTGAAAAGCAGGGAGCCTGGAGGCTGCTGCTGAACTAGATCCAAGCACATAGCCCCCTCCTTCAGAAGCACTCCTAAAAGCATGAACCAACCTTTATATATGGCTTAACAGGACCCTTTAGCAGACCACATCCTCATGTCCCTGTTCACACATTGTAATGCTTCAATCCCTAAGCAATTCACTGAAGTATTTGAAATTATTTTAATAAACTTTTTATCTTGTCTTACCAACAGAAGCAAATCTATGGGAAATAATGTGCAAAGTTATCTCTAGTGCAATTTTCTCCCTTAAAAAAAGAGAAGAGCCAGATGGGCCAGGGAATGGGCTGAGGACTTTACTGGGACTACTGAGGAACTGTAGTGCTTAGATAGTGCTGCTGTGAGAGGTAATAATATAAAGCTCTAAGACAGACACACAGAATAATTAAAAGTAGCAGAAGTGGTCCCTTAAGAGTATGCTGTTTAATCATCAGCTTCCTATCATCATCATCTCATCTCATGGCTCACCAGCAGTCTTGCCAAAGGCTCTATATTGGTTAGTGTGGTGATGTGCATGTCAAACCATCAGCACTGAATTTTTGTAGCTAATCAGAAGGCTGGGTAATTTTTAGGGTTTTGGATATTCAGTTGTAGCATATCCTTCATAGGGAGAGCTCACTAGTCATTCACTGTTTAAAGAAAAACATGGCAAAACTCAACAAAAAAAACCCCAAAACAAACAAAAAACAGAATGTCTTTGGTGAATGAAGCCTCAAAGAAGGAAAAGAATAGGCATGGAACCCTGATTTATCTGCAGGTAGGATTGACAGGAATTAAGTGGTCATTTGGAGACTTGGTGCTGACGGGTTTATTGAAGAACAGGTCACTGTGGATGTTTATTTTCTTACATTTTCTTCATGCATATAGTTTAGTTTTCATTGCAAAATGAGTATGTCTCATGCTTCTATTTAAAGTACCTTAGAAGATGAAAAATCAATAAGCCATAACATAAGTGATAAATAAAAATGTTTAAATAAAACACCTGTCAACAAAGACAAATGTTAACTTACAGTTAACATAATAAAGGTAAAACTGTTTCCATTTGAATAGCACTTTGAAAATCACTTTTTGTCACGTATTCCTGTTGATCAAACTCTAGCTTTACCATAGGGCTTTTCTGAGTTCAAAAATAGGATTACAAATGTATATAAATATGATTTTTCTTGACATCTCTTGTGTATTTCAATAATTGACAGGATTTTTATCTTCTCTGCACTGTAATCTCCAAAGAACAACAGATGGTATATGGTGAGAATGACCAAGTTTAATGAGATAATTTTGTTTATTCTTATGTTTCATCCAAATGGAAACCATTTTGCCACCATGACTCATCGCAATTCATGGAGTCTTCAGACTGGGATAACAAACAAAAAAGGCTTACCATCCCTTTAGACGTTTAAATAGGTACATTTTCAAAAGTGCTGAGTATTTCCTGCTGGAGTTCTTCCATGTACCTAAATAGGCAGATTTTTTTTTAAAAAGCCTGGTGCCTGCAGCACGTCTGGTGAATGAAAGAAAACAACTGCTTATTTCAGCAGGACATTTTGAAAACCTGTCACCTTTGGTTTGTTGGTTAAGAATGAGTTGAGCTCCTTGGTGATGTGTCCAATGTGGGTACTGAACACTTAAGAAAATTTGGCTCAGTTCAAAGTTCTGTTTCATTTGTGGGAAACTGGACAAGTTTTTTGTTGGTATGTTTGTCAGACTTAAGAACTAATTCTCAAATATAGGTGGATGTTTTCTGTGTTGGTATTTAAAGAGTGAGAACCAGTAGAGAAGATTATGGGGGACCTTGTTATACACATTAGTATTTAAACCATTGTCAGCAAAGTGACACTAATTCTCAAATTTGCATGTAAATCCATGTTATCCATCATTACAGAGTTTGTGTGAAGCAGTAAGCAGCTGCATTTCCAGATGAAATAAGCAGGCTTCCTAAAGTTCTGTGCTGATGGTGAGATATAAAAAGTCTGGTGATGGCAATTGCCATCTGAGAAAAAATGCCCCTCGGGAAGATTTCAGGTTTCAGTTTCAAGGGTAAATATTGCCCTCTGCAGAAACACCTTTTTGTGATGGTAAAGCATCTAGACGTTCCAATAAGCAGACTTTTTCCAAATTACATCTTGACTACATGCTTATCCCATTAGCACAGTCACCTTGTCGTTCATATTGCTGTAATGATCACTTTGAAATGTTTACACCCTGTGTTTGGCTGTCTGTTTGCTGCTTACTCAGTGGGAAGATTATTGATTGCAGGCGCTTATTAAGAAGATATGAAGCAATAAGCTATGAGAACTGTTGATAATTCAAAAGGCAAAGCTGACAATTATATAGGGATTGGGGGGAATACTACAAGGCCTGGGTAAATATGACTGATTGGTGTGGTACTGCTGTGATGAATGTTTGAATTAAAATGTATCATTATTGATTTTTTTTGTTGTTTTTTTTAAATTTCATTTTAAATCTACATCTTCTCAATGCAAACAGCCTATTCTACCCTAGAGCTAGAATACACTACTGTAACTTACTGATTTATGAATGTATCCCTCTGTTTTCATCTCTCGGTAGAGGCTTTTTTCTTGTTTTTCAGTCTGCTGCCACTGTTCAAATGAGACACAAATCATGTACTTGATTTTGAATTTTGCCTCTTCCTTTGTTGCTGCTGTTACATTGCCTTTAAGGAGATTTCTTCTAATTATGAACGGACAAGACTGTTTGAAGGAATAATTAAAAAAAAAAAAAAGACATATATTGGTCCATTTCTTCTTTGACTTTTAGAACTCCCATGAATTGTGCCTGATTTGAAATTAAAAAAGCAAACCAAACATACAAACAGACGAATTCATCAAAGCAGGTTACTTTAACATTGAATCAGTTTGTTTCAAGTTGCTTTCTGATAGTTGCTTGAGTTTTCATCAGGGATTACCTGCAAGTATAAAATGTATACCCTTATTTTAGATCATTTTTTCTGCTATGGATAGCACTATCAAGAAGGTAACTGAAGAGAACTGAAAAAGGTTGTGCTTAATAAAAATGCCCCAACTGTGCTTAATTTAAGGAGGTCTGTGAAGTCTAGGATTCATGTTTGAAACTAACCATTATTTCGGATTAATTTGCTCATTTCAGATCAGCTGCTTAGCAAGGAGCTGCTATTTTGTATATCGGTGAGAATTTGCCTTCCTATTGAGGTGATTTACCCAGTGACTGCATCTTTTTGCAGGCAGGCATATGATTTTTTCCACCCATATTTTGAGTCTGAATCTAGAAGCAGTGTAGACTGCTTTCAGCAGAGTTACCCGTCTGGTTTCCTAGGTGGAACACGGTGCCAGCACTCGCTGTCTGCATGGCTGCTGGCTGGAATTATGAAGCCTTTGGCCGGCATGAAGTTCGGTGAGACCGCTCTCAGTTGGCTTCAAAGTACTGTGCAGACACATTGTGAAGGTTATGTACAGGAAAGCTGGCTGGTATTTTCTCAAAAAAATACTCAGGAATTAAAATATTGGGGCAAAAGTATAACTCTGATAAATGTACCAGTAGTGATAATAATTTTGATTTTTCCTTTTGACGCCATGGTAGGATTTTTGGTTGGAGGTGGCGGGGGGAACCAGGGGTTTTGTAGTTGAACCACTTCACTGGATTTTGACAAACTCCTGCTTAGATTTTTTTTTTTTTTTAACTACTCTTTTTTTTTTTTTTTTTTCTCCGGTGCTCCAGATTACAGACTTGGATTTCAGGGGCTGGTCTCATTTCTGTTCAGTTACAAAGAAGTAAACTACCACTGGCTTCAGAACAGTTTAGCTACTCTGTAGTAACCACACTCATGTCAAGTCTGTCATTAGAGGTAAAATGCTTTTTATTCATAATGAGATAGTGCTCTGCCTCTAAGTAGCTACCTAGCATAGAATAAATAAACTTGACCTTCATTGGTGTTAAACTGGGCAGTGTTATTGTCATTGTCCCACCTCCCAGTAGCTGTTCTGTCTCTTTCTCTCTTGTAGGAATAAGGGGAGTATTGAATTTGACTTCTTTAAAATAGGGATGTTTAGAAACTTTGAAAGCTTTGAGATGAGAAACAATTAGTGTACAGAAGGAAAAGAGAAAGATGGGTTTGATCTGCTTCAACAGAGCACACCAGGTGTGTAAAATCTTTTATTAAGGCAGCAACTTTTTTCAAGAAAGCTTTTCAACTCTTAGGAAGTGTAATTATGACCTTGTTGCCTGTGTCTCTGACTGCCTCCAACCTAAATGTGAGCAGCAAGAGGGATTTTGCATTGGAAAACAGCAAATTGCCTTACTAGTCAACTTTGAGTTTGAACTGAAATTTTACTTGATGATGTGTCTTTGGTGTGATGATTTCAGGATGTCTTGAAACACTCTAAAATTCTTAAAGACCAAGGGTGAATAGTGGGTTCGTTCATAGGATTGGCTATATTTCGTGCCTGTAACATCACTGCAAATAATTACAGTGTACCTGCTTCTATTCTAGGGTGCTTCAGTAGTGAACCAGAACATGCTTTGACTAATTTTTTTAAACCGTAACTCGGTGAAAATGTTTCTTACTGCAAACAGGCCTATAACCTAGGCCAGCTGTAAAGCGTGAGGAGGTTGTTTTTTGCAACAGGTACTGTGCATTTTAGCCAGTGTTGTGAAAGAATGTCACAAAGGCAAGCCAGATTTTTGTGTGCTTAGGTTAACAGCTGGACCTGATGACCTTAGTGTAAATGATTCTATGATCCCTAGTCTCATTCTGTATGATGGAAGTTTTCCCTGGCAAGTAAAGAGGGTTGTGAAATCTGCTTTCTTTGATGTAACCAGTGCTTACATATATCCAGCTCCACCTCTTTGTGTTTATTCTGTAAGAGGAAAGTTAATGTGGATGTTTGAAATAATGTGTTTTTCTCGTCTCCTCCTTCTTACCCCTGTGATCTTCACCAGCAGGTTTACTCTGTGGTGTGTCTTACCAGGACCCTGGGGTTTTGCTTGGATGCTCAAAACAAGAATAACAAATCCTGTTTTAGTATTTGGGCCTCTCACTGATTATAGTTAGGATATAGATTCCATAGTAATATTGTGCTGAAAGATTTACTGAGGCTAAATCAGATAGCTGTACGCCCTTTTCAAATCCACATCCACATTTTCCTCCTCAGGAACAGCTGGTCTGTATGATGAAGGCAGCAGATAAATTTACAAGACATGTCCTGGAAAAGCTGAAAGGCCTATGAATCAGTGAACACCTTCCCTCTCTCAGCCCTCCAGGAACAGATGGACTAGAGGATACAAGGCATCAGTAATTCATGAATGGCTGGAACAGAGCTTCATGTAAATAAAACAACACACAGCATGAAAGACATGGTTTGAGCCTTGGTCCCAGGCCTTCACTCCTGAAGTCTTCCATGGAGTGTATAAAGGAGTCACATCTCAGTCTCTTCTTCTGGACTGTGATGAATAATATATTTAAATGCTTCAACTGCCATTGCTGTGAATAAGCAGTGGATCAGGCTGAAGGAACTAGTCTCTTACATGTAATCTCCAATTTAACTTCAGCATGTTGAAGGAGTGTAACATGTAGTACTGTTTCGAATTCTACAGCTTGGTAATTTCAGGGAATTGTTAGTATTTTTAATATTAACTTTGACCAAAATTAGTTTGATATATGCTCTTGCTTTTGATAGTTTTCACTTGTATATAACAAAATGCATACTTTTATGCTTTATTCAGACATTTTGGTATCTAATTTGTTGCGATATATCCATTTAGGTGCTGCAATTGAATAGTTTTCTGGACTGAAGTTTTCAGCAGTGCTGTGATCTTGTTTCCTATTCTTTCTCTGCTTAGGTTTTAATTATAAATGTGTTGTATAGAAGTGAAATTGAGGCTAAAATAATTTTGTTTTGTGGCATTTGAACTTAATTACTTTTAGAAAAATGGTATTCTGACTTGCAGATTATTTTTTCCTGAATTACTTCCACATGCAGCTTGCTCGAAAGTATCAGTGATGTATCAATACATGAATAACAAGTATTGAGAGAGAGTTGCTGAAACTTTGTTGATGGACTGGTAGAGCAAGGTAAAGCAGACTGAGTAAACTTGTGTTCTGATGACTGCTGCTGAACTGCATTGCTGATTTGGGAAGGTCACTGGGTGGTTTGAGCATTTCCAGGTCTTAAATTACTATATTAGGTAACATCGGCCCTAGTGCAAAACATAGAAAGGTTTTCATCTTCTGACAAGAGAAAGAAAAAAATATTCCACTGCCACAGTTTGTTTTTGTCACTTCATGACTGCTCACTCTATCGGAAAGCAGAAAATCATCTTGATTCTGAGAGTCTGTGGATCAATGAAGAAGACAGTGCTTAGAGGGTGGATTTCTGTTGTGCTCTGCAACAGCACAAACAACCTGAAATGTTCTTTTAAAGCAGCATAACAGATAGGCAGGTGTTCTCTCTGTCTGAGGAAATGTTATCATATACTTTTGAATACAAATTTTTATTCTGGTGGTGTCTGCTCTTAATATTTGCCTGATGAACAAAGTTTTCACCTCCAATGTGGTTCATGTTAATGGTGGAAGGAGGCAGGGATAGTGGCATCAAAATTTTATGCAGGTGTGTGACTGAATTCTGCATAAAACTGATAGTCTGTGAGACTACAAGCTACACAAAATATTACAGGCACCCCACTCACTGTGCATTTTTTTGTATGCAGGGTCTGCTCCTGTTATCACTGGAAAAAAAAAATCTATTCAGTTGTTATTTGTGTAAGGTTAACTTTTGCTTCTTTTTTAGCCAGATCCAGACTGAGCCCCACAAGCCAGAGGCCTAATCAATATCATACTAACTGCTCCATTAATCCTCTTTTGCTGCTATTTCTCTCTCATCTTTCCAGGAGGCTGTTGTTACCTCAGAGCAGATAATTGATTTTTCTAGGTAATAACTGCAGCAGCTTATCAGTGATATTTCCCACATACCCCTGTACTGCAGGTCCCTATAGGGGTCTGACAGATCAGAGCTACTTTCTGATTATTCCACAGCAGTGACTGTATGTTCAGCTAAATGCAAAAAGCCACAGCTAGCGTAACTGTCAACCAAGTCTAACTGGCTTGTACTTAGACCTTTCCACCTCAGATGCTGCAGTAAGACAAGCAAATCTTCATGTTCCCATCTGGCAAGGATTTTTGTACAAATCATCTTGCATATGAAGGCCCTAATTAAAAACCAAACAAACAAAACCACAAAAAACAAAACACACACACAAAACCACAAAAAGAAACACAACAAACAAACAAAAACAAATAAAACCAAAACCAAACCAACCAACCAAACAAAAATAAAAAACAAACCCACCAAAAACCAGGTAAAGTAATTTGGGTCTGGAAGAGCTCTTGGACTTGAGGTTCTTAACTTAGGATCTTATTGCATTCATTCATATTTTTAAACTTTGGTGGATGAGATGATGTGCAAAGCTTCAGCAGCCTTCTTTCACCATGCCTGGCTCTTGATGGAGAAATGTGTAAAGTACTGTTCCCTCACAGGAAATAAAACCATCTGCACATTAGAAATGCTGATAATATTCAACATGAGCCATCATGCTACCAGTTTGGAAATTGGTATAATTTTGTCCTTAGACACATACCAGTGTCGATCTCAGACATTTCACAAGGGCCGTGATGGCACTTAGGCTGGTGTGCTGGTTTGACTGAAATTGAATTAATTTTCTTGATGCAGTTAGAAACTCACCCCCATTTTTAAGGCAAAAAGCCCCAGTCTTCTCTGCCTGTCTCTTCCACCCTGCTTTTTGAGGCAGGTTCCTGACATGCAGTTACATTCTGTGGGCAGTCTGCAGGCAGATTTAGACTGAACTCCAAATTCTCTCATCTCTGCAGAATGACCTTTTTTAGGCACTGGCTCTCAGGTAAGCTAAACTTAGGATGCTCTTTCTGTACAAGTGTGTGAAATGAGTGTTTAGTGATGACTGTCCACAGGTTTCATGTCTAAGGCATTAATTTCAATTTTGGCAAGTGTCTGATATGTTGTGGGTTGTAGCCTTCACTGGGTGATATGAAAAAGCATTTAAGTGTTTTGCAAATGACAGCTGTTTTTACAGTGAAATTGAGTCAGATGTGAGGTCAAAAATCAAAAGATTCATTCTGCAGGCTAAAAAACAGCTTCTCCCTCATAAGCTGGGTAGTGAGGCTTTCATGACTTGGGTTGCGTTTTGCTTGTCATAACAAGGACAATGTTGCTATGCCAAGGACAACCCAAAACACAAATAGTAAGGATGCTGCAATTAATCCTAAGGACTCTTATTAAAGCACTGCAGTGCAAGTAAGGCTCTTTGATGTAGCTGGGGGCATTACTGGCTTTAAAACAAAGCTGTGGCCAATGGGAGGTATAAAATCCTGATGTGCTATAACTGAAATACTTAAAGGCACCTGAAAACATCAAAGATAACATATAAATGCACTGAAAATATTCCCACACTGCCCCTTGGAGAACCTGTAGAGTAATGCAATCACTGAAAACGTGGCCATTCTAAATTCAAAGTAATATTTTAAAATAACATATTTCTTGTTCTAGTATCCTGCTTGCATTAAAAAAAAAGTAGAATAACAAAAGTAGATTAATTCATAAAACAAAGCACTAGGCACTTGATCAGAAAGCAGAGTTATGCCAGTATTTATGCTCTGTGGCAGTATCACTAAGCCACATCCTGCCCAACAGCCAGAATAAATAAATGTATAAATAAATGAGACTAAACTTCAGGTGAAGTACTAATCTGAGATCGGTGCTGTGGACCCAGTGGAGGAGGCTGGCTGAAGATCTGAGTTGGTTAAATTTGTACCACTTTTCAGGTTTTCAAATACATCTTCCAGGGCTGTGCAATGAACCTTTTTTAAAGAAATAAATTTGATGACAAAATTGTGATGAGTCAGGACAGCTTCACTCAGACTTGTAAATGAAAATTATGCAAGCAAATCAAGAAAATGTTAAAAACCTGAATGATAATAAAGCTCCTACCTTTGATCAGTGCATTTTAACACATGGAGAGGACCAAACATTTGGCTGACTTGTGGTCAGGATTGATTTGAAAAAAACACTGCCCCTCCTGAAAAAACAAACAAACCCAAACAAAAACCCCAAACCAAATGCCACCACCACCACCAAATCTACAATCTAAAACATGTCTTTTATGATGTTTTAAATGTGGAGCAAGCAAGCACACACACACCATAGGGACTAGTAGAAGTTTACATTAATTTCACTTGTGGGAGCTCAAAACTAGTCCTTTTTTAACTGTTTGCGAAGCAGTATTTTTCTGCTCTCTGTGGCAAATGATGGTGGCTTTACATTCACATAAGAATATCCCCACAGAAGAGCCTAAAAATGTCTCACAGTGCAGTTGGAGTTGCTTTCACCAGGGTCTGCAAGATGCACGAATGAAGATAGGCAAGGTGAATGCAATCCTTTTTCACGCTGTCTTCTCGTGTATTACATATGTCCTATGAAGTATGTATTCTGGTGGAAAACATGCTGCAAAAAACATTAGGATGAAAATAGGAAACAAACAGTGTCTTTGTCCATTGTATTGATAAACATCAGATAATTATTTCAAAAAAGTTCTGCCCTTGAATCTCATTAAAAGCCATGTGAAAAATAATTGGAGAGTGTTTCTATATTTTCAGTAAATATTTAGGAGGAAAAGAATAGGTTAAAATCACTATAAGCATTTGTAATGTGACTTCTGACTTCTTAGAGTGTACTTTTGTTATGCTTTTAAAAAAAAAAATCTGCTGACTTCGGGAACAGAAACTTGGTTTTTAATGATAGATGTTGGGTTGTCACTGTAATCAATTACCGTGAGGAAATGGAGCTTTAAGTAAAATAGCAAATATCACGGAATGCATGGTAAAAAGGGTGAGAACTGACCACAGTGGGTTCTTGAGGGTATTGTCTGGTGCCAAAACAGTCTGAATCAAGTCTTGTTTTTTTTCAGAGAAGCCTCATGTACATGTTCAACATGTTCATGTTGCATGTAGTATTTATGACATTGCCAAAATATTCATTGTGGTGTACATACTTTTCCTCGTGTAGGATAAGGGATAGTACTTGCTAAAAACACTGTTTAGTCCAAGGCAGCACTTCCATAATCAGTATTAAAAGCTCTATTCTAGAGGTGGCAACAGGTTTTGACCTTGTCCAGATTTCAATACCCTGAAAAGACTCATGGTGCCACAGAAAGAGGAAGACATGAATAATTTGTGTAGTCAAGGATTTTCTTCAAAAGTGTTACAGACTGTGAAACCTACATTTGTTTAGTGTCTGTATTGTTGTGCATCTAAAATGAAAGGGAAGTTTCATTATGGAAAGATTTGATGTACAGGTCTGTCTGACCCAATTAGCAGATTATGCTTGAGTTTTCTAGGCAGATTATGATTTTTTTATTCATTCGTATTAAAAACGAGGAAAAAAACTGGTCTTGTATGAACTATTAAAGTGATCCTCAAGTTGGTGGACAAGCAGGTCAAGAAGTTCAAATTTTTCCTTCAGTTGCTTTTTATACTTACTGGAGTAGGTGGAATTAAGTGTATATGGTACAAAGAAATATTAAATTCACAACACTTCATGTTTAATTGAGAAGAAAGTATTGAAGATAAAAAGAATAGAAAGATTGTAAATTGATTTGACAGCACTCTAAATGCACAGGTACAGCAAGTTTTCTGAGAGGAAATAATTCCTAATGCTTTGGATTAGTCTGGATAATATAATGTGACAGTCAATCACAGCACTACATAATTATAAATGAAAAATCCTGTATAAACTAATTTTACTTGTAATCCTACACACTACAGTGTGGTCAGCAGCACACTGGCAAGTCAATGTGTTGCTAATTCATTGCCTGATGAGGTGATGGATGGTTTCGGATCCCAAAGAAATTTTGAACAAGCGAAGTTGCTATCAGAAAATACAAATGGAACCAGTGAATAATAGTCATTATATCCACAGAGATCGATCAGAAATTCCTTTACAGCTGCTTTCCTCTAAGGTGAGGAGCTGATTTGTGTTCTCCTGCTTTGTAAAGACATGGGCTTTCTTCAGTGCACCCAGCTACCCCGTAGCTGGTGTTCCTTCAATGCAAGTTAGCAAATTCTTGTCATTTGTCAAATTATTGAATGGATATGTGGTATACAGTCAGTCAGCTTTAACAATAATTGAGCCACAAAAAATATTAATTTAAAAGAAACTTCATGCAGAGTTCTGTCAGTGTGCTAGTAGAAGTAATAATCACTATATTGAGATTGAAACGTGATTTTTTAAAAATGTGATTTCTTTTTAGTTATTTGGCAAATAAAAATGTTTTGCATGGGAAAATTGAAAAAAATCTGTCTCAGTCACAGATTGTAACATAGAAATATCTAGATATTTAAAACTCTAACATCTTTACATCGGAAATGGAAAATTTCTGAAATTCATCAACAGCTGTGAATGATGGTTTTTAAAATACCTTATTCTGAAGTTTCTTTCCAATTCAAATTTTTCCCTTTAGGCTTAACATTCTTCCATTTTGTGGAACTTGAGGAGACCTCTATAATAGATGTACACATCAGTTCAACAATTATTTTGGCTCACACTTAGAAAGATTTTGTCTTTTTTTTTGGTTGTGAGTGCTGAGGATGTACAAGTCTCATGACTTCAAGACAGGATCCCCCTTCAGTTCTTCCACCGCTTCCAAATTGGCCTGCTTCAGCTTAAATTTTCAAGAAAGAGCCTTCAAAGTTTTGGTCTTGCTGGAAAAGAAGAACCTTCTATGACAACATGGAAATAGGCCTTAGGGATCTGTACTGTAAGACTTTAGAATATTTAATTTTCTTTTTTTTTAATGTTTTGAGGCCTCAGCAGATCCCCAGGCTGACCCTCCGTCTCGGGCTCTTCACAAAACAGGTGTGGGATGAGGGCTCTGCCTTTTCTCACCTTTCTCACCTTCCTTTCATCTCCATGGTATTTCTTTCAGTCTAAATACATTTGCATGCACCAGTGCTCAGAACAGGCACATTTACAACATTACAAGATATAACTGGACCATATTAGAATTAATTGCCACAAAGTTTTCACACGCACGTTTGATTCATATTTGGATCTTGTAAGCAGCAGGGCCGAAGTTACCAATCTGTCAAAGAGGAGAACGTGTAGCTTGATGATAAATTATAGGGTGGAGCTCAAGGCAGCCAACACTGGAATGAGGCTCATGTTACAATATTTTAGAAGTACTTTAATTTCTTATAAAATAAAGAAACATTGAGAAATGTCTGCCTTTGAATTAGAACTTCTAAGCATAATTTTACTTTTGTTTAATGATACAATTCTTAGCCATAAACTACATTTAATGTTTGGCATACTAAATGCCTGGGGTTTTTTTGTGTTTGTTTTGGGTTTTTGTGTTATTTTGTTTTGTTTTTAATTTCCCCCCACCCCCCCTTTTTTTTTTTTTCTATTTGGTGTATGGATTTCATATGCTTACATTATTCTGAGATTTGTTTTGATCTGAGAGTATTCACTATAGACAAACAGGAAAAAACACAAACAAAACCAAACAAAAAACACCAAACAAAACCCCTGAATTAAACTACCACAAAGAATTAGATTTGGATTTAATGAGTTTAATGGAAGAAAATACCTTAAAGATTACTTGGTATTCTGTTTGATTTTTAGTCAACAGAAAATTTTTCACTAGGAGACAAGTCTGAGATTTAACTGTAGAGGATGAGAAAAAAGCCCTCTATTAATTTTGTCTCAATAAATCAATGATTTGAGTTTCAGTCTTTTTTAGGGGCATCTTTTTTTCTTTATCTTCCTGTCTGGCTTCAGCAATAAGCTCCCCATATACTCTGTCATATGATTTACAGGTTGTTGGTTTGAGACACAGGGACAGTAATTCAATAGTCTCTCTCTGCAAATTCTGCTGAGCGTTGGGATTGTCTAATATGAGATGTGCAGTCAGAGTCAATCTGCTGTCAAGCAGTCGTATTCTACACTTTGTATAGAAACAGCAACTGGAATAATTTCCCCAGAGCGTTCTGAAGGTTTGTCATTGAAAGGCACAAAGGAACTTGGATGGAGTTCTGGGAAGTCATCAAGGGCATAAGAGTATGACCTTGATAATTTTTCATTTTTAGTTTCATTGCAGAGGCTGATTGAGTTGATCTTAAAAGGAGAAAAGTGCATTATATTCTGATATGCTCAATGATTATATGACAATATTTACTGTGACTCTTATAAAAACATATAATTCCAGTTGAAAACAGAAGCTTAATATTGTTTTGGTCTGTTTTTGGTAAAAGAAGATACAGAATCTCTTACTCTGCGTTCACATAGTTGACTTTATTCTCACCTATACCAAATTATTTTCCAAGTAAAACTATTGAATTTCATTCACAAGGTGATGTTGGGTTAGTCTTCTGAAACTTACAGCAGGGGGGAGGTATAAATAAAACTAAAATTAATGTTACGATGCGTTTTCAAAAAGACGGCTTTTGACTTGTTGGGTTTTATTGGTTCCCGACCTGAAACACTTTCAGTGAAGTGAATAGCTTCATCCTTCCTGAGAAAACAGCTAAATTAGTATGCTGTAAGGTTCTGAAAATGTATAGTGTTTCCTTTTACATTTTTTTTTTTTCCCTCTTCAGAAGGTATCTGGACTTTGAAAGTCTTCAGCACGTTAAACTAAATGAGTAAGAACAGCATACTCATTCTTGTTCTTTTTGTAGAAGAGATTTTCTTGTATAGAAGGGAATAATGTATAGGATTCCAAATGCAGGGAGGTTACTCTGGGCTTTATAAAGAGTTTTAGTTTGGAAAATAAATCACATGGACTTAGAAAAATGGGCAAGAAATGAGGTATGACTGCAAGCAATCTTTGTTTTTCTCGTGGGAAAAAATATCAACAGAGGTTTTTTGGGTGTGTGAAAAATCTGATAGACCTGGCATGTCAGAATTTTCCTGCACTCTTGAAGAAGGTAGTATATGAGAAGGAATGACAGACAACTCACAAACTCATGCTACAAGTAGCACTAGCTGTGCTGTATCTTTTATTTCTTGCCCGAGTGAGTATTTTTGAGAAAGCTATTTCTCATTCCAGTAAGAAAGTGTCAATATAAAGCCTAACAATGCAGGCTACTGGTGTGACAGAAGTCTTGAGTTTGTCAGATAAAAAGTGGAGCTTGGTGCCTGGAGTAGGTGGCAAGGCACACGAAGGGATAACTCTGCACTTCCCAGGAATGCAGTGCTGTTTTATGTATGATAACAATATCATGTGATGACTCACAGAAATAAAAATAATAGACTCAAACTCAGCATGAAACATTTGTTAGGAGTTAAAATATTCCTCTTCTGAGGAGACCTGAAGTCGTTACCACAAGATTTGTTGGCTGTAATTTTATTGATTGGGGCCTCAGAGTCAGTTATGTATTGCTGAGGGCCTTAACCCTCCTCTCCACTTGAAAACCTTTGCAAGAGATGCCAAAACTAAAATTCCATCTGTAAGCCCTTCAACTAAGTTATTTTGAAGAAGTTTATTGTGAACAAATAATTAATGGATGTGATTCCCTTGATTAAAAATAATAATACTTTGGAAGTCTTGGTTACACCTTTGTTTTGTTGTTGTAGCAGAGATTTGTAAAGTCAGCTCAATATGACAGTGTAACAGGAGACAATAATTATCCATTGTTTCTTTTTATTTTGCTTTACAGCATGCAATGTAATACTATTTTCAAATCATTCTGGTAGCCCCATGCCTAATATATAATTACAGACCTGATCTGGATATCCTTCAGTGAATTGACTGGCTCTCATAACAACTGAATTAGGATAAATAAATAGTACTTTGTATTCACAAAAAGGCTTTAAAAAGTTTTATGGAATTAGTAAGATTCTTAGAGGGGTTTTGATAAAAAAACTGCAGTGAACATATTCATCTGAGTTCAAGCTGTTCTACCAGCCTCATCCCTGGGAGCTGCCAAAGGTAAATCTCGCCTTCATAGATCAAAAGCAGTGATGGGTCCTGCAACAGTTTTCTCTGGATTGCAGTCCAGGGTTAATCTCTCTGCTTTGATATTAGTGAGCTAGCAGAGAGTTTGATCCTTCAGAATCAATGATTCTTTGGCAGCCACTGAGGTGAGTGGTGCTGGCATCAGTTCCTGAGCCAAATGGCAGTTCACACTGTCATTTATTTACTGTTTGCAGAAGGGAACATTTTAATTGATGACCTCATCACCTTTTTGATATTTCATTGACTCAGGGCAGTTGTTCTCTTAGTTCCTACCTTTTAAATTCCTTATTTATTTTAACCACTGTGCAAATTAAATGAATAAATAATGTTTGGGCAATTCAAACGGTAGGGAAGTGAGGTCTGAAACTAAAGGAGGGGAGATTCAGGTTGGACATGAGGAAGAAATTTTTGACCCTGAGGGTGGTGAAACCCTGGTCCAGGTTGCCCAGAGAGGTGGTAGATGTCCCATCCCTGGAGACATCCCAAGCCAGGCTGGATGGGGCTCTGAGCAACTTGAACTGCGTGAAGATGTCCCTGCTCATTTCAGGGGGTTGGACTGGATGAGCTCGGACGGTCCCTTCCAACCAAAACTGTTCTATAATTCTATAAACCATCTGGTAAATTCAGTTTGGTTGTATCTCTAGCAATGGCTCACCTGAGAGAGTCAACTGCATTGTCATGAAGCAGTGATAAATAATAATGCGCTTCTACATGACATGCCTCCGCTCTTTTGTGATGCTCTGATGCTATGGTTTAACAGAATAAATCCTTAATTTATGTCTCCTTAGCAGCTTTGCCTTTTAAATCAATTGCCCTGTGGAATTCTCTAAATATTAATGTTAGTTGAGCTTCTCTTCTTATGAAATACGAGATAACTGATCTGGAGAAAATGAATGATATGAAGCATGGGAGAATACTTAACATATTGTCTCCAGCACACCTTGAAATCTTGCTCTGTGTGTTTTGTTACAATCTGTGTGTTTGTTTGTGGCCTTTAGCCTCCCCTGGATTCAGAAGCAGACATAGCTTTCCTGAGCTGTTCCATTTGCATTTGGAACACCAGTTTTGCTGGCAGATGTGTAAAATCCCGATAACCAGATGATTCCCTGGTGAACATGCATCTGATGATACTGAGCTAAAGCTATCGAAGCAAGTGTTAGCATTTTTTTTATGCTTGTAGCTTTCCCTCTGGATTTAGCTCTTTGTGATGTTGTAATGTATTTTAGGTTTGTACTTAGAGAGATTATATTTGCATTTCTTGAAATCATAACTTCTAGACAAAGGGGATTTTTCAAGCAGTTCCAGTGGAAGAAGAAAATCAAAAGGTTCTTGGGTAGAGGTGCCTTTATTACCAAATTATATAATTCAGTGGAAAAAATAATCAGAAAGCCTGGCTTCTGTGTCTGTTTAAAACAAAGCAAAGAAAACTTTTTTCTTTCCCTTCTCTTACAATTCTTATTCCTTGGATTTATCTGGGTGAAAGATTTCCAGCTGTAGATGACTTGAGAATAGCCAATGGCACTAGGAATAGTTAGCTCTTACCTCATGTCCTCCTTTTCATATCTCACCACCCCTTTCCAAAGCAGGAATACTTTTGTTGTACTTTTGTACTACTCACTTCTTTAATCTCTACAGCACCCCCAACATCTTCTCAAACCAGAAACCAAAATGTTGGCCAGTTCAAGATCAAATGTGTTTTGGGACCATCAGATTTAGTTTAAAATCTTGTTTTCTCTAGAAAGTCCTGTTATAAAAATACCCACAGTCTCAGTTTTACTTATAAACAATAAAAGCCATGAAGCACATTTGCTGGGGTCACTTGGAGAAAAATTTGCAGTATGTTTCAGGAGAGTATTCAATTCTAAACTGAACTGAATTCCCTATTTGAAACACAGGCCATTTGCTTTTCTACCAAGCACATTTGTTCTTTCAGAATTATATTACCTGACTCTTGTACTGCCTGTTTAGTTTCTTTTTCCGTGTTACTCTGGCTGCATTTTGAAAATGAATATGAGAGGAAATTTAAATAATAAGTGAAGTCCATTTTGTAACAACTGCAATCAGACCATGATTTAAAACTTGAAAGTTGTTTTCAGATTTCTGAAAAACACCCCCACCCCCAAAAAAAAAAAAAAAGAAAACCAAAACCACCAAAATCCAAAAAACCAACAACAACAAAAAAACACCACCCCCCACCCCAAATAAACCAACCCACCACCATGAATCGATTCAAAACGTGAATGGAAGGAAATGAAGTGCCAGAAGAATATTGTTTTCATATTAGATGGACTTCAATTACATATATTATTCTGAAAGGAAGGAAATGTGGTAACCTTTATTTCAGTGTGCATATACAACTCCTACTAGATAACTCCAGACTTTGGAGAGCTTTATGAGCAGCGTATGTGCTATGGTTGTGTGTTAGTTGGTGCTCTACCTGAGCCTGTACTTGAGGATTTTGGCAGTTTTGTATCTGTGGATCACGCATTTTGGTTTTGCTTGGCTGCTTCGGGTAGAGGAGGCGGTCACACATGCCCCAGAGAGAACAGTTTGGTCTGCTCGGATCATGCTCAGTTCAAACAGCTGTTTCTGCCAGGCTTTTCCTTCCTGACAGACCACAGAACAGATTTCTTTTTGCTATTTAACAAAAGCTTTCCAGCAGCTGTACTTAAAAAAGCTTTTCTCATCCATTTGTGAAAATTTCAGCATATTATTGAGCCATTTCATCTGACACATTGAAACCCCTCCATTATATTGCCCATTGTATGTTGTGTAAAGAGGGTGGAAACAGTCTGTCTCTTATTTATGGAATCACATTGTGTTTTAAACTGCCCAAAATTTCCATGAGACCTGTGTGAAGGTGTGCATTACCTGTTTGGTTCTGTGTCTGTAGGAAGCTGTAGAAGTTGATTTACATGCTGTGATGCATTGCTGCGTGTCTTTTACGGCCAGGGGATCTGCTGGATCTGATTGCATTGCTGAAGTGCTGTCGTGGGACTGCAGCAGTTACTGTTGAGTGCTATTTTAAAGTGTGAATATGCTTCAGAGCCTTGCACTGCAGTTTGTTCTTTGATTTAGAAAGGTCAAATAGTGACTGCATAGATCAAAATGTGACTTGTTTTCAATAAGGATCTAGCTTAGTCAATCAATAGGCTACCACCTTTCAGACTGCAGCCCTTGGAAAAGCTTTCTTCCACTGCCATCTCACACCCCTATTTGGGGACAGTTTAAAAACATCATAGTTCTTCTTTCTCTGTAACCCAATAAGAAACATCTAGAAATATTTTTATTCTGGAGCATCAAAGAGGTGAAATCTCCAAAGCTGAAGGCCATTTACATTAATTGGTTTTGTTAGGTTTGTCTAGAGCATCCTACAATTTAATGCATGACAAAATACTTACTAAGTGTGATTGTAAACCACTCACTGAATATTTCTTTCCTTTCAAATCTTATTCTAAGCATTTTTTTCTGCTTGGTAGCCTCAGAGTTGCTCTTGTCTTCTGTTCCTGGCTTTACAACCGAACAAATTCATCACCTGGTTATACAATGTCAGCTTTCTTTTATGTAGTTGGAACAAAGTTATATGGCTTTAGGAAATGAATTATTTACACGATATTCATGTCATTTTTATGAAATTTCCAGGAATGGGTGAGAGTTGATTCCTCTGAACTAAAGAAAGTTACAAATTCAGGGTAGGAAACTATAAGTAATATATTTTTCTTTTTATTCACTTAGTTATTCTGCCAAATAAGCTTGCCCTTTCTGCAACATCTGATGCAGAGAATGAAACACTGCAATCTGAATTAATTCGTGAGTGTGGACCACATGATGCTTGTGGTCCCTTCCAAAGTGGTATTCTATGATTCTGTAATGGATGCAGTGTTTAACTTGACATTTTGTATATATCTGTTTATTTTTTTCAAGGAATCCCATTTCAATCAGTTACTTAAAAGGTCGTGTTTAATGTCACATTAAAATTATTCCAGAGAGATTTATTTTTGTTCTGGTGCTGGTAATTTTAAGTAAATATCCAGGGTTCTGGTCACTGTCTTCATTCTCTGTTTAAACATTATATTTAAGCTTATTAAGATGTTTCAATCTTGTTTGACAGCTTTAAGTTTTAGGAGACCACTCCAGTTTTCTTATCACTGAAAAGGCATTGTAATGCTATGAAGGGGCTTCAGTCACATGTGTGAAGCGCGCATACTTCAGTAGTAGTGAGGTAGTAGCCACAAAGATTGCGGACAGATGGCGAAATTTCCACAGAAGCCTTGGTAAATCCATCATTCGGTTATTTCTGACTTTCAGTGAGAATTGGTGATTAGATCCTTGAGATTTCTCTCAAAACCCTAAATGCAAGTGACTTCTTTGGTGAGTTGTTCCTCCCGTAGAAATGAGAGATAATTTTGCCTTCAAATATTGCGGCTTTGGCTTTTTCCTATAAGTAACACTACTCTTTAATGAAAATGAATTCCATTGATCTTAAAGATTAATAAAAACTAGTAACTGATATGTAGAAGTCTTTAACCACTGAAATCGTGAAGCATAACATTAATTCTTATTCTGGATGGAGGTAGGAAGGCTTTGTGTAAATGAATAACCAAAGGAAATGAAAGTACAGAATAAAAAGTAGTACATTGTAACACTGTTCTCCTCAGCAGTAAAACTGGACTAACAAAGGAAGATTTAAACACAGAAAATGTAGATAAGAACTAGGGAAAAGACACAGATAAGACAGCTTCTGCACTGAACTTTAGTTTAAATTAATTGGAAAAGATCATGAAGTTTGTCAGCTTAAATGCAAGCAGATCCTAGTAGCTGGCATAAAATAACCTGAGAAGTAGCTTCTGAAACACATGAAAATTTCTTGTAGATGTATTTATTTTTTAAAATGTTTAACCCAGGAATTGTATCAGTACTCTGTTCATAGATTAGATAGGTGACTGATGAACAAAGAGAGGCTAAGAAGAGATAAAGCTATGTTAAAGCAGAAATTATTTTTGTCATTGTTTATTAGGAAGGATTTTACATCAACCTTTTTATAAGGGCCTGAGACTGCCTTGAGAGAGGCCTTAGTCAGAGACTCAGAGCCTCAATTGCAAGTGTCAATGTAAGAGGCATTAGAAAAAAATTGCTAAAATAGATTGTAATGAATTGCCAGATTCAGGTGGTATTTATTGAAAACTGGAAGGAGAATTTGCCAAAGTATTCATGATGATATGTAACCTATTGTTTTAATCAGCCTATGTCCAGGAAAATAGAAACCAGAAAATGCAATGAAGTTTTGAAGAAGGGTGCCGAAGAGTTAATAGTCAAGTCTGACTTCTGTCATTGGTGGCATATATGATGATACAATGAAAAGGGAGAGAACAGCAAATGCTATCAATACACTCAGCAACTGAAGAATCAGTGTGGCAGTTTCAGAGGGAATGATGCCTCTCAAATCTGAGAGGCTTTTCTTGAATCAGTAAACAGTGGGGCAGAGCCATAGGTGTTATGTACTTAGATTTTTCTAAGCATCTGAGACAAATGTTCTTCACGACGTGTTTTTAAAGAATAGGTGTTCTTACACAAGGGGATGCTGTCTTCTGGATTAACAGTTACTAAAGAGATATGAAATAAATGTTTGATTCTACATCAGGTAGATCATAGTGTGGGTTGGAAGGGACCTTAAAATCACCCAGTTCCAACCTCCAAATATGCAGTTGTGACTGTTGAGACTTTGCTGTTCATTATTATCATAAGTGATCTGCAAATCAAGGTAATGATGACAAAGTTAATTTATAATTATTCTAAATTAAACTGACTGTAAAGAGTAGGGTGGTGGTTAATGAAATAGATTAATTTCAGCACTGAGAAATGCGAAGGCGTGTCTATGGAAAACAGTTTCAGGAGTACACATGCATAGTAGAATGCTCTAACTGAGCTGCTCAGAAAAGAGATCACAGAGTTACTTGTCTAGAATCTTCTCAAACCTCATCTCTATTTGTCATTATTCAGAAAGATGAATACAATGTTAGGGATTTGGGGGAAAATTAAGGGAAAAATGAAAAACAGCACTGTGCCACTTTGATTTGTTGTGCCTACCTCATGATAGTGTATTTTCTTTTTGTCTTCTAAAAAGGATTTTGTAGAACTAGGAGAGGCACAAGGAAGAACAAGGGTGACCAAAGGTATGGAGCAGAGTTTGGATGAGAACTGATTAAATAGACTTGTTCTCATCCACTTGGAAAAGTGAAAGCTGAAAAAGGATATTACTAGAGGTGTATAAATGCATGTTGTGTTCAAAAGGCGAAGAGGGATCTTTGATCTTTTTTTGCTTCTCTTCCTTAAAAAGCAGCAGATTTCCAGTAAATACAGTGAATCCCTTTCTTGTGCAATGCAAAATTAAGCCACGGAATTTTGTGCTGCAAGTTTTTCATCAATTTTATCCCAAATGGAAGAGAAATGTTATTCTATGACATAGTGATAAAAAAAAAATCATGAATGAAATAACGAAGAGTGTTAAAAAATATTTTGAAACCACCTAAGATGCAGCTTCTGAAAATGTATAGCATGCAGTTAGTTGGCTATTAAGAGGATGTACACAGGTGAAGCATCAAAGGCATTTCTATTTAATGTGACTTATTTATAGCATACAGGAGGAGCTGCAGTGTTAGTAAGCTTTCGACAAAATATATCTGAGGTTTCAAAAAGCCTTTGACAAGTTTCCATTTCAAAGCTTATTAAAGGAACAACATTGCCATGGGAGTGGAAGAAAGGTTTATTTATAGATTGAAAGATGGTTCAAGGATAGGTTCATTGATGACATGGTAGTTTGGGGGTCATTGACTATTGTGGTATTTGAAAGTAGTTTTGAGAGTTTGCTTGTCCTGGATTCAAATCAGTAGTGCTACTTGAGTACCTCTGGGATCTATAGGGAAGATGAGGGTAAACACAGCAGAAAGATTTTCCCTCACTTTTGAAACATGCAATAGAGAGCTTTTCTAATTTTTCCTGCCTAGCCTCAGGGACAAGCAGTTGAGTGAAAGCACTTGTGTTTAGTCCTAATCCCAGATAGGGTAATTTTTATCTAATCCAGTAATTTAAGTAGGCTGTGTTCGTTTTCCAGGAGGAAACACTGTTGTATCATGTTTTTCAGAGGGAACAGCAGTCCCAGCACATGTTGTGATATGTCCTTTTCCTGCTGTGTGGAATCACAGAATCACAGAATGTTAGAAATTGGAAGGTACCTCGAAAGATCATCTAGTCCAATATCCCTGCCAGAGCAGGAACACTTAGATGAGGTTGCACAGGAAGGTGTCCAGGCAGGTTTTGAATGTCTCCAGAGTAGGAGACTCCACAACCTCCCTGGGCAGCCTGTTCCAGTGCTCTGTCACCCTCACGGAGAAAAAGTTTTTTCTCAAATTTAAGTGGAACCTCTTGTATTCCAGTTCGCACCCATTACCCCTTGCCATACCATTTGTTATCACCAAGCAGAGCCTGGCTCCATCCTCGTGACACTCGCCCTTTACATATTTGTAAGCATTAATAAGGTCACTCCTCAGTCTCCTCCAAGCTCAAGAGGCTCAGCTCCCTCAGCCTTTCCTCATAAGGGAGATGCTTCACTCCCTTAATCATCTTTATTGCCCTATGCTGGACTCTCTCCAGCAGTTCCATGTCCTTCTTGAACTGAGAGGCCCAGAACTGGACACAATATTCCAGATGTGGTCTCACAAGGGCAGAGTAGAGGGGAAGGAGAACCTCTCTGGACCTACTAACCACCCATCTTCTAATCCACCCCAGGATGCCATTGGCCTTCCTGGTCACAAGGGCACAGTGCTGGCTCATGGTCATTCTGTTGTCCACAAGGACCCCCAGGTCCCTTTCCCCTACACTGCGCTCTAATAGGTCATTCCTCAACTTATACTAGAACCTGGGGTTGTTCCTACGCAGATGAAATACTCTGCACTTCCTCTTGTTCTATTTCATTAAATTTTTCCCCAAGAAATAAGAGAATATTTCTGCTGCCTTTTATGAAGAATAAAACAGGGCTTTTGAAATGGAAGGCCCAGTCTGTGGTTTAACATTAAATCTGGGCTTTTAATTCATCCTTTGTTTTAAAAAAAAAAAAAAAAAAAACAAAAAACACCAAGTGCTGGTGAGGAATTCTGAGAATTGTAAGAATGTCATTCTTCTTAGACATTTTCCAGATTGCCAAGAAATTTTGGTTTGTCATCTCTCCAAGTGTGCTTAGCTAAGAAACAATGAAAATGTTCAGCTAGGTAACAGTTCAAACTCAGGTAATTTGCTTCCAAATACATGGAAAGCATTAGAAAGCACATTACCTACAGCACTATCCTTTGCTAAACTTGCCTGACATTTTTCATTTTGAGACCCAGCTTTCACTGGCTTAAATCTAGGAAAAGTTTAACTCTGTGGTATGAAATATCCCTTACCTGGTATCTGCCTGAGGCTTGGCTGCTTTGATTACTGGGAATATGGTTGAGACAGAATTCATTATATCGCGCCTGTTAAAAAAAACACAAAAGCAAGTTTGCAGCCTTGTCACTGTAAGCCTGCAGTTTAGGAAAAACTGTTTGCAATATTACCTTTTCATGGAATTAATTTCATTATGTTTCTTCATATAGTTATCATGGTATAAAAGAACACACAATAAAAATCTAATTAGTCAAGTGTGAGGGACCTAAAGCAAAACTGACTGGACTTGTTTATTTTGTCATTTTCAAATTGTGAAGTGAGTTGGTCACAGTAACTTAAAAAAATGTAGGGCTTTCAAAAACCCCTTCTGTGCAAAGGTGAAAAAGCAGTCTGTTCTGAGCTGCTGGTTCAAAATACAGAGTAGAAACGTGCAAGTGATATACTAAAACTCCGTCAGCAGCTAAATTGCGGTGATCAGACTCCAGAGTCATCGCATCATTAAACTTGGTTGAATTTTCATCTTCTAAAATTGTTCTTTCTGTTTGTGTAAAGTCAGTGTGAAGGGACTGGATCATAAAGCAGCAGCTGTCTCTTTCTTTTTTTTTTTTTAATCTTTTGCATATTTAGGACTACATTGTACTGTTTCCATGGAGTATAGCATGTGTTCATAGTTGAAGAATCAGAGCATAGGTGCATTGCCCCAAGAAAGCATTAAGAGGAAGAACAAATCAGATGCCCAAATAGGATGTACTCAGTAAATCAATCTCCATGGAGCACATTCTCATAAATGTCCCCATAGACACATTAGAATATTTTATTTTTTTTTTTTAGTCAGGGTAGTAAAGTGTCTGGAGAAAGTGCACGACAGTCCAGGCAAGCATTTTTTTCAGTTGGAAGGTAGTAAATGTCTGTGATTGTCTGCATGGCAGGATATCCGAGGGCAAAATAGCAGGGTTGTTCTAACAGCAGACTGATACTATCCCAAGAGAAGGAGATATTTCAGGTTCCCTAGTTTGTACCAAATAGATCTCCTTATCCCTACATTTCTTATGTTTCTTATCACACTCAACAAAACCACCATTCAACCGCATCTTGCCTGGCAGTTAAGATCCATCCAGAGCCCATTTTGTTCAATGAATGGCAGTAACCTTTATTCAGAAAAAAGAACTCGTCTACCAGGGAAAATGCAGCTTTGTCTCTGCAGTTCCTCTGTGTTAACTCCTCATTGGTTATGGCTCAGCAACAATCACGTTTTCCTCCTCTCTATTTTGAGACCTCCAGTTCCAGTCTCTAAGTGATCATTGTATGGTTCATTAAGTTTTTTTTTTATGTATAAACGGATATTTTGAGAGTTGTTTTTGAGATCTACAAGCAATGGAATCTGTCCATATTTCTTGCACTGCTTTGCTCAAAGTATATTTTCCCATGACAGCGTTGTGGGAAATGACACTATATTGGATGGAAATTCCACATTTAGAAAGTAAAATTCTTTGCTTCTGAACTCTAAAAATGAGGCTGAATGGTTGCAGAAGCTGAAAATTGTGAAGGACAGGATTTTCCAGGGAGGGTGATGCTGATTTACCTCTGCCATCTACAAACTGCATGGGAGTTTTATCACGTGTATACCATAGTGTGTAGAAACAAAATAGGATGAAAATGTATTTATTTTTTCTGAGTGTTTTATTGTTTTCAGTTGAACTATAGTTAAAATTAAGGCAACTTCATAGGCAGAAATGTAGGGTGATAAGGGACATGTAATTCAGTAATCTAGGAGTCCAAGCAAATATGGACCTTCCACCGTGTGTTTAAGTTGAAAGACACAAATGGACTGTCATGAGGAGTGAGCCTCTGAGTACATATTTATAGGACAAAACCATAAGACAACTGTTGAAAAACATTATTTTACCCTTTATGGTAAAGACCACCGGCATGTTCTTTAAGTGTCTTGAAGCATGATGCTGCAGCCACGGCTGAAGGAACTACTGAATTTCGGACTAAAAGGCACTAACGCTAAAACCACTTCTTTAAAAGCACTTCCATGAACTGAAGGCTCTTGTTCTATTTGCAAACTTATGGGCAGGAACTAGAATGTTCTAGAAGGTTTATCGCTTTGGTTATTCAAAGTCTACACTATTCCAGGGCGGGGGGGGGGGGGGGGGGGGGGCGCGGGGAAGACCTTGAGTACTGATGCATTTGAAAATTGTGCCTAGTCTGCTGAAAACTTTAATTGATAGTAATCAGGACCCTGCCTTCATGTGTTCAGTAACTACATAAACTAACACTGGTTTCTTAAGTTATTGTGTATGAAATATTAATTACTTCTGCTATTCATTAGTGTTGCGGAGTTTTGTGCTACAAAAGAGGCATCATTTGAATACTTACTTATAGTCTATTGTTCAGAGTATTGGAAGTGCACAGAGACAGCCCACTCTCAATTTGGCAGATGGAGTTCATGAAACTAATTAACAGAAAATATTTGATTGAAATAAAGACCCATTTAGGATTAAGCTTTCAACAGATGGAATAGCTTGAATTTCCATGGTCTAAGACCATGGATCTTCTAATTACGTTTAATTTTGCTCAAACGTGTTAACGTGTATGCGAAGTACTGTTTTTATAACTTAGAGCATGATGATAAGTGAGGATTCCTGAAGTGACAGAAAAGAAAGAGAAGTTGCACAGAACTCAGAGCTATTCCCTGTGCTTGATGTGTTTGCCTTGTTATCTTTAGTTAATTCTCCAAGTGGGGAGTCTTTTTGAGTCTGTCACCACCTCACAGAGCTCTAAGGGGATTCCCTTACTTAAGAAATGTCATATTCTTCATTCTACTTCAGTTAAATGCAAGAAAATTTATTCCATGTAATGCCCTGTGCTTATGTTAGTAGACATAAACTGATGAATTTTTCACTTGTGTTAACATCTCCCAAATCTGAATCAGGATAGTGATGCATTTCTGAGATTCCTCAGCACTGTTCTGGGGACCAAAGCAGCTTGAAATGTATCTATCACCTTTGTCCCAAAAAGTTGCAACGTGATGCAAACTGAGAGCCATGAGCACAGAGTGGTGCTCAGACTGCCTGGCTTCACACCAGGCTGGGATAACTCCGTTCCCAGTCTGCGGACCCCGTGTTGCTCCTGGAGGAGAGCGGACTTCTGTGACTGGGAGAGAAGTTTTTTAGTAACTTATTGCAGAATCATAGAATCATTTAGGTTGGAAAAGACACTAATGACTGTTGAGTCCAACCATTACCTAGCTATACCAAGTCCCCCAAGAATTTGCAACACTTTCACAACATCTCTGCATTAGAACTGTGATTTGATCTTTACAGCTGGCTCCTAGAACCCAGCTTAGGAATTTAAGTTTTTTGCTTTGTTTGTTTGCCTTTCTTCCCTTCTAGTCCAAAAAGCTTGAGGTTCATTTTTCTTGACTCGGCAAGTGGAGAACATAGTTGCCTCAAAGGGCCAAATGAATTGTCTGGCTATACTGCCCTTTTTTTACCACATTAAGTTAGGTACTCTGTTTTAAAAAAAAAAAAAATCTTCTGCCATCTTTTCTTTTTTTTTTTTCTTCCCTTTCCTTCGTTCCCTTTATTTTTCGTACTCCAAAAGTTCAAACAACAAGGTGTCTTCAGCCAAAGATGTGGTAGGAGGCAGTTGTCTGCAAAGAGAGATGCTGAAAGTCTAAGGAATAGCCTGCTGTCCTGATAAACCATTTCACTTTTGCATGTTTGATCAGCACTTCTTTGCAGCTTAACCTGCCATCTGGGACTGAATTCCAGCAACAGCTCACCATAAGGAGTAAGTAATGAATAAATGTGAGTCAGCTCTGTTGTTAAGAAATACGGCTTTGCAAGTTCCTGCTGTAAATTGTACAGATTTCTTCCTCTCTTCTGAATCAGAGATCTGCCAAATTATCATGAAACAATTTGGCTAGTCTGCAAACAGATTTATTTTCTGGATAGTGTAGTGAAATTTCTAATAATTGAGAGGCCTTCTGTCGACAGAAACTTTTGCTTGTTTGTTTATTTTAATAACATGGGAGGCAGGAGATAAGAGCACAAGCTGTCATTAGAGCTTTGCAGATACCAAAATGGCCTCTAGCTGTAGGAAGACCAGCATACAGAAGTATTTCCATAACAAGCACAACAAAAATGTATTGCTCTTACCAAGGCACTTCTCAATTGCAAAATATTTCTTGAGCACTAACCACTTGTATGTGTTTCCAAATCAGAACCCTTGAGCTTCTTCCCAGATTTGCTGTCATTGACAGCAAGCTGTTCTTGGTCTTTTTTAGTAGAAATGGATATTTGCACTTTTTTCAAACAATGTCCAGAGGAAGCTTGTGACTTGTATAATGCAGCGCCTCCTGCATAGCCATACATGTGCTGAATATTTGGCAAAATCTCAGTATGTTACATGCCACCAGCAGAGATGAAGGCAAGAGGAAAGCATCTATTCAAATCAAGCAGCGCACCCATGCAAATGCAAAGTGCAGAGCTCAAGAACCGAGAGCACAAGCAGAAGAGCTGGTGCCATTCCTGTGGACAAGTACTCAACAACCCATTTGTGAACTCCCCTTTGAGACACTGTTTCCTTTCACTTCCCAGTCAGAAGCATTAACACTGTTGCCTGTTGGTATTTTTTTATGCTATTTAACTAGTATTAATCATTTCTTCATAGGAATGAAAAGCAAGGCTGCTACCTTGATTCCACAAAGGCCATGCAATATCCACTAGCAGAAACAGTTTTGTTCACTATGAAGCATGGCTGAATTCAAATAGTGATTTAAGATGTCTGGCCTTTCATTTAATTTCCAACCCCAACTTCAAAACATATGTTTGCCCAAATAAAGTCCATAGTCCTTGCACTTTCCAAGCATTACCTTTTTTTTTTCTTTTTTTAAACTTCAGTGTCCAGAGGCTGAGGTCATCCAAAGCTACGTTTATTTTTTTTCCTTTGGAAAGACAAACCATGCTATCCAGTACATGTGGTCTCATGGAAAACATGAGACTGCTGTCCGTGACTTATTCAGCAGTTGATATCTGTAAATATCTGACTATTTGCTTTTTGGTTTTCTGGTGAAATCTACAAATGAGCCATAAATATATATGTCCTTCCCCACCTCTGTGACAATCTCAGGAAGGTTGCCCAGAGACCAAACGAAAGCTGTGATCACTTCAGTTGATACATTGCTAGTTTTTCTGAATGTATGTAGGTATTTACTTACATGTATATATTTCTAATGCATAACTGTGAACTCACAGAAACAATGTCTGAAATAAATGAGACATACCCACATGTTTTTGCAGAAAACCCTCTTCAATTTGTTGAGATGTGTTCTATGTGTAACTCTGTATGAACCTGAGCTACCTCTTTTCTTCTTAGTACAAAAATGTTATAATTCTTCCTCATTTTTTGGCTCTGTGCAAGTCCAGGTGTTTATTATAATGATAGAGGAGAAAAATAAATTCAGCCAGACCAGCGTGAAACAATAACAAAAACTGCTTTTAACTCACTCTGTTGCAATTATGTAGTGATGGCCTGGGTTTTGTGGTGGAAATTCCTTCCTGAAATGGCCTGCATCTGTTAAGCACTCATGTAGGAACTGCAATAATGGACCAGGAGCATGGCTGTTACTGCGAATAGTGCTATATACTGCTATATAAAGGATGGCCAAGGTAAAGAAGTGGTAGTACATTAGTCAGTCATCAGATAACCTGTGTGTGTGTCAAGAATATATACCCTGGAGTGTAAAGCATCTGGACAGTGATTAAACAAGGGAAAAAGAAAAGGGTTCTGTGAAGGCAGGAGTTTACTTCAAGCCATTATGGTAGGGAGAGCTAGGGAATGAGGTTATTTTCTTGAGTGAGTAGATTATTATTTGAAGTGTGCAAATAGCTGGGTATGGAGTTTATCTGCATCTGCTGGGAATGTGATTGAGCAGCAGAGACTGTCGAGCGGGTTCCTGCAGCTGATTGAGCATGATTTTTAACACAGAAATTGGAGAGAGGACAACTTGTTAACAGTGAGGGTAGGAAGCAGTTTGGGTGTGACATAAAAAATGATGGCTGCTGTCTAGTTTTAATCTGACCTGCTATCTTTCTTGAGGCTGTGTCTCTGTTTGCTTTCTCTGTACCTTCTTCCAGAAAGTTTTTCAGAATATGTCATCTTAACCTGCTCTCACAGTAGATGATTCCTGCTCCTTCATTATGTGCAGAAGATGTAACACTAATGCAGAACACAGCGGTGAAGACAAGGCGCAGCCTCCTTTTCTATAACTAGCCCTATCTCTTTAGCAAAATGTACAGCATCTAACATATAATGCAGTATATTACTTTCCTGCAAACAAATATTCAGCTCTTGTTTCAGGGGAACCAGGAGTGAAATTTGAAGGCAGTTAGCCATGGAGAGGTCTGTGACAATGCTTGCTGTGCACCACCATAAATCTATAAAAGCCTTACTGATTTTCCCACCCAACTCCAGCCACTGTTTAAGGAGTTCTACAGTTTTGCTACTGCTTTTCTGTTTTTCATCTAAATGAGGGGGCGGGGAAAGGGTCAGGAGGGCAGTATTCTCTGTCTTCTGGTAGCTTGGTGTTTGGGTTGAGAAGCTGGAGTGCTATGCTGTCAATCATTTAGAGCAACTAGGAAAACAAATGATCAATTGTTTATATCTGTAGGTTTTACTGCACTGTAATATGACCTGAGGTATATTGGGGAATTCTTAGAAGTCTGGCTAATACATTGAAAGATGAAGAGTAAGAGGGTTGTTTGTTTGTTTGTTTTATTTTGGTTTTTGTTTTGTTGGTTTTGTTTGTTTGCTTGCTTTTGTTTTGTTGTTTTGCTTGGGTTTTTTTGTTTTTTATCCTGCTGGTCTATGTTTCAGTTTAAAAATGGGTTGTCTTCCATGGTGCAGTGACTGGTAATCTGGAGACACATACAGTGGAGGGCAAGGGAGCAAAACATTGAGGAAACAGAAATTTAGAAAATGATGAAGTGGCAGGGGAAACATCTTTCAGTTGAATGCAGCCAACTAAAGGTTAAGATTTTCCAGTAGGAGGAGTCAACATGGATAATTTGACGGGATGAACATGTTCCTGATTATGTCCTGGAGAAACAGGAGAGAAAATGATGAGTGGCTGCATGGCAGAGTATGTATGTACCTTCCTCTGAAGGTGTGGGAATGACTGACTGCTCTCAGGAGTGTCACAGACAGCAAACAGGAGAACACAGAGTGGAGATCCAAACATTCAATGACGATCTAGAGCAACAATATGAAATTGCTAAAACAAAAATATCAAATTGCTAAAACAACTCTGAAATAGACAAAAACAGGGAAAGGAGGGAAAGGCAGAACTGTTTAGTAGTTTAAACAATGATGCAAAGGATTGTTATGAGAACATTTTTGCATGAGTGTATTTCAAAGTTGTCTGTGTTTGACATAGCCAAAGAAGCACTGAGGAGAACTACTGAATATTTTACTCAACAATGAGAAAATCTGTCCTGTATTTTATTTGACAAATGAATTTGCAAATTACTTACAAAGTTCTAATGGTGAGTGACGCATTAAAAACAGCTTCAGATACTTTGAATGGGATGTGTGATAGCTGAATGTCAGGTTTTTTAACCTGCTAACTGGAAATATTAGAAACTTGAAAAAAAGAAAATCTGTAGTGTTGTGAGAGTGGACTGCTTGCTTGCAACTGTATCCTCTGCTTCCACATGCTGTGGTCCTTTCAGGTTCTGGTATAGATTTTTAGACCATGCTGTCTCCGTAACGTGTTAGCAAAGGCAAGGCTAAGACTAGAAGGCAGCAGAGCTGGAGTTGGAATTATTTGGTTGTTATGACTGCTTAAGGACAGGCTTGGGATGGTGAAGATAGACTAAGCCCTTTATATTAAATAAGAGTTGTTTTAGTATAATAACATGGAATCTGTGGAAGAGAGTGAATAGTGCGCATCTGGTTTGAGTAAAGGATGGAATAACGCAATAGGCTTCTTCCCACCACACTGAGCCTGCACCAAGAAAAGAGAGGAGGCAAATTTTTCCATGAAGCAATGCAACTGTGTTACGTTAAGGTCAACCCATCCTTGAGCTTTCTAATGGCTTATTTGTATTTCTGGCAAAATGTGATCAGTTTTCACATACAGAAGCTGATGAACATTTGAATATTTCACTATCCTGTGAATTCTCTTGATAAAAATGATAATTTTTCATGTGTGTGTTTGTCATGTCTGGTAGATGCTTAAAGTACCATGAGTTCCCCTACTGAGAGCTTGTTTAGTTTATCATTCCATCACTGGTTTCTTCGTTTCCTCCAGACTGTCTTCTACAGATCTCTTCACTCTAACATAGAGGCATAATTCACACAGAACTGTTTCCAGCTCTTTTAATCCTACAACACAGCAGAATCGGCCAGAGCTCCATGGAGGGGAAAGTGAAACAGCAGCATCACTCCATCCCTCAACGTTGCTCAGACCCGTTGAAATGAATCACTGCATTCCAGACCACCCTGAACCAGAGACAACTGTTAGATTTAGGATCTGTCCTGTGATCCTGTCAAAGTAAACCTCCCCCTCCCTTCCCCCCGAAATTGTGGTTACTTGAATACTACAGGACTAGACTCATTAGACTATTTTTAAGAGTATGTCTAAAAGTTACTTTATAATAGGAGAGTACTATTGAAATACATGAGATTTCAAGGTGGTGCATGGGAGCTGTTTGTTTTTCTGAAAAGCCTAACTCACATTCTGCAATCAGGAGCAGGTTTTTTTGAGTTTTCTGTCATATTTTACTCAGGCAGTTGGACAATCTGAAGGATAGTCGACAGAAGCATAATTGGACAGTTTGAAGGTTAGTGGGTACATGTGAGAGATCAGATTTCATAACCCAAAGGCAAGATCTGAACAGATTCTATGGAGGATAATTAAGGGGTGGGCTCCTTTTCACCTCAGATGGTGTCTGGGGGTGGAGCTTTGGATAATCTAGTTCCCAGCAGCTACCAACACATCATGCGACCCTTCCCACCCCCTCCTTGAACCATCTTCTATTCCATCCATCACATTCTACTTGATTTTTCATTTTCTTAATTGACTACAGTGATGCCCACAAACAAGTCTTTAGAAATGTCTGTGTAACACCTCTTTGGGTAAGATTTGTCACCTCATCTCAAATGTCTGTGGAGCACATGCTTGTCTCTTACGCAGTTATCAAGTCTTACTTAAAAAGCACATGAAAAGAGCGTTTTATTTGGCCTTCTACAGAAATCTGTAACTGTCAATTAAAAGGTATCTGTAATTATTCAATGCATTTCCAACATCAGTGGTATTTTCAGGAGCAGTGTCTCTCAGTGGATGGAGGTTTTTGCTCCTGGGTTTCTCCCAGGCTCACTGGGGATCTCTCTCTTCCACTGTTTATATTTTTTAAAGTAAGAACTAAAAAACCCGTACTCACCTCCATTGAGACTAACTGGAGTGTATGAATTATTATAAAAATGTTTCTTATTTTTTGACTTGGGCTTCTCCAATATTGTAATGTTTTATTTGAGAATTAGTATATAGGGAATTTAGTTTGGTCTTAGTGCTTGTCAGGGTAGCAGAATCCTTGATGGCAGAGAAGCAAATATTTTAACTGTTCCAATCTCTGATAAACTATGTGTGTTTTGTGTTGTCTTCATCAGTCTTCTCCAGAGATCCTCCAGCCATCTGAAGGAGCAGAATCAGCAGGAGTGTGTGTAGGAAACCTGAAGGTAGCTGGTTTCTGTCTGCACAGTGTTCTCTCAGTAGAGCTCAATCATGCCAACCTGTGGCCATCTTTTGAGCAAAAAATAAAGGTTTGTCTTTTCCCCATTGTCACTGGAGTTTTATAAGAAGCAGGGAGTAAAAAGAAGATCTCCATGTATGCCTTACTATGCTTTTGAGAAGTGACAGCCTTCCACATGGTCCCCTTGTGCAACTCCACTGGGCTCTGTGCTGTTGTATGGAAACATATGGGAATTTTCCTGGAGACTGGGAATCCCAGAACATCACTATGTTAATCCCATTTACAACCTTCTCAGTCAGCAGGAGGCCAAGAAAAAAGGAAAATTTGCAGAACTGTTCTAGAGAAGATGAGGTACAATATCTGTATTCTCTAGAGGAGAATTAGTGGAATGATTCTCTATCAAAAAGCACAGTTTCATCTAAATCAAGGTGCGCCAGAGATATGCTACCTTCAGCACAAGTTTTGATGAGGAAAAACTTCAAACAAATCATACTGGTTTCCCACTTCATTTCAGTAATACCAAGCAGCTGGCTTTGTAAGAGGCGCATGACTCTTTTTGATAAGGTAAGAAGCTTAGCTATAATAATTCTAAATAATTTCGTTTGGACTGTAATGATAACATTTCTTTTCACAACATATTAACGATTCATGGATCCTGTTTAATATTTGAATATGAATTCAGACTTAATCTAACCAAGGCTGTAAATAAAATCTAATCACTAAATAAGGTGAAACAATTTAACATTTTAAAAACAAATTAGGTCAACATTGTGTAAATAAAATTTTTGCTAATCCCAACTGCAAATGTGTCACAGATTTTATTTTGCAGTGTGTTTTCAGTTGTTTAGGTTTTTCTTCTGATTGAAATGCAGGGTTCTGACCTGTTAGAGTGGCATCTTTTCTACTGCCATTACTGCTCAGGATCTTGATCAATGAAGCAATTTGGTTCTGGTGACAGTGGTGTCACAGAGAAGCCCAATGCAGCATGGCAATTAGTGAAGCTGCTGCTTTCTAGATAGAGATACTTGGGTCATCCTTGCAGAGTGCTAAAAGATCTCCCATCTTACATTAATCTCCATTCAGCTGCATATTTGGCAAAGAATAATGTTAGGTGCTTTGTAATATCCATAGGAGTTGGGAAAGAAATGCAGCTCCACTTTTTTAAGAGTAGAAATCATCTGGCAGAAAAACACGTAACCTTGTAATCTGGAGACAAAATCTCTGAGACAAATGATGGAATTTCCTTCCCTGTCAGATTATCAGTCTGGTATTGAACTAGTGTAATTCAGCCTGTGCTGCTGTGCTTGTAAAGAGCAATGGTATAGATTAGTCAGCCATACAGAATCACAGAATGTTAGGGATTGGAAGTGACCTCAAAAGATCATCTAGTCCAGTCCACCTGCTGGAGCAGGAACACCTAGATGAGGTTACACAGAAGTGTCCAGGTGGGTTTTGAATGTCTGCAGAGTAGGAGACTCCACAACCTCCCTTGGCAGCCTTTTCCAGTGCTCTGTTACCCTCACTGTGAAAAGGTTTCTTCTCAAATTTAAGCGGGACCTCCTGTGTTCCAGTTTGTACCCATTACCCCTTGTCTTATCATTGGGTGTCACCGAGAAGAGCTTGGCTCCATCCTTGTGACATATTTATAAACATTAATGAGGTCACCCCTCAGTCTTCTCTTCTCCAAGCTAGAGACCCAGCTCCCTCAGCCTTTCCTCATAAGGAAGACACTCCACTCCCTTCATCAGCTTCATGGCTCTGTGCTGGACTCTCTCCAGCAGTTCCCTGTCCTTCTTTAACTGAGGGGCCATACATGCATGGTAGTCACGCTGTTTAACAACGCTGAACATTACAGGGTTACTGTTGTGGGGGACAACAGGTTCTCCTCCAAGTGACAGAACAAGGAGGACAGATCAAGGAAGTACTTTTACCCTGAGGCTGAAGAATTGATGCCTAGAGACAGCAATAAACTTGCCAAGACCATAATCAGTCTGTGGCAAAGTCAGAAACTGAGTTTAGAGCCCCAGACTGTCACTGTGTATACCAAATACATATAAAATGTAGTAATTCCATATTTTAGTGTTCAGATTTATTTTCATATGCTATACCTTGAACTGTCACTTACATTTCTGCTTTTTATTGAACTCAACACGTCCACTCGTGCACTGCGATATCGGACCTGTTCCCAACTGACCTCTAATAGGCATGTTTTCCTGTAACTCCAGTGAGAACTGGCTTCAGAAAAAATAAACCTGGCTGTTTTCCATCACAGAACAACCTCTGAGGATAGAATCAGGAAACCTTGCATTTTTTCAACATTATTTAACCATCCCATACCTCACATAACAATGGATGAGTCAGTAGAACAGACAAGAAAATAGAATCTTAAATGGACTTTTGCATTTGAAAAGTTTTATCCAAAATTACTAGTAAAGACAAGAACTTAAGAGTAGAAAAACACCTTGAGAGTGTTCATTCTGCTGGAATCTCGAGAATTCTTCCTCTTTTTTTCTTTATTCACAATACCACTATTTTGCAATTATATTCATTGCCCTACTTGCAAACGCTCTTAAGTTCAGAGTGAGAACTTTTAATTCCAGTTTATCCAGTTTTACTGAATCTTCTATTCAGTATTTTATTCATGTATTCAACCATGTTTGTCATTTACCTCTTCCCGTCTCCAAGCATACTGTGTGACATAGAACATAAGAGGTGACAAACACCTGTATGCTAATTAATGCTCCTTTGGCACACTATAAATGTGGTATGTTTACTCTATTCCAAACAGGAAAGTGTCATTTGTAGTAAGAGGGTGCAAAGAGTCAGCATTTTGAGTACTTTAAACTTTTAAAACACCCATAAAAAGAACAGCTGTAGTGACTCAGACCATCTCACTGTCTGTGTCTGAGCATGGCCAGATGCTCAGGAGCACATGAAGCAGGGTGAAGCCTACAGTGATGCTTCTCCCTTTACATGTCCCATCTTCTCACAGGCTTAGGAACCTCGTAGAGCATTGTTGTCAGCATGTGTTTTTTATTAGTGCTCAGTAACATTTTTTTTCCATTATTTTTTCTTGAATTCTTCTTCGTATTGAGTCTCAACAACTTCCTGTGAGAGGGAGTTTCCTGCTTTAACTATAGGCTGTATGAAACAGTATTCCCTGAAAATCTCTTACGCTTCACCATAGCTCTTGTATTGCAAGACACAATGAATGATTGTTCCCAATTTACATTCTTCATATTGCTCATAATTTTAGGTGTCTCTGTTATATACCTGTTCAGTTACTTTCCAAACTGCAGTGTTCTGTCTATTTAATTTTCCCTCAGAGAGGAGCTGTTCCATTCATTAGATAATAATTTTTTTTCTGTGTCTTTTCTACAAAGAGTTAGGGAAACAAATATTAATTACAATAGATATAAGAAGACTGAAGCAGAAAAAAAAAGTTGCTGCATATATAGTGTGTGATTTGAAAGTAGCTGAGGGGTAGCTAAGAGGTCAGCAAAGTAACCAGATGAGATTTCAAGGAGGGTGAAGAAAATGTCCATGAATTACAGTACTGAAAATAACATGTTATTGGTATTCAAAACATGATTTGGCCTTGATTTAGTCCTGAACTCAGCAGGAGCAACATTTTTTTCCAAACAAAGAAAATCTGAGCCCACAGGCTGTTATATGTTTTTAGAAAAAAAATGAGTTATAAAAATGGAACAAAACAAAACCGAACAGTCTGAAGATCACCTGAAAAGTCAGTCAAAAAGGGTGTCTAATGTACTCAAGTGTACAAGGTCATCAGCTGCTTGAATTCATTCAGCCTCCAGCAGCCATTGAGTTGCTTAGAAGCACAGAAATTGTCAGTAACCAAATTACTTTTATGCTATGTTTTGAGAAAGGTCCTATAACTGCAGCTGACTAAAAATTTGGGACTTTTTTTTTGTATGGACTGTTTTTCTGTTTTCTTTAACTTATGGCCATACATATTTGCACACACATGCTTCTCTTTCATTAGCTGTTGCTTCTCCCTTTTGTCTCTTCTCATTTCTCCCCGACCAGTAAAGAAGGGGGAGTGGAGGACAAAAGAGAGAGAAAGCGTATTCCTGTGTCTTGTTGAAGTCAAAACTGCAGTAATAGTTTTGTATATTTTGCTCAGAAATTCCTCCTACAAACACAAATTACATTAAAGTGATTTTTTTTCTCCCCTAACAGTTTAGATTTAGTACGAACACTGTTGACAAGACCTGACTTTAGTCTGAGTGCTGCACTTTGAGGGGGCCAATATCACTGTGGGCCAGAGGAGGCTGACTCAGAAAAGAGAAATTAAGAAGAACCTGGCAAGCAGTTAATGGCAGCTGTGATTGAAACAGGACATAAAACTTTTTACGATGGTATGACAGGAAAAAAAACCTAAGTGGAGGGAAGATGGCTTTGCTAATAAATGAGGAATGGTGTATCTCTGGAAATTTTACAGATCTGGCATCATTTTATGGAAGTAACTACTAAAGCAGCCTATGCAAGGAACTGTTTGCAAAACAGAAGCATAAGCAGCTCTAACCTGATGACGACACATACGGCCAGGTTTTATATGTAAAAAACCAGGATGCAATACCAGCTGGTGCTCTCAGGATGGAGAATGGGTGCTACTCACCCTTTCACTATGAATTTGCTCTCAATTACCTGTGGGATTGCTCCAGGACTTGTGCCCTGACACTGAACTTTGGTATAGGGAAGCAAGCAGTAAACCCCAGGATAAGCTCCCCTCCCATGCAATCGAGGCTGCTCCTTAGCACTGACTGTGATTCAGTGAAGTGTCACCGCAGGGGATGTAATAACAGGAACTTCTCAAAGGCATCTGCGAACTCTAAAACCCAAATAATGATTTTAAAAAAAAAAAAAAGGCTAGTTGATTTCAGTTTGGTGCACATTTAACTCACTGGAATGTTAAGTCTCTGAGAAGTCTTAGAAATGTAACCAGAGAAAATATACCTCAGGGAAGAAATCTTGTGCTTTCAGAGAGGCTGGAAGTCAGCTGCTTGGCTCCGGATTTCAATTCTGCTTTTCTAATATAAGGAGAGATGTTTGTAATGCAAATCACCCACAAAGGTAACTAGATGATCCACTTTCATGAAGCAACAAATCCTCTCATAATCTTGCAAACACCATAAAACCTAGTTTACTCAAGCATTTGATGCATTTTTGTGCCCATGTGTTAAACTGACAACAAGTCATAAGGCAGGATTTACAAAGTGTTCCTTGTGAGATGGAACAAAAGGGAAAGAAAAATTATAAAAGCATGTAGTGCTTTAACTAGGACTTTATGTGGCACTTAGTAATGAGGTCATTGCCTCTTTCCCTACCTTATCCGGTCTTCCTTTAGCTGTGGTGGGAGTCACAGGGCAAGCGGTGTTCTTACATACTGGATTAGCTCCATACCGCGCAGTCGGTTGAAGAATTTTGTTAGGAATTTAGTGCCTTTATTCATTTCTCAGGAGCCATTCCAAAGAGGACAGTTTGCTTCTGGCCATTGGATCTTTCCACTTGTGATTCCCTTGGGCAGCCCGTCACCTTTCTCTGTTTTTCTTCTTGCTCTTAGGTGGGCCTGTTGTAACCTGATCATAGATGCTGGCAATGGATTTTTTTTCAGTTGTTGAAAAGGTTTGGGATGAAAAATAATAAAATCACATGCCAAATCAGAATAGAAGGCTAAAGTGTTGTCAACATCTGTAACTCAAACAGTTGAAGGGAAGCAGACAAAGCTGCTGAAAGAACAAAATTGCCCTGGCAATTATAGTCTTACTATACAATCATTTAAATTTCTAAACAAAATGCTGCCAACTGAAAAATATGACTTGTTTTAAGAAATGCTTAAATGTGATATTTCTGAGGATATTTTTTCAAGATAAAACATTGATAGAAAATTTCACAGAAAACCATTCATGGAAAACTTTGAAGAATTGACAGCATCCAGTAAAATCATAGAATGTCCTGAGTTGGAAGGGACCCACAAGGATCATCAAGTCCAGCTCCTGAGGTGTTTTGTTTTGGTAAAAATTCCCTATTACCTGTGTGTGGGGGCACTTAAGAAAAATAACAAGCTCTTATGGTCCTTGAGTGATGAAACCTCTACACTATAATTCAAATAAAATAATGATGCATCAAGGTTCTTTCAAAACCAACAGCCCTTACATCTCATACGCATCTCATACGCCAGATCTATAAAGCAAAAATAACTTATCTAGAAAACAATAGCATACGAACAAAAGAAGGTTTTGTTTCTAGCAGGGATGCACAAGTAGAAGGAACACATAGCATCTTCCTGGGCATGTCGATAATAATAGTCCCAGAATGGAGGACATACCTAAAGGCAACAGAAGGATGATTAATTATTATTGAAGAAAGCCCAATGGGTATCTAAGAATACGATTTGTGATTTGTCACAAGCTGTGACTAGAAAACAATAAAAACCTGGAGCAAAGAGGAACACTATATGCAGTATATTGCATATAAGACATGCATCCTTTTTTTAACTACATCTTTATCTAGGCCTGTAAAAACTAGCACAGATCGGAAAATAAATAAGCTTGTATTTTCTCGAGATCCTGGTGTAAAATTGATAATTCCTCCTATGATATGAAAGTATTATTTTTGACAACCTGTTATTTTATTGTTTTAATAGCTTTTCTCTGAGGATTTTTATCAGCAAGTATAATCAGAAAAAAATAAGCATAGGTTTACAGGAGCATCCTTATGTAACAAGAGTATTCTTACTTTGTTGCTTTCCTGTATATGCTATGAAAGGCAAAAACTCCCAGATATCCCCCACTGCAGTCCATGTTGTGTCTAGGAAAAGGATTACCAAGAGATTCATTTATGCATTGTTTGATATCTTTCTCGGAAAGGTCAGCTCCCTGGAGAATTGATATTAGCAATTTATTCAGAAGCATAACTAGCTGTTTGCATCATGTTTCACCTAGTTGTGCAAGTTCTTGGTCTTAATTAGCCTGAAATGGAAGTGTTTGAGTTGATGTCTGTTGAAACAATAAAGGACTCAGCACTCCGATTCAATGTGAATCATGCAAAGCCATTTATTATAGAAACAAGTCTCCTTATATACACAACTATTCTCTAATCACGAATCCACACTCCAAGCATGGATTCACTAAATGAGTATCATGGCCAGTCCACACGCTGGAGCCCCACCGATGACAGGTCTGATGACTCACACCGTGCTGAGGCCCTGTTAATGAAGAAACGCCCCTCTTTCTCACAGCAGATTCTGTTCTCAGCTTCTCAAAGTGGCCTTGAGATTCCTTTGGGCCTGACTAATTCAACAACATATCTCCTTCTAACGAAACCCCTCCACAGATATCTTTCTTCAAAGTATTTTTGTTTAGAAAGGAACGGGGGACAATTGCCCCCTCTTTGCTCAGTACAGCAATCTAGAAAGTTTTGTATGCATGTGCAAGGAAGTATCTCCTGCTTTTGCACCAACTATGAGGTTTTCTTTTGTCAGTTCAAGTTTAAATTGGCATTTTTTAAGAGCTTGTTAGTTAGTCCCCTCTGGCAGCTGCCATCCTCTGAGTGGAATTGCATTTGTGATCACATCTGAAACTCGCTGCAGGGGTCCTTGTCAGTGTGTCCTGGCTGTGTGTTATCTTCATGCTAACATGCTAATTATATGGAGAACTTTATGTTTTAGAGAACATTACAAAAAATATGTGTATAGTCCTTACATCTGGGGTGATGTAAAAGCTGCAGAATAAGATGCAGGTGGGTAAAAAATAGTACACAATGCCTTTAAGGATCTGAGCCTTAGTTTACCTAAGTCTATAGAAGTGAAAGATTCCTAAGTGTTAGACCTCAGTTAGAGGCTTATGTATCATTATGCATTAGCTAAGAGCCAAAACAAAGCTGAAGCCCATGGAGGAAGGCATGTTTCTTGCCTTCTAAAGTTTTAATGTAGGAAAAGTAGTACAAAAAACCAAAAAACAACAAATCCAAACTATTTTCTGAGGACTGAGTGATGCTGACACAGAATAGAGTTGCTTTGTTTTCTTAAAGTCTGTGAATAATTATTTAGTTTAATTATTTTGGGGGTTTTTTATGGTCTTTTCTTAGAATCTGGTTATTTGCAGCAATTTTAACAACAGGTTCAGTTCTCTCCAAAGTATACTGAGATGATTAAAACTGAAAAGCAATCTGTGAATAGTTCTAAGGATAAGGTTAATGCTACATTGTGATTTACATGGTGCTCTATGTTACCAAGCTCTTAGCAAGATCTCTTTAGATATTTTGCCCTAAACCAACTATAAAGCAAATATTTTCATGCTAGTAATTAAGTCCATTTCCATGTCATAACATGGGTCCCAGAAGTTGCATTTGCTTCTTTGAAAATACTCAAGTTAGAAAACTGATAATAAACTCATAATGCATGGTGAATCTCAATGCTGTGCAATTAACGTTGCGGTTTAAACCTTAATTAGATTTTGCCGTTGAAGGCAGTGGATTTCAATGCAATTTAATGGTTTGTTTGTTCAGTGGCTCTCTGCTTCCATTTAATTATAGCAATTTAAAAAATAATTTTCCTTACTAAAACAGCAAGAAGAAGCTGAAAAGGTATTACTACTGATTGGTATGGGAAAAAGCAGGTGGGAAGATTCTTAAAAAGGATGTTGACATGCTTGAGTGGACTGGTGTGGATATACACAGTCCTACAATGTAGTAGGAGTTAAACTAGGAGGCATCCCTTTGACTGCTTTGTGGATAGACTGGAAAGCATCAGCTTTTGTAGTCCCTTAAACCCCTGGCCATGAAATAAACTCCAGTTCCTCTCTAAGCAGGTTTTAGTTCAAATCCCACTATTAAAAAAAAAAAAAAGGTATATATCTTTTTTTATATATATATATATATATATATATGTATATTAGTTTTGCATGTGTTAGATCAGAAATGCTTTAAGAGCATCATCTATTGGAGCTTTCGCTTTGGTAAATGCTGGTAATCAGACTGTCCCTGCCCAGCTGGCCTGCTAATTGTGAACTCCTGGGAAGAGGTGGAATGCTGAAATAACCCTTCCTCACTCATCACTGGCTCAGACGCACAAGCAAGTTATCACAGATTAGCAAATAGCTCTTCAGGCAGTGGGAACTGACTGTGTGCGTACTTTTAGCCCACAGCAAACACAAATTAATTCAACTCAGTGTTGTCTGCAATGAAAGATGGAGAAATGCAGCTGCACAACTTCACGTTTATCTAAAGCAAAGGGTGTGACCATAGCTGGTTACCACTGTTCATCTGGTGTCCTCTAACTTCAGAGGCAGCGTTTGACCACATGTCTGTCCTCAGATTAAAACATTAAGCTGCATTTTTAAAGACAGGAAGGTGTTGCTCTTTGCTTCTTTTTGTCTGCCTGTGTGCTAGGCCTTATGAGCATGGTGTCAGATGCTCATAAGATGCTTTCTGATTTGAAATAGCCATGTTCCTCTAGGTGATTAGCAGAGATGTATGAAAGAGGACATTGCAGATAAGCTTTTGATGTGTAAATTCCATTCACTGAGATTTTCTGCTTTGAGGGATATGAAGCTGAAAACTCATCAAATAGACCAGTCAGTATGTACCAACTTTGACATGGAGAACTTACCTGTCTTTGAGAATTCCAGAATGCCATGCCTAGCAATTGTGATTCTGTGCAGAAATCTGAACATGAGTTTAGTCATAGAAGGCAAAAAAGTTGGAAAAGGTACCTGTTTTTCCTACTTAAAGAAATACCTTATCAGAGGAAGAAGATACCTGCAACATGGTTATAGGCATTACATTGCTATACTGGTTCTATTGATCCTGAAAGGTGCCTCTCGTAACTGTGAAGAACACTCTCTGCAAGCACTGTGTTAACAAGGTGACTTGTAGAAATGAACTGATAAGTAGATGCCAGGTTCAGAAGAGAAGCAGAGCCATTTTGCAGCTAGGAATAGAGAATTTCAGTAGGTAGTAGTGGGAATTACAGCAGCCCAGCCAATCTGTAACTGTAACATCCTGAAGTAGGATCAGAAGTGTGGTATAAAATATACATATCCTTCCCCTTGACCTGCTCATACAATCCTCAGACACAGGATGTAGGGAGGACCATGATCACTTCTTTCTTAATCATAAAATCACAGAATGTTAGGGATTGGAAGGGACTTCGAAAGATCATCTAGTCCAGTCCCCCCTGCCAGAGCAGGAACACCTAGATGAGGCTATACAGGAACGTGTCCAGGCGGGTTTTGAATGTCTCCAGGGAAGGAGACTCCACAACCTCCCTTGGCAGCCTGTTCCAGTGCTCTATTACCCTCACTGAGAAGGAGTTTCTTCTCAAGTTTAAGTGGAACCTCTTATGTTCCAGTTTAAACCCATTACCCCTTGTCCTACCATTATTTGTCACGGAGAAGAGCCTGGCTCCATCCTCCTGACACTCACCCTTTACATATTTGTAAGCATCAGTAAGGTCACCCCTCAGTCTCCTCCAAGCTAAAGAGACCCAGCTCCCTCAGCCTTTCCTCATAAAGGAGATGCTCCACTTCCTTAAGCATCTTGGTTGCCCTATGCTGGACTCTCTCCAGCAGTTCCCTGTCCTTCTTGAACTGAGGGGCCCAGAACTGGACACAGTATTCCAGATGTGGTCTCACCAGGGCAGAGTAGAGGGGGAGGAGAACCTCTCTGGACCTACTAACCACACCACTTCTAATCCACCCCAGGATGCCATTGGCCTTCCTGGTCACAAGGGCACAGTGCTGGCTCATGGTCATCCTGCTGTCCACCAGGACACCCAGGTCCCTCTCCCCTACACTGCTCTCTAATGGATCATTCCCCAACTTATACTGGAACCTCGGGTTGTTCCTGCCCAGATGCAAGACTCTACATTTGCCCTTGTTCTATTTCATTAAATTTTTCCCCGCTCAGCTCTCTAGCCTGTCCAGGTCTCACTGGATGGCAGCACAGCCTTCTGGCGTGTCAGCCACTCCTCCCAGCTTGGTGTCATCAGCAGACTTGCTGATAGTACACTCTAGTCCTTCATCCAAGTGATTGATGAATGTATTGAACAGTACTGGCCCCAGCACCGACCCTTGAGGCACTCCACTAGATACAGGTCTCCAACCGGACTCTACCCCATTGACCACGACTCTCTGGCTTCTTTCCTTCAGCCAGTTTGCAGTCCACCTCACTACCCGTTCGTCCAGAGCATACTTCCTCAGTTTAGCTATGGGAATGCTGTGGGAGACTCTGTCAAATGCTTTACTGAAGTCAAGGTAGACCACATCCAGCGCCCTGCCATCATCTGTCCACCTCATTATATCTTCCTAAAAGTCAATGAGGTTGGTCAAGCACGACTTCCCCTTGGTGAAGCCATGTTGACTGCCCCTAATGACCCTCTTATCCCTGATATGCCTTGAGATCACACCAAGGATAAGTCATTCCATTATTTTCCCAGGGATGGAGGTGAGGCTGACCAGTCTATGATGACCCGGGTCTTCCTTCTTGCCCTTTTTGAAGACTGGGGTGACGTTAGCTTTCCTCCAGTCCTCAGGCACCTCTCCTGTCTCCCAAGACTTAGCAAAGATGATGGAGAGTGGTCCAGCAATGACGTCAGCCAGCTCCCTCAGCACCCATGGGTGCATCCCATCTGGGCCCATGGATTTGTGGATGTTCAGATTGCCTAATTGTTCCTTAACCCAGTCCTCATCAGCCAAGGCAAACTCCTCCATTGTCCTGACTTCCTCTGGGGCCTCAGGGGTATGGGGCTCCTCAGGACAGCCTCTGGCAGAGTAGACAGAAACAAAGAAGACATTCAGTAACTCTGTCTTCTCTGTATCTTCTGTCACCAGGGCACCCACCTCGTTCATCAGTGGGCCTACATTGCCTCTGGTGTTAGTTTTATCTGCCATGTATTTGAAAAAGCTCTTTCTGTTGTCCTTGACCCCTCGTGCCAGCTTGAATTCTAACGAGGTCTTAGCTTTCCTAGTTGCCTCCCTACATCCCCTGACAACAGCCTTATATTCTTCCCAAGCGGCCAGCCCCTCCTTCCATGATCTGTAAACTCTGCTCTTCCACCTGAGCTTACACAGCAGCTCCCTGTTTAACCACACAGGTCTCCTGGCTCCCTCCTTTGACTTCCTACGTGTTGGGATGCTCTGATCTTGTGCCCGATAGAAACAGTCCCTGAACACTAACCAACTATCTTGGGTCCCTTTACCTTCAAGCAGCCTTGCCCATGGTATTTCCCCCAGCAATTGCCTGAAAAGGCCAAAGTTTGCCCTGCTGAAGTCCAGGGTTGCAATTCTATCTTGTGAATTCGAAGCACAGTCACTCAGATGGGTGAATAAGTACTCTGCATTTCCCTAGAGTGTTTGCTTCCATGTACTTCTAGTTAGGATAATTTGTTTATAAAGTTGGAAATTTCTACTAACTAGAAGGTACGTACAACTCAAATTGTAGGCCTGTTCTGCGATCTTAAGAAGCATAATATGCTGAGGAATATTTGATGGACTTGCTAAGACATGTCAGAAAGTCATTGAGAGTGAGAAATGTTGACACTCAACAGCCCTGGTAACAGACAATGGCTTTTGGTGCCTGGGAATGTGATGGAAGGGTAACTATGAATATATGCATTCAAATACATTTGTGAATTGAAAAAAAGATGCAGGACAATGAGGAGTTGCAACTGTTTACCCAAAGTGGTAAATCCAGTCGTGCTGTATGTATTAAATAGGGACTGGTCGTCAATTCACAAGACATCATGTTTTTCCCATTTGGAAGGTGAACTTAGGCTGTTGGGCAGCTGGAGAAAGTCACCTGAGATGAACTGACCACTCCAAGGAACAGAGGAAGAAACAAAATGATGCTTCAGACTAGAGATGGTGTCTGTGGTGTGCTGCTTGTCATCTCTGATGTGCTGCCAAAAGGGTGCGATGGGCGTTAAGATTCACTTTGCAGAAGCAGGTGATAGTGCCTATTCTACTGGAATGGCAGCACTAGGGACCTTGCATATAGCAGTGCAGGGTGTGTTCTGAAAATACTGGAGGAGGGTTGGAACTAGATGACCTTTGAAGGTCTCTTCCGACTGAAACCGTTCTCTGGTTTTATGGTGCTATGATTTGTATAGAAATAACTTACTATGACTGCAGCCATGGGTACGAACTGATGTACAAAAACTAAAAATATATGTGGTTAATGGGTTATGGTGAAGTCAATTCCAGTCTTCAGGATTGTCCTGGTGGGGCCCTAAGCCAAGCTGTTGGCAGACGTAAACAACCACAGCACAGAGTTCTGGTATAAAATACTTTTCTCTATTTTCTCTAGCTACCCACCTGGTATAGATTTGAATTACTCTGAAAATTTGGAGTCTAAATCACTGGCTTTCTCTGAGAGAGGAAACAAGCCTTAATCGTTAATGGAATGGTGCCAGGGATGTTCTCTGTTCCTGTCCTGCTTCTTTCTGTTATTGTTTAATATTTCATGGATTTACAGATGCAAAAACTACACAAGACCTTTATGATCTTGTAATTCGTTTTCCAGCATCTGGTTCATGCGTTTTCACCCAGAGACTGATCTGTCAGGAGCTGTGTTCCAAACCCCAGGCAAACCTCAGAGGAGCTTAGGATAGGTGAAGAACAGAGACGCAGAAGGGATGAGTGAAGGGGAGAGAAATGCAGTCCAGAGTAATAATTTTTTTTTTCTGAATGTATTTATATTTTTTTTTTTCTGGATTTTTACTGGAAAACTACCTCTGCAGTTGCTTTTCTCACTGTTCCTTGAGCCTTGATAAAAGCTGCCAATAAATGCTGTGTTGAGGCGAACAGATTGGAGCAGTGCTTTCATCTGTGTATGTTTGTAGCTGTGTTTTCTTCTCTGTACTGGTTTAAATGCTATTACCTAGGGAAGGTATAGTTTAGTGGGAGCAGTGCTTCTGGAAGCAATGGAACCTGGCTGAAAGAAAATGCCCTGTATTTCTTGCAGACTTATTTAGGAAAACTACAAGTAGAAGTGTGGTATGTGTGATCTTTTTGGTTTGCTGCTGCCCCTGTTGCTTGTTGTTTTGATATTGGGACATGAATAACAGGTTGCTCTTTGAACTGGACAAGGTATGTGTGTAATCCCAGCATTGCTGCATGTACAGATGCTGCAAAACCTTTCTGCTCGGGGTCTGTCCATGGCTTCTCATTGCCAAAAATAAGAAATGCTAAGTGGAATACTTTCTTCTAAATGAAGGGAAAAAAAATCTACTTTGAGATGTAGCTTTCCCTTTCTTCTCAATTATGTTTCTATATCAGAGGTATCAGTGGGAAATGCTGTGATCTTTGTTTTGCAGTCCTGGTGACTCAAGTTGTCAAGTTCCAGTTTCAAAACCTGCTGAGAAGGTACATGTAAGGAGGGACACGTGATACTAATTGTATATAGCAGTGGCATTAAAACAGGCATTAAAGGAATGCATTGACCTGTCCATGTGGCTTTCATTTAGACTGAAACCATCTAATTTTCTAAACTAATCCTTCACAAATGAGTTCTGATTTTATAAATTCATTTCCCAAAAAAGATTATTACATTAAAAAAAAAGATAGAGGAAGGAATTAAAATATGAGACCACAGCATACTCCAGAAGAACCAATGGTGAAATGAAATGTGAAGAGGTGAATGAAAATATGGGCACAAGCAGCTGGAACCTATAGTCAGGGACATCAGTCAGAAGTTGTTTTTTTGGCAATATGTATGCACAGGAAGAATATTTTTTGTATCAATGTAAATGCTCCGGGAGACCACTGAAGTTCAGACTCCAGGGCTTTCAGGAAAAGAAAGATGAGGGAACTAGGCTTTCTGATCTTAAACAGTAGAAGCAACCTGATTGGGGACATAATTTACTGAATGTAGTCTAAAACATCTAAGACTCTGTGGGAGTCATTCCAATGTTTTGCATGGCTTTGGAATGTCATCTTGGATGCTGTAGTGGTATGTAAGGCGTTCTAGCGAGATACGGGGAATGTAGCTGTCATGATTTTCAGGTTGCCTCTGGCTGAAAAATTACTTGTGCTGGATCCTGTTGGAATTGCATGAAATGTGAAATACAAGCAGAATACAGATGAAATGGTAATTGGGTGAAAGATGAAAAGAAGGGTGAGGGAGATGGAAAACAACATAAAGTACTAAAGCAAAGGAAATCCTTACCATGCAACAAGTGGATCTAATAAGCTGGGGAAAGGGGTTGCTCTGCTTTTGCATCAGCAGGATTTTGATCCAAAGTCAATGCACAAGCAAATTAAGAGTAGCAGTGTAATCTGGAGATTCTGCTGCTATTTTGCTTTGCTCCTTAGAAATAAATGAATAAGCATTTAGGTAGCTCTGCAAGTACTGCTCCTGAATACAAAGGTGATATGATTCAAAACAGACTTAAAGTTATATTTAGACTTTTAACAAGTCTTGAGGTAGTTTGTCTGCCATCTCATTATTTCCCATATGGCTTGGGTACAAAACCAGATACTTCTAATGATCAATATGAAGGACCTCTGGTGAGTTGCATGTAACTCAGAGGAAAAAAGAGAATGGAAGGAGAGCATAGCTTTCATATCTATTAACTTATACAGCTTAAAAAAAAATCCAAAACCATCCAACAACAACAAAACCAAAAAAAAACCCCAAACAAACACCATCAAAAACCAAGAACCAAATCAAATAAAACAGCAGAAAAATAGACGTGAGAAGTATCATAAAAGTGGACTGTTCTTCAGGTGTTGTACTGGTGAGTCTAACTTGTGATGTCCATAGATTTGTTTGTTTGCTTGTTTACCACTTTAGGTCATTTCATAATGTAGTCCAATATTTTTGTGTTTAGTTTTTAAAAATACATTTGAAGCAATTTGGAAGCACAGCAGGAATGAAAGGTTGCCAAATGTGTGTTCGTCATGTGCACATGCGTAGGAAAATGAATGAACCAGCGAAGTGCACATACACTATGGGAAGACAAGTTGATTGCTTCCTCCAAATGAAGTAAAATTAAGTGATGTAATCGATCCCTAACATTTTGGTAAATAAGTGCTGACTTTTGTTTTAGGTCTAAGGAAGTCATTGATTATTCATGGCACCTCCCTCAAGCGTCCCAATACAATTTGTGACAGTTAATGTACATATGGAATAATATGGGGTTTGTATTTGTTTTCCAGTCATTTTAAAAAAAATCATAGTTGCCTTTTTTTTTTTTAGTTCCTGTTTTTGTGTTGCTGAAGGACAGATGATTCTTTTCCATCTTTCCACTCATTCTTCTGAATATCTTTGTTTCTTTGTGTTCATATCCTTGCCCAAATCTAAATAGCACATGTGGTGTGGCAGTTATAGACCCCCTCGAGTAGATGTGGGGCTGTCAATGGGGCCACTCATGGCTCTTCAGCACCTCTTGTCCCCCCTGTCCCTGTCCCACCCTGGGCACAGCGACTCCTCAAGGTCACCTCCCCGGATGGGGGGCAGGAGGGGCGGGACCCCCAGTAACAGACAGGGGCCTCAGCCAATGAGGTGCCCAGACCCAGGGATGCTTCTGGAACAGCTCATAATGGCCACAACAGGGCTGTGAAATGGGGCCTCTTCCCAGCATTGGGTCTGTGAGCAGGGCACTCCCCTGAGACCAGGAAGCCTCTGAGGAGACTTCCTGGGACTGAGTCCTCACCTTCTCTTTGGTGAGTGATTATTTTTTCTGGAAATATCCTAGAGTGAGCCCTTGCCCCCACCCCGGGCAAGTGGTTATTTCTGCTGGGTACCCTCGAGTGAGAGAGGCCTTTTTTTTTTTTTTTTTTTTTTGGTGTGAGTGAATGCATGCATGCTGTGGGTCATCATTATTCTTTTGTGGTCATACAGTAATAATAATACCTGAACTGGTTTCTGAACCTGTGTTTTCTAGGGTTGCTGAAGTGCTAAATAATTTTGATAAACCCTATTTCTGGGGCTACGACAAAGTCTGTTTGGAGCTTGTTGCCTGCCTGAAGTGACTTCTGGGGTGCTTCTGTGACAGGATCATTGGATTTAAAAGGGCATTAGTAATTGAATGTCCTTTCAAAGTCTTTGGAAGATTATCACACAGAAAAGTTTGTTTGTCCAGTCTGAATATAAGGCTCAGTTGCATTCTGACGTAGGCATTTCTGGTGCTGTAAATTTCTATTTATTAGCACTCTGGTAGGGCTGTAAACATGCGCTTAATGTGGCTGGTTTTGGGCCCAAGCAATTTACAAATAACTGCTCCCAGGCAGTTAATGAGGCTCACACAGGCTAAAGAGCAGGTTTAGGTTCTTCCTTTCCTCCCGCTTTCCTTGATCATTGTGTCCGAGGGAGTTTGGATGCATCAATGTGAATAATATGATTTTAAAATAAGCCATAAAAATAAGATTTTGGCAAACCTACTGAATAGTTTCTTGTCTATGTGACATAACCACATAGATGAATTTTGGAGAAACTAAAGCAGCAGTTCTACAGACTTGAGGCTTGGAGCAACAAGACCAGCTTAGGGAATCCTTGTTTCCTTGTATTTTCTCCCCTTCATTTTGTCCACCTTTCCCCCATAGCTTGCCTGGGTCTCTGCAAAGGAAAGGATTGTATTTAACTTGGAGAAATTCATTGAACTGGTTTACAGTATGGTCTTGTAAAATGGTAGCGCCAACAGTTTAGAGGAGATGACACTCTGCAGCACGGCGCAAGAACAGCGAAGAACAGCTTCGAGAGAGAAGGGAGCTGTTTTAGCTGGTTTCACTGCTGCAGTCGCTGTACTGTGCAACAGCCTGGGGGTCTCTGCAGCTATTGAAAATGTTCCCTGAATCTTCTGGATTCTTGAAATTGAGATGCAGAGACTTTCAAGGGAGCTGCCCTTCATGAAGGGTCAACTTCCTCACAATTGGCAAGTCACTGTGAGAAGGGAAGGGACAGATGCTGACGTGCACGTTTCCAGGTAAAAGAAAGAGCAGTTTTCTCAATCTGTTACAGAAAATTACAGCTGCTACTTAAACAACAACAACAAAAAGGCACTAAAAAAAAAAAGCCATAATCACTCTTGAAAGCATACGCTAACCGTGGGCGTTCTACCACTGAAGGCCATCCTGGATTTGATGTTTCATTGGCATTTAAAATCACTACCAAGGAAACTTTGAAATACACAAAAAACCAAAACAAACAACTGAACCAAACAAAACCAAACCACCGCTCTTTGTCTTGTGCTTTATTACTGTTTTCATTACAGACCTTAACTTTGTTGTACTGACTAACCTAAAGCTTTTTCAGTAAACCACAACATTTTGCTGACAATTTGCTGCAACTGCTCAACTACATTTGTTAGGAAGACAGATCCATTATTAAATTCAAAAGTATCACGCAAAGAGGCACAAAACATGACATGTTGCAGATAACAGAGGAAAGAATACAGTGATAAATAGAACAGGTGTAGAAGATAAAAGAATGGTATCTCAAATGGTGAAAATATGTGTTAGTAGAGAGAGAGCTTTTCAAAACAGGTATTGACCATGAAGTGGCTACAAATGACAAATTAAGATGAAGTGGTGCTCTGCAAACAAGCAGAAGATATGGCATAAAGATGGGATAGACAGAAAACATAATGAAAGCAAGACAGCAGTACAGTGCAGAAGAAAATTAAAATTCACCAAAGATACTTGGTGATTAAGGATCTTGATCCCACTATCAAGTATTTGTGTATTAGGTTTTTGAATGCTTTTCGTGGTGCTTGTCACACGTGTTCAGTGGGCACATAAAAGAAAAAGGAGATTGTAATGCTTGCCCTGAAAGAAATCTAGAGGTGCTGATGTGATTTAACACCCTGAAACATTTTTTCTTAGTTGACTCTTCAGGAATAATGAATTAATCAAACAAGTACACTGGACGTTTGAAATCTAGAGCATTGAGCACATCAAATGTCTTTAACATTCAGCTGAATTTTTTGATGCGGGAACAAGCATGTCAGTAAAACTCTTAGACTTGTGTTTAATCCCTTGAAGAAAAGTTGTTCTTCTAGAAGGTTAAAAGTTCAAACAGAGGAGATTGCTGGGAGTCTTTGAGGCCTTAAAACTAACGTAATCTTACTTGGAATATAGGTTCCACACTTCTGAAAACCCTGGTGTAGTTTCACACAGATTTTTAAATCAATGAGTTTAGTCTCACTGAAAGGGTGTAACTTCTGTATGCTTCCGTGGAGGAGGCCGTGTTCTTGTACAAGGAAAATTTTATTTTATCTAGCACAGACCTACTCTGTCTTTTATGAAAAATTCCAGAGGCACTTGCAGCCTGAAGCAGAGCTGCACACTAACGAAGCTGGGTTTACCTGTAAACGTACTAAATGAAAATATTTAAATAAATGCTTGCTTTGTAAATTTTATCTTCTGCAGTAAGGACAATTACCTGTATATGGATTTCATGTAAAAATGGGCATAAAATTGTGTGGAAGACTATCTTACTAACTATATATTGCTAATAGTAGAAGCGTGTAGTTATATTTGCGTTATTGAGTGGCTGGATTGGTCAGCTCAGAAACTTGGATGCTAAGTCCCTGAAGGCAGGAGATGTCTTTCCATATCCACACAGTGTATAATTAGCATATTGTGTCTGCTTTTTCTCATTTTCTGTCTTAATGTAAGTTACAATTTATTTTTAAAATACATTGAAAATAAGAGATTTAAAATATAAGGAGGAAAAGAAGAACAGTCTCAGCAGATCATTTGTATTGTAAATAACATTTTCATTGAAATTACTGTCTCTGAGCTCTGCTTTTGCTAAAGATGATAAAGGTATCTTTGATTTTGTTGTAGTTTGTTTTAGTGTATATATATCTCAGAGTCCTGCCTTCCCTTTCTTTTTATCAAAAATAAGCACAGAGTCCTGTGGGCAAAGTCATCCTTTGCCAATAAAAAGCTGTAGTGGCCTTAAATAGAAGAACCCACCAACCTATTCCTACTACTTAAAGGGCCCCTATATATCCCCCTGTTAACCTGCATGAAGACTCAGAATTTGGCCATCCTGAAAAGGTATCTTAAACTGCAAGGAAGCATTGAGATCTCTAAAAATTCTAGTAGGAAGAGAGATACAGAGAGTGACATCTTTGCTCCACTAGAAACAGGAGCCAGGGTGAGCACTAGATACGACCCTCTTCATAAAATAGGTTCTGATCTCTGTAAGGGAGAAAGTAGTTTTTTGCAGCAATAATGAGATCTTAAAGATTTTAAGTCAATAACATGAGAGAACGCTTTTTTCAGCAAAGACTATTTAGTCTGGTTCCTCCATGACATGGTTAATACTTGATTAATATTCTACTTTTAAATGCCAGCAAAGAAAACTGGCAGAGTTTTACTCCTTAATTAGCTTCTTGCTTTCCATTTGCAAAGATTATATGTCATCTAATGTGCAGGGTTTTGTCTCACCAGAGAAATTGAACACTTACAAGCAGAATATACTTTCAAGCTGTTTGTAGCTGGAATAATTGATTCTAAGACAACTTAAACTGTAACAGAGCCAAAATGTCATTAAAAAAAAAAAAAAAAAAAAGGCAAGCACTTCTGGTTTAAAGCCCTAGGAGGAAAATTTGTATTTATTACAAAGAAATTGTGTGAAATATGGGACCTTTATATATAAGCTTTACTATAGGAAGCACGTTAATAATATAAAAGGATGAAAGACTGGGAAAAGAAGAGCTGTTCCCAAGTGTTACTGTGAAAGAGTACCACAAGAGCTGAGAGAAGAATAAAAACGGCAATAAATGGTGAGACAAATTACAGAGTTTAGTATATGGGAGTATAATAGGAATATCATAATCTAATTTAAACTTGTCCCTCATCCCACATGTATAAACTTTAATGGACCGTTAGAAACTCATGACCTTTTATTGTCTCACCAACAGTACATCAGTATTTGCTTCTGAAAAAAAGCCAGGTAAGAATCCAGAATTTCATGGAGCACTCGGATACATTAATTTAAAAAGAGATTGGACATGGCTATGCAAACATTGTTTGCAGCAATGACTGTAGTGGGAACAAAGCCTTGGGATGCTAGTCTTAGCTCTTACATCTTAGGTGTGACACTGAACAAAACTGGTGGCTTTCTGGTTTGTCTTGTGTCTACCCGTGCCATCCCAGACAAAGTTGTGTAATCTAATGATGTGGCACCAAACTCTGGATGGAGATCTTGTCTGGCAGAAGGTGCTTGCCAGAGAACTGAGATAGCAGGAGAACTCACAGGAATTCCAGTTTAAAACCTATTTAAAAGAACAGTTAGAAATCATAGAGATGAACTGAGCTGTACCAAGCCTGCTGAGGAGTACAGAAATCATGAAGAAGAGCAATTTCACATCCATACAGAATCAAATATCTGTGTTGGTATTAAATCCACACATGGAATGGGATGAACAAGCAAGGTTTAGAGCAAAAGAGTTACAGGAACACTTATGAGGAAAATTACAGCTCAAGAGCAAAGTGCATTTGGTCATGGAGCAAGACAGCAGATGTGAAGGATGTAAACAAAGTTTGCCCAGCCTATGCTGAATGTGATTAACTGAGCAGAACATGTAAATCAGGAGGAAAAAGAAACGGGATATGTGTGAGAGCTGTGGGAAGGCCTCATTTACTACATCTATGATAATATTTTTCTGGCAGTGAACTCATAGTTATTATTATTATTATTATTATCGTTACTTTGTCTTTCCATGGTTTGTTGCCCTGAAACATCCACAACTCTAGAGAGAGTTCTTAAATAAAGAAACAGCTAATTATATCTGCCATGTATTGCTTACTCTCATGTTTCAGAAATGCTGTAGTTGTCTTTTCCTAGTTATTATAGCTGCCATGTCATCCTAATTTCTGAACCATTTTAATTAAAAAAAAGAATCAACGGTAGTTCTACCTCATGGAGTCAGTGATGCTTTTCTAGAGTGTAAATATACTTTGGATTAGATGATTTTGTTTAGGAGATTTCAGTCAAGGAAATGTGGGTATTAGGAGTAATTGTCCAGTAAATTCTGAGATCCTTTTCTGAGACTTCTTTTTTTGACAGTCACCCAAGTGTACCATCTGAAAAGGTAAATATCACTGGCTTGTGCCCATAGAAATCTGGGAGATTCAAATAAAATTGATCAGCTGTTCTCCAGTGCATTGAGCTGCAACAGGAAAACACCTCTTTCACCACATACTAAGGTTTATTTTTAATGGGAGTTCCTGTGCACAAAATTTTTGCAGGAGTCTAGACTAAAAATGGTCTGGTTTTATGTACTGTGCACTCTTCTGGTTATATGTGAATGCTTCCTTTGGATTTCTAACAAATTTATTTCCAAACTCAAAGTGATGAGTGCAAAAAACTTGGGGGTCACTTGTTTGAAAGGAATTGGAATCTGGATTGCAGTGTCCACAATCTCAGATAAAGCACGTTAAATAGGGATCTGCCTGCATAGTGGGAGCAGTTGTCCCATTGCATGGTCAGACCAAGTGCTCACTATTCTGGAGTCATAAAAGAAACAATGTTATTTTTCTGATATAAATAACAGAAAACCTTTTGTCTACGTGGCCTTTTAAAGATCTCTTAGGTAGGTACTGAAGACGAAATTTGCACAGACACAAATTATCCATTGAAATGTATTAGGAACCTGACATCCAGCTATTTCCAGACACTTTTAGAACTCCATCACTTGCTTCTTGCCACACTTCGCTCCGAAGTATCCACTAGTTGAGATGAATGGTCCTTCAGAAAAGAGATACAGGAATGTGGGTTAAGTCCGCAGCAGCAGTAGGCTGAGACAAATTCAGCTGGTGGCTTACTAGGATAGTAAATTCAGTATACATGGAAATAATATGGTGGCTATTTTGAAAAGGAGATGTTTTCTAACAGGCAGTAGCAAGGAAAAAAAAATGGTATTTTCTCTGCTGCTCTGAGCAGTCTTCTGTGCTGTTTTTTAAATAATGTCAGGTACTCAGGAAGAAGCAGACTTTCATAGCTGGTAATAAGGTTGAATGAAAAGAAGAACTACAGTACACTTTTGTGACTGAGCACACTCTAATATGTAATAATAATGAGGTGGACGAAAAGACTTTATAGTCAGGCTCTGCAGCAGGTTTTCATTTTCTTTTTTTTTTTTTTTTCCATGGGCTATATTTTGTGTATTACGTATGACTCTTCTTCTAACACATAACTGTTATATGCCCCTAATTCCTGCAAGATACAAGTCTATGACCTGTAGAACTTTAACTGTTCCTCAATCCTTCTCCATATCATAAAGGTTAGAGAACAATACTATGTATATTTCTGTTTGGATGATAGTGCTTGTTAAACACTGTTAAGCTCAGAGGTGCCTGGTTGGAGACTCAACACAATCAGTATAGATGGCTCAGGAGTCATTGTTGGTGAACTGCCTCAGTTCAGTTGAAAAAAATGATGAAAATAAATGAAAAATAGTTTGGGTGAAGTTGTTTAGCTAGTGTTATGCAGGATGTCAGATTAAATAGTCCACTGGAATTTAGCGTGTCTATTAAGTTCAGGTTGATGAAAAGGTGCAAAAGAAGTCTTGCAATGTTTTGATGTGAGAGAATAAATTTACATTCAGAAGATCCCAGCATTTTAGCTGGGTGCTCGTGTAGCTTAGAGCAGGCAGTCTTAATTCTGAATTTTGTTATAAGCACAGATGGGCTAGAAGTAAATGTTGTTTCAGGCATTTTGCAAGTGGGAAATGAAGGCACGAAAAGAACATTATACTATAGTGGTATATATAATACCCTACTATGGTGCTACAGTACTGTACTGCACTACAGTGCTGGAACTGTGCATTGTAGTTCATAGTTTATAATGAAATGATTACTTTATGTTTCTCCAAGTTCAAGAACTCTGTCAAAAAATGCAACAGAGATAGTCTTATAATATTTGCTCTTAATAAAAACTAGTGCGGTTGTCAGTACTGGTATCCTGTAAGTCTACTGTGATTTGATTTCTTCAGTGTGAGTGCCATTAACATATTCAGGACAGAACTCAAAATTACAAGAGTATAGCAGCAATGCTTTTTCAAATCTTGGAACGCTTAGGAGACACAGAAAAGACAAGTCATGACATTAATTGCAATTGTAATTAAAAAATGTAGGTTTTTTGGTTGTGAATTCATGGATATATTACCAAAAATAAGAGAACGATGGACCTATTTCAGTCTGGGATGTAGGGATGAGCAATTTATAATCCTCCTTTGGTAGTGATTTCTCTTAGTTTTTTGAAGGAATGCCTAATCTTCTACTGGCCTTAAACACTCAATGCTTCGTAACTCTGTAAGGACTTGCATTTGAACAGAGAGTTAACTATCTGGAAGAAAATGACAAATGTGTTGGTCACACTTTTGCATTCTATATACTTGCAGGGAGTAAAATAGATTATTTCCTAGGTTTAAAATTAAAATAAATGAGGTGGTATAAACCAAGATGCATGCTGCAGGATGAGAAGTGCTAGGTTATGTGTGTTTTTATGTATGTATGTAGATTAAAATGAATCCACTAGATTACTTCTATATTCATGTTATTAAAGGTTTCTCTACTTTCCTTGGCATTTTAAACTCACTGAATGGATTCAGTGACTTGAAGAGACCATACACTAATTCCTGAGGAAGGAGAAATCAATATTTTGCCTCCCATTTAATTGAAAATAAAATCAAAGCTCATGGACCATAACTTTGAGAGTACCCTTGTAAAATCCTGATGCAGATTTTATCTTCATTTAGGGCTTGTCTGTTCAGGAAGCTGCTATGCAAGGAGTTGAGTGAATTTGCAGCATGTTTGCTGCTTCCTGCGAACATCCTCTGGACACGGCCCTGAGCCGCAGCACCTCTGCAATTGCTCACTATCTGCCAGACAGATTTGGTTGCATACACAGGGTGAAGGCAAGGCAGGTAGTGTGCTAGCAACTCTTATTCTGTTTTGCTGCGAGCTGACTGATCACTATCTGTGTATATCTTTTAGCAAAGTTTCTATGAGGTATAATGTGGTTTCATTAATCGGTTACACTGGGTACTTTAGCCTGGTTTTAAAAGAAAAACATGGCAACAGTTGAAATAAGCTTTAAAAGGTCCCCAGATCATCAGCAGGCCTTGGCCTTCCCTCAGTTAAAGGCCTTTTAGAGTATGTCTTCAATTTGTCTTGGATGATAATACAGAGTTGCAGAAGTAATATCTGTTGCTTCAGTGGCATTAGGGTTGCTTTTCTGAAGCAGGAGCTCATGTGTTAAGTAAAATGAAAAAAGATAGAACCTCTCCAGATGTAAAATAGTTTGAAATTAATGAAAACAGGGTAGTGCAGTGTCATACATGGCAAAGGGAAGGAAGCCCTGTGTTTGTAGCATCCTAAATTTTAACTACTTCCAAAATCATATTACAGAAGGCTAACTGGCACTCCTTTGTAATTGCTGTATTAAATTAGGTCTGAAATATAAATGGCTCTTCCTAAGGTTTGTTAATATCCATAGTGCTAGAGTGTTTAAGTATTAATATATGGGAATTAAAACCAATAATTTTGTTCTAATTTATCGTATTTCATAGTAACTCCTACCATTTATCTCCTGTTCCTGATCATATGAGTAGAATGATCTTGAAAAGCACAGTAGCATGATATTAAATGATCTTTTTTCCCGTTTTCTGCAGCTCTCTTACTTTTGGTTCATAACACATTTTCTACTAGCAGACACCAGAATAATTTTTATTTTCGAAAAGGAAAAACTAAATCTTTGACAAGAGTTTATATGTGGGGCGACTGACTCGTAGCAAACTGATCAGTCATAACACAGCTCATACTATAGTTACTTGTATAAATTGTTCTTCTTTTTTCACAGAGAAGTAGTAAAACCTGGTTAGCATTCCAGTGAGTTCCATCTAACTTGCTGCTGTGATAGTTTTTTCCTTTTACCATTATGTATCTTTCACCATCTTAAGTTGCTATCTTCAAACTTTTCTTTGACTTGTTTGACCAGGTTCACGTCAATTTGTTTTCTCTTGGTATCTGCTAAAAGTTTTCATGTGGGTTTTTTTTGGTGTGGTGTTTGTTTGTTTGTTTGTTTGTTGTGTTCCTCCCCCCCCCCCCCGCTGTGTTGTTAGTCAGGATGTTTACAGCAATGAGGAGGAACACTGTTATATCGTCACGTTGGATTTGATTGTGATAATATTTACAGAGATACGAAAAATGGAATTATACCTATCAGTGGATGGGAGATGAGCATCTTGCCTGTAAGTCAGTAGCTGAATATAAAAAAACACTGTTATTTGAAATTGTCAAAACTGGCTTGAGGTATATGACCACCAGATTATGTTTTTACTCTGTAGATAGCAAAGCTGAAGTTCTTAGTTCAAAGTAAAGCTTTGCAAGGCACAGAGAAATTGAGCTTGGTTCCCTGCAGTGCCACATCAATTCAAAAAGCATCATTTACAAATAAAATATGTTAGATAACACTTAGTGCCAGAATAAGTGCAGAAGGACACCATCTTATGATTTTACTGACAATAATAATTTAATTCTTGATTATGCCATGATGGAATACCAGTCCTCAAATGGATGCTGGGAAACTATAAAATAAGGCTGTGTACCAGTCATTTTCACAGAAAGTTATGCTTTGTTTTATTTTGACAAACCACTAATCCTGTTCATCATTATTACAAGGGTTTACTTAAGATAGACCTGAGATGTGCTTCTTTTTCACTTCATGTTTGCTGTATATGCTGTCTTTAGCGTTTAAGCTGAGCAGTGAATGTGAGATGGGACATTTAAAAATATGTCTGAGATTTTTAATACTACTTGGCAATTGATTCACTAAGGATTTTCTCATAGAATTGAACATGTGAGACATGCTCATCTTCTTTATATGGATGATATGTTAAGCACGCATAGCACAAGGAGTGCAGTTCCACATTTACTATAACAAAGCGTATATACCCCTTGCCACTGAGAGCAGCAGCTCCATCTGTCTCTAGTCCTGTGCTGCCCATTCCCGCAGCTCTCAGTGCCAGTAGTACTGAGGGTTGGTTTCCAGCTGGATGGGCTCCCATTAGCCCTGGTATATGCCTGAGGGACAGGGATGTAGGGAAGCAACTAGGAAAGCTAAGGCCTCCTTAGAATTAAACCTGGCAAGAGGGGTCAAGGACAACAGAAAGAGTTTCTTCAAATACATGGCAGATAAAGCTAACACTAGAGGCAGTGTAGGCCCACTGATGAATGAGGTGGGTGCCCTGGTGACAGAAGATACGGGGAAGGCAGAGTTACTGAATGCCTTCTTTGTCTCTGTCTACACTGCCAGAGGCTGTCCTGAGGAGCCCCGTACCCCTGAGGCCCCAGAGGAAGTCAGGACAATGGAGGAGTTTGCCTTGGTTGATGAGGGCAGGGGTAGGGAGCAGTTAAGCAAGCTGGACATCCAAAATCCATGGGCCCAGATGGGATGCACCCGAGGGTGCTGAGGGAGCTGGCTGAAGTTATTGTTAGACCGCCCTCCATCATCTTTGCTAAGTCTTGGGAAATGGGAGAGGTGCCTGAGGACTGGAGGAAAGCAAATGTGACTCCAGCCTTCAAAAAGGGCAAGAAGGAGGATCCAGGTAACTATAGACCAGTCAGCCTCACCTCCATCCCTGGAAAGGTGATGGAACAACTTATCCTTGGTGCCATCTCAAAGCTTATCATGGATAAGAGAGTCATTAGGGGCAGTCACCATGGCTTCACGAAGGGGAAGTCATGTTTGACCAACCTCATAGACTTTTATGAGGACATAACCAGGTGGATAGATGATAGTAAAGCAACAAATGTAGTCTGTCTTGATTTCAGTAAAGCATTTAACACAGTCTCCCACAGCATCCTCGCAGCTAAACTGAGGAAGTGTGGACTGGATGATTGAGTAGTGAGGTGGACTGTGAACTAGCTGAGGGAAAGAAGCCAGAGAGTCGTGGTCAATGGGGCAGAGTCCAGTTGGAGGCCTGTATCTAGTGGAGTCCCTCAAGGGTCAGTACTGGGATCAGTACTATTCAATATATTCATCAGTTACTTGGATGAGGGACTAGAGTGCAGTGCCAGCAAGTTTACTGATGACACCAAGCTGGGAGGAGTGGCTGACACGCCAGAAGGCTGTGCTGCCATCCAGCGACACCTGGACAGGCTAGAGAGCTGAGCGGGGAAAAATTTAATGAAATAGAACAAGAGGAAGTGCAGAGTATTTCATCTGGGCAGGAACAACCCGAGGTTCCAGTATAAGTTGAGGAATGACCTATTAGAGCGCAGTGTAGGGGAGAGAGACCTGGGTGTCCTGGTGGACAGCAGGATGACAACTAAACACTGTGCCCTTGTGAGCAGGAAGGCCAATGGCATCCTGGGGTGTATTAGAAGGGGGGTGGTTAGTAGATCGAGAGAGGTTCTCCTCCCCCTCTACTCTGCCCTTGTGAGACCACACGTGGAATACTGTGTCCAGTTCTGGGCCCCTCAGTTCAAGAAGGACAGGGAACTGCTGGAGAGAGTCCAGCATAGGGCAACAAAGATGATTAAGGGAGTGGAGCATCTCCCTTATGAGGAAAGGCTGAGGGAACTGGGTCTCTTTAGCTTGGAGGAGACTGAGGAGTGACCTTGTTAATGTTTATAAATATATAAAGGGTGAGTGTCATGAGCATGGAACCAGGCTCTTCTCCGTGACAACCAGTGATGAGACAAGGGGCAGGGGGTTCAAACTGGAACACAGGAGGTTCCACTTAAATATGAGAAGAAACTTCTTCTCAGTGAGGGTGACAGAGCACTGGAACAGGCTGCCCGGGTGGGTTGTGGAGTTTCCTTCTCTGGAGATGTTCAAAACCCACAGGGACGCCTTCCTGTGTAACCTCATGTAAGTGTTCCTGCTCCAGTGGGAGGATTGGACTAGATGACCTTTTGAGGTCCCTTCCAGTCCCTAGCATTCTGTGATTAGAACCTATGTTCTTCTCAGTAGCAGAGTGGACGTGTGCCAGGATAAAGTGAGCATTTAACCATAGCTTTGATAAAGCTTCCTGTGCTGTTCATGCTTAACACAGGCAACTTTCTAGGTCTTGCATCAATTTGACATTATTACTGCTTTTACAAAAATTACCTCTGCTCTCTAACCTTTGAGCACTGAGAAGTGAACAGAGTTAGTAAGATGGGAAGCAATCATTTCAGTTTGGGAATTAGTTTCAAACCTCTAAATTAAGCTTCAGTTTAATATTCCCAGTTATTTGACGTGCAAACTAACTGGAAGAGTTAAGATATACATCAAGTGAGACTTTTAAAGGATATTTCAGCTGGTTCTTGACATGTGGTGCGAGAGACTTACTGTGCAAGAATGTCAGCAATACTTGAAAGGTTAGTGGAAGTGGGATTTGCAGAGACATGACTGATTCTTCTAGAACAGTTGAGGCAAAAAAGACGATTTGGACAAAGACCTTTTAAAGTCCTTTTGCATTTTTCCATACGAAGGGAGGAAAAACACTAATATTTATCTTAAATCACTCTCTTGGGGGTAGTCAGAATTTCAGACCACAGACCCAGGTTTTCATTAGCAATGGAGTAAGTGGGCCTCACTAATTGCATCTTTGTTCTTAATGTCAGTAGTCAAATATTTTCCATGCTAATTGCAGTGGGTCTAAAAGCTGAGAAAATCCTTACAGCATAACATTTAGGAAGATTTTCAGTCTCAAAATGGGCCTAACCTTTTGCAGGCATTTGCCACATACCTGTGGGCCAAGGAAACACAACGAAATGTTAGGAAATGTGGTTTGAGGTTGCCAGTGTAAGGCATATTGAATATTGCATCCATAAGCTTCGTGTATGTTTTCATTTTAAAATCCCCATGTAAATGCAAATTCTGCTCATTAAATAGTAGCTGCATGTACATTATTACACTGTAATTACTGCTTTCTGTCTCACCAGATTTGGCATAAAAGGCCAGGGGTCATTTTGCTAGGAAGTTAAGTTGAAATCAAGGACTCATCTTCTGATGTATTTGTGAGTGACACACATATTTTAGGAAAGATCTGAGGACAGAGTTAAGCAAATGCTTTAAAGAACATTGTGTCACTGTACTTGAAAGAAGATTTCCACTGAAAAAACCGAAGTCCTCTCATCTCAGCGTAACCCTCTAACATAGGATAATGTATCCCTTTAACATAGGATAATTATTGAGACCTTCTGTGTTGTCTGTGGAGGAATGTTTGTCCTGAATTGGGTCGTCTTTCCACTACTAAGAGAAGTGTCCAAGACCAGGGGAAAAGTCCCTTTCTTTCTTCCCAATTGCTGTAGCAGAAAGGATGGTAACTACCATAGATGAGAAGCTCTTAACACTGAGATATTAGGTGGGTTGAATCCCACCTTTGTTGTCTGTTGTTCCTTCCTGAAAAAGAAAAACAGAAGAACAAATTATAGAGCAATACTTAATCCCTTCTCACTAACATAATGGCAATGATTTGTGGATAGAAAAGGAGGAAGGTTTAGTAATATGTAGATACTCTCATCAGTATCTGTGCTGTGTGACTTGATGGCTCTTTGAATATATGTTGGGACTTCCCAGGCAGGTAAAACAAGAAGGAAGCCAATGTTTTGCGTTGTTTAGGGTTTGCAGGTTTTCATGTGCAGCAGCACTACCTCTAGGAACTATAAACAATGCATGTCTCTTCCACTCCTGTCTTGTTTCTGTATTTAAAGAAGAGGTATCAGAAACCTAATCTTGTGACAAGCAACAGTAATGACTTATTTTTAGTGAGTGGCACTATATTCTGTACAAGTCCTTCCAGAAGGAGAAAAATGTTGAAAGTGGGGGGCTGTGAAGCAGGAGTAGCTGTTTTCACATGACATGGCCCTGTGCTTCACCTGTAGTCTGATCCACTGTGTTGTGATAATTCCTGCCAGCAATATCCACTGGTAAAAGTGCTAATAACTCCTTCCACTCTGCCACCTCTTCAGAGGAGGTTGGTTTCTGGCATTATTCTCTACAGCCCTGATTCTTCAACTCAAACTAAGGCAGCTTTGGCTTTTAGATCAGAAAGCTCCAGTTTAGTCCCATGTGTGTTAACCAGCATGACATCCATCCCATCAGGTAGTTAGCTTGTGTGGTATCATCTCTGCCATCTCTCAGGGTCAGGTCCTGTTTTTTCTTCTGGCCAAGGTACAAGTATAAAGCCACATGTAATCTGTCTTAAGGATGGCAGTGGGCTCTCAGATCAATCATTCCCTCTTATGTTAGAAGCCGCTGTGGGGAAAAGAATCTTTATGAGAAAACTCTTACAGAGATTTTATCCTTTTGTCTGAGAGGCAGTTCATTGCCCAGTCCCTTGTCCTTTGTCCAGGCAGCTGTCAATGTGAAGTATAGCTATTATCATCCTTCTTTTGACTCTCTGCCCTTCTGAAGAACACAACAACCATCAGAACCTGCTCTCCAGGCTGCTCTCTCCCACCATGCTTGTAACCCATGCAGGAGAGGAAGGAATATCTTTGTTTCTTTGTAGGACCCTGCATAGACATAGGCTTTCAGTATAGCTACCTATGTATGATACAGCCTGTTCGTTCTGGGGATAGCTGCTCACAGTGGTTTTTATTTTGTTTACTGCTCGCTGTCAGCAGGAATATCAGGTTTTCTGGACTAACTAGAAGTATTTTTTATTATTTGTATTTTTTTGGCAGTTAACCTTGTAACCCTTGGGTTCAGATACAGTTCCACCACTGTGACTTAAAAAGTTGTCCTGGGTCATGAAGCTGATCTGGGTATCTAGCAGCATACATGTTCCTAGCTCAGAGCAAATACAAGATACTGCACTGAAGGCTGAATCTAATGCCCTTACTTTTTCTGGAGACCAAGGATGCACACATAACCAGTTACTATCAGGCTTTGTGGGACTTGGTGGCATGAACTTCATTGGAATCCTTCATTTCATATGACTTTTATCACATTACACTGTGCATATACATCTCTGGTTAGATTTTTGGCTGTGTGTGTTTGTAATATGTGGATACAGAAACACTATATAAGTTTATGGTTGTGTATATTTAGGTATATCCAAAGAGTCAGGACTGTCAAAAGTATGATCTATATGTTTGTAATAGAAAGTGGAAAGCGACGTACATTTTTGACATATCACCCTTTAGCATATTAAAATGATGTTTTGCAGCCTTGAGACTTTCTTTGTTCTTTTGTTGCAATTAGTCTTGACCTCTTTGCAAATCTGGTGGCCGTTGTAATGGTGGATGACACTTCCTGAATGACCTTTCTTGTTTCAGAAGTAAGTAGATCTGTTGACAGTGTGCATTCTCCAGCTCTCAGTCATTGAATCTATGTGCTACACTGTGTAACAGCATCTTTGTATATTACATTTCACCCTCGATTTTTATTGTCCTTTTTCAAGTACAGTAAAAACAGAAGGCTGCTCCTGAAATTTGGTCTCTACTGCTAATTTAAAAGACTATGTACTCTGCACATAAAGCACTTAACTCTGGTCTGTTGAACATGCTGTTATGACTTAAGCAATTGGAAGCAGCTACCTGTGCTAGATATTATCCACACAGTAAAGGTGTGCTAATTTAATTAAAACTGATTTATAAACTAAGCTGATTAGGCCAGTACAATCCCCAGTGTAGATACGATTTGTCCGTTCACACTTCATTCCTTTTAGTTAAGCTAACTGTGTTAAATTAATTTATACATTGGTCTTAATTAAGGCTGAACAACTTTTGGGTGTATCTCAGCACCAAGTTTATTGTCTCTTTGGTCTGAATTTATATGAGATTTGACCTGAAAGAACGGTTGGCACCGTGGGCCTAAGGCTTAGTATGTGTTCTGTCCCACATACACAACCCTTGAAATACACTCCCACTCTTTTCTGTAAACATGTAAATGGCAAAGTTCTTTGCTGTTAATTTGGATTAAGATGAACCAGATAACAAGAATATTCCTGTCCATCTCTGACAGGCATGATTTTTAAAATAGTTATTCTGTAAGAAGGGAGGATATTGAGGAAACATTTCTGTCAATATAACTAAGTTCAGTGGCAATGAAGAAAGAAAGTGAAAGTAATGTTGGGAATTACTAGGAAAGAAATAGACCAGAAAAATGGAAGCCATCGTTATGCCATTATAAATGATCAATTTACATTGTAAATACGGTGTGTGGTTCTTTCCCCTTCTCCCTTTCCACAAATGATACAGTGGAATTGGAAAATACACATTTTGAAAATGATCAGAAGTCTGTAAGAGTGACTGTAGTCTGCCAGATACATAGACTGGGAGTTTTCAGTTTTGAAAGAGATGACTCTGGATGACATGAGTGAACTCTCTGAAATCAGGCACACCAGCTGAATACAGAGTGACTGTGCATTGTTGCTTTTATCATGAGAACATGGTTGCATGAAGTTAAACTTGAGGAGGAGGAGGGGACATTGAGCACAAACAGAAGGAGATACTGCTTCATCCCACATCTAGTTAAATTTTGCACACTTGCAACTGGATATTAAGGATGCTAAAATTTTACATGGTTTCTAAAAACAGCTCTTGAATTGTGCAGAGGAAAAATACATCCCCATTTCACCAGTGTTTATGATGCCTCTTACTCAGGTAATTGAGCACAAATGTAACTGTAGTCCTTGCTTACCCTCTTTCTGTCCAAAGTGATTCAGATTTAAAGGATGTACAGGATGCTTCAGAAAGGTGGACCCAATTGCTTAATAATACTGCCTTGAAATGTGGTCCATCTTTCAGAAACACCCTGTAATTTTCTGGATACCTTGGATCAGTTGTGCTGAACCAAGTTAGGAGGGGGAATACAAGTACAGCTTTGCTGTCTGATTCTGAGTGAGCAGTACAGTTCCATAGCAGGCTTATATGAAAACTAATGCAAATGAAACTCTATGGGCTGAAAGCCTTCTGCTCCCAGCTGCTTGCTTCTCTCTCCGTCGAAGATCACTTTCCCTGTGGCAGGGCTGACTGGTGCACATACAGAACAGCTCCTGGAGCATCACATTCTATATATTAAAGCAGGTTGGGCTCCATTTTTTGTTACCTTTGAGTTGAGCTTGAGTTCCTTCAATATATGCTGTAGAAATTGGTTTTAAATCACAGCTGAGCTGAGAAATAAGGCATGAATGTAGTAACAGTATGTAACAACATCCTTTGCTCACATAGCTTTGGGCAGAAAACTACACTGGATAAGATAAGGGGCAAAACTTGGAGGAATGGGTCTTACCTTTGACTGGTCCACAGCTGGAGTTGGGATTTCGAATCCATTGTGGGATTGAAACAAAGACGCTTTGTTAACAGTAAGGCTTTTTGTTAACTGCTGGAACTTGAATGGGAGAAAGGATAATAAAGATTCATAAGACTGAAAGAGATAATGTTCTGTACCAGACAACTTCCTTTTAAAACCCAAAAGTTTAAAACATAGGTCAGGAATCCTTACAAAATGGAAAATTCAAAAAATCTTTTCTAGATAAGAACAAGTTTTGCAAATTGGTTTCTGAGCTGAAACTTGTGGTTTGTGTTGTTTTTTAACATCCCCTCCTCCCCTTAATAAAAATACACATTTTTCAAAAAGAATGGAAACACACCTGGTTTATTAGGGAGCTTTGAACTCTCCGTATTCAACATACCACTGTTTCTTTTTTCCAAATGCTATCTTAGAAATATAGGCTCGCTTTGACAGGCAGGATGCAAGGCAATGTCTGTGTGCTTTTGGAGTTGTCTCGTTTGCGCTTTCATTTCCTTTGCTGATATGTTTGGATAAAGTCCTGTAGGCCTCTGTGGCCTCTGAAACAGTCATTTTGCATGCAGCATCTTTCTGGGTTGTGTTTTATTTTTGTACTTTTTCTAAAGAGATACATGAATGAGGGAACACAGATGTGGAAAAATCATTTCTCATGTTAGATGGAGTGATCCCTCAGAAAACATTGGCAAGGCCCAAGGGAAGTACTCAGGGCACTGGCTGATCTGGCAGCATTTCCGTCTTTTCTTGGAGGCATTGTAAGCACTGGTGTAATTACTGAGATGGTTGCAGAGCATCAGCAGCCTCCAGAATGGATCTTACAGTTGTCCCAACAGTGCACGGTGGTGAGAGTTTATGCTTTCTGCTATTGACCATATTCTTTAAATAGATCATCTCATTAAGTACTTTTGAAACTACCAGAGTATATGGAGAGGTTTCTTTGACTGTATGACAGTGTCAAGTCCACAGGAAAGCAGAGAAATACTGGGCGGGGGAGGGACAGGACATGGAAGCAGGGGAACTGGAGAGGGATGGGACACACGTGATGTCCATTGTTCTTAGCAGAGAAAGGAAACTGGATGATGGTGGGATGGAGATATGATAATGGTAATCTGAGTAGATAAAAACTGGAACAAAGACTAAGGACATAAACAGCCTGCCACTGTGCCCAGAGGAACTGGAAAAGTAATGAAATTAAATTCCAGCAATGGAGGACACCTTTTATCTAAGAGGGCTAAGAACTGGAATAGTCTACAGGAGAAGCAAAGCATTTCCATCAGTGAAGGTCTGATGGAGGTCAAATCAGGCCAAGCAAACACCTGCCAGAAGTGCAGAGATGTAGTTGCTCTTACTGTTGGACACAGAGGTGGGCTGGCTGACCTCCTGAGGTCCCTTCCAACTCCACTGATAAAAGTTCTGCAAAGACTGAAGGCTCACATGTAAACCACATATCAAAACTGTTTCAAGTATCTCTGAAGTTTTTTTCCATAATTCATGAGTAATTGAAGTGTTAAACAATATAAAATTTTACCAGCTGAGTGTGAAAACTTGTTCTTTTCATCCAGCTTGCTGAATCTCTTGTGTCTGGGTAGGATGCTTCATCCTCTTCCCAGCATGGAAGGTGACTTGAGGTAGAGCTTGCTTGAGCAGCAAAGCCCAAATTGAAACCTTCACCACAGGTTGCATTTTTATTCTAAGTAGGGGAAGAAATTACTTCACTCTTTTTAAGAAAGACCTTTCTCCTCACCAGGAGCCTTGCATGTACAGTGATAGTAAAAGACTCAGCTGTGCTCCATCTTCTTGTGTCTGCTTTCTTATATAAGTACTTAGATGTGTGACTCTTGCTGTGCATTCTGTAACACTGGAGTCACAGTAGAAACAGGAGTGAGGCAAGGACTAGAAGAGATAATGGCTTCTCCTTTTGAAGAGCAAAGTGAGGTCTGTGGCAGTCTCTTTCTCTCTTGTTTTTGGTGTGTTCCTCCCACCCTCCCTTTCTGGGTGTGCAGCAAGTCTATAACCAATATTTTTATGGAATACGGGTATGAAAGATACTGTGTCTGTGGAGGCATTCCAGGTGAAAGGTAATGGAAAATGTAGTTTATATCCCAGTCTTTATTAAAGAATTTACAGTCTATGAATTGTTCATTGGCTAAGTGATGGGGTTGCTATTGCTCAAAAGGAACAGCTGGTTGGAGAAAGCAAAGACATTATACTAGGCAGGTATATTTATTTGGCAAGTACTTGAGAATTACTGGTCCTGGAAATGAATAGATGCAGTCCATCCAGTTTTAATAAGATAGCAGCTGTTTGTCTTGCAAGGCCTAAAGACAGCAAGAGATAGGAGGGAACAAGCTGGAAGGAAACAATTCCGAAGTGCTGGTTGTGGTCTGAGCTTGCCCTGTGAGGAAGTTCCAGAGGCAAGAAGTAACATACTGATTGGAAAGACATCAAAACAAAACATTAAACCAGAAAATGAGCAAAACCAGGGCTATTGCAGAATGCCGAAAGAAGACAACCCTCTAGCAGATTACTAGAAAAGCCTGCCCCATTGCTAGTTGGGTTGCATTTGGCTCTGATGTGTACTTGTGCTAGAAGCCTCCTCTCAAGAGGAGGTGACAGCTTTGTCTGCACACAGGTTGTCTTGGGCATATTGAACAATCTGAGTCTGTCATTGCTGTGTTGTGTGCAACCGTCTTTGTTAGGGGTTTAGCATTAAAATACGAAGATGGACTTAATTGGTAAGTCTTGTGGGAGGAAGGAGTCCCTCAAAGTAAGATGTTATAAGTGGCCCTCATACCCCCATGAGGAGAAATTACTTGCTCTCTCCTTAATCACTCATGCCCCAAAACCCAGAACGCATCAGTCTCATCTTTGGATTTCTAGCATCTTTCAGTCTGGGGTTATGTTACCTCTCAGTGTTTTAGTAGGTAAATGGTCGTACAAAAAATCCCGTTGTCTGCAACAGATTGACAAATCTGATGCATGCATGTCCTGTTATGCTGATAATTGGCATAAAGCATCACCACATTTTTTAATGGTGTTTGTTGTAGTGTTTCGTGGAGATGTAACATGACCATGCTAACAAGAGTGAGTAGGCATTGAAGTGGTTCTGTGTACTTAGTTAATAATGATTTTACCTGGAGAACAGGCTTTTACTGTGATTTGTAGCAATACTGTAGTGCAGTGACTTCAAAACGGTTTCAAATTTGCAAAGTCAAGTCTCTAAGAAGCTCTGGGTTTGAGAGTTTCAATTAGGAAGCTTGCAATTTCCAGTTTGAAATGAATTGTAGATTTTTAAAAAGAAACACATTCTTCCTTCATTTCCACTAGAAATAACTTAGGAGCTTGTCCCTTGAAACTGTTTTTTTCTAATTTTATCCTTTGATGCTCAATTTTAATTAATTTTTCATACCAGTTTTACTGCTCTGCAGTCAGTGCCAGAGTCTGAGTGCCTTGGAATAAAGCATTTTCACCCCCAAAGTCCTCAATTCTTACCAGATTCACTTTTGTATTCCTACTTTGTTGTTTTATGATGTAGCTGTAATTTACATAGCAAAACATACTGATATTTTTATAATGTTCTGTATTTTATATTTTCATTATGACAGGTAAGCACTTCACTCTAATAAATGTACCCTGAGTTCACAGTAACTTGAATAAACACTGGGATAAATCTCCAGACTTTGTGATAAGGGAAGATGAAGCACTCAGTAATTAAATGCCAAAAATATGATACTTAATCTGGGTGAAATTCATACCTGCTCAGGAAACTCATAGCTGGCAGAACTATCCCACAGGTCATGAGTAAGTGCTTCTTCGGCTGTAGTGGTGCTGCACATGGCACTGGATATCATCTGTTGTCCTTAGTTCCTGGCCCAAAAGAAGGGCATCTTGTGAAATAAGCTACTGTTGTGAAAAGTCGAGTCTGCCCTGTTGGGGTTCGGAGAGTAAAGACATAACTTTGAATGGCCAATGTGTTATCTCCTCTACCATTTCTGTAAAGCAAATTAGTTTTTTGAGTGCATCCTGTGGAATGAATTAAGAAGACATTAAAGTCAAACTGCAGCGCTGCATCTTTTAGTTACATCTAAGTGCTTTTTAATAAAAATAAAGCAGTATTCAAATTTGCATTTTTATCTCACATCCTTGTTCTGTGGGTTTTTTTTTTTCAAAGTAAATGTTGAACTTCAGAAAAATAGAGCCTTTCACCCTAAAAATACTTGGCATCTGCATATTGCAGTTGACCCTTATGTTTTCCCCATCCTCAGTGCCCCATCTGACGATGCGTAAGAACTGCTCATGATGCTCAGTACAGATTGCTTGTGTCAGATACTATATTCCTGGGAACAAAAATACTTTAGAGAATATATATTCATATTTTCTTCTTCCTATATCTAGTTAGAATCTAAAAACATTACAGGAGAAACCTTAATAATATTGGAGCCAGGAATAGTCTACAGTGCTTTACATATGGCTTCGAGTTTCATATTCAGAATGCTGAAGACACTGCAATAGAAGTGCCTTAGTCTCACCCTGACATTTTGGCAAACAAACAAAACCAAAACAAACAAACCCTACAAACCTCCAGTTTATCCTTTACTGCAAGTCCCAGCTGCAGAGGTTTTGGGTAAGCCTAGTAGATGGACTGTCATGGATGTGTGCTAAATATTTTAAAAAACAGAAAAGACTGATGGTGTTAAAGCATTTTCATTGCTTGGATAGCACTGATCAGGTGAGAGGATATCCCGAAGGGTTAAACACTATAAACACCCTGTTTAATCATACTACAGGGAGGCTTAGTGTTAATCCCCTCCAGAAAATCTAGCAGTAAACTATCTTACTAGTTTTACGGATTTTTAAGGTGGCTAATCCTAATGTCATTTAAGTATTTATTCTGTTACCAAAAAACCATGCAAAATTAAGTGTTAAAGAATTGTTCTTGTTTGGTTGGAAACAAACAAAAAAAAATATGAAGGGTAGTAAACATAAACCTTAAATCAAGCAACATTTTCTCAGTGCACAGCATGCAGTAAGGTTTGTTAGACTGACTTCTGGAGGAATTAATTAGATAATGTATTTAGTGTGTCTAGAGTGCTTTGAAAAATACGTAGCGCTTTGTAACTGCTTGGAATTTTTTTTTCTTAATTTGTTAATTGTGTATTTTTTTATTTTTAAATTATGCCTATTCTTGGCAATGATTCTTGAGCTTTTAGTCCCTAGGAGACCTCAAAGAGGTTTTACTGTCAGGTGATCTTCCAGATAATGAGACCTGGGAGCATCTCACGCCTTATAGGTTGTGGTTGGTTGCTGAGAAGGAAAGACTAGACTGTAGTTTTAATTAACTTTTTATAAATTCACTTGGAGCTCCTTACTCCAGGTTGGTGCTACAATGAGTTTGGAGTGCTTTGTGGAATATGGAGCATTTTGTGCAAGTATGACAGTGATTGAGGCTCTGTGGGTCACAGTTTGGAAGAGTTGGAGTGCTTACACAGTTGTTATAAACTTGGTGTATTCAGAAAAATAACAGTTTTGGTTTCTATGATATGTAGTGCAATGGTATCATCATCACCATTTGGGACCCCTATGCCCACAGTTACGCAGTAGCTTACAAATTGCAGGAGAGCTCTTGTCCATTCTGATTAAATACAATTCAAGTGCAAGTGACAAATCCATCAATCCCTGCGAAACCATACATAATGTGGCAAAGAATTCAATACGTGGTGCACAGTCTGTTATTACCTATGTTACTACATGCTTTCCTCTGCTGGAAAAGTCTATACCCTCTCAGTCATACCGGGAACTAATCTAAATTGCTTATGGCTCAGTGAAGCAGAGCAAGAGTGCTTAAGATCAGAGGCCTGAGTAACATTTTCAAGACCAAATGTCTTGAGATATTTAGGAATCTTAACTCATGGTGCCATTATAAGAAATCAGATTTGTAAATAGCGTACCTGGTGGATTGGGGTTGGCAAGCCTTCAATACGTGATGTTACGTGGTGGTGTTATAATGAAAAGAGATTATATCTGTGCCTAACTCCATCTTTCCCTGCACGAACACTCAAGCCATCCCTTAAAGGAAGCTGATTTCTGCTGTTAAGGTGTGTTGATGCTTAGAACTAAGTTGCTGTTTGTGGTGGCTGCAGTCACTCCTGGACGGCTTGAATACCAGGGCAAGTCAGGCCTGTTGGGGAGAACAGTTGCCGTTAGGGAAGTGTAGTGAGAATCGGAGCACTGAGGGACCCCCTCCACTCACTCGGTGCTCCTGCCGTGTTGGAAAAAAAAGAAAAATAAAAAACCTACTTGGAAAAGGCAGGAATGCTCAGTCACTCCTGACATCAAATGAAACACAGATTATACATGTAAATGATAGACTTTGGATTGCTAGCAGACTATTGCAAGGAAACAGGACCGTATACAAGCATTTACATAAAAAATGACTGCTTCTTTCCTTGATTACTTTGCATCTCGTTCTGGGCTTTTATCAGCATGTTTATAAGCAATGTTAATTGTTTCTGTCCTTGTTACAACAGCTTTGTTGTAATGGATTGGGAAATAGCAGTGATACATAAAATCAGACTTTGTGTAGCCAACTGATGGAGACTGAAAAAGGGTGGCATTTTACAGTGACTCTAATGGGCTAGCACTGTCTTCCTCAGATGAGGAATATTTTGATGGAAGGCTGGGATTTGTGCATGGATATTATTTAACTAGTTCTATACCAGATACGGCATCAGTATTTGAGAAATCTGTGATGTGAACTTCAGCCCTAGGTTTCAGAGTTGTCATGGACTGTCACCTACCACATCACACCATTATCCATAAATTTGGTCCAAATATGCTGGAGATAAGACTACTCTGCTCAGGGGCTGTCTTGATCATGGCAGACTTGACTTGAAAAAGGCTGGGAGCTCCCAGTCCTGTACACATCTGTGCTGTAGGCAGGCTCATGGTAGAAGTAAGGTCTAGAGGCAAATTGTCAACAGTGTGCAAAAACCATCATAGATATTGTTTCAATCTTTTCCTAAAGAAAAATCCTACCTTTTATTCTCCAGGTACATTTTCATCCTGGTCTGGGGCAGAAACTAGAAGGCTGTCGCTGTCATCTTAGGAAAAGATGAAAACAGGTGCACCCGCAATATCAATCTTCCCAAACATCAGGAATATGCTGCAGTCTTTCCTTACATTGTATGAGAGGATGCAGTTTATTTTTTGTGCCAGATGCTCTGGAATGCCCTAAGTCCAGAAAGGTATGCAAAGGATTTATACCTTGTTTATGTACAAATTATCTCATTGAATAACTTGTAGTTGACAGTGTTTTATAGAATCATAGAATCATTTCAGTTGGAAGAGACCCTCAGGATCATCGAGTCCAACCATAACCTAACCTGACTCTAACACTAAACCATGTCCCTAAGAACTTTGCCTTTCGAACACCTCCAGGGGTGGTGACTCCACCACTTCCCTGGGCAGCCTGTTCCAATGCCTGACAACTGTTTCTGGGAAGAAATTGTTCCTCATATCCAATTTAAACCTCCCCTGGTGCAACTTGAGGCCATTTCCAATCTCCTGGGCACTCTGACCATACAGAGGCATTGGTGACATAAGCACTGTTACTGTGTGGTTGAAAAGGCACAGTTGTGCGAGCTTGGGATCGTGTTATCAATCTGCATCACCTGGTTTAATAGCTCCGTTCTTCAGAGCCAGAAGTTCACCTCTGACTCCCTTAGTTATTATGTGTATAATAATTGTAAAACATGAACGATATAAATAAAGTTAATTCACTTGTAAAAAGGACCCTTACTTTCAGGCAGCTGACCTTAACTGATGCATTGTTTTATTTTATATTAATACTTAAATTGAGATTTCACAGCTACTGATTTATTATTTTTATAGCCTGCTTCATTTTCCACTGCTGACTGGGAATTTCTCGATACAGTAAGCTACTTTTATTGAAAAATGATTATGTGTTGCAGGGGAATGGGTCAGACTTTTTGAAAAAGTGCTCACTTCTAAAGAAATTGGAAAGTATTTAGAGATTGATTAAACAACCTCTTTGACATTTTCAGAATGAAAACAGAAGTCTTCTTTTGAGTTTCTACTGGTATTCCTCCTCTGATATTGAGTCATTTTTGTTTCAAAAAGTAAAAAGGTCAAGGTCGAGATGAAGTGTTTCAGAACTAAATGTTTCGAAACTCTGAAGTTGCAACTTAACAAGTTGTTGAAAGAAATTACAGTTGTTCTATTTGATCCTGAGGATGGAAACAATTTCAAGATGTTTCTCACTTGGGAAAATCCTCTTTTTTTCAACAGATTTGTTATATTTCCATATTCACTATTATTCAAATTTGTCATAGCTACCTTCTTTTCACAGATGAGAGAAAATGGCTTGAAATTGTCTTGTAGAAAAAGGTATTTCGTAACAATATCGTACATTTTCCTTGTTTCCCTTAACTACATAATTTCTACACATGCTGCTCTGAAAAATTAAAACAAATACTTCCATTTTGAGATGTGTTCTTATGCAAACTGCAGGACGTGTATGGTTCACTGACTTCACTCAGCCCTCTCTGTTTTCTGGTCATTTTTGATTAGGAAACTCTTCACTTCTAATAACTAACTCAAGCTGATACGCTCTAATTGTTTAGTTAACTAGATTTTATTGCATTCTAATGGGAATACTGTACTCTGGGTTATTGGTTTGCCCATCACAGGTCATATAAATGTCCTAATTGTGACACGTTGTGGGAGCCAAGCTCTGGTTTTGGGTATTGCAGGAGGTTTACAAGGCTGAGTGCCATCTGAAGCAATAGAGCACCAAGGGGAAATGCAAGCAAATGGTTCTCCATTTCCAGTGACATGAAGGACTCTTGTCCTACTCATACTGAAAGGCAATTATTCTGTAATGAGGTTCACAAATTATCATCACAATAATGAAGCTTTGCTATGGCTTTAAATACTTTTAATTTATTACATGTATTTGGCCTATTATTGACAATCATTACCTTGGATGATATTACAGGCCATCCTTGTAGTTTTGAAGAAATAATAAACTGATTTAAATTCATGGCACTAAAAGGATTATGGCAGTCCCCATGGCTTTATGGAACAAGCAAGAAACAAAAAGAGCTTTTCCTAAAGCTTCTAGAAGGGAAGGAGTGTCCTTTAGAACAGATCACATCTGAGCTTCAGTTGGGAAAAAGGGAAGCTGGCTCAGCCTTCAAGTGCTAAAAGGTTTGAATATGCTCAATGCAGATTTGACAGGCTGTGCCATCTAAGTGGGTGTTGAACCAGATGCACATAACATGGAGAATTTCTGAGTCAAGGAGGAGCTTCACCTGCATTCTTGCTTCTGAGAAACATTGATTTTTACAGGACCCGATTTATGTTGGGAGATGGGAATGCATCTATGGTGTGGGAAGGCATGGTGTAGAAGCGCTGAGCAGTTTTAAGCAGCTGCAGTTACATTATCTCAGCTTATTATTGCTGTTATAAATAAAACAGCTGAACGACAATAAAGTACAATGAACTAGACTCATGTCAAACCCTGCATGAGTGAACACAGTGGAGAAAACCTGTTTTCATTGTCCTTCACAGAGGCTGAAAGGAATAATGTCTGCATATTGAGTGGGAGTAATGAGTGTATGAGTCAGTTCACCATGGAGCAGGGACAGTGCTGCTGCCTCCTTGTGGTTGGTGGAACTGTCATGGGGATATATGTCCCAGCCCTTCAGAGAACACGTCTGACAGTGAGCTTCTTGCTAGGGTCTCAGACCTCACTGTGTGTTTTGGCTGGTTTTAGATTGTTGAAGTAAAGGTGATTGTGTGCCTTACATTTTCTGAGTTCAAAATTTGTTAGTTGCCATCAGACACTGGTGGTATTGGTATTGCCATTTGGTCTGTATGGTGTCTGCATGTCTTGACATAGGAATTGCTGTGTGAAAGGCTGAGTTCTCTCTCCTGGGATCAGGCAACCACAGATGTTCTCCTGGCCTACAAAGTAAGCAAGGTGAAGGCTGTAAATAGCCCATCAGTGTAAAAAGCAATAGCATAGTGTGCCCAGGGAAGTTAGAACAAGGTCTGGCCTGTTGAATGTGCAGCTGATGCATGCCACCCAGGCCATGGTATCTTAGAACAGAAAAGGTAGTGTATGTCACTTCACTGTCAAGCCAGCTGCTCTTTGTTTAAACTGCACAGAGCTATGCAGGCGTCTCCTTGGGACAGTGACTTTTATCGTAACAGTCGGCAGTGTCACATCCAAATTATTTCATTGTCTGTTAATCTGTCATCATGCATTGGCAGCTGGATATATCAGTGTTTACTCTCTACGCTGCTACTATTTTTTTGTGCTGCTAGCATCATATGCTCTTCCTTTGTTGAGGAGGCTCATTGAGACCAATCCAGCAAAACTCTACTGAAGCCAAGGCTTTGTGCAAGCAGAGAGAGCAGGAGCAGTACCAGCATCTTCCCGTCTCAGACTCCATGGTAAGAAGAGGGAAAGGTGACTTACTGCAGTCCTAGATAGCAACTCCAACAATTACATGCTCCAAACAAGGGAGAAAAATCCAGCAAGAAGAAAAGTTTTTGTGGTTGAGATGTTTCTTAGCTCTTCGTCCAGCAGATATGATTACGTTTTCTAGTTTCCTTTGTTCAGTTCTTTCTATTTTGACAATGCTGTCTTGAAAACTCCTTAAATTATTATTAAACTCCATTATCAATGATACAGAATATAAGAACACTTCAGCTAACTCTTTTGTTACTTTTTTACTTTTCCTGGTTTTTTTTATTGGAGTTGTGCTTCGTGCTGCAAAATTCCTTAAAACCTTTTATTTTAAATGAAGTCTCCTGCTAGTTATCACCCTTATTAGAGTTTTGCCTACGGCTAACCTAGGCTAGTTATTTCTCTTTCCCATTCCTGTTGCCTCATCTTATCTGCAGCAACCTTTGTTTCTTAGATTTTATCAATTTTAGATCACAGATGAAGTGACACAGCAGCTTAACTTTAAAATATTCAATAATGTCTAACACTGTTCTCTCTGCTTTAATCAATAAATCATCATAGCAATAAATGGTAACTTAAGTAAAATGCCTTCAATACAAGATTTATAAATATTCAGTGAGTTCATATTGAAGAGCTTTTCATAAAACTTGGGATGTGGGGGGAATGGCTTTTAACTGCCATTACTTTATCTTATGAGAGTTTTCTGTATCCACATCTGACCAGACTCTCATGCTTTGTTGCTTTAACTTCTGTAGTGTTGCTTTGACCAATGCAAGACGAAGCCCAAGCAGCATCAAATAGAAATAGGGTTGAAAGTTTGTTTGGTGTTGATAGAAATTGCTACAGAAAGTGCAAGTTGTTTCACACAGTCTTTTTATCCCAAATGGGAAAACAAAGCAAACCAGCCCAACCAAACAGAAAACACACGAAACAAAACCAATCCAGAGTAGTGTGTTCACCTTGCCACTGAGTTGTGTCTCAGGCTTTATCTGTTGGTCTCCTGTAGCAAAACTGTGACTACAGCTACATTAATGGGAAAGTTCCATAAAGTCTTTGAAAGGTAAGATCTACTTGTGGAACAGTTTCACTGCAGCCCATCTAAATGCCCAATTGAAAATCTGTTAAATCCAGTGGTGTTTTATCATTGCTTCAGATGATTTAATGCCCAGAGAGGCTGTTCTTCATCATGAACTCTGACCTCCATAGCCCAAACCTCATCATTTCTTTCTGGGACTCTGATAATTTTTGGAACTGGAAACTGTCTTTAGGTTGTTTTTACTGAATTTAGACCACTTTGTGGCTTGTTGCAACAATTAACCAGTCATTAACAAGCAGTAGCCCAAATGGAGTAAGAATCTCTAAACAGAGACACACATTTAGTTTGGTGAATTGGTGCTGGATGAAAAGGCTGGTAGTTACACAGTATTTTGCTGTTTCCTATTGTTACCAGGGTGTTTGACTCAAGTAGTTAATAACAACATACCCAGATGTGATGAGATATTGGCAGCTTTGCATCTGTTAGTTAGTTGCGTTCCAGCATCAGTAGTGATTTTGTTAACAGAAGACTTGTTCCCAAAGCCTTTGCCAAATCGCTTGCTTTGAACAGCTACACGTTAGAAGCAGCTTCATTTAAATAAAAGTGAGCATAATAAGTGAAAAATCAAATAAACTGAATTGTTCGAGTAGATGTATAAAAACAGTGTGGCAGAAAATTAAACTGTGCTTTCCTCCCTTTGCTTTCATATTGATTTCAAGGAAGAGCAGCAGCAGTTTGTTTTCCTGGTTTTCTTGCTCACAAATTCTTCATTTTCCTTAATGATTAAAACCTTGCTCCATTGCAAACAGAGTTGTTTTATGTACGGAAAATTTAAATCCGTGCAGATAAACAGGTAGTCCCTCGCAACAATGAAATTTTACTTGAAAACCCACATTTTCTGTGCTAATATAACTGATCGAAATTCTTTCTGCCAGAATGAGTCACTGGCTCTGATGCACAGAAGAACACATACTCTTCACATGAAGTGCCTACATCAAAATGTTTTCATGACATGGCATAAAACTGCAGTGACTCAGTAGTACATGTCCTGGCCTTGTGTCAGCGTGGTGGAGTAACACCCTTACGTGCCGGTCGGAAAGGCCCCAGGGAGGTATCCCCGAAAAGGAGGTCCTGAGACAGCCCCACCCTTGTCGCTGTTGGGCAGAGGTAAATGACCTAAAAGAAGATGAGGGTTGGAAGCTTATTCCAGTTCGGCATCACAGGCAGCCCCCCTCCCTGCCTGATTTGCCTCCCCAGGTGCCCCTCCGTAATAGGTTTGAGGCCCTGGATCTTGAAGAAGAGGTAGGTGAGGAGGTGGTGCCAAGCCTGCCTACAAGATCACATAGGAAGAGGCGGTTGACTACACAACTGAAGACTACCTCTGATAAGAAAGATAGAAGGGTGATTGTAATAGGAAATTCCCTTCTGAAAGGAACAGAGGGCCCAATATGCAGGGTTGACCCTCATCTTAGGGAAGTCTGTAGTCTACCTGGAGCCCGGATCAAGGATATTGCTAGAGAGCTCCCCAGACTGGTGCACCCGACAGACTACTACCCGCTGCTGGTCTTCCAGACAGATGGGGAGGAAGTTGCTTCCCGTAGTCTGAGGGGAATGAAGAATGACTTCAAGGTCTTGGGAAGGATGGTGAAAGATTCAGGGGCTCAAGTGATCTTCTCTTCACTCCTTCCCTCTTCAAGTGACGATGTGGGGTGGAATGGGAAAATTCAATCTCTAAATGGTTGGCTCCAAGACTGGTGCTACAGGCAGGGCTTTGGTTTTTTTGATAATGGCTGGTTTTATAAGACTCCAGTCCGGACAGTGTTATGCAGGAAAGGCTTATCTCGCAGAGGCAAAAGGATGCTGGGGCAGGAATTAGCTGGGCTCATTTGGAGAGCTTTAAACTAGGCTCGAAGGGGGATGGGGTTGTAGTTGGGCTTGCCCCAGTGGGGCAGCATTCTAAAACAGATGAGGACCTGGTGGCCTCCTGTGCCCCTAGGGAGAAATTGGTGTGCTCTGCTCGCTCCCTGAAATGCCTGTACACCAATGCGCGCAGCATGGGGAATAAGCAGGAGGAGTTAGAATCCTATGTTCGGTCGGGAGATTATGATCTGGTGGCAATTACAGAAACGTGGTGGGACAGTTCACATGACTGGAATGTGGTCATGGATGGCTACGCCCTTTTCAGGAAAGACAGGCCAGCCAGGCGTGGTGGTGGAGTTGCGCTCTATGTGAGAGCGCAACTGCAATGTACTAAATTCTGCCCAGGAGCGGATGAGGAACGAGTTGAGAGTGTATGGGTCAGGATCAAGGGACAGGCTGGCAGGGGTGATACGGTTGTAGGTGTCTATTACAGGCCACCAGATCAGACTGAGGAAGTTGATGAGGCCTTCTATGCGCAGCTGAGAGTGGCCTCAGAGTCACAGGCCCTGGTTGTTGTGGGTGATTTTAACTTCCCTGATGTTTGCTGGAAGGACCATTTAGCCAGCCAGCCACAGTCCAGGAGGTTCCTCCAGTGCATTGATGATAACTTCCTCATGCAGATGGTGGAGGAGCCGACCAGGAGAGGTGCATTGCTGGATCTCATCCTCACTAACAAAGAGGGTCTGGTCGAAGCAGTAAAAGTTGAGGGCTGTCTGGGTTGCAGTGACCACAAGATGGTGGAGTTCAGCATCTCGTGTGGCAGGAACAGAATAGCAAGTAGAATTGCAACCCTGGACTTTGGCAGGGCTAATTTCGGCCTTTTCAAGCAGTTGCTGGGGGAAATCCCATGGGCGAGACTGCTTGAAGGAAAAGGGGCCCAAGAGAGCTGTATTGCATTCAGAGATTGCTTCTTCCATGCTCAGGATCAGAGCATCCCCACACGTAGGAAGTCGAGGAAGGGAGCCAGAAGGCCTGGGTGGTTGAATAGGGATCTGTTGGGTATGCTCAAGCAGAAAAGGCGAGTTTACAGGTCATGGAAGCAGGGACTGGCCACTTGGGAGGAATATAAGGCTGCTGTTAGAGGATGCAGGAGGGCAGCTAGGGTAGCCAAGGCCTCCTTAGAATTACAGCTGGCGAGAGGGGTCAAGGACAGCAAGAAGAACTTTTTCAAATACGTAGCAGATAAAACTAATACCAGAGGCAATGTAGGCCCACTGATGAATGAGGTAGGTGCCCTGGTGGCAGAAGACACAGAGAAGGCAGAATTGCTGAATGCTTTTTTTGTCTCTGTCTACTCCGCTGGAGGCTGTCCTGGGGAACCCTGTACCCCTGAGACCGCGGATGAAGCCAAGTTAATGGAGGAGTTTGCTTTAGTCGATGAGGACTGGGTTAGGGAGCAATTAAATAGTCTGGACATCCATAAGTCCATGGGTCCAGATGGGATGCATCCGCGGGTGCTGAGGGAGCTGGCTGAAGTCATTGCTAGACTGCTATCCATCATTTTTGCCAAGTCTTGGGAAACGGGAGAGGTGCCCGAGGATTGGAGGAAAGCAAATGTCACTCCAGTCTTTAAAAAGGGCAAGAAGGAGGACCCGGGTAATTATAAACCAGTCAGCCTCACCTCTGTCCCTGGGAAAGTAATGGAACAGCTTATCCTTGGTGTCATCTCAAGGCACATCAGGGATAAGAGGGTCATTAGGGGCAGTCAGCATGGCTTTACCAAGGGTAAGTCATGCTTGACCAACCTCATAGCCTTTTATGAGAATGTAGCAAGGTGGATGGATGATGGCAGAGCGGTGGATGTGGTCTACCTTGACTTCAGTAAAGCCTTTGACACAGTCCCTCACAGCATCCTCACAGCTAAATTGAGGAGGTGTGGTCTAGACAATAGAGTAGTGAGGTGGGTTGCAAACTGGCTTAAAGAGAGAAGCCAGAGAGTGGTGGTCAATGGTGCGGAGTCCAGTTGGAGGCCAGTATCTAGTGGAGTGCCTCAGGGGTCAGTACTGGGGCCAATATTATTCAATATATTCATTAATGATTTAGACGAGGGAATTGAGTGTACCATCAGCAAGTTTGCTGATGACACTAAGCTGGGAGGAGTGGCTGACACGCCAGAAGGCTGTGCTGCCATCCAGCGGGACCTGGACAGGCTGGAGAGTTGCGCAGGGGATAACCTGATGGAATTTAACAAGGGAAAGTGTAGAGTCCTGCACCTGGGCAGGAACAACCCCAGGTTCCAGTATAGGTTGGGGAATGACCTATTAGAGAGCAGTGTAGGGGAAAGGGACCTGGGGGTCCTGGTGGACAACAGGATGACCATGAGCCAGCACTGTGCCCTTGTGGCCAGGAAGGCTAATGGCATCCTTGGGTGTATTACAAGATGGGTGGTCAGTAGATCGAGAGGGGTCCTCCTTCCCCTCTACTCCGCCCTGGTGAGACCCCATCTGGAATATTGTGTCCAGTTCTGGGCCCCTCAGTTCAGGAAGGACAGGGAACTGCTGGAGAGGGTCCAGCGCAGGGCAACAAAGATGATTAAGGGAGTGGAGCATCTCCCTTATGAGGAAAGGCTGAGGGAGCTGGGGCTCTTTAGTTTGGAGAAGAGGAGACTGAGGGGTGACCTTATTAATGTTTATAAATATATAAAGGGCGAGTGCCACGAGGATGGAGTCAGGCTCTTCTCAGTGGCAAACAATGATAGGACAAGGGGCAATGGGATCAAGCTGGAACACAAGAGGTTCCACTTAAATTTGAGAAAGAACTTATTCTCAGTGAGGGTAACAGAGCACTGGAACAGGCTACCCAGGGAGGTTGTGGAGTGTCCTTCCCTGGAGACATTCAAAACCCGCCTGGACACATTCCTGTGCGACCTCACCTAGGTGTTCCTGCTCCAGCAGGGGGATTGGACTAGATGATCTTTTGAGGTCCCTTCCAATCCCAAACATACTGTGATACTGTGAATAAGAAGTTGCACTGATGCTGAAATGGGAGAGAAGCGATTGTTTATGTCCTTGCTGGTAGGAAGAAGGAAAGCATGCGAAGGGCTGACATGGAAAGGAGCAAATGGAAATCAACTTTAGTTCTCTAAACAGGAACTGCACCCAGAAATGTACACGAAATTAAATCCCCTTCTATTCTGCCTGGTTGCTTCATCTCTGAATGCTTTGTTGGCCCATTTACATTGGTGACAGGCAGCTTTAATTAAGACATTAAAGTTGAAGTTGTTGTAGTTATTTTCTCATTACTGGATCTTTCCCTCATTCCCTCATTTTTTGTATGTGATTGTTTCCCACAATGTACTCTAGTAATACATTCCTGCTATAAAAGCAGTGTTGGCCACCTAAGTAAATTTTCCATTATTCTTCATGGGGGGATGTCCTACAGGTTTCCTCTTTCTTCAACAATCACTTTGACTCTTTTGTCATCAGGATATTAATTGTAATGAGTGAGGGTTCTTCCTCAAACAAATGGGGAAGACTTAAAGATACCTCCTGGTTACCCCTATTCACAGAGACCTCCAAACATTTCTGTTTTTTCTGCAGTCACCTCTAATCTTATTGTACTCACTACTATTCTTATTCCTCTGCAGCTACAGATAATAAGTATGAAGAACAAGCATAAAATCCCCCTTTCCATACCTACATCACAAAAGACACAAGAAAATAATCCAGTCTTAATATCAAATAACATTAATAATCTCTGGCATATCTGTACAACAGCAGATTGGGAAACTGAAGGCAGTCATAACAAGACAACCATCTTGAAGCGCATCCTTTAGTTGAAGGGCCTTTAGCAACTCCTTCCATGGTATTTGTTTCCTGTTTATATTCGCATTACAGGTGCAAATGGATCATTGTGCCCACTGGTCAACTCTCCCACAGGTTAGGCTTCAATGCAAGTTGTATAATCTCCTGTCCTGTCTTCAGCTGCTAACCTCCTGCTCCCACATCTAGTCCAAGCTAGTTAGATAAAGTTGTTTTAATGTACTTAAAATCTAGCACGTGAGCATCAAACTACCTCTCTGACAGGCAGAGCTTTCTTATCAGGCAAACAGTGACAGGATAAAGAAAGAGCATGGATTTGGCTTAGGTCTTATAATCGGGCATGTTCTGCTTCTTAAAAGCTGGTACCTGAGTTTGCTCCTTTCCATGTGCAAGGCTTTGTACCTCCCTCTTCCTGCTCCACAGTCTTTGCGTGTCTCCCCTGACTGGAGATCCTTCTGACCCTGCTCAGTTTATAAACGCTTAAATGAATCCATGCTCTTCCTTTTCAAATAACCCCTTCCTCCAAATTTTTTCGTCCTACTCATTCACATTGTCTGCATTACTGCTGTGGCTAATAAGAACAGGTGTGTGAATAATCTTTCACTCCCCTAATAACCTGCTCAAGCATCTTTATTTTCCTTCTGGAATAGTTATCTTTGATTTATGGTGTTCCACCAAGGAATGATTGGTGTGATTATGATGGACAGAAAGTTTTGATATCTAGAAAGGCTGGGTGAACTCTTAAGGTGTTTTCATAATATAATCCTAAAAATTAAGCAAGCAAGCCAAACACTGAGCAACAGAGAAAGGAGAAACTTGTAGAAGTATTTTCTGTAAAGCATTTTAAAGAAGTTTTCCAGGGGCATCAGTGAAGTTAGTGAAAGGTGATTAGTTTGTTCACAAGGGAATTTGTATGACTGGCTTTAGATAGAAGATATTTAAAGCAAGATAAAAATGCTCTAAGTGGTGCTAACATGCCCTTAATGCCAGCAGCTATGATGGAGACTTTAAAAAACATGATCATCTAAATCTGCATTGTAACACAAGCCTGATAACTCAAAATTAGTGTTCAGCAGTTCCTCTCCTAGCAATCCTCATATTTACCTGCTGAACAAGCACTTTGGCGTTATTACTTTACCCCATGTACTTTACCCCATCTACACACTAACAGGCAGTCGAAGTGTTATCTAACCTGTATAGATCTGCTCCAGCTATGATTGCCTGAAATCAGGAGCAGTGTGCATTTATGTCACACTCTTCACTTGAAGCATTTTTACCCTGTCACCCAGGAAACTGCATTTAGACATTTTTTATGAAGTGCTGTGCTATAACTGAGGCCTTTTTTATAGATGGTCTCTTGAGGTTTGTAAATCATGCAGGGAAGGTGCCCCCCTAGACCTGTTGTTTGCAAACAGAGAAGGACTTGTGGATGATGTGATGGTTGGAGGCCATCTTGGGCATAGTGACCATGAAATGATGAAGTTATTGATTCTTGGAGCAGCAAGGAGGGGGATCAGCAGAACTGCTATCTTGGACTTCCACTAGACCAGCTTGTTCTAAGCCCTGTCCAACCTTGAACATTTCCAGGGATGAGCTATCTTAATATAATCCTAATAAAACTTTTCAAGTATCTTTCATTGCTCTTACTTCAAAACAAGGCTACAGAACCAGTACTGTGTAGTCATTTGTGCATGTGGAGACCACTCTCGCCATGGCCTGATAATCATGCTTACATTCTTGCACAGTGCTAATTTCCCCCATTCGTCTTGCAGGTTTTGTAACAAATCTAAATTAAAAACAAAGCAAAGTGTTCATGAAAAGTGCATTAGCTGCATAAGCTAGAAATACAGAAATTGAATATGTGAATTATGCAAATTACAGGACTGCAAGTGCTTTCTAAATTAAGCCACTAATCTGTAATGTAAACATATGACAATGTTGAAAAAAACTTTCTCTGAATGTAGCATGAAAAATGTTGTATTGCTACTATATAAAAGGCTTTATTTCTGGTGTGCCACCTGAAAACAGGAAATAGAGTTGGTAGACTGGAGAACCCTCAACAAGGAGTCAAATGCCTGACTTTTTTTTTTGTGTGTGTGTGTGTGTCTTTACTCCATTTTGTTAATTTGGTAAACACCACATTGTTTTCAAGGTTATATTTTTCAAGGTGCTTCTAAAGAAATCTCTTCATAACCCCTGAAGAACCTCTCCGCTAGAAGTGGTTGTGATCTCCTGTTCACTGAAATGCAGACTAGCTGCTGGGCTTCTGCCCACACAGAATTGGGCTCTGTGCATCAACCTGCCATCTTCTTGAACTTCACACTGTGAGGACAAGGTGCTCTAGAGCTCCAAATAACAAGACAGTATACAGTTATCATTTCCCATTAGATCCTCAGCTGTCCAGGATCCTAACAAGATGGTTAACCTCTCCTGTTCATCCTTGAACATGTATGTGTCCTCTCATTCATGACCAAGATAAAATAATTAAATATCTAGGCTGTGGCAGCTACAGGTATCTGTAAGGTTAGATGATGGACTCTTTGGGGGGAAACGGGGTTTGAAAAAGGGCTAAGCAAGCAGAACACAAACTATATTAAATTGCAGTGAGACTTGTAAGTCACAAAGGGTTGATATGTTTGCACAGTTACAGATAGGTACTTCTCAGTATCTTTTTCCAACTTTTTATTTTCTGGCAATTATAAGCTTCTTGAATGTGGAGATTAAGTATAGTAATCATCTTGTAATAATCAATTTGCTTTTAATTTCTGAACAGATTCTACAGACTGAGTGTTATCTGAGCATTTTTAAAGCTTTTCCCTTGGAACACGCCATCATTACATTCATTAAAATATCCCCTGTGGAGCCAGCTTTTGTCAGACAAATTATAGGGACTGTCATCCATTTGGCATTTCACAACTTCTGTTCATTTTGTGCATTTGTTCACAACCATTTGTTCATTTCACAACATTGTTCATATATTCTCCATTCAACATTGGCAGGTAGGATTTATAGGTATTATGTAAGATTGAGCTTCACCAAGCTGCTATTTGATAAAACAGATGGAGCGTATTGCCAGATAAAAAGAAATAGAACTCAGGCTAAGGGAAAGAGGGATGTGAATCTCAAATTTTGATAGGGAGCATAGAATATGGTAGATACTGTCTGCTTTTTAATTGCCCAAACAACACTAGAACAAAGGTCTGTGAAGTGTTCGTGCCAGTGTGTCATGAGAAAAACTGCTCCAGATTTTACTTGCCTATGGAAGTCTTCATTGCCTTACAGTGAAATCGTCTGTGTTGAAAACAAAGTGGGCTCTACCCGTTTGTAAAAGTTCTGGTGATACTCTGTGTAGATGAGTTCACAAACCTTTTTCAGTGGTTTGTCACTCAACAATCTTTGCCCTCTGATGGCTTTCTCCAGTCATTTGCTGAAACCTTTGTGCTATTTGACCTTAGAGAAACCTGTGTCTGGAATTGCCATCCCCTTGATACCCTGAAAGTCAGCCAAAATCTTGAACATTTCCTTGTTAATTTTTTCATGGTCCAATTTAGCACACTTGACCCTACCTCCTCCTGAAGCCAGAGAACATGCTGCATGGAACACTGCCATTCACACCCGAGTATCAGTTTGCATTTGAGGATGAATAAAACGTAAGATTTGACCTCTGCACTATAAAATAGGGCAACTTCTTAGATTTGTGTATTTTGCTACATGAATGTAAATGTTTACTATTTACAAGTGTCAGGAATACAAGTGAAAACACTTTCTTGTTATGTGACCAAAATGTGTTTTGTGCAGGTGCAGCATAAGTTTATTGAATCGCATAACCTCTGGCAATTCTGTTTCACAAATAAGCATTTAATAGGGAGTGACAGAAAATGTGTTGTTACATTATAATGTGAGTTTTAACCTTGTAACCCTGACTTCTGGATATAGTGAAACATGAATTGTAGCCTCATTTCATTTCTCACTAGCAGATTGCCCACAAATGGGGTATTGTCACTACAAGCTGTTTGAAGTTAGCTACTGTTTTATGGGAAACTGTGAGAAACATTCTATTCATAGCAAATGCAGCATATAGCTGTTATTTTCTGTCTGATCTGACTTTTCTCAGACAACATTGGAATAAATATAGTACTACTTGTTTTTTTAGATGTAGGAGGAGTTACATTTATACAGTCCTAAAATTACGTTGGGCACTTTGAAGGCAACCGTGAAACTGATGTGGCCCCCAGTGAAAGTTTGACACCACTGTTTTAGATTAACCTTCTAATTAAATACAAAGCACCAAAGAGAACTTCAGTAAATGCTGGTGAAGAGGAGGCAGGTGCAGGAGTAGCAAATGAACTCCAAGGAACAGGGATCTTCTTTTCGTGCAAATGTTTCTACTAGAGAATGAAGAAAACCTCAGAAAATCATAATATATATAAAAGCTCTCCAAATAAAATGTTTTTATTCCTTGAGATGTCAGCAGCTCTTCAGTGCTTGGTAACTCCATATGTGGGTATGAGAGTATTACATATAGACACATGTATTTTTAATATCCATGACACAGAACTTGATCTTTCTGTTTACATCAGTGTGCTTTAGTGTAACTTGCTGAGACAGCTGCAGAAATACACTCAATTGCAGACAGTGCTTTGAAGAGTCAAGAATTGGCCATTAAGTCTAGGATTAACGAAAAGGAGATCATAAACCAGCATGATATAATAGACTAAGTGATTGCAAAGATGTTTGAGGAGGTAACTTTGAAATTACTTTAATATCCCTCTGGGCCAATTCTGCCATCTTTAGTCATACTAAATAGTATTTTATTCCACTAATAGCCCTGATCTGATCAGTGGGACTCTGTGCAAAATAAGGTACAGCTCAGTGTGAGCCCACATGGTAGAAATGGATCCGTGCTTTATTGCGTTTATATGCTTATTTGCAGTTACTTGGGGAAGTGATTTCTTGGCACTGACCTTTTGATTCAAAGATACAAATGCAACCCAAGTGTATTTTTCAAAAACTTGCTTTTTCCACTGAGATTTCTCTGCATTATGAGCAACGAGATTGCAATCTGACTGGTGACTGGGTAATGCATATGATCTTCATCAGTCTGGTGTTTAAGGGCTGATAAGTATGAGTTCCTTAGAAAGAAATATTTTTCTCACTTGATAGGCAAGGAGCTGAGGCACACACTAGATGGAAGATTTGAAAAATAAAAGAAGGTGATGGGAAAGGCAGGTGTCTTAGACTTCAAGAGGAGGCAGATTTCTTTTGAGTTACAGTCAGTTATTATTGTTTTCCCACATGTTGAGGATGAAGTGGATTGAAATGCTTCTTCACCGGGCTTTGAAATCCTTTTCTTTTTTTTTCCCCATTCTGCCAGTGCAGTCTGGCTGACTTTTTACTACTGTATGTCATTTCACATATTTTAAAAACATTAACTTCTGCCGTTCTAAGTTCATTACCTTTCTGGTAGTGATGGCTTTGCTCTAAAAATGCACTGATTTGTAAATTACGTTGGCTTCACTCTTGTTTGTTCTGAAAGGTAATGATGACAATCTAGTGCTATCTCCATTGACGTTTTTACTGTAGGCCATGCTATCATAGAGATTTTCTTAATAAATGCCTTTATTGGTAGTTATTTGATTGAATAGTGCTTTTGAAGAGGCAGGAAGGGGTTTTAAGTGTGATAGGAGAAAAGAAGGTGAGAACATAAGTGTCACACTTGAGGAAGCTTAGTGAGACAGTTGAGCAACAGACCCTTTCATTGTGCTGCTCCTGGGTGCACATTGACCCAGAGCTTGTCACATCGACCTCTTGATGACTTTGCCTGCCTGATGTATCAATTTATTTTATTTTTGTAAATTATTATTATGCGTTTCTTTTTAATTCAGTAGCATATGTGGAAAGGAAGAGGCACCTCTCAGTTGTTCTTGGGGGCGGCCACTTGGGGCCAGCAGCACTGAGCCTGGTGGCACCTGCTTTTGGGTCTCTTCTTTCATGCTCTCTGGGCGTGAGCTGAAGAGCACAGAGCATAGCAGGACTGTATTGCATGGAAGCATATGTGCTCTTGTGACAATAAAATTTTAGTTTTGTGTTGTGTTGGAATGGAAAAGAGTTTGTCTATCTGTGCTCCCCTGCGGAGATTTGTTTCTTTGGGTATTTTTTCAGTGTAGCTTCTTTTTTACTTAGAAGGGCTCTTACAATGAATACAGTGCAACATGCTATGAAAAAAATGGTGCTTTGACAAATGTACCTTGTGTGCTTCTAACCCAGATCACAGAATCACAGAGTGTTAGGAATTGGAAGGGACCTCAAAAGATCATCTAGTCCAATCCCCCTGCTGGAGCAGGAACACCTAGATGAGGTTACAAAGGAAGGTGTCCAGGCAGGTCTGCATGCCTCCAGAGAAGGAGACTACACAACCTCCCTGGGCAGCCTGTTCCAGTGTTCTGTCACCCTCACTGAGAAGACATTTCTTCTCAAATTTAAGTGGAACTTTTTGTGTTCCAGTTTGGACCCATTACCCCTTGTCTTACCGTTTGTTGTCACCAAGAAGAGCCTGGCTCCATCCTTGTGACACTCACCCTTTACATATCTGTAAACATTAATAAGGTCACCCCTCAGTCTCCTCCAAACTAAAGAGACTCGGCTCCCTCAGCCTCTCCTCATAAAGGAGATGCTCCACTCCTTAATCATCTTTGTTGCCCTGCGCTGGACCCTCTCCAGCAGTTCCCTGTCCTTCTTGAACTGAGGGGCCCAGAACTGGACACAGTATTCCAGATGTGGTCTCACAAGGGCAGAGTAGAGGGCAAGGAGAACCTCTCTTGACCTATTAACCACCCCCCTTCTAATCCACCCCAGGATGCCATTGGCCTTCCTGGCCACAAGGGCACAGTGCTGGCTCATGGTCATCCTGCTGTCCACCAGGACCCCCAGGTCTCTTTCCCCTACACTGCTCTCTAGTAGGTCATTGCCCAGCTTATACTGGAACCTGGGGTTGTTCCTACCCAGATGTAAGACTCTGCACTTTCCCTTGTTCTGTTTCATTCAATTTTTCCCCACCCAACTCTCCAGCCTGTCCAGGTCCCGCTGGATGGCAGCACAGCCTTCTGGCGTGTCAGCCACTCCTCCCAGCTGGGTGTCATCAGCAAACTTGCTGATAGTACACTCTATTCACTCGTCCAAATCATTGATGAATATATTGAGTAATGTAGGCCCAAGTACTGACCCTTGAGGCACTCCGCTAGATACAAGCCTCCAACTAGACTCCGCCCCATTGACCACGACTCTCTGGCTTCTTTCCTTCAGCCAGTTCACAGTCCACCTCACTACCCGATCATCCAGGCCGCACTCCCTCAATTTAGCTGCGAGGATGCTGTGGTAGACTGTGTTAAATGCCTTACTCAAGTCAAGGTAGACCATGTCTGCTGCTCTGCCATCATCCATCCATCTTGTTATGTCCTCATAAAAGTCAATGAGATTGGTCAGGCATGACTTCCCTTTGGTGAAGCCATGTTCACTGCCCCTAATGACCCTCTTATCCCTGATACGATTTGAGATGATACAAAGGATAAGTTGTTCCATCACCTTTCCAGGGATGGAGGTGAGGCTGACTGGTCTATAGTTACATGGGTCCTCTTTCTTGCCCTTTTTGAAGACTGGAGTGACATTTGCTTTCCTCCAGTCCTCAGACACCTCTCCCATTTCCCAAGACTTTGCAAAGATGATGGAGAGTGGTCCAGCAGTGACCTCAGCCAGCTCCCTCAGCACCCGCGAGTGCATCCCATCTGGACCCATGGATTTATGGATTGCTTAATTGCTCCCTAACCCAGTCCTCATCAACCAAGGCAAACTCCTCCATTGTCCTGACTTCCTCTGGGGCCTCAGGGGTACGGGGCTCCTCAGGACAGCCTCCAGCAGAGTAGACAGAGACAAAGGCAGCATTCAGTAACTCTGCCTTCTCTGTATCTTCTGTCGCCAGGGCACCCACCTCGTTCATCAGTGGCTCTACATTGCCTCTGCTGTTAGTTTTATCTGCCTTGTATTAGAAAAAGCTCTTTCTGTTGTCCTTGACCCCTCTTGCCGGGTTTAATTCTAACGAGGCCTTAGTTTTCCTAGTTGCCTCCCAACACCCTCTGACAACAGTTTTATATTCTCCCCAAGTGGCCAGCCCCTCCTTCCATGATCTATAAACTCTCCTCTTCCACCTGAGCTTACACAGCAGCTCCCTGTTTAACCACACAGGTCTCCTGGCTCCCTTCCTTGACTTCCTACGTGTCGGGATGTTCTGATCTTGTGCCTGGTAGAAACAGTCCCTGGACACTAACCAACTATCTTGGGCCCCTTTACCTTCAAGCAGCCTTTCCCATGGGATTTCCCTTTGCAATTGCCTGAAAAGGCCACAGTTTGCCTTGATGAATTCCAGGGTTGCAGTTCTGCTTACTGTCCTGCTCCTACCACATGAGATCCTGAATTCCACCATCTCATGGTCGCTGCAAGCAAGGCAGTCCTCAACCTTTACTGCTTCAACCAGACCCTCCTGTTAGTGAGGATGAGATCCAGCAATGCACCTCTTCTAGTTGGCTCCTGCACCCTTTGCATCAGGAAGTTATCGTCAGGGCACTGGGGGAACCTCCTAGACTGTGGCTGGCTGGCTGAGTAGTCCTTCCAACACACACCAGGGAAGTTAAAATCCCCCAAGACAACCAGGGCCCGTAACGGTGAGGCTGCTCTCAGCTGTCTGTAGAAGGCCTTGTCAACTTCCTCAGCCTGATCTGGTGGCCTGTAATAGATGCCCACAATAGTATCACCCTTACCAACCTGCCCCTCAGCTTTCACCCACAGACTCTCAACTCACTCCTCATTCGCCCCTGGACAGTGCTGAATACATAGTAGTTGCTCTCTCACGTAAAGAACAACTCCACCACCACGCCTGGCTGGCCTGTCTTTCCTGAAAAGGACATAGCCATCCATGACACATTCCAGTCATGTGTGCTGTCCCACCCTGTCTCCGTAATTGCCACCAGGTCATAATCTCCTGCCTGAACACAGGTTTCTAATTCCTCTTGCTAATTTCCCATGCTGCACGCATTGGTGTACAGGCATTTCAGAGAGCAAGCTGGGTACTCCAATTTCACTTCAGGGGTATGGGGGGCCCCATGAATGGTTCCATGATTCTGTCATTCAGAGCTATGGATATGATGGCAGTGGGAGCTGTAGAAGAAATGGAGATAAATAGATAGTATTAAGAGCAGAAGCCTGTAAAACTGCATTTATACTTATCTCAACCAAGAGTTTCATTTCCAATTAGTCAGCAGATGTCATGACCTCTTTTGTGAAGACAGAGAAGAAACTGTTCAGCTATACAAGCATGAGCATCTGTCCCCATTTACATGCTCTAGGGGATCCCACATGGCCTCCAGCAGCCCCTTTAGAGTCTATAGGCCCCCCTGAAATCCATCTGCAGCCTTGTGAAGACATCTTGATACTTAAATATGATCAGAACGGTGCTGCACACCTATGTATAGTCACTCCCAAAGTATTCTGAGTGTGCTGTACAGGCCTCAGCTATTTTCCCTTCCTTAAATACTTGTTTCTCCTACAAAAGTCCCAAGTCCACACTGCTTCTTTGACCCCTTAGGTAAAACCCTTGAGTCACCCTGTCAGGAGACAGGACCTACACAGCGTGATTTCCATCCTGTGAGTGGGGCTGCAGCTGCTGAGAAGCACCTTACTGAAGAGGACAGTTTGCAAGTCCTGTACAAGCCAGTGTTTGTCAGACAGCTCCAACTAATGCACGAACCCATGTGAGTCCTGGCTCACTCCTAAGTAATCTGCACTGAGGATAGATGCGAAGCTTGAGGAATTGAAACAGAGAATGGATTCCATGCTAAGCTTGATAATGTGGCTAATTAATTGCTAATGTTTTGAGTGGTGCTATTGTGAAGTATCACTGAGATTTTATCCAATACATACCCACTGGAAAGATTTCATGTAGATAATTCAAATTACCTGCTTTTATTACAGAAGATCTTGAGCACAGTTTACTAACAGTGCCTTGCCAGCTATTTGAACAACGGGTGCTGGCCAGAACTAGCTATTTAAAATGAAGGTCAGCCCTGAAAAGGCATAATTAACCTACTGAGCTATAAGCAAGTCACCATGGCCAGCACCCTCTCTCTGCTCTGTAGAAAAATGCGACTTGCAAAAGCTCAAGCGTCATTAAGTCCAATTACATTCTAAGTAGGACAGACTGTTAAGAGACTCTCTTATTCAAGCTTTTCCTCCCCTTTACTCATCTACACAAGGATGTGTTATGTCCCAGTTGTCCAGGTCCCGAACAGGTTGTTTTCATACATGAGTGGAGAAATAAAGGTTTTTTTGCATAATATATGGTTATATCGGTATTATTAATACTTAAAATGGCATTTACTTTAGTAAACAATCTGAATAATTAAATGCAAATTTAAACTTCTAAGAAGCAATAAATTTGCATGTAAGTTTTGTGACAGACATTTTCATTCTTTATTTATAAAGTCATGACAATTAAAGTGAGCAAAATTTAGTAACAAAGTGTAAGAAATATCCTACAGTCATTTTGTTCCAAGGCAATTTGAACATGATGACCTAGCACAGCTTTTGTATAGAAGTAGACTTGCATTACTGCTCTCTGTCACTAGTAGGTAACACAGATGTAGGTCAAGCTATTATCCATGGTGGACTGAAATTCAAATTACTTCCATAACCCCGGATGTAGAGGATAATAGCCCTGTAAGCATGCCCTTACAGTTATGAGATGGCTTCAAACTTGAGTATGACACAAAGTGCTACAGAAGTGGCATACTTGATGTGAAACCAAGCTGAACTGCTTTTGCAAAGGCTTCAGAAGAAGCCCAGTATGGGAAGAAGAGCAAGTCAGGATATAACGGCATGGGGAGAAGAGACCTTGTTGTGCTTCATTTTTCATTTAGCAAGGGTATGGAAACTTGTGTGAGACATTTCTGCCTGGAACACTTCTGTAGGTCTCAAGACACCCTTCCTGCTTGGTCATGGATATTTTATCGTACTTCTTTCTGACTGTCCTTGTGTATATGTTAAAAGCTGAGCAGTATCTCTGTTTGTCAGGAGGGTAAATTGATGTTGCACATAGCTGCATGGGTGTGCAGTTCTGTGCAGCACCCTGTGTATGAGGGGCTGGAATTTGGTGGTGGAAACTCTTGAAAGTACTAGTTAGATACGAACTACAACTAACAAAATTTAAAAAAAGTATGATTGAAGTTGTGTAGGAGAAATATTTGTGGGGATGGCCTGTCACTTAAATGAAAAAGAAAAGAAAAAGCAACTTGTATTTAAAGTGTGGGGGAAGAGTCTCAATGTATTTGATATTGAATGGAGGAAAGAATGGAAATGAAGGGAGAATAAGTGCTATGTCTGCTTTCAGTGATATGATTTTGAGTGTGGATTTTTACATGGTGCTTCTGAGTTCTCCAGTACAGTTCTACCAGTGCAGCCAAAGTACGTTTCTTTCTACACTATACCAGTGTAGAAAATAAAATCAATTGATTTTTTTTTTTTTATTAACTGGAGCTGGTATTAAACTACATACTCTTTTTCTGTGTTGCTGTGAGTATGCTGCTGGTATTCTTGCTACTCTAAAGACACCAGAATATGACACTTATCAGAATGTTCATTTCTGAAATTCAGGACACCAACTGAAATCTTTGTCATTCTCTGACACTTGTGTCTTAGCTTTGTGTTCTTTTACTTATGTGGTATTGTCAAACCTACCTGAAGAGAGGAGGGTGCTTCCTTAGGAGATGACCAAGTTGATGACTTTGAGGACATTTTCAGACAAGTAAAGGAGTGCTTTGCACCTGGATACCTCAGCTTGTAATGTCCCCAAATGTGAGCAGTATTTCAGAAAGGGCAGTGGTGACCAGCTGGGTGGTGACCACTGGGATTGTGTGAGGAATCACTTCACCAGTGGTCTAATAATTTGAGTTTCTTGCTTTTACAGACGCTTGCTACATGTTGGACTCAGGTGTCTTTGCAGCTGAGGAAGAAGTACTTGTTAGAGAGTCCACAGAGTTATATTTCTGAGAGCTGAAATAAAATAGTTTATCAGTTAAGACCTTGAGCTGTTTTTTGTGTCATTTCCCCAAAAGGACCCTTAGGCATTTTGAACCTAGCACTTACCCAAAGAGTTCTACCTGCACTAATACATTGCTCCCTTGTACCAGGGTTGTGCAAATCAGCGTTTGTAAAATGTTTGCAGGGCTGTGGATGAGGGGACTGATGTGAGCCTCAAGTTTTATTAATATTCTCTCTACAGAGGGCTTTGCACTCAGACAGTTATTGATTTCTGGTCTGGCTCTTCCAGTTTTGCATTTTTCTCTCGCTTTCTCTCTCCTCTTTTTATAGCAGCCTATTTAGAATGCCATTAGCCCAGACCCTGAATTGACTGATCATTTACAGGCATTTCAAAGTAAAAGCTTTGTTCCATACCCAGGAACATGTTGGGTATCATTGGATACCTTCTGTAAAACAGCAACACTGTCTCACACTAATGGCAGATCAGTCCTTTGTTTAAATAAATCAGCCCTCAGACGATCCAGGAAGAAAGCCGGTGTCTGGAATTTGTCTTCTGGGAGTGCTCTTAAGAATGGGAAGAAAATAGTAGGAATATAGAGAAGGAAAAGTAGAAGGCGAAACAATATAAGCAAGTGAATCCAACAATTCAGTTCTTTCTTACTGTGAAGAACAGCTCTCAATAGATGATTTCACAAGAAACTTGATCTGTGAAAAGAACTCTTTGCCCATTAGAGAGATCTTCCCGCTAATATTCCTAGCCTGGCCACACACATCGCAGGCAGCTCCATGTTACCTGTTTGCTTTCACCTGTACGTTGGCCACGTTTTCTGGAGAGAAGTTTTCACCTGTATTTTGACTGACATCCTTAATAGTGACTGTTGTACTCCATTAAAACCCTGCCGAAACCAGTAAGTACTGGTGGAGTTAAGGGACCTTTGTTATACTAATGCACATGCTTGTTTTAAGCATGTGAATGCAACCATTGATCTTAAGGGCATCAAAAATGGAAGAAAATGTTTTCTAGCTAACTAGTAGGTTACAAAGGAAAAGCTAATTTTAGAATTAGTTTGGGAAAGCAAGTAATTCTAGGGTATGGGTATGACAAACTCTAATTAGCATCTGTGAGGAATTAGGGGAGATTTGTAGAATAATAGTTCACGCACTGTTCATACTTTAAATAACAATTTGGTCTGACTGCAATTATAAATAAGCTTTTGCTTCTCATTAGTTTTCTACTTGATTACTAAAGCCATTGTTCAAGTGCAGAGCAGAAAGAAACCATTAGAAATTGTTTACGCTCTGCAAATGACAGCAGAGATTATAAAGGAAATGTATATTAATGAATAAAAGGACATTGATCCATGTGCAAAAAATGTTGTGCCTGAATGAGATTAAATTGTGCTGATTATTTTAATGCATAGTCAGGAATAAATAAGTGAACCACTGAGTAGACCGGTACAGCTTCTTACTGATGCTTTTGAAAGTATTTTTTTCTGTCTGTCTTGTCTGGATGTTATTTTTCACCCATAATACTTGCTAAAATGCCTTATTTGCAAATCTCTCCCTTAGTCTTGGTAATTGCAAATTATGTAAAACTTCTAAAGATATAATTATTAAATCTCTTATGTTAAAGTATTTAAACATACTTTAAATCCAAAGAAGAGGGTTTTGTTTAGTCTTTTGTTGCAAATTTTGAAGATAAACCTGTAAAATAGTTCATGAATCATGAGATTTCTCATCCTCATGGCTGCATGTGTGAACCCAGCCACAACTGACTGTTCGCTCTGTGTGATTAAAGCTATATATCTATATATTGTCTGGGCAAATACGAAAATTCCTCTCCATTCCATTATAGCCTACCAGCTGAAACTGATGGTACTGAAGTATTCCCTGTGATTCATGTCTTTGCAAGGCAGAGATACACTTTTTGTATTCTTTGTAAAGTCAGTGTATTTTATTACGACTCTGTTTATTGTTTTCTTCATTACAATAACTGGTTAGACCACATGTGGGTATTTCTCTTTAGATACTGCAGATATATTGTGATCTCGTAGAGTTTACTCCCTCCTAATTGTTATACAGTTCTGTACATTTGATGGTCTTAATCCCTTTTCTGCCAGATTACCTTTGCAAAGTGATTCTCCTCGGCATCCTCCTGTAAGAGAACTGAAAAAACCATTACATTTGTAATAAGATTCTGGGCAAATATTAAGGTTCACAACAGAAGAAAATAGACCAAAACAAACAAAACCCAAACAAAAAACCAAAACCAAACTGCAAAACCTTTCTTTGTTTAGATGCAAAACCACTTCCCTTCTTCCTCCCATGCAGAAAAAAAAAAAAAAAGGCATGGAAAATCTTCAAAAACAATCAAACATTTTAGATGAAAATCAAGGAGGATGTCATTTTCCATATCTCTCTACTTAGGATGCTATTGTTGTAAATGAAAAAGTTTAATTTTAGGTATTTACAGTTAACAGACTACTATGCTTGTTCAGTCAGTTGCCTTTCATGTCTTTGTCAAGCTCACAAAATCCAAATTTCCCTTAGATTTCAAAACGTATGACTTGCTTTAATCTCTGCTTTTATCAGATGACTCTTTTGGTACAGAATTTAAGTAATGTCTGGGTATGGGGCAATTTAAATATGAGTTGAAAACAATAGAGCATTCTAAAAGTTAATTCCACAGCTTAATGTGTTGCACAGTCTCTCATTTGCATCCACATGGACAAATAATGTAGCATGGTTTATGCACTTCCAATTTGAGTATGTAGTCTTTGAAATCCTGATTTTCTTTTTTCTCCTCATGACAGAAGTTCCGGCAGAAAGTAATGGAATTCTCTGATGTTGCTTCAAATCCTGTAGAAATCAGGACTGAGTCATTTTACATTGGTCATTTTACATTTGTGGGGATGGACATGAGCTTCAACAGAAAACTCTAAGATGAAACCCAAACCTTCAGTGTTGTAACTACAGCGAGACAGAAAAACCCTCGCACAATCAAGCAAACACACACCACACTCACCCAAGAAAAAACATAATTATCATATAGACTAGAGCATAACAGGGAAATGGGTCAATTAAATCATCTTTCAAAGAAGGCTGAAAATCAGAGGCTACAAGTAGAAAAAGCTGGTGTCTTTTACCACTGCCTTACAGTCAGTCATTCAGTTAAAATGCCACTTCAGCTCCAAAAAGGTGTGGGGGTTAAAGCTCATCATATGTGGGAGAGAGGTGGGGAGAGGATGTGGGTTTGACAAAACAAGTGAAGAAATAACTTTTTTCATCTGAAGTTTCAGCTTCTGTTTTGAATTTCAGTCTAATCTAAAACAATTTTCATTACAATTTCCAAATAATCAAGCATCTAGCACTCATCATCTCTCAACAGTCTTTAATTTTGAAAACCAAAAGAACATCTTTAGGAATGACTGAGCAGATGATCTTACTCAACTCTTGTGAGTAATGTTCTTTTCCCTGTGAAGAAGAAAATCACTTTGACCAGCTGCCCGTATGGATGGGAAAACACCATCATTCTTGCATTTCCAAGGAGGTTTTTGATTATATACTTTATTCTCCTTCCTTTTTGTTGTTGTTATTATTATTAACTCTTATTTCCTTTGGTTGGTTTAAGTTCATTTTGATTTTAATTTGTATGCGATCTGTCCATCTATTCCCTACCACATGTCAGAGAAGGACAATTGAGCATCTTCTCACAGTCACTGAAACTAAAATGTTCCAGAATCTGAAGTCACATTAATTTTGAGAGAGACATGAATATCTAAATACCAGTCTTGTTTTTGGAAAAATAACTTATATTTCTGAGTTACCTGAAGACATTTTGGAAGTTTGATCCTTGGACACATCAGATGAGTGGGAGAAGAACTGAACATTTTATTTTTCCTACATGTTTCTCCATGATTATTGTGTTCTGTACAGTGTGTTATCTGATAACATCTGTTTGGAGTATTACTCTCATGTTCACTTTTGTCTGGTCATTTGTTCCTCTGGCTATTAAGCATGTGCAATGCATAATTACAAAAAGAAGACCAGATTACATAAAATGTGCTAAGCAGCTGCTCATAAAAGAAGCAAGTGAAATAACAAATTGGTTTTACCTTTCCCCCAGCAAAATGCCATTATCTATATGCAGAAAATATCTGGGGAAAAAAAACGGAAGGGTGTAATTCTAGAAAAGTTATAACAAGCTGCAGTGTCTTGTCGCTGCTAACAGATTGTCTAAGGGCTGCAATGGGAAACATTAATATTTAAGATATTTTTCAGGACATTTCCAGCAGCTAAATGTGAAACATCTTCATCTACTTAACACATAAATATTTTAAGATGTCAATATTTTGCACACATGGAGAAACACCTTAACTCACTGCAGGGAAATCAAGGGTAAATGTCTTTCAATGCTCACAGCACTGCCAAACTATTGGATTTCTAGGAGGTATTTCAGGCATAGGAGAACTCATAGAAGTTGCAACTAATTTCATTTCAGGTTCTGATATAGTCTTGATTTCTAAAAAATCACTCTAGAAATACAGTATCTTTAAGTCTAGATCAAAATTAATAAACCAAAGAGGAGAATATCTACTGTGAAACTGAAGAAAGTGAATTGACTAAATAATCTTTTGAGCAGTGACCAACAGCCATTTTGTTTCTTTGATCATTTATTTATTTTAAGGAGTAATGACCGACTTTGTTGGGGGAGAGAGTTTGTGGCAACTAGGGTCACAAAGCTTCAGTCACAAACACCAAGTGGTATGAAAGTTTTGAAATTCAAGCTTCTTTGTGTCCTGTGTTGCCCTTCTTCAGTCTCCGCTACATAAGGGGAAAAGAGTGGATGTACGATTTTCCTGGTTTTGTTAAAAAACAAGTTTCTCTTTTAGTAAATTTGCTTGTCAGCTAAAGCTTCATATTAGCTGCATTTTCCTGGAGAACCAGATACATGTTTTGGTAAACCTACCAATGGAATGCAAACTTACTGATAAGCATGTATGGACATGTCACGAGAGGGGCAATGAGAAACAGGTGACCAAGAATCTGAGCAGCTGTGTATAACATTCCATTCACGTGAATACTTCATATAAAAGTGGGAGATCACAAGGATCTCATCCTTTTTTTCCGTTTTGCTTATAGCTGACATTAGGAGAGGACCTTGTTGGTTGTCCCTGTGAACTGAGGCCTAGTGAGAGACTGAATCCAGCTCCGGTTGGCTACAGAGTCTAATCCAGGACTTTGGATGCTGGCTCTGCGGTTGCTGAGACTTTCAAGATTAGTTTTGTATATTTTGTATTATTTTCTCTATTCTTATTAGTAGCATTAGTAAAACATCTTTAATTTTGTCCAGCTCTCTTCTCTCTCTCCTTCTTCTCTTCCCGATCACCTGTCCTTAGTGGGAAGGGAGGGAGGGAGGGAGGGGCAAAAGGGGGAAGTGGAGGGGAGAGGAGGTTAACAATACATCTGCCAGGGTTTGATTGTCACCCTGCAATCAAAACCCTCGAAAGATAATAGGCGCCCAATGTGGGGCACGAGAAAGGGGTAAATTTGGAGATTTTTGGCTTTTCTACTGCTTTGACGTACCTTTCAATTTTCTTGGCACGGTGCCAACTCAGAGAGTTGTGATACACATCTGTTTGCTTCGGACATTATTTAGTGGTATTAAGGCAAAGTGAATTACATTGATTTAAAGATGTTATGGCATATGTTGTATCAATTATTTTCTACATTGTGTTCGGTGATCCCATATCTGTGCTGGGCCTTCTTTCCTAATCGAAGTATTCATTATAAAACAAGAAACTGTACGATGATTATGATGATACTGTGTGGTTTGGCACTGGTTTATTTCATTATACTGCAGCCTCTAATGAATTTCTACTTGCTTCTGCTTTACCTTGAAAAGCCTCTGGGACAGATAAGAGAGCAATATGGCTCTGTGTTTGCTAATTGGTCAAGCGAATCTTTAGAAAGGCTGACTAACTATACTTTCGTTTTTTTGCTAGGACAGTTTGCAAATGTTTTAGAGAGCTTTGAATATCCTTGGAGCTTTGATAGAACTGTGATGGTGTTATCTGGTTTGCTGAATGTGTGTCAGTTTGTGTTACTGTTAAGAGAAATGAGGTTCAGTAGGAGGTTTGCATCTCTTTTTAGTCCTGAGATTTGCGGTGCGTCTTCGGAAGCTTTAGCAAAAAGCACTCCTAGCCGCTCGAGAAAGAGCAAAACAGCCAAAGCTGCTGCTGCAGCCACTGCCCCCCCCAACCACGCCTTCACAGGCTGAAGCTACAGCTCCTCTGCAGAGCTCCTCTTCCAGGGTCGCTGCAGATAACGTTACCTCTCCAGCCTCAAAGGCTAACAAGGCAGCCCCCCCGTCTTCACACACTGGTCACTGCTGCTGCTGTAACCACAGCAATCACTGTGACAGTCATTCAGACTCTGGAAATGAATCAAAAGATGGTGAACCCATATCAGCATCAGTTGCCGGTTGTAAGAAAGTCACTAGAAAGACTACCTGTGCAGCAGGTGGTGGCACAGGGCCAACATCAATCCAAGGAGCATCATCAGAGCAGGGAGGAGATGAAGTGACCACCTCTCGGTCCTTTTCTCCAGGTGAGCTGAGAGATCTGCGAAAAGACTTTAGTCGTCGTGAAGGCAAGAATATTTTAACCTGGCTGCTTCGATGCTGGGACAATGGGGCAGAAACAACTGAATTAGAAGGTGGTGAAGCCAGGCAACTGGGATCTCTGTCAAAAGATTCCACCACTGATAGGGCAGTTTCAAGAGAGTCTAACGCCACTACCCTCTGGACCCGACTCCTGGCAGCTATGAAAGTAAGATTTCCCTACAAGGAAGATTGTATATCCAAGTTAGGGAAATGGAATACTATGGCGAGAGGTATCCAGTTCCTGAGAGAATTAGCTGTGCGAGGGATCATCTACTTTGAACCAAACAGCCAAGAGGGGACAGACCCAGATAGAATCAATTGTACACGACCTCTGTGGCACAGATTTGTATAAAGTGCACTGCCTGCACATGCTAAGTCATTGGCAGGAATGGTCTAGTCATCTGGAGGTGTACAAAATATTACTGAAGTGGTTGAGCAGCTCCGAGACTTTGAGGACAGCCTTGCTGGTTCCCTATGAGCTTGTGTCTCTGCTGTGGAGAAACTGTGTGAAAAATCTGATGACCGGTTTGAAAAGCTGTTGCAAGAAATCAAAGAAGTCAGAGCAGACTCGTACCATTCACGATCTGCACAAACCTATGTTTCAGCTATTAGGAGAAGATGTTTCCAATCCTGAGAGAAAGGACAGAGGCAGCCTACAAAAAGAGGTTCACTGTGGTTCTTCCTACATGAGCAGGGAGAAAACATGAATAAGTGGCATGGAAGACCTACCTCAGAACTTCAAGAACGAGTACGTGAGATAAAAGGAAAATCTCCTAGGAAGGTGGCTGCTCCAGTTTACAAAAGGAACAGAAGAGATTCTGGTGCTCTTGAAGGAACCTCTAATTCACACCCAGAGACTGTGCAAAACAGAAATTAGAGGTGCCCTGCCTCCAACCAGGTGGAGGAAAGGGATAACAGAGTTTATTGGACTGTACAAATATGATGGCCTGGTACAACACACCCCCAGGAGTGCAAAGCTTTAGTGGACACTGGTGCTCAGTGCACAATAATTCCTTCTAATTACAAAGGAACGCAATCCCTCAATATTGTTAGAGCGACTGGGGAATCCCAGGAACTGACTGTTGTAGAGGCTGAAATGAGCCTAACTGGAAAAAACTGGCAAAAGCATCCCATTGTGACTGGTCCAGATGCTCCGTGCATCCTTGGCATAGACTACCTCAAGAGAGGGCATTTTAAGGACCCAAAAGGGTATATGTGGCATTTGGTATAGCAGCTGTGGACACTGAGAAAATTGAACAGCTGTCTGTTTTGCCTGGTCTTTCAGATGACCCTTCTGTTGTAGGACTGCTGATGGTTGACGATCAGCAGGTGCCAATTGCTACCATGACAGTGCATCGCTGGCAATATCGCACCAATCGAGACTCTTTGATTCCTATCCAGAAGTTGATCCGTCAATTGGAAAGCCAGGGTGTGATCAGTAAGACTTGCTCACCTTTTAACAGCCCAATCTGGCCAGTGCATAAGTCTAGAGACGAGTGGAGATTAACTGTAGACTATCGTGGCCTGAATGAAGTTACACCACCACTGAGTGCTGCTGTGCCTGACATGCTAGAACTGCAATTTGAACTGGAGTCAAAGGCAGCCAAGTGGTTTTCTACAATTGACATTGCTAATGCATTTTTCTCTATTCCTGTAGCAGCAGAGTGCAGGCCGCAGTTTGATTTCACCTGGAGGGGCATCCAGTATACATGGAATCGCTTGCCCCAGGGGTGGAAACACAGTCCTACCATCTGCCATGGACTGATCCAGACCACGCTGGAGCAAGGTGAAGCTCCAGAACACTTGCAATATATTGATGACATAATCGTATGGGGCGACACAGCGAAAGAAGTCTTCGAGAAAGGTGAGAGAATAATTCATATTCTTTTGGATGCTGGTTTTGCCATAAAACGAAGCAAGGTCAAGGGACCTGCACGAGAGATCCAGTTTTTAGGAATAAAATGGCAAGATGGCCGTCGTCAGATCCCAATGGATGTGCTCAACAAAATTGCAGCAATGCCTCCACCTACTAATAAAAAGGAGACACAGACTTTCTTGGGTGTTGTAGGTTTTTGGAGAACGCATATTCCTGACTACAGCGAGATTGTGAGCCCTCTCTCTCGAGTGACTCGTAAAAAGAACTAATTTGAGTGGGGCCCAGAACAACGACAAGCCTTTGAACAAATTAAGCGTGAGATAACTCATGCGATGGCCCTCGGACCAGTTCGGACTGGACTAGATGTTAAAAATGTGCTCTACACCACAGCTGGAGATAATGGACTTACCTGGAGTCTCTGGCAGAAAGCACCAGGAGAAACCCGAGGTTGACCCTTAGGGTTTTGGAGTCGAGGATACAAAGGATCTGAGGCCAACTATACTCCAACTGAAAAAGAGATACTAGCAGCATATGAAGGAGTTCGAGCTGCTTCAGAAGTGATCGGCACTGAAGCACAGCTCCTCCTAGCACCTCGACTGCTGGTGCTGAGCTGGATGTTCAAAGGGACGGTTCCCTCTCCACATCATGCAACCGAAGTTACATGGAGTAAATGGATTGCATTGATCGTGCAATGAGCTCGAATTGAAAATCCCAGTCGCACAGGGATCTTAGAAGTGAGTACAGACTGGCCAGAAAGCAAAGACTTTGGGATGTCTCTAGATGAGGAGGAAGTAACACGTGCCGAAGAAGCACCACCATATAATACTCTTTCGGAGACTGATAAGCAGTATGCACTGTTCACAGATGGATCCTGTCGTCTTATAGGAAAACATCGAAGGTGGGAAGCTGCTGTGTGGAGTCCCACACAACAAGTTACAAAAGCCACTGAAGGACAAGGTGAATCTAATCAATTTGCAGAAGTGAAAGCCATCCAGCTGGCTTTGGACATTGCTGAATGAAAGAAGTGGCCAATACTTTATAGTGACTCATGGATGGTAGAAAATGCCTTGTGGGGGTGGCTACAGCAATGGAAGAAAAGCAACTGGCAGCGCAGAGGTAAACCCGTTTGGGCTGCCACACTGTGGCAAGACATTGCTGCTCGGCTAGAGAGCCTGCCTGTGGAGGTTCGTCATGTAGATGCTCATGTGCCTAAAAGTCGAGCCACCAAGGAACATCTAAACAACCAACAAGCGGATCAAGCTGCTAAGATTAAAGTAGCTGAGGTGGAGTTGGACTGGCAACGTAAAGGTGAACTTTTCCTAGCTCAGTGGGCCCATGATGCTTCAGGGCATCAACGTAGAGATGCAACATATAAGTGGGCTCGCAATGGAGGGGTGGATTTAACTATGGACACTATTTCACAGGTTATTCATGAATGTGAAACTTGCGCCAAAATCAAACAAGCGAAACAGTTAAAGCCTGTATGGTATGGGGGGCGATGGTTAAAGTATAAATATGGAGAAGCTTGGCAGATTGATTATATTACACTTCCACAAACATGTCAGGATAAGCGCTATGTACTTAAAATGGTGGAAGCAACAACTGGATGGTTGGAAACATATGCTGTACCTCATGCTACAGCCTGAAATACTATATTGGGCCTTGAAAAGCAAGTCCTTTGGTGACATGGTACGCCAGAAAGAATTGAATCAGACAATGGTACTCGTTTCAAAAACAGTATTATAGACAATTGAGCCAGAGAACACGGTATTGAGTGGGTCTGTCATATTCCATATCATGCACCGGCCTCTGAGAAAATTGAAAGGTACAATGGTTTGTTAAAAACTACACTAAAGGCACTTGGTGGTGGAACCTTTAAAAACTGGGATTCACATTTAGCAAAAGCCACTTGGTTGGTCAACACCAGGGGATCAACCAATCGAGCCAGGCCTGCCCAATAAGAAATTTTCCGGACTGTAGAAGGAGATAAAGTCCCTGTAGTACACATGAAAAATATCTTAGGAAAGGCAGTCTGGGTTACTCCTGCCTCAGGCAAAGGCAAACCTATTTGTGGGATTGTTTTTGCCTAGGGACCTGGCAGCACCTGGTGGGTGATGCTTAAGGATGGAGAAGTTCAGTGTGTACCTCAAGGGGATTTGATTCTAGGTAAAAATACTCAATACTGAACTGCATGATGTGAATTGCCATACTAACAGTGTTTAATAAGTGTCTTTCAGATCAAGATAGTGATGATGAAACCAGAGCTAGCTTCTTTGAGTGGCGCCTGACAGCTTCTTCAAAGTTGATGTCTTTAACCAACAGTGATCATGAGATGCACTTGTACCATTTTTTCCTGTCCTGGGAGACTGTTGTGACAAAATGAGCTTAATGAACTTTTCAAAGGGTGGTCCACTTATTACTCGTGTGTATATGTGTACATATGTGTATGTGTATATATATATAGTAGTAGTGATTAATTAGATTGTATTGATAGATTGTATTGATAAGGTTTAAGTATTCTGTGAATGGCATATTATAGGGGGTGGAATGTCCTGGTTTTGTTAAAAAACAAGTTTCTCTTTTAGTAAATTTACCTGTCAACTCAAGCTTTATATTAGCTGCATTTTCCTGGAGAACCAGGTACATGTTTTGGTAAACCTAGGAATGGAATGCAAACTTACTGATAAGCATGGTTGGACATCTCGCGAGAGGGGCGACGAGAAACAGGTGACCAAGAATCTGAGCAGCTGTGTATAACATTCTGTTCACGTGAATACTTCATATAAAAGTGGGAGATCACGAGGATCTCGTCCCTTTTTTCCCTTTTACTTATGGCCGACATTAGGAGAGGACCTTGCTAGTTGTCCCTGCAAACTGAGGCCTAGTGAGAGACTGAATCCAGCTCCGGTTGGCTGCAGAGTCCAATCCAGGACTTTGGGTGCCGGCTCTGCAGTTGCTGAGACTTTCAAGATTAGTTTTGTATACTTTGTATTATTTTTTCTATTCTTATTAGTCACATTAGTAAAACGTTTTTAATTTTTCCAACTCTCTTCTCTCTGTCCTTCTTCTCTTCCCGATCGCCTGTCCTGAGTGGGAAGGGAGGGAGGGAGAGGCAAAAGGAGGAAGTGGAGGGGAGAGGAGGTTAACAATACATCTGCCAGGGTTTTGTCACCCCACAGTCTAAACCCTCGTCAGCCATGTATTTGCTGATCCGATATGTATACTTGCTCTGTGGATTTGTTCCTATCAGTCTCTTGACCACATTCATTCAGACTGCTGAAGCATTGACAAAACAGGTCTACAAAAAATTTTATTGATCATTGTTAATTGGATACCTCGTTCAGTCCTATCCAGTTGTGGAATTTGATGCAGCCTTCATTGTCATTTTAATTAGAAGTATATGTTTATGTCACTTGCTATGAGAGAACCAATCTTCTTTGTGTTTGCCTGTTGAATAAGAGAATATTAGCTTTTACTTGTCTGTGTTCTGCACATATAACCAACAGTGAGTTGCAGGAGGTGGAGAACAGTACTTCAGGGAAAGATATAGGACTAGAGTGAGTCACCAGTTGAATATAGGTAAACAGTGTCTTGTTTTTGGATAGTATGGGAGAAACTGCAAATGCCATCCTGAGATGCAGAAATGGAAGAATGATGCCAGAAACATGGGTAATTTCCTTCAGCCTTGTTGAGGTTTTAGTGCTGAGGCTTTGTACGCTTACAGTCATGACACTTGGAGAAAGATTTAGAATGTTTGCTGTGAGAACAGCCATGAGAATGACCAGTGATCTAGAAAATACAACTCGAGAGGAAACTGGAGATATTGGAGATGTCTCATCTAGATCAGAAATAAAATTAGTGGAGGACACTGGTCTTCAGGTATTAAAAGAAAGAAAGTGTCATCTTTTTCTATACTTATTCTGCAGAGGACAAAGACTAGCAGACTCAGAGCATAAGAAAGTGGGCATTAGAAAAATATTTTCATCTCGGAAATGGGTTTCCTGTGATGCTTTCTGATTCCACTCTTTGAGGAAGTTTAAATATAGTGTTAGAAAAATCTCCCTCAGTAATTATTGAGGCAACCTTGGGCAAAAGGATAGTTTAGGTGACCTCTGGACAGCTTGACCAGTCTTTTTTTTTCTTGTGGTTTCATTACCTGGAAATTCAGAACTAAAACCAAGGTTTGTTTTGGTTTGGGTGATGGGTGCTGGTAGTGGTTTTGGGTATGTGTCGTTTTGTTGGGTTTTTTTGGGGGGGTTGGGGGGGCAGGGTGTTTGGGGGTTTTTGTTTGTTTGTGCTTGCTTGCTTTGTTGTTGTTTGGTTTGGTTTGGGGGGCTTGTTTTTGTTTTTCCCCCATCTACACTGTTAGTGCTCCGTGAGTCCTGTGTTTCATGGTTTAATGTGCCCTACATTTGGCCAGAGTAAGTCTTTAATGTTCTTCAGTTTCCATTTGCTCAGTACCAACAAAGAAATTTGTGCAAAGCATGTTTTGGGTTTATCAATATTTAGTTCCACGGAACGCCTGGAGGATTTCCTCAGGACAGAAATAAAGTGGAATTTCCCAGGCATAAGAGTAAATATCTGACTTCTCCCCATGGTTAATGGAACTGATACTGACAAGCTGTTTTCCATCAGTTCTCCAGATGATCACTTCAGCTCAGGATAGAAGTTTAGAAAAATAGGTTTACCCCTCTTCTAAAAAAGAGAAGGTCCTCCTTCATATTTATCTGTTCAGTTTTGAGCTGGCTTTCTGTGTTTTGTCACATGAAAGACAAGTGTCTACATCACTTTCATCCTATTCAAGCAGCTTATTATGGGATATCCTACTGAAGGGCTATATAAATGATTAACCACAGCCAGACCATTGCTTGTTAGGGTGGAGGCTTATCCTTGTCAACACAGACTAAATGGCAGAGCTGTGGACAGTAATGAACACTGCTACTTGAACATACTGTAGAAAGTCAGAGCCCACTTGTATCTCAGTAGGAACATTCACCTCAGGTTAAAATCCTTTTTGGATGCAGTCATTATCACTCTTAAGTAAGAAGAGTAGTTGTGGTTGCAGTCACATGCAGCTTCCATCTCAGATTAGCTTCAGAATGATAACTCTGAAAGGTTGCCAAACAGTCTGCTGGGATTAGCAGAGCTCCTCTGGTGGATATAGCCCAAGAGTCTTACCCTATTTGAGGATCTGCTTGTTAGCAGCAGTGAAAATGGGGCTAGAAAGGAACCGAAATATTAGACTTCAGTGTTTTACAGATGTCATTGCACCTTTTTTTCATGTATTTAACATATTTTGAAAGTTTCACCCTGGGGAGGGTAAAAGAATGGAAGTTCATGGGGTCAAATACATTGGCAGACATCTTTTGCACTGTGAATTATGCATACTGGCTCTTTCACCCTTCCTTGAATCTTAAAATTTGGGTTTGATTGTATTCAGCTCATGTTATTCATGGGAGACAGCAGGACATGTAAGGGACAAAATAATGGAATCATAGAATTGTTTAAGTTGGAAAAGACTTTAAAGATCAAGTCCAACTGTTAACCTAGCACTGCCAAGTCCACCACTAACCCACGTCCCTAAGAACCTGATCTCCACATCCGTTAAACCCCTCCAGGGATGGTGACTCCACCACTGCCCTGGGCAGCCTGTTCCAATGCCTGACAACCCTTTCTGGGAAGAAATTGTTCCCAGTACCCAATCTAAACACGGTGCAACTTGACATGTTTTCCCTTTGCCCTGTCACGTCTTATTTGGAAGAACAACGTCTTCCATACTACAACCTCCTTTCAGGTAGTTGTAGACAGCAATAAAGGATGTTCTTATAAAAGCACATTCTTCTTTGATGCTCAGAATTTTATGCAGTAGAGGTCCCTAAAGGATGTGATTTTGAGCACTTGTATTTAGAGTTTATTCAGTTTTTGTAATGGAGTCAATGCTGTTGACTTTGTTTGTATTCCACTGTGGACACTAATTTGATTTAACACCACCAAACTTAATTAGAAGCAATTAATTCCCACTATTATTTCAGGAACAGAAGTATATGAATATAATGAGAATATACTGAGAAGCTCTGGAAAACTGGATAGCTATTATAATTAAGTGCATGTTACCGTGGCACTAACTGTCTGGATTTCCAGAGTTAGCCCCATATGGTCTGCCTGAATGTTGTAGAAGGACTATTATGACTTCATTAGTTTCGAAGTGCAAATAATTTGTTACCCTCCAGGAAGCTAGAAAATGCTTAAAACCTCTCATAAAAAGAAGAATAAGTGACCAACATACTCCCAACAGTGGGATTTTCGGAATTATGTATTGACAGGGAACATTGACACAACTGGACTTGGTTTCCTTTTCATAGAGTGCATAGTGTACATGTGAAGAGATGCTACTGCTTGAATGTTGCAGGATAAAGCTGCTTTCCATAAAATAAGAATGCCAAGAGACCTCACAGATACAGCAAATAATTATCTGAAAGGTTATTTAGAGTTTGTTTACGCAATGTGATGAATGTCTCCAGTGTCTAATTAAGATCTCTGATTTTGTTTTATTCTACTTAAACTGGGATTAGCTCAGTGTTTTGTTGTAACTACACAGGTTTTCCTTTAGCTAGGCTAAAGTTCCTTGAAGATGATATATCTCCAAAAGTTACATTTTTTTCAGGCTTTATGAGTTATCCTGGTAATGAGATGCGGAAAGAATTTGCTCTGGGTTTTGAGAGCTGTGTGCAGAAGCAGATATGTGGTAATGTCAGGCAGCCCTATATGACCTTCCTGAAGGAAGCATGAAGGGGAAGTCAAAGAGGAGACTGAGATGTTGTGTAAGGAAAAGAAGGCAGAACTGGTTGCCAACTTTAATTTATGTGAGAATGAGGAAGGACTCTGCAGGTTGCTCAGTCCATGACAATCCAAAATAGCTGCTGGAAAAGATGCTGGATTGATACAACCTGTGTTGGGAGATGAATATAGAGAGCAGCACCTTGAAGTTTACTTTAGTGCTCAGCAGAAGGGAAATTTTAGGAACTGGACCAGTGAAGATTCTAAATCACCTGTCAGCTTCCCCCTCTCTTGACTGCTTTGCTTTCTCCCTCTTTTTCCTTGTGGTTGCCATAGAGAGCTTCCTTTTTTGACCCCTAACTCTGTTCATGCAGTGTGTTGGGAGAGAATGGGATAATGGAGAACAGGGAGTACAGATATTGTCAGGATGCTAAAGGCACATAAAAGGTGCACCATGGATGAGGAGGATAAGCAGAACAAAGTGCCCTCACAGTTTTAGAGAGTTCTTTTCAGGTTTTTGCATGTCCATTGAATGGGCACATGATGTTATAAGTTACCTCTGAGATTTTCTCTGTGTTTTATCAAAAAGTATTAACTGCTTCCAGAATATAGGCATCTCCGCAGGTGGTTCATGTTGCTGTACAATATAGCCACAGAATCAGCTGGAAGCTGGAATTGAATGTTTTTGAGTACCCCCAAAGGGAATCAGGATATTTCAGAAGATAAATTAAAGCAGCTCTTGGAGACAGTGACTAAATTCAGAGTGGCCTTGTGGTTGCATCATGGAATCGCCAGCATCTTTCACTCTTTCTGAGGAAAACAGAATTTTATTTCGTTTATGTGTGATGCCATATCTGCTCCCACCTTCCTAATGGTAACCATATGTCCTTGCCTGTGTCATGCTGGAGCAGGTGGGAGTGGGAGAACTTACTGCATGCACTTGAACATTGTGCAGTGTGCTGGATACACAGAACACAAATGTTCTTTAAATAAATTACAACTCTGGGCTTACAAATGGACAAGTAAATTCCCTTGGGGCATCTTAAACATTACATTTGTGTATTTTGCCATCGGTTCACTACAGCAGTGCCATTTCTGAGGCAAAAATATGGATGCTTGGTGGACTTGCATTGCAGGTAAAAAAAATGCATTGGTTGCTCCTAAGCGTGGAGTCCCAGTACTGTTTGACTTTTAGACTATAATGATATTCAGGCTGCTATAGAGTGCTGCCTACTTAGTGACATTTTCTTACGTGAGGATCTGTGGTTGTGAGGCCCAAATCATTGTTACCTGAGGGACTGGAGTCACTCCTGTGTGTGTATGTAGGCCAAAATGAAGAGTCCAGGAATAGTAGGATCATGGAGAAACAAGGAATCAGGGAAGTAGGTGAAAGTCCTAAGAAGGTGTTTTCCTACGAAACAAAACATAGGCAAAGGGGAAGCAACAGAGAAGCAGTCATGAATCCTGTGGATCAGGATGTATTACAGGTAGTAACGCAATTCATACAAAAAGCCCGGAAGGGGACATTTATACTGCATAGTTAACCAGTGTGCATAAAACCTTAACCCAGGACAGATACCCACTCCAGTAATTGGTAATCACACTATCATTTCTCAAAGAACACAAGGGTAATATTAGAGATATTTTTCCCTGTCTTCTGCTAGCAAGTGCTACTCTGGGAATGGCAAGCAGACAGTCTTTCAAAGTCATTTCTGTGTCAGCTATGAAGTGAATGAGCCAAAACCGTGAAATGAATTGAAACTTGTTTTGCAGCTGATCAGTCTTTCATTCAGGTTCCTCTTTGGGATAAAAGGCATGGACAGAAATAGGGAGGAAGGAGGTGATCAAAGAAGTCTGAACAGAGTCTTTCCTGGCTTGTGCCAGTTGTCAGCTCCCATCTATCAGCCCTGATGGTGAGAGCATCATTGGGACCACTGATACAGCTTTATAGTGATACAGTTAGTAATGCTGAGCTTAGATAGCGAACAGACCACTGATAACCCACCAGTGTTGCAGGAACACAATTTTGGAAATTAGGTGTCTGCAATTATTTTATGGCTGATGAAGAAAAAATGCCACTGCAGCTTAAGGTGTATGAAAATTAGTGTAGGGTTGAGCATCATAAGAATGAAGTAGGATGTTCTTTCTCGTTGTACTTCAGAAGGGAAATAAAAGCATGCAGTGTTAAACACTTAGGCCTGAGATTACCTTAGGTAATAGAACATGATGACACAAATGTAGCTCATTTATGTCACTATAAAGTTAAGTTTGTAGTGGTACCTAAGACTCCATGGTTAATCTGTTGACATGCCTAGGTTGTGTAGGCAAATGGATGGAGTAGCCATGGACAGGGGGAGTTGACAGTGCCTTCACTAGTGTTTTACATGTGATACCCAAGACCAGTATTGACTAGTGTTTCATGTAGTGTACTGTTCTTTTACAGACAATTTTTTTTTTCTTTGCAGGTGACTTTTTTGTCAATATCAATCAGTTAGCATAAGAAAATGTCTCAAATATAGTGTGTAACTTGTAATTACTGCTTAATGGAAACAAAAGCACCTACAGACTGCTATGGACACCTGTGAGATAAGAACTGTTTTGCACTTTTATGAACAAATAGGATTCATTCAGAGTAAACACCACCTTCAAAGCAGGCATGAAGTGGCTATGGACTGTAAACTGTATGTACACCAGAACAAAGCAAAGGCCTGTCTGAGATCAGTGCAGAGGATCCACTGAGAAGCAAGAAGGCTCCAGATTCAACTATTGCTATTGGAATGAATCATGGTATGAGGGGTGGGTAAATAGTCTGTAAGGGTATAAATACCCAGGGATTTCTGTGCTTGTCTGGGACCTTGGCAAAGGCAGCAGCCTAAGTCAGCCCTGCTGCTGTACTGCTCCATTCAGTTATTTATTTCTATGAACTTTGCCTGAGAGTTTGTTTCAAGAGACCAAGGGTCCAGACTGCAAAGCCACCTGACCCCAGGCCCGTGGAGGGGAGGTAAGGATGTCAAGATGGAGAAGGATGAAACTCTGAAATCTCAGCTAAGTGATTTAAGGAATTGGTTGTGCACACACAATTCTTTGGCCATACATCCATATAATCCCTTCGGTGTTTTCCCCTACCCTCTGTGTCTCTTAGGCACGAACCATAGATGATGTCTGGGACTAAGTTTGGATCCAGCCACACCTAGACTTCTCTCTGAGAAGGAGTTTAGAAAGCAAGGGGGTCCATTCCAGACCTTGTGACTCAACGGGAGGGCTTCCCTCTACACTTTGGCATCTCCTGTCCATGTAGAAATCACTCCAAGACAAGTCTCACCTGATTCTGCCTGGCGTATTTCTTGCAGAAAGTGATAGAGTGAACCTTGCCATCACACTGCGTTATGTTGCACTGTAAAGTGATCTAACACTGCTCTCAGCCAGCAGTACTCTGACTCACCCACCTGAGACAAATTGATGCTGGCAGGTTCTGTCACTGATTACTTATGGAGGCACAGGGTGAGTTTGAGTTCCATATTCTCAGAGGAATGAGCTTGTGGTAATTGGCATGATTAGAAAGCTGTGGAAGAAGAGCTAACCATGGCCAAGAGCCATATAAAGGATGGAAAGGGAATTAATTGAAAACTCTTAAGTACGTGCCTACAACCCAGTTGTCAAGAGAGGAAAATCCTGAACAAAGAAAAGCAAAATCTGAAGGAGGAAATAGGCACAAAACCTGTGAAATTATTGTCGTCATTGAAAATCGAACTGCTGAAGAAACTTTTACGGGAAGAAGAAACAAAAGTTAGAGGAGAAGATGAAATGATACTTATGCAGACTCATCATCCTCCTGACATTCATTAGGAAACTGATTGCATCCCCTGAAGGATGCAAGAGAAATATATGAGGTCACCCTGTGATGGTGAACTGGGGAAGGATACTTTGTCATATTTCTCAGATCCCCCGATAATGCAGCCAGACCCATCATTAGAACAGTCTCAAGGACCTCTGTGTGATACCATATGCAAATTGCTCCCAGGGATCTGCCAGAACTGGAAAATTTACAAGGAAGATACAACAGAAGACAAGGTGAAATCAAAACGGAGTATTTGCTGTGAGTCTCCCTGAGCGGTAGCAACTGAATACTGCTCAATGGAAGTGAAGCAAATGGCTTTTGGGGTCCAGGAGTTCTTAAATTTAGGACCTGGCCCAGCCAATGACTGCCAGTCTATCACCAGCCAAGCAGTTTTATCAGGCCCATGGAATACAAGCAGTGGAACGGGGTGAATCCTCCACAGTCCCCATAAGATCTATTGATGAGCGTCCTACAGCTGTTATAAAAGCTACCAGTGTTGAACACATGAAAGAGCAGACACTGGTATTCCAGTACTGTCTCAACTGATACAGTGCTAAAGCCACTAAGAAGAGGAGAGAGGTTTGTCAGCATACACACCAAGGCAAAGGAGTGACACACGTAGCGAAGCATCTTCAGAGGCTTTTGAAAGGGATGAAGCGGTGATGATGGTTTGAGGTGCACAGTAAGGCAGTTCCAGTGGTCGCCATGGATTCAGGGTGATCTGCCAGCAAGGTAGGTGGGTGGTTAAATGATGATGTTATAAGTGAGGGTTGAAATTGAGTGGATGTGGGATGAGTGTTAGTTTGAGAATGTGCCTGAACTTGTATGGGTGCCTTTCTGTTTTTTTTTTTTTCAGGTTGCGTGTAATGCTGAGGTAGTACTATTTCTGCCCCCTCCCCGGGCGGGTTTGGTTTTTTCCCCGGGTCCCAGCCACTCTGTGAGGCAATGTTTATCACCAATGTTTGGACACAGGTCAGTGTCAGCCAGGATTTTCACAAGCAGGGCAATGTTTGAGGCTCCCAGGAGCAGCATTCCCAGGGAGCACTGCAGACACAAGGCAGTGGCACATAGTGGGGAGAATGGCAGAGAAGGGCAGCGGTGTGACCGTGCGGTAACTTGTGGTAGGTGAATGGTGCATTTTAGCTGTGTAATCTTGTATGATTGTGTTTTGGGGTTGTATTTATGTTTCCTTGCAGGTTGAGATGTTTTTTCCTTTTCAGATACTTTGAAATTCAGAATAAAATTTTAAAAAAACCCAGCTAGGGGAGGTTAGGTAGGAGCTAGGGTTAGGGGATTGGTTTTAGGGTGGGCTTAGGGTTAGAGTCATTAGGGTCAGGGTTGGGGTTAGCATTAAGGTTAGTGTCAGGGTTAGGGTTAGTCATTGGGGTTAGGAGTCAGGGTCAGGGATTAGGGTCGAAACTAGGGTTAAGATTAGGGGTTAGGGTCATTAGGGATAGAGCTATTAGGATTAGGGTTTAGGGTTAAGCTTAGCGTCTATAGGGTTAGGGTAAGAGGCTTAGGTTTAGGATTACAGTTAGGGTTAGGGTTGAGGGCTACTTTGGTTGCAGCGACCATGGGACGGTGGAGTTCAGGATCTCATGTGGTAGGAGCAGGATAGCAAGTAGAATTGCAACCCTGGAATTCATCAAGGCAAACTGTGGCCTTTTCAGGCAATTGCAAAGGGGAATCCCATGGGCAAGGCTGCTTGAAGGTAAAGGGGCCCAAGATAGTTGGTTAACATTCAAGGACTGCTTTTTCCAGGCTCAAGATCAGAACATCCCAACATGTAGGAAATCAAGGAAGGGAGCCACTAGACATGCTTGGTTAAACAGGGAACAAACTCAGGTGGAAGAGGAGAGTTTACAGATCATGGAAGGAGGAGCAGATGACTTCGGAAGAATGTAAGGTTGTTGTCAGAGGATGTAGGGAAGCAACTAGCAAAGTTAAGGCCTACTTGCGAGAGGGGTCAAGGACAACAGAAAGAGCTTCTTCAAATACATGGCAGATAAAACTAACAGCAGAGGCAATGTAGAGCCACTGATGAGCGAGGTGGGTGCCCTGGTGACAGAAGATACAGAGAAGGCAGAGTCACTGAATGCTGTCTTTGTCTGTGTCTGCTCTGCTGGAGGCTGTCCTGTGGAGCCCTGTACCGCTGAGGCTCCAGAGGGAGTCAGGATAATGGAGGAGTTTGCCTCGGTTGATGAGGACTGAGTTAGGGAGCAATTAAGCAATCTGGACATCCATAAATCCATGAGTCTCGATGGGATGCACCCGTGGGTGCTGAGGCAGTGGGCTGAAGTCATTGCTAGGCCACTCTCCATCATCTTTGCCAGGTCTTGGGAAACAGGAGAGATGTCTGAGGACTGGAGGAAAGCAAATGTCACTCCAGTCTTCAAAAAGGGCAAGTAGGAGGACCCATGTAACTATAGACCAGTCAGCCTCACCTCCATCCCTGGGAAGGTGATGGGACAACTTATCCTTGGTACCGTGTCAAGGATAAGAGGGTCATTAGGGGCAGTCAACATGGCTTCACCAAGGGGAAGTCATGTTTGACCAACCTCATAGCCTTTTATGAGGACATAACCAGGTGGAGAAATGATGGTAAAGCAGTGGATGTGGTCTATCTTGATTTCAGTAAAGCATTTGACACCATCTGTCACAGCATCCTTGCAGCTAAACTGAGGGAATGTGGCCTGGATGATCGAATAGTGAGGTAGTCAAGAGAGTTGTGGTCAATGGGACAGAGTCCAGTTGGAGGCCTGTATTTAGTGGAGTGCCTCAAGGGTCAGTACTGGGACCAGTACTATTCAATATATTCATCAGTTACTTGGATGAGTGACTAGAGTGCAGTGCCAGCAAGTTTGCTGATGACACCAAGCTAGGAGGAGTGGCTGACACACCAGAAGGCTGTGCTGCCATCCAGCGAGACCTGGACAGGCTGGAGAGTTGGGCAAGGAAAAATTTAATGAAATAGAACAAGAGCAAGTGTACAATCTTGCATCTGGGCAGGAACAACCCCAGGTTCCAGTATAAGTTGGGGAGTGACCTATTAGAGAGCAGTATAGGGGAGAGGGACCTGGGGGTCCTGGTGGACAGCAGGATGACCATGAGCCAGCACTGTGCCCTTGTGGCCAGGAAGGCCAGTGGAATCTTGGGGTATTAGAAGGGGGTTCTCCTTCCCCTCTACTCTGCCCTTGTGAGACTACACCTGGAATATTTTGTCCAGTTCTGGGCCCCTCAGTTTTGGAAGGACAGGGAACTGCTGGAGAGAGTCCAGTGCAGGGCAGCAAAGATGATTAAGGGAGTGGAGCATCTCCCGTATGAGGAAAGGCTGAGGGAGCTCGGTTTCTTTAGCTTGGAGAAGAGGAGGCTGGGGGGTGACCTCATTAATATTTAGAAATATGTAAAGGGTGAGTGTCATGAGGATGGAGCCAGGGTCTTCTCGGTAACAACCAATTAAGGCGCAACAGGTGCAAACTGAAACACAGGAGGTTCCACTTAAATATGAGAAGAAACTTCTTCACAGTGAGGGTAACAGAACACTGGAACAGGCTGGCCAGGGAGGTTGTGGAGTCTCCTTCTCTGGAGACATTCAAAACCCACCTGGACGTATTCCTGTGTAACCTCATCTAGGTGTTCCTGCTCCAGCAGGGATATTGGACTAGATGATGTTTTGAGGTCCCTTCCAATCCCTTAGATTCTGTGATTCTGTGATATGAGGATTGGTATTTACCATTATCACTAACCCTGCATCCCCTACACTTAAGGAGTGAAGGAATTAGGTAAGAAAATGAGCTAAAAGGAATGAAAAAGTAGAAGTAACTTATCAAATTAGTGATCTACCTGAGCAAAGAAAGCTATGGTCTACAGTAGAATAATAACAACTAGGTGTAGGGGTACTGCATCTGGCTGTGCTGAAGTGGAGAAGGACATGGGGTTTAAGGAACAAACAGTTATGATCATGAATAAGGGAGAAATTAGGAAAATACTTTATTCACAGTGGATGATATTACAAATTTATGGCATTGAAGACAGTTTCCTTAATGTTAGGGAAAGTGTGTTAAGTACATCTTTCATTTTTCCTTTCTTTTGTAGGCCTACTTGAAGTGTGAAGGATGTGTGGTCTTTTCTCATTGATGTGAAGTTAATGGTGCCTCAGTTTTTCTCAAGGTAAATTTGAAGGTCTTTCAGTGTCGGGGTTTTTTTTTGTTTTTGTTTTTTAGCTGAGAGGTATCTCAGTTCTCTGGTAGACTTCTCTGTCTACCAGTCCTGGGATGTGAACAGCTTTGTCCGCCTTTTGTGTCTGTGATTGTAGCAGACCTTTAAGGAATCAACCATGTCTCAATCACTTTGTGATTGCATTAGTAAGGCTCCTTAGTCTCTCTTACCTAAGAAGGGACCGTATAGCTCTTGGTGAGATAGCAGTAACTCTGCAGTTAGGGCGCAACACTTCTAGGATTATTGCCTTGCTCACCATCTAGAAAACTCTCCCCATTTTGCTTTTTTACCTGTTGATACATGGGCATTTCAGTCTTTTTCTGTGCCAAACTGAGTGAGGACAGCCAATGGAAATCTGCTTGAGTAGTTATCAATTGGCTCACAAATTATGTGAAGACAGAACACCTAATAAACAGATAACGTGCAGAGTGTGACCCCAGCAAACTGCAATGGGACATAAAAACCTAAGGTTTTCCGCTACTGATCAGGACAGCAGGAACTGGGGAAGGGACCAGCACTTACAAATCCAGAGAGTAGGGTGAAACAATACTACTGGGGGAAGCCATACCAGCCAGAGCAAGTGAAATTGGTTTTGTTGATAAGAATTTTCCAAGATTATCCCATTCCACTTTCACGGTAGTGTCTGAGCACCTTCAAAATGAAACAAAGGCTATAGTTAAACCTGCAGGTTTTCAGGAATCCTCTGCTCTATCAACTCCCTGGAACATTTCAGAAAAACACTTATTTGTTCCTGGCTTGATTGAATGAGTTAGAACATTCCAAAATAATTAAACTAGATAACTAGAGTACATGGACATTCCCACTACATTAAAATAAGTCATTACCTTTAAAAATCTACTGTGTCTTTGGCTGTCAATATAGCCAGTGGTGGAATTGGAGACAAAATACCAGGCTGGATAGATCTTTGCTCTGATCCAGTGCAGCAAAGTTCATGCCAGAAAACAAATAGTAAGAATGTTAAAAAAAGGTGAGCAGTGAAGAAGACAATTGTGGGAGACTGCGTGTTCTTCCCCTGAAGTCCTCCAGTGGCAAGCATCATTCAGGAATGATGCAGGTACAGTACAGTCTGATTGGGGATGGATGACATGACCTCTGAAAGTTCCTTCCAGTCATTACTGAACAGACAACCATCATCACAGCTCCACAGAAAAATGCTTTTTCATGGATTTCAGATAGGAGTCATCTCACTGTGCTGCTAGCCTGTCTGCTTGCTCACTCTAGATAATTGTAGCTCTTGCTTGGTTTCAGATGCTGATGGTAACATAGTGCATTGAAGAAACAGGTTTCGCTGGGCAGAAAACTTTGCTAGGAAATGATGGTGTAGATGGTATCCCAAGAGCACTGAAAAATCACAGAGGTCTCGCTATGGCATTGGCCAGCTCTTTAAGTACCCTTGGATGAATCCCATCAGACCCCATCGACTTCTAGGGATCCAGCTGCAGCAGCAAATCCCGCACAAAAAGTACCAGTTCAAGTTGATAGTGATGGTAAGCTTGAAAATAGGAAATTATCAGTCTTCTAGTAACAGGGGAAGGAAAGGTGTATGAAAGAGCGAGGCATATGCACAAGCAGAAGTGTCTTCCGGGATTTCACCCCAATCAATTGTTAATGTCCATAAATTCTTGGACTCTCTTGCACAGATTAATATTTTCTAGTGCAAATTGGAACAAAGTTTTAGAGAAGAACAATGTTTTCAGATTTTAGTTGTTTTGATGCCTTTTCCTTGCAAATTCGAAGATTGATAGGCGAATTCAAAGACTGATAGAAGTTGTCTCTGAGATATACAGTTTCTAACCTTGTGATCATTACTCATCTGCTCACATGCAAAACTATCTGCAGCAATGTAGCTTGCATGGATATTTTTACCTGTATCTCAAATTCAAAAGACTGAAGAAATCTCAACAGGTAGTGAAATTCTAGTGGTGAAAGAGAGGCTGGCGTTTGCTTTTCCATCACTATACCTGACAGTGTGAACTTTTATATATGCCTGTGTGTTTATTTGCTGCTCCCAAATGCTTTCATGCACTTCAGGTTTCCAGATTTGGGAAGCTACTTCTTTGATATGGTATTTTTATGAATTGATATTCTTCTGTCCAAAACTGAGTTGGGATTTCTCTGTCTCGTAGAACTGATGAGTTCTCTAGCCACTGTACATGTTAATGGTCCATATCATTATATTTATAGAAGGAAATCATAGCTCTATTAAGCAGAGGATGGTTCTGACACAGGCCTTGTCTCTTCTTGGACAGCATCTATTAATTTTGTTGTGTCCCTGTAAATTGGCATGAATTTTTTTTTTCCTCCCTATTCTGTGAGTGCTTAATTAACGTTTGTAAATAATTTTCAAGTTACTGAGGCTACGGGCTGTCAAAAGGCAGTATATATTTCATCATGAGGATAGTAGAAGATGTGGTGATGTAAGTCTGTGTGCAAAATGCCATCCTTCCCCAAGGACCATGGTATCATGGCCAGAGAGACTATCCAGGAGTGGATATTTTTCATCAAATGGTCAAAATCCCCATTCCACTATGTTGTGCATCCGTGGCTTTCCAAATACTAACTAGCCACTCGAAATACAGTGCATGAGCCAAATAAATCAACAGAAATGCTTTCCAAGGCTGGAAATGTAGATTTCACTGGTGAAACAGAGGGCATTTCATGCTCTGCTCAAGGGCTGCCTGTGTAAAATTATCTGAATTCTCCCCTTGCTATATTTAAAGCAGTGTGACAGCAATATGAGACAGTGAATTTTAGAAAGGTGATTCTCCTTTTCATATCCTCTAACTGGAACCTTGCTATGCCAAAACTTCAAGGTCAGAGTATTTGTTCTCTACTGAGAAGAGATTTCTCAAATTCTGGTACTGTCAGTCGTTGTGCTGCTCTGCTTTTTTGTGCCTGTGATTCCATTGATTTCCATTGGTTTGGGCTACAGCCATAAAAAAAACGAGGTAAAGCAGGAAGTAATCCAGCTCTTTACGAGGACACTTCATTACAGAAAACAACAACATTTTTACCTGGGCTTAAGGTAAACTGGTTTTGGGTTTTTTTTTTCCGAATGTCTTGCGTCCGAGACGTAGTGTGTTGCTTCCTCATCTTTTACAGCTTTGAAGCTTTTTTTTTTTTTAATTTATTCTGAAAGCGTACATGAAAGTGATATAAAAGTGATGCTTTGGAGCATTAGAGAAGCTATGCTGCTGGTTTATCATAGCTAAACAGCGGGAAATGGGGAGTACCATCATTTCCTTGGTAAACAGTGTATTTCGGTCTGACTCCTTTGCAAGCACTTCTTAGTTCGGTATTTACTTCAATGACATCTGAGATTGAAAGTGCTTTGCTGACAAGGCCATTAAAATTTCAGTGTATTGTTTAAGAATCAATAGAGGAGCATTCAGAACAGCTTTCTTAGGTTGAGTGCTCAGCAGGGTTAAGAATGGATCATCCACATCCTTAAATCTTTTTGAGATCAAGGGTTTTTCCTTCTCCTTGAATAGATCTGTTCAATTAGTTGATAAGATTTTGATTTCTTTCTTCTACACTTTCCTTTTAATAACAGTTTAACACAGGACTATTCAAACAGTAGTTAGCATTCTGTCTGCCCTCATCAAATAGACTAGCTGTTGTCTGCATAGTGATTTATCCCATGAATACAAAGGAAGAAATTGTAGTATTGTGCAAGTGATATTTTTAAGAGCATTAACATAAGTGTATTTTTCTCTTGGATTTTGCTTCCTCTGGTTTTACAATCTGCTCTCATGCTACCCAAGCTGAACCGTATATGAGAAAATATTTTTATCTTCTTCAAGTACCCATCTCTTACAAATGCTCCTGCAAAAGGATGGCTTTTAAAACACAGAATCATAGAATGCTAGGGATTGGAAGGGACCTGAAAGATCATCTAGTCCAATCCCCCTACTGGAGCACGGACACCTAGATGAGGCTACACAGGAACATGTCCAGGCAGGTTTCGAATGTCTCCAGAGTAGGAGACTCCACAACCCCCCTGGGCAGCCTGTTCCAGTGCTCCGTTACCCTCACTGAGAAGAAGTTTCTTCTCATATTTAAGTGGAACCTCTTATGTTCCAGCTTAAACCCACTACCCCTTGTCCTACCATTGTTTGTCACCGAGAAGAGCCTGGCTCCATCCTCGTGACACTCACCCTTTGTATACTTGTAAACATTAATAAAGTCACCCCTCAGTCTCCTCCAAACTAAAGAGACCCAGCTCCCTCAGCCTTTCCTCATAAGGGAGATGCTCCACTCCCTTAATCATCTTGGTTGCCCTACGCTGGACCCTCTCCAGCAGTTCCCTGTCCTTCTTGAACTGAGGGGCCCAGAACTGGACACAGTATTCCGGATGTGGTCTCACAAGGGCAGAGTAGAGAGGAAGGAGAACCTCTCTGGATCTACTAACCACCCCACTTCTAATCCACCCCAGGATGCCATTGGCCTTCCTGGCCACAACGGCACAGTGCTGGCTCATGGTCATCCTGCTGTCCACCAGGATCCCCAGGTCCCTTTCCCCTACACTTCTCTCTAATGGATCATTCCCCAACTTATACTGGAACCTGGGGTTGTTCCTACCCAGATGCAATACTCTACATTTGTCCTTGTTATATTTCATTGAATTTTTCCCCGCCCAGCTCTCTAGCCTGTCCAGGTCACGCTGGATGGCAGCACAGCCTTCTGGCGTGTCAGCCACTCCTCCCAGCTTGGTGTCATCAGCAGACTTGCTGATAGTACACTCTAGTCCCTCATCCAAGTCATTGATGAATATATTGAACAGTACTGGCCCCAGCACCGACCCTTGAGGCACTCCACTAGATACAGGCCTCCAACTGGACTCTGCCCCATTGACCACAATTCTCTGGCTTCTTTCCTTCAGCCAGTTCACAGTCCACCTCACTACCCGTTCGTCCAGACCACACTTCCTCAGTTTAGCTATGGGAATGCTGTGGGAGATTCTGTCAAATGCTTTACTGAAGTCAAGGTAGACCACATCCACCGCCCTGTCATCATCTGTCCACCTCATTATATCTTCATAAGAGACTATGAGGTTGGTCAAGCACGACTTCCCCTTGGTGAAGCCATGTTGACTGCCCCTAATGACCCTCTTATCCTTGATATGCCTTGAGATGGCACCAAGGATAAGTTGTTCCATTACTTTCCCAGGGAGTCATTCCATTGCTTTCCCAGGGACTTTCTCCCAAACCAACTGATTTCAGCTCTGTCAGTCTCAGTGGAGAGTACTTTCAAATTTCAGTTCCTTTCATTGCAAACATCCTTCCTGTGTACCCCAGAACAGACTCACATGCTGGTGGTCCCGAGTCCCTGAAGATCATTACAATGGATAAAACCTAAAAAGGGATTATGGACATGATTCTGTTATTGAGCCCACCCAACTCAGAGTCAGGCTGGCAAGATCTGCTGAGTTACAGAACTTTACAAAATGTAGAGAATCCAATATATGGCCTCAGATCATGGCAGTGTGCTCATTTATGCAGTCACACATTGGATCTCCAGTCAGGATTAGAGGCAAATTCCTGCCTTGGTCCAGATGTGGAATGAGATGCAGGTGAATGGTTATTTTGAAGAACAGAATCTGTCTGAAGGATCCCAGCACAGGAAGAATGCAAAATTTTCACTCCAGTTTACCAGCAGTTTAATCTGGCCTTCTTCTACCATATTGTGTTGAATGAGACCCTTCTGACTCCTCCAGATCGTGTCCCAACCTGGGAGTGAGCTTGTCCAGCAGTGAGCTGCAGGCTGCTCCAGCACACCCTTTTCTTTTGAGATAATTTCTCTCATTTTACCTTACTCTTTTTCTCATTGTTTGTCCTTTTCATCCACTAAGGGAAAGATCTCCCATATTTGGTTTTCTCCCATATTTGGTTTTCTCCCATATTTGGTTTGAGATGGCCACAGAGCTCATGGGGAAGTAACAGCACTGAGCAGGTCAAAGTCAATGTTCTGTTGGAATATGGAGGGAAGATCCAATTTTCCATAATTTGAAAGCCATACCTGTCTTTGTGAAAGCAGACAGGTTGGTATTTACTGAGGAATTATGAATGTAGAGGCTATGTGAAAGTCTTACTAGAGGGAGAGGGAGAGAAAGAGCTGAGCTCAATGGATGAGCTCATGCTTTCATTTGACACCAATTTCAGGAGAGCTGAAATGTTACCTCTCCCAGCTGGAAGGTCACGTTTTCCATGACACATCCCGCCAGCAGAATCAGTTCCATCTAAATGGCCTCGGGGAAAGGCTGGTATTAAAAGATTGCAGATTGACTGTCAGCTTTACGAAGGAATTTTCATCTGTCTGTAGATATGTGAGTCAATGACTGCCCACAGCTAAAATTGATTTAAATCAAAACTGCATGGAGGTCTGTACATAAACCGGATTGGAGAGTGACAACACATGTATTCCTGAACTATCACAGCAGACTGGCAACAAGAAACACTACTGTAATTTAGCGGCCATTTCATATGTTATGCAGACAAAGCAGAAGCTAAAATGTCCTTCAGTTCAATAACTCTGCAGCTTACACATATGTGAAGGCAACACAGTGAGAAGTTTACTCCTGAGCCTTCTCTTACATTTACTTCCTGTGACTCTATATTCCCTCTTCATCTGTCACTGCCCTGTTGCTTTCCTGACTTCGTGTGAAACATCTGAGGTGGTGGTTCTGTCTAACAAAATTGAGTGTATTGCTGATGCCATCCTCACTTAGCGTGTTCCCACCTGATCATCTGCTGCAGAAGGTAGATTTTCGAGTGTTTAAAAAGCGAATGACTGATGTTGTGTCCTTTTGGAACTGATGAATCAAGGTGGCTTGGTACCTGGAAAACATACAGATCAAAAAATTGTGGGAAAGCAAATGGAAATTAAGATATTTCAGCTGGAGATGAATCAGAAGAGATTTATAAAGTTTATAGAATACATATTGGAGAAAGGGACCAGACCCTTAACCTTACCCTTTCCTAGACAATCAGAAAAAATAGTATTAAATTGCAATGTGACCTATTTAGAGTTAAATGGATTATTTGAATGTTAAGTAAATAGTGGAACAAGAAACTATTTAATCAATAACATTAGGATACATTACAGGTGTTTTATAAAATTATTCACAATTATATGAGATAACATACAAGAATAACTAGTAGACTTACATACACTTAAAATTTCAAGTCATCTGTAAGTAACCAGGAGCTAAGAAGGAACTTCACCTTATAGACAAGCTACTTCATGAATTTTTAGAGGACTTTTCTCATCTGTCTTTATGGCAACCAGTGCATGCCTTTTTAAGAAACATGATGCTTCAATAAATATCGCTTTGCCCTGATCAAAAATTATATTTCCTTTGTTCTTTATTTGTTAAACCTTCATACAGGGCCATACTGGCCACTTCCTTAAAACCTTCATGGAAGCTTTGCACCAGAAATCTTCATATTGTCATAAAAACAGACAGCAAACTGCTCTGTATGCTTCTGAATGTAAGTAGTTTCTGAAAAGATACAGGAAAATCCAGTGGCACTGGCTGAATCTTTGGACTGTACTGCAGCCAATATGTGAAAATTAGCATGTAATCCAGCTGGGGTTACTATATAATCCTCTATTTTTAGAGCCTCTATTTATAATAAATTTTATTAACAGTGCTGGGACATTCCAGCTAGGATGGCTCCATCACCTCTTGTGCTCATTATTGTGCAAAATTATTTTAAGTAGTAACATTTTTCCAAGCAATTTAAAAGATGAGACCCACTGGACCTATTTCACATTTTTCCGAAGATTTCCGTTGTCTGACCACATTTATGCACTCAGTTATCTATTGCGCCTATCTTATCTCTTTTTTTAAAAAAACTTTTGTGAAGCGCCTGTTCTTTGGGGTAAAGAGTCTTCCATCATCTCCATGCAGTTCCTAGCAAAAAGGGCCAAGACTGCAACAGAGAATTTTTTTCTTTTTTTTTTTTTGTGTTGGAAATAGGACTTCAGAGGTTGATTGCTACTCACGTGTCCCCGCGTCATGCCTGGTAGCATCTGCTTATAACAGCAGATGGAGAGAAAAGCAAGTCTGGAGAAGCACGGAGCCTGGGACAAAGTCCCTGCTCCATGGCAGAGGTCGATCAGAACTTGCACCTGATACCCACCACTGCGCATTCCTCATTAGACTAATCACCTCTCTCTGTTGCAAATGACCGATTTGTCCATCTCCTCAGGTCTGAGCTCTACAGCGGATCATTGCAGTTACCTTCTGCTGTATTTAGGTTTGTACTTCCAACTCAAGACGTAAAAGTCCTCTTTAAGGGTTATTTGCCCCAGTGTTCCTATGGCAGACATGGACAGAAGCTGAAAGGGAATTTGTAACAATGATTGCTTTTTATCTAGTCAGAATCACTATCATTACAAGTAATAGCTCAGTAAGTTGTTCGGCTTGCTTGTCTGTAATAAGTAGTGTTCGATAGTTTTCATATCTTCAGAGGGTTTATTGTTAACTGCAAGTTCATCAGCAATACTGGAGAGCTGTTGAGATCCAAGAATAACGAAATGTTAATGGATGGTTCTCTCTATGCAGAATATCACGCCTGAGGGACAGGATGCCATCCAGAGGGACCTGGACAAGCTTGAGAAGAACCTCCTGAGGTTCAACAGGGCCAAATGCAAGGTCCTGCACCTGGGTTGGGCAGCCCCCCATATCAGTACATGCTGGGGGATGGAGAGCAGCCTTGGGGGTGCTGGGGGATGAAAGATTGGACAGAGAGGAGGATCACAGAAATGATCCAAGGCTGGAACAGCTCCTCTGTGAGGACAGGCTGAGAGAGTTGGAGGTGTTCAGCCTGGAGGAGAGAAGGCTTCGAGGAGACCTTATTGTGGCCTTTCCATACTTAAAAGAGGCCAGTAAGAAAGATGGGGACACATGGGTACTTATTTAAATATGAGATCTATATGTACAGCTGTTTTATTTCCTTCTACCCCTCCTGTATCAGGTTAAACTATTCCGTACTGCCATTACTGTTTTGTTCCTTGGAATGTCTTTATTAGCCATGATTAGATCTGGTCATCCTGCAATTCTGCAGGGGCTGAAGGGGTAAAGTAGCAGGAGGTGGGTGCAGGAAAGCAAAACACCAGTCTCAGGCCAGAGCTCCTGTGTTTCGAAAAGGCATACTACAGACTCAGATCTCATTATCGAATCAGGGGAGCGAGCACAACTGCTCCTGTCAACACAAAAGCCATCAGGTTCAAATAGGTTCTGTGTGTGTACAAAGCATGACAGTTCTCCCTGATTTTCATCAAGGCCAATCCCAGCCAGTATCTGCCTTTGTTTCAACGGGAGGAGCGTCACAGCTCTGCAAATAGACCCCTTGGGGGATTTGAGAGGTACCCAGGGTCTGATATAACTGGAGACTCAGGAGACCTGTGAAAACACCTGTGCCCACCTCTATACAACCAGACAGGTAAACCTTAGAGAAATCTTTTCCTGTGTCTCAGTATCCCCACTTGAAAATTAGGAGAATAATATCCATCTCCCTGATGGTCTTTGAGATGCACAAGGAGCTGAATATCATTACACTTAGTGGCTATTACAGCGAGACTTCATATAGAGGCAGACGGGCACAGAAACCTTCGGTAGTCCTGCAACACTGCCATCACACACTTAACCTTTGTTTTAAAATTCCAGCTCTCATGAGTCAGCACAGTGAAGAACATTTGAAATTTTTCAGAGGAAACCCTCCAAAATCAAAGCACCTAAAAATAAAAAGGAGCAAATACAGAGGATATTACTGGTGTTTCAACAACCACATTTATATACAAATACTTTATGCATGCAAAAATATGCATCTATATCTTTTTTTAGATTTGTCTAAAATGTGGGTAGTTAGAAAAGCAGTTACTTGTTACAGTTCCTCATATACACTTTCAAGGGTGAGTTATAGTCACCCTGTATCTCTGAGTGGGTAATTAACATATTTTTCGCTTTTGTTGCTTTTGTTTAGTTTATAACATGACCAGAGGTTTATAAATCCCTGACTATCTATTATGCAGAAACAACTTCTTCCTTATTAAATGTTTGTGCTTTAAGATTCATCTCCTCCATCTGTTAAATGTCATTATTGGATTGTGTGATTAAATTTATAGCTTACTTTTTTTTTTTTTGGTGTATCCGGGGTCCTGTTTCTTATGGTGCTATACTATAAGATTGCTGGAAATGGTTATCTGTTGTGTTTGATGAATGCAAAAGGCAAATATGAACAGATGTCATTCAAATTGTTGTATAACAGATAAAAAAGGCAGAAGTAAGCAATAGCTTCTGTTAGATTGTACCTTAGTGCCCCAAAGAACAGTTATTCTGTTCCACCACCACTGGATATGAGAATTTGGTCACTTAGTTTCAGTGTCATGTCCAGTTCCGTCTCTGGAGTCAGTTCTAAGGGGAATGCTCTTCATTTTTGTTATCTTTAATGAGAACTAGAAGAGAAGGCTCTGCATTTACTTAATGAGAATGCAATGGTTTGAGCAGAGCTGGAGAAGTGAATTCGAACAGCTGACCTTTGTAATGAACCAGAGTATTATCAGCCATGATAACGGAACTGGGTTTAACAGCTCTGTGTCTTATGTGAGGTCAGATAACTGTGTGCATCGGAATTTTGCATGCTTAAAAATAAAAAACTGTCTGTCTCTCACAGAAAAATTTACTATTTATATACATTTACTCATGCTATCGATCAATCAAAGTGTGTAGCAGTAGGTAGGACTGGGGCAAATGCTGGTCAGTGGGAGTGGCACCAGGACAGGCTTTAGGCTTTTACTAGGAATTAAATCTATCACTGGATGTGCATGTTCAAGCCGGGACTTTGATCCAGGGAATAGTTACTGTGTGAGACCTTCCTGGTGAAGGTCATATTACTTCCAGACATGCTGGAAATCCACAGGTGTGACATCATAAATGAGGCAGCATCTCTTTGAAACAAAGGAGGACTCTGCTGGGCTTGTGTCTCAGCTGCCAGCAGATAGGAATATCATGCATACAACACAGATCAACCAGAAGTCCAGGGCAGTAAACTGCTTCCTCGCTCTTGCCCCTTTATTTTCCACTAATTGTAAATCTGCTGTTGGGTGGTGAGAACATTTACTATTTGGCTTATATAGTAGAGCCATGGGGAGATATTTTTAAATGTGTTCTTTATAATTATTCATAGACACGATGGGAGGGTGAAGCAAAAAACACCTGAAAATTGAAGATTACTCAAATTATTCGATGATGACTAAACACTTCATCATTCTGGTTCTTTTCAGTCCTTTGCTCCCAAGTGTGGTCTCATCCATGTGGAAGGATGAATTAGCGTATCCAGCCAGCAGAGCAACAGCACTTTCTTTGTTGTTTGCATGTTGAAGGGGCTTCTCAGGAATGAAGCAGGAAGCTTTCAGCTCAGGTGAGGTACAGAGACTACTTAAGTCTACTCAGAACATAGGCAACAGAGGTATTAGCTAGGCCTGATCCTGCCTCTGCTGAAATCACTGGCTACTCTTTAAGAGAACAGTAATCTGTCCCTTATTTGCTACTGTGCAAAACAATCTGCAGTAGAAAATAATATTGTTGCCCAGTTCTAGTTATTTTTCAGGCCCGTACATGGTCGACGCGAAGAATCTGCAATCCCCTTACTACTTCAGTCCTTATTTTTGGTTTTACAGTTTGCACAGAGCACAAGAAAATTACTGAAATCATCCCTGCTGATGCAGCTAATACTGAAACTGCTGGAACGCTCTTATAGACAATGCTCAGGCAGTGTAGAGAGGGCTAAGCAGCACCACACGTCTCTCTCATGCATTCCAGCTTCCTTTCTGGTTCATTTAACCACGTGAAAGGAGCTGAACTGATCAGCCCAGGTCTCCTGAGGAAGCTGGAACTCCGGGACGAAAGCCTTGTATAACTATCCAGCACTGAAACAACCATTGACTTGCTAATGAAGCAGGGGGATGTCACTGGTAATTCAATGTGCTTGGTAGGCTCTGAGCAGTCTGATCATGTGTTTGGCATTCAGGGAAACCTCAGGTGAATTCCACCTTCTCAGTGGTGCCCTCACTTTTGTGCATTCAGATACAGTGAGATGCTGTGGGAGGCAATGTCTGGCAGCAAAGTCAGACTTTTAGCACCTTGGATTATTCCCGAAAAATGGCTCATGCAATTGGAGTTAAGTTAATGAGGTGGTGGTGGTTTGTTCAAGCTATAAAAATAGTAGCAACTAGTTCTTATATAGGCATCCCATCTTAGCGTCTGCCCATATGCTTTATCCAAACACAATAAATTTACTGATAAGTACATGCAGCTCAGATTATTACTCCAAATACTGCTTAAAATGCAGGTGTTGCTGGGGGTCTGGTACTTTACCATATTTTTTCCAAAAACAAACCTGTTACAATCAATAGAACAGTTCCTATTAATTCTGCTGTCCTTCCTGATTACACAGGAGATCCAGAACCAAAGATTTGGGTTGCTATTTTCATTCTAGCTTTTTCATTATCCACATATTTTTTAAGATTGGAGTTTGAAATCGCAAGTGCCTAACAGCAAAGTTTGGCCTACTGTATTTTGACATTAACTAGAAAAATCAGCTGCTTTTTATTCCCTAATCATGTGCAAATAAAAAGCAGCAGGTTGCTGGTAGGAATGGGAAGGCGTATCTGTCATGCTGCCTGTCAATCATCAATATGCCCTGTGGCACAGTGAGGGGAAAGTATTTGATTTAGTACTGACATATTGTCCAATGTACTAAATTATCATGTGTCTGAGGAACAGAAAAGTAAGGACATTCTCTAGGTACTGAAATCCAGCACACCAGTGTTTTAGTAATTTCCGTTGTGGGGGCTGGATTGTTCACAGCTTTGGTGTTTAATCTGTGTAGTACTGCAAAATTCCTTGTAGGACTTAATATATTTCATCTCAATAAATTGGAGTTTTGTGATCCACTTCAGTAGAAAGGTCCTGGCTTTATCACTCCGTCCACAAGAGCAGAGCACTGTGATCATGCAGAGTATCATAGGAGCTGGCAGCTGGAATAGTGGGCCTTGAATTTGATCTAGGCAGGGGCATTTGATCCAGGGCAGCATTTTAACATTAGCATAGCATAGCATAACATCCATACCATAGGATACAAGTTCAGTTGGGAAGGACCTACAATGACTGGTCCAACTGCCTGGCCATTAATTTTATCCACTTCAGAGGTTATTTGAAGAAACCTTTCCTGTTCTTGCAGAGGGCTGACACACCATTGCTGTGCTGAAGGAAGAGAATTTATTCCTTAAGAGAGAGTTTTCTGTCCCTTCCCAAACTCTGAGCAGTATCAAAGTTCTATCAAGATAGATATCGAAGTATCAAACTCAGGTTCCCTTGAAAGGTCTTTTTTCTCTTTGAATCTTGAACTGTGTAGTGGAGACCCACCTGTCTCTGTGCTGTGAGTCAGTTCTGCTCTACCAACTGGTCTTCGGGCAGGTTTCTGTGAGCTCCAGGGACATGAATGGAGTTTGACTGGGAAGTCAAGGCTGGGCTGGTGGCATCCACCAATAGGTTTGACACCAAAGCAGAAGCAATCATGATCTGAAAACTTATTACGGACCTGGATGGGATGAGCTTGTGGCCTCACTCAGTTCCTCTTGAGGGTGGTAACCGATCATCCATGTCTTTCTGCATTGCCTGTTCCTTTCTGGACATTGTCTGGTGCTGAGTTAGTGAAATGGTGACCTCATGTGTTCCCTAGCAGATCTTAGGTCTCTTTTCCCTGGTCACAAGCGATAGGATGAGACAAAATGGCATCAAGTTGTGTCAGGGGAGGTTTAAATTGGATATTAGGGAGAATTTCTCCCCAGAAAGGATTGTCAGGCATTGGAACAGTCTGCCCAGGGCACCGGTGGAGTCACCATCCCTGGAGGGGTTGAATAGATGCAGAAATGAGGTTGTTAGGGGCACGGGTTAGTGCCAGCGTTGGGTTAATGGTTGGACTCAATGATCTTGAGGATCTCTTCCAACCACAATGATTTAGTGATTCTCTGGTTCTATACTTAGGCCACAGAGGGTGACTTGTGGCAGCCAGGCAGCTGCTCTGGCCTGGCTGGAGGTGCCTGGCATTAGTAAGGTCTGAGAGGAGGTGGCAGCTAAACAGGCAAAATGGGAAGGCCATTAGAAATGAAACTTTAGTGGGAATTTTTCCCCTGCTCCTCCGAAAATACTCCTGCATGTATCCCAGGGATCTTGCCTCTGTGTGCGTGAATACTGAACAGGGTGCTAGAACAGAGCTGTGTTGTGCATAGAGCCTCGTTCTCCCTGGCTTTTCAAGTCCTGCTAGGCTGGCTGCTTGATTTGATGCCATATGGGTATCAACAGGCTGGGTGTTCAGTCTTGGCACAGAATCCTTAGCTGAGCTCTTGCAGCAGAATTCGACACATTTATTGCTGTGAAATGCCTAGCCTGTTTCCTGCAGAAATAACTTCCTGCCGTAGCTGAATACAGTTGTAGTGATAATGGTGAGGTATGGTTGATGGTTCTGCGGGAAAAGCTGGGTGGTTTTTGTCCAGCTGAAAAACGTGCATGATAGAAGTCCCTTCAGTGCTGGGAAGGAGAGCTGATTCTGCTGCATATGAAGCTGACATGGCTCCATCTGCTGGTTTCAGGACAGGGATGTCACCTGTCATTTTTCTGGGGAAAATTCTGAAAGACACTCTTATTTTGCAAACACCTTCCTTCTCCCCTCTTTATCCCTCCAGGGGAAAAAACAACAACAAAAAAACAAACCAAACCAAACCAAACAAGCAAACAAAAAACCAACACCTGAACAACAACATACATAAGAAACTAAACCAAAAAATCCATGCAAGCCTTCCCTGAGATTGAAGAATGAAACGTTAAATGAAAAAGGAGTATTATTTGTGTCCTGCCAATTAAGAACTGTGGAAGAAAAATGTATCAGAAGGAATTAAGTAGTTTGAATAAGCTACTGGTGCTTTATAGTTCCAGACTTAAATATAAATAAAACAGTGGACAGGTAAAAATTCTGCTCTTTGGGGTGAGAAAGCAAGCTTTCTGTACACAATATGGCTTTAAAAAGAGAACTTTTTTAAAAAAAAAGACGAGTCCCTTTTTCTAGACACAGAGGTAAATGAAATTCTTCCAGAGGCATTACTAACTTCAGGGAAATATGGGTGGAATGCAAGGGGAATTTGTCTCTGAATGAATGTCTGTTCTGAAAGGCTTGGTTATTTATAGTCAATATCCCTCTTAAAGATTCAGTGACAGAGTATTCTAGCTTTTGAGTGGATAAGCTATACCCATCCATTCTCACTTAGGATGGAAAGCCAACCGCTCTCTAAAAGCTGATTAGAATTTCTAGGGCTTGTGAAAATGTTGATTGTGGTGATTGCTATCCAAATGCCTTTCAACAACTAATAAAATTGTGTGATAAGTTTACTCACACAGTTGCCATCTGTTCAACACTGAGGTTGGACAGATGAGTTTGAGAGTTGTACTTTTGTTGTTTGGCGTTTTTTTAACATTATCTTAGACATTGCTTTCAATAACTGTCTGAATCCCAACAGTGTGTTTTGTGTCCTCTTTCTCAGCTTCTGTGGGAAAAGGGAAGGCGGGTGAAGAAGGAACATCTAAATGGAAAGAAGAAAAACGTCAGGGTTGACGATTCAGACCCTTGATATGTCACATATTTCCTGTGGGGTTTTATTGACTGTCATATTTGCTGCTGGTGGTGAGCCATGTTTGTTTTAGAAAACAGTTTCTGGGATGTGTTGCCTGCAGTTGTGTGCATCTCTGCACTTGGCTGCAGCGGAGATATCAACAGGGCATGCTACAAGAAGCATGGTGGGGTTGACAACAGGCACTTCGTGTGACTTCAGACAGTAATTGCAGAAAAAAGCAGCAATTTTCCAGGAATGGACACTTCTGTTTTGGCTAAGCCTGGATATGACCTTGATACTGCTGCCAGGAGGACAGGCTCTTTCTTTCCGAAGGGTCCCTTCATTTCATTTTTGCTTTTAGCCCTCATTTTAAATAAGTGCTGACAAGTCATTCCTGCATAGTTGCTCAGCATGAGACCAAACTACATCATCTGTCCCATTTACATTTTATTCAGGGGAATTAAATTGGGTGTTAGCCTTCTGAATGCATGGAAGAGAAGTACCAAACTTTATTTATTTGAAGGGCCTATGGTAGGAATTGGCTGTGGTAGTTGCATTATTTTGTGAGTTTGAAATACTGTGTTGGAAAGAAAGACACAAATTTACCAGATAGGTGTATAGCAGGGAAGGACGCTGATTTTGTCTGTAAATCCTTTCTGTCTTCTTTGGTAGGAATAGAAGACCACGCCTTACCCCTTCACCCCCCCCCTCCTTTTTTCCCCTGGATTTGTACTTATAGCTTTAATAGGTGTTTTAGAAACGACAGTGTTGTGCCCTAATACAGGAAATCCTCTTTTCCAAGGTTCAGGAGGATATTTGAACTGGCTGATGTACCTGGCTCTGGAAATGGCCAGGAACATAAGGTCATCCATCCTCAAAGACAACCAGCATTGTTGCAGTTTATTTTATTAGTGATGCATTTTGTGTAGCATACTGGTCGGTTTGTCACTTGCTTTGTACATTCCATAGTATTGTAATTATTTCTCCAGTTTTCGGTTTTTGAAGGATTACATGCCATGACCAGAAGCTGCATTGTCTACAGAGTTCTAGAGCTGTGTCAGTGAAATAATTCATGGTGACGTTCCCTGTAACACATGCAGCACTGTTTGGATGGCACCCACAAATTCTCTGTAGCACTCTGAATTTTGTTTTAATCATGTGCTGTATGCCAGACATTGAGTCATGATTTGCTAAAGCACATAAAATGGTATTCAGTCTTTATTTAGTCTTTATGTTCCTCTAGCTGTACAGTTTTACAGATTATTGTTTTACTGGTTGTTAGGTGGCTATCTTACCCATACATTATTACACTGCATAAAGTTGTTTCTGTAGAAAATTGAGTTTGGGCTGTGATTCATATTTGCAATTATTAACTAAACTCTTTCAATGACTCAGAATGACACAACTCGTAAAAAAAAACAAACCAGTCTCCACTGATAACATATTTTTCTTGTCTTGTATTTTTGATAATCTGTACTAGCATGGTAATCCCATGAGTAAAATCTCCTTCATACCTTTCTCTTCTCTGTGGTCATATAAATTACAACAATAAGTTTGGCTGGAAAAGATCCTCTACAAAGTACCAGCTGACATAGGGATGATTCTGTTATCCAGCACTGCTGCGATTTAATTCACTAACATTTCATACCAGGGACTTAGGTCACATCCCCTTAGTGCCTTGGTCTAGTTTCTCCATAGATAGATGTCTGCAAGATGGAGACATTCCTCTGTCAAACAGTATAAATCACAATCTGAGATGAGAGTTGATCTCTGTCTCAGCAATGGGAGAGACAAGCAGGCTCAATACATTCAACTTGGAGCTGGGATGCAGCAGCAGTGCAACATGAACATGGGTTTTCCCAAAGGCTGACACGTTAATTTTTCTCTTTCTGAAAAAAAAAAAAAGTTGTACTTACAACTACGGATACACAATTCTTATAAAATCAGCTGGCTGCAAACAAAGCCTGCCACGGCTGCTCTCTGGATAGTGCATCTACTGGTTACAGGATCTAGAATTCACCAATTCTTGTTTTGTTTTGTTTTTCCTGCTCAAAGCTTGGTTTTAACTACCTTAACAGAACCTAATTTTGAGGAAATGCTTGGAGTATTTACTCTTGAAGCTGCGTCCTGTGCTTTGGGCTATATACCTAAAAGAATTAGTCAGGTAGGAGATTCTTGAGATCTTTTCTGAAGTCATCCGGGAAATAAAGCACTCCTCCATATTGCAGTAGCAGCCACCAGGTAGTAAATTTTACGCAGACACAAAGATGGATGCAGTTCCTGAGTGTTGGTTCTCTAGGAAGCGGGGGGAAAAAAATAATCACCTACTGGTGTTGCTGTAATATTAATGCCTTGCACCTTATCTTGGCTAGTCACTCCATCATTCTTTTTTTTGTTCTTTTCCAGCTTTTACATTAGCACAGACACTTCAGAGAGTTTAAACACTGCCCTATATGAGATCTTATCTTCCCACCTGTCCCAACTTGAAGGAGGAGTTTTTGCCCTTCAGGAAAGGAATAACTATGTTGTCTCTGCTGGCCCTGTTGACCCCACAAGGTTGAAACAGCTTTTATCAGTAACTGCTTCTCCATGGGAGACCATCCCAATTTGTCACAGAGAGAAAATTAAAAACCTGGACACTGATTTGTTTTGCTCTGCTGTTCTTTACCCTTTCCATGGATCAGCATAGCACAGCTGGAACATGGCTCTAATAAGTTTCAGATGCTGCATGTAAGCTTGGGTTGGTGTTTAAAAGCTTTTGGAGCTCTGTACTTGGAGGGAATGATGTGTAGAGGCAGAATGGGATTTTCTTTGGGAGTAGAGGATGACATAGGAAGGACTGGACTTGATCCTGAGAACCTGGCCATACTGCTTCTGTCTTGAGTCCTGTGACTTACTTGAACATCTTCCCAAAAGGGAACCCAGTCCTGAATGAAGGTTTGAGCACTTTTAATAATAATCTCTTCACAATCTGTTCCAGTGCCAAAAAATTGTTTTTTTTAAAAAAATGTTGTAAATCTCATAGGATTAGAATGACCTTAGGCTTATGGTGGTGATTTGGAAGTAATTTTTCCAGATAGTGTGGGGGGGGAAAAAAAAAAAATATATATATATATATAAAAAGATTATGTTTTACTGAATATAAAATTTGGAATTATGTGACTCAGACTTAGGTGGAAACCTGTCTCATTTTCAGATGGAACTGTTGAATATTGTGGAGTTATAATTGCACATTCATTTAAAAATTATTTCTTATTTGTTTCCATACATGCTCTTTACTTCTGTTCCCCACAGTGGGGAGGTGCAAAACTTCACCGGTTATAGAACGATCTCACTAAGCATTTTTTCAATGCTGTGGCTGCTTCTATATAGAAATAGGCTCTGACCACTGGCATGTTTAAGCTCAGAGGAGCACACCACAGTTCTAGCAATAATGTGACCCTCTGTTTAAATATTTGAAAATGTTGTAGTACAGATGACATTGAATATACAAAGTCAATACATTGAAGCATGACAATCAATATGTGTGGTCCAAAGGGGTTTATAAAATAAGTCAATATCACAGGTCTGCCTAAGAGATTGTGATCTGGTTGCATAGAATGCTATTCCTTAAGAAAAAAAAAAATACAAAAGCAAGGTTTAAAGTGCATAGAAATTAATAGAGAAAGTAGCAAGCATAATCATTTTTTAGTAAAGTTCATTGACCTCAATATACGATGTATTCAAGTTATCAATTTTATGCTTTCACAGCAGTTCTTGGTAATGTGAAACAACTGCTACGCTGGCTCACCCAGTAGTGGAGACCACACTTGTCACTCCTTTCTTCTGCTCACTTTATCCAGGAACCTTGTCATCTGGGCAGCCAGGCTTAGCATACACGTTGCTCAGTGCATGGAGCCCTCTGCAGCAAGCTGTCTTTTGTAGCTGTGATTTAGCAGGGTGAGTGGCAGCTTCCTTGAATTCAGGCTGTGTGACCAACAGCTTTACTTCACAAGGGGACACCTACTTGATCTGATTTCTTTTGTAGCTGTGTCCTTGAGCTTGTATTCTCCCCTTTTTCTTTACCTTCACATAAAATAACTTCTATACCTGCTGTCCAGCCATAACAGAGGTGTGTGAATGGATAATAGTAGTGAAAGTCCAGCAGAGAACTACAAAGATGCTGAGGGGTCTGGAGCATCTTTCTGATGAGGAAAGACTGAGAGGGCTGGGGCTGTTCAGCTGGAGAAGAGAAGGCTGAGAGGGGACCTTACTGATGCCGATTAAGATCTCCAGGGTGAGTGTCAAGAGGGTGGACCAGACTCTTCTCAGTAGTGCCCAATGACAGGGTGAGGGGCAACAGGCACAGACTGAAGCATAGGAGCTTCCATCTGAATCTAAGGAGAAACTTCTTTACTCTGAGGGTGCCAGAGTCCTAGAACAGTCTGCCCAGAATGATTGTGCAGTCTCCTTCTCTGGAGACATTCAAAACCCTTTGGGTTTGACTAAATGATCTCCAGAGGTCACTTCCAACCTCAGCCATTTTGCTTTGAGCAGACACGGGGTGATGAGCTGTATGAACCCAGCATGTTTATGCTGCCCCTGTTACAAACCTTTTACACCTTTTCACAAGCTGCTCTGCCCTCAGTCTCATGTTGCTCCTACTGCCCAACAAAGCAGGTGACATGGAGGGAGTCTTCTGGAAACTACTCTTTCATTCCCTTTGATCTCAAATCCATCAAAAAGTATTGCAACAGGTATAGCACCTGCTGCTTATTGGGCTCAGCCCACTGCTGTGGGCTGTCATACAAGTTTCAGAAATGGGAATGCTTGTATCTGTACAAATGTGGACATTTGTGCATGGTTTCTAATTAAATAAGACATGGCAAGCAATGCCTTATAGTACAATAACAGCTGCTCTCACTGCCGTGCGTTGTCAAGATGACAAACTGGAAGATATAGTATCTATTACATGCTCCTGTCTGTAAATCTGTTAGTCCTCATTATAATTACTGGATGCAACTGAAATGCTAAATGTAATAGTCAGGATTGGAAGAGCTCTTAGTGCTTGATCTGATGTCTTGGGCTTATGTGTATTAGATTTCAGCATCTTTTCTGTACCACGGAAGTTTTCCCCAAGGAAGTCTTCAGGAAAGTTTCTATCATATGCACATAGAGAATGATTTAAGGACAATATTCTCAAATTTTGCCAGTACCATTTATTAGGAAACGATGCCTGATGGAATCACTGGGTCTGTGTGTGACAGACAGTGGCCTTCCAAGGCCTCGATGTTAGTGTGGTGTGGAGGCTTGAAGCAGGTTCTCTGTGTCATAGCTGGTCACTTATACTGCAAAGTTGCAAACTAGAATTGGGGCCATTCAGCCCAGAAGAAAAATGACTAATTACCACCCATCTCTTTGACTTTCTGTTTTGTTGGGTTTGTTCTTAATAACCTGCCCAAGCCCTAATATTTGCAATAACAGAGTAATGAAAAATACCAGCATTGTTATATATTGCAGTACATGATCTGTGCAAATGTGCCGTGACAGGAGACTGCAAGGATGAGGAAAGGCATCATTATTACACTGGGACTTCTGATGCATGTATTCTCTGTCTTTTCACTTCGCAACAACGTCGTTTAAAATAGTACCCCACAACAACAACAAAAGCCAGATCAGGTTTCAAACATTGCAGCAAAGATGACAAGTCAAGGTCTAAGGTGCAATTAAAATAATAAATTTCAGTATACTTTATAGCCACAGTAGATGCATTAATTTTTGCTTTGCTCCAAGCTATTGCTTTTTGACTAATGACCTATAATTATATTAACAATATTAGACTCAAATTAGGGTATTTAGATACTTTATTCCTACTGAAACCACTGGGAGTTGGATTGCAAAAAATACCTTCCTTATAGTGGGGTCTTTCTCCCAGCATTTCACTGCCATATGGGAGGAAATGCTTGATGTAGTGTTTTATGTTACTCTTGGATCCCATTGAACGCTCGAGTTGATCCTTAGGTGCTGGAAATTGCAACAGTTGCACTAATGTTAATGGAGTTGTGACAATTTTGCACAAGTTGCCAAACCCTCCAACAGAGGTTACAACATCGTCTGGCACCTTGGTTTCTAAATAGGCACTTCGAGAAGTAGTTTCATTTTCAGAGATACGGATGCACTGCTGTCCTTTTATTCCTGCCTGCATTCTGCCTGTGCGAAACTACAAGAAAGGATCCAAAGCTCCAGTCTGCCTTTCAAAATAAGCCCTTTAAAGTAGCTGTAACACTAGATATTTCTGTTCCCAAAGCTGAATTTGGTTATGGCTGGATATGTTTTTGTTGGTCACTGTACATATGTGGAACATGATAGCTCTTCATAACCTGTGTTAATATTATTCTGGCACCTAAATCATTACAGTTACTGCAGTGTTTGAGTATAGAGGCATTAACAGCTCTTCAGAGGGAATAAATATATATATGTTTATATATGTTGCATTAGAATGGGTGATTTTATTGCTTCTTGTCCTACAGTGCAAATGGGGGTTTTTTTGATGGAGAGCAGGTCAGTTTTTTCCTCATCAAGAAACAGAAGAGATAATTACCAGATTTGAGGAGAGAGAACATATTTTAATGAAAAAATGTAAACCCAGTTCTAAAGGCACTCCTATTCATGTCCAACTATGGTGGTGAGGGCGGGACTTTTTCCAAACAGCAGAGATTGCTGGAAGCAAGAAAAGTACCTGTAAATACATCCCTTTTTGCACTAAAATCTGCTTATTGACAAAAGAGATTTTTTTTTTTTTCCTCCAAAACATCCACTTTGTTTGCAATTGTGACAGTCTTTGAAATTACATTTCAAGGAAAGCCCGGGAGCAAGATAAATATTTTACTTTTTCTTGTGAAGAATTTTATTATCTTTGCCGGGCTAGGTTTCCTGTATCTCCTGCCGCCTATAAGGCTGTCTGAAAATTCTCTGAGAAAGAAACCAGTTTAAATACAGATGCCACCATTTGTGGAGGTAATCCTGCTTTGTGGTGGGTCACACACAAATCTGCATTGAAGGGTGGACTGAAGATTTAACCTGAAGTACCTTTCAAATCCCATACACTGGTTAAATTTAGCGACTAGGAGAAGTGATTCTCTTTCACAGTCCATTTTTGGGGGGATTGTATGCTGTTTAAAGTGTTTCTTCTCAAGTGTTTGGGCAGGTTTTAGACCTCTTTCTTTAAAAATAGGAGTGCTTTGGAAATGTTTCCTGGAGCACTTGAAACATGACTCACTGGCAGTAATCACATGGGTTTGTTTCCCACTGAGGTGTACAGTTTATGTCTCCAGTGCCTACAGGGAATTGTGGAATTACCAGTGATAACTTTCCCCTTATTGCTGTGAACTGGAAGCTAGAGAACAATTTTTCCTTGAATGTGCTACATATTGTCCCACTTGTTTGCATTTGCAGCGTCTTCTTGATCTACCATTGAACTCCAAACTCAAGAGAGGGTACCCTCATCCAGACACGTGGCAGTGATATCACTGAGCATGAGTAAGAGCTTTAATCAAAGTTCTGTTTTTGTAGCTCAGCTGAGAGCAGAAAATATCTTGCAGTTGCAGTGAATGCTTCAGTTTTCATAGAAAGGAAACTCTGAAAGTCCTTGGTCTAGACCCCATCTCAAAGGACAGCCAGTTTCCAAAGGTAGATCCATGAAACTGTACTGACATTTGTGTGGGTAGGTTCAGTGTTTTGTAAAGCTGGAGGAAATATCATCAAGGAGTATTCAGGCTTCAAGGTTGTGTCTATCCCAGTGAAGAAGCTGACTTCATTAGGTCAAGAAGTGTGCTGGTAGAAGGGTCTTGTTTGAGGAGTTGACGTATGATGCTCTGTATAAAAAGCCATGCATTCAGCTGCCAACATACGGATTACACTGTTGCGTAACTTCAGAGAATGTAAAATTTCAGAGAGATTTCATAAGATTTAGGCTAATTTAAATTCCTCAGATGTTGTGACTGAGTAAAGCCTTAGGTTTTAGTCAGTGACTCAGTGAATGACTGTGACTCACTGAATAAAACCCTACAGTGAAATAACGCTCAGTGGAGACAGCAAGGGTGATTGTGCCCATGCAGCTTGGAGAATAATGCAAAGCAGCTGACTTTATCTCAGCACAGTGGAGACAGAGGGTAGCCTTGTTTTACATGAACACCTATCCACAGTGGATCAACTGATGGTGTAAATGTCTCCCTGAGTTAGCCAGACCAGCATGGGAGAAGTGAGTATTTGTTGTGTTGGCTCAGGCCAACATACAGTATGAAAACCAAACTACTAGCAAAACAATTTCAAAGAGAGAAGCAGGCTTGAGCTGGCTTCAACCCAAATACTCCTTCCCAGTGACTGCAGACATCCAGTGACATGACTGAGCATGTAATACAGACCAGTAACAGGGACCACATTGGTATTGTGATAGAACCCTATATTGCAATTGCTAAATTTTGCTAAATGTAACTTAGATCTGTATAGTCCTTTCAGTATGTTGTATATCACTCTGAGTGTAACTTACATCTGTGTTGCCTGTTCACTATATTTTGTATCAGAAATCAGGAATCCTGTGTAACATCAACTGTCTTCAAAGCAGTAAATTTGATATTAAACATTAGACCCTCAATGTACAGAATATTAAAAAGAACCTGGTCAGAGGGTATTGGACTCTGACAGGTGGTTTTTAAATTTATAATCTGAAATGCCTGAAAGATTATGTGCTCTGACTCTGAAAAGTGCCACCCCAGTCAAGGTTTGGCAGCCTGAGAGCCAGCGGACTCCAGCCCAAAGCACATAGTGCTATACAAGCTAAGGAAGTAAGATGAATACTTGTGATAAAATACGCTCACTCACTTCACAGATCCAACCCAGAGCCCCTCTCCAGAAAGCAGCATGACCTGGGAAGTGCAGGTAATACCTGCATGAAGCAGGGCTAAATCCCAAATCCTCTGTGCTGGTCAGAAAAGGCGGGAAAATGTTTATGCCTGTACCTAATTATGCATTTTCTGGTTTAGGCTGAGGAAAGCATTGGAAATATCAGAGCTAAAGGGCTGTTTTGATGGCATTTCTGACCCAACACAGTGCAGACTTCTGTAATTGCTAGCACTACAAGGCATTTCTTCTGATGAGTAATGAGGTCTTTATCTTTTCCAAGGGGAAAAAAAAAAAATAAAAAATAAAAAATAAAGTTGTACTACTTGTCAATTGCATAGTTCCATATTGGTCATAAAATGAATCTTTACAACAAATAGGCTTTGTTCTGGCCAGCATTGTTCATAAATCAGAATCCTATAACCAGCTGTAAAAACAGCTCATCTTCACAAATGGCAGAGCTGAGTCAGCACACATTTATGCATGTGTATTCTCTCATTACGTAGGCATATTCAGCTCCTCAGACCCCCAAATTTTCTTGAGGTTAGAGACCATAAATTCAAAGCAAATATCAAACAAGGTACCTTGCGGTTGTCCAAGTGATTCTAAAAGCTCTGTACCCATATGTGGCACACTCTGGATTTCCTTTACCAAGAGCTCTTTCTGAAAACTGTACCTAGGCTGGCTTTAGAAACATCATCAGTTGTCATGCCCTAAATAGTCAGAGCAATGACAATAATAGTAATTGTAACCACTAAGTGACTACATTGGGTGAGCATTGTATGAGGCTCAAATTAATTTAATACAATTCTAAAGTGAATAAAAGGCTAAAAAAAATCCTCCTTTTAGGATTGTTGTACCTTCACAATTGGTGTCTGCTTTGTCTGATGTAGCATCAAAGTCTTTGTTCATGTACGAAAAGGATAATTAAGCAATAATTGCATCTGATGGGGAGTATATGGTGGGAGGTGGGGGATAAACAGCTTGTGAATCAATAAACCATGAGACTGCAGGCTGTGTTATTTATTGATTTCTGACCTGCTTACCTCGAAGTTTACTCCACATCTAATGCAGTTATACCTTCTGGATTATACTTCATTTAAGAGGGAGGGAGACTATATAGTTTCATCCAAGGAAACATGCTGTCTGCATTTCTGCATTAATAATACTTTTCAGAGTTAGATACTGCTTTATTGCTGGATACATTTTAGTCAGATGTGACACTCAGAATCTAATGTGCCATCTGCTTGACTTCAGCATAAAAAGCCACACCACAAAAGAATTACAGAGCAAACCTGTTAGAATCCATCAAATCATGTTACCAATCTTGGCCTGTACTGATTTAAAACATGGATATTAGGAAAAATGTCTTACTGGAAAGGGCTGCAAAATACTGGAATAGGCTGCCCACGGCAGTGGTGGAGTCACCATCCCTGGAGGGGTTGAACAGACACGGAGATGAGGTTCTCAGGGACATGGGTTAGTGCCAGGGTTGGGTTATGGTTGGACTCAATGATCTTAAAGGTCTCTTCCAACCAAAATGATTCTGTGATCATGCGGCAATATTACTTATTCCAACAGTAGCCATGTACCCTGCAAAAGTTAGTGGCCTTTTCAACCTGTAAGCGATGCAAGGGACAAAAACCAGGACTAGAGTGCCATCAAGCACTGCACAGGTGTGTGGCAAGCATCCTGCTTGCTGAGGTGTATCTGAAGCAGATGTGCCCTAGAGCACCTCTCCAATGACTTCTCTTGTTGAATCTTCAGGTCTGGCAGAACCATACTAGATGAGAAAACAGTTGTGTGTAAAGAGGAAAAACTTACAACCAGCTTCACTGAGCAGCAAATTGGTTCGAGTTTGGTTTTTTTTTCTGGGAGAGATGTCCCAGAGCACACAGAGGACAGCCCTGTCGTGCACACAGGTGGCTTGCTTTTGGATCACCTGGTCTGCAGGAGGAATATGTCTCAATTCCAGGAGAATGAAAAGAGTGTTACACAGGCTTGTGTCCACCCAGGGACAGAGTTTTACCCTGGACCCCACTCACATTGCTTCTCTACGATGTCCTGTTCAGCTCCTGTCTCACAGTCATCTCATCTGGAGCCAGAGGCCATGGAACATATATTCTTTATGCTGTAAAAAAAGATCCTTATCAGGGTACTGAAATTATTGGCTAAATCACTCCAATTCTCATGCAGATCATCCATTTCAGTGAACATGTTGCCTTGAAACAATAAAAAATTCATCCTGCTTCCATCACAAACCTAACCCTTCAGCTGTGTCTCTATAAATCTCTTACACTTTCTGTTGTTTTGTGACCTCCATCTGTACTTGTCAGCAATATAATTTCCCTCAGCAGTAGCCTGAACCCACCAGGTGCTAAGCGTCTCCTTGCAAAGTGCTGAAAGCCACACACAGCTTTGTTGTGACTGCCTGCTCCATTTAGAGTCTCCAAGGCACCCAAAAGAATTACATCCTCCTTAGATCAAGATGTGAACGTTGTCCAGTGGAAATCATGTTGGCATCACCCAAATATCTACTGAGTAGCAATACAGAAATTTGTAGACATTATCACTTCAGTTTGTTTTCTAATTGACCTCTTCAATTTGCTCATTGAGAAGCACTTGCTACCTCTTAAAATTCATAAAGTTTCTTTAATGACTGTGAATTCATAAATAAAATGTGTTGTGTCTGAATTCCTTCTAGTCCCTGGGAACATCAAGCCCCATGAATGGAAAAAGTCCCTAGGACTCGATTCCCAAGCGTGAGCATCTCCAAGTCCTGTTTTGTTTATCTCGTTGTCAAACCACAGCTGTATTTCTGTTTCTAACAAGCAGGGGAGCAATAATGAAGAATGTGGTTGCACACTGGCTGTTGTTTTGTATCAAGACCCTGCTCTTTCAAAGTATGTGGAGTATTCAGTTGCCAGCACTTTTTGTGGAGATGGAAAGGGAAGGGCAGTGACTTAATCCACTGCTATCTGTGAGGTGTAATGGGGGGATATAAGTTGATGTTGGGACTGAATTTTGAGGCACCTGCTCAAAGTTCAAGATGTCTTTATAAGAATAACTGCCTCTGAGAGATAGGGATTATTTTAGAAAACTCATCTGGTTGTATTTGAGGTAAGCTTTGTGTAGGGAAAAGGCTAGGTGGGATCACTGGGAACAATTTTTGTTGTCATGTTACTGCTGTTTTATAAAGTTAGATGACTGTCTGGAGTTGTGATGACGATGTTGAGTACCTGCTTTGGCCTGTTAGGGTAATGCGGTAGCTCTTTGGGAATCATCACCTCCCAGTGTTGGGCTGTGTGTTTAGGTCATCCCTGGCCAGCTTGCCTTAGCTCAGTACCTTTTGTGAGGGGCTGTCCTGCTGTACTAGGGAATGACAAGGCTTTGGTTAATGACGAAAGCAGTTGAGTCGTGTCACTGATGCTATCTTACAGGCCACTTTTTTTTTCTTAAATATTTGGGCTGCAGATCTCGGGGTGGTAGAGAAGAAGGTGTTTAAAATGGATAGCTTTGCTTCCTCACTGGAGTCATCTGTTCTGTATGTCAGTGGGCTCCCAAGCAGTGAAGTCAATTGGTGAGATTGGATCCAGCTAGTTCATTTTTTATGAATCAGGTAAAGGGAATTCATACTTGGGGCTGTAGAGGAAGATACAAACCATTTTCTTGCTTGACATGGTGTGTCTGAGACTGCCTGGGTGACCAGGGAATGCTGGAACCCTGTCTTCTCTGTATCAGTGTCTCTAGTCCTGCTGCAGGTTCTCATTTAAAATCTCATATTGAGAAGATACAAAGTCAGAGCTGTTAGTGCCACGCCCTTGGTGCTATAAAGAGTTTGTAAATTAATTCAGGTTCATTTTTCTTTTGCTTCTCCTATGTGCAGGGCAGAGGAATCATTACAGCCTGAATTACGATACACTGACAGGAGACTACTACCCTGCATTTTTAACATGACATAATTATACGAATTTTAGTGGTGCTATTATGGTTAAATTATTTAGTTCAATGTCGAAGTCAACGTCTACTCATTGCCATTAAAAAATAGAGAATAACTCAAGAACAGCTTTATGGCGCCACAAGTAAATAAAGCCATTTGCTACAAGTTGTTTTTCATCTCAGCAGAGACAGTAGTGTGAGAGCAGGAGATTTGTAGGGGCAGAGGGCAGTTGAAAAGTATGGAGATGAAAACAAATTTCATTTGGCTCAAAGAATCACTTGCTGAAAATAACATACCTTTTTTTTTTTTTCCTGGTACATTCAAACTCTCGCAGTCCAGCTCGCTGGGTTCAAAATAACTGTGTTCCGATGCAAGAAGTGTTACTTCTGACAGCATAAAACCAGGGTGCCAGCTGTAGCATGTATTTGTTTCTCCTTTTGATCAGCATTTTGTGAGGTGTGGAGATGACTGTGCTACAGCTAAACCCAAAAGGGCATACAGTTCTGAGGTTTGTATCAACTGGTATAAAGTTGCATGCATCAGTTAAGTGACCATCAGTAGCATTTCAAGGGCAACAAAATACCTCAGAAGTGAACTTTATTTTGTGGATAGGGTGCAAGTTCTGAAGTCATGTTGGTACTTAAAACCATTTTATCCATTGGTGAGTGGTTGTAGTAGCCTTTCAGACTGACTCACTGTTCCGAGTGGTGGATGCAATCCATAGAGTCTATCTTCATTAATTCCAATAATTTGGAATTAAAGCTAGTCTCTACCTGTTTTTAGCAGCATCCAGCAGATCTAGAGATGATAAGGCATAGTCTGGGAGTGGTGGCTGTCAGTAGTTTGGTGGCAATCTAGCTAATGCAAAGAAAAGAAAAATCAAGGTAATCTTCAAAAATTGTGCAGACAAATGAAAACTGGTGTGTTGTTCTTATAATGCCTTGGAATCCAAGACTATAACTTGACCTTTAAACTGAGAGCATAAATTGCATGATTAAAGGTTTCTGTACACCCTATCTGCAACTTTGTAAACTTAATTGTATAAATTTAGGAAAATATACTTGATTCATCATAGAATCATAGAATCATTTCAGTTGGAAGAGAACCCTAAGGATCATCAAGTCCAACCATAACCTAACCTAATTCTAGCACTAAACCCTGTCCCTAAGAACTTTGTCTAAATGCCTTTCAAACACCTCCAGGGATGGTGACTCCACCACTTCCCCGGGCAGCCTGTTCCAATGCCTGACAACCCTTTCTGTGAATAATTTTTTCCTAATATCCAATCTAAATCTCCCTTGGCACAACTTGAGTCCATTTCCCCTTGTCCTATCACTTGCTACTTGGGAGAAGAGACCAACAGCCTCCATGCTACAACCTCCTTTCAGGTAGTTGTAGACAGTGATAAAGTCTCCCGTCAGCCTCCTTTTCTCCAAGGCTGAACAGCCCCAGTTCCCTCAGATGCTCCTCAGCTGCAGCTCTCTATTCCGCCAGGCCAGCCTTCTTCCCTGCTGGCTCGCCTTCAGCACACAGGGACAGCCTGCTCCTGCACCTCTAAGATGACCTTCTTGAAGAGAGATCAGCCTTACTGAACTCCTTGGTCCTTCCGGACTTTCTCCCAAAGGACTCCACCAGCCAGCCTTCTGAACAGGTCAAAGTCTGCCCTTCGGAAGTCCAAAGTGGCAGTTCTGGTGACCACCCTTCTAACTTATCCAAGGAGAGTAAACTCAATCATTTAATGATTGCTATACCCAAGGTGACCTCCAACCAACACGTTGCCCACAAGCCCTTCTCTATTTACAAAAGCAGATCCAGTGGGGCTCCTTCCCTGGTAGGCTCACTAACCAGCTGTGTTAGGAAGTTGTCTACCATGCACTGCAGGAGCCTCCTAAACTGCTTTCTCTCTGCTGTGTTATACTTTCAGCAGACATCTGATAAGTTGAAGTCACCCATAAGAACAAGGGCTAGTGATCAGGAGACTTCTCCCAGCTGCCTGCAAAATATTTTGTCTGCCTCCTCTTCTGATTGGGTGGTCTGTAACAGACCCCCACCAGGATGTCTGCCTTCTTGCCCTTCCCCTTGATTCTCAACCCTATCATCACCCTCCTCAAGTTCCAGGCAATCAAAACCCTCCCTAACATACACGGCTACCCCACCTCCTCTCCTTCCTCTCCTATCCCTTCTGAAGAGTTTATAGCCATCCATTGCAGCGCTCCAGTTACAAGAGTCATCCCACCATGTTTCTGTGATGGCAATTCAGTCATAGCTTTTCTGTCTTACTAGGGCTTCCAGCTCCTCCTGTTTGTTGCCTGTGCTGTATGCATTCGTATAGATGCACTTCAGCTGAGCCATTGATTCCACTGAGTTGGCAGACTGAAGGGTCTCATTAACACCACCCTCAGATGCCAGTATGCTGTCCTTGGTTGTGCCTCTGCCACATCTGGTTTCCTCCCTCTCCCCCTTCAAATCTAGCTTAAAGTCCTCACAATAAGTCCTGCTAACTCCTGACCCAGGATCTTTTTCCCCTTTTGAGACACCTTTTGCCTTTTTGATGATGGAGAAAAGAGATTTTCCAATATTGAATAGTGCTTTATGAGTAATCCCTCTGAATTTGGCTGATTCTTTATCACTGAAAGAAATATGTATGCATTCTACAGTGTTTCTGGTTTAAGTTGAAAGATGAAAGACCCTCAGTATTTGAGCATTAGCCATCCACTTCTGCTTGAGTTTAGGCCCTTCACTCTTATAGGTCCTGTACTGAAATACTGAACTTGTTCTAGGAGACCTCAAAACTTTGATTTATTCTCTCCTAAGTAAGCTGCAATGTAATTATTGAACTCTGCATGATTTAAGATGAACCGATATTTCAAAACAACCTGTTATGTAAATTAAACAAAAATAAACCAACACACTTTGAAATGTGAAAATGCAAAAATTCTGAATTTCTCAGGAATGAGGCTTTGAGCTTTTTAAAATCAAACCAGAAATTACACAAACTAACCTTTTCTGGGGGAGAGAATGAGTGTTTTCATGTGCCTGTGTTTTTCAATGGAAAACTATGTTTGTAAGAAGTACTCTTCCAGTTGGTTCATCGGACTAAAATGTAAGTATTTCCACAAACTTCAGATGAACAGAGTTGCTTTTGTGTGAGGACATCAGCATAAATGGCTACAGGGAGAACATCCAGTGTATGAGGATTTTAATAAAGTCATGGAAGATATTTCTGCCTAATTCACACCTCAAAATCATTTCCTTTAGTAATACTCCCAGGTGGACTGGAAAATAGCTGATTGATTGTAATAGTGAGATAGGATTAAGAAATTGCACTCTGTTCAGGTACTTTCTGGTGAGGGATTTGTAAGTGTCCAGTCAGAGGACCACTCTTGTTTAAGTTCTGTTATTTTTTGCTGTTTTCTCTTTTAATAAATGTAGAATTCATGGCACTGACCATACTAGATGGAGAGTTCTTGCAAAAAAAAAAAAAGAGGAAGCACAGAAAAACAAACCAAAGATAATTAAACAATCAAAGCAAGTGCCAGCAAAAAAAAAAAAAAAGGAAAGTTAGAGAAGGTGTGCATTTGTATCTGTGAAAATGAACAAGCCATGGCATGTACCTTCTGGCTGGCACAATTTCTGAAATAAACAGATGATTTCTGGAAGGAAATCGGGCTGCAGAGTACTTGTCAAATCATACATGACCCCTTCAGGCTTTACAGAGCTGAGAGCTGGCCTCAGCCTACCAAATCAAAGTGTAAGCTAAGAATTTTGTTGTGAATATGTAACTAAAATTACCCTCGAGATTCCTGTATTTCTCCAACACTTCTATAAAGATCTTAGTGTGACTGAGCTGCTATTCAAGAGCCTTTGGGATCTGCCTAAAGTTCCCTGGGCTGAGTATGGACCTTTTGTGTACTGATACGAGTGATGTAGTATACTACAGGACCAAAGATGGTTGCAGAGAGCACACTACAGCTCTTTGCTAAATAAATATATATTGCAAAGATAGAGCAAATATATGACGCTTTGAGTAATGTGATAGCTGTCATTGATGTTTAACACATTCACACATTAAATAAATTCACTGGCCAAGAGCTGCTTTCTGCATAGAATATATGTGGTGTCTTGATGGTCAAAGTCTCTTTTTTCTAGCAGAGATTTTTACAGATTTTATAGAGATTTTTATAGATTTTGGCATACCTGACATTTCCTTCAATGATGCTGTGTGCTTCAGTCTCAATGCCGATCAAGCACAAGCTTGCTCTTTTTATGGAGACATGAACATTAATCTCTGGTAGAGGCATTATTTTGAATGCACATGGCAAGGACCTGTAGTATTTACAGTAATGTTGTTATTAACAGTATAGGAACACGTGGCAGTGTTCTAAAATTAATTCAGTTCAAAACAATTCACCTCCAACCTTGCCTTCTCCCAGGTACCTTGACTCCCAGTTGACTCCCATTTCTGTTCTCATTGCTTGATTTTCTGCAGAACGCAGGCACAGTCCTCATGGGCCCTGTGGCTGCTGGTTGTGCTTATGGGCCACAGAGCTGGTGAGGGGTCTGAAGCACAAGTGTGATGGGAGGCAGCTGAGGGACCTGTGGAGGTTCAACCTGGAGAAAAGGAGGGGAGACCTCACTCTGCAACTGCCTGAAAGGAGGTTGGAGCATAGGGGGTGTTAGTATCTTCTACCGAGTAGCAAGTGGTAAGACAAGAAGAAATAGCCTCAGGTTGTGTCAGGGGAGGTTTAGATTGGATATGAGGAAAAATGTCTTCCCAGAAGGGGTTGTCAGGCATTGGAACAGGCTGCCCAGGGCAGTGGTGGAGCCACCATCCCTGGAGGGGTTGAACAGATTTGGACATGAGGTTCTTAGGGACATGTGTTAGTGCCTGGGTTGGGTTGATAGTGGACTTGATGATCTTGAGGGTCTTTTCTACAGATGGCATCCAGAGGCTAATGAATTCAAGGCAGCCAAAGTACATGAGTTGAAAATACACAGAGAAAGCCGCAGTCTTGCTTGCAGTTGGAAAGGCAACACACAACAACAAAGTGGAGAAAAAGCAGCACTTTGGAGTGGTTCAGTAGATTAGTGGAAAAATATCCATAGGACTTAAGGAATTGATAAACAGTCATGCCTTTCTTCTTATTCCTCTTCCTTAGCCTTTGTCACTAGCAGGAACATAGCACAGGGAGAAGTGAGAAAGACATAGCTATGACATGAGATCCTTGAAAAAGGTGGCTGAGAACCCAGACCTCAAAATTACAACCAACCAACAGACTAAGAAACTCCAGGCTATCCCAGATGTAAGGTATGCTTCATAGAACTTATTATTAATAATAAAACACATAGTCTAGCTAACATAAAGCATAAGAAAATAGTGCTCGTATCATTTTGCCCCAGGGAAAAGAGAGAGTGAAAAAACAAACAGCATAAATATGTAGGGTAGAAGGAACTTCTGAAGGCTTAATCCCTCCCTGCTCTGTGTGTGGATCAACACACCACACTCCTGTTCTTTCCTGGTTTGGATCTGATCCACGTCTTGTTTCCTGTCCATAGTCCGAGACATGGCAAAGGTGAGTGGTATGTTTAATTTATGCGATGGTTTGCATTTATTGCTGCTACTGTCCTGCAGTGACTTGAACCTGGACAGAGTGTTGACATTCTGGCCACATTTTGCTTTGGTTACTTTTGATCATAACCAGGCCTGCTGAAATCCCATCTGAAACAGTCCCAAATTGGTAATCTGCATTGTTTAGATCACAGTGTAAATGTTCATAAGCTGAACATCACTCTCAGTGCTTAAGTATTTGATCAAACGTAGCTTTTTTCTTGAGACATACTTGATCTTCTGTGTGCCTGCTCCACTGACTCTTCTTCATCATCAAGTAACAGGTCTCTGCCCTCTAGGTGTGGTAGTTGTATTCACACAACCTGGTTTTTGTGCTCCATGATAGGGGGAACACATTTTGCATGGTACTGGTTTTCCCCTAATATTTGTTGCCATACCAGTCCTCAGAGGTGTACCATCTCTGCTTTCTGTGTGCTTCCTCCTTGGTTTTCAACTCCATGAAGATTTCCTTTGCTCCTGTAGTCTTTATTACCATTCCCCTCTTTTTTTGTGTGTCTATTGAAGAAGTTACCGTTGTCTTTTACTACAGTAGCCTCCTCACCTGTTCTCTTTTTTTTTTTTCCTCAGGGACCCTGTTTACCAATTATTTGTGTATGAAATTTTCTTTTTGCCAAGTCTGGTGTCTCATCCTTCTCTGCTCAGACTTCTGAACTTAATCACTTTGCAGTCGCTTTTGTCCAAATTGCCTCTTCTGTTCAGGTTCTCAGCTCTCCCTCAGGTCACCCCACAAAAGAAACTATATTAGGAACTCACCGATTGAAAAACCACTGCTCTGCAACTTGCTGTATTGTTTTCCTAGCAACCATCGCTGGGCTTCATTATATATATATATTGTCTTGCCCTTACCGCATGTACAAAAATCTCCTGCATACCAGGGTGAAGGGGATTGCATATGAATATGAATTCACAAAATGGGAATTGATTCATAAATAAGCTGTTAAACTGGGAATCAGGAGCTGGGCTACCGGTTTATTTCACCTGGATGTTTTTTACTATAGTAATTATAAGATACAGCTAATTTGACAGGCGCACAAACAGAAGAGTAAATTACTTGGAAAGAAACAAAAAAAAACCTAGCTGTGGGTGATTTTTCATGCTTTTGATAGATTAGCCATAATTTTCCAGCTCATCAATTCGGGATTCCCCCTACATCTTCCATGTGCTGGGAAAAAAACACCTCCAACTCACCTAAGGGTGATGCTAATGGGCCCTGAGAAGAATGACAAAATGACAAAATTCGGTAAAAGGAGAAGCAAACAAGGACAGGAAATTGGCTATAAAGAAAAGAAGAAAAAAAGAACTTGAATGACACTGACAGCTAATTTAAAAGAAAGGCTTTAAAAATGCGAAGCTGTCAGTTTAAGCTGACACTCTTCCACAACGAAGATGACTTTCTAAAAAGTCACTTTAGGAAGTTCTTTGCCTCCCTTCCCCTCCTGCCTTCACCACAACAGCTCAGGATATTCCCTTAAGGAGTTTGCCACCCTTCAGCTGCTGTTACATGGCTCCATGTGGGACTGTTTGGGATACAGGGATGCTGTGGTACTCAGGGTTTGCTTGTTTGTTTGTTTGTTTTCTTTTTTAATGCCTTTTTTTTTTTCAAGAATGTGGAAAGAATTGTAATTCTTGTAACTCATTTATTTTAAAATGCGGCTTATGAAAATGGCCCACAAATTCATCTACAAAGCTCTTGAGTGATTAATTTTTAAATATATATGTATATATACATATATATTTAATTTGAAAAAATGAAAGTTCCAATTAGGTACTAACTGGCAGCACCCCCAACTAGCAAACAAATCCCCAGCATTGCCAGCCATGCAGTTGGGGTGTCATTGCTAACAGAAAAAAAATCATGTTCCCTCACACAAGTCCTGTAAAGGTGGATTGATGAATATTCATTGTGTGCACATGTCCAATTTGGTAGTGGTATGTTGCAGGATTATTAATTCTGTCCCGAGGGGAGGATTTGGAAGCATTGCAGTATAAGAACTGATATGCATAGAAAGAGAAAGAAATAATGAAGAACTAGCCATTCAGCAAGTGAAACAGAGTTCCAGGGGGAGACAGATATTATAGCACCATGTTATTAGGTAGTATCATAAAACTAAGGCAAACTAAGGTATCACAGATAACTGTTAATTCAGGAATTTCCAAACTTTTAAGTGCTGAACTGTACAATGGAACATTCTTTTAACGTAAAATTATCTCTACAATACAATATTGCAAGATGATCATTACCCCTTTGTACAAAAATGAAGTAGGTTCAGTTTTGGAGTTAATGTCTGCTTGGGGAAGTTTATGGGATGACAAAAAGAAAGTGCTGTAGCTGCTAATCACAAACAGCTGGTTATACACCTCTCCCAGGAAACATGCTGATGTATCATTGTTGAGACCTGGAGGAAAGGAAAAAAGGTGACAATTTTTGACACTTGCAGGAGCAATCAGGAGCCCACTGAAAGTTGCGGCTGAAGCATATGCCCCCAAAAAGGGCTTTTGCTTTAGAAGACTTGTTACCTGGAGGCCACTTTCACGGTTGTTTTCATCTCCTGCTCAGTAAAAGACCAGAGAGAGCAGAACAAGGCTCCTTTTCTCATCTGTACCTCAGACATTTGCAGAGCAGAGCCCTCAGTGTATTATTAAGTGTGGAGCTGGGCAGGGGCTGCAGGGGCCACTTCTCACAGCCTGGATCTTGGTGTGGTTCTCTGCCCTCAGGCAGGCTGTGTGCCAAAGGCAGGAAAAACATGTTTAGCAGGGCCTATTGCAATAGGACAAGGAGTGATGGTTTTAAACTAAAGGAGGGGAAATTCAGGCTGGACATGAGGAAGAAATTTTTGACGCTCAGGGTGGTGAGACACTGGCCTTGGGTTACCCAGAGAGGTGGTGGTTGCCCCATCCCTGGAGACATCCCAGGCCAGGCTGGACGGGGCTCTGAGCAACCTGATCTGGGTGAAGATGTCCCTGCTCATTTCAGGGGGTTGGACTGGATGAGCTTTGAAGGTCCCTTCAACCCAAGCTGTTCTATAATTCTGTAATTGCCAGTCATATGTCCTTTTTGCACAGAAATACACCAATATAGCAGCAGGATAACAGTGTTATTCTGCTGTTTCAGGAGAGGCATTCTCAGGGCTCTGTTACTTTTCAGGTTCATTTTCCTGCATTTGGCACATGAATAGCAAATGTTTTCCAAAATGTTTGGGGTTTTTTTTTGACAGAAGTAAGGTTTGCTTCTGAACAGCTTTACATTTGAAGAAAAATGTTTCAGCTGGCAAGCATTTTAAATATAAGGCTGGAGTGATGCTCAGTTTCGAAACTGCAACAGCCTCTGCCCCATCTTATCAGTTCATGACACTGGTGGGTTGAAACACTGCAACTATGTGCAGGCTGCTTGGCTTTCTGAGAGAAAGTCACTTTGCCTTTGAAAAATTCACCCTTGGAGCACTTGACATGAAGGCTGTTTCTTTTCATAGTAAAAATGGCAGTGTTAATATTTGAAAAGAAACAAGCGACTTCTGTATTTTTCCCACTGGCAGAAGTGAAAAGGGACATTTCTTTGCTCCTAAACACTAGGGCATCTTTCTTCCTGTGAAGCATGAAGTCATCTGTAGTGCTGTTGTGCAGTGAGATACACTGAAGAGAGGAAAACAAGACGGTGCACTGTAAGTAAAAATGTAAAAATAAGTGCACATAAGATTCAAAATAGAATTGTCGACGAAACTTCCTCAGAAACTTTGGCTCCTAGTGAGAGGAGGCCTCGTTTTTGCTAAAATAAATATCCAGTTAAGAGGAGGAGAGAGACATTTTGTGTTTTCTAGCTTGCTGAACAGGCTTATTTGGATATTACGAAACGTTTATTCCCAGAAAGGGCTGTTGGGCATTGAACACACTGCCCAGAGCAGTGATGGAGTCACCATCCCTGGAGGGGTTGAACAGACATAGAGATGAGGGTCTGCAGGGACATGGGTTAGTGCCAGGGATGGGTCACGGTTCGACTCAATGATCTTAAGGGTGTTTGCCAACCAAAATGATTCTGTGATTCTAGGTACAGTATTCCAGCTGTACCCTGCAACTGCAGGACACTTTCTTCTCTCCACCGGAAATGCCTCAGCCAAAAATCCTTCTCGAGGTCCAGTACATGACAGCGCTGTTTCTGTTTCAGTTCCTTCACACTATTTAATTTGGTCCCATTTCCACTGTTTGCCCTCAAGATTATTCAGTTCTCTTTGGATACTGTGCTCTTCTTCTGCATTTGTAAAGCCTCTCAGCTTCATAACTCACATTTCATTAAAGGTTTCTTACATTTTAGGGGAGACATTAAAGGAAGTTGGTCCTAAAATGTGTTCCTGAGGAGCCTCATTAGGAACTCTCCTTCAGCCTGGTCCCCTTTCAACACAGCACCATTTTACAGTGCCTTCTTTACTGTTCATACATTAATGCCCATCTTCTTGAGCTTCACTAAGAGTCTCCCACAAGGCATTTATCAAATGCTCCACAGAAGTCCCAAGCAATTAGAAAAACCCTATCTACGCATAGATAATGGTATTCATGAGAGAGATCAGGTTGCTCTGATAGAATTGCCCTTCGATGATATTATGTTACATTTCATTGCAATGTCTATTTGTCTCCATGTGTTTAATATTCCATCCTGCTAACATTTCTTCTGAAGCTGTGTGTGCCATTAAGTCCAGGCTTGCAAGCCAGTCATTGCCCATTTTATTCTGGTTTGCTTTTACTACAGATACTGTGATTCTTATGAGGTTCACAGGCTTACCAAGTACCACCCTGCCATTTCATCTATCGGTTCTTGGAGATTCTGGGGTGGATATTTTGAGCCTCCTCCCCCATAGACTTGGGTCACTTGGGTTTGTTTTGATGCTGTTATGATCAAACCCAGTTTCATACCTAAAATCCTCATCTTCTCCCGTGTTTTGTGTTCAGTACCACCCATCTCATTGAAAAATACGCAGTTTGTGAGTGAAAGGCTTTCTGAACCTTTACCTCATCCTCTCCCCATTGTGGCCCCATAGCTTTTTCATATGTGCCTTTCATTTGTCTGTTTGAACATATATTTGTCTGCAGTACTTCACTGTCCTGGTTTTGTTAAAAACAAGTTTCTCTTTTAGTGAATTTGCCTGTCAGCTAAAGCCTTCATGTTAGCTGCATTTTCCTGGAGAACCCAACACATGTTTTGGTTAAACCTAGCAATGGAATGCAAACTTATTGATAAGCACGGATGGACATCTCGCGAGAGGGGCAACGAGAAAACTGATGACCGAGAGACTGACCAACGGTGTATAACATTCCATTCACATGAATACTTCATATAAAGTGGGAGATCACGAGGATCTCTTCCCTTTTCCCTTTTTCCTTCCCTTCTGCTTATGGCCGACATTAGGAGAGGACCTTGCTGGTCGTCCCTGCGAACTGAGGCCTAGTGAGAGACTGAATCCAGCTCCGGTTGGCTACAGAGTCTAATCCAGGACTTTGGGTGCTGGCTCTGCAGTTGCTGAGACTTACAAGATTGGTTTTGTATATTTTGTATTATTTTCTCTATTCTTATTAGTAGCATTAGTAAAACATCTTTAACTTTTCCAACTCTCTTCTCTCTGTCCTTCTTTCCCTGCCGATCGCCTGTCCTGAGTGGGAAGGGGGGAGAGGGAGGGGCAAAAGGGGGAAGTGGGGGGAGAGGAGGTTAACAATACATCTGCCAGGGTTTGATTGTCACCCCACAATCTTAACCCTCGACATTCACTCAGCTTGATCTTCAGCAATTCTTACTTTCGTACTGTGTCTTAAATTGTGAACATAGCTGTCTTTGCTAACAAGACAAAAAAATATGACATTCTAAGTCTCATTCACGTTCAAGCAATTGATCACTTCCTGTGTCAAAGTCTATCCTTTGGAAATTGCAAAATGTTGTTTATCCTGTTGTTTCTCGTTCTGCTTAAACAAAATCAACTCATGATCACTAGATTGAACGCAATCTTCTACAACCTGTGCTTTTACAGTGTCTTTATTATTTACCAAAACAAAAATCTAAAATAACTCAATCTCCTGCTGCTTTGGAGAAATTGCAATGACGAAGCGGTCAGCTGTTATCTGCAGGCATATCTGGGTCTTTCCTCATTAATAGCATTTTTGTGTCAGTTTGTATCTGATAATCTAAACTCGCCATAATGTTCCTGGCAATCTTTCTCTCATAATAACACTGAAGACTTACATGTCAGTCCAAAGCCTACAGTACACCATATGGACCCTTAAGACAGTGTCGTCTACCGCCCTTCTCTAGAAGTGATCTTGACCTAAATGGAAGTGATCTTGACCTAAATCACTTCTTTTATTCCTACTGTTTTCTTTCTCACCTCACTTTGCCATTTCTTTATTCATTGCTGTCTTTCAGCTGCTTGCATTTTTTCTAGCTGTGTTTTAAGACCAGACACAGAGATTAAATGAGTCTTTCCTCACAATCTCCTGCATATCTGTTTAGAGCCTTTTTTGCTCCTCTCAGCCTTGGAATCAAGAGGCGGGAATGTGAAGAATTTCTGTTGGAAAAAGCACATGCAAGATGACCTCTATATGGAGAAGAAAAAAAATATTGTTATATTCTAGTTCTTCTCATTAGCTTAGGAGACGTACTTAAGCAGAAAGATGGTCAGAAAGTTCATCCCTACATGTCCACATGTCACATGAACATCCATGAGTAAAACATCTGTGTGGAAGAGGTTTTTTTGTATCTTAGGAATACAGTTGTACTTTAATTCCTCTTTATTACATCAGTACTCATAGGCCGTTCAGGAATATAGACCCCACAGTGTAATGTGGAAGATGGTTGCTCCCTTGGAGAAGTTACATTCTGTCAAAAGATGCCATCCAGAATGACAGTCTTTTTATAGAAACAAATTGTGATCTGCAGACAACTTTGTTGTCAATAGAGCAGCATTTGTCAGCTGGCAGAAATGAGGTGGTTAATCCACTGGTAGCAAACTTTTTCCTTCCTGCAACTGACAGAGAAAACCTGAATCTGACTGGCACATAAGGAATGTGAAGCTTGGTTGATACCATGGCGTTCAGCGTTGTCCCTGCACAGCCAGCTTGTGTCATAACAATGCATGCACAAAGCCAGGCAAAGCAAGGATCTTGTCCCTGCCGAAGCTGCCCTCCCTCTCCATCTCAGCAGCTGAAATCTCCACCTAAGCTGTATCAACCCAGCACAATCCATCTGCTGAACCATCTGTGGTATGACTCACTCTAACAAGAGCCCATCTGTTGTTTCACTGCCACAGAGTTTGCCCGCCTCACCCTCACTCCACTAGCTGAATACTTTTCTTTCCCTGTGGGCCTTCTCTGTGCTCTTCACTCTTTTCTGCTCCTTAGCTTTCATTTTGTTTGGTTAACACATTGCGTTTCCAATCTCTGAAATGCTACCCTCCAGTTAGCCAGGAACAGCTTTGCCCAGGGCAGAATAGAGGTCTGATATGTATGGATATCATCATTGCCTGTCTTCAGCTGCTCTGTACCAGCACAGCTCCTTGCAGCAAGAGATCTAAGCTATTTTACGTGAGCTAAGTCTCTCCCCCACACTGAGGCTGTCACATGGAACTACCAGAAGTTTAGATTGTGGCTTGACTTTTCTTGACTCTTGAGATAGGTATTTTTCATGTACTATTTACCTCTCAGTTTGAAAAGTCGACCTTGCCTTTAGTGTCACACTCTAAAAAAGAGAGAAATGCTCATTTACTTCTTTGTTCCCATCTATCCTTCAGTGCCTGAGGAAGGTCTAGATGAAGGTTTTTCTCCAGAAGACTCGCTTTGACTCTGCATCATCCATGGCAGAGTTCTGAGACAGTGGGGATAGGCAAGAACCATGACTGCATGCAGGAAAGCAGATGGATTTCTGTGCAGCAGAAAGAAGGAAAACATATTTTCTTTTACAGCCTTCACAGTCTATCTGAGATTTTCATTATTTACTCTCCCACCTCCTCTACCGTGCTTACAGGGTGACTAAGGGGTAGGGGGGCATATTTTTAGGAAAGCCTGATCAATCTGGGATGCCTTGTTGTAGCATCTCCCCCAACCAAATAGAGACTATCTGCCTAGTGCTAAGCCATAACATATTAAGGCTATCATGAAAGGTGGTTGATGCCCCAAGCCTGTCAATATTTCTGAGGCATTTGGACAATGCCCTTAATAATTTGCTTTTGGTCAGCCCTGCAGTGGTCAGTAAGTTGGACGAGATGATAATTTTAAGTCCCTTTTCCAATGGAGCTGTTCTCTTCTGTTATTTATAATATACATTCACTGAGGAGAGATGTTTAGATCAGTTGTTAGGCTTCTGCTTCGAATCCCCCTTGTTTTAACTTCCCTTTCTCCCCAGTGCTTTTAGAGGGATCTAGAGAGACTGATCTCTTCATTTGGGCATTGAATTACATGGCTAAAAAAAACTGTCTGAGTTACTGCCCTTGCTTCCCCTTGGTCTGTGTTTGAAGTGATGGCAAATTCACTATCTCCCACCACCAGGAGATATTCAAATGAATAACTATCCTCTTAAAATAAAGAAAAAGGCAACAACCTAGGCCTTTAATTTCAGATTGGCTATTATTCACCTTCAACCTTCATCCACTGGATCTTGTTAGACTTTCATCTGCTAGATTAAAGGACTTTCTCCTGTCAGATATCCTCTTGTATGGGAATTTATATTCCTGCGCTTGGGAACATCAGAGATTAAAATCAGAACATAAGGAGCACTGAATACTGTTGCACTTTGTTTGCGAGAGTGTGGACTTAGGAAATACCCTGGCTGATGTAATCACTTTTCACAAAGAAAGAACAAACAAGAGTGATGTCCTCTCTTGGCAAAAATAATTGGAGAAACAGCAGCAGCCATGCAAGCCTGGGGAACAGTGATTTCTTGGCATTTTTGAAAGGACTGCTCTTTTGTGCAGAATTCACTTGAAGGCACTGCCCCTTCAGTAACACAGATCCCAGGCAAGCACTTTTGCCTTCCAGACAGGTAAAAGAGGTTATGTGAATGGTGTCACCTCTCCAGGGGGCATTGATTCAAAGTGCTCTTTAAGGACATGGAAAAGCACTTGTCTGTGTTCTGTAAAATCATAATTTAAAAACGTAAATAAAGCAGCCATTTTGGACAGTTTAGTTGGGGTTGCAGCAAGAGAGATGGGGGGCAGAGAGGTTTCCCAGCCAGAGGATTGTTCCTCAGTGGGCAGAGGAGCACTGCTGTCAGATGTGGAAAATGGAAGAGAAGGGGTTTTGTTGTTCTTATAACAAGAAAAACACAAGGAGAGTGGAGGGAACAGCAGGCAGTATCCTGCTGAAAGATGGGACACCAATCAAGAAAATTTAGAAGCAGCAGCTGTGGTACTTACCCTCTCAGACACAAAGAGGGGTGGTAGGTCAACAGTGATGTCATGCAAAATGATGTAGTTCACTGATTGTGACACAAGTGCTGAAATTGCCAGCTCTGCAAGCAGGAGCAGCCTCAGCAGTGACAGATCTTACTGAGACCTGGCATGGTGGCCCCACATGCCTATTAGCAAGTGATAGGACAAGAGGAAGGGGACTCATGTTGTGCCAGGGGAGGTTCAGATTGGATATTAGGAAAAATTTCCTCCCAGAAAGGGTTGTCAGGTGCTGGAACGGCTGCCCAGGGCAGTGGTGGAGTCACCATCCCTGGAGGGGTTGAACAGATGCAGAGATGAGGGTCTGAGGGACATGGGTTAGTGTCAGGGTTGGGTTAACAGTTGCGCTTGATGATCTTGAGGGTCTCTTCCAAACAAAATGATTCTGTGATTCTGTTATGCTCCCTCCTGGGACTGAAGCAAGTGTTTCTGCATGGCACTGCTCTGCATAGAGATGTCCTCTTGCTCAGGGCTACTGCAGGTATCTCTAACACTACTGTGTAGACAAGCTGTATATTTAAAACCTGTTTGGGGTTTTCGTTAGTAATTTATGTCTCAGGATGCAAAACTTTCTCAGCACATGAATTCATGTGCTAACTGCTACAGCCCAGGAAGACCTTCTGGTAGCTGTTTGTTCCAGGCTACCAGGCTTGCTCGAGGCTGTTCCTTTGACACATGTCTGCAATGTGTCGGACCTGTCTGCATCTGTGTGGTGGTTGGTGTTTCTGATTTGCTAAGCATACGTTGAAGGGCCAGTGCAGACTGTACTGAAGTAATCTTACTCTCCTAAAGAAAACAGACCAAAAAAATTCCAACCAAATGGTTTTAGATTAATTTATTGTATTTTTTATTGTCTGCTTTATCGTGGAGATATTTGGGGTTCGGTGGACATAGAGTGAAATATATGAGGTTCCATCTAAACATGAGGAGAAACTTCTTTCATTTGCGGTGCCAGAGCACTGGAACAGGCTGCCCAGAGAGGCTGTGGAGTCTCCTGCTCTGGAGACATTCAGATCTTGCCTGGACGTGACCCTGTCTGCTAAAGCAGGTGGGTTGGACTTGATGATCTCCAGAGATTCCTTCCAACCCCAACCAGTCTGTGATTCTGTGATTCCACGTTAAAATCCAAATGTTAGGATTTTCTTAACAAAGTGGTGTTGCACCCAGCACAGGGATTGTGCATTTAGACTGTTTTCTGATAGATGAAGATTAATGTATCCTGCATGAGAAGACTATATTAGCTTAGGGACAGCTGGTTATATTCATTAGGGCAAGCAAAGCATTTTCCCAAACTACCATGTATTCTTAGTGCTCTAAGAAAATCTGATTTGTGAAATGTGAGGAAAATTAGCATAAAAATTGACTGGGATAAGAAAAGGGAATGAAATTTGGGACTTGTTTAAGAAAAAGTATTTTTAACACTCAAAATGCCCCATAGCTGTGACAGAGTAACTGCTGGCTGAAAGCACATCCATATTTGAAGACAGGGATCAGCAATTTGAAAGCACTATGTAACAAAAGAAAGAAACTACACAAATAAAGCAAAATGCCTTACAGAGTAAGATTTAAAGTGTTAAATTTCTTTGGCATGCTAAAGAAGACAGGAGATGGCTTGACTAAAATGTATAAGCACTTTAAGATGGAAGAACTGCTCGACACCACAACTCATGGACTTTTTAATCCAGTAATCAAAACCATAATGGGAATCAATGGCTGGGAGCTATAATCAGATGAATTCAAATTAGTATTAAAGCTCATTTTTCACAAAGGAAGGTGATTAACCGATAGAAAAAGTTGCCAAGCGGATGGAGGGGCTCAAGAACTGCAGGTTTCAAAACAAAACTGGAAGCTCTTAGGAGAGTGTGTTTCAGGTGCATGGGCTCACTGATGAGGCTCAAGAGGAGATGGCAGAAGTGAAGGGTTTGTAATATCTGAAGTCTGAACTACATGTTCCTTCCTTCTGTAAGTCCCAAACTGGGGAATAGCAAATTGAAGCATTCCCGTATTAAAAATTTCTTTGGTACAGACACACCATCTCCTGATTGCATCCTCTGTAACTGTAGCACAGCATCCACATATTACTGTGGACCTGGAGAATATGGAAGTTGAAGATTAGAGATGACATCCCTTGCCACATAGACAGTGGTAAGGCCATGAAGGGCCTTCCTGAGCTGGTGTCTCATATCCTGGGTCATTTCATTTATGCAAATTGAGAGGAAACAATGGATGTGAGGTTTTTCAAACTTAGATGACTAGAAACATTGTCACACTTCTTATTTTCTTTTCCTTTTTGAATGACAGAAACAATTTATTTTCTTCTGAAGCATGCTCCAATATTAGATTTTACTGATGCCATGAAAGTCTTTGACTATAAGGAGAAGGGCTGGCACAGCTCCTTGAAGGGCCGAAGACTTGAGAACCAGCTCTGTGCAGGGACCACGAGAGGCCCTAGACATTTTCATATTAACATTGGGATTACAGGGACCTCAATGAAGCCTCCTCTGAGATAGGTGTGTCATAAAAACAGCAATTTCATAGTCCAGGGACTCACCAGGGATGGTGCGTGTCCAGGCACCAGGCTGCTTTTTCAGTTTCTGCCTGTGATAGGGATCAGATGAAAGTTTCATCGTGACTGCCTTCCTGAGGGAATATAATTGGTCTGGAAATCAAAAACATTTCAGGGAATATTTGAGCAGCTCTGCTTTGAACTGATGATTATCTGAAAGTTGCTTAAACAATGGATGTAAATAGTCTCATACAATATGCCAGCTAATGAAGGAGGATTGAGGAGAGGGAATACGAAAAAAAAAAGGATTCACCAATTAATATTTGCCATCTGCAGAAGCAGTCAAATAATAATAGATCCTAGTCAGAAATAATGTAGTCATAAAAAAAAAAAAATCCATTGGATATTTTACTTGAAACAAATAATGTGACCAACTCTACTTCACAGCCACAGAAAACAAATTTACCTAATAGTATATGACAGGGCTTTCTCAGAAAAACGTATTGCCCTACAGTCAGCATGTGCATTTTCAAAGGAACTGGCATTGGGGAAAAAGCACCTTTCAAGCACTTAATAAAAGAGATTTTTCTTTATGACTTTCATTTAAAATACATTATGAAAATCATTTGATTCTACTTAGCTGCTGCCAGAGTTTGAATAACTGCCTTTCAAAGCCACACTGTGCTGGCACTAATTTAATATAGTAAGAGGAAACATTGTCAGAGCAGCATGTGACATCAGCCACACTGGTTTGGAAGTTTACCACCATGTAAAAACTACATCATCAGATCATGGCATGAGAGATGGAGACTGACACAGGCTCAGTGCTGCAGAAGGGGAAACCTTTGTCATTCTTACCAAATCTGTAGCAGACAGGTTCAGAGAAAGGCCCTTGCTTTGTGATTGCCAGCCCTGAGCAACACTTACCACAGAGCTCCCCTAAAAAAAATGAGTACACCATTTGGATCCAGCTGAGTTCTGACCTGAAGTAGAGAGAGTGCTTCCAAATGGCCCGTGATGTTTGCCAGTGGAAATCTGACTTTCTCTTTACTGGAATGAAGTTGAGTCAGTGTCATTTTCACATAAATGTTGGCTCGTTAGCTGGAACCTCTCTGGAAGGGATCCTACCAGCAAAGTATTCTGTTTGTCATACATCTTGTCTGAAGTGTCCTCAACTAAGTATAAAAGTACCACCTGTGAATTGTCTCTGAGGCTTTTGTAATCATTAGACACTATTTGCTACCATCTGAATGTTCCTGGTGGCAACTGGAGCTGGTCAAAAGAGAAACATTTAATGTCTCGTGAACAGGTCCAGAGGAAATTTGTCCTAACTTTCCATCTAAACATTTTAAGATGTGAAATTCCTTCACCATTGATGATGCCAATAAAAGAGCAAACAAACTGCCAGCAGAAATGCTTTGAGGGGAGATATCTTCTCTTTGGAAGTAAACTAGGAGTTTTCTAAATTCTTAGGGAAAATGTTTTTCCTGACGTCTTTTTGTTCTGTCTCGGGAGAACAGTTGAAGGTGGCAGCTTGCACAAGTTAGTAGTACCTGAGAGTGTGAGCAAGCACAGGAGGGATGTAATGTTTAAGGGACATTCCCATTTATTCATGGGATGCAGGTGTTGGTTTTTCAGGTTGACATAAAGGATATTGGAAAAAGTGGTCAGTTCCAAGAGACTGATGCCTGTTGTGTTTGCTGTCAAGCACCCCGAGTTGCATTAAGACAATTTCTTGACAAAGTTTTGCTCTCTTACCTGCTTTTCCAGTCTCACGTTGATCTAAGCTTATAAAAAAATGTAGCTTTTTATCAGATTCTACTAGGCAGCAGGAGAATTTGAAGTCTTGGGACTCTATATCCGCAGATGGGTTCACCCAAGCCAACCCAGTTTACACTGGTGATAACAGTATCCCAGTAGTCCATGAATGGTGGATTGGTACCTCACACAGTGACATCTGATCTTCAGGTAGCTGACAAAAATGTAATAAATAAATAAAGTACAATCCCTGCTTCAATCCGCCCCCTCAAAATTAAATATATTTGTATTTGCTAAAACATTTCGTACACATTTGTCTAGAAAGTCATCCTTGGGGACACGAGTCCTTCCTTCACTCTTTGCAGAGTCCTTTATTTATAAAAGTATCCACTTCCTGAACTCTCTGAGCTTTTCTACAAAATGTGTATATTCCAAATAGGTTTTATTACTGTGATCCTAGTCTTGCAACCCTCATCAACTAGCCCGAAGAGGCTGTTAATTCTGTGGTGCCCAGTGAATGTGTAGCACTGTTAATCTATTGTTACAAACCAGAGATGGTTTAGTCTTACGGAAATAGAAGCCTCCTCCAGGCTTCATGCCTTCAAGGTGTTTTTTTAAGCTAAAGTCTTTTGCCTGTCAGAGAGTTTTACCACTTCAGTAGCTAACTGGGACATAGTGTGAAGGCCTTTAAAAAATGAGAAGTGATTTCTGTAAAAGATTTTTCACTAATCCCTTCTCAAATACCATATTTTTGAGACACTTTTGGTGAAAGTAAGCTGTTACTACCCACAAATATTTATACAGTGTAAATACAGCTACAAAGGCAGAAGTGTCAAATCAATGATTAAATGGGATGGTTTCTAGGCAAAAGTATCTACTCATGGGAAAATGAATCCTGAGGCTTTATAAAAATAAATGACATGATAGAAACACAAATGGCACAGAAACTCTGTTAAGTATCAGTTAGAATTTGTTCCCAGTTCACGAATCTCTTTACTTATTGACAGTGCTGTTTGGTTTACTGCCCTTTCCTGGAGCTCTTTAACATGGCGAACTGAGAGCAAGGCCAATGACAGAATTATCTGGTGATGAGGTGCTGGCCCTTCTGGTGAGACCCAGTGTCTAGTCAGAAAGTTCAGGAAACCTGGAGACAGTGATTTCACAGATGAGAGTTCAAAGCAAAGTTTTGCAGTCTGTATTTAACCTGAAGTGTAAGAGCTGTTGCTTGCTCAGCTCTTCACAATCAGGGCACTTATTTATTATATTTATTTCTGAAACTGTGTTACAGTTATTCAGCAGCAGTCCCTAGAAGCCCTTCCATTTTATCCTGGGAAGCATGAATGTAGCTTTTCTCTTCAAAAAAAATCTTCTTGTGGTACAAATCTACACAGAACAGAGAACATGTTAATGTTGCCCAGTATTCTTTCCAGTTTGGAACATTTGCAGTTAGGAGCAAAACATTTGCATCCAGATGCAATATTTCTCAGAATCCCATTGAAAATTTTTCTCATATTTAATAGGAAAAAAAACGGAGCTGTAGGATGCTGATAGGTTAAGAGCCTCAAAGACTGCAAGAGGGATGGAAATATTTTCTGTGAAGTTGTTGAAGCAATGTGACAGACTGAAAAATTTTCTATACCTCTATGACTTTCTGAATTGTTTAGCTATTTTATCCTTCAGAAGAGGAGGCTCTGATCCTCAGTAAGTCTGTTTCTATGACAAATGTCAACTTTATAGCTTAATCCATCTTCTCTACAAGGTTGTTTGGAATAAAAAAAGCAGAAACAAATAAAAAGGACAAAATGTATTTTTAAATGGTGAGAGGAATGCATTTTTCCTTCCTTTCTGAATCAAAATGTTCATTCTCACTCTCTCTTCCCTTAAAAACCTTTATCCATTTAATGAGAACTGGATTAAGTTGCAGCAGATTATGTAATGCAAGAAATATTTTAAATCAAAAGGAAGCCAAAGCATTGTTTAACAGTAAGTAGACAAGATTGTTCCAAACAAACAAACAAAACACAGACACAAAAGAACAGGGGGTGGGGCGGAGGGGGAGGGGGGAGGAAAAATAATGAAAGCGATTAGCCATAATGATTTCTGAGGAAGGGTTTGCTCTTCTTAGGTTATTAGAGAACAGAAGATAGTGAACAGATTAAGGAAATATGGCTCAGGGCACTTAATGTGTCTGATGTTGAATTACTCTGGGACATACTGAACCACTTTACCTGCCTGGGTATCATTTTTACTCCCATTTATTTGGCCCTCTACCCTATTTAAACTCTAAACTTTATTCTGGAAACTGTGTACTGTTGTAGATGTTGTGCAGGCCGATTCCACTCTATTTGGTCTCTTTGAAAAGCACTGATGTATGAACTGTGCCCCTCCTTTTCTGATTAGTTTGGGGTTTTTTCTTTGTTTGTAGTTTTTTTGGTTGGTTTTATTTTGGTTTGTTTTTTTTTTTTTCTATATGGGAGAATTGAGTGCAGTAATTTTGCTGGCACTTGTCAGAAGAGCCAGGTGGTGACACTGAGCTAAATGGGGGCAAAAGTCTGCACAGAAAAGGCATAACAAAGATTGAAATAATTGTGGGAAAAATAAAATGAAGGACCCTAGGTTTTGGCTCTAAATACATAGTTTTAGCTAATTCAAGCTGCTGGTATTTGTATGGTTTGTAATTAGTTGGCACTGTTGCAGAAATAGATAAAATTCTTCCTGCAGTAATAGTTTTGGCCTTTTGAATTTCACTCACACTGAAGTGGTTATAATTGCATGTAACTCTTTTTCTTGAGATTCTTTTGAGTACTGAGGCAAATGGTAGGTGTCAAACAGCATATTTTTTCTTATGGTAAAAGAAATTACAAGAGAAAAATTTTAGTTTGTTTTTTCATTCCATAACAAATAGCAAAAGTGCAAGGAAAAGTTAAGCCCTAAACTAGCTCAAAAAAAATCTTCGGCTTTAAGAGATTTCAAAATGTCATGCTGGTCTTATTTTTACAAGAGATACCTTAAATTTTCTTCTTATGTTCTGCACTCTTTGCAGAAAGCTCTTCACTGATGCCTCTTGGAGATCAATAGTACATAAACAAATACTTTGTCTTCCTTGTTAATCCTATCAGATACTCATTTATCTTTTTTTTTTTTTGACTTGTATCTGTGGAGAAGTCCTTGACTCTGACATCTCCATAAAAGGATGCTTCAGTGCTTTTTTTTTTTTAATATGATCTTTTTCTCCTGTTATTTTCCTTCACAGATCTTAAGGGTAAAGGGGCTTATTTTTTCACCCCACTGTGGACATAGGAACTTAAAGCCAAGACTTCCAGAAGTTGAAGAAGTTTATTTGGTAGTTAGTGATCAGCAGAGGACTTTGCTGATTTAGCTGGGTACTGAACTTGGTTTCTGTATAGTGGAGATACAAGCTGGGGGTATAATAATAGCCTGCTGAAGGGTGAATATTTTATTCAAAGCCTCTGGTGAAAATTTGTCTAATAATTTAATCTATGAATTTTTAGGCTAGTTCTAATAGCTGGATTTCTAATAGGAGGAGTATGTTTTATTCCAAAAAGAAAAATAAATTATTCAGCAAATAACATTTGGCCACCTCTTGAAGCAATTGAGAGGAACTTGTAGCAAAGTGAATAAAATCAAACTAACCGTCAAATGAGCAGACTATTCCAACAAAAGAAGTGCTTTCCATTATTTACCTTTTCTAGGTTACACATAAATGGAGGCAAGCACTGGGAGAGAAGACTGAAGTCAGCAAGCAGCCAATGCTCAGGACACTTTCCTCCAGACATCACTAACTTAGGGGTGACTATTTCCCTCTTTTTCCTGTCTGATACAATTACTACCTCTTCTAGGAAAAGCAATCTAATGGTAGGAACAAAAATGAAATCTGTGCCCATCTCAGAGCACCTTCTGCCTGTCTTGGCCTTGGACTCTGTAGGACTCCCCGGAACTGTAGATGATCTTGCTTATGACCTTCCCCTGAAGCTTTTGTGGAATCACAGTAGCACATTGGAACCACTGGCTATGAAAGAGAGAAAATTCTACTGAAGGAAAAAACATGCAGAGCGTGGTTTGTAACCAGAGCTATCCAGTCCTGTTGTTTAAGTTCAAATCAAAGAAATCCACAGGGCATAAAAATCTGAATCTGTGGAGATATATTTCCCCAAACAACTTACATTCTCCCACACTGCTCCTGTCTCAGCTTACGCAGAAATTCCACTTGAACTCTTGGTCCCTTATGAGATTTTTAACAGTGGCAGCATTCTGTGGGGGTCATGTATAGCTCACAATTGGTAGCAGGTTGTTGTTGCCTCTAGCAAATGTAGGGGCAATGGTGTGGACTTACAGACGAATGGGTAACAGTCACTCAGTCAGTCCAGCTCTCTGACCGGCTCAGGGCTGACAGTAATGTTGGGGAGTTCTCAGAATGGGTAAACACTTGGGTCATCCCCCATCCTCCTCAGCACGCACACACATTTCTATCCCACACAATTATTTTGGAAATGCCCCCACAGGTAGACTAAGAATAGAATAAGCAGTCCTCTAAACAAAACGAAGCAGTGTTCCCCAGTGACCAGCTAGTAAATGCACTGGGCTTGTTTCACCATAAGTTACAGTGCCCTGAACCAAGCCTTGCACTCAGGTTGGCTCATGGACCCTACAGCCCATTTCTCCTATAAGAACGTCAACATATGAATGCAAAAATATACCGTGCCTGTGCTGTGGAAATTGCACAGTGAGTGCTTTTTTCTGCATGATAAACAAGGACAACCTGCTTTTCAGGATGGTTACTGAAATATGTTTCAGATTTATAAGCTGATCTGTGACATTTACTTCAGTCTTAAATTGGCAGTCACCAACGAGTGAGGTGAAACAAGTTCACCTCTAAAATAGAATCATAACTTTTGTTAGATAGTTTTTCTTCTTAACAAGAAATTGCTTGGCAGTATTTCTCAAGGGAGGAGGCAAAACATCCTCCTCACATTCAAAGAGGAAAAAAAAAAGGTGGATGGGGAAGAAGAAGAAAAATAGTCTCTTTTATCAGAGTTTTTGAGTATTTTCTATTTGGAAACTGGGAGGTGAAGAGGGGCATAATATATTACACCCATAAGCAATGCCATAGAAACAAGAAAAATAATAATTGATCTATATTCCTCAAGCAAAAATACCTCTGATTTTTAGCCCAGAGAAGCTTTGTAAAAATCCAAATTGCAGAACAGTACAAAACATCCTCACAATGGCCCGTGCAAAAAGGAAGTGTGCTGTGTGAGGCTTGCAGGATCTCTCTACAAGATCTACATCAAGCAACCAAGCTTTGTTTCTTCTGCCCAGGCATTGATGTACTTCATAAATATCTCCAGGAATTACCTACATAGCCCCCGATTCAGCAGAGAATTTATATAAATGGCTTAACTCTAGGTTTGTGTGTAAATTTAAGCACAGGATTAAGTGTTCTCCTGTATCATAGATTTTGCAGGAAGCATTTCTTTACTTGTCAATAAGATAGTTTACTCTTGGTGTTAATAGGTTAAGAATGGATTTTATTACATAATGCACCTTCTTTTCCAGCTAAAGCAGTATAAATGTCATTTTGCAACTTTCATCTGCCCATGGCTTAAATACAGCCACAAGTGTAAAGATAATTTCTTTTAAAGCTTGAATGTTTTGATATTATTTTTTCTGCCTCACACACATACATTTATTGTCAGGAAAGTACTAATTAAACTTTTGTATGCACCTGCTCTTTAATGGCTGTTGTCCAGAAACACACTTAAATTAAGATTGTTCAGCTTCTAACACATGAATAGTCTCAGTGATATTTACAAGAAAATGTTCTAGTTTAAACCTAGACACATGTTGAAGTACTTTGGTGGAAGTGGATCTGCTTATGTGAATTTTGATTTTTTTTATGGTCCAGATTTTCAAAAGAATTCATCCTTTGACAGATACTGTTTGTAAAGATAAATGAAATATCCAGAAAGCAAAAGCTTTTGGGGGGATTTGCTGAGGTTTTTAAAAGTCTCACAGAAATTGTTCTGCCAAATATGTTTCAAATTCTAATCTTAAAATCTTGAGTCCATTGTGTGAGCACTGAATAATGCTTTGAGTCCTAAGCAGCAAAACAGTCACATCCCAACTCCCCCAGTCTAGAATGTTGGGTATGATTTACTACATTTATACCTATAGTCACAGGCCCTTGTAATAGTGGTGATGAGTTACTTTGATTACATTGTTTGCTCTCATAGGACAGCCAGGGAATTTTGTTTACATTTTTAGCATTCACCCAGGCACTGCGAAGAGGTGAAGCATTTTGTGGAAGAGGTGAAGCATTTTGTGGAGAGGCCCTGAGCATTTTGTGAAGCATTTTGAGGAGAGGCCCTGAGATTCGGTTTCCTGAGCAAATAGATGAATTTTAGAATTTCTTGGATCTGTAGGTTGGACAATGAGAGATGAAGGCTTCTTGCAGTTTTGCAGCAGCTGGTAGTGCTCGTTAAAACCGAGACTGCAAAATCAGTATCTTACTGCATTCTCCAGAATGCAGGTAAAGATTTGTTTTCTTTTACCACCTCCTCTATTCTTAACTGTCTCACTTTGTAATATTTGGGTGATAAAATGGCTGAATGATCACTCTGATAGAAGAATACAGTGCTGATGTTTTGTAACTGTCAACAAGGCTAATGACAAATTAGCCAGCTGTTAATTGATTAATCATCATGGAAAGGACACTTACACCTCAAGGAATTTATAGTTCAAGAGGCATAAACAGGAAAAATCAGATGGGGGGATGTTGAGAGGAACAGGACGATTTGATGATTTTTGCTAGATGAGGTCTGTTGACTTTATTTGTGGTTAATTTTTACTCTCTATTTTCTACTGTTATACACTCACTGATTTCGCTGTTAGAGAGGGCAGAATCTTGTCTCCTGTCTCCTGACTGTGCAAGCTGCTTTCATGACCTCCTCTCTTCTTTTCTCTTTCTTTGTGTGCTGACTGGAGAGTTACCTGTTATTAACAGCACAAATGATCAAAAACATGTCCTTGCTAAAGTCAGCCAACAAGCTGTTTATGACTCAGAAAAGAAACCTCCAGGTTATTTGGCTCAATTGGAGCCATATGGACTATCTGCCTCCCAAGAGCAAATGGCAATGAGTCGGAGAGAGACTCCCTCCTCCAGCACTAAGCAGGGAGTGTTGACCTAATTGACAGATAAAGGATCTGGCAGGTTAAATGGAACAGAAACTGATACAGCTATCACTTAAAATGCCTAGTGCCTCTAGGTTTAAGCAAATTATAAGAAGCCATAATAAGAAATGAAATTATTTTGGTCTATTTTATGAAAATTACAGAGATGCTACCATAATTACATTGTGCCGCCTTTGTGCATAGGTGTATACCAGTGTAGTTTCCTGTTGCTTACAACAACTTATTGCATTCAAACAAACAGAATCACTTTAGTATGAACATAAGCAAGCCTCAAGAGTTACAGTAGATAAGGCTGGTGTAACCCACAAACCTACAGCAATTGCAGAAGTTTTTGAGGCCCTTCTTCATACTTCAGGTACTTGGAGTGCTTTTTAGTTCTCAGGCCAAAAAGCTTTTCCTTCTCTGAGCCTTTGTCAAAGCCTGATGGACAGTGTAAGATTCCTGTTCTTATCGCTAAAGCACAGTCCATCTCTGAGCTCTTGCAGTGGAAGGGAAGGTTTGAACCCTTCCCAAAGCAAGGCGATCATATATATGGACATTATAAGGACAACAAAGCACAGGTAGTGAATGACAGCCATCGGATCCAGAGAGACCACCACTGTGCTCAAGGCCAGGGATATGAATGTTCCTGAATTGTTCTGTGAAAAGATTTAGCTGCAGTATTTTAATATGGAAACCTACTTGCCTTTTTCTTTGATGATTCTTCTCTCTTTCCTTTGCAAAGGGAGGGAAACAATGCAGAAAAACTATAAATCAAAACCAGGAAACGATAAAAAAGATATAAGCTTGTGTTTCTGTAGAAGGGAGAAGGTGGTAGGATTACACTTGAAAAATAGTAACGTGATGTTCCACATCACTGTTTAAAACTGAACAATAATTTCTTGTATCCTGTAGTCTATCTGGTTAGTACCAAAGAAGGGTTCTTTCCCAAAATATTTTCTATGGTGCTTTCACTGATGATTTCTTATCAACATAGGATGGAGAGAAAACTGTATGGGGAAAAGGAAGAATATAAGAGGATGGGGGAAAATAAATGATTAAACCACTGTGATGGCCAGCTGCCTCCATAAACTTGTCCTCAGTGACACTCAATATACTCTTCTCTGTGACCAGGTTGGAAAACTGTTCAATTTCTCATAGTTTCCATAGGTTATGATGAGGGCAAGGATCACGGTGAAGAAGCAGGCACTTGGAAAAGGCAGAGTGTTCAGAGCATGTATCAGAACTGAGCAGCACTATCCCCCAGTACTTCCTTGGGGAACCACATTGTCTCATCTGCAACAGCAGACAGCTTCATTGTTCTGGTTGTGAAATGTTCGCATGGGTTTCAGTGCTCTGCCACAGGCTCCTTCTGGGACCATAACCATGTCACTTAGGCTTTCTGAGCCAAGATGCAACAGAGGTTAATAAAAACTTATTTGCACCACATGAAGTTTCACCGTTCCATTATGTCAGGGCACAGATATGAGATAATGGGGGCTGTACGTGCATCTGGAGAAGGCAGCATAGGGTGCAGCTTTGCTGCATTTCTGCTGTATTTTACAATCTGTGAATAAGCACAGAGGCAGAATTGCCACATCAGCCCACTGAATGCTGTCAGTGCTACTGGTAATGTGGTGGATGCCTCTAGCTACAGTAAAGGCCGTTCATGGTTAAACACTCACTTGGCCGCATTTGTTGGCTCATACTGTAGACCAAGCCATGGAAGCCCCCAGTCCAGGATTGTGTTGCTGGCTGAATTTGCAGGATGATTTTATTGGGTGGCATGATCTCAGCTTAACTCTCTGCAGAGCAGTGAGTGAAAGGAGCATGTGCAAGTAAGCCCATGTGCCACCCACCCGTTTACTCTTCGGGAGGTTTGTTCTGTGGAGAGCAGTGTGCCAGGTCCAGGCACTAATCACCTGTACAGTTGGGACTGGGTACATTTTTACTTCCTGAAGTACAGAGTTCTTCCTCTAATCTGGCAGCTGATCACTACAACAGATGTCAAAAGAGATGTGTATCATTTTTGAGTTCTGAATCCAGGGGTGGTTGAATATTATCACTAAATGAAGACTGGCTGTTAAACGGAGAGCTGGAAACACTGGATGACTGCACTCAAATTCTTCTCCGTGGCCCACATTTTAAGCTAATTAGAGTGGTTTGACAAAAATTTGCTAAATTCAGGCCATGATCCAAGGTATATACTCTTTTAATATTTGCATTACAGAAGAGCTTTGAGTGCCGAGGAAATAAGTCAATTGCTACTTTATACATTTGTCACATGTACAGCAGCATCTTGGTAGGTATTCAGGGAATATCCTGCTCCAAGGTCTGCTGTGAAGACAGATATGCAAGTTGTTTTTTTCTAGCAGCCTGTATCACTTTTTTTTGAGTCATGTAGTTGTGATGAAGACCCATACAGTCTGTGTCCTTTACTACCACAAGAGTATGAATGCTTATTATGACAATTGAACTGTGTCTTGAAATGACTGACCTATGGGGTTTTTTGTTTCCTTTGGAATATGATAAATGGAGCTCTCTTCTAGAGTGCATTTGCACTCAAAAATGACAGATCGGTGTAGGATGAGATGGTGTTGCAGTTTCATGAACATTCCTAAGGCCTTAATCTTTTCAAACCAGCACTTGTATTTTCTACCATGTCTTATAATTTTTATTTTTAAAAATTCATGAAGGAGATGTGTTAATATGTGGCCAGTTGATACAGACTGACAGGCTTTACAAGAAATGTGTGAAACCAGACAGTGCTGAACTTGGAAAGAGGGCAAGCAATCAGTAAACACGAAGTGCACTTGAAAGCCATTTTCTGATAACTGTCACCAGTTTTGGAAGGACCTGCTTGTGCCAGCGTCTTTTGTTATCTGCATCTTCTCTAGTAGTATTTGTTTCTTTGTCACTTCAACAAGAGTAATCCTTCCCTTGCTATCTTGAGAAATGTGATTATTTACATGCAGAAATTAAACCAGGTTTTGCTTCGAGTCTCAGGTTGTGCCAGCAGTTGCCCACTAGTGGACAGGTTCTGCTTATAAGCTTCTCATCAATCTGCAGTGCTCTGAAATAAATGCAGAATGTCGGGGAGCTAGGGATGTTTTATTATTGTATTTTCCTTTTGTTAACTGTTGTTTCATAAGATTCCCTTGACTAATAAAATGTCATGTCCAACTCTGTTCTGGTCCTCAGCTTTGAGGACCAGACCTGCCTTAGGCAACTCCCTGATGGGTCCAAGACGAAAAGTTGACTTGATTGTAGCTAGGCTGGCAGCAGCACTTATAATAGTTCTTGGGTTTTTTTTCTGTAATTCAGAGAGGGAGAATAGCCAAAACCAGCTGGAGCATAAAAGCCAATACCAGAGAACACCTGTGGTGATTTTTAAATTAATCTTTTCTAAGAGAGGATAGGTGGTGATCTCCTTGTTGCTTTACAACTACAAAAATACTTTGATTATAGAAGAGCTATATTGAGCTATATTTCTTCTTCTTTTTTTTTTTCCCTCACGCTTTTAGAATCCTTTGCCTAATAAGATAAACAAATGACCCTATCTCTCTGCAACATAGCCTGTTGTTACATGCTTAGATCTCATCTGGTGTGTGAAAGAAACAGTATGTTTTAGGAAGATTCAGAAGAAAGACTAATTGTTTGCTCATTTTTAAATGACTATGTAGATGCATGCAATGAAACTATCATAATGTTCAGTAAAATGGAATTATTTTCAAGGACAGATTTCCACAATCTTCATAAGGAAGACTATCTTGCAATTAGACAACATGTCTTTTTCAAGCAATGTGAGCATGGGTGATACTATTCTTACAAGGTCTATGAATTCTTTCTACCTCTGTCATTTTTCCCCAGAGTAGCTGTCAGCTCATGGCTGTTTGTTCAATGCCTGACAAATGACTAAGAAGTCACCTGAAATGTTCCAGAGAGATGGTGGGCTATGTGTGGGCCAGTAGTGCCATGTGTGATAGATTGTCATAGCAAATCATTAAACAACAACAACAACAAAAATCTTGAGGCACTTTCTCCTCAAGGATCTGTAATTTATTTTTTTCCCAACTCTTTTGTAATTATGCTTCTTCCACATTAATTCTTTTAGTAGATGTATTCACGCCTCCCAGTTCTGTTTTATACAGCAACTTGCAGAATATCTGTCAGTTTGGGTTATGCAAGGAAGGAAAAGTTAGCTGCATTCACGCAACGGCTACATCTCTTGTTTAAAGGCAGCTAGAGCATCTTTAAAGGTTTAAAAGGGCAACTGGTTAATCAGAACTCGAGTGAGTCACCTATTCACTCTGTACAGCTTTGGCAGAGATTTCCCAGGTGTAACAGCTTCAACAGTAGGCTTTTAATACAGGGATGGGGAAGCAGAAATGTAGTTTCCCCCACATATATTCCTCAGTCACGCTGTTCTCATTGCAGCGGTTCTGGGGAAGACACTTTTGACCTTAGATCGAATACAAAACAAGGTAGGAGCCTAGTGCATCTGACAGCAGACTGTTCTCAAAGCATATATGCAGTCTAATACAGATACACTGGTCTCATTATATACATATATCTATCTATCTATATATATATCTTTCTATTATGTAGGGATCTCTGCCAGCCTAGTGCTGATTAGTCTAATGGTTTGGCTGCCAAGTTTCCGCAAAACCCAGACAATGAGCCAGTAGATGAGAGTGGGGGAGATGACCTAATAAACAGTGGTCTGCTGCCAAAACTGTAGTCTCAAGAGGTGTGACGTGAGAGAGGGCTTACTTGACAAGAGAGGTGATGTGTGTCATGAGAAGAGGCTGTGTGCCTTGCTGATCTTGCTGTCTTTCACAGAAGTGCTTTAAAAGCAGCAGCAGGTGCTAGTAACAGTGACAAACATCTGCCATTTTCAGTGAGTGGTTGAGGAAAAAAAATACATTAGAGCAAATAGCTATCTACCCACATATTGTCCACATTTGAGTTATTAAGGTCCATCAAAACTGACTAGTGGGCAAAAATACTTTTAAAATAAAAAACTTGCATTTGCCCTTCATTTCAGTTGTTATTTTTCCAGCTCCTCTACTGGGGACGATAGAAGATGTTGAGTGACACATTGTCATCTTCCTCTCCATTATCAAGTAAAGCTACTCCTGCTGCTTGACAGAAATTGAAAAATTTGGGCACTGGTTCATTTTTCAGTAGTGACACCTGCATCTGTGGTGAAGCCGCTCTTTGGATTGCTCCTGGCTCGGCTTGCGCTGCTGCTGGTGGAGTGATGGGCACTCCATTTCCCTCTGCTGTTCTCAGGGTGGCTGCTCTCGGGGGGTCTGAAGTCAAAGCTTGCGGATTATCCCCTGATTTAGGAAGGCAGGATGGTCCGATGCTGGTGGAGCTCTTATAGATGCAGGAGACCCATGTTTGATTCTTCTCTCCATCTCAGCATTCCTGTGTGATCTGAAGGGAAGTTACTGGGTGAGGGATTCTTGGCTTTAATCAGGGAAAGGTGAAGTGGTGTTTCATTTCACATTAGGTCAAGAAACTTAAATCAAGTGTTTAGACACGCTATTCAGACAGAGTCTTCAAAGAATGATTCACCCAAACTTTATTAATCTCCTGAGGTAACACCAGATGAATCACCTTATTGAACTGCCTCTCGCCGCTTTAACTCGGATGAGTTGTGTTACCCTCAGTCTTTCTCTCGTTTAACTTCTTACCTGAAAAGTGCTTTGCAGTTTTCTATCAGTAGTGCCTCTAAGGTACGCATACACTTTAATAGTGTTGCAGACCTTAGCTACCTAATTGAATCAAATTGCTCTACCCTTATTAATTATTTGTCAGCCACACTCAGTTGTTCTAAATTAAAGTGAGGCATATTAATTTCACACACATACTGTATCTGAATCTCAGGAAAACTACCCATGGGATGGCTTTGGTTGATAGACTGCACTGTAAAAGAACAGTAAACACAACAGAATGACTCAAGAGTTGTTGGAGATTGTAAAGTGCTGGACACACTCACCTGTGGAGGCAGTGAATTCAAGATTTTTATGAACAAGAGAAATTAATACCTGTAATTTTTAAATAACATTAGGCTGTTCTTGCTTTGGGGCAGCAGAGTGGATCAAGGACCTTTTGTGGTCCCTTCCACCCTCATTTTTAAAGACTGAATTATTGCTTTTTATTTGAAAATAATACAGACCATTTGGGGCTCCGTGTTCTGATTTCTTCCCTCTCTTAAATTAGTATAAATTTAGCACCACTGAATGTAGTTCAGATTTAAGTTTGAGAGTAAAAATTATGCCTGTATGTTAATCACATCTGCACTGCTCTCCTGGTAGAGAATTGGTCAGATTTCAGATATCTACTTAGAAACATAAGATTCATTTCACTGAGCTTTAGGCTTCTCACTTTCAGTTATCTAACCACAAGGTAATTGTGCAAGCTCCCTATGGGGAGGCAAGTGCGTCTCAAGATTCATCCCATGGCAAGACAAATCTGAAATGGTTGAGACACATCACCATGGAGGTGCCTGCCTCTCTCACCTGAATATAAAGAGAGGCTAGCCAGCTGGCTTAGACTTAGACAACTCACTTTTGCACTTCTGAAGTTAGATTAGGTGGAACTATCCCTTTAGTAAAGACTGCGTTTCAGCACTAAAGACATAAACCAAATACTTACTTCATCAGCTGCATTATACTTTCTTCTTTCTTTGAGTCAGGAGGTTAACTTATTGTTCAATTCACCCTTTTTGCTGTTTACCTTGCATATAATCTCCCTGCAAGTTGTCTTTCCTGCTCCATTAACATTTTTTGTCAGCAGATAAATTTCATAGATCATGACATGTCTTAGCGCCTAGGGACATTATTCAGTATTACGGCATTGTTGGCCGCTTGACACTTCCCATTATTACTTCCAACAGCCTTTACTTTGGCTTGTCATAGTGGAACAAGACTCAGTGTGGCAGTGTTTTATCAGTATAAAGTGGTTTCTTCTAGTTGCAGCAAGCCTTTGGCATTGCTGGCAGAAATATGTCACAGCTCAGCACCCGATGGACAAAACTGTGTTTTGCCAGCAGGAGCTGTAACTGTGGCACTGGATACAGAGTGCAGGGGGCATGAGTGGTTTGCCACCACTCCTAACAAATGTCGCCATCCTGCCCGCAACACTGTCTGCCAACACTGATGTTATTGCAGCAGGGGCAATCCTAATAGGGAAATCCAGGGCAATATGTGCTGTCTCTTTATGGCAGTAGGTATCAAATCCAAAGTTCCTTTTAGTAAGGAAGTCACACTTTCTTTGTCCATTCATCTAAGTCCAGTGTTCCCCCAAAGAAACCCAAAAGTCAATCTACACATCATCTGCCAGAGACAGAGGACAGCAAACTCTGCACTGATGTGTGCTTCTTATTCAAGTCATTTAATGCTGTGTGTTCAAGACTTGGGCCAGTTTTAGACTCCTGTAACTTATTACATGTAGTATGCAGTGGTTGTCTAGACTCTCTCTGTGTTGAACAGGGGCTTCCCAGAGAGTGCTAAATTCTGTGTTTGTGTAAGCATGTAATATAGATGGGGTTCATCACTCCTGGAGATTCTGTCTGGTTTTATTGATTAGGAAGGTCCTGATCTGTAGTTTTAAGAAACCTAAAACCTGGTGACTTAAATCCTACCCTAAACATGCAAGGATATAAACGATTTGTAACTTTAAGATTCTTGTACTTCAGAGCAGGTTGGACTTAATGCTATAAACTTCTCAAAAGCTAAAACACCACTGCAGAAATTTGGGATGAATATAGGAAGTATGATACTTAGTTAATTACCTTCCTCACCCACCCCAGTTCCATTTTTTTCAGCTCACGGTCCGTGCTTTTGGGGTTTAAGTCTTTGACAGAAGAGAAAGAAAAGAAAGGAAACCTGCAGTGGTGGTTCAAGTTAGAATATCGATGGGCTAATCCTTCCCTCTTTGTGAGACCTGCTGTCTCAGATAGACCTTCTGCTTGCACCAAGTTCTAATAGTGAGAGAAGAGCTACTCAGTTCCACTGTGGAATACCCAACCATCAGCAACCTTACATTCAGAGGCCAGGACTGATCTGCTTTCAAGATAAACATTTTCTGCATAGAGAGCTTTTTGGAGCAAAAGCCAACATCTTTCTTTGACTTGTTAGGAATTCAAATGTAGTTCTGGTTGTCTACAAAGGCTCCAAATAGAGCTGGTAATAGCTCTTGTAGACGAGACTGCACCTGCTTTGTAAATACAGTTCCACATAATAACCATGGAAACATTTTGCAGCAATCAGCAACTTCATCTCCCTATAAAAGTTCAATGAATTTACAGTCCCTCATGCATGAAAATCTTTCTCCTGTTATAGTTATTTTGTAAGAAAATAATCTTGTGCTGTCAACAGGTCTGCTGATCACTAACAAGGTGACAGTAAAGACTGGATGATTGTAAGAGGAACCCACAAGAATTCTTCTCAGCCTTACTGAGACATAGAGAAACATTTTTCTAGTTCATTCTTGACAGTATTTGAAGAAGAAATTAAAAACATTATTTCCTTAAGATTAAAAGCTAATGACTGGCTCTTCCCTGATGTTTCACAGGGCTGAATTTTATGGCAAATTACTTATGCAGAGAAGAGGAATGTGCAGCATCCACAGTCTACAGTAAAAAAATGTTTGCCAGTGAGGTTGCAGCACATTAAATTTACTTTTTTTCAAACTGGAAGACAGTTGAGTTGTTAAGCCAGACGATCAAAAATTTAAGCAGTTTGAAGTCCTGAGAATCCAGCTGTTAAACTTATTAGAGCAGAATTTGTAGTTTAGATATAATGAAATGGACTTTTTTTTGTGGGTAGGGAAATACCTTAGACAAGCACAGTATTTATACCTCAAATAAACCCATGCAGTGACCATTTTTCATTTTAGTTTAGCGCTTGGTATGGTGTCTTGCCAGCATGGGTGGCTGTTCTCTACTGGGGAAAATGTGTGTGAATTTTCCAGCCCCTGCGGCATTTCAAGAGGAACAGTCACAATTCCCAAACATCTGTATGGCTTCCATTGTAAATCTTTTAAGTCAGTGACATTTGAGCAATCAAACATCATTATAAAAATCCCATTTTTAAGGTGGTTTAGAGTTCTGAGGTTCAAAAATAAGTCATTACGGTCCATTTGATTTTCAGTTCTGGCTGGTTTTATTCTCTCTAACTGTTGGTCCTTCTCTTTTCACATTCTGTTACCTTAGAAACTTACAAGGATGTTTGTATGTTTGTGGTTATGCCTGCTACAAATATGTAAAAAATCCCAAGATTAATTTTTGTATACGTGTTCATATATATATAGGCATGCATATCCTTATATGCATATAAATGTGCACATACATTTAGAATGGATTTGGGAGATATTTCTGGGTTTGGGGAGTAAGAGGCCAAATTTTTTAGCATAAATGTAGCTTCTGAGGTAAGTCAGAAACTGATTTCTCCTAAGAGAAAGGTCACATAATGATGAGACTTAAAGATCCTAGTCTTTGAGAAAATGTCAGATGTTGTCCGTTCTGATAGGAGAAATCAGTTCACAGAATCCAGGCAAGTCAGATGAAAAATAATGTCACCTGTTAGTGTAAAAGGAAAACTAAGAAAATAAAAACAAACCCACAACTATTGAAAATAAACTCAACATGAAGAGAAGACACATTTTTTAAAATTTTTTCCTGCTCTTTTCTCATTGATTAAATGTAAAGAACATATAAACCTGGTAGAATAGTTTTTTTGCAAGCAAGGCGAATTCTGCCAATAATTTCATTTAATAGGGAGAAATCTAATCAGATGATGAAATTGTCTAGCTTTGGATAAAGTTGTATATGTGTTCACTATCTATCACAGTGGATATAGTGCAAGAAAGGAACACAAGGCCAGGATGGATTCATTTTCTTTGTACACAGAATAGTTTAGTATTTCATTTGACACCTAAATTCAGTATCTTCCTAGAAGCAGAAAGAAGGCCTTCTATAGAAGTGTGACAGATGAGTATATAGGTTCACTTAGCATATCCTAAATCATCACACATAGTTTGAACTGTAATACAGGAAAGTAAACCTGTCCAGAAAACAAAACCAAAGCAAAACAAACAAAACCCACAAAACCAAAACCAAACCAAACAAAGAAAAAAAAGAAACAAAAAGCAACAAACAAACCACACCACAACACTTATTTTAAGCAACAGTATTCTGGCTATTTCAAATAAAATAATCACTCAGGCTAAGATATCAAGAATCATGGATAAAAGCCAGTCAAAGGAGATAATTTCTAAGGCACTTTTGAGAATTTTATGGTTTCTGCCACTGGAAATGGGTGGAGTTAGGTGCTTAGCTGTTTCTCAGCTGAAGGTTCCTCTGAAACATACATTAGTATATTATCTTCCAGAGAGCTGCGCTATTTCCTTTTTTCTACTAATACTGCATGGCAAGTCCCAGCAGAAACGGGTGTTATCACTAATGCTGCGAAGCTTCACGGTGACTACAGTTTAACTCATTTGAGTAGGGATAATCTCAAGTGGATACTGAGACTGGGTCAAGGAGTTTTCACAGCCCTGGCTGGTGCTTGCTTTCACCATGTCACTCCCATCTTCTGAGATTTGGGTAACAACCTTCTCTTATTATCTGGGAAGAGTACTAATGCCTCCTAGGCATTAATACAGTTATCTAATGTGCTTAACACATTGTGTGTTCATTTCTACTATCACTGGCCCTCCTGATTAGAGAATCAGATGTTGCAAAGGAAGGTTTGGGAACAGTGTCAAACGACACATATTTCGGTGACATATGGAAAGAAGATGTAGTAAAACCCCGTGCAAGAAAAATGCTATATATGACAGCTCACAGAGTGTGTGATGTAATCAAAAATCTCCCTGACCATTTGGAGAAGAGGTAATTTTGATTTTGCTGGTCAGACTGTAAACCAGTGGTACTGTGGTACTCAGAGTGTGCAGGAAAGACTAAATAAAACAAGAGTTTGCAGGTCTTCCCCTCAGGCTTGTTTTCCTCTTGGAGGAGGCAGGGAGAGCTCTCCTGTTCACAGAAATTAGTATGAGCGAGGGGAATTCAGAAGACCTGCCTTTTCCAAAATCGGCCACCCCAGATGTTGCTTCACTAGTCTGAACCACACCATTTTAGAAATGGTTGCACTATCTAAAGCCATTTGTTCCATCCTCCTAACCTTACTTGGATAAATGGATTAGCTAGATTACACTTTCTTGAGGTACTAGACTGTGCAAAAAGTTTCATAGGTAATTACCACCTTCTCAAGTTTGCCTGTTTAATATTTTTGTAGACTCTGGATAAAATTGCAGCTGTCACACCATAGTAAAAAAAGATTTGAGTTACTGATGATGACTATTTGCTGAGATACTCATTATTTTAGTGTGAATCTGGGACGACTATTTCAAAGCAAGTGCAAGATTTGTCTGACTTCTCTGAACAAGCTGGGGATGACTTCAGTGCCTCAGATACCCTGCAAATATTCCTTCTCTCCCTTCATGGTGAGAGCTGTGAACAAAAATTATCTGGTCACCGAGAAGGGCGGAGAATTGAGTTTACTGCAGGAACCAGCTGGGGCGGCAATGCCTGTGCGGGGCTGAACTGCTGGCAAGGGCAGCAACATGTTTATCACTAGCCGCTCTTCAGCACCTCTTGTCCCCTCTGTCCCTGTCCCCCCGGGCACGGCGACTCCTCATTGTCACCTCCCCGGATGGGTGGCACGAAGGGCGGGACCCCCGGTAACAGACAGGGGCCTCAGACAATGAGGTGCCCAGGCTCAGGGACGCTTCTGGAACAGCTCATAATGCCCACAGCCGGGCCGACCAGGGCTACAAAAAGGCAGCCATGCGGAAGCTCTGAGAGGCTTCTCGGGATGGAGAGGCCTTGCCTCTGCTTTGGTGAGTGTTTTTCTTCTGGAAATATCATTGAGTTGAGCCATTGCCCACCCCAGACAAGAGGAAGTAGCTTCAAGTTCTACCAGGGGAGGTTTAGATTGGATACTGGGAACGATTTCTTCGTGGAAAGGGTTGTCAGGCATTGGAACAGGCTGCCCAGGGCGGTGGTGGAGTCACCATCCCTGGAGGGGCTTAGAAGATGCATAGATGAGATTCTTAGGGACATGGTTTAGCAGCAATGTTAGGTTTATGGTTGTACTTGTTCTTGGGGATCTCTTCCAGCCAGATGGTTCTGTGATGCTGTGACTTCCGTGATTATTTTCTGCTGGGTTTACTTGAGTGGAAGAGGCCTCATATTCTGTGTTTTTGTGAGTGAATGCATGCACACTGTGGATCCTAATTATTCTTATGTGGTCATACAGTGATAATTTCCTGGACTGGTATATTGAACCTGTGTTTTATAATATTGTTAGAGTGCTAAATAATTTGGTTAAACCCTGTTCCTGGTACATGATTGCAGTTAAGTAGAACTGACATAATGCTTGCTTCTCCACCTCATGCATGTGGAAGACCTTCTTTGGACGAGGCAGATACTGCACACACCAGCTCAGGACCTTGAGCAGTGCAGTTCTTAAGTGACTTGCAGGGTTTTGCCTTGTAAGAGTGTGTGGTGAAGCAGAGCTTGGAGGGCTTACTTCCTTTTTCTTCTTCCTGTCTGCTAAGTGAAGCTTGCTTAAACTGTGGGGGCCCTTGCACTCGGTGAGTTCGAAAAGGGAAATGAAGGCTGAGAACTCTGCCACAGAGGAATTCTGCTTCCGTTTGCCTTTCTCTGGGTTGAATGGGGCATCCTTTGGGTACACAGAATCACAGAATGTTAGGGATTGGAAGGGATCTCGAAAGATCATCTAGTCCAGTCCCCTTGTGGGAGCAGGAACACCTAGATGAGGTTATACAGGAAGGTGTCCAGGTGGGTTTTGAATGTCTCCAGAGAAGGAGACTCCACAACCTCCCTGGCCAGCCTGTTCCAGTGCTCTGTCACCCTCACTGTGAAGAAGTTTCTTCTCATATTTAAGTGGAACCTCCTGTGTTCCAGTTTGTACCAATTGCCCATTGTCCTATCATTGGTTGTCACTGAGAAGAGGAGCCTGGCTCCATCCTCGTGACAGTCACCCTTTACATATTTATAAATGTTAATAAGGTCACCCCTCAGTCTCCTCCAAGCTTAAGAGCCCCAACTCCCTCAGCCTCTCCTCATAAGGGAGATGCTCCACTCCCTTCATCATCTTTGTTGCCCTACGCTGGACCCTCTCCAGCAGTTCCCTGTCCTTCTTGAACTGAGGGGCCCAGAACTGGACACAATATTCTAGATGCGGTCTCACCAGGGCAGAGTAGAGGGGAAGGAGAACCTCTCTCCATCTACTAACCACCCCCCTTCTAATCCACCCCAGGATGCCATTGGCCTTCCTGGTCACAAGGGCACAGTGCTGGCTCATGGTCATCCTGCTGTCCACCAGGACCCCTTGGTCCCTTTCCCCTACTCTGCTCTCTAATAGGTCATTCCCCAGCTTATACTGGAACCTGGGGTTGTTCCTACCCAGATGCAATACTCTACACTTTCCCTTGTTCTATTTCATTAAATTTTTCCCTGCCCATCTCTCCAGCCTGTCCAGGTCTCGCTGGATGACAGCACAGCCTTCTGGCGTGTCAGCCACTCCTCCCAGCTTGGTGTCATCAGCAAACTTGCTGGCACTGTACTCTAGTCACTCATCCACGTAACTGATGAATATATTGAATAGTACTGGTCCCAGTAAACCCTTGAGGCACTCCATTAAATACAGGCCTCCAACTGGACTCTGTCCCATTGACCACAACTCTCTTGACTACCTCACTATTCGATCATCCAGACCACACTCCCTCAGTTCAGCTGCTTAGGATGCTGTGACAGATCGCAACTCTCTGGCTTCTTTCCTTCAGCCAGTTTGCAGCCCACCTCACTACCCAATCATCCAGTCCACACCAGTTCATTAGGAATCATTCTGTAAGCTTGGCCGTGCACTGGATCATTTGGTGATTTCTGGCTGAGGAAACATTTTCAGCCTTTGCTTTGCACTTATGTCACTTTCGCAGAGTGTAGGAACTTGGAAGATTTTTTTTAGGACAGAATGGCAGTATTTGCTTAAGCTTTTAAAAACTTCATGCAATAAAAAAATATCTCTTTGGCACTAACTTTACACTAAAACATAACACAGAACTGGGATTTCTAAACCCGTAGCTTTTTCTCTCATGGGCATGTAAACACACAGCCAGGCTGCTCAGTAAGCACAGTTCGTTTAAGTCCACAGCTGCCTGGTGCTCTCTTCTGAAACGGTCTTCTCTTGCATCATTTGCATCCAGAATGGCTGCTGCTGTTGTGCTGCCACAGAGCACACTTAGATATTATCAAGCCACAGGTCCATTTTCTTTCTTTGTAATATTTCCCCTGGACAGAGCTTAATGCAGGGGAATGGGTAAATAGGGTTTTTCTACACAATCTCTTTATGGAGGGACATCCCTGTCCGTCCTTACAGCAGGTCTCTCAAGAAACAACTGTTACTGTCAGTCTGCACCCTGACTTTACTTATTTTAAGACAGGCCACAGAACCTGAGAATCCATATGTCCACTTTGGACAGTGGGTAGCATTTACCAAATTAATCATCCTTAGAAGAATAAGCAAAGGGAATACTTCACTCTGACAGAATTTTATTGTAAGTATGCATTTTATCACATAATGAACTGGGTTTAATATGGAATAAATTATTACTCATCTTCAACAGCATTGTAGTCAGCCAGGAGGACATGAACCTTTCATCCTCCCATCATTGCTTGTGGAGTGGCTAAAAACAGATGTTGTTGCCATAATGTTTAACAGATGAGACGAGCTTCTATAGAGAGGAAACACTCAAAATCTTTGTGAAGACATTATTGCCTATTCTTTACAGTGACTACTTTTTTGTATGCAAGATATACTCTCCTCAGGACTCAAGGTATTACTAAGTGTCTGCATTGACTGTCTCCTCTCTTCTTCTTTTGGCATCTCTCCAAATATGTGTCTTTCATCCCTGCACTTAGCTGCAAGGGAGTTGGCTAAGGATGTGTTTTTTCACACTTTCTCCTCTTTGCTAAGATGATCTCAGTATGTTGTACTTTCTCTCACTGCAGTATCTTGGGTATGATCAGTGTGTAAGACACCCAGCTGATGCATTTCCGGTTCTTAGCAACCTCATTACTGTGGAGATGGGTTCCCCCAACAAGTAGTATGTAACCTGCAAACCCAGTTATGTCAAGGAAAAGTTGAAGAGCTGAAAATAAATCTCAGACTTCCCTCACAGACTACTTTACTCTAAAGCTGGAAACACCTGAGAGGTTGGGCTAAAGTCTCTGTGGTGCTGAGTATTTCTCACCTTACTATTCCTGGGATGGTAGGATCTCAGCTGTTGCATGTCAGGAGCTACACTGTTTGGAAAAAATTTCACCCCACAGGAAAGAACCCGGTGCCATTAGTCTGCACCTCTGCTCTTACACATCAATACTTGTAGACTGGTCAAACTGGAGAATAAGGGTGCCCTAAGACACAAGATGAGGGCACCAGGTCTAGATGCACTCCATGTTCTTCTGTAGGCTTCTGGTAGGCATGTTGGTATGGCATTGTCTCAGTTGTGCTCATCCAGCTGGGCTGAGAGGACGTTGTCCAAATGGGACACGGTGCATAGTGTTGGGAAGATCATTTGAGCAGGAGCTGTGACTAAGGGCTGATTGAAGAAGAGGATGTTGTGTGCATCCTTTGCTGTTCCTTCATCCTGGCATTACTCTAAAAATATGAATTATTTAGGGCAACATTTCTCAGCCTTGTGAAACATAAAAGCCAGGCAGGCGCTCTGAAAAAGATCATGAGCACTGTTGCCACCACAAGGTGTCTGTCTTGAGAGGGAATTCTCTGTTGAGCACTGCTGTAGCTGGTACAAGCCCTGCACCAGAAACTTCTCAGGTAAAGCTGTGCTGAGCTGACCTGAACTGGAATGGGGATTTCACCAAACTCTTCTTCTTCTGCTACCACAGGACCCAGAATGGGTCAATTATTGCCCACCCCACCCCACCCCCCCCCCGACTGTTTTTTCATGGGTATTTTAACTCTGTTGTAATCAAACTTTAAATACCACTTCAGATTTTTAGATTTTAAAACCTGAAAGAAAATGTCATTTTATATTAACTTTCCACAAGAAATGACGTTTGGTTTTGACTTCAAGCATTTGGTTTGCTTGTTCTCTTCTGTGGGCTGTAGAGCTCAAGTGAAGTAACATCTTACGTTAAAATGTCCCAGAGTAAAACAAAGCTAAGTCTTTGTCCTGGTTGTCCTGTGGGGTAGAATGAAGGAGGTTTGAAAAGTTGGTTTATCCAAATGGAAGAAAATAGAAAGGAAAAATGCTTTTGATCTGCTTTGAAGTTAGATGTTAAAGCACTCCATTGTTTATGAATATCTTGGTGATCTTATTTTCAGTGGCATTTTAATAAGGTTTCTGTGCATTCTGTTATCTTAACACTACACAACTGTGCTCTGTTCTAGTTGGTGTTTGTTGGCAGAACTCTGCTGCACCTCAGGGTTGCTGTTATATGAACTTCCATCTGTTAGCTGTGCTAGCTACATCTGAATATAAGAGTTCTGAGGGCAGAATTCTGCTCCTTGGCATAGAAATTACCAGTCGTGGGATCCCAAAGTTTGCTGGAGCTCTTGGGCAACTCTGGCTGCTACTAGACAGGTATGTCTATAAGGTCCTGAGTGGGAAAGAGGGAAGTGGAGTCATCATCCCTGGAGGGGTTTAAAAGACTTGTAGATGAGGTTCTGGGGAACATGGGTTAGTGCTAGAGTTGGGTTAAGGGTTGGACTTGATTGTGTTGAGGAACCAGTGCCTCCCAGTTCCTCTACAAGGAGTAAACCTGCATCTGAAGTGCTGAACATAGTCAGAGAGCTCTGTGAGAGTGTTGCAGGAATGCCAGCGTGGTTTCCTTAGAGGTGGGTTGCAGCCAGGAAAGTATCCAGCAACTAATCCATTGTTGCAGTAATTTTAATTACAGCTGGCTAATTAATGAATACAGGCAATTTTCAACATTGAGCATTTGCAAATAATGTATCTCTTGTTTCTATGGAAACCCCCAAATGGAATGGAATGTGGGAAAAGATGAATGGAAAGGAGAGGTGATGCATGGAGAAAATATTGAACAAGAGAAAATACCATGTTAAATGGGAGCAGTAATTTGAAGGGGGGGAATCTTTGTAGAGTAGAAGTTGCTCACATTTGTGAGAGAACTCCTTCCCCAGATGAAAGTGGCTGATGATCTTGAAGACACACAGCTGCAAAGACAGACACTGAGCCTTTGTGGCAGAAATTGCAGGGCCATGCTGTCTGGCCCACAACATCAGATTAGTTGACACTAATAACCTTCTGGCCTGGAAATCTTGGAAATAACCAAAAATGTGATCTTTATTTCGTTAGCCCTTCTGTGAAGGCTGAAGCAGGAAACAATTTTCAGAAGTAATTTGGGTTTGGGTACAGTGCCAATAGGAACCCTGTCCAGTGCCTGCAAGGATACCCTGTGAAGCTCTCTGGCGGTTTGCCTATTAGCAGAAACAAAGAGGTTCTGGATGTCTTTGATGTTCCCCAACCCTACCTCAAGTGGGATGTAGTTTGCCTCTGAATTCAGCATGGGACTCCCACAGTCCCTGATGAGATGAGCTGTCATTCTCTCTTTAAAACAAAACAAAAACCAAAAAACCAAGTAAGACACTCCCAGAGATCTGCAGTTCAGTTATCATAGGGTAAAAATATTTCTCACCTTTAAGAGGAAGCTGAATTGGTTTCCCCATCAGTGGGGCAGGGGGGAATATATCTTCTGGCTAAATACTACAGGCGATCAGGCTGACGCAGATATAGTTTGCAGACCAAGGTAAACATCAAGGCTTTAGGCGTGGATTTCTGGATCTACCAACTGAAGTAGTTAAACTCATATTCTTTATTTGATGGCCCTTTTCAGGAGGCAGTTGTGAGCAAAGTAATGCTCTAAGTGCTGTGTGAGGCCATTGGTGTCTTTCGTAACAACTGCAAGGACAGATTTGCAAGGGTCAGGGCTGGGCTCAGAAGGCACATCCTACCACCATGGAGAATGAGAACCGTGACTGAGCAGCAGGTCTCCAATTCAGGTATATGATGACAAAGCGATGAGAAACTGGAGGGAGCATAGAGGAAAGGCAGGATATAGGGAGGGCACTAAAGGAATCATTTCCATAAAGTGCCGAATAGTGTAAGTGAAAGAATAGAGAGGACAAAAAAAAGGCAAACACAAAATAACATGTTGTTAGACAGTCTCTAGAAGAGATCCTGTCTTCCTGGAAATTACAGCAAAACAGAATTATAGATGAGCCATTGTACTGTCTATGAAATTATAATGAGACTTTCGAGAGGAGCAATCTGGTATGATGAATGTAGATAAGGAGGAAATTGTGGGATCTCGTAGATAAGGGGGAAATCTGGGAAACTAAGATGTTGGATCTATCAGTGTTTGGGAAACACTGGGAAAACATTTTTGATGAAAAGAGGCAGAGAAAAGGATTTGAGAATACAGGATTTAGATAGCAAGAGGTATTACTCCACAAAGTCAATACTGGAGCACCTTCAAAGCACAGAAGTTATTATTTGGCTCTCAGCTTTAAACATCCCCTTTCCTAAACAAATCCTGCATTTCAGCAAAGCAGGAAAGTAGAAATAAAGCTGTTGGAACAATCTACTAGAGAAAGAGTTACTGCTCCCTTCCGTCAGCTCCAAGGAGGTTGGAGATGAAAAGCAGAGGAGAGAACCGTTTTTATTTTTTTTTCATTAGACAAGAGAAATCGTTATCACCACATTTGACAGGAAGGCTTCATTAACCAGCAAGAATCTTACAGGGGATGATGAAGCAGCAGACATCACAGAGCCATGGTCAAGCCATTCACAGTGCTTTTCTTTTGAATGATGAATATCTAAAGATAATTTTATTAGCCTATTATAATCCAATAGTCCTATCATTTCTTTCAGGAAATCATTATTTCTCCAAGGGAGTCTGAGCACAATTACTTTGTCTCCAGCAGTATCTAAAATCTTAAGATTCTCATGTCAGTGAATTTGTCAGGCTAGAAACCACATTTTTCTGGACCAGTATATGAATGGATTAACATTCAAACACAAAGCATGCTGGAAATCACCAGCTAGACTTACCAGTTCAGTTCAGCTTATGAATGTGACAGAAATAAACAGCTGAACTGCCTTTGCCTCCGGTCCAGGGATGGACTGGATAACTTTTCAATATTGCTTCCAGTCCTGTTTTCTCTTAGTGTCACAAACAAAGTGGAAAAACAACAACCACCACTTGGCCACTTGGGGAGAATACAAGGCTGTTGTCAGAGGGTGTAGGGAGGCAAGTAGGAAACCTAAGGCCTCGTTAGAATTCAGCCTGGCAAGAGGGGTCAAGGACAACAGAAAGAGCTTTTTCAAATACGTGGCAGATAAAACTAACACCAGAGGCAATGTAGGCCCACTGGTGAACGAAGTGGGTGCCCTGGTGACAGAAGATACAGAGAAGACAGAGTTACTGAACGCCGCCTTTGTTTCTGTCTACTCTGCCGGAGGCTGTCCTGAGGAGCCCCATACCCCTGAGGCCTCAGAGGAAGGCAGGACAATGGAGGAGTTTGCCTTGGTTGATGAGGACTGGGTTAGGGAGCGATTAAGCAGTCTGGACATCCATAAATCCATTGGTCCGGATGGGATGCACCCACGGGTACTGAGGGAGCTGGCTGAGGTCATTGCTGGACCGCTCTCCATCATCTTTGCCAGGTCTTGGGAAACAGGAGAGGTGCCTGAGGACTGGAGGAAGCAAATGTCACTCCAGTCTTCAAAAAGGGCAAGAGGGAGGACGCAGGTAACTCTAGACTGGTCAACCTCACCTCCATCCCTGGGAAACTGATGGAACAACTTATGCTTGGTGCCATCTCAAGGCATATGAAGGATAAAAGGGTTATTAGGGGCAGTCAGCATGGCTTCACCAAGGAGAAGTCAAGTTTGACCAACCTCATTGACTTTTATGAGGACATAACAAGGTGGATGGATGATGGCAGAGTGGTGGATGTGGTCTACCTTGACTTCAGTAAAGCATTTAACACAGTCTCCCACAGCATCCTTACAGATAAACTGAGGGAGTGTGGTCTGGATGATCAAGTAGTGAGGTGGACTGTGAACTGGCTGAAGGAAAGAAGCCAGAGAGTCGTGGTCAATCGGGCAGAGTCCCGTTGGAGGCCTGTATCTAGTGGAGTGCCTCAGGGGTCAGTACTGGGGCCAGTATTACTCAATACGTTCATCAATGATTTGGACAAAGGAATAGTGTACTATCAGCAAGAGATGACACCAAGCTGGGAGGAGTGGCTGACATATCAGAAGGCTGTGCTGCCATCCAGCGAGAGCTGGACAAGCTGGAGAGTTCGGGGGAACTGTAGAGTAGGGTAGGAACAACCCCAGGTTCCAGTATAAGTTGGGAAGAGTTGCCCTAGATCATGCTTTCATATCACGTCACTAGCTCATCACCAGGCTCTAGTTAGACTACTTCTGAGAGAAATTACCAGCAAGGCTTCTGCAGGCACAAGGAACATTAATGAAGCTAGAGAATTACTCCTGCAGATGTCTGACACTCAATCAAACCTGCTTAATTTAATTACGCTGCTCAGTGACAGATAAAAGGGATACTCTTGTAGTCTGCTCCTTTTTATTTTTTTATGTAGAGTATTTCCCTTGGACACATCCAGCTAATTTAATATTCAGTGAAAAACATTAATGCAATTAAGTAAATTTATAATTATTTTTAAAGTGAGCTTTATTCTAATGCTTTGCATCATTATTTTTTCTGTCCAGCTGCAGTTCACCAGGAAGATTTATGACCCAACCAAATTGGCAGTATACGGAAATGGTTTCAATTTAATGACCTTAATAATCAGTGTGATGTTGGGAAGGTTTGGTTACTAGATTTTTCGGCCAGGTGTTCAGGGCTTTAGGAGAGGGCTTCTGTGAAAAGAATGTGGCAAGTCCTCAGGGCTCTCACACACATCCCAGAATCTATTTGTGAAGCTTAGACAGTGCCTGCTCAAAGCTGAATTGAGATCATCTGCCTAAATCCACACGGTGATGTCGGAAACACTCACGGTTCTTCTTCTTTCTTGGGAGGGTTTGCAATCTGTGCTGCTCTTGTCTTTTCCCAAGGGAGATCCCACCATGTTATATGCAGCACAAAGATAGAGACCATGCTGCAAAGTGCAAGGTGGAAATGGAGCTACAATTATTTAAAGCACTTGTAATTCACCAGTAGCCATAGCTTCCCAGGAAGCTTGTATAATACAGCTGCATCGGTGGTCACAAGGAAAGGTAACTTCGCTTGTAGCTTCCAGTCAAAGTAGATGGGGCAGACAAAGCTGAAGAGGTCTCAAGACTTTAAGAGCAGAAATAGAATTGAACCAATCGACAAAACTATGGTAGTATGCTTCAGAATTGCTTTCTTTTAAACCTTCTTATTTTACAAATTAAAGTTTACTGGACTACAGGTCTTTATATTTGACTCATAACAGGTTTTTCAGTTTTTTGTTTTTAATAAGAGTATCTCCAAGGTTTTGGATTAAGAAACTGCTGCTGTTAAATAATCTGGTTTTCTTATAAAAATCTCCTCTAAGGTGCAATTCTGCAAAACCAAATGCCCCTTTATAATTTAATTTGTGAGGACAGTCTCATTAAATTCTCATTACTTGTGGGCCTCAGAGTTTCTAGGATTGGACCAGTAAAGATGTGTGTTGCTAATTAGTAGTAGCATCCGTAATGGCTTTGTATTTTAACCTAAGGCCTTGTTAGGGCTTACAACAAAATGAAACTTCAATTACATGAAATCTATGTATAACTAATGAAGAAGCCCTTGTTCTTTCTTGTGTAAATATCACTCGGTCTGGAGGGACTGTTTGCAATATTGTCTGTTGCTTAATTCATCAGGATTAAAACTGAGAAGGGACTTCTGGTTTTATACTGCATTCTTTTCTCAGCATCCCGGCACACTTCAGAGGAACAAGTCAAGCATGTAATGGGCACTCAAGTAGTTAGTATGTTTTGAAAGCAGAAGATTCCCCTTGTGTCCACCAGTCAACTCCTGCTTAGTCGCACTCCAGGTATTGCCAGAAAATGGTCTGCAGTGCAGTTACGGTCTTAAGTGTAGTATTGGCGCATACATGTGGGCTGGCACTGCCTGACCTTCCGAGCAGAGTTGGACACCAGCTCCGTCCTGAGGCTCCTGCTAAGCAGAGAGCGGGGAGTAACATCAGATGTGGTTCAAAGCTTTGCAGCAGTCTAGGCAAAATTCAGCACTGTTATAGCAACCATTTAGAATAATAGTATTTTATTAGTTACTGGTTACTGCAGAAAGAACTTTCTATTTTTAACTTCTGCCTTCACAGACTGTCTCCGTGTTTCTTGTAAAGATCATTTCCTTCCTCACCTATGGATGTAAGAGATTATGTTGCACTTAATATGAAAGATACTGAGCTGTCACTCCCCAAGCTGTTATCAAATGGCTTAAACCTTATTAAGTTACACTGCTAGTTCAACAAGCTCAGAGAAACAAGATGCCAGGAAGTGTCATCTTATGTCATTAAAAGACTAAAGTGGCATTAGCTTCTCCACCGCTAAAGTTTGGATTGAATTTCCATGTGAAGTCCAGTTTTGTTTCCTGCCTCTGTATAATATCTGCCTTTTATTAGGGAGCTAATTTCACCTTTCGTACAGCAGACGACAAAAGGTAGCTGAATCCTAAAATGTTCCTTAACACCTTCTTTACAGAGAAGTGGCCAAATTGGTTGAAAGAGGCAGGCCACAGAAATTGGAGGGCTACCTAGGAATTAATTATCATAATGTACATAATATGAGGGGAGGAGCTGCATCTTTGGTACTTGTGTTTTTCAAGATTTACCCAAGAAAGTCTTTATGCTGATAGCTCTCATTTTAATCTGCATCCTTAAAATGGGAGCTCAAACCATCTTAGGTTTCTAGTGCATAAATAGGATAGTCACACTTCACAAATCAACTCGAGCTGTTTTTAACTCAGCTGTGTGCACTGTAAGGACAAAAATGTGCACAAGCAAAGGAATAAAGTTCATTTTCTCTGCTGGGCTAGAAGTGTCTCCCTTGGTCAAGTGTGCACTTCTGAAGTGAATCTTCTGACTGTCCTCTCTCACCACTCTTCAGTGCCTACCATGGAGTGGTCTTGTAGGTTGCAAACAAGATTCCTTTTAGACTGATGTGTACCCTGATAGATGCACTACAGAACCGCATCTGTCCTGTGTGTTCTCCTTATTCTATAAACTTCTCCTTTCTATGTAGCTAAAGCAAACACAAGCCCTTGAACTACTGGAATTCTTCCTCTTCACTTCGGGTTTGCATAAAGTTTGAGATTGGCTACAATCTGCCTGAGAGAAGTGAGTGAACACAGGCAGGAGAAAAGACAAATATCTATTTTCAGCATGTAAATCTAGAGATCGCTATTGTGCTCAGCATCTTGTGGCTGACAAAGTTAACTGCTGAGACTGCTGAAAGGACAGACCTGGACATCTGCAATTTAGTCACCAGGTTCAAGCTTTTAACATGTCTCTGCCCAACTGTCAGTTTCTGCATCCCAGTGAAGTACATTTCAAAAATGGTAAATATTGCCAGTCTGCCCAAGCATTTGACTTCTTGCTGAAAGCTGATGTGAGAAGATATATATGTTAAATTACTGTGGTTTTCATTCACTTTGTATCTCAATGCACTGTCTGTTTATTGGTGCAGACAAGCATGTTTTCCTGGCATGTCTCAGATCACATCAAAGGCCATTTTGAGTATAGGTCCTCCATGGTATCTTATAAAGGAGTTTGTAAGGGGGGGACTTGATTGGTAAAACCTCTGATTGCTTGGTTAAGTATTTGTTCATGTTTTTAGCAGGCACTTAATCTAACAGGAGGTTGTTTCAGTGCTGGAGTTACTCTTCAGTGGCTTCACCAACCCAATGGGGCTAATTATAGACGAAGATGCCATTCAAAGCAGTTGAGGCAGATGGATCATGTCCACACAGGCATTTGTTTGTCCAGCCGGGAGTGAGCTCCTTGCCAAGGCTCTGGAGTTCTGGTGCAGCTTGAGGATGGCAGGTGCTTGTTTGCTGCGGCCTGTGCTGCTTTGTAGGGCTCTTGAGACACAACTGGTTATCTGATCTTGCAGTACATGACACTGGGGACAGTTAGAGACATTCCATGGTCTCAATCCCATCACAAGGACAGGCTATGTAGGAGCACAAAGAACAAAAATAGCAGGAGCCAGTGAAACATCAGCTGGCTGAAGAGTAGGTGTGAGTTTCTGGCCTTGAAAGTCCTTAAGACCTCTGTCTGCAGGGGCTCATGCTGAACATCCTTTCCACTCAATCAAGTGGTTGCCAGCCCTAATCTGTTTCTCGATTTCTCTATTTCTCTTTTAATCCTTTCTTTCTCATTTATTACTTCAGTTCTTGGTGCAGAGCTGAGCTCATGCTGGTTGGGGGTTCCCCAACAGCCCGTGCAGAAATAACAGAACTTCCCTCCTGCGCCCCCCCCACCCTGCTAGAAAGCAGTGTCTGGTTCTCAGGTCACAATGACTAGTGAGAAATTGCATATGCTGTGATTCTTGCACTGGCTTATTTGACACTTATTATTAGACTTCTTAATTTTTTCCTCTTGAGAACGGGAATTGTATAGTTTATCTCTTCAAGGCTGATGCTGGAGTCTGACTCCTTTCAAATGCAATACTGATAATCTGTCCTGAGCCTATAGCACAACAGAGGAACCATGACAATTAGAAACAGCAGTTTTAATGGAAGATGATGCATAAGAGTGTGACATTGTGTTTCACCACCTTGTCTTTCATCTTCTCCAAGGACTCAGAGCTGAGTGTCTTGTCTATCCTGCCTCCACATCTGCAAACCTGAGAGTGGACTGGACCATAAGTTTTTCAAGCTCACGTGGTAGAAGTGTTAATGGGTGCCCATGGAGGAAAATGACGTGGGCATTTCTCCTCTTCTGGGCCAAGGTATTTTTTCAGCAGTGTTTTTGAATGTTTAAGGATTGCTTTATGAACCAGCTCTTCAGAAGGGCTGACCTCACTGTAAGATAACCAGTTTACATGCTTTCTGTTTTTAATTTTATTCACTGATGCATCAGAAGATGGGAGTGCAGTGGTAAGCCCAATTAATTGTCTAATGAACAACTGAAATCTTAGTAGTAGTGTGGACAAAAGCATGTTTACATGCTAACAGCATGCTTGGCATGGCTGTTGGCAGCTGATGTGAACAGAATACTCAAATGCAGAGAAGCCCAGATTGTTGCTCTGTAATGATGCTTCATCTCTTACACTCACAGAATAGCAGCACACAATCGAGAGCAGCCAAGGCATTTGGAGTATTTGACATTTCAAGCCTTGCATGCACACTGGGTTGAGCTGCAGGGCATTGCAAAGCTGCTTTCAAGTGTACCAGATATGCCCTCTGTGCTTCAAAAATTAAAACTGGCTTTTCTATCCCTATCCAGCAATCTCAGCTTCTTCACTGTCCATCTTTCCCACTAAAAAATGTCAATAGTGACCTCTATGCAGAGTATTTCCAAAGACTGACAGCCAGAGAGGGTTAACAAACTGAGGCATATCTGAAGGCCATCAATTCTTTGCAGGCAGCATTAATCCCTCAGAAATTACCTGTACCTTAATCGTTATTGCTTAAATTATTTATTTCATGACCTGTATTTGAAGTGATGTGTCAAGATGTGAATTATTCTCTGAGCCAGGGTTTTCCACAGGGTAATTTTCATATATACATATATTGTGTTTTCAAGGAGTTATTTTCTTTTAAATACTTCCCACATGCAAGTGATTTGGTTAATGCTGATGAAAAAGCTCAGCTTTGCCTGTGATAAGACAGGAGTGCAGATTTAATTGGTTTTTCCTCACCAGTGTTTGGTGGTGGGGTGGATGATGATGACAGTAGGTGCTTCCTGTCTTTGTAATGCTCAAAAGTTTTTCCTGGGTATTTGTTACATTTGCACACTTCAAATGCTGCGCTAATCTGCACAGATTGTAACTACTGCCTGCGTCACTGTTAATATGTGAGCACAAGACACAGACTCGGCAAAGACTGACAAGAAGGGAACAAGAAGGCTTGTGAGACCACTGATAAGGAGAGAGGATTGGATGGTCCTGACTGAACAAAGTGATTTATAAATGGCATATGTTGAGTTCTGGACAGCACTGGGGCCGCTTAATGCTATTTCTCCAGAACTAAGATGCCCTCAGACTATGGATGTATCACTGAGGTGCAGTGGGATCTTCTAGCAGAACTGGGCCCATCATGGTGGCAGTTTCTCCCATTCATCATGGCTGGGGTCTGTGTCCAGGACATGCCTGGATCACCTCATCCTCTTCTAGGAGGGGCTCTGGAGGGTGAGCTCCCATGGCAGTGTGGGGATGAGGCAGGAGCCCTGCAACTTTGCGGCACAGCCTCCTTTCATAGTCACCCTGTGATTCTGAGAATTCGGGTGAAGACCTTAACTGCAGTTCTCTGAAGGGTAATCATCCATAGAATCATTTTGGTTGGAAGAGACCTTTAAGATCATCAAGTCCAACTGTTGACAGTGTTGATATACAACTGCTAGAAGGATGATGCTTGATCTCAACAGAAAATGGTACCTCTCGTCTGGAAAGCTTTTAATAACATTCCGCACAAATTTCAGTTCAGTGTTAGCATGTCCACTAGAATGAGATTTTAGAGCCTCTATTATGCAGGATATTTAAATTGCTTTTAACTTCATGATGCAGAGAACATTTAGAAGCAAGTATATTCATTAATATGAACTTCAGCATAGGTGAAACTACTACAGATATGCACATTCAAGTTGGAATTCAAGAAATTAGTGAAAGGAGACTAATACAGACTTGGTGCTAACAGTACAATACTGATCCAGGAATTAAGCTGGGGGTTTTCCTTTTTGTAATGCTCTTCTGTTATTACGAGTACAGTGTAGTGAAAAAGAATCTGTGAAAGAAAGATGAAAGTGTTCATGGAGCAGGCAACGGTATGAAATCCGAGAAGCCATGATGCTGTCACAGGGCCACCTTCTCCTATGACAGTGTAGTCCTTGCATGGGTCCAAAAGGAAGGACGAGACAAGGGGTCCTAACATTATTTATATGTAGCATGTTAGGTGGCAAATAACTGTTGGCGGAGCAGCTCCTGTCTCTAGCTCTTGATTTTCCCTTTCTGAAAGCTGTTTGACTAAAATAGTATCTAGCAATGACAGCAGATGAGACAGAGGAGATATAACTAAGGTATTTAAATTCTGAAGGGCATAGTTAAAATTGCTCTCTCACATTATCAGAGAATAAAGGGGTCACTGAATGAAGTTAATGGCCAGTCCATTTAAAACAAATTAGATGAGATACTTCTTCATACAGTGTGAAGTCAGCCTATGGAATTCATTACTACAGCAGGTCAAGGAGTCAAGCGATGCAGACAGATTGAAAAATGGGCTGGATAATTTTATGGCCAATAATAACATCTGTAGCTATGGCTGTGGGATACAGTGGGAGTAGTAGGCGGCAGTATTCACAACACACACTGAAGGCAGCAGGAGCAGCCAAGCAAAGGCTTTCTCTCTGCCTTCTGCTGAGGGAAAATGCTGCTCTTTCCTCTTTGTCAGCTCAAAGGGTGCGATGCACCAAGATCAACCTACTCTGTCTTCTGTCCCAAGGATAGCAGAGTACCTTGTTCATGTTTGTGCAGGGGAATGAATCGCAGAATGACACAGACTGGTTGGGGCTGGAAAGGACCTCTGGAGATCATCTAGTCCAACCCACCTGCTAAAGCAGGGTCACCAGAGCAGATGGCACAGGATCATGGCCTGGCAGGTTTTGAATGTCTCCAGAGAAGGAGACTCCACAACCTCTGTGGGCAGGACTCTGGCACCCTCAAAGGAAAGAAGTTTCTCCTCATATTCAAATGGAACCTCCTATGTTTCTGTCTGTGCCCATGGCTCCTCATCCTTGGGCATCACTGAAAAGTATCTAGTCCATCCTCTTGACATCCACCCTGGAGATACTGATCAGCATCAGTAAGGTCCCCTCTCAGCCTTCTCTTCTCCAGGGTGAACAGCCCCAGCTCTCAGTCTCTCCTCATCAGAAGGACGCTCCAGACCCCTTGGCATCATTATAGCTCTGTGCTGGACTTTCTCCAGTAATTCCTTGTCCTTCTTCCACTGGGGAGCCCAGAACTGGACACACTACTCCAGATGAAGGCCAGGCAAAAACTAGTCTGGCAAACTTTGGCTGGACTGGCAAAGTTTGGACTGTCCCAGGAATGTGCGTTCTGTGCAACTTACTCATCTTCTGTGTGTAAAGATGTGCTGGCAGGAACCAGCTGTACAACTCAGACCAGGGATCAGGGTAGGGCTTTACTGGGGGCCTGAACCAGCTGCTCCTGAGGAAAATCCAAAAATCCTGCAGCAGCCAGATATGTTCCCACTGGTCAGATTTCTTTCAGGCTTTCAGAAAAGGTAAACAAGCTTCTGTTCTGTATCTGAAGGACAAGTTGCCGTCATTGGGAGGCATCTAGGATCATACCACCACCTCAGCGAGTGTCTAACAGATAAGTCTTGTGGAGAAGAGCAAGAAGATTTCCCCCTATACTCCTTCCTGTTTCCAGTTTTCCTCTTTCAGACTACTTCACCCACACTGCTTTACTGTCAGATTGACACTGGACACTTGTCCATGTACAAATCAAGTGACATTTTTCCTGGTGGGGAGAAGAGAAACTTCAGTTGCCATCCAGGGACAGAACCCAATCCCGAAATGGAAGAAATCAAGAGACTGGCTTGGTAACAGAAATGGAATCCCCCACTGGATTTCCTGGGTTCAACTCAACATTCAGGACTGCTTTTTCAGCACAGAAATCCAGGGAATTTAGCAGTCATGTTTGCCGGCTTTCCAGAGCTGGCTTGCCTTTTGTTTTGCCTATATCAATAAGGCCGAAGGAAGGCTTGCCTTACATAAAGCATAAACTGTATTGACAGCTACTTATCAAAGCTGAAATTAGAAGCCATGACTCCCTCAATTTCAGGTAAAGTGCCCCAGATGGAGCCCAGCAGCTGGGAATCCATAATGTAGTCAAAACATACGAAGCAGCTGGAAGATGTTTTAAATATTTAAAGCCTCTCAAATGCAGGGGGATTGAAATGTCTTTCAAATAGCAATTGCAAGCCAAGGTCTCTGGTTTTCAGTGCACCTGGACGTCATTATTTTATCTCTACAAAGTTTTCTCTGTAAGTGTATTACTACATTGAAGGATTTCTTTAACAGTTTGACAAGCTGAACCCTGCCAGGCCTGCAGACTCAGGCAGGCATTTTAACTTAGTCAGGTTTCTGTCTGACTAGAGAATGCTTTCAGTCTCTGAAAAGCATGCCACCTGAGCGGATGTGTACACGAACAGGTCTTTTATCAAACAATTCAATGTGGAAGAGTGGGGGCACACTCCCTGTGCTTCCTTGTTCCTTTAATATCCATTTAGAAAGGACAGCTGGCAACAATTAGCTCAGGCATGAAGGGGCAGGAGATATATCCTGGACAACCTCAGTTCGATTTGTTCTCCTGGGGGTCAAGACTTACATAATCTGGGGGATTATGATACACACAGGGCTCTTGTTAAAGCAGTTCTCTTTCTCCCCTTTTCCACAAATTTGAGTGAAACATAGACATTGTATGGGTCCAGTGGAGCAAAAGGAGAGTAAACTAGCTGCCTCTTGCCATGGTCCCTTAAAGCTGGGAACTCTGGAGAATGTATGTGGAAAGCTAAAATGAGTGTGATGGTGTTGAAATGTATAGTCACATCAATCATGAGCTGGGGAAGACCACAGAAAGAGTTTGGAGGAGGCTCAGTGTAGTGGCAGAGGCATGAAAGACAGAACGAGAAATGCTCCAGCAGAAGGAAATACGTGCAGTGTTTGGAGCCTTGGAAGAAAAGTAATGGCTGTGATGATGGAGACATCAGAGTAGGAAGGAAAACAGGAGCAGGTGTAACTATAACATAAGTCTGTGGTGGCTGTGTTGAACACGTAGGGAAGAGGGGAATTGTCCCCAAGGCACAGAACAGTGCACGTGTGAACTTTGACAGTCCTGGCTTCGGAAAAGTGAGTTTCAGTCCTGTGGGAAACTGCTATCTAGCATTCTGTTTTGACTTCAAATTCTCATCAGATGCCACAAGAGTTACTTGTTATGGTAGGGAAGGTTTCAGAAATGTTGTGGAGACATATTTGTGGAAAGATCAAGTTTATTCTCACATGCCATTCACCTTTCCTGGACTGCAGGACCGTGGTGCACCATGAAGGATACCATCTCCCAAATGAACCTAAGTTGTGAGCACCAAGGGGCCATGAAACACTTGTACAACTGCCCTCAAAGCACATGTGCTAGCTACTAATAATAATGATAACAATAATAATAATTACTGTTGTTATTATTATTTTTTTAATTGTTATTATTGTGTGTGGATGGGACATCAATAAATCAGGGCAAAGCAGCTTCCTTTCACATGAGAAATTAGAGTTTTCTTCATTGAAAACTCCCTGGTAGAACAAGTCTCTTACTAGCCCAGCATCTGCACTATCAAGTAATAATTCTTAGCCCCTTAAATGTGGAATCAGCTCACATCTGTATGATACAGTTGAAATATAGCACAGGAATTTTTCTCAAGATACCTCCATGTTCTCCTGAATGCCTGAAACTCAAAGGCATGTTCCTGTGATCTTGGACTCATTACCTCTGAGTAAAATTCAGTCTCCTTATTTACGTGTGACTGATGCATTGGAAATAATCCCTTGACTTGGTTTTCCTGTGCTTCATCAGCCTGTTCCCTGTCCTTCCACAAGAATTGTTGAGTGAAATACAAGTTGGAATCCCACTGTTGGTATCCCACATGGATTTGGCTGGATAAGGATTTTTCCTAATTTCCAACCTAAGCATCCCCTGGTGCAACTGGGGGCCATTTTCTGTCTTGTCTATTTTACTCTGTCAGCTTTTTTTCTGTCTTGTCAGTTTTGCTTCTTTGCTTGCTAATGGGCCTTTTATTTTTTAAGTTCATGCATATCACTTTAAAGATTCCTGAACATTATGACTGGCAGTGGCATGAATAAGTATTCTTAAAACAAACAAACAAACAAACCAACAAACCAACCTTACAGTTCTTACTTTCATCATTCTCGGAGCACACGTAGCAAGATACTAGAAGCCAGTAAGATTGTCAACCAGCATTCACTCACCTGACATTTTTGACACCTTAGATTGTTTTGTTGTTTATGCTCTAGCTCAAATCTCCACCCAGTGCTGGTTAATTACCCAGTCACTATGGTTATATCATAACAAATTTGTCAGCTTTTTAAATGATACAGGGTCATGGTGTCAGAAGGGAATTACAGAGATGGCTCACAGTTTATTATTAAGTGTGACATAAAAACAAAGTTGCAATTTCAGACTTCCCCCCACTTCTTTCCAGTAAGGACATGGATAAAACAACTTTCCAGGCACACTGATTATGCAGGTGTGTGAACTCTGAGAGCATTGCAATGTTTATGAAGTACAAGTGTCTCATAGAATCCATGATTAATCAGACAAAATGAAAGACTGTATGAAGTGAAATTTGTAAGTAATGCAAACCAGTTAGTTCAGGAACTGTAACATTTGCAAAGCTGAAATGCTTTGAGAGAAAAACTGGAGCCAGAAATATTTATGTGCATCTCACTATGCAGAAGAAGTGAGACTGGATAGCCACTTAGATTTCTTTGTGAGTAGCAGGGGAGACAAGAAAGGTGTGGTGTTGGATACATTACTTAGCCAAATGAAAATCAATGACGTCTTTTATCAGATGCCATTAGTGTGTTTCTCAAAGTGTCAGCAAAGAGTCATCTAAAACATTTTGTGTATTCTAGGGCAAAAAATGCTTTTACTGGAAGTTGTGAGACTGAGCAATCACTAGATAAATATCAACAGGCATGAGACACGGAGTGGAGTTAAAGTCCTTGCAATCCAGTTGATTATTTGCATGGCTGAGCCCAGTAAGAGCCTTGCTCTTAATGACAAAGCCTGTTAGTCTGGATCTTTGGGTTTTGAGGTTGTATATAGAAAATTGATGAAGCCAAAGAAATTAAATGTGCTGCTAAAATGATGCTACCCATCTGTGCAGCTGTACTGAAATGTGCCCTAGGACCAGCCCAAGAGACATGTGGTTGGGTTTTGCCTGCTTTTTTTCCATGTCATGTGTTCATTCTCCCCTTTAAGCCATGTGTCAGCTTAGTTGTACCACAACTGTGTGTGCAAATGTGAAGTAGAGCTAAATGAATGTTAAGCTAAACTTAGTTTTGTTGGAAATTAAAGGGGAATATTGTAAATTGTCTGGTTTTGGGAACTGTCTGTGCATGTGCGGTGGCTCAGCTCATGCATGGTAACTCCAGCCATGCTTATGTAATGCATAGACTGAGCCCTTGCCCACGGAAGAGAACAAAAGAGCACCATGAGAATTAAAACCTTGCAAACTGATGCTTGATCAGTGGAAATGTTTCCCAACATGTGAAACCAAACTTGTTGAATTTACTGCTGCAAGTTATTCCTGTAGTAAGGAGTTCAGCAGGATCCAGCAAAGGATTAGACATTTATTTCAGTAGTAAGACTGAAGTTACTCTAATGTCAGGTGTTTGAGTGAGACAATTTCTTGGGTTTTACAGGACATACAAAACCTAGAAGGGACTTTCTAGATAAGTAGTTTGCTGCAGAAAACATCCTATGTTGGCATATTTATGCTTGTCAAAGCCTCCATGGCTCATTGTCCAACCCTCCATGGCTCATTGTCCAACCCTCCCTTGGTGATTTCCATGGCCATACATGTGTCCCCTTCCAAACATGGACTCTGAGTCATGCAGAGCTTAGGTCTTCACTCCTGCAATCTGTTCCTGACAAATATTAAACTCTTCAGAGCAGAAGTGGTTTTAGCTGTCTGCCTGGGTTGACAGGCTCATGTCCATGCTCAGGCAGTTCTGGCACTGGAAATAATCCTGTCTAGAAATTGTCTTTTTGGCTTTCAGAGCTCGGGAATGGGAAGACAAAGACTTAGGTAAAGGGAGGCATGTTGCTGCACAGGACACTGTATGTCAGTAGCACTTCTACCTTCTGGTTACTGTATTTTAATTTTTTTTTAAAGCTTCTCATCACCAGTGTTAGCGAATCCCTCAGAAGTCCATTTCAAGGTGGTGCCCAGCTACAGGAAGATGTAGCTACACATCTTACTGTCATGAATTCATGAACTTCTACCGCAGTGAAACTTTCATAGTACATAAAATTGAACAAATACCTATGTCTCTGCCGCCTTGGGGCCTTACTTAGGGACTGACCTCATCAAGCAAGTGACAAGAACAAACTGCCTTTCCTTTTCACAAAATCCCTCTCTATAAGTTGGACATCAGTTAGCACAATTGGTTTTGATGGCAAATATCTGATACAGCTTTTGCCAACAGCCAAAAATACATAAAGTCTTTCTCTGTGGTATAAGCAAGGCATTACTCCAAGTTCCCTGTTAACTCTGAGCAGACTGTCAATAGCAGTGGGGATGTTCTCTTTCTGGGCTGCCTAATATAAGAACAAAACAAAGGGGAACTTTTAAGCAAAATTCCTAGGTAATGTAATGTGGACATGCAAGCAAAGGCTCTTGAGCAGTTGTTGTTACACCAGTCAAGAATGTGGCAGTAATTAAAGATTTATCAGGAACACTTTCAAATGAGAGTCTGAAATATTGATTTAATCAAGATATAATAGGAAAGCTGTTGTACTTCCTGGTAAGTCAGTCTAATTTCATTATTTAAAAAAATAATAAGAAAAGATCAGAAAATAATTTTATGTATGATATTGGCAATTGTTTTTAGTAAAGCTTTAAATGAGTGTTCAAGAGTGACCTCTTTCAGACACCCTGTAATTTCTTCATAACCAAGACATGCATGAGTTTAGCTTCCCCTGTAGTGAAGGGATCTGTGACCAAAAGCCTATGAGATCTGTTGACAGGTTGAATCATTAGTTTTCCTGGCATGGATTAATCATCTTGGGTAACATGATTAGAAAGCTGATCTCAGTTAAATGGGCTGGAACAAATGCAAAGAGATATATGTGTGATTTTTGGAGGATAAAATTTAATGTGAAATGTCTCATACTTTTACAAAATGTGAAATTAGGACAGCCATTTCAGATCTGTTCTCCTCCTCCTGCTGACATACGGCTAATATCAGAAGTGTTCACCATTCCCCAGAGCAGTGAAAATAGTTGGTTCAGGAATCTGGTTGAAAAGTCGGATATTTCCTTACCTACACACATTTCTTTTCAACTAGATGTTATGATACACAGACTGATACAGAATGTTGTATTTGATAAATCTGTTTTCAAGTGGCTTTTAATCCTTTAAAAACAAACACCAATTCAGCCAAATTTTTAAATGAAACCTTTCCAACTGTTCAGCAAAATACTCCCTTTCCTTTTTTTAGCAGAAGTTTCCTGTCTTTCCAGCTGATTTCCCTTTTGATTTTCAGTGGGCGGATTGCTCAGCAGATGAACAGAAAAGCACTTTCCAAGTCTACTGAAATCCTGAACATCTTTATCCAAAACCAGAAGCAGACTGAAATTATATAAACCAGCAGAGAAGATTAATGACTAGACTTATGTGTAGAACGTAACTAAAGGTTTCCAATTTGGCTTGTAGAAGCTGTTCCTTGATTTTCTGCTATCTGACAGCTCTTGACATAACACTGTGAAGGCAAAGAGGCTGTAAACCCAAGCTGTCCTCATTTGACCATATTTTTCTTTTCAGTGTAAAGCAATATAGATGTTTTACAGCATATAAACAAGACAGACGAGAATCAGATCCTAATGTTTGTAAAAGCAAGAAAAGGTGCTAATTTACAGACAGGTTCCACCAGCTCTGTTGCACATGTTCTCTGAAAAGCAGGAAGCATCTGGACTGTGCTTGCAAATTACAAGGAGGGATTTAATTAAGCTACTCAGAAGTTGTGAACATTTGAATGTGAAGGAAGAGAACAGGGAAGTCTGGTAAAAGAAGAGAGAAAATGAGTGAGCAAGAGACTGTAAAAACACAAGAGCAGGATACAAAGGAAAGGACAGTAAAGAAAAGAATGAAAAGGCTTATGAAATACTGGAATTCCCAACTAAAAAAGTGATCCTAACAAACCAGGACAAGAAGAAAAGGGAGGGTGAGAAGTGTCAGCACAGCGAAAGATCTAGGAGCTCGATTTATAATGATGTTAATCTGCACAAGTCACAAAAGAGGAAACTCCATATTTGAAAATAAAAACATGCCAAATGCCTCTGAAATCGTGTTTTCCCATAGAAACACACACAGAAAAATAATAAGCCTCTGTCAGAGGAGTTGGGTTATAAAGAATTCAATTACCTGCTTAAAAGGACACATTTTTCCTAGCTCAAACAAAGTTCTAAAGGTAAGTTTCTGAAGGAAAACGTTTCAGAGTCCAATTTACAGCATGCAGAGAAGAGATTTAACAAACTTATCCAGAGAGGCACCACTGATGGGGACATGGTTTACTGGGGGGCTGGCAGTGATGGGTTAACGGTTGGACCTGATAATCTTACATGTCTTTTCCAACCTAAATAATTCCATGATTCTCTAGGTAAAACAGATGGAGGAAGGATGGAGTAGGGGGTGGGCACATGGACAAAAAACTGAATGGGGCAATGTATACAACTGCCTCTTTTGTCACAACTGCCTCTTTTGTCATATTTGCTGGGGTCTCTCAAGCCTGAAGTGGGTTTCCAGCTCGCTTGCTGCAGCTGAGAGACAACACTGATCCCTGAAACACTCCTCTCAGATCTCTCACTCAATCTGCTCAAAGCAGTCTGTGAAGCTTTTGTGTCATCATTCTTAATGGCTGGCCAGAGCTGTTGCTTTCCCTCTTTTTTCATATTACATCATTAGCATTTCTGGTGTAGTTAGCATTTTCCTGGCTCCAGGCTGCTATGCTTGCTTACAGCCTTCTTGATCCACTCCTTTTCTGTCATTTCAGTCCGCTCTCCTTGTCAGTCCAGCCCACACCAGGGCTGGAAAATGCAGCTGGAAAATGAGGAGCAGACTGTCTTGCATGTGTCACGTCTTCCAGTTATTTTTCAGTGAAGATATTTATAAACAGCTACGGTCTGAAGGTCTCAATGGCACTGATAATCCTGCTAAGGGCTGGGAAAACTCTGCCCCAAACAGAACTTCCTGTAGTTTTGTGCAGCAGTTGTATTTACAGTCTTTAATGATAGCAGTCACAGCCAGTGTCTTATATTCGGAGCATTTCAGAGAATAATAATACACTCCTTATGCCTGATGCCTTAAATGGTTCATGAGTAGACATGGCCTAATGATTAAAAAAAAAAAAAAAAAAACAAATGTTATCTTCATTGTGATTACACATCTGCAGAGGTATAAATATTAATTTTCTATTTCCATTGTCTCTCCATTGCTGCAGGATCCTGAACCAATTCCATCTCTCACCCATCATCTCCTCGTGAAGAGCTTCTCTTGTGCCCAGAACCAGACATACTTTCTCCCTCAGATCCCCTTTTTGCTGTCTTGCTGATCCCATACTGTTCTGTAGTGAACAGCTTGAAGGGACCGCACTGGCCAAGACAAACTAGCCAGCGCAGCTTTGCTTGTCAAATCTCAAGTTCTCCCTTACTTGACATAAACCTGCACTTCCTTCTGTCATATTTCTGGCATCTTTGGGCTCAGGGCAAGGAGAGGTCTCTGTGCAAAAAGCTGTATTACACCATGAACTGTGGTGTCCTGAAAATTGCACTGGAGACTGCCTGTTGTTATCAGTTTCAGTGGCATTGGCAATAGTAAGCTTGTCAGTCACCTTATCCTCTTAAACATGCCTATTTCTCTACTCAGTCACAGGGGCTGTTAATGCCTACAGACGTGATCCTTGGTCTCTGTACCCACAACTGTGGTGTTAAACATGCCCAAGAGAAATGAATGCCAAAATACACATTTCATGGAAGTTCTAAACCTCAAAGCTTTTGAGTTGTTATTGGACACAAACTCAAGCTTTCAGCCTTTGGAGATCCACTCATCTTGTCTGGCCCATTCCTTTAAAAGGAATGAATCCAGAGCATGGTGAACTCTTTGTGGAAGCTGTGCTGCTAATAAGAAGTTACATATCTTGCCTTTAGTTCTCACAAAGATTAACGTAATCTTTTTCTGCCTGAAGATAAGCAACCAACCCTGACTTTCAAAAAGTGCTCGGTTGCTGTTGACTTTGTTATTCCCTGTGGTAAGCAATATCACTGTTGACTTTCATTATGTGGAAGAGTGCTTGTTTTATGATGATTAGTGTCTTGTCTTAATACTACAAAAGATGTACTGCTGGAAAACTTAGCAGATTTCTTTCCAAAGGTGACATTTCTGCAAGGAAAATTCTTCAGCAAGATTGATCAGGCTCTACAGAGCTGTATTCTTCAGTGCTACAAATTGCAGCAAACTGCATGGCAAACAATCAGGACAGTGAACAATACCAGGAATATGAGCTGCACTTAGGTACATGCACACACTTTTGAATGTCCACTTCAGAGTGTGTTATGATATTATTCAGTTATTTCTGGGCAGAGCTGCTGGAAATATGGAGAGTTATGACCAAGCCAGCAAGCCATCTGTTCTACTGTTTAAGCCAGACAAGAAGTGGTACATTACATTTGGATCCCTATAACAAATGTGATACCTCTGGAGCTCTCTCGTGTCACTTTGATTTTTTAATCTGCGTTTTGGATCTGAGAGGTCACACTGGTGTTTCCTCAGATGGTTCTACTCTAGTTTAAGAAACATCTTCTTACTACAAAGTCTATAAATGTTGAATGGTTTGTCCACTGGGCCAGACTGCAAAAGATGAAAACTTTGTAATAGGAAGAACAAAGGAATAGCTGCATGCTTTCTTTTGCTTTCTGGCACGTTCTAAAGCTTTATAACTGCTGAGTTTGGTGTCGAGCAGTTTGCATTTGTTTTAGTCATAACCTGCTGTGAGCACAAACTAATTTAAAGTGACTTACATGAAGGGAAATCTATTGCTTGTGTATGAAAAACCCTTAAAACTCAGCTACAAAAGCATCCTGAATCCCAATATGCTTGTGAAGGGAATCCAAAGCAGCACAACCTGCTTATTCGTATACCTCTACACATCTGTGAGCCGTGGAAGGTTGGTTTGGTTACAAGCAGTAGGGACACAATATACTGAGTCCAGTCTGCATGCAGTACTGATCTTTTCTGAGTGCAGAAAATAAGATGCAAGTCTTTAAAGACAGTGGAAGGTCTCTTCTCAGGAGAGGATAATTAACCACACAGGTAAGCAGCGTAAACCAACAGTGAGGCTGCAAGTCTGCAGAACAGAGCTTGGAAGTAAACCATACAAAGTTGTTTTAAAAGCAAGCGTTACGCTGGAAAATCAGGGATGCAGTTATCAGATAGAGTTGCCTTTATTCCTAGGGAAGGAGCCTTCTGTGAAATACCCACTGCTCCCCTTTAGCATGGCATACCTAAGGTCACTAAAGCTGTCTTGTAAGAGATGCATAATAAATTAAAAGATGGGTAAGCATGAAGGCTGCAAAAGCAGCAAAAATTTCTAGATTGATGGACCACTATGGTCATGCACATGCCTGTTGATCTACAGACAGGGTCACTGACCATGAGACGCCTCGGTTGAGGGAAGTTTCTGGACCACTACCATAAATGGCCACATGCTCAGATTCAAGTGGAGCCTGTTGGAGACCCCCATTGAGTTGGTCTTCATCGTAGCAGCACATCTGCAGTCAAAGACTTTCCTCCTCAGACCTGGGATGCTGTCTAAGGAAACTTCTGTGAGGACTGAGACACCTTGCCTTACGGTGAGTGATTATATCTTCTGGGTTGACCTTGAGAGTCCTCACTTCTTTGTGAGAATTGTACATCTTGTGAACAATTATACATTTTTAATCATTGTTCTAAAGTTTTGAGATCCCTTGAGTCTGAATTGGCTGTGTAGTATTTGAACTCCCAACGAGTATCCAAATCTGTGGTTTATAATGTTGTTGGAGTGCTGAATGATTTTGTATAAAACTCCATTTCTAGTTGGTTCTTTGCTAAACAAATCTGGTTAAAATAGTCTGGTTTGAGCTTATCACCCACCTAAATGGATTTTTGGAGTGCTTCTAGGACAAACATATTCTTGACTATTTTGCTAAGTTGAGGGCACCACTTCCTGTAAAGAAGTAATATAACCAGGTTCATTTCTTGGTTTTGTTTTGCAATATGTTCTTCCCCATTTTTAATGTACTGCTGGAATTGCCACTCCAAAAGCAGGCATCATCTGAGAAGCAGAAGTTGCAGTAATTTAATCATTTTCTGCCCAAATTAAATTCTTGTTTACATTTCACTTGACAATCCAATGGCAAAGTTACTGTTCAGGACAGTGCTGCTGTGTTTGGGAGACTGCATTTCCACCTCCAGCAGCTTTTATAAATAGGAAATAAAGTGCAGATGTGCTCGAGTGTGTTTTATGGTGCAGCACTATCTGTCTTGCCTCCATAGTAGCAGTGACTTAGAGCTACAGTAAAAGAACTTTGAGAGCTGGAGGCAAACTCAGTGGACAGACTGAAGTTAAACCAAGTGATAGATTATGAAGCTCTGGAGGCTTTCAGCAGCTGATAATATTGTGAGCAGGTGTGCCAGTTTGTTTGCAAGTAAGCAAGAAAACGTGAAGGGCTTCAGTCAGTGTTGTGAGAATACGCTTTCGAAGGCTGTTGTCTTCTGTGAATTTTGTCAGGCAGTGTTGTTTTCCAGGCAGTTATTTGGGATATGTCATCCTCCTTATGGGATGTTCCTTGCTGGTGAGACCGGACAAGCATTTGGAGATGTTAAATTCTGAAGATCAAGGATTAGTTTTCTGCCACCTTCCTAATAGACACTTGGACAAAGGGGTTGTATTTTGGAGGTTCTTATTTACCTACTAGGTCTCCATGCTTTTGTGGTGGAGGTTTTGCAGTTCTGCTTCTCTGTCACTTGTTCAGGAGCTCAAGTGCAGTTACTGACCTCAAATGTAGACTCTCCTTTTGACAGTTTCAGCCAGTGTCTACTGAATTTCCATGTTCCTTTTCATGAAAGGTCATACTCAAGTCCTCCAAAGGATTATAATGAGTTGGAATGTGGAATATGAATTCATCTTTCCATTATAAGGAACAACACAGAAACTCGAAGGTCTGATATCTGCCCAATTCATAAATTTTAGAGGTTGAAAAGCCTTTTCCCAGAAAAGTTCCAACTCCACCAGTAAACAAAACAATAAATGTTTCTGACGTGTACATTTTTCTCTTATCCTAAATAAATAACAGTGCTTACATTTTTATTGCAGTGTCTCCATTCATATGACTCTCCTAATGGATGGAAATTGAGCACCTGCTTGTGGCATGAAACATTGCTGTGATGCTTTAGTGAAATTACTGTGATGAATCGCCATTGCCAATGCTTTCTGAATGAGACAAATCACAAACTAATCTGCTATCTGCAATCCAAATGTAATGGGCTCGTGGATCGTAAATCTTTCGCAGAGAAATACGCCTCTGTTCTGTATCAGTCAATAAAAAAAAGTGTTATTCATACATTCCTGCGCAGGGGCTGGGATGGAGGACATAATCAGAAGGTAAGTGAGAAATTGGACAGAAGGTAAAAGGCCCTATGTATGTTTGGAGTCCTATTGATTTCAGGAATGTATTTATTTTTTACAGGTGATACAAAGCATTATACACAGTATATGTGCTATGTAAGCTCTTCAAATCAATATTGTAACTTGTTTAGAGCATATTCTGGAAATTGTCTAAGTTATGAATATTACTCCCACAAAACCGTGATACCGTGTCCATAAATGGATTTCAACTTGAAATCTGGAGCAAGCAGCAAATACCTTCTTAGGCTGTAATAAGTTAATGGTGTGAGTATGAGTGAAGAATTTCAACCAGTCAGAGACCAGACAAAATAAACCTCATGATGCTCCAAATACCCTTGGAGCAGCAAGGAAATTGCACTTAACTGCTCTTCAGCCCAAAGCCATAAACATCAGCTGGACACATCAAACAGATGGGGCACTCAGGGGGCCAAGAACTGTGATTGTTTTCCCTGAAATAAGTTTTTTCTCTACATTTTCCTAGACGAATGTATGTTTTTCCCTAACTCAGTCCCAGAAGACTGTGACGAGGCGAGCTGTTTGGCCTGTGATGCACTTTGTAGCATGATCCGGAATTCCTTCTGCTGCGTACTGGTTACCTTCAGGGTCTACAGGTGGCTTATGCATGGCGTTTGTTCACAAACTGTGCCTGTACAGGGTCAGTTGAGGCAGTTACATGTCTGTGACAGAACTGAAGTAGTGGGTAGTGGCTGTGGTGGAAACAAAAGACGAGAATTTAGCAAGGCTGCACAGTTTGTGTGCTGTGTATGAGTTATCAAGAAGAGTGGGAGCTGTAAGAGCTTCTGAACACAGCTTATAGTCCAAAGCCTGAATAAATGTCTGCTAGGAGTGATGTATATCTTCCTCTGAAGAACAGCATCAGAAGCAGAGTGCCAGGTTGGATGACAGCTGGTTATATTAAGTGTTACATGGCTTTTGTTCCAGTGTGACAGAAAGGAACATTTGAAAGAGCAGAACAGGAGAAGATTTTCAAAGTAATTGAAAGGAATGAACATGTAGGTCTCAAAGGAAGGAATGTTGAAAGTAGCATGGTGTCACTTCTTGTTGGTCTCTTTGACTTCTTGAATAAACGCACTAACTCCTCAGATACCTTTTGCTGAACTGGGATACCATACCAACAAGCACAGTTTGAGGTTTGAAAGGACGGGCTTGCTTTTTACTCCCTTAGGCTTTGTGTTCAGCAGCAGATACTGTGCAGTAACACTGCATCGAGGGTTTTGATTGCGGAGTGACAATAAAACCCTGGCAGATGTATTGTTAACCTCCTCTCCCCCCACTTTCCCCTTCGTGCCCTGCCCCCCTCCCCCCCCCCCCCCCCCCAAGGACAGGCGATCGGCAGGGAAAGAAGGACAGAGAGAAGAGAGTTGGAAAAATTAAAAATGTTTTACTAATGCCACTAATAAGAATAGAGAAAATAATACAAAATATACAAAACCAATCTTGAGAGTCTCAGCAACTGCAGAGCCAGCACCCAAAGTCCTGGATTAGACTCTGCAGCCAACTGGAGCTGGATTCAGTCTGTCACTAGGCCTCAGTTCGCAGGGACGACCAGCAAGATCCTCTCCTAATGTCGGACATAAGGAAAAACGGGGAAGAGGGACGAGATCCTCGTGATCTCCCACTTTTATATGAAGTATTCACGTGAATGGAATGTTATACACACAGTTAGTCAGTTTCGTGGTCACCTTTTTCTCCTTGCCCCTCTCCTGAGATGTGAATCTGTGCTATCAATAACTTCACATTCCATTGCTGTGTTTACCAAAACATGTATCTGGTTCTCCAGGAAAATGCAGCTAATATGAAGGCTTTAGCTGACAGGCAAATTCATTAAAAGAGAAACTTGTTTTTAACAAAACCAGGACACACTGAAGTAGCATCTTTCCATAGGTTTGCATAGGAGTATGTAAACAGATGCTTAATGGATCATGAGATCCATTGTTTTTTTCATTCTCAAGCAGAATGGGTTCAACTATTAAGATGCATATGTACCAGCATCAGAGCAGTTGTATAAAGAGATGTTATGCAACTGCATTGAATTTCAGATCACAGTTATTTTTGCTAATGGCTTGAAAAACTAGACTTTTTTTGTGCTGTTCCCATGAAATGCAGATTTGATGGAAGACAAAATTATCAGGGTTGTTTTGTTATTTGTTTACTGTTTCATTTTTAAGCCTATCGAAAGGAAGCAGAATCCAGGTAGTGAGACAAGTTTGTGGTGATGAGGCAGGTGCACCATCAAACCAACATGTTAGTCCACAGTACGGGGTCCAGATCAACAGGATCAGAGGCCTGGCACAGGCATGGCTGCTAAAACCCAGCTCAGGGCATAAGGGAGGGGCCAAGCAGGGGCTGGATGGAGCCCCTAGGTGAGGCTGCTCATGGATTTTAAGGGCCATCACCACAGTCAGGGCCCAAACACTTGCAACTGTGCTCTCCAAAGAGCACTCCAGAATGAATTCATATTCAAGGACAGGAATATATGTTAGTGAAACTCAGACCCATAAGCAAAACCCATTAGTGCTACAGAGTTGGTGGTAAACAGCAGCTAGCATGTAATCAATGCATGCTATTCTAATAGGGTATGTCAGGATGTTAGTGGTGCTATATATTAGTTCTGTTTTCTATAAGTACTTCTGTCAAGTCTGGATTTACAAAGAGGCAAGGTAAATTCTCAAATGCTCTACAAGACAATCCGTTCTCCACCAGTCCTGTTAATGATCCTTCCTAAAATAAACATGCCATTATACCAGTAGTTTTCCCTGCGGGTGAAGCAACCGATGGCAATTTCTGTTTAATTTGTAGTGAATTTTCAGTTTGCATTAAGTCCTGTTTGTGTGCTCCTTGTGTTTCAGTGGGAGTGTGAGTTCAGGGTTTGTTTTATTTTGTTGATGCAGAACAGTAGGTGAAGACAACTCCTGCAGCAGTATTTCATGGAATTAGTATGTTTTAAGTTATAAGAAAAAATGGTCACATTTTTGTAATTAATCATTCTTGCCATGAACAAGTCAGAAATGTAAAATAGGATGGAAACTATGTAAGCTTCCAGGGGCAGGACAGTGTCTTCATAATCAAAACCAATGTGCAAGAATTGCAATGTGCTGTAATGTGTGATAGTAACAACAAAAACCTTTGGACCTGAAAGTCTTTATCGCCTCTGCGTCAGTGTTAGATTTGCCATTTCAAATGGACACAGGAGCAAAAGCACTTTTGCTTTCTAGGAGGACATCAGTCATGCTGTGCATATTTGATTCACATAGTCACAAATGTAACTTTAAAACTAGATTTCTGAGAGGTTCAAGCCAGGTCACTCCGTTACACATCTGTTGTCAGTTCCCAAAAGTTGATGCTTTTGTTGTTATTCTTTGAATGAAGGTATGTATTTAACAAGAGCCACAAGCTGAAAAAAACAATTTATTGAAAGCCTATATCCTCTTGCATGACAAAAAATAAAGACCTACGAAGAGAAAAGAAAGGTCCAAGCAGAGACCATTACAGATCTGAAAAACAGATTGATTTTAATGTATTTTCTCTTTCATCAGATAAAAGCAAGTAACACTGGCATCCTGTTTCTAAAATCTGGGTCCCAAGGTCAGGAAACTTCTTCCTCTGCAGGCCTAACACAAGATGAATAATCTGTAAAACATAGAGCCTATGGGATTAGTTCTTGTTGCTGTCATTTCAATAGAGGTATGCAGAAATGCTCTGCTAGGAGGTCATACAACTGGATCCACCTGTGGAGGTGGTGAGCATGCAAAGAGGAGAAAGCCAGGGGCTCTGGAAGAAAAAAATATTTACTACCTACCTCTGCATCAACAGTTGTTTAGGGAAATGTAATACGTATAGTCTAAAAGAACCAAACCATTGTAAACTTACTAAAATATGAGATCCTGAAAGAAAAAGCTATAAAAATTCAATGCAAGGAGCTAACTAATCAATCTTAACTTACACAAGCTAATAAATTACATATATCTGTCTATTCTGGATGCATCTCTGCTCATAAGTGTGTCTGTGTGTGTCCATCTGTGCATGTTTGTGCATACAGGAGTGTGCCTGCGCACCTGCCTTTAATAAGGGCACACGCGTTTCACGTGCCTGAGTAGGCACTTTGCCTCTTGTGTCTTTGTGTGTGTGTGTGTCTGTATGTTTGTCAGTGCATAATGTGTGTGTGTCTATATCTCTATGTGTCCATGTGTGAGTCTGTGTAGGTCACTGTGTGTCTGAATTATGCACTCGTTGTTAATACCTGAAATTCCTGATTCCGTTTCGCTGAGGACAAGGAGAATTCATTCGGCATTTCTAGAATGTTTATTGCTGTGGCACAGTGAATCTGGGCATTCATATTACAAGTAATGCTAAAATAGGAAGCCATGAAGTCCTTGAGACATCACATAAATCAGAGATTTGAAATGGAGATTACTGGGACTACAGAAAATAAGGACATTTTTTCAAGTGAAAAATCCTGTGGTGAGTACCAAATTCTAGTTGAACATCTAATACCTTTCTCAATGGCTTATTGATCTACAAAAACAGTTAATTAAGGCTCAGTCAAAGTAAATGCATGCATTTTACTTGACAGTAAATGCAGTTACCTGTTGGTTCTCATATGGGTAATACTGCATCTTGTATTAATCATGTTTTCTTCTCAACATAGTGTTTCTCCATAGTATTTTGGTTTTGGTTGCATCTAGCATCTACAAAAGTAATTGCTCATGCAGATACTTCATGCAACAGGCAGCATTTTTTTTAAATGAGTAAATTTCCCCCCTAACTGAAACCATAGCATTTCCAATCGCTCAGTATAATATCCTAGAATAAAACAAATAGCATTGCAGAAGGCTACACGTGGTCCCCAAATGCAGTAAAAAAATTTAAAAATATGCAGAGCACTGGAGAAGCGACTTTATTTCTCATTTCATCAAATCCCACCAATCATATAAAGACCCTTTCCTTAGTGGTATGGCAGGCTGAACCAAGCTTGAAACCCTTCTTGGAAGGGCACACTGTCTCGATTTGGAGAGTGAGAAAACTGAAGGCAGCAGAGGTTAACCACCTCCAGACACAGAACATGCTGTCTCTTCAGTGGCGGCAAGGCTAGAGGCATAAAAATGTCAAAAGAAGGAAACAAACATCCAAACAGACCCCAAGAAGGTCTTTGTGAAAGCCAAAGGTTTGCCTGGACTGCAAAGGCTGGAGCTTTTCCAGCCTGTGTGAGCAGGAGAGCAGATGATCTAGGCTCCAATAAACCGGGGCTTAAGTAGAGACAGGAGAAAAGTTCTGTGTTTTTCAACAGATTGCATATCAATTCATTTTCAGTTCACTCACAAACTTTTCTTATTCTAACTTTGCATTGCCCTTCCATTTCACAGGACATAAATAACATTGTGTTGAAATGTTCAAAGAACACAAAACTTGTCCATCTTTAGCTCTTAACAATGCAAGAGAAGTATCTTCTGACTCACACATGAAATGAGTTCAGTAACATTTACTATACCATTCAGGCATTTACTCTTTCTTTATCAGTCATTTATTGCTGCCTGAATTACAATTGTTGCTTGGCTAATAAATGAAGAAGCTGCTTTTAATGAATTAACTCTTCAGTTACTTATTAACAGGATGAATTAATGAGATAGCAGAGAAGGGAAGACTGGGTTCCAGCTCTTCCTTTAATCTACATTGAGAGTCAACAAGCACTAGAGATCAGTTAGGAGAGCAGTCTGAGCAAGAGAAGATGTTCAGAGTATTTTTGGATGGCACTGACAAGTGAGTTCAGGCTAAGTGTTGAGAAAACAGATTTCTGGAAAGACAATGGAGTATGTTGCTGGGGCTACTCCAAGTTCACCTAGTGACCTTCTGGAGCGTACATGAAAGCACTGACATGTGGAGTCAGCCTCAAGAAGCTCTTGGACATGCCCCAAGTGCTAAGGCTGTTTAGTTGGACTATGAGTCTCTTCTATGACCTCATTATTTATTTAATCTATTACTGCTATATGTACTGCAAAAGCCCTGATGGCCCCAGGCGAGTGCTGAGATGAGGTGCTTCAGTTGCTAATGCCCTTTTGAAAAGCCTTGTGAACTAAACAGATAACTGGAGCAGAGAAATGTTGTTATTCCCTATGCTGCAGAGAAGAGCTATTCAGGATTCCAAAGAGAGTTATATCAGCTCAAGAGAGCCAAGGTTCCACTTCAGGTGGAACTTAAAATGACTCATACAAGACCATTCCAAAAGTCAGAGGAGACCACGTCACTTTTCTTCCTTTACACAGTTTTTCTCTGGGTCACCTGGTTTAGCATTTCCTAGTGCTGTCAGTGTGATCCTTTCCTTGGATAGCAGTGTGAAGCCTCCTCAGCACCTGGTGCTAGTGGATCCCACTGGACAATATGAAGATGTTCCAACCTGCTGCAGGCAGTCTAGAAAAATTTTAAACTGAAATCTATCTTCTGGTGTACAGTCAATGTACAATGTTAAATAGTACTGTGTAAAGATTTACATTTCAATGCCATTACCATGCTGTACACTGAATCAAAAGCTTCCTTAACAACATGAGAGGGCTAGTTACCTACCCCATGTACTGTACAATTCTCAGAGATGCCATTTTTATGAGTTATCAGCAGGAATACAGCATAAGCAGAGGAACTACCAAGGAGAAACAGTCTAATCCTACTCGCCTTTCTCAGGTGACATCCAGTGGTTGTTGCCTGGATCAGAAGACATATGGCCTTGGATTCATTCCCCTCTGGCAAGTGAGTGAAAGAACAAAGACCTGAGGATATCATAACAGTTCCAATCTCTTAACAATTCTATGGTAATTATTATTGTTTATAATTTCCTTCCTGTTGTTTTAACACTGGATAGAAATGAACAGTGTAAGATTTGTCTGCATCATGAAAGCATCTTTATTCCTTGGAAGCAAAAATGTCAGGCACAAAAGGGCAAATGAAAGTTGTGTGCTGAACTTTGAAAATCCATTTATTTTGAAACACTTCGCTTCCCTGTCTTCCTTCCTTTTTTTCCCCTGCTTTGTATTTTCTTGGCTGCCTGCATTTAAGGGCTATCTTAAATTCATATGGGTTCATCTGCTTCAGCTACTTATGACTATAACTGAAGTCATAATACTGTATTTTTGACATTGTAATTATTTCCACCACAACCAACTGCGATTTTGCAAATTGACTTCAAGTAGGGAAATAAGCAGCAGGAACAGATGAGCCCTTAAGAAACAATGATTCTGCCCTTGGAAATCAGGAATGAGGATGAACTGTAGCATGTAGCAGAATAATGATTTGTAAGCAGAATTATTGGAAAAAAAAAATTCTTCCTCATGTCTGGCCTGAATCTCTCCTCCTTTAGTTTAAAACCATCACCCATTTCACTAGAGTATATGTCTCAGGAATGAGACTTGGTAGTAAGGCGGGGCCTTGCTGTGATACCATGCCTTGGATTGTGGCATCAAACCCCAAAGCTGAGTGACTTGGAAGTGTAATATGCTCTTAGAGATGCATATTACATGTCATGGGTGTGGAATTGCTATTAGGAAATGCAGGTAATAAAATACAAGCAGGCAAAATATTTGTTATTCCTAAATCTCGCCTGGTGTCACTGTTTCAAGTGGGCAACCATAAATGGAGTGCCAGTGATTTCTGTTCTGTCCACCCCTCCCTGCAAGTACGCGCCTTTTACAACCCCTCACTTGTGGAATGTAAGACGTCAGCAACCTTGGCTGCTGCAGTAATAAATATACACCTGGGCCTTTTTTTTTGCATATTATTTCTACTGTTAGCTCAGTAAACCTGTAAACAGCAGGTGTTACCAGCTCTGGAGCAGACACTGTCTAAAAAACATGCAGCCAACTTCAGTGAGGTGCAGTTACTTAGAACTTAACTGAAAGGAAAATTTACTACAAGAGAATTGGTCGTGTTTTAAGTAAAACCAGGAGACCTGGTCAAAAAGCAATCTCTTCAGCTGACACTACAGGAGAACTGGAATACTGGTAGGGAAACCAAAACGCACACAGCCTCACCAGTGCCCAGTCCAGGGCACAGTCACTGCCCTGGGCCTGATGGCCACACCAGTGCTGGTACAAGCCAGGATGGTGGTGGCTGTTTTGGCCACCTGGGTACACGCTGACTCATGTTCAGTTGCTATCACTAACAGGCCCAGGTCCCTTTCCACCAGGCACCTTTCCAGCCACTCTTTCCTGAGCCTATGGTGATTTTCCATTGCATTCGTACATTTTACACTTTTTTTTCTTTTGTGTTGCTGTTCACATAAACTTCAGTCACACTCAGAAAAGGCAGTGGTTCAGCTTCTGCACTTGACTGACAAAAATCCACATTTCAAATAGCAATCTACAGAGTAAATGACACACAGAATTTTCACCTGAATTTCCTATTCATGTTTGAAATAGGAAAATAGAAAAAAATAACTCGCTGTTTGACTGACTACATCGATCAGTTGTCTGTCAGATCCATTACAGGCTAAGTAGAAACAAAAATAAAATATTCTTCCCTGGGAAAAGGAAATGAGAACATATCAAAATAGAGAAAGCTAGGAGGAAGCAGAAGACCTTAAAGCGGTCTCACCACAATCTAATACTGAAGTCAGGACATTATTATCTCTCCTGTGGCCTTTTACAATAATGAAAACACAGTTCTAATCAAATAAGACAAAATGCGTATTTAATTAAATGCACTTATTTCTACTCGGTAACAACAGCCTTCATAATAAAATACACATTTTCCACATAATTTTCACCATAGTCACTGGATTCTTTCCAGTGGCTGACAAAAGTAAATGACAACTTCTGTAACTGCTTTAATGTAATTCAACTAGCCTAACTTTTCTTCCTTTTGTGCAAAAAGATGTTTTTTTAAATGCTACAGTACCTTTTTGCAGCACGCTTTTCCTCCTTGCCTTGAAAAATGTGGGTTTTTTAATTGTACCTAAGCACACAGGTAGCCAGGCAAACCTTCCTATGGGAGAGGGTACAGTATTAGCCATGGAAATCTCATTCAGAACCTGCATAGTGGATCAGATCTTGAACTGTATGTTATGATGCCCCAGCAGACACACAGCAGATCAGCCAGTCGTCAAGTTTTTCACTTGTTTTCAATCTGCTGGAAGCAGATAACAAGGAGTAGAAAGTCAGTGTGCTCATTCTGCCAGGTTTCTGGCTCAGAATGCATTTGTTCATGCACAGGATTTTGGTGAAGAAAATGTGTGCAGAGATGTGTTTCTGATAGGTCACCCTCACATGGAGATCCCATGAATAAACATATTTACGTTTACCAAGTGCTCCAAGAAGAATTCTCAAATGATCATTATTACAGCAAGCAAGTCCAGCTTCAAAGCATCTGTGCCACCTGAGCAACACCTCTCAGCTACCGTTCAATCCCTGATCTCATTGCTGAGCCTGATATTCTTCTCAAGGTTTAGCCCCATTACCCTGTACATCTGAGAAAGGCTTAATGTGTTTGGAATATTCCCTGGAAGAGGCTGCCAGCCTGAGGAATTACCGATTTTAGTTCATCTTCCTTCTGGTTGGATTTCATACTGGCAACATGGGACATTATCGATGGGTGGCACAGCATTACTTATTCTGGCTTGTCATCTTGGGGAATAGGCTGTAAAACTACCTCCCAGTGTTCTGGAGAGAGCACTCCCAGGCTTCTCACATGATCCCAGCACCTGGCTGAGACCTCTGGCATTCGTTCTTGAGGTATTTTTGGTCTCCAGCAGATGGAAGAGATTCCTTGTGTGCAGAGCTGGCAAGAGTCTGCTCTCTGCTAAGGGTGTTCTGAAATGAACAAACTGCCTTAAATTGAAGCTGCTAGAGAAGCTCCATTTTTTTTCTTAATTACAAAAAAAAACCCACCCACATTGTAAAATGATGTTTTCACATAATTTGTTACAAAATAGGGTTTCTTTTATTTAGAAGTCTACTTTTTTCCTGTTGACATCTCACTTTGAAGAGCAGTTTTACTCTGACAGATGCCTTAAACCCACCCAAATTGTTTATTTTTGAGATCTGTCTTCAATAGCTATGAGATCTGCCTTCACAGATCTTATTAGGAAATGTGTTTTGTTTGAAGATCATGCATGAATGTCAGTTCTTCTCAGACTCCCCACTAGCATTTAAATTTCTTACCATATGTTGACCTTACGGAAATGTTTTAGCACTGCAGAAATACAATAAGGGCCTGAGATGTTTGATGAAGATAAGTGAACTACCTTGTACATAGGCTAATGCAGAAGATATCCTATTACAAGAAAAACTGTAGTGTTGTGGTGTCCTTAGTTAAAAGAAGAAAATAAAGATACTTATTATAGGCTTTGTCAGAATGTTGATATAGTTATTTGCTGCTTTTGGGGGAGGGTGACAAGCAGTGGAAGATTAAGCTATCATAGTAACATAAGATGATAATTACTGTTGACATATACCCATTAAACTCTATTAAGAATCACCCTTTGATCTATTTATTAACTAAGACAATAAAGATGAGTTAAGAACTAGCAGATAAAAAGCCACGTGTACAGGGATGCATTAAGAGAAGGAACGTAAACTACTTGGATTTGAGCAAGGGACAACGTTAGATCTTGATTTCTATAAGCTTGCAACTCTCATAGTTTAGCTTCATTTGCATCATTGTGTAGTTGGCTTATATCCTGCTTTTCCTCTCAGGAGGCTCCTGTGCTGAATAACAGATCCTACAATGCAGCACTGCCAGCCCTTAGCTGGCTCACCAAGTCAGTTGTGGCCTTGTGTGACCATGTGGTGTCCATGTGGGAGATGCAGCATCACTCTGGGGAGAGGAGAAGAAAAAGCATGTGCAGAACTGGGGCATAAAGCAAAACAACCGCAACTCACAGATGGCATGGCAGCAGTAAAGACAACTGAGCTGAGGTGAAATGTTCTGATACTTCGAAGAGAAAATCAAATCTGTCCAGTCACAGATCTCAGTCCAGCTGAGTTGCAAATGAGGAAACTAAGTAACAGGCAGATGTGAAGGGCTCAGCTACCAGCAGCTTTTCTTTCTGACAAGTATAGCCACATTTACAGTAAGGGACAAACCACCAAGTGACCAATAGTAAAAGCAACTTTTTGGGTATGACTAGGAAACAAATTAACCCCAAAAATGTGCAACCGCTCAGGAACTGAAGTGAGCGCAGTTACAGCTGAACCCAAGAGACTGAAGTATGTTGCCATGAACATCCATTTCCTCTAGTCCTTCCTATCTGTCTAGACATCCTGAGGACAAATGTCCCAAAAGAATACGTAGTACTTTTTGTATAGGACTTTCATTTTTTCCAAACAGGGACAAAGTGTCAATACGAAAACTGATAAAGATGTGATTTTTCAGTGGCAGAGGACACTTGGTAATGAATGTGTACAAAGGGCTGTGAGTTCAGCTTAGCTTTTGATCTTAACCAAATGAAGAATTTGCCAACCTGCGCAGGAAATCCCTAAACATACTATTTTATCATAACTTTAGGAAATTCCACGTTTTATGGAAAAAAGGACTGGCCAGGTAATTTTGTTGTCCCCAAACCAGAGTTTCCTTTGCTCCAAGATGGGTTTTTTCTTAGCTGTTTGTAAGAGCTGTGTGTACATTAAGATATAGGCATTTGCATTAGCTGTCATACCTTGTCAACTTCTTCATTTCAGCTCCCCTCTCTGTTGAGTATCACTTGTTACCTGGGAGAAGAGACTGACTCCCCCTCACTCCAACCTCCTTTCAGGCAGTTGCAGAGAGCAAGGTCTCCCCTCAGCCTCTTTTTCTCCAGGCTGAACCCCCCCAGGTCCCTCAGCCGCTCCCCATCACACCTGTGCTCCAGCTCCCTCACCAGCTCCATTCCCTTTTCAGAACTTGCTCCAGCACCTCAAGGTCTTGTCGTGAGGGGCCCAAAACTGATCCCAGGATTCGAGGTTTGGCCTCACCACAGGAAGATATATATATTGCCTTCTTTAGTCTTATGCCACAAATCCTGTGCCAGCCTGTCCACAGAAAAGCGCATGCAAGTAAATTGTGGAATTCAGCTTTTAGAAGTAAAAAGCCAGGCTACATTCTGGCCCAGAGGTCAGATGTGGAGAGTCTAACTGTATGCAGTAGAACAACCACCTCTTTCCATTGCACCGACAAAATCCCACCAGGATGTGTTGGGAAAGCAAAGCCTCTCTCCCAGTGCAAACTAGACTGCAATCCCCAAGATGAGAGACCTTTGGCCCCAAATCACTGTATTTGCTAGTACATGTTTTAATTCAGTGTGCTGGGAGCATCTTGATTTAACACCTTATTTCAACTACCAAAGCCAAGCCCATGAAATCCTCCTTTCTGCAAAGCAGTTTTGCGTGTTTACCCTGTGCCCCCACAACTTTTCTGGCAGGAAATCAAGAGAAGTTTGAAAAAAATGCCTTTTCTGAGTGGTTGCATATCACACAACTAGAATTTAGTGCTTCCCATCCCAAAACAGCTAGAAGGCCACAGCTTTCCACCTGGCACTCACACACAATTCAGACAGATTCTCCTTTCAGTATGGGATTAGCAACGCCTAACTTGTTATTGAATTTATCATGTAAATGACTCTTGAAAACTGCAAGCAGCCCATTATGGAGAATGTATCTGATTAACAAAGGTCATATTAGAAACTTGCACAAGCAACTAATCCCATCAAATGTACAGTACATCAATAAGCCCACAGACCGGTGAGTGGTGTTTTCCAATTAAGTGAAACTGTTTGACCTTCTGAACTACAAATAAACTGCCAGAGCTGCTCTGAGGGACTTTCAATGCAACGCCATGCCTCACAACTCAGGCGCACTTAAAAAGTTCATCTGGGAACGATCTGATGGTCAGGGTGAACTTTAAACACTCATGCCTTCAGAAAAGAGCATCCTCCAATTTCTGGGGTGTTGGCGGAGTCGCACCCAGTAGAACAGAGTGTACCACAAATAAAGACGACTTGGGTGTCATGTCCGTTGGTTGAGCTGCATTCACCTGAAATAAACCTCTCTGACTCACGCAAACACTGAGAAGAAGAGAACTTCTTGTGGCAGTAGTAAGAAAAAGTAATAATCTATAAAGCTTTTAAAACCCAGTTAAAACTGGCTGGTTTTGCGTATCAGATTCCTATTCAGACTCTCAGTGAGAAGCGTGGCTTTCAACAGGGAGGTCTAAATCGACGGAGGTAGTGACTACAGTTACCTACATGCTCCTCAGCTTTGCTTGTTTCATAAGCGCAGTGCCAGTTCCCGGGGACAGATTCCTTGCTTTGGATGGCATCAGCACCCTCAACTTGGCCCCTGAATACAGACACAATTATGCTATTAACATCAGGTTCTAGAGTTTTAAAGGCACTTCAAATCCTGTTAGCTACAGGTTTTTGAAAAACAGAACAAACCTATATGTGGTACACCTGCAGTAAGATACAGAGGGATGGGTGGCTCTGCTTTGTGCTGGGAAAAAACAAACCCACCCAACCAACCAAACCAAAAAGCCTCAAAACACACTGATGGCACCAATACTAAAGGAATGACAAGTATTTCAACACTGGTCGTTATGCATGCACATAAAATAGTGGAGTCTGTGTACTTAGTGCTTCCAGGTGAAATCTCCCAGGACAATGGCTTAGTGGAGCTTCTTCCTAAGAAAGGGATCTATTTTCAAATATGCACTACTTGTACTTTTACAGGCATGTTTTGTTAAAAAAAAAAAACAAACCAGAAAACCACACTTGCTGTTAAGGTCCATGAACAGAGCAAATGGTATATGTCATATGTCAACAAAACTATCTTGGAAAGCTGTAATGGTGCAGGGGCAGGGGGGCTCTGCATTTTTTAAAGTACAAATATTCTCACCCGTAACTCATGAATGGTTAAGCAGCTCTAGCTGAGTACAGCAGAGAGATGGAAAAATGTCAGCTTTGCTTGGAAGGAAAAATAAAGTATTGTCAGAAAGTTCAAGCACTGAAAAATAAACAGCTGCCCTGTTTTTTTTAATTTACAAAATTGTTACACACTTCACAGGGGATCACACACAGTAACATATCTTCAACGATGGGGCTGCAAACATCCTCCTGTAGAGTAGCCACATGCATGTGAAGTGGAACATGATGTCCTATGCTCAACGCCACTACGACACTCTACCGCTGTTTCAGAGCTAGACATGAAGAGAAGCATGTAAAGAGCAGAAATTAATGAAACACAGCACGCTGCAGGTAATTTACAGACCATGAACTTGCTTCTCTGCTTTGCAGCTTGTGCTTTGACCCAAACATTTTTATCTTTAGCTTTCATATTAAGGCTTCCATGTCTGTTACCCATATCAGACACAGCAAAGTACTCAAGAGCCAGAGGAAAACCCCATGAGAGCTGAGGAACAGTCTTGTCCCGTGTTGCTGCCTTATGCTTTTTTTTGCATTAGTGGAAGTTGCAGAAAAGTAAGGTCTGAAACAGAGGAGTGGCAGTAGAAGATAGAACAGAAGAGCAAAGGTTCAAGCGACATTCTGACCTACTGGTTATGTCCTTTGATTTATTCAATTAGGGTGATTAGAGAAATGGGATATGTTAAAAATTGGACTGATGGAAGTATGGGTTCTAGCTGTCCTTTCAAACAGAGCCATGCTGTTGTAATCTGTCCCTTAGGGAAGAACTCACCAGCTCAACAGCAGAGCCAGTCATAATTTCCATAAAACCTCAAGGTTTGCAGAATAGCAGGCATGGTCCAGCAAACAAGCAAAAATACTTCCCCTCACACAACCTTCTAGGTATGCACATTATCAAAGTGTTTACTGAAGGATGCACATTAATTAGTCTGACAACAATCAAACCCATTTTGTTGTAGCTTCTTCACAATTAATAATGTGTGATGAAGAAGGGAAGCAGAATTGTAAATCAGGAAAGTATTTACCTGGTACTTAAGTGCAATGGTTGTGCTTATGATTTGTTTCAATATTCCCACTAGGTACAGCACATCTAATTCAGACTTTGAAATGTGCTAATAAGAACAAAAGGATTGTTGGTTGCTGTTCTTCCCATGACCCTCCTTTATTGTATTCAGTGAGAATGAAAAAATGAAAGCTGATGTGACTGAAGAGGAAAGGCTGAAATATTCTTTTTGTACCAGCCAGTCTACAGACTGATCAATCTTTCTTGAATGAAATCTGGTTGCAACTGGAGCCTTGCTCTAGGAATGAATGGAGCCAGCTCGCAGGGCTGGGGAGAGCCTGTAGAATAAAAGTCTGAAACACTGGAAACTTGCAGGTGTTATTCAGAAGTTGTGGTTGGCTGCTCACTGCTTCAAACAAGAAATATCATCCTACAAATCACAGAAAACCTCTCAATTTGATGAGACTACAGGCCTAACACTAAGCCAGTAGGGTCTTCTTTTGTAAGGACTCCAGAGGTGCCGGACAGTCAGGAAAGAAATTAGAGAATACACAGATTTTAGAGAAGCAAAAGGAACCTCCAGCTCATCCTTCCACGTGTACACATGTCATCAAGCTGTTGAGCTCTTGTACCTTCATATTACTTCTAACACAGTAAAGGTTGGAATCAGGGGTTCACCTGTGGGTCTCCCCCTGCCGCCCTCTGACTGCTTTTGCTCTTGAATTCAGAAATAATTTAACTTTCCTAAGCTGAAGGGAATTTAACCCCAGCAAAACATTTAATCTCATACCAAAAAAATGTTTAACAAGCATGCTAACCTGCTGTGAACCTTTTTTGTTACTACACAGATGTCTGTTTTCAGCTTCAGCTGTGATCCTGGGCAGTTCTGTGGGACAATTTCCTTGTTTCTCCTTTATTCTGAAGGCCGTTTGGTTTTTGAAATGTCACATCCAACAACAATTCCATCAAATAACAGTGTCAAAAATACTAATCTGTTTCTTTCATTTAGCTATAATACTTAATGAGATTTTGAGATTCAGTGCTGCCCAGCAGTATGGTTTAAAGAAAGGGCTTTTACAATTTATTTCCTTTGCCATTATTAGAATCTTTCCTGGCAAGCGGAACTTGTTAACACAAATCTCTTACTTGATTTTTACACCATGCTAAGCCTTTTGACAGCTTCATCAAAAACTGATATCTCCATAGTTAACAAAATAAATTATAGACCTGAGTAATTTTTACTTGTCTGTGTGTGGACTGACAGGAGCTTAACCCTTTGCAACCCACATCTCACCAAATGATTCCCATAATTGCTGCCTGTCTCGAGGAACAGAGACATATGGGTGAATTCAATTATTTGAATTTCTTGAGCTGACGGATGAGCTACAGCTGGCTTCTGTTTGGGGGGTTTTTGTCTGCCTTGAAAATATACATGGTGGTGTACGTACTACTTTGTACTTGTTAGAGCTATTTGTTCAGCAGATTGCATCAACCTTTGGTAAAGCAATGTTTCCTTTCAGAGTAGCAATGCAGTTTCTTATTCTGGTGCTTGTCATTTCAAGGGTCCACCCAAGAGAACTTTCTACAGTTACGAATTTAGCCTTTTAAGACACGTTGAAGCAGAACTTTAATCTTAAGTAAAAGTGCCACAGTTACAACACAGGATTCAGAAGTCCTTTACCTAGAGAAGGGAAATTCAGATTTTGGGGCAGCTGTGATACACTGGGGACTGTCCTAAGAACATTCAAAGTTTGTTGTTTGTTTGTTTGTTTTTTTAAAAAGAGCTGCTATAAGCTCAGAGTTTATACTGACTATGCACTGGGTGCTACAGAGACTAACAAAATACATTTATTCCCAGGACCATGCCTGGTACAGTGAAGTTTTGCTAGGTGTTAACTGTGTTAACTCATTTCCTTTCAGCAGACCCAATACTGAACCCAGTGCTTTGGTTTTAATTTCAACCACATTATATTTCTACAATCAAAATAAGACCTTCAGAAAAAAATTATTTTTTCATTTAAACAAAAATGTTCACTACACTACATGTAAAATTCTCCAAACCTTTTCTAATTTTTCAGGAAAGATATTATCAAAAGTGAGATTTGGTGAAAATAATCAATTTAGTCTATATAGCTTCTTCTAATTAAATCTGTTTCAGGGGAAAATTTCCCCTATATTTCTGTCACAGTTTCCTCAATTGTATCGCTCTCCACTCAAACTTCATTTGAAATATCTCCCTAAAAAAAACAAAGCCATCAACTCCAAAGCTGCTCCTTTATGGTGGCATTTTCCCCCTTTTTTCTTTTTTACAGTTACCTTGTTATTACACTGTTTTTTCCAATAGTTTTTGGCAATTATTTTTTGAATATTTTTATAATTTTAAGTTGCTATTAAAGATGATATACTGAAAAGCTAACTGGCTAGCACAGTCTCCTCTTCCTGTGACACAGTTGTTCATTGTTCAAATGCCAATTCAGAGAGCACCAAGATCGTCCTAATTAGTGGACAATGGACAGAGCAGAAAAAAATGTGACTTTCTCAAATCAAATTTGCGTCCTGATACTGTAAAGCCATGCAGGTTATATTGCCTATTAAGCTCCAAATCTTTTTGAGAAAAATATTCAAACATTCCTTTTTAAGAAATCAGCTGGCTTGATCCAGCCTGTTACTTGGTTTACTGCTTATGCACTTGAGGACAAGCTAAAGAAATCACTCTCATTGCCTTTTCAGAGGAGTATATTCATTTGTACTTACATTTCTCAAAAATCCTTTCTCTCATGTGAAGAACAATCTCTTAAAGTTCCCTGTATTAAAAATTATTTTCAAAGACAGAGCAGGAAATAGACAAATATACCCTAAGACTCTGCAGCTACCCAACACCTTTTAAACATTGTGAATGCTGGAGTACATGAGAAGAAACATCACTTGCACAAACTATTGCACTCTGGCTCTCTTCAGCTCTCTGCAGAGAAGACAGTAGACACACTGGCTTTTGATCAGTCTCGAGGTCTCTAGAAGTCCTCAGGTGAATGAGCACATCACCTCCACTCCTCTTGAAGCACCATGTGCTGAAGCAAGCCACAGTCTAAGACTAACTCAGGTCAATATGATTGACCTGAAAAAAATGGGAAGTTCTGCTGTTTTCCCACTCTGGATCAGAACAGTGTCTTTGGAGAGGTGTTCATTGAAAGGGATGATTTCTACAAAGACTCTGGAGTGTTTTTTGATCAAAAGCCTTTGCACATATGGTTGGATAAAAACACGAAAACAAAAAAGAAAAACAGGGAAGAAAGGAAATCTCAGCAGCTGAATAAAGTGCCAGTTGTAGCATTTAATAATGCCAACCCCTTCACTGAAGACCCTTTATAGAAAGTGACTTTCCTTCAATACAGTAGGTGGTGAGACGATATGAGAAAGAGCTCAGACAACGTGATGATTCTCCTCTCACTTACACAAGCACTCCACAAGTCCATCAGCTTTAGTGGACCTACTACTATTTTTATAGCCTGCTTTCCTGTGAAAGAAAATCCTATGCACCAGTACCTGCCATATCTCTGTGAGTGCTCCTTCCCCAATAACATCAATTTCAGTACCAGACTTCAGAAAGGGATAATGAATTTAATTTTTCTAAGTTTTATGAAAGTAAAATGCACCCTGAATCATCTGACACGTGGTAGTGGTATGATCAAGAGAATGGACTGTGATTCTGGTCCCTGAAGTGCTCGCAGGAGGCTCTGGCTCACTTTCAAAACCTTCTCCTCCCTCCCCACTTCTCCCCTGCTGTTGGGAAGCATTAGTAGGTCATGCATGCTCTCAGAACTTGAGACTCACCTTCTCTTCCCAAAAGCAAACGTGCTTTTTTTTGTGCTGTGATTCAAGTTACAGAAACAATTCCATCTCTCAGATCCAGTTCCTATGTGCAGATATTCGACTTCTCCTTTGTCTGTGCTCCCTGAAGTGGCAGTCAAATAGCACATCATTCAGCTGTTTTCAGAGAAAAAGAAGAAAATAAGAAAAGAACTTTGAGCTTTTCTCCCAAAAGGCTACACTGAAATCTAATGAGATGCAAAACAGCTTGTTGTGCATTACTATACAGAGATGAAACATCATCTGTGAGAAAATAATAATAGTCACAGCTAAGGTGACTGTTCAAATGCATGTTGTGCCAGTAATTAAGACAGCACAGCAATTTTAAGAGTTGTTTTTTTTTTTTTTTTTTTGGAGTTCCCTTTAATACAGGGTAAAGCTTTCTTCACTTACTACCTGCCCATAACAATAGTGTCACTCAAGGCCATGGAGATGATGTTGAAACATCAGGAGGAAATCACTCGGTGCTGACTCTGCAACAGAGCTTGAAAATAAGAAGTATATGAAGTGGGGAGAAAGGATTTATTGTTTCGTTAGTCCTGAAGCCTGATATTCTGCAGGCTACAAGAAAAGGACTCTCTGCTCTTCCTCCATAACTTCAAGCAGAATGAAGCAATGACCTCTGGACTTCAAACACTGTATTACACATGTTGGGGAAAATATGGCTGCATGTCCTTTAACCCACATTGTGTCAGTTGACATTATGGTCTTGTCAACATCAATACAGCTGCTCAGCTTATCAGAGACCAGCTAATAGCTAATAACCAAGTTTAACAAATCCATATTTTAATTAATTGAGCCAATCACTGAACCTAGGAATCAAACTACCCAGAACTGTTCTGTAATTTTGCTGTGATGAATGAAAGGAGAATCATTCCTGTTTTCTCAGCAAATCCTTCCCATGCAAGTCTGTCTGTGCCTTGCAAATTTTGAGCTCTGAATTCAAGTATTTGTAGGGTATTTAAAAAGGTGCCAGAGCCAAACTCTACTCCATAGTGCCAGGACCAGAAACAGCAGCTCAGAAGATGCATTGTGGACATCAGGAAAAACATCTTACCCAGGAGGTGGTACAGCCTTGGAAGAGATCACCAGAGAGGTGAAGGGTCTCCATTCATGGTGCTTTTGAATATCTGACAGTTACAGCTGCCTTAATCTCGTGTTGGTGACAGTGCTGCTCTGTGCTGTACGCAGGAGGCCTCCCAGAACGAATATTTCACGGACTCTAGCTCTGTGTATTTACATATTATCCTAAGGGCATTCCTGAATTACAGACAGGCAGAACAGAAGAGCATGTGGACACCTCATGGAAGAGCACTAAATAGTGTAGTCAGCTGAACCTCCCAATATAGTCAAAAGGAGGTCATCTCTAGGGTATAGTCTGGGCCTTAGGCAAACAGAACCGTGCTCCAGGAGTGCTTTTCTCTTTTTTTTGACTATGTAGTGAGATGAAGTCATGTTGCCTCACCATCCTCTGTAGGCACAACAGTGATGCTGATGTGTACCTTTACTTGGGGCTGCGCAGTGCAGCCTGAACACACTTAAATAATCTGATAATTAGAGAATAGGTACAAACTTTGTCTGTAACCTCAAAGTATGCAACTGTTTTGTGCACTCTGCAGAGCTTTGAGTCCTTATCATGCTAATATGTCCCTTGAAGTGAAATGGAAACAGCTGGAAAAGGTCTGGGTACTTCAGAAAAACAGAAGTTAATTCACCAGATGAGAAGTCATGGTAAAGACAGGCTTTTAGGCTTTCTGGTTTGAAAACTCATAGTGTAGAATAGAAGGGCCAGTCCAAACATCTTCAAAGGCTTGGAAAACAGTAATAAAAATTGCCTTAGAAAGCAACATGTGACCTTGGGATAGCTGCGTCTGACACACAGAACTGCCAGCACACATTTTCCTCATAGTGTGCATAGCATGAGGAGTTCCTTGGTAACAGGGACAGCAAACAACGCTGCTGGCTTTCATTTGCCATGTGTGGTTATGATGTGTGCTTACAGTCCTTACACCAATACACCACTCTTTCTTATTTTCCGTCTAAAATTGTGTGGAATTGCAATGTAGAAAATAAAGAAACAGACACAGACTCCTCTGAGAAAAATCAAGAGAATGCAACCACACCTTAGGGGCTCAGGAACATTTTTTTCTAAACTTGCATTCACTCATCACCTGTGTGCTTGGGAGATACTAGGCTACTGAACACCTGAAAAGTTTACTTTGAGGAGCTCTTGAGCACAGTGAATTAAAGTTTTATTTCTCTCACTGATCATGAACAGGATTTCACTTGCATAACATCTCAAGATAATTGCTGGATATTAAATGAGTTTGTTTTTTCCGATAGTAGGTCTATTAAAACTATTAGCATGAAAATTCTGCTACCACCCTGGCGTAAGAACATGGAAAATTTCAGACTCCAATGCTCGTACACCATTCAGACATCACACTAATGTCTGGAGAATTAGCCCCCATCTGGTTCTTCATGACTGGCATGGTTTAATCTGCTGAAGTCTGATGATCTAAGGTGTAGGGGAAACCTATACGTGAAAGAGAAAGCTCCTGGGGAGATGGCGGACAAGCAGACAACTGAAGCCAGGAAGGTGTTATTTCTGGAGTGGCAGCAACAATAAGCGATGAAGGATTTCCTAAGTGCTGAAACATGTGGCAACAGTCTGTCAAAACAAAGCAATTCAGAATGTTCCCTGAGTCAGCCCCAATGCAGCATCACTTATCTCTAGAGTCAAGAATGGCGAGAAGCTGGAAACAAACACACCGCACAAAACAACACAACACCACCACCACTACAACAAAGGGATGGGGCATCTGATTTGGGCCCTGGGGTATTTCCCCAGACTGTGAAAGATTTGAAATTCAGGAATAAAAATATCTAACGGTGACATAATTAACATAAATAAAATGAAATAAATAAACAGCATTCAAATACCAGTTGCTCAAACAGCTCAAACACCTCGTCTGTTCCCTCCCATGGATGCACATTTCAGCAAGACTGTTTACTGGCTTTCAACTTGGTATGCTGTGACATGCAGCTGAGGTTGGGCCCCACCTGAGTGTTAATATTGACAAATTCGCTCTTCAAAGACACCTTTCAGATCTTGTATTTTTACCGGTAGCTAATTAGTAACAATTTTATAATATTACTTTCATATAATTAAGAGTGAAACACTTTGTAAAGAAAAATACCTGCTCCTCTTAAAGAGCAGTGTTTATTTCATTGGTTTTTTTGTTTGGAAAGGCTCTGAATCTGATATTGAGGTGAGCAGTTCTGGAATACTAGAACATTAACCCACAAATGCTGAGCAGAAAGTCCCCAGGTTCAGACACCATAAAATGCACAGCATCAATCAGGGATGGAGTTTGGGTGCAGAGTCTGCAGCACACCGTGAAAGCAACATCTGCTCAGGGAAGGGAATGAGCAGGTTATAATTCTCTGCTCAGCAGCTGGAGTGCTGCCCTCAGAATCTACCCTCTGCAAAGCTGACCCTGGCAACTACAGGCCTGTCAGCCTGACCTCGGTGCCTGGCAGGGTGATGGAGCAGATCATCCTGAATGCAATCACACAGCACCTCCAGGATGGACCAGGGATCAGACCCAGCCAGCATGGGTTTAGGAGGGGCAGGTCCTGTCTGACCAACCTGATTTCCTTTTATGATCAGGTGACCCACCTAGTGGATGAGGGGAAAGCTGTAGATGTGATCTATCTAGACTTCAGCAAAGCCTTTGACACTGTCTCCCATAATATACTCCTTCAAAAGCTGATAGCCCATGGCTTGGACAAGTGCACTCTCTGCTGGGTTAAGAACTGGCTGGAGGGCCGGGCCCAGAGAGTGCTGGTAAATGGGGCTGCATCTAGCTGGCGGCCAGTCACTAGTGGTGTCCCCCAGGGGTCAGTGTTGGGTCCAGTCCTGTTTAACATCTTTATTGATGATTTAGATGAGGGGATTGAGACCACCATCAGCAAATTTGCTGATGACACCAAGTTGGGGGGCAGTGTTGACCTGCTGGAAGGCAGGAGGGCTCTGCAAAGAGATCTGGATAGACTGGAAAAATGGGCTGATTCCAATGGGATGAAGTTCAACAAGGCCAAGTGCCGGGTCCTGCACTTTGGCCACAACAACCCCCTTCAGCGCTACAGGCTGGGCACAGAGTGGCTGGAGAGCAGCCAGGCAGAAAGGGACCTGGGGGTACTGATTGACAGGAAGCTCAACATGAGCCAACAGTGTGCCCAGGTGGCCAAGAAGGCCAATGGTATCCTGGCCTGTATCAAAAATAGTGTGGTCAGCAGGACAAGGGAAGTGATCCTTCCCCTGTACTCTGCATTGGTGAGGCCACACCTGCAGTATTGTGTTCAGTTCTGGGCCCCTCAGTTCAGGAAAGATATTGAGGTGCTGGAGCGGGTCCAGAGAAGAGCAACAAGACTGGTGAAGGGACTTGAGCACATGACCTATGGTGAGAGGCTGAGGGAGCTGGGGTTGTTCAGCCTGGAGAAGAGGAGGCTTAGAGGTGACCTCATCGCTCTCTATAACTACCTGAAGGGAAGTTATAGTCAGGTGGGAACTGGTCTCTTCTCCCAGGCAGTTAGCAATAGGACAAGGGGACATGGGCTTAAACTCTGCCAGGGGAAGTTTAGGCTGGATATTAGGAAGAAGTTCTTTACGGAAAGAGTGATCAGGCATTGGAATGGCCTGCCTAGGGAGGTGGTGGACTCACCGTCCCTGGAGGTTTTTAAACTGAGATTGGACATGGCTCTTAGTGCCATGATCTAGTAAATGGGCTGAAGTTGGACCAAGGGTTGGACTTGATGATCTCTGAGGTCTTTTCCAACCTAGCCAATTCTGTGATTCTGTGATTCTGTGATTCTTTGAGTTACAGACATTAAAACATCCATCTTGCTTCTTCTTCCACTTCATTCCCTCCCTTCCTTCCTCCCTCATTCGTTCCTGCTTTTATTAGCACAAGATACGGGTTTCTGGATGGATTGTGGAACAGTTCTGGCTCTTTATTATAAAAAATGGGTATTTCCAGTAAGTTTTAAAAGCACTACTGCACACATCTCCACTGCTGAATTCCACCTCTAAGCACTGTTTCCCTTCTCAGAATGCCCACGATTAGTGACCTGAGAATGGGACACTCACCTACAGGTACCTTTACTTCTGCTGCCATCTGCACTGCTTTTTTGCTGCCAAATGCAGGGCTGCTGCTGTCACATGAAGCAGACACACAATTTTTCAGTTCCCTGGGAGTGCCTTCTGCTGGAAGAGATGGAGAATTATTTTTTTTTTTTTCCTGATCATAAAAAGGCTCACTTCCTACCCTGTCAAAGCAGGAAAGACGCAATGTTCTAACCAAGCATACAGTCCAAACCGGCAGCAAAACCCCTCCCTGACAGGGCTCATGCAGACCATGTATTTGTTTTACCAACGAGTGAACTCTACTTTAATTCCAGAAGTATGAAAAAATAAATCTATAAATAAAAGACCTAGTAATTTAATCACTTGAGGAAAATTGACAGGTTATAATCAAGGGAAACCAAACACTGATGAAACGTGGAAACCTGAAATACCATCTCAATATGATCATATTGGTCTGCTCTCTATCTTTTTATTCTGCAGCAGTTAAATGAGTTGCAACACTGATTATGGATCCTGTAACAGAATAAAACAAAAGAATTATCTCTGAAGAGAGTAACTGTTCCAGAAATCTTTGCGTTGTAGGAAATGCAATTATCTCTTGCTATTAGCAAAGTGATCAGTGTTTGAACACACTGAATCCAGGCAAGGATGAAGCTCAGCTTAAAAAAGGATTCCCAGAAGTTCAATTCTGTCGGGATCTCAAGTACTTGCCATTCACTGTCATGCTTCCAATGTCATAACATCATCTCTGGGTGAGTGGGCAGCGTTTCAGGAAGAGACAGGAGATAAAGAGGATGAAGTCATCATTTCTGAGTCAGTAACACAATTCCTGCAGTAATACGCTGATATTTGAAGGTGAAGATAATAATAATTAAAATGCAGGAATGGAAGAATGTCTCAGTGGTTTGGGAAAGCAGACAGAGAGCTCACAGGAAAAATATATTTTATGAAAATCATACTGTTTTTCTTCCCAGACCTGACTCTTCTGAGTTTCAGTCAAAAAAAATCTGAAAATAAAAAAGCTTTAATAAAATGTTTTGGGTTGGTTTATTATTATTTCTGATAAAAAATAAACTTCAAGCCAAGTAAACATTTTCTGTGAACATTTTTGGTCTGTCAATAACCCATATTTTCATTGTAATAGTTCTGACTGATCCTCAGTTCACTTAAAGCAGATCACAGAGTGCTGCAGATCCACCAGATATGGTACGGTTACAAAAAAAACAAGGTAGAATTGAGAGTGATTGTAGAGCACAAAAATGCAGACAAGAGCTCACAGGAGCAGAAGTAATGGTCTATGCTGTGGCATTGGGCCTCAGCTGGATAATCTACCGAAAAAAAAAATCTAAGTGGTAGCAGAAAAGTGGAAGATAACCATCAAATTTTATGAGGCAAGTTTTATAGGGAGAGGTAATATCTTCTATTTGATTGCCTGAGACAGATGGGAAAAAAAACAGATGAGCTGTCAGACATACATGGCCTTCTTATAACCAAGATCAGCAGCAAGTTTCCAAGTGAAACACAGGTTGACGGGAATTGCTCTGTATTTCATTTAATTATTTAATCATCCCCGGATAAAGGTAGCTGGTATCTTGGGAACCCAGAGAAGGGTGAGAAAAAGCTATTTGGTTGTTAGGTCCCAAGAAAGAGTGAGCAAACCTAATTTTTTATTACCTGGATAATTCGGGGCTTATCTTGAAGGAGCTGGAGGTTGTGTTAATTCTCAGGCAGACTTTTGAGTTTGTCTGAGCATTTGTTGAGCTGATGGTGTGAATAAGTTTTCCAAGCCCAGTGTGCTTTTACAGGTCTTCAGAAAACTAAAGCCATGGTTTCAGATAGTCGTATCACTAATTTTTCACTGCTACCACAGGTATCCTGACCATCTACTGTCTCATCTCTAGAAAGAAACTATCACCCTTCCTAAGGGTTAAACACAGACCTCAGAATCAGCTAAAAATCTTGGTCCTGAGACTGAGAAACAAAGCAAGAACCTGCAGAGACGAGAAAGCAAGTGAGGTCCTGCATCAGAGATACCACGCTGCATTGCATTGTTCTACCAGAAGAAAAGCAGCTTTAAGCAAGGCAACATTCTTGGTGGCTTTCTGTTGTGTCAGGCTTCTTTCTTTTTTGTTGCCCCTTGTAAAACACTGCTACTTGGGAGCGAGATGTATATGGGATCATCACACTTCTCAGACTGTTTGCAGTTCCTGAAAGGCAGCTGGTGACAGCAGCTAAGCTGGGGGATTCTCTGCTTCAAAAAAACTTGGAATCAAAACACTGCTCCAAATCTAGGCATGTTTAGTTACGTAGTTAATGTGTAATAACAATTCAGAATAACGCTATCCCTGGCTTTTTTTTTTTCCCTCACGCTTCTTTTTCCCTTCTGGGGAAAAAGTTTTGGCTGCTTCCATGTTTCTAATATTCACACCAGGAAAACTATTGCCCATCAGCATATCTCAAAGGCTAGAGCAGAGGTCATCTCTCTTCAGACATATTGTGTGGTACCAGAACGGTTGATTTAAGCTCACCAGCTGCTTTTCCCAGAGAGGAAAGGACAGACTGTGGAAACAGATGTTTCCCTGATCAAGATTCATAAAGAAGTCTCAGAATAAACAAGGAGCAGGCTGTTGGACATCCTGTCTGTAATAAAATGTTAACCAGAAAGTCCTCCAACAAGACACAGAATTGGTTAAAGTGACTTAAAATCATGCCTGTGTCTTCAGCCTTGTCAGCACTTGCTTGAACTGCTTATGCAAACAGCAAGGTAGCAGTGTTCAAAAGATTTTAGCATTTTCTTGAGACAGTAAGTGATGAGTGTTTCTTATTGTAGCAATATTGTTTTTCCCTGCTCTCTGGCATCATCACCCTTGTGACAGCTGCAGATCAGTGGTATCTAAACTCCAGGGCTTCTCCCAAGTAACAAGTGATAGGACCAGAGGAAATGGCCTCAAGTTGCACCAGGAAAGGGTTTAAAAGATGCACAGATGAGGTTCTTAGGGACATGAGTTAGTGCCAGGGTTGGGTTGACAGCTGGACTTTATGATCTTGAGGGTCTCTTCCAATCAAAATGATTCTATGATTCTATATCCTGCTTGGAAATGCTGCCAAGCTTTGTACAGATCATAGCCTGAACTGAACTAACCTTACAGTCCCATTTTCCTCCGTGGACTGCACTTCACCAAGCCCAAAGGCTCCACAGAACCACGCTGAAGTCAACTAACTGTCCTTCAAAATAGTTGTTTTAACAGAATACTTTCAAATAGTCCTACTAAGAACATTTATATTGCCAACATTTAAGAGGGAATTTTTTTAATAGCATCTCTTCATAATTTATTATTTATTTTGCTCAAATATGGTCTCTAGACAGAGAAATGATTGCAATTTATTGGTATTCACAAGCACCCTGGTAACCCCAAAAATATGCATTTGCCTGTGAGGGTAAAATATCACCCAAGAACCTCAATTTCTCTTACAAGCTTCCAAAGAACCACAAGTGGTAAAAAGAAAAAAACAAATCTCAGAAATTATGAGAAATGTTTTGGCTGTGTCATTTCAACTTTGGGTTTATGAAAAGTTATAACTCAGTTTTTTTTTAAAAGGGGTCCACAATTTTTGAAAATGTGAAGATTGAAGGTTCAAGTGCTTACAAAGAGATTTGAATCAGTGTTCATGACCTGACTCCAAATGGAAGCCCTGGACATGTGAGGGGCCTTTTCCATAGGCCAGCTGATACCTACATATTATTGCTATACTTTTTGGCAGGGCTGCGATTTGTCACAAATGCAGCTGTTTTTACCATACCACATATACTATAAGATATATGTTAAACTGAAAAAGCTCATGCTATTTCAGAAAAATTAGACTTGACCACCTTCCTTCTCTCTATTCTTCTGTTTCTCTCAATCCCTCTATTAGAGGCACCAGAAAACTCTTCAGTGATCATACCCTGTTAAGCACCATTCACATTCCACAATGTCCACAAATGAACCCATTGTTATTAATCATTTTAAACATTCATGATAGCCACAAAGAGTAACTGTAGTTTTCAAATAAAATAACCATGGTGCTCTCCAGTTTTATTTCACAATTATTTATACAAACTGACTTGGCAAGTTAAAGAATTTAAGTCTTTGCTCTGCTATTATCCAGTCAACAGGGATCGTATGAATCTCACCCATACAGAAGTAAGAAATTCAGTCCCCCACTTTTTCCATTTAAGTAACTCTGTGAATCACACTATTCAAAAGAAGTCAGCAGCTCCCATCCTCTTCTTATACAGACCATTTAATTCCAAGGGTTCTACAAAGGAAGAAAGCCTGAATATTGTTATGTAGTTAAAAGTTATTGGCAATTAAAATTCATTATCCATGTGGAAAAAATGATCAAACATTTATTTCCCCTGATATCATATAACCCACCAAAGCAAATGTTTTGTGGAAAGTTTTTGCAACAGAAGTCTATTTCATCAAATTTATAACTGTTTTACCTTTTTACGAACTGCATGAAGCATTCATCATTCCAGTTTGTGCAAATGCAACAACCAGAGGATATAAATATACAGGCCTTGAAAAGCCAGAGAAGTTGATGTGTACTACTGGGAATGACCCAATAGACTCCTTAGCTTCCCTTGAGTGTTTGTAGGCAAACTAGAATGGCAGCAACCTCAGTTTGTTTTTGCTGAATGCAGAATTAGCAATGGTCCTTTTGCAAAAATCAACCTGTTACAGAAGGAAGTTTATGTCTAGGATAAATCAGATGCAGAAATGGTTGTCTCCTTGTTTGTTCCCGTGTCTTGCCTTACTGTTCTGATACAAATAGAGACGACACTGGACAGCTGTTCTGACCATCCTACATTCATTAGAGCAGAAATGACAGCAATAAAGCAGGCTGGGATATTCCCTTCATAGCTTTGTTCTGAGCTGCTTCTCAGGGAACTGGTAAACCTCAGAAAGAGGTTTCTTATCTCAGAAGAAATGAGGTTTAAGTAGGGGATAATCCAGGGCCTTAAGGCACTGAGAAACACTAGTTACTCCTGCAAGTGGTAGGTTTGGTTTCAGAGTCTGGCAGGTTGGCTTTGCAGGGTCACTGCAGGTTGGCTCACACAGATACCTGGCTCCAGGAAGCTGTAGCCCTGAGACAAGAGAGCTCAAAAATGTCCTAGGAAATGGGGATAACTAAGGATGTCATTTCTGGAACTGAAATGAGCAGTGCCAGATGAAGGGTTGCCAACCCCCTGCTCAGGAGCTGTAATGAAACAATAAGTCAGGAGGCACCTCAGGGGTGTCTCCTATTGCTTCAGAATAATGAGAGAGAGCAGAAATCATTACGGTGTCAGCCCTTCTCATTATTCAGTTGTGCCCACTCGATACAGGGCTGCCTACAGCAATAAATGCATGTGCTACAACTACACATGTCCCTTTTGGAGCTTACAGACCCATCATAGTGCAGCCTGCAGGTTCAGCAAAAGGCACTTCCTGCAATTAGAATTTAATCACCTTGGAGAACAACTGAGAATTTAAGTCGTTTTTTTTTTCCTTAGGCCCATCAATCTTGTTTCTTGAAGTAATTTAATTTCCCCATCTCTCAAAGAATACTAAATCTTTTCAGTGGCAAGAGGGAGCACATAAAGAGGAAGAAGCTAATTTTCAGCGAACATGTAAATACAGTGCTGATCATTTGCTGGGAGCACTCCAGCGTACCTGCAGCTGAATACCTCAACTGGATGCAGAAGGTCTGCTGTCCTTAGTAGGAGGCTGCCAGCAGCTGTGAAACAGCAGTTTAAAATAGTGCAATAATTCAGGCTAAACTTGTGCTCTCATCTCTCTTCGGTATCTTAAGACTTGCATACTTTTGAGCAGTATTACCTTTAGTGTTTTTTAAGACTGTAGGCTTTGGCAGACTGTCAATGGTAGCTGGGATTTTTCTGGATTTTTCACAGTTCTGAGTTTTTTTCATTCAAATGAACTCCTAAAGAATGAGAAAAGAGCTGCCAATGGCTAGCACTAGCAATGGGGCAGGATGGGTGGTGCTGTCCTTCTTCTGCAAATACCTGACTTTGTGGAGCACTGTCAGCTATGATCAGGCAAATCCATTCAGTGCTGCTAACACTGCATGTCTCAGACACTGGATCACTGCCTCTTCTGGAAGTTAACAGGCAGAGCATGCTGGCCAGCATCACACAGAATCCCAGAAAGCAAGTAACAAGATATTTGCCTTTCTGAGTAATGCCTTAACCACAGACAACATCCTGACAGGGTAAATTACATAACTGATATCCAAAATATATACCTAGTGGTGTGCAAAATTGCCTATTTATACTCAGTCAGTATAGAATCACAGAATCATTTTGGTTGGAAGAAACCCTCAAGATCATTGAGTCCAACCATTAACCAAACTCTGACACTAATCCATGTCCCTGAGATCCTCATCTCCATGTCTGTTCAACCCCTCCAGGGACGGTGACTCCACCACTGCCCTGGGCAGCCTGTTCCAACACCCAACAATCCTTTCCAGGAATAAATTTGTTTCCAATATCCAACCTAAACTTCCCCCTGGTGCAACTTACAAAACACCGTAGGTCACCAAGGTGTCTTCCTCACCACCACCCCAAAGCAAACAGAAAAGCTTCTTCCACATAAATGAACTGGACAATTCACCATAAGTTGCCAATCTATGTGCCCAGGTAAGAACCTGGGCCCATAGTAGCTAGATGGCACCCAAGTATTTCCTAGTAGCTAAATCTCAATACAACCATTCCTAATACTTGTTCATATCAATCTCATCTGGCACTGCACATGGGTCTGACAGCTGTATGACAGCCTGACAGTGAAGTAGCTTTTCCTGAACTCCTCTAGCTATTTCCCTACCACATCATGTTATTCATTATGGACATTCACAGCAAGAGTGAACAGTTAGCAGGATGAAAGATTTTTTTTACCTTGTTTTCCATTTAAACTTTTACCCAGGAAACAGGGCTTTTGTGACTGTCAGTTTTTTCCTTCTTGTAACTTTGGCATCAGTTGCCTCAACTCGACCAGATTTGGGAAGTTTCTATGGCTTCTATGGGAAACAGGCAGCCAGGCAGAGGCAAATGTTCCCCAGGAAGACATGCATTGTGATGTCAACCATTTATCAATAGCAGAGAACTCAAGCTAAAGCAACACCACGAATCCTTGATATGATCCTTCCTCACCAATTTGGCACAAAAAGCCATACTGAAATATGATAATTTTTTGCAAGATAGAAATTCTGAATTTCACTCATCTCTAATGAATAATTAATTGCTGATCTAATTAAACATGAAAATCCATAATGAGCTGGAAGAGATCGACATGTGTAACTAGCACACAATGTGGTATGATTGCAGCTGCCTGTCACTATGATTAGAAGCTGCAGTTTGCAACCTCTGTGCATGTAAAAGACACAATGTCTTCTTTTACCTTATTTCCTCTGATCCTCTTAACTGCCTTTGCATTTCTAGAAGCTGTAGAGAAGACAATGTTCTAATTTAAATGTTTGCTAATAATACAGGTTGGAAATATGTGACAAAAATATAGAACATCTGGTCAAAAGCTCACGGAAATCTATAATCAATAGTCCTTTTTAGTATCGCTACCAGTGGAGTGAAACCCCAATTACTGCAACGTGAATTCTGTCCAATTAGCAATGAAGAACAAGCACAACATTCCTCTGGGAAAGCATTATTTTGAGCAAACACTATTTTTCAGAACAAAACTAGAGACACCTTTAGCCCACCAGAAACCAACAAACACTATTAGAAAGGCTCAGCAGAGGCTGAGATAAAACAGCTGTGTTGCCATGGGTAAAAATGGTAAAAATATATAATGGATAACTTGTGAACTTCTAAACAGAGATTGCAGCTTCATCTCCCAGCAGTGGGCAACACTGAAAATCCAGCATGTGGAAAGGATTATAAAGTTGCCTGGTAAAAAGCGTCTGGTAGTTAGATATGACTATTTACAAAGCCTCAGCAGATAAAAGTAGAACGGATGCAATAAGTCTGATATACAGTTCACTTCAAAAAAAACAATGCAGATTATGCCCTTAGTTACACACCTAGTCAGCAGCAAAGAATGTGGTATCCAATGCCTATTTTTGACAGATCTCAACCTCAGAGCTCCAGGATACCATTTGGTGAAGTTATAGTAGCAATAATTATGGATCAAATAACAACTGGAGTTAAAGATATTTGGCAGGGGTTGTTAAAAAGTCAGAAATAAATTAGACACTCATAGGAGTCAGAGCAGGAGTTACCTGTAGGAGAAGAATTTGGCAAGCCATAGAAGAGTTACAGTGAGAAACATGTAACACTGATGCAGAAGCAGCATTTGGGAATTTAATTTATAAAGTAATCCCAGAGGACCAAAAATGTCCAAAGAATCTGAGGCAATCAGGTGCAAGATAGAGATAGCAAACTCACGTGGTTCAAAGCACAAACCACGCTGACATCGGTTGTGGGGGTAGAAAGCAACTGTGTCTAGTAAGGAAAACAAGTTTCCTTGGACTGCCAGATCAGCCCACTCCCGTGGAATCTACTCCCACAAGTAATTTTCTGAGAATTTCCAAGTAAAACTGTGAATTAGACTCTAAGCTAAACTACATGAAACATCTTCTAAGTTTTTTTTTTTTTTGCCTCCCCTTCATTCAAATTACCTTAACAGTATAAAACACTTCAATCTTCTCATACTCAGAAAACTCAAAACACAATACATAGACTACACTTGAGAAAAAATAGGTTATACTGAAATGAAAAGAACAATTTTGATGCAGTGAAGAGAGGAATTATCTCAAGAACTCCAGACATTCTCAGACTGCACCACTTTGATATCAAGGATTATCCAACTAATTACTGTCCTCGCTGTATATCACTTTTATGTGTCATTCCATTTAATTACCAACATTTATAAGTATCTTCTAAAAGTCCGAGCAAAATATGAATGTGTGTATGATACATCTGCATGTGTGAACAAGTACATGAGCCTTTCAGTAACTAAATATCTCAGATAATTCAGCTGATATGATGACTGCAGCTCTTTTAGGCTTCTCCATTTATACAAATTAGCCCTCCACCCCAGTATACTTAGGTAGGATACTTTCACATTTTTACTGCTGCAGAATGACTTTCCTCATCCAAAGCACTTCAGTCCCCAAACTGAAATACTTGGAAGACTTTGCACTGGCAGGCCATATTCCAAATTCCATGTTCCATTAGCCCACCCTCTAATAAAGAACTTCATGTGATCTTGTCTGAATTACAGATTCAATTACTTAAACTTCTTGGGCTCAGAGATTGCAGGTTGTACTCTAGGGAGAAGGAAAGGATGAGCACCAACAAAGAGGTTTATAAAGGAGAACTGTAGCAGAATCAGTGCTGCCCTACAGAGGTACCACTTGTGTAATGTTATTGATTGCCCTGTGTTTATAAAAGGGATATTATGTTGAACAGAAATAGCATCAAGGAGAGAATGATTAAACATGAGTCTGCAAAAGGAACTCCTAAGCTGGAGGATGCACAGAGGGAAAGATCCACAAATCGAGCGAGCTCACACCCTGCTAAGAAACTCTAACTTCATAACTAGTTATGAATTAAAACCTTGCTCATTCAGTTATGGGATTAGACATATTCAGGCATTTAGACAAAAAGGCATCTAAGAAGACTGGAAAGATGCTTCTTTAAAGAAGGAAATAAGCCCAGAGAGGAGGACTGATACAGCTAGTATTTAGTATGATACAGGTGACTGAAAACTGGCAAAACACGTGAAAGGCAAGCCAGTGGCTATTTGTTCTCCTCATAGTAACTAAGAAAAACTATTTGTCAAAGGAAAAGAGTAAATGCTGCAGCAGAAGCAGAATTAAATATCTCCATTACTTCAGCAGGAGGATCTCAAGGTTTTGGGTCAGACAGTTTCTCTCAATGTGAATTCAAGCTGGGCACCATAAGGACTTTGTGTTCTGAAACACATTTGGAAGGGGATGAATGGCAGCCAGTTGTCACACAACTGCTGAAAAGCAGCAACAGGCATTAATCCACACCCAGATCTGATTTTACCAGGGTTTTCTGTTCAAAACTAGTCCCTTAATAATATGGGTCTTTTCCTGAGCATACTGATGTAAGCTTTCAGGAATCTGCTATTCAGCCAAGGAATGCTATCTTCACAGTCAAATAAATCTTTATGGAAGCCACTGAAGAATTCATTTGAAGAAAGGATGGTGGTACAATTACTGCTTCTTTGCCATTCAACAGTAAAAATCCTGGTCAATCAGAGAAAAGTGAGCTGTAAGGGAAGTTGCAAGGACCTTCCAAGTCCAGCCCTCTTTTGAGGCAAGATAAAGGATTCTCAGTCCCTCTCTGACAATCAAAAGCCAGTTCTTGAAATCCTTAGAAGTTTCCCTGTCCCAGGTTTGAGCTTGTTTTTCTCTTATTCCCAGTATGTCTGTATAACCTTTTGCTCTTTCCTTTAGTATCCTTTGCTAACAGAAACTGTTTTGTGCAAGTCTTCTGCTATGATCCCATCATACTTGAGTTCTTATAGTCATCTAGACTGCATCCTTATTTTTGGACTCTGCCAAATTCCTTGCTCATTTTTAGGTCACAGAAGATCTCTTGTTGTAGGCACAGTCATCTCTAACCCTACTTCTCCATTCTGAACAGTTTTCCATTGGCTTCTTCAGAATCAGTAGATTTTCTTAGGTCCTTATCAATTCCTTAACTTTCACTATATTGCACTTTCTTCTCTTTAAAGCACTGAATTAAACCCCATGATTGCTTTCATCCTAGTTGCTTGTCCTTTTTGGGTTCACAGTAAATTCTTCCCTGTTGATAAGTATCAAATCTAAAGCAGTCATTTCATTTGGGAATTTCTACCTTTCAAAATCAAAAGTTCCCTCCAGTACTCTCCAAGGACTCACAGCTGCTTATGATGGCACAACTTCCCTAGAGAGGCTAAAAATCTCAAGCAAGTCTTTGTTTTGAAATACCTAAATCTAATTTTCCTCCCAAGCACAGAAGAACCTCTCTGGTCTTTGTGCCATTTCTTAGTATTTTTATCTCCACAAAAGCCCCCTGCAGTAAGGTTCTTCCTCTCTTTTTTTCCCCCCCACTGGCATCTGTTTATGAACGTCTCCAATTTCCCACAGTTGCCCCTCTGTTTTCCCTGCTCTGTTTTTCTTGGTCTCAAGCCATTTTTGGTGACTGTCCCTATTGTCTGTGGTTTCTTCTGCTTTCCTGAAATCAAGCAAGTTCCCTATAACCTAGACTCACATGGACTCACTGGATCCCCTGGATTCCCAATTGGAGCTGGATTCTCAAAAGCCTTCAGCAGTCTGGAAACACAAGGCAAAGCTCATCAGCATTTGCTCTCAACAGAAGAGCAGGTCAGAGAAGATGGTCATCGACTTTGTTGCTTTCTGCACAAACACTGCTCCTTATACTAACCACTTGTTCCTTTGAGCAGCTTGTTCTTGGTTGACCCAGACAACTGACATCACTTCAACATTTTGTCAGCATTTTCTGCTTTCAGACAAAAAGAGGGGGTATACTGGTTTCACTTCCTAGGGAGCTGAAATTCCTTTAAGAAAGTCTGAGGCTGTCTGCATAAAGCTTAAATGAACTTTCACATCACAGCATAACACATGAAGACCTCTATGGGTTTACATGTGAGGAACCTGAAGCATGAGAGCAGCAAGTGGATTTGCCCAAGAGGAATTTGTGGGACAACAAGGAAGTGCCTGATCAGATGACAGTGCTCTTCAGATAACACTTCACAATCATGGAAGCCTGAAAACTTCATTTTCACAGCTCATCTTTGCAGTATGGTTCCTACAGTGGATGTTTAATTCAGTGAGGCTTTACTGGAGATCCTCATGGGTCTTCTGCTTTGGGCTTTTCACTTCTGCCTCCTCTCTCATGAGGCTTCTTATCTTCTGGAGCCAATTATGGTATTCATTGGCAAAGTGACAACAAACGTCTTATCACCATTTCTAGTCACTACGTCGATTACCCTAGGTACACAGTTAACCCAGAGTTGCAGCATTAGCAGGATAAGCTACCTAATTATCACAGCTTTTTGCATTTATTTGAACAAAGAAAGCTAATAGGGCAAGTGGCCAAAACTGTAGTAGAATTTATGTCCACACCTATACATCCTGGCCAAAGCCAGTGCTCTGTATTATGCAAATAGCTTCAATCTAGAAGGCCCACTGTTTGCTGTTAACAGGTAACAATTATTTTGCTGCTGCAATTGCAGGTTGATCAAAATCAGTGATCAAAGGCATTGATTGTAAGACAATTACATGTATCCCTGCAGCATCCTTCAAGTCCTGAAAAGGGAGTCAGAGCTATTTTAAGTTTCTGAAAACACCACTGGGAAAAAGTTCCATTATCTGTGCATTTCTGTCAGAGCTTCAAGGTGCACACAAGCAACTAACATTGCTGAATTGCTCGATGTATCCTTAATTACATTCTCAATTAAACACTATGTTGCCCTCTCTAAACGTTGTATGTTATATCTAGAAAAAGAAGACATATTCATGCAGACTCAGCAAGAAGAAAATCCTCACCATTTGCTAATTTTTCAATGTTGAGGCAGAATTACATTCAATATTTTGTGGGGCTCATTTATCATTTTTCTGAGGTCCATGTTTTAATTTCTTCTGTGCATATTTACAAGGTAACCTGAAATATATAGCTCCTGAAATATTGAGCAGCATATCTTTTTTTATTATAGTCAACTTATCATGACATTCAGTTGGTTTTAATACCAGTCATTGTCTTATCAAAACCAAATTATGGCAGCAAGAACAAGCTCTAGATTTTGCAAAGATGGAGACTGCTGACAATTAAGGTTGTTCTGCATTTCCCTTTCCAGAGGACTCTTTCTATTGGTGCATATTGAAAAGATGTTAGCATCTTATTCCCTCCTCAGAGAGCCACATATTATTTTTTAAAGTTTCCTTACTGTGGCACTCATCTAAGATCTCAAAAATTCAAGCCACTTATCAGAGACAGAAAAGCTACAAGTGCAGAGCAATTTCAGAACCTTTTAAAGGTGCAAACCTTAGAGCAAAGTGCAAGTGCCAGGGATAAAACACTTCTCAGACTATTACAGTTGAGGATATGTCAGGACATAAATATAACTCAATCCTTCTACATTGCAAATTTCCCACTCTGCTACAGCTTATGGAACAAAACTCAGATCTAATCTGTGAAAGCCAGAGGTAAACTATCCCTCAATACACCCTACTTTAAAATGTCTCATAACTCACTGTGCAAAGTGCAAGGTTCAAAGTGTGTTTAGATGCAGTGTAAAAGGCAGAAATGGTGATTTAGAAATGAGGACTGGGGACACCTGTAAGGATTATGTAGACCCAGGCTAATTTCAATGACATTGACAATTCTGACAGTGACAGAAGGATTCCAGTTTTAGTGAGTGATGTTATCTCTTTATTGGCCATACCAGTTCTGGCTGTTGTCCATGACTTGGATATTTCAGCGGTCCCCTCTGTGAGGGCAGGAGGGTTGAAACACACAGCAGACCTTGTTCCCAGCCCTTCTCATTGCTGAGCATCCCCAGTCATGAGGCTGAGAAAAGAAGACATTGACTGCTTCAGCTAGATTCCATACAGATTTTTTTCTCAAGTACTGCAAGGAGCATTACAGGAGCTTTGGTGCCAAAGCTAAGATTTTGTCTCCCATGATGTCTCATAATCTCATGCCTCTTCTTCCCTGAGTTATGAGTAGGTTTCTGTTTCTCCAGCCTCTCAGACCGACTCTGGAGGCAGTAGGTGGCTCTTTACTCGTATATCCCTTGTTTCGGCAAACTAGTAAGAACCCTAATTAGTGCTGCAATACCACTAACTTCTCCCAGAGTGTTTAGTGGTCACATCTATAAATGTAAAATTTCCTTTTTCATTTTACACTGTCGACCTTAAATGTGGTCCACAGGCTGTCCTTTAGACAACAAATATGTTTTCACCTCATGTTCTGGTCTGAACAGTTCAGACCAAGCACTACAGAAAAATCTTTGGAGATCTACAGAAGGGTCACCTCACTACACACAACTGCATCCTCAACTGTAAAGGAACAGACCCTGAATGGGCTCATATTGCAAGCACCATAGCCTGTCCACAACTTGTGCTGAGGGACTCGCCCTACAACCCCAGCACCCTACAATCCCCACACGGCTGCTTTTATTTCAATAACAATCAAGTTCTTAGTTTGCACAGTTGTTGAGAAAAAAATAAGCTATAAAACAAAGGGTAAGCAACACAGATGTGTCTTCCAGAACTTGAAAAGAGCCTGAAACTGCAGCTCTCCCCTACAAACTATCTATTTGCTTTCATGGAGGTCTTATCTTCAAATCTACTGGCTCTAGTGACATCACTTTCACCACCTGTATGCACGTATGTGATATGGACAAAGGCTTCTACACTGTAACTGTGCTAGTGTTGCTTTCCAGGCCAAAAATACATTCACTCTAATAGCACAAGACTAATAAACCCTGCTCTTTGTGCTCAATCTATCACCCATCTGCCCACAGAACAGCAAATGCCTTTGAGGACTGTTTGAAAGCAGCACATCGGAAGATCTCTTTGGAGAAATGGGGATTTTGCTAATGAGAGTCATCTATCCACAAATGTATACTGTTCTTGCAGTTTCCAGAGGTGAAACCTAGAAGGACAGCATCAGACAGGATCCTTTACGTAAGATAGATGCTGTACGGTCATTGCCTCATCTCCTTTCTGCAGTTTTGTGGAGAAGGGATTCTGGATGCTTGGAAGAGGCTAATCTGTCCAAGACCTAAAGAAAATTCTGTCATCATTCTGGAGATCTTGTCACATTATTCCTTGATAATGCTTGCCATTTCTCAGGACTAATAATTTATTCTGACATTTTGTATCACAACACCGAGTGTGAAAATGAATGTTTTCTTTTTATTGTATACCACAACCACTGGGAATGGCAAAACTGCATCAAGGCTGAGTTTTTAATAGCACCAAGGACTGGATCTCATTTAAATATATCTGGCATTGCACAACTGATCCTGAAGGCATTTCTGGGGTTCTGGTGCCTTCTCATGGGGCCAGATCGGAGCACTCTCTAAATACATTTGAGGGACGGCTGTGTACTGAGGAGTCTGTTACTAGTCTGTTAATCCCTAGGGGATTAGACAGAGTTCAATTAACTCTTGTTATATTTGCCAGTTTAATTTATGACAGGCAATTCTGAAATTTTGACACAAACTTGCCAAGTTCATTTGGTAGCAATCAAAAGGCAAAAAAGTCATATTCTGTTATTACTATAATCACAGCAGTTGCTTTTCTGAATTGCTTTAATGAAGCTTGGCAGGTGAGGACAATACTGTGTTGAAAGACACATGGCCAAATGCTCACTCTTTAAAAACATCACTTTTTCTTATTTCAGTCTATTTTAGATGGTAATTTCTCAAGTAAATGTTAACTTTCAGTAATTTACTGTGTTACAGAATCTGCATTTTGATAGCTACAAAATCTACATGTTCATTTTCCTCAAACTCACAGCATTCACACGGACTACTACAGTGATGTTTACTGTACCAAACTTATTGCATGCAACAACTAAACGCAGTTTTAGCAAGCAGCCCAAACCATCTTGTTGCGTAGCAAAAACAATGCAAATTTTCCTCCTTTTCTAACACACAAGATCATAATCACCTTTCCAGCGAGTAATGTAGTTCCTGTGTTACATACAAAATTCATTTGACGTGGGGCAAACAAACTTGTTCAGGCTGATTTTCCCTGCTTGCATCTCTGCAAATCTTTAAAAAATCCCCACCACAAGCCTCAGCGCAGGCTATGTGGACCACAGCAGAGAGAAGTGGCTAAAACAGAAGAACAGCAAATGACTGCTGTGTATAGACAGTGCTCCATAGCTGGCAACAGGGAAGTTGTTATCACAGAATGGTTGGGGTTGGAAGGGACCTCTGGAGATCATCTAGTCCAACCCATCTGCTACAGCAGGTACACCTAGAGTAGATTACACAGGATCGCGTCCAGGCAGATTTGAACATCTCCAGAGAAGGAGACTCCACAATCTCTGGGCAGGCTGTTCCACAGCTCAGGCACCCTCAAAGTAAAGAAGTTTCTCCTTCAGGGATGATGGGAGCCTTAAATGTTCACAATGGATGGCCATCCTGCAAAACTACTTCTCTACTGTTTTGCCTGCTTTTGGTTTGGTCCTGAAGAGGCAGGAAAAAAGAAGGTTGTAGGAAAGCTATTTCATCTCAAGACAAACCCAGTCCACTCTTGTAGCTAAGAACTTGTTATTTCCAGATGATTAAAAATTAGGTAAATTTGCTACATAAAAAGAACCTACCTTTTGCTTTGAAATGCATTTAGTCAGCCAAGAGTAAATGAGAATTACTTTTATTAAAGTCCTTCCTACTCTATGAGCCCTGGAGACCAGCAAAAGAAGGTAGCTGTCCTCTGCCTATCCAAATTAAAAAGTTGTCTTTTCAGAAGCCAGGTTAATACTACACAGATTTCTGCCCAAATCAAAAACCCTTTACCAGTTTGATATCTCCACTCGTGATTACTTGTAACTTTGCAAACATAAGAGTTTTCTGAAGAAAGAGCTAGAAACACTTTTAAGACCAGATTCAATATTGTCCCTTGTCACAGAGGGCACTGCTTAAACCCAGTCCCTTCTCTGTATTGCCTGACCAGACATGACACAGCAGTGACAGTTTGGCTCCTGAGATGAGTTCTTTCCCTCAGATTGCTTCTAGTCCTCCGTTTCCACCACATTTAGAGAAGGACTTAGCTTCCACTTCGTTAAGTTAGTAGAAATCTCAAGCCTCCAGGAGAACAATAGTTGGTTTTAACTGCTGAGCATCTCCAGAAGTTTCGTGACTGCCCTTCTTTTCACGGTATGCACTTGCCCAGAGCACAAACTTCCCATATCAGGCACCCAAACCAAAGTTCTTGCTGGTTCATGGAAACCACAGCCTGTTGTGAGATTTTGAGGCTTTACAAGAGGAGCTTTGCTCAGCTCTATTCCAGACCAAAGTTGAACTGGCCTTGTAAAATAGATGGATTTTGCTCTGGACTCTGAGTTGAGGACTGGCTACACAGTAACAGATCATAGGATATGGTAGAGTGTTCTTTGTATACTGAGAGACGAATAACTATGAAATGAGTCATGATCTTGAATAACTTTAGAATGGCATTGACTGAGACACTGTCTCCTAGCTTCAGAAAAATTACTGGTCTTGGATAGCACTGAACAATGTGGTTTTAATATGAATCATCACTTGTTAGTAAAATAGGGGATTTGGGGAATTTTTTTGTATATATATTTTTAACATCTGATTGCCACGGTCATCTGAAAAAGTGCAGTTTTTCCTTTTATTACCAGAAATTGTTATCATACAGCTACATAAGTCTTTGTGCTTTCAAGACAGTGATGTATTGTGGGAAGAACTGTGTGCTATTTAATTTTACTTTTGAAAATAAAGTAGCGCTGCCTCTTTTTTGGTTTTACACAGTAATAAAACCACCTTGACCTTCAGGTTCATGTGTTGCTTGTGTGCTTTAAAATAATACAGATGTTATTTATGTGCAGCCTCTAACTTTCACAGTTTGAAAATCGGTTGAAGAAAACTGTAAAGTGGATCTATGGATAATAATAATGAATTTGGAATACTTCTCCTTTTAAGATTTCTTGTAACTAAGATGTGTTTGTGAAGATAGATTTTAGAAAAAAAAGAAGGGTCAAGTTTGATGGGACAATACTAGCTAGCAGGCAGAAGTCATTTACTAACAATGAGTGTGCTCTTTACTGCATTGTTCGGGGAAGTACAAAATTTTTCACCTCCTTATGCAAAAATAGAGTGTGAACAAATCTCTAGCAGTTTCTTCAGGCATGTAAATAATTTTTATTGACATATTTGAGATGGAAGGGAAAAAAAAAGACATGGGGGAACAGTAGAGGAAATAAACTTGTCTTTGTAAACCAGCTTAGAGTTGTTGAGAAACAAGGCAATTTATCTCTGTGGACTTAGTAGGGTTAGGTAGGAGAGTTTCCCAAGATATTCAGGTGGCATGTGCAATTATCATCATATTTTGTTCAGAAGCAAAGCTTAAAATCTGGAGAGGACACTAAGAGAACAAGGTGTAAAAATAAAGACTGAGGAAACATATTTCCCACGCCATACACGATCAAGCTGTTGAATTAATTGTCACAAGATGCAGAAGTGAGAAACAGAAATGCATCTGAAAGCAGGGTAACACAAACTGATGAAGGACTGGTCCATCCATTGTCATTAAACCCACTGATCCAAATGCATCTTTTGGGCAAGGAGGTAACTGAATGGCAGACTCGTGCGCCCTAGAATGGCAGGATCAGGACAAAAAGATGTTCTACACATGCTGCATTTCTTGTAGATATTCCCTAAACATTTCCCATTAACCACTTTCAGAGGCAGTGGTTGGAGTTGATAAAGCATCTCTTTTCTGTCAGTTCTTTTGCGGGAGTGCTCCACATCTCTCTGACAAACTGCTGATCTTAACTGCTGTCTATATATTATATTAGGTAGGTATGTTGTCACAAAGATGCCCACACCGCGGTTTGTGCCAGCCAACGCACTTGAGCTAGAGAAGTGGGGATAAAACAGGGCAAGTTGAGCCATCACTGTTACCTAGGAACTGCTGGCCCAAGAAAGCTAAAACCCATGGATCAACTCACTCCGGTGATATGAGAGAAGTACACTCTGAGTAGGAATGTGAAAGGAAACTCCTAAACTGTTATGGTTTTCTTTAGAAGAAAAACGTACACAGTACAACTCGTAACTACTAAACTAAAGCAGACATTTCGGAATTTAAAAAAAAAATAATAATTTAATCTTTTCTGATTATTCCCCAACATTATTTTAATAACGCAAACAAAACAGTCACTGTCTCACAGAGACATTCAAAATTAAAAACACTTGGACTTTATCACTAGCATCATTCTAACTATCCTAACACATCATATGTACTGCAGAAGTTTAAAAAAAAAAATTGTGAAAAAACCAAGAGGGACATGTTTTAAGAGGTATTTAGGTACTTAACAGGATTCTCAAGTTTCCCAGTTTCTTGCTGTGGTTGATATACAATGGAGCCCTTCATCCTAGAAGAGTGTGGCCAGTAATTCGAAAAGCAATTCAAAAAATGCAGATTAACAAAAGCCCTGTTATTATTGTCTGTCACTTGAGTGCATTCCTAAGAGGTTCACTGCATCATTTTCTTTCTTGGCTTCAAATGCATTTTTGAAGTTCAGGGAGAATACTCCACAATTTCCTAGTCCAATTTCCTCAAAAAAAGACAGACACTAGAGAGAGCAAGAAATTCAGGTTAGGTAGCCTCCAAGTAAAATAACTGCCCCTGTGTGATCTCCAGTGTCAATAAGCAAGTGCATATTTGTTACACCATTAATGAGAAACAAATCTTCTTTTGTAGATCAGATCATAATACATGGAGAAACAACATTAAGCCCATTCTTGGTTTTCAAGGAAATAAATTCCTTTATGTTGACACTTTGTGTACATGTTCCTCTCTTTGGTTACTTAAGGAAGAGGTCTCACTTCCAGAAATCTGCACTTCATATGCAGGACAGAAAGAAAATTTATAGTGTTAGAAGTTCAAAACCCAAGGAGAGAGGGATGAATACACAGAAATATTTCCAAGCAGATATTTCATGCTACTGTAGTTCACTGACAGTTTCAAGGCCTCAGCTGACACATTTACAAGTTGCCCGAGAAAATGGGCATTCATGTGTCTTATTGAAAGGAGACTAGCCTGAATATTACATTGTATGTCTTGCATGAAATGCAACCCTAAGATGAACGTTGTGCCAATTTTCTGGAGAGGATTTTTTTTTATCTTGTTCTTCACTGAAATGCACCTCCATTGTGAAACAAAACATCACAGTCTGCCATCTCACCATCAAGGTGCAAAACCAGTGAGCAGCTATGCCCTTTTGGAAGTAAAATACGCTTATTCATTTTTACTTGTCAAAAAACGGCCTTATTGTTACTCATCAAAATTAGCCAAAACATTGCCACAAGGGACGTTACCATTCACAGAATTTCCATTCACGTACACAACATGAATATCTGAAGTGAAAATGTTCTTATACCATGTTGCATCTCTTTACTTTTAAACATTTTTGGCCATTAAGAGAAAACTAACAAAAAATTGACTAGAAAGTCTATGGCAGTAAACAAGGTTTGATGCATATATTACAAACCCTGGAACACATTATGCCTTGTAGTTTATTGCATTTTGTGTCATGGCCTTCAAATAAAACTGTTGCCTGTGCTTTGCAATGTCTATGTTAGTGTTGCGGGGGAAGGGAGAAAAAAATCAGCACACAAAATTTGCTTCAAAATGTCATGCTCTTTACTTCCACCAAGCTTTCCTTTGGTATTGTGTCAGGTACCAAAAAAAAATTACATACATATATATATATATATATATATATACACATAGGGAAGACTGACTGAAAGGTGCTTTTACTGGCAGAATTTTTCCTTTTCTATTTGTCCTTAAGATAACCAGGCTGCTACATTTATCAAGGTGATAGTCGGGTTTGTTACCTTGAGGGAAGACGCAAAGCAGGGAAAATTTATCAAGCCTACCACTTAACTGAAGGTAAGTCACTCTTCTCACAAGGGAAATAGATATTCAAGCAGATTAGCTGGACATTAACAGCATTCCCTCAGTGCAGCAACTAGGATGTTTTCCATTATTCACAAACTACGAAATTGGCCAGAAGGGTCCGCTCTCTAGTCTGATCTCTTATATTACCAAAGCCAAAAGTTTGTCCCTGAATCTATTTTGCTTTGACTAAGAGATATTTTTAAGCAAAGGCTCACCTGATCTAATAACTGCAAACACTTCTGGTGGTGGAAGATTTCCCCCAGTTGCTACAAAACTGTCCCCAGGGTTAATGACACTGAAATAGTCTCAAAGATCCTGATTACCTGGCATATCATGGTGCTTAACACCTTAGCGCTGCCCTCTGTCATTCCTCTAGCAGCAGCCACACCATATGCCTCACCACAAATCTGTAATACTGCATTTTGCAGAGGAAAGGAACTGCCCTCCTCTCATCAACTACTGCACTAGTTTTCATATCTGGTCAAATCCCTGCCTTGTACATCCAGCCATACAAGATCTTGATCTCTTGCTTTAAAACCCACTCTCCCTTCAAATTAATAAAAATAAAGAAAACAGTGACTAAAGATGTAGCTCCATTTTCCAAATGAGCATAGACATCTGCACTCCGGTTTCTGAAAATATTTTGATCTGAAGATCTACATAGGTGTTTTGGCAAACCTGCCTAAACATTATTTCACATTTTCCCTTCTGTGCAAACCTTGTCACTCCAAGCTGTATTTCCATCCTGTAAGCTTCTGGTACCTCTCACAGCCTGGCAGGCAAATAGTTTATGAAGTCAGAGCAACCTCCTTATTATTAAATCTGACAGTCTATTTTCCATGTGTAAACATGTCAATAACCATTTTCATGAAATCCAATATTCCTTCATTATTTTTTTTTAACCAAAAAACCACACAGTATCAGGCTGTCTCCTCTGATGTCTACAGGAGGGCTGCCAAGGACAGGGCTGATGAAACAGCTTTAGCCAAGCTCCATCTGTCCCATTAAGGCAATCCACAGGGTCAGATCTCAGAGGTGAAAACAGTAACTGCAAGATGCTTTTCTAAGGAGACCGCAAGAGAGGGTTACTGCTCATGTGGGTTAAAACAAACCCAGAGGGCAGGTTTTAGTCACTGTACATTTGAGCTAGACTACTGATGATGTTCTTTAACCTTCTTTCAGGCACTCACACGTGGATTTGTGGAAGGTAGAACTGGGGCAAGAGTTACAAGACATCTGTTTCTTATTCTTTTGCATGAAAAATGCCAGTCATCTTTCACCTTGCCCTATGGCCACTAGATACATTTGATTCAGGAGGGTATCAGAAAACCTATGGATTTGTTCACTTATTCTACTACGAAAGAGACCAACTCAATATAGAACTATTCTCATATTCCAACAGCTACAGAAAAATAATAGGGGAATACATTTAAGCACTGTGCCATAAATCTTACTAAAACCAAATATGACACACTCAAGAAGAACAGGAATCGACTAAAACAGAGATAATCACTCTTGAAACATCAACAGTCTTGACATTAGTGGTCTCCACAAGGATACCATTCCACAAGTCAATATTTGAGTTTATGTAAACACTGAGAGCTCTGCTTTGGCACTAGTCTGTCCCCTCCAAAATCCTACATTTTTCTCAGAAAAATCTATACAACATTCTAATGACTGTAGAATTTCACTAACTGCTTCAAATAATGTTAGCAAGATGAAGGCACTTCTACTTATCTTCTTAGCTGTGTTAACTGCCAAAACGCCAAGGGGACACACGTAAGGCAGTCACAGCCTTAGCACAGCATGATGAGAACTGCAACAGTCAAGAAGCATTATCACGAGTGTGTACCACCACCAAGTAATACTTAAGCAGAAAGACATTTCTACCTCACTAATTTCTACTACAAATTTAGTAAAAACAAACACTTCAAACTGTCTCTGGAATACTATGAAACCGAGATCTAGATTCAGGTCCCTATGGCTGACTTAATACAACAGATCTCTAAATTACTGAACACAGAAAACCTGCAAACTAACACAACTGTTTCCACAACACCAGCAACCACCTTTGCATCCTCAGAAGCCATAATACGTCGCCAAACCCTTCAATACTGTTGCAACTGCGCTGAGGAAATCTGTCCTAACATCCATCTCACTAAGCTAAAGCTGACCACAAGCCCGCAAATAATACGGTTCTGAGAAACAGAGTGAATCTTTGAAGGATTATCATGAACACTTAAAAAGGTATTACAAGACAAAAATAAATTAGCTAACATTGAATGGCACAGCTGTTAACTTGCCTATGCCGGAATCTTCACAGTTGTTAAACAATCAAAACGTGTTAAAAAAAAATCATAACTTGAAATAAATGTCCTCAGAACTCTTCCTTATGATTTTCAAATATCCCTAACCTCACTAAATTCATCACCAGAGGAAAAACTGTCACAGAACAAGAATGGCTAAACCTGACCACATTAAACCAACAAAAGCGAACAACAGCTGCACAGTTCCACAGCCACTAAAATCAATACCTTACCCCAGTGGAGTCATCGAAATCCCTGGAACCAGACACGCTCATCCTTAAACATTCTTTCAGTGTCTAAATGCCCTTCTGGAAACTATGTGAGCAAAGATAGCCAACCACTACCTAGCAGTGAGCTCCCCCAAATGTGCTATAAAGGAAATTTGTCTCTAACTTCCCTGCCCTCAGCCTCAAGGGAGACATACAAAATTATTTCATTCTCCAGCTGGACACTGAAATCTGTAACTACTTAATGCTAAAAATCAAGCAGTGAACAACAGGCATGGGGTTTGTGCCCCATTATGCTTTTCCGGCTACTCTCCTATACACAGTGTCTACCATCTCTTGTCTTTTTAAGATTTTTTTCCAAATAGCAGGCACAATTATCCTGTTGTCTCCAGCAGCTTAATATATAAATATAATTATATAATACTGAGATCTCATCTACATTTTAGCCTGGTTTACACTGCTTCTTCTCAGGCCCTAACGAAGAAATTCAATCTTGAAACATGCTCATCTCCATTTGTATCAGCTGCTCTTGAAAGATCAACCCACAAATCTGCTCCCTTGCAAGACAGTATCATCTGTCAGCACTTCTAATACATTTACTGATTATACGTCTTGTATACCTTTCCATACCTATTTCTGTAAATATCTTCTTAGTCTGATAGCGCCTGTATGCTCCCTTGTAGAAAGGTATGGGGGAACCACGACTCCCTAGGCCACTGTCAGAAGATGGACAGTGAGCTAGAAGGGTGCTTGCTCTGATTCGGTATAGTCACCTCCACTCTTTCTGCAGAGAATGGAAGAAATTTCAAACCCATTCACCTCCCTTGCCCTGTTGTGAGCTCCTCCTTCTCTCTTTTTCAAGAACAGACGGTAGGAGAACATGGTTTATCATCTCACAGACAGTATTCTTGCACAGAGGAGTAGGAGGGCAGTTTTGTTCCAGAAGACAAACATAATGAAAGCAGAACCCAAATTGCTTGATCTTGTTCATTAATATGCTCAATCATAAGCTATTATTATTTGGCTGCTGTCATCTTTAATTAAATTTTCTTCAATATGTACCTTGTGAGTAATCTATTTGCCATTTTTTTCAGCTGTTTCTAATGAAGAATAGCTCTTTTTTAAACTTAGAATCAAAGTGAAGGTACTGAAACAGATTTTGTGAAATGTAATTTAGTTTAATTGATGTGTTTTACAAAGTTCTCCTAACATCACTTATGAATCAAACCACTGAGTGGTTTCCCTATTTTGAAATGTGAGATCATAGATGTGCCAAGTCTCTACTACTGTAATGAGATATGAAAAACGTGTTAATGAGACGCTAAATTATCTACTGAAAAGTACTTTATCGGGCTTTTGTCTCTCAACAAATTTTGCTTCAGACTAAAGACAGCTAACCAAAACTTCAGAAAGAAGGAAGACTTTTCTTGTTTGGGAGCTTGGAAAACCAACCTTTTAGCTTCCAGATGATCTTTCGAGGTCCCTTCCAATCCCTAACATTCTGATTCTTTTTCAGTGCCATTTGGAGTCACTAGCCACATTCTACTTTTGGGAATGTTCAGCTGTGGACTACTCTTCCATTTCTTCATAGGAGTAACAAACTTTAGGGCCAGGTTTTCAGTTTGTACCAGACATCCTAATCCCACGACTTTCAACATCACAGCGGGAGTTTCTATTAGGTGAGGGATTATCTCCACTGGTTGTACTGCATTTGCATCCTCAGTCCAAGATAACTTTTCTATACTGGGGGTGGCAAGTCTGTCATTTGGGAATGAAGTACCACGTTCTGGAAAGGCAAGACCTAGCAATGTTCGCTGAGTGGAGCCAACAGCCAATTCATTTCCTTGAGGTGCATCCAGGTTGGGTGAACCCTTTGGTAAGGTCTAAGGGTTATGCTGAAGAAAGTTTATTATTAGTGGTTATCACCACCACCATTCCTTTGGTCTTCTATTATGTACTCCTTTGCTCTCAAGTAGTAACTTAAGTGCGACAATTCTTAACTTCTATTTGACTTACAAGTTTGATGTTTCTATTTGGTTCTCTTCAAAACACATTTGGGTGTTCACAAGCTAGTCTGCTTTTCCCCAACTATTTTAATTAGCAGTGTGAAGAACACCACATCTCTCTCAAACCTTGTCTTGCTTACATTCTTAGTTCTTCATAGCCACAACAACACTACCACACTAACTGTCCAGAGCTTTTTTTGCCACACCGTAGTTATCTTAACATTTAATGTCATGAGTAAACACTAAAAATACAGCTAATCCTGAATGAACCACAAAAAAACAAGCTATAGTTCTGTGAAGAAAGGTAGATAGAAACTTCCATGCCATTTTCTTTGTTTAGTCCAGGACTGAAGTGCGACTTTTGCCCCTTTGAATTATGTGCTGGAGGATGGGAATAGAAAGTCTAGCTCTGCTGGATAAGTTGGTCCAAATATGCACGTAGGTCATAAAGCAAGCACAGTGTGACTGAAGACAAGCTACAGCTTTTATGTCATGGCTGTCTAATTCAGGCCCGGCAAAATAGGTGGCAATCATAATACGTTTTTTCTTGATTGTTTTGGCAACTAACACATATAAGCTTCCTAAGCAATCTGTTTTCTATAAGAGTTATATATTTAAAAAGAGGAAAGGAATATTTATCTTCTTGTTAGGCTCATAATTAGGATACCAAGAGCGCAGACTCACTCTAACTCCAAATTATTCATAACAGTTTTGTTTATTCGTGTTGCAGGAACGTTAACAGAGCAGTTTCACAAATCTACTTAATCATTTAAGGCCGCTTTCCTTGTATTTGGTTTTATAAATTATTATCTCTAAAAGGATTTTTCATTAACCTTAAGTAAGGGTTAAATAAATGTTTAGTCTTATGAGCAAACTAGCTTCATCCAAGGGTAAAGGCATAAAGACATGCTACTTTGTTTTGCAAATTAAGTTCTGCCAGGTCTTACCAAACTAGGATGTTTCCTTTTCCCTTTCCTTATTGCTTTCTTTTTCCCCTTTCCCTCTTTCAGCTTCAGCACTGACCCATATTTGGGAAGGAGCAAAGCTGTTCTCCTTGGCCAAAAACTCTTGATTGTAAAATGTTTAAGCTCTATGTGACACTGAGCACCTCTGCTGATCTAAGTACGTGGGCTCTGAATTACAAGTAAAGGATCCAATTCAGCATCAGAAGTGACTCACACACCTCCCAGCCAAAACCAGGACACACATCATTTTACGAGCCCAAGGTCTTAGGCAAGTCTATAGTATCATGCCTAGTGCCACATTACCCTCAGCATTTTTCTTTGTAACACACATAAGGAACGGGAGAAATCTATAGTTCCCATTGCATAGCTTGTTCTGGGGGCAGGCTGACAGGAGAATGCAGCATCTGAACAGAGTGGATGCAGTAATCCCTGTCACACCACTGGTCTAGCTGGTTTTCTCTCTGAAAGCACTTCTGAAGATGTCATGAGTGAACTCACAAGAGGTATTTTGTCCTTACAATACCCTGAGAAAACCCATAGCTGAAAGGCTATGGGAGAAATACGCATGTATTTCATAGATCTCTCTGCTGCTGTTTTCATCTCTTAATTTTCTTTCTAGAGGAATCAACATCTTTCCAGATGCAGGAAACAGTCACAGACATCTTGTAGGTAGGACAGCACAATAGTACTGCTCTGGTTGCCAGCCAACAATTGAGGTGTTCTGGTTGCCAGCCAGCAACTGAGGTGTTCTGGTCACACCATGCCAATCCTTTTGTCACTCGTTAGAATTCCTTGTTATCTCCACTCCAAAACACTGAGACCATCTGCCTACACGACACTGACAGCTATTATGTGGCACTTGCAGCTGTGTCCCAGATACCAATTACTCTACTGCTGGGAAAATTCATTCTTCCCATCAATCATGCAAATCCTTCCTCCCCTACACTCCTTCTCCTTCATTTATGTGAATTAAAAACAGTAGTCTTACAAAGACTGAGAGGTTCATGTGAGTAGCGAGATGAGGACACTCAGTCAGTTCCAGCTGAACCTGAAACTGTGCAGTGATTGGCACCTGCTGAAAGATACAGGTCTGTCCCTGAAATACATCTAACTTACAAAGGCTAGGAGAAGAAAATCTCCTGGGCCACATTTTGCAGCAGGGAATAGAGGTATAGTGCTTTAGAGACATTCATCATAATTATATCAATTTGTGGTAGACAACAGAATTGTGTCTATCCCAGATGAGTCACATGGCTAAAGGAAAACAAACTGCCTTCCTGGTAGCACTGGTTTAAATGATACCATTAATGAGCTGTACTAGTAGTATCTTCACTTTGAGTGGAGATTATGAGTGCACCTTTCCTTCCTCTCAGTTTTTAAGGGCAGATTTGAGGGAGTGCTGGCTTGCAGATTTCAGGTGAGTGTCTGTCCTAAACACCTGTATGCTCTCTTACCTGTCAAAAGTATCTCAGAAAATTTCAGTAGCTCTGAGTACATCTGAAAACCCTGAAAAAAAAAGACATGAGCACTCCCACAACAGCAGGATAGATTTTATCAGCTGAACAGGCCTTTGGAACAGTAATCTTCACAACCACCCTGTACCTTATGTGGCCTAAATCCACAAAGGAATAGGATCTAGCTGCTGAAGATGCAGTACTTTTAGTAAACCCCCAAATCTGTAGTATCCAGAACACAGAAAGCCATGTTCTGGCTTGAGGACTGAAACTATTGAGGCGACACGAAGAAATCTGATGTCAACTCACCACACTTAAATAGGGTGTTCTAGGAAGTGCTGCACTGTAAATCTCATCATTTAGCTTCTCTTAAAGGAGTGCTTGTCATTCCTGGCACATTACAAAGCTGGGCCATTGCTTTGGTCCACAGCAAAGAAATCATCAACAGCCCCAGAAATTTAGGGTGTTCCCAAAAGGGACACATTTTTGAAACCCCATCTGCCTAGAATGTCATCTTCAACCTTTGGCTCTGCAGCCAGCACTTTCCTCCTCAGTGACGTGGCCATGATCCCTGATGAGAGACTGTCTTCTTGACTATTGCCTCTGCATTTCTGCCCTAACAGGACCCCTACTGGAAGCCTTTTCAAAGAAGCTGCTCATTAAAATAAATGCCAAGAAGCAGACAATAAGTTATCTATGTGGAGGGAAACAATTGCTAATATCTAATTTGGCTCCTCCAGGAAATAAAAATGGCTTTTGATCTCTGAGCACAACATAGCACCTTAGATAAAGAACGCACCAATAGTAATCTGTATACTGCTGCTGCTTCAATAGTAAATCCCATTCAGCTCCTGACTTGTAAGAATTACCTAGCTGAGAGAAACCTCACTAATGTAATCGCTTCTGGGGACAGTTCACAGTTTCTTTTAGTTTCCTAAACTGCCATTACATTTCCATGCTGGGCTGCACTGTGAGAGCAATCACTTGATCTGCTGCAGTTAAGGATGTCTCACCATTTCCATTATAAACCTCTTTAAAAAGATGCCACAGGCTCCAATCTAACATCCAAGTCAAAGAAGGAAAGCAAAGCTTTGACTATGTTTTATAAAGACTGTCTTTTACCATTCCTATAAGCAAGAGTCCAAACAAAATACTTTTTCTCTTTGGAGCACTTTGCTGCATTCGTATTACAGAAAGCAGCTACTAATTTCTCTGCATCTTTGTAGACCTCTGTGAAAACAGACAACTCTCCTGCCTAAAAAAAATACATGTTAAAATAATAACAGTCATTTGAGATTTAAATGTTTCTGTTTAACCCTGAAAAATATTTTTCTGTGGATACTGACAGTTCACTAAAAAAGTGGAGTGTGTGATGGTGCTGGGATTTTACATCTACACGCCCTTTTTCTTAAAGCTAAGCAAATGTTTCCCATTCAAGACACAAAATTGAGAGATTTGTCCATAGGCAAAGTAGGCTTGAAGGGGTCTCACCTGGTCAGCAGGTTGGCCCTCTTCTCGACCCTCTCTGTTAGCAATCAGGACACATAACCACAGTGTGGTGCTTTATTTCAGCGCTGGGGTTTGCACTCAAAGCTGGCTTCGAACAGCTGATTCAGACTACACCTTATTATACAAGTTAGTCACATACATATTCATTACACCCCTGACAACCATTAGCATATTCCACACCTATTCTAACACAAACTTCCTATCTAAAAGATGCTGTGTTTACCAGTTATTTTCTAAGGTACCAACTTTAAAAGAATATATTGTAAATCTATGTCCACCTTAAGAATAAGGCTCGGTTACAGTTACCTGCATTATAAGAATATACCATAAATCTATGTCAGCTTTAAGAATAGGGTTTGGTTACTGAATACAAGAATTCTATGGTTACAAGGTCTACTTATAAAAAGATTCTATAGTTGCAAGGTTGGTTGCTATCTTGACGTTAATCCAACTGTAACAGATCTAGGGATATCCAGGGCAGAGCCAGCAAAGGCCCATCCTGTAGCTGTTCCAGAAGGGAACATAGAAGGGAACATCTTGTAAAATTGATTCTGTTACTAACATCTCCAGTACTCTGGCTACCCACAGATTCAGCACAAAGTCCCATGCTCTGCTACTGCAGGACAGATAGCAAATGATTGCAATTCTGATTACCACAGATACCTAGCACTTTCTTGCCAGATGTTTTCTTACTTTCCAAGCATAGATGCTTGAGATTAGTCTCGCTGCTTTTTATATTCTGTTCCATATTTTAGAAAAGGCTGTATCTCACTAGTAATCCCTGCAAGCTTTAGAGTGGGAGCCGCATCGTGAGATTGTGGTCTTGCAGACGGTAAGCAAGAGAGAAGAAGCCTGAAGTTCACAGGAGTAGCAGTGACTACATTAAGATCAGGTGATATGAAACTGCACTTTGTGCCTCCCAATAATTTCATCCGTTCCTTTCTGTGTCACAATCAGGGGATCAGACTTTATAAATAATTTTCCACTGCAGCTTTCTCTCATTTTTCCCCTCTCAGCTAGAAAATACGAAACCATATAAGCCTTAGAAAAAGTTATTTTCTTCCCCTATTTCCATTATTAAGCATTTACTCCAGGGCTAACTCTATACAAAGTAAGATAGGAGTGCAGAGGTGTGTTACCCTAGGACCACAGGACAGAATGACCTCTGGCTCTCAGCTTAGACCTTCACTGCATGTTTGGTCCATGTCCTGCCCAGAAACACAGACAACAGTGATTTCATTGTCCTGAGTGCAGTACTGTAGTACTAGAAAGGATTGTTTCAAAACAGAGTCAAGGAGCTCAAACTCAGACAGAAACACAGGCATATATAAACCCTATGATCCATGATGTCACCTCAACTACGTGAAGATACAATCTGCACCAAATCTCAATCCAGAACTCCCTAGGCTGGTTTAGCAATGCTGCCATCTCCATCTATCCCTACAGCAGAGGAAAAACTGCTCTGGAGCAACTAATTTTCCATTACAAACTGACAGAAAATACAGGCATAAGGTAAATATGGCATCGATAGCTCTCTATTACTAACAAAATTACTAGAATAATGTATAATTAACTGTTCAGAGTTCAGCTATGTGAATATCCCAAAAACAGAGCAAGCAGTGGATGATCTGCCTCTTCTGGGAAGAAAAGCTGTCAGTGTACAGGCTAAAGAACATCAACTGCATCTATCAAAACTCTTATACGATGATTCAAAGTAATCCTCCTAGTAATTTGCAAGATTTCCAAGTCCAGCTGACCCTTATCCCATACATAAACAGGACACCTTATGCCTGTCTTGGATGTGCAGCAGCACAAAGAAATCTCAAGATAATATTATGCATGCATATTATGCTCTCCACCCATCCCAGCATAACTCTTTGCTAATGCATGTACGTTTTCAGATCTATAGGTTTTCTTCAGAACTCCATGAAATATTAATAGGCATTACTATTTCCCAGTCACCATGGAGCTCTCAACATGTAACATAAAGATGATGCTGCAAATGGTATTCAGAATATCTTGAATAACTTCAAGCAAAACTCACTGTCTGTTGGTGTTCCTCATATAATACAATCCCCTGCTTGTTATTGTTACATATGTTTGAAGAGGAAAAGTAGAGCTTTTAGGTGTAACTTTATACATTAGCTTTAAAGCTTAACTGACAAAGTCCCTTCTTATCTTCTTTCAAACACAGTGTGTAAGCTAGACATGCTGTAGCCTGAGGACAGCGGGACCATTTCTGTTTTTTCAAGTACTTAATGTCCTTTCTGTTCCTAGGTGTCCATCACTGGTAGCATCACAGCCCTAGGAAGCAGGTTGTCACATCTGCAAGTGAAAAGTGAACTGCTTCCTCATCCCACACAATAAAGCTGTTACAATCCATGTAAAAAATGGCTTTTCTTTCACTTCAGTCTTCAAAAAGGGCAAGAGGGAGGACCTGAGTAACTACAGACTGGTCAGCCTCACCTCCATCCCTGGGAAACTGATGGAACAACTTATCCTTGGTGCCATCTCAAGGCATATCAAGGGTAAGAGGGTTATTAGGGGCAGTCAACATGGCTTCACCAAGGGGAAGTTGTGCTTGACCAACCTCATCGCCTTTTATGACGACATAACAAGGTGCACAGATGATGGCAGAATGGTGGATGTGGTCTACCTTGACTTCAGTAAGGCATCTGACACACTCTCGCACAGCATCCTCACAGATAAGCTGAGGGAGTGTGGTTTGGATGATCAGGTAGTGAGCTGGACTGGCTGAAGGAAACTGGCTGAAGGAAAGAAGTCAGAGAGTTGTGGTCAATGAGGCAGAGTCTAGTTGGAGGCCTGCACCTAGTGGAGTGCCTCAGGGGTCAGTACTGGGGCCGGTATTATTCAATATATTCATCAGTGATTTGGACAAGGGAACAGAGTGTACTATCAGCAAGTTTGCTGATGACACCAAGCTGGGAGGAGTGGCTGACACACCAGAAGGCTGTGCTGCCATCCAGCAAGACCTGGACAGGCTGAAGAGTTGGGCAGGGAGAAATTTAATGAAATAGAACAACGGAAAGTGTAGAGTATTGCATCAGAGCAGGAACAACCCCAGGTTCCAGTATAAATTGGGGAATGACCTATTAGAGAGCAGCGTAGCAGAAAGGGACCTGGGGATCCTGGTGGACAGCAGGATGACCATGAGCCAGCACTGTGCCCTTGTGCCCAAGAAGGCCAATGGCATCCTGGGGTGGATTAGAAGAGGGGTGGTTAGCAGGCTGAGAGGTTCTCCTACGCCTCTACTCTGCCCTGGTGAGACCACATCCTGGGGTGTATTAGAAGGGCGGTGGTTAGTGGATCGAGAGAGGTTCTCCTACCCCTCTACTCTGCCCTGGTGAGACCACATCTAGAATACTGTGTCCAGTTCTGGGCCCTTCAGTTCAAGAAGGACAGGGAACTGCTGGAGAGAGTCCAGCGCAGAGCCACAAAGATGATTAAGGGAGTGGAGCATCTTCCTTACGAGGAAAGGCTAAGGGAGCTGGGTCTCTTTAGCTTGGAGGAGACTGAGGGGTGACCTTATTAATGTTTACAAGTATATAAAGGGTGAGTGTCAGGAGGATGGAGCCAGGCTCTTCCCAGTGACAACCAACAGTAGTACAAGGGGCAATGGGTTCAAACTGGAACACAAGAGGTTCCACTTAAATTTGAGAAGAAACTTCTTCTCAGTGAGGGTGACAGAACATTGGAACAGGCTGCCCAGGGAGGCTGTGGAGTCTCCTACTCTGGAGACATTCAAAACCCGCCTGGACACCTTCCTGTGTAGCCTCATCTAAGTGTTCCTGCTCCAGCAGGGGGATTGGACTAGATGATCTTTTGAGGTCCCTTCCAATCCCTAACATTCTGTGATTCTGTGACTCTGAAGGTTGATGCTGCAGTTTAAAGTTACAAGACTGCTCTACCCATACAATGGACAACCACCTAATGGTGAACAGCACTGCCTCAAGTTCATATCTCCATCGTCCCCTGAGGACCCATGCAGAGCTGCAAAACTTGGTTCTGTCACATTTCATCCCCTGTCCTGAGATGGCTGCCAGTGGGAGAAGCTATAAAATAATACCTGTTTTGTTCAGTAAACTATTTTTCAAAGCATTTAAAGAGCTGATCAAATCCTGGCCTAATTTAATATATTAAAATACTTAAAGGAGCTACACAAATCTACAAGTTGCTTTTCATTCCCTCACTGTTATGCAATTCATTTGTGCCCCAAAGTGATTTCCAGATTTTTTTACCAGTTAAAGAAATAATTCCTTTTGTGCTTTCTAGAATCATAGGTAACATTAAATATTGAGTTACAGGGACCGCTTCTCAGTTAAAAAAAACCCATAGCTGTTCAATGCTCCAAATAGCATAAGTATACATCAAAGACAGATTTAGCATTAATTTGGGGCAGAGCCTTGTGCTGTGTGCCATGTTAAACGCTGCTAGTTTCAATTTATTCCTCACCTCAGGGCAAGTTCCAATCCTAGATTATTGTCATTTGATAAGAGAATGTAATTTTAGAAGGCATATTTTGTGCTGCCACAGAAAATATTTGTTGAGTATCATGTAAGCAGAATAAATATTTGAAATCATAAACCAAATGGCCTACTGGACTTGCTGAAATAGCTACAAATACTTTTAGAAATCAAAATGTTAAACAAAACCTGAGAGAGAAATTAATATTTTATCAACAACACCCTTTCCTTTATGTATCCTAAATAACATCAGAAACTGCGTACAGAAAACAGAATACACATCTATCTAGCTATGTATGTATTCTAAGTTTATAAAGAGGAAAATATTTTACTGGGTATTGGTGCTTCTTTGCCTTCATGATGGTGAAAAGTAAATTTCTGCATTGACAAGGTAACTGGCCTTGTGAATAAGGAAGAAAGCAACAGAGACTAACTACTTCGACATCTATATCTCTTTTGATACTGTCCCCCATTATACTCTCATAAGTAAGCTAAAGAAACATGGTCTACCTGTAAATACTGTCAGGCAGTTGCAGAAGCAAAATAAAAAAAACCCAACGTTTTGAGACTGGGCATCAATCTTTCACTTTCAAGCTGAACAGTCATCAGAAGGCTCTACCCTAGGCTTTATATATTAATTATTTTCATTGTTAATGGGACAGAGAGAACACTAAGCTTTCAGAAGACATGACACTGAGAGGAGCTGCAAATAATTTGGAGGATGTGGTCAAAGTTTTGAATGACTGTGAGGGATTCATCCAAATTCATCTCAGTAAAAGTAAAAAGTCAGATCGAGAAGGCAGATACACAAATCAAGGGAAGAGATTACAGTTAATCAGAAAAGTATCTAAAATGTGAACTACCTACAAAATAAGTATGTTGAAGATGTTACAGGAAAAAATAAATCAAATCATACAGAGAGAGAGTAAAGGTGTGTCTTCAGAAGACACGAGGGTGGTGAGACCCTGGCCCAGGTTGCCCAGAGAGGAGGTAGATGCCTCATCCCTGGAGACATCCCAGGCCAGGCTGGACAGGGCTCTGAGCAACCTGATCTGGGTGAAGATGTCCCTGCTCATGGCAGGGGGTTGGACTGCATGACCCTGGAAGGTCCCTTCAACCCAAATCATTCTGTGATTCTAAGACAAACAATGTACCTTTGCTTTTCTCAGTGCTGGGAGACCACTAAGTGTCGCATTTAAGGGACCCCTCCTACAGACCAATAAGAGTATCCTTAGAAATCTGCAAGTCTACATCTTCATTTTTTATGAATTTATGTATTGACACTGACTTCAGTTGATCTGTATTAATTTCTATCAGCTGATGACAGATCTTTCTGTTTAGCAGAACCACATTTTTAGCCTTCCTGTGAAATCTTCAGTTTATGCAGTAACATGGGATTGTCAAGGAAACTGTGTTTATTTTACATTACTTCATATTTAAAGTGGAAAAAAAAAAAGAAGGATGTCAGCTACTTCAGGGCAAATAGTGTTGTGAACTCAATGTGACCGCACTGCTGAATTTATTTCAGGATGATACATTTGTTCATTAATTATCACATTTTAGGTAAATGTCATACTTTATCTGCAGTTTTCCTGACCCTCCTGCTATCTGGGAAAATAAATTAGAACTCTTGAGCTGTGAGTTACATGAGAGAAAACTCTGCTTATCTGTGATGATGCAAAAGGATTGGTGTGCTGCATGAAGAACCAACCTCTTCCCACCTTAAATAACCTTTTCTTATAGGCAGTGGAAAGAGCCCTGACAATCATGGTGTGATTGGTGTGGGGAGGGATCTCTGGAGGCCTGTAGTTCACACAGCCAGATCAGGCTTCTGAGAGTCTTCATCAGCTGAGTGCTGAAGATATCAAAGGCTCTGGATTTCACTGTAAAATGGTATCATTGTACGATTGTCATCCTACAGCTCAATCACATAACAAGCAAATGCACAGCATGGCTACCATTAATTGAAAGTGAAAGCAAGGTCCAAATGAACCCTATTTCACTCCAAATGAAGCCAAAGGTTTGAAATCCTCCTCACAGTGCAGCAAAGCTTTTATCATCTTGTTTTCTGTCCTACCATACTATCCCAAAACCTTAGCACCCAGCAACATCCAGTGCAGCCAGGGAAGCAGGAGTCATGAATTGCACCTGGATGAAACACAGAAACCTCAAGCATAAGTGTGGAGACAAAACACTCTGTCCAAGCCACATAATTAATTTTGATTGCTGTGGTTTTGAAATGCTGAAATTAACAAAATACTTTCACTTACAGATATATTACCCCCAAAAAAAAAAAAAGGATAAAGCAGAAGGTTGGCTGAGCTTATGTAGCTATGTATTTATGCCTTTACTAGAACAGATTGTTAAAGATGTTCTCTTTTCCCTTCTAAATGTCAGCTTTTACTGAGCAATCCATTCTGCTGTTGTAACGACTTATTAAAAAGAGAGATACAGTGAAATGCTAAGAAAGCGCAAGAACCCGGAAAGATTATTGTAGCTATTTATTTATTTATCTCGCATTTGTCTTTGCCCAGCCAGCTTAACTCCTGCCTAAGAAACCAGATGAACTGCAAATGCATAGTTGATGGCACTGGGCCTAGCAGAGCCTTAAAAATAAAGACATGAACTATTTATTTGAATTGTCAAGGAAACAGGACTTTCCCAGCCTGAGATCAGTATAAACAGTATAGATTCTAGAAGCTATGAGGCTTCAGTGCTTTCTGAGTAGTGGTGAACTTAATGTATATGTTTGAAATTGACTGCATTAGGTTGTTTTTGGTGAATGAATTTTGTATCATTTTACTTCTCTTGTTGTACAGTGAGTAAAGTATTTCTTTTTTCCTGTTTAAGACACCCGAATTAAATTTCGACTATCCCCTACTTCTTTGTCAAAACAAAGCAACATATTGTTGGAGCTGATGAGAAGAGTTCCTGGGCCCGGGCATCTCATTGGCTGAGGCCCCTGTCTGTTACCGGGGGTCCCGCCCCTCCTGCCCCCCATCCGGGGAGCTGACCCTGAGGAGTCGCCATGCCCGGGGGGACAGGGACAGTGGGGACAAGAGGTGCTGAAGAGCCATGAGTGGCCCCATTGACAGCCCCAGATCTACTAGAGGGGGTCTATAACTGCCACACATGGGCCAGGGGTGGAAACTGCCATCCCAGAGAGGCAGCTCCTGCTCCCCAGTGTGAACACCACATCCTCATCTCCTACAGGGCAAAGGCTCATGGCATGTCTCACCATTCTTCCTAGGTGGACGGAAGCAGAAGAATGGCTTGTCCTTCATGCGTCCTTCCGCGTCTGTCCTGGCTTTTGGCTCCAGGCCCTGGGCCAACTGGTGTAGCCAGGCCCAGGTTGAGCAGTACTAGCACCATTTGGAGCAAAGAAGTGTATTGAGACCTTCTCCTTAGCTTTCAGAATTGCACGCTACTTTGTTAAAAAAATTACTTAGCCTGAATTATTTTAAATGCTTTTCATGAGAATTGAAAGTATTTTTACTGCCTCATTCAAGGGAAATTTCCCTTAAACTTGCTTGGCCTGACCTGAGACCTACCCAAAGTGACATTAAAACATTACTGAATAAGGGTGGCTCAGCTCTCATCATTTGTTGCTCAACATCTAACAGTATGAATTACACCAGAGTGAAAACACAGTGGATGATTACTTAGGGACAAAAAAGTGTGATGCCATGGGAGAAACCAAGTCCTAGACTGTCGACCAGAAAAGGGTGGACTGGCAAAACTGGTCTGTGTATTTATATAAGGAAAGAAAAGAGGACCAGTTTTTGCCTGTGTCCATAGTCTGCCATGTAGACTTCTCAGGGTGAAGAACCTTTTCCTAGTGTCCAACCTAAACCTCCCCTAACACATCATCCTGCCGTTCCCAACTTTGCAGAGACACTGGTGACTGAAGAAGGCAGGATGTATCACAAGGTGCGGTGGTGGATTTGGAAGAGTTAAAAGGGCTTAAATGGTCAGAGGCACAGTTTTGTTGTCCCTGCTGGTCTTCAGGAACCATCTGCTGCCAGACAGGTCACTCCTGGCAGGCTGACACACCTGTCAGCCACCTATTACAGGGTGGTCACCAGCTTGCTCACTGCAAGGTCTGCAGCCATCAGTAGTCACCAGCCTCCCTGTGCCCTGCAGTAGTTAAGGGACCACAGGTGGAATAAAGAAAATTATTTCCACTTCTTTATGAATGACGTTAAATTGATACTGAAAAATGTTTTCTTAATGCATCCTCAAAACCAACTGTAATTAAAGATTTCAATAGCAAAATTATGTCACATTCAGGGAAAACATCTTCATTAATGGACAGTATTCAGTGCAGTGCTTTAGGTAGTAGTACTGAGGAGGAGAAAAGGAAAACAAGCTATTTATGCTTGTACCAAATTTGTGTTCCTTTACAATTTATTAATTTCTCTGAGTTAATGCAAACAAAGTTAGTTCAACTATTTGTATCATACTTTCATTCTTCTCTGGATATCTGTGGAGTCAAATTCTTTGATAGGCTACTTGAGACATAGAAATGAGGAAGAAAGGGGAAACCAGTGCTTTCAAAATCTTTCCACCTGGTTGGCTTGCTTATGAGCAGAGGCCACACTGTGTCCACAGGGTATCTTCTGATTCTCTCTGATGATGAGGAAACCTGAGCTGAATGAAGAGTGCACACACATCTGTAGCCTAATTTGCATATGCCCAGATTAGTAATACTCTCAAGCAGGACTAAGGCACAGGGAAGACAGCAGATACTGCCTGTGTTTATAACATAAAGCAGCCTTCAGACTGCTCTGAATTCAGTCAAGGGCTGAAAAAGATGGAGAGGCAAAATCGCCTTAGAGCACCATGGCTCTTTTAGGTCCTGCTGTCACATCCTCTTCTGCAATTTCTTCCCCTGGAGATCTGTTAGTTTGTTAGGTACCTTAACACAGATTCACCATCCTGGTTTTTTGTAAGTTGAAAATGTAATAGTACTGTTTTTCTTGCAAATTAAATGTAGAAATCATGATGAAACTTTTTTTTAGAATAACTGCCTTTCTGGAAAGTACCTATTTCAAGGATGTCACAGGTATGTTATACGAGGGGCATATTCTTTTGACTGTGCATGGGTGTGTAGAAATTTGGAGTTTGCATCTGAAGGAGTTTCCTTCAGTCAGTGGAGTGGTAGCCAATACAGCCAGTGGAGCTGAGGAGGTGATTCCTCCCTTCTTACAGGAGAAGCTGGTCAAAGAAATCACACTAGACCTTGCTCTGCTGCTAACTAGCTTAACACGTAAGAGACCATGCTGGAATCCTCGAATTGGAGAGAGAGTTCCCATCACAGGTGTTGATATTTGCATGTTGCTCAGACTGGCTTTTTCTCCACTTGAGTTGGCAGAGAACCCTGGCACACACACACACACAAAATGAATGAAAGAGAAGGTGCACAGCATTCCCTGGCACCCTAGTAAGCTAGGAGTTTGAGCCTCGCAGAAGTATTGCTGGTGGGTATTAGAGTGCCTCAAAGGCAGCTGTACAGCATATATATATTCTTAGCCACACTTGGCCTGCAAAGCTTTAAGCCTCACTTTTTCAGCCCATGCAGGAAGAGCCAGGGCAGACGCCGATCTTCTTGCTGTAGATCCAGTGCCACGGTGAATAAGCGGTGGTGATCACACCACTTGTCTTTCATAGCACGATGATAAGAGCATCATCCTCTTTCCTTTCAGGTCTCTGACGCTGTCATTATTCACAATTGAGAAAGCAGTGCCACCAGAGGTCAATGCAAATACAAGCTTCCCCAATAGATTTCTACTCTTTCACACAGCTCACCAATGGGAGATCAAAGAACAGAAGGATTTAATGTGTTTTGTTCACAGTTAGGGCCATAAGTTCAAGGGGAAAATATGAATATTGGGTTAGTTTAGGTTGATAAAAGTCGTTATGTCTTCCACCAGATGAGAGAAATTCATCACCCTGTGCTTCTTTTGTGAAATGTGTAAAAACACACCAGGCTTCTTTTGTTCCTTTCCTGCTGTTCTCTAAGTCAACAATATTTTCATGAACAAAATAATGGGTCCTCTTTACTTACCATACCCAGCCAGGCTCCAGTTTTCAATCCGTGCAAAGGACTAGCCCATAACGTAGAGCCCTTTGCTTTTTTTCTCAGGCCTGATTCTCATTTGATACCATGAAACTCAAGAACACAAATCTCACAGAGTGGATGCTGTGGAAAGCAGGGGGTGATATACTGTGTATCTAGCAGTGTTTCAGAATATAAACCTATCTAAATTGCCCATAAAGGGCCAGGTTTTCGGTAAGGGCTGAGCACTGAGCAGCTCCTCTTTTCTTCACACAATGAGAGCTTTGGTGCAATGGTCATGCTTGGTATTGTGGGTGTAGAGTTGGTTGGAAGAAGCTGAATCTCTTTGATGTTAGGCTGCATAGGAGCTGGAAAGATCAAAAAAAAAAAAAGAGGTCACCTGCCCCGTCGTGGAGAAACAGAGCCCTGATACAACTGTAGACTCAAAATGCAAAGGTTGATGGATTTGGTTTATGACTCCTGTTCCCCAAATACTTCGTGAGCTTAATGGGAAAGAGACTTGTAGGGCATCCTCAAAGCGAAAAAGATTATTAGGGAGCTGACTGGAGGACTGGAGTCATAACCAAACTTGCACCCAGGTAATAGTGAATGCTGGTGTAAATTCATCATGACTGTAAGATGTCTTTGGGAAAAAGGCTGGTGGTAGCCATACATGCCTCTAAGTTTAAAAAAAAAGGTGAAAATATCACTTATATATGTGTGGGCATATGCACATGCACATTCTAATCCCCTTTTTTCTTACAGATTTTCCCTGAGTTATCCTCCCTTCTGCTTTTTTTTTCTGTCTCTTTTCCTCTCTCCTTTATATTTCTGCTGAATTTTTCTCCTTTAAGAGGCAAAACCTGCCACCTGCAATTGTACTGAATTCAATAGGCAGCTTTTCCTATCTGTAGGCTGAGATTTCAGCATTTATGCTTTTGCGCATATTTTCTTCCTTTCAAAAGGTCTGAGGAAACCAGAATAACCTTTACTTGAAAACCAGCTGAGTGGTTTTCACCAACAAGTGGATGAGAGTTGTCTGAAAGAGGTCTAAAAGCTTTCAGAGTGGTTTTATTGAAACAGTATTTAGCAGGAAATTTTCATTGCCTTTATAGGAACACCCTTGTAAAAAAAACACCACCTCAGTTCACTCATAGAAATGACTTGAGCTGCTCTCAGTCTCAGTTGCTGTGCTCAGGTAGACTTATGAAGCTAAAAGGAAAAACAACACTAGGTCTGGGCACTGGGCAGTACAAACAATATAAATGTAAAAGAGAGGCCCCTCCTGAACTTAAAAGGAGTTAAGTCTTGCTGCTCAACATGGGTTTGAACAGCCACGTCTCCTGCATGGTAATTCTCTGTGTCTGGACAGCAATGATAGCTGCTGCTTGGAACTAGTAGCACTATTTATGTTTGCACAGGTCTTCTCTGGGTCGAGTGACCCCTTGTGAATTGTGAATGATCAGAGTTGGTTCGAGGGACACAAAGCTTCATCTTTTTCAAAGGCTTTAAGATTGAAAAGACCTTCAGGAAGCTTTAAAGAACCTCATTATGGAAGATCTGTCTACTTTGTATTTTCAACCAGGCACTAGCTAGCTTTGCTAATTAGCCCTTTCTGAATCAGAGAGTAGGTAACCATGTTACTGAAGTGCTGAGCACAAACAAAAGATGGGTGGAAGTATAGGTTGGTGTCTCAGTAACAGAGTGAGGAAAGACTGACTTCATGAGAAGAGAGTGATTTGGTAGGTAAAGATCTGCAACTAAGAACCTGCAGCTGTATTGCTATTCCTTTCTGCCATCTGGACTACCATATCACATCTGTTTCAGATAAAGCACATAGTGTATTAATAACACATTTTATGAGTGTCATGTTCCGTCTCTTCCCTTAGCTTAGGGACAGGAGTCATCTACTGACAGTTACAAATTGGTCTGCTGGACTCCTTCATCCCTATAATGTTAGTGGCTTGACCTTGATATATCTCCTAATGTCATTTCCATCTTCTCCTCACTTCCTATCACCTAGATGCCTCTATTTAGCCTCTGGTGTATCTCTTCTTTAGTCATAAATCCTTCCCTTTGAGTAAGAAGTCAAAAGTGTCTTGGTGTCCCATCTTACAAAGCACAGCTATGACACTGCTGCTAAAGGATGCACTGCAGTAAATTTTCTGCCTGAGATTTTTTGGGGTAAAATATATCTTTTTTCCCTATATGCATCCAGAAATCTATTGTTAAAAAGGGATGGCATATAAATATTTCATTTATAGTCAATCTATCCACAGCACTGAAGTTGAAGTCACATGCCTAAAGTCCTAGATGTCATTGAGGATGCAATGCTTCTATCTAGCACACTAGAATTCTGTAGTGCAGGGCATGGAAGCATGGTGGGGTGGAGAAAAGGCAAGTAGAACTTCAGGTGCAAGTTAATGTCAATGTGCATCTGGCCGCCTTCCTGTTGATACTGATAGTCTTGTTGCCTGCATCCATCAGACAGTAAGGTCACATCTTTATGGCTCTGGAGCTGGAACTAGCCTTGACTTGAAACAAGTCTCTAAGGTACAAGAGAAGGCTGAAAATATTTTAAAAGGAATGTGAGACTGTTGGTGTATTCAGCCTATCCACTGTTTCACCATTCCAGGTCTATCTTGCCTTCTAAACCATTATCAGCCCTTTGATTATCTCATCCTTTCTTAAGAGTATATGAGACATTGAAATTAAAACTACTTTTTTCCTGCCTTAAGAACAATTTGGATTTAAATATAAACTGTTCTTTGTAACTAGTTTTAAACGTACTAACCTGGGTAGCGTATCTCTTAGCATAAACTAAATGAGGTGTTATCAAGAGATCTACCATTTACATGATACATACTTGATACTGTCAAGATACTTATCAGCATTTCTGCCAGATTTTATCATTTCTGTGTGGTAATTTGTGTCATTTGTTATGCCAGGATCAGTCTTTTCAACTCATGTTTGTGGTGGCTATTTTTAATGACCAACATAAGTGAGGTGTAGCTGTGTGTTGTGAATAAGAAAGGTCCTTTCTCCCAGATAATTGCTGGTCATAATGTCTGTGATGAACACATTAACAGAAATAGCAACAAGAATATCTGAATGCCAGCATCATAAGAGAAAAATAAACAGGTGTCATGGGAAAACTTAAAATAGCTGCATTATCTTACTGTTACATCCACCTTAAGAGCTTATCCAAAGCAGAATGAAGGCAAGGAGTGAGCCCACTTGGACTTAAAGGGTTTTCAAATCAAGCTGTTAATATCTCTGTTAGATAATGCCACGGATTAAAGCTGATTAGAATAACAAGACAAAGTCTGCACTTACAGCTTCCATAATATCCTTCCTCTGTGGACTGCAGTGCATGTTACAATATTAATTCTCACTTTCCTGCTGGGAAAAAATACTATTGTGTCCATCTCCTCAGTGAGGAATATGCTGAAGCACACTGAGAGCTAGCTCAGAATATCCAAAGTCACAGCATGGAATGGGGAAAAATTAAGCATGGAATGAGAAGGGCTGGTTGAATAGTTTATTTTGACAAAAACTTTTGTAGTTTTTCAATGGAAAGTCTTCTTTTTTTTTCCTTCAGCTTGAGTTTGCCCTTGCTTTGAAAGCACTTTTAATTCAAAATAAAACTACTATTAGCCAATACCTTCCCCCCTCCCTTCTTTTCATAGCTGGCAGCTATTTGTCAGCATTTTACATGGGTATAGATAAACGTTGTGCCTCTGATTCCTCCATGAAGTTTTCATTCCTATGAAAATGGTGATTTCAGGTTAATTACTGGTGGGTTTAGGAACTTATGGGCAGTTTTAGGAAGAAATTGTGTGCAAGTGCACAGTGATTACTGAAGAATGTTCAGGGTTCAGAGGACAGTGATGCGTGCTCAGAGGGACACTGTGAGAATCTATCTCTCCCTATCTGTTCTTATCGGCCATGGATGGAAAGGTAGAGAGAGAATTGCACAGTGGGAGGAACAGGAGAATTTTAGAATTGGTTTGCAGGAAAAGGTGGAATGTCATGACCAAAATGTATGGGTATTTGAAGCCATTTAAATCTATCTTGGAAGGCAAATGTTCTATCACTAGGTTATGTCTCAGCAATGGTTCCTGGTAAGTCCTACAGTAAAACACTTCTCCCTTCCCCACACATCTCATACAGCATCTAAACCTGCTCCAACCCAAGGCACCTGGTGGACATTTGAAACTGCACCAGCAGGGTGAAAGAAATAACAGTAGGCAGAAACAAGCTATAAATATGTTCAGGGGAAGCAAATCTGTCACCATTAGTTTACTGTGCATTAAACTTATATGTCAGAGAGACAAGCATCTGCCAAAAGCACATCATTTTCTTCTATTTTGGCAAGCAAGAATAACACAAAATAGCGGTTCAGCTTTAGGATGGTGTATCCTCAAAGATTCATCTAAGCAACCCCCTTACCTAAGCCAGGATTAATTGCAAGAAAATAGGTATTAAATGACTGACAGCTCTATACGGCCCTTCTAATCAATTCTAATATTTGGACAAAGTTTTGGCAGATAGGCCTATACAATGTTGCAGTAAAGTCCTATTTTACAGGGATGAGAAAGTGTAATTTATACTCACATTGCTATCAATGAATCATCTTTGTAACTATTCTTATCTACCTCTATTATTTACAAAGAACAACCTAGAATCAGGCTCCTAAATCCATATTTAACCACTTCAGTAACTGACCTAATTATCGAACTGCTTCATATGTTAGAGATTTCCCCTGCTACTCATGAGTTCTCTTGGGAGTCCTAGGAATGCTGACAGAGGGAGAAGCAGCAGAAGAGAGTAGACCAAACAATTAGAATTGCAAATATCATGATGCAAGAGCCTTTTTAAATTTAGAGATGCATTTTAGTTTCTAATATAAGTCCAACATAATTTTCTGATTTTATTATGTAAAGTGTTGATAACACTGAAAACTAAATTTTAATAAAGAAAATCTTACTCCTGGGTACTAAATCTTGACAAATGCACCAATCCAGCAAAGCACTGAAGCATGTAATTTTACCCCTGTTTGGCAGTTGTACCTAAAGTCATGCTTGATTTTAAGTCCCATTGACTGTTAAATTAAGCATGTACAGAGGTGCTGTGCTTGTACAGAGAACCCAGAAGAATCCAGTACATCAATCCAGTAGTAAATGAAATTAAATTAAGTATAGAAAACAGTAAAAATAACTAGTTTATTCTCTCCTGTTCTTCTCCCAAGTTGCCCGAGAGGCAGGTAATTCTGCAATCATGACAGTAACATCATTTGTGATTTGTCTATAGGGAGAGTTGGTTTTGTACTAAGACCCTTCTTGTGCACAAGATGCTGTACAAACACCAAAGAATAATGAAACTTCCCCACGTAGTTCAAAGTCTATTTCTACTCGATGCCATCACCGTCCTTATCTCAAAGCAACTGCATATACAAATGAGATGAAAGTGCTGCTGCATTATAATGAGAAATTAAGAATTCTCCAAAAAGCAGAATTAGGAGTTTTAAAAAGAACTATTTTGTGTGTTAATTAGCACATGAGAGAAAGTATCTTTGAGGTCTATTTTTCTTGCACTTCTGTGTTTTTGTTAACGATACATGATTTTGCAACAAAAGCTGAATTTATATGCCAGGCTGTGTTCTTAGCATTGCTAAAAACCCAAACATGAAGCTGAATTCATATACGGTGTCTTAAAAAACTAATTTAAAAAATTAACATGAAATTGCTAAGTACTGCCCAAATTGACACAAATCAGAGTTTATTACATGGCATTAGGAGCCAATTTATTGCTATCATTATGCCTGCTGTTAGAGAGAACCATATGCCAACTCCAGAAATAACAAGTATTCTGAATGAGGGTCATTGCTGTCATATTTGCATATTAAATACATTAATTGATCTCCTGTGCATATTAAAATTAAACCACACTTTCTCTCAGAAACGTGTTTTGTGAAGGGACAGGCTGGGTGGAGGGAGATGCGATACTTTAGAGGAACACTTATTCCAAACCACAGTATATTACTAAGTAATCAAACATGCTGACAAAGGAGCTTACAATTTGCCTTTAGTCCTGCTGAGGCCTCATGACAATCCATTCTTGATAAATGCACTTTGCCTAAATACAGAGATGAAATCAAGGCACGTTTCAGACAAGTCGACGTTCATTTCCATGCTGATTTGATAGTCTGAGGCTACTACTATCAGATTACGGGAAAATCCAAAGAAGTAGACGCTCTCTTAGTTCCAGAGGAACAGGCTATAGCAGGTGGAATCTGGCTGGAAGAGTTATTTATGTCCAGTTCTGGGCTCCCCAGTTTAAGAAGGACAAGAATTACTGGAGAGGGTCCAGCACAGAGTTACAAAGATACTGAGGGGTCTGGAGCATCTTTGTGATGAGGAGAGACTGAGACAGTGGGGGTTGTTCAGCCTGAAGAAGAGAAGTTGAGAGGGGACCTTGTTTATGGTGATAAATATCTCCAGGGTGGGTGTCAAAAGGATGGACCAGACTATTTTTAGTGGTGCCCAATGATAGGATGAGAGGCAACAGGCACAGGCTGAAACACAGAAGGTTGCATTTGAATCTGAGGAGAAATGTCTTTCCTTTGAGGGTGCCAGAGTCCTGGAACAGGCTGCCCAGAGAGGTTGTGGAGTCTCTTTCTCTGGAGACATTCAAAACCTACCTGGCCACGATCCTGTGCCATCTGCTCTGGTGACCCTGCTTTAGCAGGTGGGTTGGCCTAGATGACACCCAGAGAACCCTTCCAACCCAACCATTCTGTGATTCTGTGACACAGCAGGAAATCTGCTAGAGTAAGCACTGAGCCACCCATTTGTTCACGTCACCATCACACAAGCTCTTGCAAAGTCAGCACCATGCACAACTGCATCCTCCTCTTCACCAAGACTGCCTCAGACTTTACAGAATAGCGATCTCTTCCCCCTGAGAAACTGCAGCAAAGTGTTCATTACAGAAGGTGATAAATAATTCTACCACCATCCCAACCTAGCAGCAATATTTCTGATTTTAAGGGTGCCTGATAACTGATTGACACCCCAGCTATCAACATATTCCTTGAAAAAAGAGCTTATATCGCCCAGAATGCCCTTCCCTAACACCATCAGTCCCTGAAATCACTAGCAGAGACAAGTAGGCTGTGTAAAACCAGTTTCTAGCAGATGGATAAAAGCAATCAGTCCACCCTGCATTTTGACTATGCCTCTTTTAAAGGAAAGAAGTCTGAGGGGAATAGCCTGAAACAAGGGTCATAAGGTAAAAGAGAAGGATTATACCTTCTCACCCTGTCCCTCATTGACACTTTTTTGTTCAAATTCAAATGGCCATTTCTTTCTCTCTTCATTTGTATTATTACTCTGACATAATTAGCCCCTAAGTAGTGAAACTGGTATTGTCTCATAATTTTAAAATTTGTTTTTCTCTCCTTAAGCAATCCCCACCAAATACAGTACTTGCAGTGTAAAAATAACTTTGTTCCTTCTGAAACAAGTGAATGTTCCTCAGTGTAGCCTGGCCCAGATATTGGAGAACTTCTTGCAAACAACCCCTCACAAAGGTCACAGTGATACGACTGAGTGGTATGACAGAGTGAAACCGGAACCACAATTTTAAAAACTTGGGTCCTGATGGCCATGAAATATATAAAAATTAATGGTTCCGTTTTCAAAAGCACTCGGCATTCAGAGTGCCTGAAGGAATTCTCTGTTTCTCAACAAGTGCATGAGGGCATGAAAATATTCAGCAATTTTGACACAGATTCCAAATGTATATGGAAGTCTAATCACAAACTTAGGAGAGCAATTTTCAAGTGTATTCACCCTGTTACATTACCCAAGGCTTCCTTTAAATGAGGAAGAAAGTACAATTCCCTTTTGATAATGAAACAGAGACATTCCGGTCACTTGGGCACTTCTGAAAACTTCACCTCCAAAGGTTCTGTTTAGGTTCTCATATTTAAAAATCTTGGCTAAGATGACTCAGATGACTAAATACAGACCAGAGGGAATAGTTTTTGGGAAATGTTGGCCATAATTCCATGAAGTCACCTGTTTATCATTTCTGTACTGGATGACATCACCTTTTCTTGACTCATCTTTCTTGTTATGGCTGTAACGCTTCAAGAGAATTACACTGTTAAGCTCTAGAAGGTTCCCTCGTACATCAAGCCAGACAGGAGAGCTGTCATTTCCCCCCATCATTCAGTCTTTTCACTTTCTCCACATGGAGACAATCAACTGAAAGACAATATCCTCCAACAGCTCAAATTGCTGTTAATCTTCACACAGTGTCATGTTGTAGTCTTAATTCCAGCTGTCTCCATTGTTACCATATGCAATGTATCAACATTTCCTTGCATTCTCTGCGGGCCACTGAGAGGAAATGTTGTAACTGATGTTTAAAAAAGGAGTGTCCTGACGATAGCAGCTCCTTATTTCTAACAGAGACTGAGCAAATCTGATACCTGAAATGGGAGGTAGGTAATTCACTGCTCTGATGTTGGCTCAAGTTAACATTGGGTTCTTAGTGTTCATGTAGTACAAGCCAATCACTATGCAAGCAGCATGTGGTGTGGTAATACAGAAAACCCTGGAGCTGGACACGATGTCTTCATGACACAGCTTAGAAACTATCAGGAGAGTGCAGAAGTGTATTAGTGGTGCTGTTGCTTCACAAATCCTAAGAACTCCTGGACCCTACCTCATCTCAGTTTACAGATGACCCATCACTCTGTTCTATGTTGCTTTCTTTGTTCATGTTTGTGTATATTTTTATGACACCTCCAAACATTTGTCTTACTGGGTCAGCTAATACCAGTCCTTTGCCTAGAGCCTGAAGTTTGGCACACTCCACCTTTGGACTGAAGCACGCACACGGCATGTGCACTGGTAATGGCTTGGCCAAGGTTCCTCCACTAGGAGGTTTCTTTTTCCTTGCTGAATTTCCTTCCTAGTTGCTTCTACATCTCCCCAGACAACAAGGTGATGAGCAAGCCCAATAACCAATATAGTATTATAATGGCTTCAGCACTAACAGGGTAATCATAAAGACCTGTAAAATTTTTACAGGACAGTATTTTGATGTGCATAAATGACAGAATCACCAAATCATTTTGGTTGGAAGAGACCCTCAAGATCATCAAGTCCAACTGTTACCCCAAACCTGGCACTAACCCATGTCCCTGAGAACCTCATCTCCACGTCTGTTCAACCTCTCCAGGGATGGTGACTCCACCACTGCCCTGGGCAGCCTGTTCCAATGCTCGACAACCATTTCAGGGAAGAAATTTTTCCTGATATCCAATCTGAACCTTCCCTGGTGCAACTCGAGGCCATTTCCTCTGCTCCAACTGCTCCACCTCTGCTGTTGCAGTTCTTTATGTATGACATCATCCAGCTAGGTAAGAATCCAGCTTTAGGCTAATATTTCTAAGAGGACCATCATTTGCCATCATATCCTCCCCTTTAAGGATGCCACATGTATCTTAATTGTTATATAATGGAAAACAGGGCCGGAAGAGACTGCTAGAGGCCATACATAACTCTTTGGATCCACTGTACATGCATTTTGAGCACAGCTCAGTGTCATTCTGGCCCTTCCTTCTACTGCATCTACTCAATATAGAGAAATTTTGCTGTACATACCTGCAATGTACAGGTTAAGCTAGGAAATAATTTGAGAAAATAAAAAGACTCAAAGTGCAACCATCATTTATCTTAGTAAAGTATTTACACATTAGGTAATTTCTATGAACCAAGAAAATACTATCAAGGTATGGAGGCTACAAAGGACAAAAGACCAAGCTGTCATTACTACACAAGATCCTATGAAGGAAAACACTATGTAGTAAATTATTCAGGCAATTATAAGCCAGTGAGAATTGCCTCTACTTACTATTATGTATACTACCCTCATGTCTGAGGGCAAAGGAGTTATATATATACATACACATGTGTGTGTGCAAGAACCTGGGTGTGCATGTGTGGGTGTATGTATATATTTGGGTGGCTAAATAATGAAGAAGAACTATCTTTTCATGATCCTAGAAAAAAGTTTTTCAAAATATAGCACTGCCTGCAGTACGCATGCATATCATGACATCAGGGTCACAGAGAAGCTTGATTCTTAGTCCTCCTCCATCATCACAGCCAAAACCTCACTTTACCTCTTTGGTCTTGCTGTCACAGAGTCATCCTTTGACTCATAAAAATCATCTTTATTCCATACCTTCATATACCTATATTGAAACATTTTCCACTTAGCTAAGAAAGTACAGAAAGAGGTATAACAATGAAAATTAAGTCCTATTTATGCGATAATTAGCTTTCCCTTCTATGCTTTACCTCTGGCAAAGCTTCCTGACTCAAACGACCTTTGATGCCGTCTCCCTTTGAAAGAAAACCCCTTTTTTATCCATCATAAAGTATGGGAAAGTAAACAAAGTTGTTAGAGGAAAATGGGTGTGAACAGCTAGCATGATAATCACAGTGAGAAGATTGGTGAATGTGTCAGAGAAAAGCAAGGTAAACGTCTCATGGAGCTTGTGATCTCAAAGAACCAAATCCTTTATGCCCTGCTCTAATTTCATTCCCAAGGGTACCACTTCCAGTACAATTTTGAGGGAAAGGATCCCATATTGGGGACCAACTTGTACCCCAGGTTACCAGAACCAAAATTGAAAACTGCCACTTTGAACTAGCTAAACTAATCCAATTCAGAAGACTCCAAGTACTTGTCCTGTGATTGTCATATAGAAAAGCATTTACATTGCAAGCCACCGAAACCAAGTAACTATGCGGTTAAGTCATTCATGACCCTCATCCATATTCTACTCATTTATTTCCTCTTTTACTTGCAGTTTTCTCCCTGTTATATATCTCCAGAATAGTCAAGATGCACCTTTCAAACTCTGTGTATTTGTTCTAACTTCATACATTTTCATGATTAATAGGAGACTTGTGACTTTCATAAATTACATTATGCATAATTCTGGATGTGGCTTAAATAAGTGTATTATAATGACTAAGTATAAATTAAGGTAGTTTTTTTTCCAGTTTGAGAATTTTATGTGAGCTCTGTTGCGAGTGATTGTTTTAAATTTAGTCCTAACAGCAATTAAACATTGAATCTGCATAAGGATTCATGCAGCCTGGGTTTTTTTCCTCCTTTCTTTCTCTGAAAGCGTATTGCAGCCATTTTAAAGAGGTAAATCTTAAAAAATTTGTTTCCTCCAAGGTTAGCGATACAGTGTGTAAAATGGGTAAGTTACTGGGAGAACCTTAACTTTATTTTCTTTCCTTTGTGTGCTTTATGAATACACATGTAGATCACCACAGGATTAATGAGAGTCACTGCCATGTGGCACAGACAGTTGTGGGACCCACCCCTTTTAGAGGCACAGGAAGCAATAATGGGCATGGTTTATCATGTTCTTTGAGCACCCTCATATTCAAATCCTTTCACGGATGTAACTAGCGATGGCATACTATCTCCCTTCATATACAGATACACTAGTGCCTGTGCTGGTTTGGCTGAAAATGAGTTTATTTTCTTCATGCAGTTAGAAACCTTTCTTTATCATAGCTAGCATTATTTTGAGTTAGTTTGAGAACAAGAGATAACACCCCAGCACATAGTTAATGTTTTTAATTGCTCTGGTCTGAGAGCCAAGGACATTTTGAGCGCTCTGCCCACAGGTGAGAGGCATCGAGGAAGGGAGCATGGATGGGGCAGAGCTTGACTGACATCCTGACCGGTCAGTAGAGAGTATTCCATCCCATTAGTGTCATGCTTCATATTTAAGGAGAATCGGGATCTTCTGGTCTCTCTCTTGCTTCTTCACTTTCTTGGCTCTTTTTGTGGGAGCCAGAGGAGTTCTGTTTGGGACATTTATTTCAGACATTTGCCATTTTGCAGAGGCCTCTGGGCCTTTTCTGCCTTTTGTTTTCCTCTTTTCTCTCTCCAGGATCAGCTGTTCGGGACCAGGTGCTGCTTCCTGGGACCACCTGCTTGGTGGGGCAGTTCATGAGGAATTGCCTTCAGTATCTTTTATTTTATATTCTATTTTATATATATATTTACTAGTAGTGTATCAGTATTTTGTTATTTTATTAAACTGTGTCTATCTCAATCCAAGTTTCTCCCTTCCTTTTTGATTCTCTCTCCTAGTTGGGGGTGTGCAGGGGCACGAGTGAGCAGCCATTGTGGTTGTCTTGCTAGCTCAGGTTAAACCACAACAGTGCTCCCAAAGTAACAAGAACTGAGCTGTGTCCATTTTGCTGTTAGCTAGAGTACAGCATAGTACCACATATCTCTTAGTTTCACTTATTTTTCTTTAGTATTGTAATGGAACAAGGCAAAATATTTCAAAGCATAGATACAAGAGGATGCTGAAAGGTAAGAGAACGAAAGCCGCACTGAATACCTGAGCAGTTGGCACAGCTACATGTCACCTGCCCTGTGCTACCATGCATGCTGTCCCCACTGTTCTCCTGATTGGTACTTTGTACATGAACACAGTTGTGCCATAAAAAGCTCCATGAAAATGTCATAAAAAGCCTTCAGAGAAAGCCTGTATGAGGGTATAAGCAGCTTGCAAATGAATCTTCTTGAACTAAAGCCATGTGGCTCCTAATAACTGCATGACAGAGGCAACGTCTTCTGTGTCAGCTGGGAAGAAGTAGCTGAAGGATGAGCAATTCCCCTTATGCTCCTCCCTTTTTCTTTCTCTTTCCCAATAGAAAAGGGAGGGATACAGGTAGAAAATTAAAGAGAATAAAGTGTAGATGTCATTGCTTTTTCCAAAGATAACAGGCATGGGACAACCTTAAACACTCTGGCAGCAGAGAAGACGTCATTGAGAAATTTGAGCAAGTAATGAATGCAAACCTTGGGCCCTTGTCAACCCAGCTACATACTAACATGATTAATTATCCCTCAAATTTGGGGGCCAATTTTTTTCTATTCTCTTTCTGAGCATTGCTGCATATCTGCCATTCTTCACCTTTGAGATCACTGAGTTTCAGATGATGGGTGAACAGTGAGTGCACAGTATATAGATTTTTGGGATACAAGACTTTATGGAAATGCTTACCCAAGTAAGCTGGAAAGCAGTTTGGCAGAAAAGGACCTGGTGGACACTAGGTTGAACACGAACTAGCAATGTGCCTTTACTGCAAAGAAGGGGAATGGACTCCTTGGCTGCATTAGACCAAGTATTGCCAGTGGGTCCCCTCTGCCCAGCACTGGTACTTTATCCAGTTCTGGGTTCCTTGGTACAAGAGAAACATGGACCATAATGATGATTAAGGGATTTAAGCATCTGTCGTATAAGGAAAGGCTGAGAGGGTGGGGACTCTTCAGCCTAGAGATGAGAATGTCCAGAGGGAATATTATTAATGTATATAAATACTCAAAAGGGTGGTGCAAAAAGGATGGAACCAGGTTCATTTCAGTGGTGCCCTGTGACAGGACCAGAGGCAATGGGCACAAATTGAAACATGGAAGGTTCTTCCTGGACATCAGGAAACACTTTTTCACTGTGAGAGTGACCGAGCACTGGCACAGGTTGCCCAGAGAGGTTGCAGTGTCTCCATTCTTTGAGATATTAAAAACCCATCTAGACATGGTCCTTGGCAACCGGCTTTAGGTGGCTCTGCTTGAGCAGAGGGGTTCGACCACATGATCTCCAGAGGTCCCTTCCAACCTCAGCCATTCCATGATTCTGTGAAGTAGCAAGCCATAATACAGGACTGTGGTTTGTTAAATGCTATGAGAATCTTTGAAATGGAAAGAACTGCATGTATAATAATATTGGACTAAATTACTAATTAGAGGAAACAAATTAAAAATTCCCTGTTAAAGATTACTTGCAAGGTACTTTGATTACAGCAGAAAAACACATATGTGGATCTTTTAAGCCATGAGAAATCACAGGCAGACAAACTGAGTAACCTTCCTGTGTCAGTGACACCAGACTAAGACACATGGCCATCACTGAACTGAGAAACAAAGACAGAGGGGTTTGGAGCTCTGAGTCAGGTTTAAGACACAACAACGTAAAATACAGTAACTCTCAATTTGAACTCAGTAATGCCAGAAACATGTAGACGTTGGAAACCAGGTCAAGATATAATTACGGACCAAGAGGTGAGAGGAACATTCATGGAATAAGATGATACTGAAGCCAGTCCCCACAGGACTGATTTTTGAGGAACATGTCTAAACAGAGTGACATTGCAACAGGATACTGTGTTTACGTGGTTTAACATGTTTATCTGTCTCCAACCAAGCCTTCCTTGTTGTTCCAGCAGACCTCCTGTAGCAGGCTGTCACTGACCTTCCATCAGTTATTAGAAATGTTCATACCCAACATGCTTTCCTACAGGAATGACCAACCCAGGCTTCCTACTTAGATATCAGGCATGAAAACTTGCAAGCACATGATTCATGAAGATTATTTCTTATTAATATGAATCTGGCCGATCTCATTATCTATGTAAATGCTCCATTTTTACCTGAGTTCTCTTAATCACTTGGCCTCAGGGATGTTGCCTGCCAAAGAATGGCTGATTTCTGCTCTGTTTGTTAGAGAAGTGTAACCCAGCCGAGCCAGCTCGCCTCCCCAGAGAATGACAGCCTAGAATTTCAAAATGTCACAATTTGGAAGGTTACAGGCTCAACAGGTTTCAGCTAATGGCTGTCTTCAGTGTCTGGGAAAAGACAAAGTTGAAGGTTTAGCTGCTTATTACACAGTCATGCCTGCTTCTTCAATAACTGATTTTGATATTTTGTAATTTGCAAAAATGTGCCTGTATGATCCCACAGGCTCTTAAGTACTTTGTAATGAGTGTGTATGAACAGATGGAAAATGTTTACAATTTCTAAGAGAACTGCTAATGGATGTCACCAGCTATCAGAAAAGCTCAGGTGGTTCCATTTTGGGAGAATAGGTATTGTTATAAGCCTCTTCATTTTTAATGAAATGTTTGCTCATTTATACCTTGATGGTAACTTTAAGACTGCCTATACTAGTGAAAACAGATTAGAACTTGAGATGGAAATTATTCACTGTTAAATAGTCCAGAACTTGAGATTCAAACATTTCATCTGAAAATAACAAAAGCTTGTTGTAGGTCACTTCAGTGCGAGGGAAAACTAATCACTGGAAAAAAATTAATTCCAGCAAGGTTAGACTTCTTTTTCCCTCTTTCTAACACACTCAGTAAAATACCCCAAAATAATACTGGCTTCTTATCTGAAAATCTAGAATTACTTTAACTTCACAGCAGAAAGGAACTGTTGTCCTACCTAAAATTTAATAACTGTGCTCTGCCTGTCTATTTAGATTTTTATCCACCAACCCAGATGGGATTTAGAATCACAGAGTAGTTTGGGTTGGAAGGGACCTTTAAAGGTCATCTGGTCCAAGCCATGCCTTAGCAGAGCTTCTAGGAGGATCTGTTTGATGATCTTCCCAGGCACAGAGATGAAGTTAGTAGTTCCCAGGGTCCTCCTTTCTACCCTTTTAAAAGTGAGTGTAATGTTTCCTTTTTTTCAGTCACGACAAATGATATTGTGAACCATCAGGCAGTGTGTGACACTGAAACTCCTAATTCTGTTGTGTATATTGCTTTGCAGTCAAGCTGAGTTTGTTTTAGGTTTATTTTATTTCAATTAATCTCACAGCAAAGAAATAGAAAGCTCATGAACAGCTGGGATGTGGCAAGTCCTTCATCCCAATTCAGAAAAGTGGCAGATAAACAAAAAAAACTGTTCCGAAGGCATATAATAGCAGTCCCTTTCCTTTATGCCAGCTCGGCACTGAAGGTAACAGATGCCCTTCTTTGAAACTAGTCTGTTGGAATTTCACAGGGAGGCAAAAAAGTGGAAAAACGCCCACAAAAAAGGCCCAGCTGTCAGGCTCAAATAGCCCTCAAGTGGAGCTACAAGCAGGAGAGACAGAGAAACTGTAAACCAAACTGTAAACCAAGAGCGGAGAATACTGTTTCAGTATGTGCTGATACAAGGTGCTTTCCAAAAGTGCTGTTTTCCCAACAACCACTTGGTCCAACAGGACAGTGTTGTCCATCCACATGTTTGATAGTCTGTACTGAAAACAGTGCCTTTCAAAGATAGGTTGCTTACCTGCCTAGCACAGTAACTCAAGTTCACTTTTAGGTCAATTCTGTACCAAAACCCACAGAAATGATGGTCCAGGACTCAGACAAGCTGGTATTTTCACATGACTCTTCACTCCAGCATGTGCAACAAAACAAATCATAGAATCATAATATAGTCTGAGTCGAAAGGGACGTTCCAAGCTCATCCAGTCCAACCCTCTGCCATGAGCAGGCACATCTTCGCCCAGATCAGGTTGCTCAGAGCCCAGTCCAGCCTAGCCTGGGGTGTCTCCACCACCGCTCTGGGCAACCTGGGCCAGGGTTTCACCATCCTCAGTGTAAAATTGTAAATGCAGAGTCTTTCCAGCCATGCTCAGACCCTGGACCACACCAGACATACACGACAGCAAGACTTACTGAGCATGAGCACTGCTTTTACCTGACAGGATTAGTTAACCATGATAAATGGGCATTTCAAAACACTAAACCCTGGCATGAAGGATGATCTGTCATGGTTAGTTCCTACCTGTGTTTCATTAAAATGGAGCTAGTAACAATATTTATCTCCTATGCAGGTGGGATAAAACAGAGCAGAGCATCAATACAATTCCAGGCAAAAGGAAAGAGTGCTTAATATAGGGCTTCTGCAAAAAAAGATCCTTTTTGATAAAGAAGTTCTAAAGCTTTCAAGGCTTCTTCTCTCACAGAACATAACAAGGTTTTCAGGCAGTATGTAAGAATATTAAAAACCTGTCTTCAAGTCAGAGGTGAATACTGTGTATGGGGTACAGAGGAACTGCACAAAAAGTTCTCTTGCAAACCTGCTGAGATGACAAAGACCAAGCTTGATTGCTGTAGATCACTCAAATTGCAGTTTCAAAAGGTACTAAGAAACTAAAAAAAACCTCATTTCTTGACAATCCATAGGCTCCTTTTTCAGCAGTTTTGTCCTGGAGATTTAGATTGTTTGGGGCATACAAAAGCAGGGATCAGTGTGCAGCAGCAGCCAAACAAATTTTTAGGTAGTTCTGGCAGCACTGTGAGAGAAGAAGTGAAGATATGAGTGTGTGAGAGGAGGGGAACATACACAAACACACAAATACAAGCTGTATTCACCTCAGCCTGTGACTCTTTGCAAACCCCCTTGCCCTCTGCTGGCCCCAGTGGCTGGTTTCCTCTTCTCTCTGCTCTTTCAAAAACCCCTCTCTTATCCCCCTTCTGTGATATTCTTGATGTCCCTTTTCTCAAAATTCCCTTCTTAAATCCCAGCTTTCTTTTCAGAGACTTAGCCTACATGCATCTGCCTTTTTATAGATTTCAATGTGGACCCAACGTGCAGTAGGCAGAGGTGACTATCAAAGTGACCCAACTGTCAGAAGCTGTTCGGGCCCCAGTGAAGCTGATGGGAGCTCAGATCCCAACCTTAAGCACCCAGCTTTTGAATCATTTGTCCTTGTTGCCTGCTATTTAGAGACTCCTACAAATGTCATTTTATACAGAGGTGTCACTAGAGCCCTTTTATACCATGTGATTGTGTGAGGATCTCAGCCTTCGTCTTGGAAGAAACAGGGTATAAAAGGGCTCTAGTGACACCTCTGTATAAAATGACATTTGTAGGAGTCTCTAAATAGCAGGCAACAAGGACAAATGATTCAAAAGCTGGGTGCTTAAGGTTGGTTTTGTTTTTGTTCAGATTATTTCAGCTTTTTTTCCTGGGCATCACAATAAAGGAAAGCTTTGGGAAAGCAATGAAGATATTTTCATAGTATCTACAGCTCATGTCTCCCAGGTATTAAGAGCTCACAACAGTACAAAGTACCAAAGGAATTGTTTGAAAATATCCTCAGCTTTAAAGGGTGACTGACATTGCCGCACCTGTTTTAAACTAAAGGAATCTCAGACACCCTCTGGTTGTGAGCTGTGAGACAGAAACCAGCTTCACTTGAAATTACCGCACATCCTGTTTCTGAAAAGCACACAACATAAACAGTACATGAAAGAATGATACTTCCTCCTCATAGACCTGATGTAAAAGGAGGGAGTATACACAAATGGATGCAGGTTCTGCAAATATCAAAAAACACACAACAAAATGGCAAGTTACAGCTCATTTTGCCCATTTCAGCTTCAGCTGTGGGGCCTCACCTAAATGCTGTGAATTATCAGATGACATGACTTCCCTCTTCAGATGAGGTGCCAAGGGGTAAAAGCCTCTTCCATACACCTTGTGGCTGCTCCAGGAGCCCTACAATGCTCACCTTTTAATTGTTGATATCTCCTGGCTTAGCAAAATACAATCAGAGGAATAGTTTCTAGTCAGGGAATACTCTTCTGCTTCCTAAGATTTGTGGCTACAGTTATTTCAAAGATTATGTTTTTCCCCAACAACAAATGAATATTTTTCAGATTTGCTTTGGATTATCAAGCCAATCAGTAACCCTTAATAATCTTATGCAGTAAACACCTCCTATTTTTTTTTCACTGCTGCCCAAGTTCCCAAAGAAGCAGTTCTTTAGTGTTTTGAATGTCTTCTTCATAAGAGAAGTTTGCCATCCCTAGCAAAGTATTCCTGTTTGCCTGAAACTGGATGACAGACCACAAAGTTCCTTAAACATCCGTTTTCAGAGGACAATGAATTTAATTTGATTAAATCCACCTTCTAGATTTTGTAATATCTTGATTCTCTGACTAGCTAAGGGTAAGAACTGCAAAATCAAGCAGCCTGATTCACAGAGAGATGAACAAGTATTTTAAAAACATGAATAACCTGATTTTCTGGATCAGAACATAGTGAATACAATTGTCTTCGTGAAGCACTAAAACTCTACTTCTGAAATTAATAACTTGAAAACATTGGCCTGGAAGTAGTCTGCATGACAAGTAGGCTGAAGTAAGCTTGAGATTTTCTGTTTATTTCTCTTTTTTTGCTCTATTGAACCTTACCCACAGCATCAACACAGGTTGAATGCAAGAGCTTTGTAGAGGGTGCTGTAAATTCTTTACAAACAGCTTGTCAAGTACGGAACATTTCCTTTTGGTGAGCTAGTGACTGTCTTTCTGCTTAAAGATAAAACAAGCTGTGGCAGGAGGAACATGTGTAGCAGGGCTGGGATAAACACTGCAAAACGAGTGACAAGGCAAATTGCAAGTTTTACTTTCTGTGCAGAAGTCCTCACTTAGTTGTAGAGGTGACATTATCTGTTTAGCTTTTCTAAGCCATTCAATAAAGTAAACACAATTATATTGCATCCAGAACAGGGTCATAGGCAAGCAGGACAAGAAATAAGAACCATGAATGGGAGCCAGAGAGTTGACAATTGACCTTTCACCCCAGTACTGCTGAGCCCACGACAAAGAAGGTCTGAGCTCAGAAAAGCTTGTGTTGCCTAGAGAGAATGTTTTTCTTGGCTATACGATTCACCTTTCAGAGAAGAAATGAGTAACCAGCAACATTAAAGGACAAATTGTTTCTGTGCTGCAACTGCTGTAGGCTGTCACAGCACAATTTCAAGGGGATAGGTTGTCACTACCTCTCCTGCCTGATGTCGCTGACCTATACTGATATGGCCAGGAATGATAAATAAATAAATAAAATTTTTCACAGTATTGAAGAGGGCAGGTAAACCTGACCCTTGCAAGCCAGAGCATTATTCTTCCAACTAAAATGTATTTGTTTGTTACGCTGGGTGAGATATTTTAGTTCATTCTGTGATAAGAAACTGGTTGGGATTTTAAGACTATAGGGTAGCTTGTTTTCCTCTCTAATTTTAGAATAAATTCTAATTTTAGAATAAATTTTAGAATGTATTTAAGAGGATGAGGTCCATCAGCTCCTTGGTCTCAAAGACCCCAGTGACTGGAAAAAAATGGTTTAATTTGACTAACTACAGAAATACTGCAGTGGTCACTACATAAATTACTTTAAATGAAAACTCACAGGAAAAAAAAATGATCACAGAGTAATTAAGAAGTACAGTCATTAACTGCTTCCAAACATGAAGGATAAAAAACAAACATTTGAGTAAGTATAGAAACATCCCGCATAACTACTAAAATACATCTGAATGGGAATGATTGCCTCTACTATCACAAAACCTCTCACTGCATTGATCAGCTAAACCAGTGGTACTGCATGGATGGCCTGGATCTCCTGGATGTAAAGAGGAACATTTCCTTGGTCCACCACTGGTTCTGGAGCCTATCTAAACATTCTGGCATCTGGCTCGTTGATGCATGAGTTTTAACAAACCTTTACTGTTAATGCCTTTCTTGAGAAAAATATGTAGCCGTGCAATAAAAGGGTACAAGTCATAACTAAAGTTGCCAAACTTCTCTGTTCATCAAATTGGCCCAAATCTGTCACTTGAAATAATTTGATCCCCATCTATTCATCTTGATCACTGTCATTAGCTCTGCTCACCTGAGATGAATTTTTTTTATTAACTTATCCCAGCTTTGGATGTTCTTGCAGAACTATTAACAAAAACTATTTAGTGGATTTCATTAGACAAACCACTTCATGCATAGCAGAACTGAAGAAACACAAATGTCTGTGACCAACAGAGTATGAGAAATGCATAGAGATTTGGGCTGATAAGTACTGAACTTAGCAGATCCCTTCCCACCTGAGCAGAAGTCTTTGAAGTGATTCCTATTTCCCATCTTTGGTAAAAAGCAAACTGCAGAAGGAGAACTATCAAAGGATATGAAGGCGTTAAAGCACATTTTTTGCTTTATAACCAGTAAAGTGTACCTGAGCATCTGAAAACTGCTGGTAGGAAGACAGAATTCTGTTGATATAATAAAATTACTTTATGGGATTTGTCTGTAATAGAGGATTCTGTAAAGAGGTTGGTCAGACAAATGATTTGCTAGGACAGTGAAAGATCAAGGATATTGCTCAGACTGCAGCCTACAACACCTTTTTTTTTTTTTTTCCTGTTTCACAGTTTATGCAGCCAGGATAAAACTTCCAAGGTGGCTAACAATCTGGCATCCATTTAAAAGAAAGGTGGTGAGAATGACACAATTCAAATAGCTACAGGTACCAACTAATTCAATGTATCAGTATGGTTATGCTATACAGGGAAAAAGATAATCACAGTGAGAGCAGTGCAGCCCTGGTACATGGCCAGAGACACAGTGGTGTCCCTGTCCTTGGAGATCTTCAGCACTTGGCTGGACAGGGCCCTGAGCAACCTCATCTCATGTTGAAGTGATTCATGTTTGGAGCAAGAGGTCTGGGCAACAGGCTCCCACTGCCAGGTCTGCTTCTATGACTGCAAGCCTTTTGCTTGAGGAAAGATCTTACCTGAGTGCTGCACTGAAAATCTGCAATACACACACATTAAAAAGAACAAACAAAAACAGAGAAAAAGAGGCTCTGATTAGAGCATGGAAATCCCAGTTCCCACAGATATTTAAAATTTTGAATTTATCTTCATCCCCTTCACTCTGAGAATGAAATGTCAAACATTTTTAGGTTTTCTGTGAAATACAATTATTGTATATATCTCACCACAAAGATATTTAGGTAAAAAAATAGTTTCTGAACTACTGAAAAAGAGTCTACAAAGACATAATTCTGTGATCCTATATCATGCACTGTTGTGCCTTACAATAAGTAATATAACGCAAAATAAAGTTGAGTTCAGCATTCCTCTTTTCTGTTTTTAACACTTCTCACTTCAGTATTGTGCAGTGTAATGTACAAAGGGTCTAAGCAGAGTAAATCAATTTCAGAAGGCAAGTAGTTTGGGTTAGTTGACAAGAGCAGGATGGAATAAAATACTAAGTATTTGGTAGAAAGTCATATAAATTGAAATGCTAAGCACAACTATTCTTAAAATGGCATAACAATGTGAAATGGGAAGAAGGGAGACTGAGATTGTACAGTTAACATTTTTCTTAAAAGCTGAAATACTGAAATTAAATAAACTGGTGGAAGAAATAGACTCCTTATTTTCTAAAGACTGTGCAATGAGACATAATGGTTGTATAACCTTTAAAGGTTATGCAACTAAACATTGTTTAGTGATGCAGTCTTGGTATGCCAGAATTCAGTACCAAAATTAGTCAACAATGTAATTTATGAGGGAGTTCCTCCTGGTTCCCTCCTTACACAGATCAAATTTTGAGGTAGAATAATGTCTTGTGATAGCAAGGCAGTACTTGCTGAATGTGCTGCATAGCAGTTTGCAATATGCCTTCATCTGAAATCCCATTTATAAAAGAGATGTTCAATTCAAAACCATTTTTAGCACATTTATGGACCCTAAAACATAACTTCTGCTACCTTGTGTATTTCTGCATGTTGCACCATGCAGTGAAAAATGGGAGTGACAGAGAAAGTTCTTATGAGTGAAAGAAAAACTGCAGCTCTGTTCTTCCTGCTTCCCACCGAGAAATGGTGACTCGCAAATCCCCAGAAAATGAGGCAGTTAGTGTGAAGGACAACCCTTTGGATCAAGCCTCGGTGGGAAAGGGTCAAGCAATCCCAAGGAGCAGTCCCTTCCCAGGAACACCCAGGAGAGCAGGACCAGGAGAGCCAGATCCACCCCTGTCTCTGTCCCTCAGCCCTCTCTCACTGGATGGTGGTGCTGGGCACCCCAGGTCACAGGCTTTGCTTTCCCAGCAGCTCATGGCAGAAGGCACATTAAAGTGGCTCACAGCCCATGCACCCCTTCCACCACTTAAAAGCTCAAGCTCATTTGTTGTGCAGAAATTACTATATTTGTGTCCCAAATAATCCCACAGTGCAGGGACAGGCATTTAGATTTAGATTTAGATTTTTAGATTTAGATTTAGATTTAGATTTAGAGGGTCTGTGCAAAGCAGGAGCATGTGAAATTAGATAACAATAGGGACACTGCTCTGACCTGGTTATTAATTTTCACATTTCATTTAATTCAAAACCTTCCATTTTGAAGTTATCTGTAGCTGCCAAGGAGTTTCCAGTTGTATGAACAAGGAATCTTTTAGTCAAATTCAGGCTCATCTTCAGCCAGAATGAACAATCCTCTACTCAACTGCCTATCTATGTGCCTGGTGCCATTTTCATCCCTCCTGTGTGTTTTTTAAGGGTTATAATTTCAGTCAGTCTAATCACAAGATGCAAGCACAAGCTGACAAAGGAATGACTTCATTTCCCTTGCCAGGGCGTGACAGTGCTTTGTGGCTGTGATGTCAACACAGTTAGAAGTTCATGCTGAAGACAGCAGCTATTCGATAACAAGTATTGCAAAATTCAAATCTATTTGCCTCTGGGGATTAGTTAGTGAGAGACTGGAAAAATTTGCCAAAAGAAAAAAATAAAAGAGGATGTGGATTTTCATGATATATATACACCAAGTCACTTGGTTCAAATTATATTTTCTCTCAGAGAAAAAAAACAAACAACAAAACAGAGCCATCCATCTGCCCTCCTCTTTAATAAAACACATGCTGCTGACCCCATAATCAGCACCCGACTCAGCAGCTCAGGAGATGTGCTCACTCCTGCAGAATTGGCTTTGAACAGATGACAGGACTCAGTGAGTTAATATTCTCCCTTGTCCTCTCCAGCTTAGCTCAGGTGATTGTGCTCGTGGGAGAGACTACGGAGCAGTTTACCAGTCAATGCCATTCAGCATGTAGAGCGGAATTCAGCTGTTCGTGTAATCCTGCTTTAAAGAGAGATGCTGGACAAGAGTTTAAGGAGTGTTAACGCTGCTTTTATTACTAAAGAATGCCTTTGGTTATGAAGAGCTATAGCTGATCCCAGCTTTGTAATCTTGTTTAGTGAGTAGTTTACTCAGGAGATGTGACTGTGAAAGGTGTCACAAACGATCAGTATTCACCCTTTCTGGAAATATTTTCTCTTAGCAGGATGGCTGCAATTAATGGGCAAAAAGCGATGTGAGAGGCCAGCACCTTCCCATGGCAAGATGGGAATCCTTCAAAGGAGTGAGCTGACAGGGGAGATGTCCTCTTCTGAGGTGCACGCTGACACAGGTGACATCTGACATGTCTTGGCTATCCTTTTAATGTGTGCCTCTGCAGGAACCTCTTCTTCCAAGTCTGGTGGATGGCTCCTGGCAACATGAACCACCAGACCTACATCAAAATAACACTTTTCATGTTACCTCAGGCAAACAACACTTCCTGTCCCTCCCTTGGGCACAACCTTAACTGGGACATTTCCGTGAATGCCCTTGTGCCTTTCCCACTCTAGTCTTCTTACTTTTGGGACCAGCTATGCTGGACCTAGTTATCAGATTTTGCTATGGAAGAAAAAGAGGTGATACAGGCACGGAGTATTGTTCTGGGTTTTCCTAGACACTGTTGTTTGTTTCTGTGTGGTTCAAACCACAGTGATGTGGAAGCTTCAGGAAAATAGCTCCTTAAGTCAAGAGCTGTTCACTCAAACGCTACATGAAGATTGAATGAGTCAGTGGGTCCAAAGCTCAGGTTTCTTAACCCCTTCAACTGCTCCATCTACTTGTCTGCATTGCCTTCCCTCGTTCATTTTTAACATCTGCAAAGCTGTAATTTACATGCTTAAAATAAAACTTGTGATTTGCTGGATTCCTTTAATGTAGTTTAAATTGTAATTTCATTATTAAACTGCATAAAAATCCCTGGGACAATGTGGGGAGTGGGTGACACTTCACAGCTACAATTAATATATTTAGATTCTTTTTTTATTATCCCATAGTCTGTGTGTATGGGAACAGCAGTATCAAGTTTCAATTCAAGGTTTCAAGGTACTCATGTTTCTGCTGAACAACTTTCTTCATCTTTTTTTATTACTAAAACTTAATGAGATAGTAATATAAAACATAATTAATTTTATAATAATTTTTAAATTTACGTGATAACCAAAGACGAATTCTTTCTACAGAGCCCATTTGGATTTTTGGTCTCTCTGCTAAAAATACCAAAAAATGCCTACCATTTACTGCCAGGGCTAATGATGACCTCTGACCATGAGGGTCCAAAATTATCTCTGTCTTGGTTTCCAAATATGATTACTGTAGGCTGTGTGCCCTTTTCCCATTTCATATTTTAAAGCTCAGAGCCTGCAGCGCACACACACAACTTTATCATCATGACAGCGCTGTTGTCAGTGGAGCTGCTCTAGGAATAAGATCAGCAAGTGTATGCTTACAAGGCCATGGACTGAAAAATATTTTAGATGAGATTTATTCCCCAGTGAAGATCCTGAAAGGTGCCCAGCACAACAGATTCTTCAACTTGTTTGGTGTTTCCCCAAGTAAAAAAGTTTGTAATAATAGCAATAAGATGAGAATTTCTATACTTCATCATTTCACAGCACTGTTGTATTTCACATCTGGTACTATGTTTGACGTTTATTACCAGCCCTTTTAATATATGATACATTTGTAGGATTGCAGACTCAGAAGATCAACTAGCCATTTCTAATAAATACTATGCTCTAGTGTTATAAACTAGTTAATCAAAAGAAAGGAAAATACACTTGCTTTGCAGAGCTCTGAATTTCTAATGTGCAGTTGGACAAATGGAACACACAGGTTTTAAACAAAAGCAAATCTATTTACATGGATTGGTGTGCTTCAGACAGGCTAAAATAAGCATGAAAGACTAAGTAGTCACGGACTGTTTCCTTGTTTTTATTTCAGTTTCTTTCCACAGGACTGCACAGTACCATTATCAGGTGTTGGGCGCTGAGCAGCCTTTCATGTATTATTTAGAAGAAAGCTCAGCTGCTTTAGATGGTAAAAGGGCATAGTGTAAAGTGAGTATTATTCATTATTTTCACTTGAGCTGTGAATTGTTTTAGCCCAGTTTCCTGTCCTCAGGGAAACCAAGCTGGTGGGTCACTTCTCACTGCTATTACTGAAGCCTTGAGAGCTGCTTTAGTGAATCCAGTGCCAACGTGCCAACTGCCCACTGATTATTGATTTCATCTGGCTCAATGAACAGAAATAAGTAGTCCCTAATTTGTTGTGACACTGCATAGACATGTTTATTTATTAAAGGAAGGATCTGTAGCAGCATGCTTTCAGTTTGGCACTGGTACAATGAGGTTTGTATCGGCAGGGAGGGAGGGGTGGACCATGGCAGGTACCTTGCTCTGCTCCATTGTGGTGAGACCTCACCTGCGTCCACCTCTGGGTCCTCAGCACAGGATAGACATGGACCTGTTGGAGAGGGGCCAGAAATTACTTGAGGCTGGAAAAAGCTCTGCTCTGAGGACAGGCTGAGAGAGCTGGGGGTGTTCAGCCTGGAGAAGAGAAGGATCCAGGGAGAATTTATTGCGAGGGGCTGCTAAGAAAGTGTCACCGTTTACTGCAGGGCAACAATAAACTGTGGCAGACGCTCTTGGTTAACCGTACCCAGCCCCACCAAGGAAAGGGAATAGGAGGAAAAGGGAGAGAGACTTGCAAGTTGGAAAAAAGTTAAAAATGCTTTACTAATGCTACTAATAAATAGAAAAAATAATACAAAATATACAAAACCCATCTCGAATTTCCTGGCTCCAGCACTGCTCCAGCAGCTGCAGGACAGACACCCGGAATTCCTGGGCTGGACTCCACAGCAAACTGGAACTGGATTCAGGGATGCAGGGTGTGGAACCAGGCCTCAGATCGCAGGCATGACAGGTAGGGTCCTCTTCAGATGCCAGCCATGGTCGAAGAGAGTGAGACCCTCGTGATCTCCCTCTTTTATAGGGTGTATGACATGGATGGGACGAAATACTTGGTCAATTTTAGTCACCTGTTCTGTTTGCCCCTCCTTGCAAACACGCCCCTCTCATTTACGGGACATGCAGAATTTATCAGTAACCTTGGCTGCTATAGCAATAAGTCTAAACCTGGGTCTCTTCTGCATACCATTGCTACCCTTATCAGCTCCAGAGTAGACAGTGTCTGAAAAAACATGCAGCCAAATTCAGAAAAGTGCAGTTAGTTAGAAGATTTTAGCTGAAAAAAAAATTCACTAAAAGACAAAGTGGTCTTGTTTCTAACAAAACCAGGACAGAAAGATGAGGACAGACTTTTTAGCAGAACCTGTTGAGATAGGACAAGGGGCGATGGTTTTAAACTAAAGGACGGGAAGTTCAGGCTAGACATGAGGAGGAAATCTTTTACATGGAAGGTGTTGAGACACTGGCCCAGGTTGCCCAGAGAGGTGGTAGATGCCACATCCCTGGAGACATCCCAAGCCAGGCTGGACAGGGCTCTGAACAACCTGATCTGGGTGAAGATGTCCCTGCTCATGGCAGGGGGTTGGACTGGATGAGCTGTGAAGGTCCCTTCCAACCAAGAACATTCTGTGGTTCTGTGACTCCACGATAAAGTCATATTATCAGAAAGCTGAAATGTTTAATTTCTAAAAGATCCAAGCATCTTTTTTTTCTATGCAGTATTTTGACTATATAACAGAATATCGGATTACCAGCTCTGACCTTACTCAAGTGAGATGCTGTGTATGGTGGAAAAAAAACATTTCTTCATGTTTTGTTTGAATCTCAACTTAAGAAAATGTAGAATCTTGAAATATCAGTATCTTGGCTGGTAATTTCTTTTTTTCAGCCAGATGTAGCCAATGGAGAATAAGAACAAAAGCACAAAGACATAAGAGGTGAAAAGGAGAAAATACAGAGGCTGGTAACTAGAAACACAACTGACTGAGAAACAACTAGTAGCTTTCCTGAAGCACTGTGACCCTGATCAAATGAGAAACATTGTGACAGTGATTTTATTAAATGTAAATTCTGATTTATTACCTGAGTTGGAAGGCATTACTGTGAGATTCTCCTCTATGCGAGTTAATGAATTTTTGTGGTGTTTGTTGGGTTTTTTTTTACCCCTCTTAAAGCATTGGATATCTCTACTTTAAACTCCACGCATTTTCGTGAAGGAACTACTTAAACCTCTCACAGATTCTGTTTTCACTAAATTTTCTTTCTCAAGTGCAGGAGTCCAGCATCTATGCACTGGAGTCATACTGCAACGAATTTATGTGTCGGGGTCCAGCATGGAGTCTACATGGATGTGAAGGCCTCAGGATGACAACGTATGGTCTCAGAGTGGTCCTGGGTCACATGTCACATACCACTGTGAAGTTGATCTTCTCTCCTTCCTTACAGAATCACAGAATGGTTGGGGTGGGAAGGGACCTCTGGAGGTCATCCAGTCCAACCCACTTGCTAAGGCAGGTTCACCTAGAGTAGATTGTACAGGAATGTGTCCAGGCAGGTTTTGAATGTCTCCAGAGAAGAAGACTCCACAACCTCTCTGGGCAGCCTGTTCCAGGGCTCTGGCACCCTCAAAGGAAAGACATTTCTCCTCATAGTCAGATGGAACCTCCTATTCTTCAGTCTGTGCCTGTTGCCCCTCGTTCTGTCACTGGGCACCACTGAAAAGAATCTTCTTAACACCCACCCTGGAGATATTGATCAGCACAAATAAGGTCCCCTCTCAGGTTTCAGGCTGAACAGACCCAGCTCTCTCAGTCTCTCTTCACTAGAAAGGTGCTCTAGGCCCCTAATCATCTTTGTAGCCCATTGCTGGACTCCCTCCAGTAATTCCTTATCCTTCTTAAACTGGGGAGTCCAGAACTGGACGCAGTACTCCAGATGTGGCCTCACCAGGGAAGAGTAGAAGGTGAGGACAACCTCCATTGACCTGCTGGTCACACTCTTTCTCATGCACCCCAGGATACCATTTGCCTTCTTGGCCACAAAGGCACATTGTTGATACATGGTGAACTCGTTGTCGATCAAAACTCCCAAGTCCTTCTCTGCAATGCTGCTTTCCAGTAGGTCCACCCTCAACCTTTACTGGTGCCTGGCGTTATTTCTCCGCAGGTGCAGGACCCTACACTTGCCCAACTTCATCAGGCTCTTCTCTGCCCACTCCTCCAGCCTGTCCAGGTCTCACTGGACGGCTGCACAGCTTTGTGGTGTGTCAGCCCTTCCTCCCAGTTTGGTATCATCAGCAAACCTGCTGAGGGTGCACTCAGTCTCTTCATCCAGGTCACTGATGAATAGGGTCAACAGGACTGGAGCTAACACTGACCCCTGGAGAACCCCACTAACTGCAGGCCTCCAAGCAGACTGCACTGTTGATCACAACCTCTTCCTTCCTCTCTTTGATCCTGGAGGTAAGGACTGGGAAGGAGAGGGCTTGGTCTTTCTGACTCAACCTGTCAAAGGCATCGACTAGCAATGGGGAAAGAATCCAAGTGTGTCAGGCTCTCAGCACATCTGGGTGTTTTCTTGTTTGCAGGCTACGTTTTGTGTTCAGCTAAATACAGAATTATAGAGCTGTTGCCATCAGAAACTCTTGCAGATGCATTTCACTAACAAACCTCTGCTCCAAGGGTTTCTGAACAATGCAGTTGGGTGTAGTTTACTCCCATATCTGAAAGCAGAGGGTCTGATGAAGACCTTCACTATATATATTCTTTTGGTGGGGTACAAGAGGTAAACCATCTCTTTTCCTGGAACTGGGTCTGTAATTGTTTATCCACATAGCCAGCCAGTGAACCACAAAGATCTGATATTCACTCTTTTAGTGCAGAATTCCCTGCTGAAGTGCCCTATTTCATACTTCCATTTTTGACAAAACTTCTCCTGCTCTGGGCTAAGAATGAGGAACTGGAGTATTCCTGGGAATGAAGAGCCTGAAGCTGTCAAAAAATGCAGTGATATCACATATAGGCTGAGGGCAAAAACTCTCTGCAACTTAATTCTATTCATTGCCCACAAATTGCAAACAGAATTCTTAGAATATTCCAAATATATTCCAAACCAGAATATTTAGAGATCAAACTCTGGGGTTAATTGGTTTATTTAATCATTAGTGTAGAACACGTAATTCCAGTTCCAACTTGCAAGGTTGAGTAACTATTTTTAGAGAAAATAAATGAAAAGAAAGAAGCATCATCCTTCTTGGTAGAATTCCGTAAAATTGTGTTACTGAAAGAAGAGCACGTTTGGGATTTACTGCAGTACAATTTTTTGTTTCATTACAGAAGCAAAAAAATGTCTTCGCAGCACAGAGTACTTCCAGGAAAAAACATACCTAATGCCTTGCTTCTTTCCTCTGGATAACATTTGTTGTTACTTCTATTACAAACATACCTGAAGGTCCCAGCAGAGATAGTGTTGCCATTGTAAAAAGTTCTGGCTCAAACAGGGAGAGACATTCTCTGCCCTGGAAAGCTGAATGTAAGTGGATAACGCAGGCATAGATAGGAAAAAAAAAGAACAATTAAGATCCCATTTTACAGATAGGTTAAATGTAACACTCAGTTTCTTCCGTCAGGTAATACATATCAAGAAGGAATTTGAATCCATGTTTCCTGAATCCAAATCTGATAACTTTGAGAAACTACTCACCCACCTAGCCCCTTGAACATTAACTGATTTCCGAACATCATTGGTTTTCTGTGAATTGATTTCAACACATCCAAATGTCACAGGAATCTAGAGTTAAGAAGTGAGTTTTAGACCCTAAGAGTGACTACTTGTCTCCTCCACATTGCAGGGCTATGCAGCCATACCCAAACCAGCTCTGGATTCAGGGCAATATGATCACAGTAGCACAAGACTATGCCAGGGCACTGAGTCACGGAGATGCAGCTACACTGTCAGGGCCCATGAATGCAGTGAATGGGAAAAAATGGCTTGGCATGAAAAATGCATTTGGAGGCAGCTGCTATCAGCTTGGTCTCACCTCTGCTGTAATCAAGAGACTCACTGAAGCCTGGGCTTTACATACCTCTTGGCTTCTCTTGTCACCTTGTACATCATAAAAATAATGCTAAAAATGTGTCTGGCTGCACCTTGTTTCTCCTTCATTTCCTTCTGAAGAAAAGGTTTGGGAAGTTAATGGGACAACTGACATGAAGACAATAGGGCTATGGCTCGGTCTCAAGAGGGAAGGCACCAGGTGTCCACATAAAGACATAAATGTGAAATCACTGCACTATAGCACTGGAGGCCCCGTTTGAAACCTTATCTCAAGCGGTGTAAAAAATAAAAGACTTACAACTGGCATCGCTAAGCTGCACAAGGAAGGGAAGTCTTCATTTTACAGACTTGGAGCTGAGCCTTCTTTCCTGGCTCTCCCCTACAAATTAAAAGTGGGAAAAAGACATTTAGAGACCTTTACTACAGTGACTGTCAGTACACAGATACAACAGCTGTTTGATTTTAACTGTGTGCAGTTATAAAATTACCAAGCATCAACAGTCCTGAATCACAGAATGGCTGGGGTTGGCAGGGACCTTTGGAGATCATCCAGTCCAACCAACCTGCTAAAGCAGGGTCAACAGAACAAATCGCACAGGATCATGTCCAGGCGGGTTTCGAATGTCTCCAGAGAAGAAGACTCCAAAACCTCTCTGGGCAGTCTGTTCCAGGGCTCTGGCACCTCAAACAAAAGAAGTTTCTCCTCATATTCAGATGGAACCTCCTGTGCCCATTGCCGCTCATCCTGTCGTTGGGCACCACTGAAAAGAGTCTGGTCCATCCTCTTGACACCCACCCTGGAGATATTTATCAGTATAAATACGATCCCTCTCAGATTCTCTTCTCCAGGCTGAACAGCCCCAGCTCCCTCAGTCTTTCCTCATAAGATGTTCCAGGCCCCTAAGCATCTTTGTAGCCCACGCCTGGACTCTCTCCAGTAATTCCTTGTCCTTCTTAAACTGGGGAGCCCAGAACTGGACACAGAACTCCATGTGGGTCCTCACCAGGCAGAGCAAAGGGGGAAGACAACCTCCCTCAACCTGCTAGTCACACTCTTCCTCAGGCACTCCAGGTACCATTGGCCTCTTGGCCACAAGGCCATGTTGCTGCCTCATGGGCAGCCTGCTGTCCACCAGGACTCCCAGGTCCTTCTCTGCAAAGCTGCTTTCCAGCAGGTCAACCCCAACCTGCACTGGTGCAGGGAGTTGTTCCTCCCAGGTGCAGGACCCTACAATTGCCTGTGTTGAACTTCATCAGGTTCTTCTCTGCTCTTCTTCTCCAGCCTGTCCAGATCTCACTGAATGGCAGCACAACCTTTTGCTGTATCAGATGCTCACAATGCTTGCCTCATCCTCTGTTCAAGACTACCTAGCTCCCTCTTTCCTCTCCCATTCCCTTCCTCTCTGCCAACACCCCAAGAGCAGAACAACTGGCAGCTGCACAGCTGCTCTGCTCCAGCGCTGGGGATCACAGAATCACAGAATGTCAGGGATTGGAAGTGACCTCAAAAGATCATCTAGTCCAGTCCACCTGCTGGAGCAGGAACACCTAGATGAGGTTACACAGGAGTGTGTCCAGGTGGGTTTTGAATGTCTCCAGAGAAGGAGACTCCACAATCCACCTCGGCAGCCTGTTCCAGTGTTCTGTCACCCTCACTGAGAAGAAGTTTCTTCTCAAATTTAAGTGGAAACTCTTGTGTTCCGGTTTATACCCATTGCCCCTTGTCCTATCATTGGTTGTCACCGAGAAGAGCCTGGCTCCATCCTTGTGACACTCACCCTTTACATATTTGTAAACATTAATGAGGTCACCCCTCAGTCTCCTCCAAGCTAAAGAGACCCAGCTCCCTCAGCCTTTCCTCATAAGGCAGATGCTCCACTCTCTCAATCGTCTTTGTTGCCCTGTGCTGGACTCTCTCCAGCAGTTCCCTGTCCTTCTTGAACTGAGGTGCCCAGAACTGGACACAATATTCCAGGTGTGGTCTCACTAGGGCGGAGTAGAGGGGAAGGAGAAAAGTTCCCCTGCATTTCCTGTGCTGTAAGTTGCTGAGTCTCAAGTTTGTTATTAATTGTCATAAGAACACATATTGAATGGGAATCTTTAGAACTCCTTTTTTTCCTTTTTTTTTTTCTGGAAGATGAATTATTACAAAGAGATGTATGTACAAGGAATACTTAAAAATATCAGTAAGATCTTTACACATTAAGTGTGTATCAGCAAACTTCAGGGATACTAACTTTATGAGTTTGATTCACACTTGTATTTTTCTAGTTTAATGACACTCGAATCAAAATACACCAGATAATACAAATAAAATGTTGCACTTAAAGAGATGTAAACAAATCAAGGAGCACATATATATATTTTTTTAATGACTTGCTTGCAGGATGCCATATTTACAATATTCAAGAACAAAATACACTCTCCCTGCCTTTTCAAAAATATACACTGCTTTTCACTCAGGCCGTGCTGAAGAGAAGCATCACTTGATCACTGCACTCCTGACCAAAATGCCAACATCTACTACTTTTGCGCAGGTAGATCAGGACCCATCCTGTGGAAGCACCCGGTTAATTGCTGCAGCATTCATCAAACAGCCATCAGCATGAGCACAGCTCCACACAGATGACAAAGCACTAAGAGTGCAGACACTTACTAGCCAGGGATAGGACATGGGGAATGCAAACCCAGCAGCTGCTCAGAGATGCCAGTGTTTGAAACAGGAGCATATTCCCACCAGAGCTGTCGACCATCTAGAAGGAGGTCTTGAGATCCAAGCCATGCTTCCCCTGCAAAAATGTGCAACTGGGTGGGAGACCAGAGCTCCCAGATTGGTGACTCCAGCAGCCATCAGCCTGCTAAGCATATTCAGTTGCCCTCCTCTGCACTGAGCATGATTAGATTCCATAAAAGCTTCCCGCAACTTCTGTGAAAGCCCCTGTTCTATAAGGCTCTTATTCTCTCTGAATGAGAGTTGTCAATACCTCACCTCTAATCCTTCTGTATCACAGTGTAAGAGTTTTAATTTTAATAGGTTCAATTGTAGTGCATGCTGGCAAGATTATAAATGTTGTCCATGCTCTTCCCTGCAACCCCCTTTTATCCTTGTACAGTTGTCTTCTGAAGTAAATACCATCTTTCTGGACCATCTCTGCACAATCCTGAACACAATGGCTCTCACTTCTGTGCTAATGCAAGTATTAAACAATAGGAACAATGGCAATAATGCTATCAGCATTGGTAGTTATTTAACATTGGCTGTAGTTATCCAAATTTCAAGACTGTAAGAAAACTTCCTGCATACATGGAAGTAATGCTAATCCCGCTTAGACCAAAAAAAAAAAAAAAAAAAAATTAATTGTGATTGTTCAAGGACAAACCTGTAATTACCTTGATCTTTTATAAGCTCTTTTTACAGTAACGCTGACTGAATAAGTCAGTGCTAAGGTCAATTAGTCCTCAATTTGATTAGGTCAGACCACAGGCTGTAGTGGTTTCTCCTGTATTCCCACATCCAACCATGCTGCGCAACCCAGTTGAGTGGGAAAGCAGTGTGCAAGAGCCTTGCTTTCCTGGGTATAGCCTGTCCATGGAATACCCGAGGCATCAAGATGCTTCCTTCACTCCACAGAAGCCAAACTCTTGTGGGAAGTGAGCTACTGACCTTGCTTCTGGGCTGCAGGAATCTTTGTAATCGCTGTTAGGAACAAAAATATGCCATATACAAACACATTCTAGTAGTGATTCATGTTTTGGCATCCCTTAATTCATGTCTGTTGCATGTTTGCATTTCGGGTCAGCGGGATATTGGTGACTGATAGTTTTTCTCAGTATGGCCAAGCAATTCCCTGAAAATCATGCAGACTCAAATCAAAAGGCCATTAAGCATGTGCCTGGAAAAGACACTACCCAACACACATAAATGATACCAGAATCAGGCCTTTGTTTAAGATAAAGTTACTTTCAGAAAGTAAAGAAATGCTTGTTGTGAAATTGTATTTGTAACTTGAACTTTTCCTGCTTTCTTTGATACAAACATCCCTTCTTCATTGGTGAGCCCTTTCACTTAGATTACACAACAACTGAGCATGCAAAGGAAGTTCAGCGTTTACGGGGGAACTGAACTTTGTGATAACCTGCCCTCTCAGTGATTTCTCAATTCTCAAAGCAGGGAAAAAGAAGAAAGTATTGTTGGAAAGACTGGGAGGGTAGGAGAGTATAAATCTTTTTTTTCTAAGCCGCTGTTAGCTGTCCTGAAGCAACCAGCCAAATATCACAGAATCACAGAATGTTGGGGATTGGAAGGGACCTCAAAAGATCATCTAGTCCAATCCCCCTGCTGGAGCAGGAACACCTAGGTGAGGTTACACAGGAAGGTGTCCAGGCGGGTTTTGAATGTCTCCAGGGAAGGAGACTCCACAGCCTCCCTGGGCAGCCTGTTCCAGTGCTCTGTTACCCTCACTGAGAAGAAGTTTCTTCTCAAATTTAAGTGGAACCTCTTGTGTTCCAGTTTGAACCCACTGCCCCTTGTCCTATCATTGGTTGTCACCGAGAAGAGCCTGGCTCCACCCTCGTGACACTTACCCTTTATATATTTGTAAACATTAATGAGGTCACCCCTCAGTCTCCTCCAAGCTAAAGAGACCCAGCTCCCTCAGCCTTTCTTCATAAGGGAGATGCTCCACTCCCTTAATCATCTTTGTTGCCGCTGTATGTAGACCTGATTTGTGAATACAATAAATAGCTGGGTAAAGGAAGCTGAGAGCATGTACAGTTTTAATTTGGAAAACATAAATGTGATGTACCTTTTTGTTATCTCCAACAGTTGTCAGGAAACAGATCTCTTGTCTTTACTAACTGAACTTTGCTAAAAGCATTTTAATATAAAAATAGCTAGGGGCAAGTCAGAAATGAGTAACTACATTTGTTTTCAAAGAAGAAATTATGTGCTTTCTGAAAAAAAAAGTTATTTTGTATGTGATTCTGATGTCTTCTATATCCCTATCATCATCCTTCTGATAGCTCTAGCCAAGTTTTCGTTTCTCTCAGGAGTAGTGTACATCAATTTGCCTTCATATACTTCGTCATTTCTGAATACATGTTTTTTGGTCTCTTTTATGTAACTCCATTTTGCCTGGTCTTTTGTATTGGCTGTTTAAAGACCCTAGCACTACTGAATTCTAGCAGCAATCAAGACCTTGAAACATGCGGTATCAATGTTCTTTAACTGTTAATACTTTTCAACAATCCATTTGTTTTAGATTGTGCAGCAAACACATTTTTTACATGCAAATTATTACAATCCATATGTGAGTTATATCCATGCAAATTCCTCATGGCTTCTTTTAGGTCTCATAAAAGTAAGCACTCAAAATTTCCAGTATGAATTGGTCACTAATCTATGCCACCATACATCGCAAAAGCTGGCCCATTCAAGAGTTCCACGAGCTTTCTGGTAGCGTGTCAGAGAGCAAAGGAGCTGACAGTAGGAATGGAGGTGGAAATGCACCTCTGTGCACCTGGGCTCCCAGCTCAGCTCTCCAGGCTCACCTGCCACCATCAGACTCAAGACTCATGAAATTTGCCACCCATTTCCAGAGCTCCCATATCTTTATTGGCCCAGCTGATCCCTCCCATCATGCCCACTGGCAATGATACAGCCTTAATTCTCATCTCCAAATTAATCTATTGGCAGGAAAGCTTTGACTATACTCCTGGTTACATCCTCCAAATACTTACTATACCTACAAATGATTTCTCAACAAATCAGTGCCTTTTTGCATTCTTACAGACAGCACAATAACATGAAAATTAAGAGCAAAATGTGACAACAATCTTTTGTTTTCCCTTGTCAAACAGCTCAGCAGTACCAACATGAAACAAACTATGCTGCCGGGATAGCTGTGTGAACGAGACAGGTTTGCTCTTGCAGCTCAGAGCTGAGCTGCCAGGGAAGGCACGTCCGATGTCTGAGAAAGATAAAGCTAGATAACTGTAAGTGTGGAAATAGTGTGCTGGAAGTGTTTTCAGTCACCTGACACAGCTGTTAATAAGATTCTGCATGTTGTAAAATAGAGGCAATAGAGCACAGCTGCTCCACTCCTGAAAGTCCAAGTAGTCTGTTCTGTGTTGAATCACAGAATCATTTAGGTTGGAAACAACCTTTAAGATCACCAAGTCCAACCCTAAGTCCAACCGAGCTGAGGAAATACAGAATCTACCTAATGAATGAGCGAACACTGCTCCTGTCACCTTTGGCTTTTCAAAGTAAAGACCATTACCTTCACAGTCTCAGTGAGTGTCTCCTCTGCCATCGGTATTTCAGGACTAATTAACCTGATACGACAGTCAAAGGCTTTCAGTGCATATTAGATCAATTTTCTCAGCTAGTGCATTAAATAAATGCTACAATGCTTTAATACAGAACACACCCATTGCAAAAGGAGGAACAGGTTAAAGTGCTATACAACAGGTATCAAAACTTCAACCCTGCTAACTAGACATACATCCCCAATCAAAAGCATGTTCAAAACACTTTTAAAATTCTAAGGAGTGTTTAGGTGAACAAATTAAAACCGTTGAGGCCTGGCACCCTTGGTACAGAGCATCACCTCTTCCTCTCCCTCTGAGTAACGGATGTGTTTTCCTCTTTTCATAGTAGGCTAGAACAACTCCAGAATCAAAATACTGTTCACAGTATTGGTGGAGGTTCAGGTCAATAATTTTTCTAAGGTACAAAAAGCAAGCGTGATGTCCATCCGTGTCTGTAGTGTGTCCTCTGTGTTATAGTTTTCAGTAATTACATGTGTGCTAAGTGACACAGATGATTACCTTGCAAGTTCCTGTGCATACTAAGGGCCCCAACAAAGATATTTTAATTGATCCCAAAGTTTCACTTTTCTATTTTATGTGTTAGGGAATTTTTATGATGCCCTTTGAGGGCATTAAACACACATTTAATTAAACACAGGTCTGTGCTTAAACGTAAAGAGATTTAATGAGCAATACATTTGGTAAGGTCATACAATCATAGAATCGTTTTGGTTGGAAAAGACCTTTATGATCATCAGGCCCAACCATTAACCCAGCACTGCCAAGTCTACCTCTAACCCATGTCCCTAAGAACCTCATCTCCATGCCTTTTAAACATCTCCAGTACTCCACCACTGCCCTGGGCAGCCTGTCCTACCATCATAAGCAGTTCTGCCTGGACTCTGCAAAGAATCATCATGAGCTGATTCCTTACACACACCAGCACCAGCACCCATCCTGTGAGCAGCTGCACTGGATGCCTTCACCTTGCATTGGGTTGATTCCCCAGCTCTTGTTTTCCAGAAGTGGCACCTGAGTGCTCATAATTCTGTGATGGTTACAAGACAACACGGTAGCATTTCATCATTGACTAAAAATGTTTGGAATTAACTGACCTACTTTTTGTTGCTAACAAACAAGTTTTCAGTCAGGAACCGTGTGGTACCATGCCCATCAGGCCTTTGAATCTTCCCTGTGAGTTGCAACATCTCATTGTGGTCACATACTTTAAAGCAGTCTTTCAGTTAGGCTTAACTGAAAATTCTTCCTTTTGGCTTTAAAAATGTATACAGCATTTGAAGGAGCTTCTTTTTTGTTTGTTTTTAATTCTATGTAATTGGTTGTCTAATCAAATTACTAGTTATGTTTAATTTAGGCAGCAGAACCCAGTGCCTGTATCTCTGGTGGCAAACACACTGATTTTTAATGAATTGGTTGATTATCTGGCAGTTTATGTACTGGTTTCACCGAACATATCAATTATCATCACTGTGTAATCAAATCTGCCAATCACATGACATTGGGTTAGTTCACTCAACAAATGCAAAGAAAACGCTGTGACCAAAACTGCTGGTTCATAGTATTTCCCATGATAACAGAAGAACAATTACTTTGTAAAGCTAATCTGGAAGGTCTATAATTCCTTTTAATTATCTTCTCTTTAGCCGTGAAAGCTGTGTCTTGGCTGGCATATCTCCACTCACAAGCTAGACTGTGATCACCTCTAATTATTTTATAGGACAGAAAAGATTTTTGCAAACAGCTATATGTTGTGGTTTAACACCAGATAGCAAAAAAGGGAGAAATTCATAGGTTGAGATAAAAACAGTTTAATAAAACAACAAAGGAATAATTATATACTACTACTACATATCAAATAAAATATCCCAGTGGAACAGAACTCCCAAATGGAATTAACTGAACTAACAAACTAAAAAACCCAAATGGAACTAATGAGCCAGAAAAGTCAACTCCAGTTGTATACCAAGCAAGATGCTAATGGTAGCAAGTATTTCACTGATCAATCTGGATGTCAATCTAAGCACTGTCCTGCCTGGGGCCCCTCCTACCAATTTGCACCTGTAGCTGGATGGCCAAAATGTCCTTGGTTTCCCTGACAACAGCCAAGATACCAGTGAATTCTTACATTCTCTTCACACTGACTCAGAAACCCAGCTAGCTACTAAGATGAAAACATTAACTAAATCCTAGAGACAAGCAATGTAATATCATTATTCTTAGATTAAATTCAAAACACTGTGCTAGCTATGAAAAAGAAAAGTTTCTAACTGCAGGAAGAAAATTAACTCAATTTCAGTTAAACTAGCACACTATGAAATGCTCCTTTCACAAGAAGATACCAAACTAAACAGAATAATATCAACAAAAATGGCTCTCAGCTGTGACAGTTTTGCAACACATTTAACTCCCACCCCAAATACTTTTCTCCCAGGCACTGATGCTGATGGAACATACTTTCTGGGAAGATTCCCCAAGTGCCCCCACCCCCCAAAATCCAGAGTAGTCTCTACATGTTCTTTTGCTGTAGGAAGCTGGGCATAAAAGATTAAGGATTTTTAATACAAGCCTAGACATAATTTTTAATGAGGAGTGTTGAAAGAGAGGAACTTACTAATTTCTAAAATCCTGGTACTCATTATACAGCCATGTCTATGAATCTCTGTGCTTCAGCAGAGGCAGTGGTGGCAGAATTGTGAGCCTTTTGCAAGTGCCAAAGAGTTCAGGGTCAGATACAAAAAATAAATTACAGTAGGGGCTACTAGGATCTTTCATTTACTCCACTTTGGAAACACAAAGCAGTATTTAATAATTTATTGGTAATCTGGAGAGTAACCCCAAGAAAAATAAAATTCTAAACTACTTTAACTCATGGTCCATCACATTTGGCAGCAGGCAGGCTCTAAGATTTGCCTAGGATGGCTTGAAATGTGACCTCAGTCCTTCAGATACTTATCTTGATACTGACACTTCTGATCAGTGGTAGAGGCATAGAATGCCCTGGGCTGACTCTGTCAACATACAGTTTGTCTACTCACTAGCGAACTCACTCTAGATAATAATTTTGGAGATCTTGGACTGATTTGATCATCACTGTGCCACAGCTTGTACACTGTTGTGGACAGAGCAGTTGCAAGTAAGGGTTAGCAAATTTCCCTGAATTTGATCCATATTTCATCCATGCATCCTCATCCCCTTGAACACAGAATCCATGAGGACTGCCAAATTTCCCAGGGTTTCATCAGATTTGTGTTTTATATCTTCCAAGCCAGCAATTTGACAAATATACAGAGAAAAAAGATGCCACAGTGATCATCACACAGGATGTTTATATCCTTTCTCTTTCACATGAACACAATGGAAGCAGCCTTAAAACTTCTAACGATGTACCCTTTCCCTTTTCCTAAGTTTGTTGGAACAAAGAAAGAAAAAAATACCATGAGTTATAGGGCTGTGTGAAATTTGCTCAAAGGAGCAAACCAAAGGGTGCAAACCTTTTTTTTCCCTATCTGGTCTGCTGATTGTATAGGAGACCTGGCATGCCACAAAGAGCTGGCTGGGAAAATAGCTTCTCTCAGAGGTGCTGCTGAGGCACCGTCACAGTGAGGTATCTGGGAGCCCCACAGAACTCTGTCATCCATGGCAACGACTGTTGCCAAACACAGAGCTGCCAGTGCTTCCAGCGTTTCTCCCAGGAAAGGCAGAGGTCTCTGTCTACAAATGCTGCAAACACCCCTTATTCCAGTGAATCCCTGAGGAATGTATGTACATGGATTTATTTTGTTCCTTGGTAGTGCACCCTGGTTTCCTTGCAGCCCCAGACAGCAAGGTTGAAGGAAAGCCACACAGGTGAGTAGGTCGAGTACACTTTCTTTGTCAGGAAGCCAAATAAAAAAAGATCTCTTTATGACAGTTGGTCTTCTCCGTGACCTTTTACTGAGCTCCTGTCCTTTCCTGAGACAGAGAATGTCTCCCTTCTATTCTTGATTTGAAGTGATAAGCTTGTTCCTTTGCCATGGGACTGGACAATGGATAAAATCAATTCTCATTTTCAGAAGCAACAGCAGCTTGCCTTTTTCCTTTCCTGCTACCTTTATTGATTCCCTGAGCTCTCAGAGACACTATCAATTCTGCTGCAGTCCGGTTTTATTTGAAAAGGAACTCTGATGATGGTTACAGTTCCTGAGCAAAGTGTCTTCTCTCTCCTTCTTGCTGTTCCAAGAGCCAAACCAAGGCCATTTATCCCATCTGTACTTGTATGCAGAGACACTTGGGAGGAGTTTACAGTCTTGTACCATCATTCTAGTGAGCTCTCAGCACTGCAGCTCTCTTTTTTATCTGAACCAGTAAAAGAAAAAGGAAACTTACTCTGGGGAAAAAAACAGATTTTTCCTGATGGTGGATTTAGCTTTTGGCCTCTTGACTGCCAATTTCCTGTAGCATCCTGTCCAGACACTGCCCATATGTCTGCCCTGTCTCATAATACATTTTTTTATTTATATTAAAGGGATTGAGCCATTGGTTAACTCATACTAAACACCCACTGGAAATTATATCTGAAATTGTATTCTTCATGGACTTTATTGTAAATGACTATACAGGGTTTCAGATTTCAAATATTCATGCTCTTATAGATCACTAGTTAAGTGTCCTCATCCCTTTTTCACAAACAGGGAATTCAAAGCCAAGGACCTCTGGTGCAGCAGGTTAGTTATGACACTGGGACATTGAGACATGACTTTTGTTGATTGTGGCAAAGCTGGTTGGTGTTAAAGTTCATTTTCTCAAACAGCTGTAAATATTTCTCTAGCTGCTTGCTTTGCAAGTTAGGTGATTTTAGCTGTCCCAATGCAGCTCAGAAGAGACAATAAATGGTTCCCACCATCATTAAAACATCCCAAGCTCCCCAGACCCCAGCACAAACAACAGTTGTATTGTTCTTTACCTGGTAACCTATTGTTCCCACAGAAACTCTTGCAGCCCATGAATACACTCCTAGATTAGACATGGTATCCTAATTGAATTGGGGCTTGAATCACGATGATGTGGCTGTCACCTTTCCAGCAAAGATTAAGCTACTGAGGATAGGCTGGAAGAATAAATTATGCCACCCCATGTCTTGGGATGCAGCTGCACAGCTCACCCCAACAGGTCCAGGCTGGCTGTACTGACCTCCTGTCCTGCCTTCATGGCTGACAGGCTTCCTATCACAACTGCATTAAGCACCAATCTGTAAACAAGTCTCTTTATACACAAGAAATGAGCTATCTCTTTCATCTTCCCACACTGGCCTGCAGCCAACAAGGTCAGTAGAAAAAAAAATACAAACAATGGGGAAGATGCCTCAGGTGCCTGAAGCACCTGCCATCCTGCAGGATTTAATTATAGACACCAGCTATAAAACATAACACATTGCATGCATCTCCAGATCTGCTTCCAGATTTAATAACTTGAAATCATTCTGCCATGGCTCTTTGCAGTGAGAATTCCCTGATGATTTTCCCTGGGCCTTATGGATAAAAGCTCTGAAATTGGCAAGAAATGTAAGACTGGTACCAAAGGCTCAATATTAGCAATGAGAAACAACATCTGTTGATAATCACCTGAGAGGATCTCTCTGCCCTTCCTACAGATTTTTCTCCACACTCTTCAGTTCCTTCTAGACTTTACTTGCAAAAGCTGTTGCTCTGCACAGGTAGGTGTACGGCAGAGACGACCACTTTCAGTTGTTGCTGTGTCAGGGTGACCACAATTAAGCTGTTCTGACTTCAGCAGATATAGGATCTGACTTATTTTCCAGATATGAAAAAGCAAAAGGGCTGTTAACAGTACAAGGCTACAATAAAACCCAGACTCCTGATGCTGGATGCAGGAGAGTTCTGAAATTGTGGGTACTGTCACTGGCCGAATATTGGGTTAAGCTTTCAAACTACTTATAACTGTACCTGAGCTTCTTATTTGAAGGTAGACAGGAGGCTTCTGTAAAATAATCATTAGTACTTGTAGAATGGGCAAATATAAATGGTGACCTTGATTCCCTGCCCAACTCTGCAAGGTTCACTAAGCAGATATTGGTAATTAGTTCTGATTTTTGCTGGAGCTGAAACACATTAATTATTTAATGAGTTTTGAAGTGCCTAAATGTGTTTTTTTTCCTCAATGAAAAATTCATGCTATGGGGCAATTGAGTTTTTCTTCTGTCCAGTCAATAAGAAGGTTTTTAGGCATAAAAAAATGATGTTAATCCATGGAGGAGCACTGAGGATCAGTAGTGTGCATGACAGGAGGTGTCTCATTTTCTCTTACGTGAAATGTGCAAAATCATATTTGGAAACTGCTGAAATGAAGAAGTTGATGCTGAAATCCAAGGAATGTGCTGAAAAACTTGAAAGAGATTTTGCAAAAAGTGTTTTTAAATCTTTCCATTCTGAGTTAAGATCTGTTGGATATGTAGAGCCATGAAGAAATAAGCTTAAATGTGCTAGGAGCTAACAGTGGTAAAGAATTCAGTGAGGCTCAGCTACTTTCTGTCACTCAGAAAGAAAGCATTAAAGCAGTGAATGGTTAGAATCCTAAACCTATATTAAGCCAAACTGAAGTTTAGCAAGTAACCTGAAGTTTCTTCCCCAAAATGATATACATTTTGATAGTCCCTGTCTTTACAGACAACATAAAGAATATACATTTTAAGTCTAATTTTGAATATACACACACAGAGTTTTTGTTAAGTAGCCCTGATTCATTACAGTATTTTCAGTTCAACTTTCTGTCCATACTGGAAACAGTGAACCAGTTCTCAGTTTGGTTAACTTGGAATATTACCAGCAAAACCTGTATAGTAAAAAAGAAAATAAAAGTAAATGCCTCATTTGTTTAAAATTAAAACTGTTTATCCTGCAATTTTTTTTCTGTGGTAAGTAGATAACACAGCTGCCTTGGCTAACCAGCTAAGTTGTTTTGAGACCCTTGTGGAAAGGTCTCCAATTTAAAAAGATTATGTATACATATAAAAATCGGTGTTAAATGTAACAGATGAAGAAGGGTTCCAGCATCACAAAGGGCAGGGAGAGAGGGATCTGGGGAAATCCTGTATGGAGAACTGCTGTGCTGCCATGTGGAGGAGCAAGAAGAAGAGAGAGGCATCTTGTCTCCATCACTGTGGATGCACAAACTACAGGAAAGGGAGTACATAATATTTTACACCTTATCCCTTTGTGCTCTTAAATTACCATTTTGGATCCAGCCAGTGAGATGTAGAATACAGGTGCAGTACAAATGATAGCCCATGTGTCATTTTTTTTCCACAAGATCTCACAGTTGTAATGCTGTCTCCATCTACTCTACACTTACAGTTTAGAAACAGAACATGAGCATATGTATTTTACTCAAGAAAACTGGAACTGTGAAAATTTCCAATTTTGCAAAGCATATAGTCTAACAATTATGTCAGGAGAGAATAGGCAGTAACTGCAAAGTGGATGTAGCTAGGTCTTTCCTAGTCAAATAAAAATCCCTATGAGAACTGAAATACCATCACAGAATGTTGCATTCCTAATCATCATATAAGCTTACTTTAAAAGTCAGCAGTGTTGTAACTTTGCTTTCAGTAGGGTAGTAATTATGTTCTGTCAGAAAAATGCAATGCTTTGTTTTGTAGTAAACTCATTCTGGGCATTGATAAGTTTGCTTACTGTAAAATAAGATGTAGTTCCAAAAATGTTATTTTCACTGCATTTTACTGAACTGCAGAAAGACCCAATGAAGAATTATTACAACTTTCCTACTCATCTGACCAATGCCCAAAGCAGGGCGAAAAAAGTTGTTCTTATGAAGGAGGAAGCATCAACTTGAAAATAAACCAGTATAACACTGACGTTCATACTTTATTCCACTTTGAAAGGATTTCTTTCTAGATGTAATGAGCTCTGACTTGAATGTCATTGAAAGATGTTAATTATTTAAGGAGTTTTGAAGTGCTCAACTGCCTTTTCTTAAAAAAAAAAAAAAAAAAAAAATCAAATCCCAAAGCCTGCATTGCTTGGTAAATGGCAGCCTTTTTCTAGAAAAGAAAAAAAAAAACAAACCACCACAAAAACTATGTTATCTTACCAAAAAAAACCCCAAAAGTTCTGATTTTTTGAGTTTTTTTGTCTATCATGAGGAAGACATCAACCTACTTGCAAAGTCATTCAGGGGCAAGTCATTACTTTCTCTGAACCAGAAAAATGAAAGAAGAGTACTCTCATGAAAAGTTGTCATCTGCTTGACAGGATAAGAAGCAAACTGCCATTTTGAATAACCAGCCTCTCCTGCCTTCACACACACACAACAGCTACTGTAATAGAACAGAGCAGATAAATTGAATCATCTTGAAAAGATGCAGATAGTTATGCAATGCAGCATAAAGAGACAAAGGAGAAAAATACTGAGGAAATAACAGCTGGGGGGATGCTAACACATTTAAATGCCAGGAACTGAACTGAAAGGAGCCTAGAATTTAAGAGTAAAGGCTCAAAAATCTGAAACATTAAGATCTAAAAAACCACCCCCACTGCTTAGACTTCACTGGATTTCACAGTTTACTAAAAATAGTTATCTTGAAAGGTAGTGGTTCCTCAAATGGAGAACAACTATTACAAGGTACTTAGTAAGAACCAGGCACGAGCTAATTTTGATGCATTTTGATGAGTGTGCAGAAGAAATCACTATGGGAACTAGAAATTATTTTTTCTTGAAAGGCTAAGAATATCTTAAGTGGAAGAAACACCTGTGATAAAGCAAAACTTGTGTTCCCAAGTCTATCCCTTAGAAGAACATCATGTGTATGTGGGAAAAATGAGTTCAAACTCAAAAAAAAAAAAAGTGTCTTTCACTGGAAAATAATTCTGAGGAGTTAACAGTCCATTTTTTGTCCATAGTTCTGAAACTGATTAGCCAAGGAAGCCAAGTCCTCATTTCAGCATGTGCAGGGTCATTATGCAGGCCACTGGTAACTGGTAACTCCTAGGAGAAGAGGTACATTGAGCTTCAGATGGTAGAACCCCTGACAAGTTTTGCTACAGCTCATCGGCTCCTAAGCCAGGCTAGCCTTGGTTCTAGGTAGTCGCTACTCAGCTACTTTTTGGAGAGGCAGCTGGAACAGAGGTGCACCATTGCTCCCCATTCTATGCGTTTAAGAGCCCTTATTCCTTCAGATGGTTGCTGTGACTCTCACAGGACAGAGGAAGGAAAATCTTTCCAACAAGAATGATCTTCAGACAGCCTTATTCCTGAATGAGCTCCAGTCACGACAGCCTTTCCCTGTGCTCCTCTGGCATCTCCATCAAATTAATCCCAGTTAAAGGTGAGAACATGACTACACCTGATGCTTCCCTGACTCCTTTGCAATGACACCTACTGCTAAAGACCCGAGAGCTTCCTGGTTGGTAGATAAAAAAAGACAGTGTCCTTCTTATTAATATCTCACCAGAAAACACTGGCTGGAAAGGACCTCCTGATTCACTTTTGCTGACTCTAACTGCAATATTTAAAGACTTTTCTTATCCCACAGACAGACTGCACTTTTAACAAATGCTTTTGACAAGTTCTCCTCCCAGAATTGCTTCTTCTGAAGGATGATGAAATAGTTCAGGAATTGTGTGGTCTAAGCTGCATGACTGTCTGACAGCAGGACTGCCAGTCCACTAGGACACTCATCAATTTAGGCAGTCAAACTCCCCAGCTGCCCCTGCTAAAGACAAAAGGGTAGCCAATTTAATTAACCACAGCCTCAAGGAGCATAATTCATTATCAATTTCACTAATATCAATGTCCTGAATAAAAGAGAGCTTGGAACACAGATGTCTAATCAGGAAAGTAGTCCTGTAAATCTGATTGTTTTCCTTGCTTTTTAACTGATGGCAACAAACAAAACAAACAAAATACTAAACTAATTTGATTACTATAGTGAACAAATCTGCCCAAAGAACTCAACATGTGCTTCCCCAAATTTTTGAAATTGCTTCTGGCTTTGCATATAAATATTCCCTTCTAACCTGATTTTGCCACGCAACAGCTGTGGCAGTGCCTAAGGTCAGTCACACAAATGAAGCAAAGCAAGGACTTCAAGAGGTCAGACTGTCCCCTTGAACCTAGGGCAGAATTAACTGTATCTGGATTCACTAACGTGTTGCTTAAAACTCATTTTAGAAATTCCTGACACCAGATACTCCATCTCTTCTCTGCACATCAGCCACCAATACCAGGAGAAAGATTTTCCTAATATCTAACCTCATTTCTGTGCTGTAAATGAAGTCAATTACTACTTATCCTGCCTTTGAACAAGGGGAACTAACTGATCAGGGAGTCACATATTCACGCTGCAAGGAATTCCAGCCTCCAAATTCTGTTGATATCCCAAACCAGAACAAGAAGCAAAAATATCATCTTTTTCCTCCAAGTTAAAATGTCTAATCTTGGATTAGAATGACCAAAATGTTTTTAAGAACATTAAATAATTTGTCTAATTTTCCTTTCATGTAATCACCTCCATGTAATCATTCAAAGAAAATCTTTCAGCATTATCAAAATGGAAGAAAAAAGCTGTTTCCTCTTTCCTGCCAAAATTGCTAGTGAAAATTTTAACCTGCCTCTGGCTTGTTTGTTTTTTGAGTAAATCATAAATTACATTCTCTGTTGGAAGACTTTTATAAGTCTTTGGTTGGTTACAGTCAACAGCTTGCTTGATGATTTGTTTCTTCGCAAGGACAGTGATTGTGACTAATTACTTCTGTTATAAGCTCTCCTGTTACTTGTGATGAAAACCAGTGTTAAAATATTACATGAAAATCATCACAGAATAGGATTTTATTAAATTTTACTGAAGTGCATTTACTAATATCACCAATCTCTGAAATCTTAGCTTCAGGATAAATCTAGGTGTATGGGTATGAAACTGCTGGATTTGGAACATGAGGTTTGCACCAGAGATCTGTAACATCCTTGAAGTCATTGATGTTACTTTCTTTGCTTGAGCTGCTTGAATTAAACATCAGCAGGTTGTGGAGCAGGAGGAGGGGGAATAGCAGATCTGCTTTCTTCCCTTTGAATGGTGAGCTGAACACTTTGTGCACCTTATGCACATGTCAATCATCGCACATAGAGGAGCGCTGCCAGTGAGAGATGGGGCACAGCCTTTCCCCGGGAACACGTGTAGACATCAGAAGAAACATCTGCAAATTAAACTTATGGCAAAGCCAAAACGCTTTTTAGTTCAAGCGCAGCCAACTGACAAAAACAGGTTGTAGAGTATGAAAAAAACCAACACCAAACCACCTATTTTTAGGCAGTGTTTTCCATGATGAAGCTGAGAGTTATGTGGAGCATGAATTAATAGGCTCTGATCTTACAAACCCCAACCCTGGAGTGGACTCCCACTTTTGCCAATAAACCCACATGACTAAGTCAACCTTGTTGTGATCTAGAGGCAGACAGAAATAATGCCCTATGGCTCTGCTGCTCTTTGGTGAACCCACGTCTCCAACAACATCTGATCTGAAGCTGACTTGCTGCCATGAGAGCCAACAGCAAACTATCTCCCACTGAAATCACATCAGCATCACAAGAGAATAACAGAGCAACAGATGTTTATCCCAAACCAGGATCTCAAACAGCTGAGGAATCACAGAATGTTAGGGATTGGAAGGGACCTCAAAAGGTCATCTAGTCCAGTCTCCCTGCTGGAGCAGAAACACCCAGATGAGGTTACACAGGAAGGCATCCAGGCAGGTTTTGAATGTTTCCAGAGAAGGAGACTCCACAACCTCCCTGGGCAGCCTGTTCCAGTGCTCTGTCACCCTCACTGTGAAGAAGTTTCTTCTCATATTTAAGTGGAACCTCCTGTGTTTGAGTTTGTTTGAGACTTAAATGGCTTCTTCTGGTCAAATTTCACAGCTCACACAAAGCCCTCAAGCAAAATACAAACTCCAGCCTGACAGCTTCAGATTCAGAAACACACTTCACTGCTTATGGTCCCTGCTAAATCAAGCCCTCTCTACAACCCGTGAATTTCCACAAACTTCTAGTGAAACCTCCATCACTGCAGGTCCAGATGAGATGCAGAATCACAGAATCACGTTGTCTGGAAGAGACCCTGAAGACCATCAAGTCCAACCGTTGACCCAACCCTGGCACTAATCCTTGTCCCTAAGAACTTCATCTCTGCATCTGTTCAACCCCTTCAGGGATGGTGAATCCACCACTGCCCTTGGCAGCCTGTTCCAATGCCCGACAACCCTTTCTGGGAAAAAATTGTTCCCAAGATCCAACCTAAACCTCCCCTGGCACAACTGAAAGCCATTTCCTCTCACCCAGGGTGCAAAGGGCTCGCTTAAGGAAATATTCAGCAGAAAATCCCTCACCAAGGAGCAGGCAAGGGCTCTCAATTCTAGGAAGTCTCCTCAGAAGGTCCCTGGTCTCAGGGGAGAGCTCTGCTCACAGATCCACCACTCTGAAGGGGCGGCTCCGGAGAGGCTTCAGCGGGACCTCCACTTTGTGCCCGGTAATGTCCGGCTGTGGTGAGCAAGAGCTTGGCTCAGGGCCCTGTCTTTTACCTGGGGGTCCCGCGCCTCCTGACCCCCATTTGAGCCAGTGAAGTCATTCCCAGCTTGTTCGGAGAAGTCAGACAGGTGAATCTCGCACTCGCTTTGAAATGTTTGTCCCAGATTCACTCAGTGAAATTTCCAGAGTGTCTTGGCAAACGGTCATTATAGGTAACTCAGTGAATTTTTTTCTACTGTGGTGTGACGTCTGTGATTTCATCAAGAGTCAACAAAAAGATTAAGCAGACAGACTTGAGAAGGTGATAATTACCTGTTATCCACTATATAGCATCCACTGTTTTACAAACTGATGTGGCAGCTGGTTCATGAAGTTATTGCTTCAGTCTCAATGAAGAAGCAGGTGAGAAAGGTCCTGATAGAAATGCTGAACTCACCAATATATCTGCATCGCCCCATGTGCAAAACTCTTCATTCTGTCTGTCTCGTTGTCCCTGAGCGCTTGCATATAGAATGTCCTGAGTTGGAAGAGACCCATAAGGATCATCGAGTCCAACTTCTGTCCCTGCATATGACAACTCTATAGTTCACACCATAAGTCTGAGGATATGTATCTGTATTTCTGGGAGGATGTTTCTGAAAATTGTGGAGTTTGTAGGTTTCAACGATTTCTATTTCCAGTTCATTTTACCAGGTAAGCTGACCTTGTCCACTGCACACCATATGAAAAGAGCCCTGTGCTTTATTTTTCATGTTTTGATGGAGCAGAAATCATGTAATAAATACCCGGTTTGAGCAGCACACAGCCTGGTAGACATGTTAGTCTGCTATTTGCAAAGTCTAATCCAGAGAGACAGAGTGAAACAGAACAGCAATTTGAGCTCTTGCTGCTGCTTTTATTTCATTTCAAGTACCTACTTAACAATGATACCCAAATTGCAACTGTCCTTCAAAACAGAGAAATGCTGGTTTGCCTAGTGAATAACAACAGGGGAATTTCAGGGAATTAAATAGGTGGTTTCTATGGGAATTTGCAGTGTTCATCTGCCTCTTTATGCTTGTGAAAAAAATGCTAGCCAAGGGTAGCCTTCAGCTCAGCAAACTGCGGCTGTCTAGAGATAAAGCAGACGATCTAAGCCGGGGAGCATCCTGGAAGAAGCACCTTGCAATAACTTGCATTGACCAATGACCCTCAAAGGCCTTGAATACAGAATCTGGAAGCATTCTGAAGTCCTTTGCTTAACAGTCAGACTGAGACCATTGTCCTCTCAATAAATATCAGCCTCCACAAACAAACATTTTCTAAGTTTCTGGTCATTATTTTGGCATCAAGAAACATGGCGATACATACAAATAGCACAAGTCAAAGACGCATATACATTTTTGGTGTTAATAACAAATACATGCATACTATATGTGCACATGGGGGATTTTTCTCCATGCGAAACAACATTGTTTAGGGCCCAAGCTGGGGCTACATGAAAGCAAGTACCAGGAATTAGCTTCAGTAATAAAGAGGTACTACCACACTCCTGGCTTTTTGCTAAGTTCAGGGGGAGGGCCTCTTTTTTCTAGCATAACTCCAAACCATACTACTTCATTAGATCATTACTTACAAATGCCACAATGCAAATAGTCCAAAGACTAAGAAGTTCTCCAACATGCAACTGCAGCACTTGGAGCTGCAGTCTGGAAGCATCTCTAATATTTAATTGCAAAGGGCTTCCTTTCTCTGAACACTGCCCAACATGGAACAGTGAAGTATATATTTGTGCTGGCAATAGGCAACAATTTTGGAAGCAAGCCTATGTGAGGCTTTTGCACTCCTCTGGGGCAGATGCATCACTTTGCAGCAGGACTGTGTCCCAAGAGACCTGGTTACTGCTTGAGTTGGGCATGGGGAGCTGTTGGCTAATTTAATAACAGCTTTTGAGTCTGCCAGAACTGAAAAAGTGACCTACAAGATGGAGCTAGCTAGTGCCACATTCACCCCCAGAATGTCAGGACCAAAAGAGGGCAAGGTGAAGTACATCTGCTTGGTTTTAAAAGCCATGTGTTTTGCAAATGCTGTCCTAGCTCTGTATTTCTGCACTTGGAGTTCTCCTTCCATTAGGATTACAAATGACTTGAGGCTTTCTGAAACCTCATAAGGCCCCTACAACCATGGAAAGGTGGCTAATCTGTCAACAGACAGCACCTCTTGTTTTCTGCAGCCGCTAAGCACTAAAAGCATGACATCAGCAAAGTAACCTGGCTGGCTTTTGACACTTGCCCCTTGTGCCAGCACTGACAGTGCACTGGGATCGAGCTGGAGCTGTCAACGCAATCAAGTAACGCCCTCTGCCCTGCCAAACTTGGCTCTTTACACTTGTTAACACCAAGTGCAGCTGTTGTGCAAGGCCCTTCTCCACTGGCTCTGGGTCCGACGATCTGACACACCATGGGAGATGCTCCCCAGCCATTTCGGGACACCTGTTCTGCAAGTGGAGGTGAAGTTACCGGGGGAGACATAGAAGAGTCCAAATCAAGCCCACAGGAGCAGCTGCCTCACTTCACCTTTAGAGGCAATTCCCAGATTCAACAGCCACAGATAAGATGAAATGACCAACCTGTTCCCTCTCCTCTGGAGTATTCCAGAAGTGATAGAGTCTCCAGATGTGGTTTGGGAACCCCTGGGAGCTGTGGTCAGCCAGGGGTTCAGCCCAGGACACAAGAGGGGCAGGAGACATCCACAACCATTTTTCCCAAGGCACTGTGTCATTAGATAGAGCATCATGGGACTGACCTTGGAACTTGTGGGGGGATTCTGCCAGCTGGTTGAGCAAAGCAACAGTAAATAACTCCAAACAGATATTTTGAGATATTCTGTCAAAAAGTGTTGAAAGTGCATCACTATTTCCAAATAGTACTGTTTGGGAGAGAGAAGAAGGTAGCGAAAGAGCACAAATCATGGCATTTCAATTTTTCTGCTTGATTGGAGTGTATAATAGATTCAAAAGAGACTTTTTTTTTTTTTAATGGGTGGAAGTTCCCTTTCTTCCTCAGCTCCACTATCAAACAAGCAATATCAGAAAACACAAAAAAGATTGCTCAAAGATATGATTCTTAAATGTACTTACACCATGGTGACTTTCTCTGTCACAGAATCAATCTGATGTGCCCTGTTGATTTTTTGTAAATCTGCTTGAGAAAGAAAATTTGCACTGTCCTTTTCTATTAAAAGAAAGAACTTGGAGAACTAAGGTTTGCGTCTGGATTTCTTCTCAAAGACAAGTTGTGTCTCATGCTCCAAGGGAATATGTTTTGTATATAGAAGAGAGAAAGATGGGTTTTGGCACCCAGATCCACTGCTGACATTTTTCTTTGGTGGCTGTTTTGAGAAAACTCCCAAACACAGACTGTCAGATCCCAACATACAGACACTTGCGAGGCACCACACCCTCTGCTAGTAGCTGACAGATGCACTGATTTCCCATCCTGAAAAGGAGATGGCCAGAGTCAGCCTGAAGAGCTTCTGTGGGATTTAATTCTTGCCTTCCAGAAGTCATGTCCTGGACAGCAGACCTGTATCCTCCTGGAGATCGAGGGCCAAGATGGGAACAAGATGATCTGCACAAAGCTGGCTCCGAGCAAGGTTTTACTCCTGTCTTTCCACTTATATTGAATCAATGTGTTACCTATAACAAGTTCTATTAGAGGAGTGTTGTAAGCCATGTAATTTATGTAAATAAAATCCATTATGCTGCTTAGAATTTTATTCTTTTATGGTTGAGAAATGCAGTCTCTCACTCTCTCATGGAAAGATGGGTTGGTTATGTTTATGTCCTGAATTCAGCTGCTATACCACTTTGAAAGACCAAAAAAGCTCCCTCTTGTAAATTCTATCAAGTATTTGCAATTTTGCTTCTTCCTCAAAAAGAATTCTTTAAAAACAACAACAAAAAAATTCTTTGTTTAAATTTTAATTGTTTCCACATCACCATTTCGACTACAGTTGCTCTGAATGATAAAAGGTATGCAGAAAAATCCAATCCATGAATGCATTATACATTTGTTCCCAACAGGGGATCTGTTCTTTCATCATGTTAATGCTAAGCTGAATTATTCAATTAATTCCAACACTTCTCTGGGCTTCATTCCCCAATTCCTCTTTTGTAATACCAAGAGTCAAACCATCAATTGATTGGATGTCTTTCTTTGGCAGTTAGTTAAGTAGTGTGTACACTGTTTAATTCTATTTGTTAAGCATTTCCAAGTCAGGAGAAGTAGCCATGTGCTGCAGTTAGACAGCAGCAGGTTTAACTTTCTTTGTGTTCAAGCCAACAGATGAGAGAGAGAAGCAAACATGGGAGGTGAAGTGGACACACAGAGGGAGATGTGGCCACTCACGTGTCTTTCCTGAGCTGGGCTGTCATTAACATGCATCAGACACTGGCAATCAAGAGGTGGTCATTTGGAAATATCACACAAGGTCTTATTTTCAGCATTTGCATTAATGATAACACAAGCCAAGAAGCAAAATTCAAAACTGCCCTGTTGATGTCACCAGCTGACAATGTAGTAGAGCTCCAAAATGTTCAGTCTTTGCTTGCAAGTAAATGTAAAGGCCCTGCAGAGCTTTTGATAGAGCAGATCCTGATCCCCAGACACATCTGGAAGAAAGCAAAGGCAGCACAAACTCCTGCCAGAGCAGGGCCAGCACATAAGATTCAGTGAAAGATGAATCACTGATGAAGAGGAAGAAGTTTCCCACTGACTTAGCCTTCCATCTGCCCTGGAGCTTGGTTTTCAAAGCTTCACAGCTTTGACAACATGGACGGACATCAGTGGGAGTGAGCAGGGCCGTATCGTTCTGAAGTCAGACCCAACGCACCAACTTGTCAGACATTTCTCAGCCAAGCTGCAGCGAGCAAAGTGCAGTGTTTCTCTGCAGGTCTCACCCACCAATTGCCAAACATTGCCTGTGTGCTGAGCAACATCTATCAAATACAAATAAGTACCACCTCTGTTGCATTTTCCATAAGGCAGGACTCATGAAATTTGCTATCATTCCATGTTGTTTACCATCAATAGACTTTAACAGAGAGCATTAGTGTTCTGATCATCTAATGCATTTGCTTCAATAAACAGGCTACTGAAAAAAAATCTTTAAAAGGCTCTAGATCCATTAAGAAGGACATAATGTTTCAAAATCACCATAATTCTTAAAACAGTTATTTGTTATTTGGCATTATAGTTGATTTAGTGACCTGTTTTTCTTCCATGCGTGAATTTCTGTTCTTACACTGCCTGTGCAATAATGTGGGGACTGACTCCAAAAGCTCTGACAGAGAACAAAAGACATACTGCCCTTTGATCAGACTCCGACAGGAGATTGATAGTCCAGAGAGCAACATGTGCTGCATTAAACAACACGCTCTATAATTTGCTCAAGGCACAGGATGACCTCCCCTGCAAACATCCCTTAACATTTTATGTCTTCTCTGCCGTCTTGCCAGAATAAAAACAAACTGAGTGGGAAAACAATGCTGTGTCAGATCCCAGTGCGTTGCAAGCACCAGCAAACTCTCTTTCCTAGCGTACCCCTGGATTCCCATCTGCAAGCAATACCCAGGAATTCATGGCTTTGTTCTCTCCAGGAAACTACAAGGGAAGCACAGATGGACGACACAGAGATGATGTGAGAGTGCTACAGTAGAACAATGCACTGTCTGCAGATTCTCTTATAAAATACTTACCAGAGCATTCATCTTGTGACCATATATTAGCTGCTAGTCATTAATTTTCTTAGTCTGAAAAGCTTTTATCAAATCAAGCAGTAGATAAAACATGAGAATTAGGCAAACCACACCTTAAATATATGCCATAATCAAAGCAGGCAGCTCACAGACAACCAGCTCAGTGATAAAATGAGCCACAGCTAAAACTCTTCTTCATGTCTATGAAAACAGTCACATTCATAGACAAATCTGCATTGATGCAGTCTCGAACAGCTGCTCAGTGTCACCTGTTGGATCACCTGGGTTTAGGGTGCTGCTTCAGAAGCAGCTCATTGGGACATGTCACCAGCCCCACAGCCCTGCGTATGGACAAGGCTGGAGGTCTGTGTCTCTTGTTCAGGGCTCAGCACAAAAGCAACCAACAGCTTTAGCTGTCACAGTGCCTCCTACACATCAAACTTCCCCTGCTTCTCAAGGGACAGCAACTTTCCTCCTCCCTCTCTTACTATAGAGTTTTCTCTCTCTCTCTTTTTTTTTTCTTTTAATCCCATTGTTCTTCATATTCCCTTGTGCCCACTAAGTAATTTGTAGTCCTCCTGCATGTTTACACTCTTTCAGATATGTGGAAATTAAAAGTTTCCTTCCCCTTAGCTGACACGTACATAATATATTTAACTTCTTTAATCTTTCTTCAAGGAGGCAATCCATCCCAGTTCTTAATACTTTTGGGTCATCTCTGAACTTCAGAACATTTGTCCGTATCTCTCAAGCACCTAGATATTCAAGAGTGAATGCTGTAATCTTGGTGGAGGAAAGTTAGATCATCCCACCTACAATTTAGACATCCGCCACTTACTGCAATTAATCTTCTCAGTTGTTAAGACTGGGATCACTGGGACAGCCCATCAAGAAATGACTTGCTGCTACTGAAAATGCAGTCCAGCAAACCAACTATCTATAATACAAACAAAAGATTGTTGGCTACTCAGATATTTTGGACAAAATAAAGACAGCGCTTTGAAGGTAAGAAACTTTCTATACACCTGCACACACAGGAAACAGAAATAAAATGAGCAGAGTGCATATACTGGTGAGAATGCTCCTCTCTGAATCACTCTTGTTTCAGCATTTTCTTGCAATGCCCAAAAGGAAAATGGATTACTTAGCACAGACCAGTTACTTGTTGGCTAAGACATACAATACCCAGGTAGGACCAACTGACCTTTGCTTATCCCCTTAGCTGGGACTCCCAGCTAAGCATTAATGCACTCACCCCCCTGCCCAAGATGCCTGCTGAGCACTCACCAGCCACGCATCCATCAGCCAGGAGGTGACGGGTTGGCCTTCACTGATTCTTGGAGCAAGCTGGTCCTTGATCTTTCCAAGTCACTGTCTCCTCGCTCTCTCCATTATTTTTTTTCCTTAGGATTTCAGACCTTTTTGCAGCAGTATTTTTCTCTTGAGACCTTGAGTTACTAATTATAAGGGCTTCAACAATTCCACTTCTCTCTGTGCTTTTCTTGCCTGTCTGCCTTCATGTAGAGTTCAACAGCGGTTTTCTCCATCCAGCTGAGGTGGGTTTTCAGAGATGTGCTGCAGGGAAAAGGAGTAGATGGTAAGACAGAGTGGAGGTGAGGGGCAGAAATAAGGACTGTGAGAGAGGAGTCCCAGTTTCAGGAATGGCCCCATAGATATTAACTCTTTCAAGCATTCCAAGTGTCCCCTTGCACACCCACATATTGGGTTCACAAGCCTCTGTTGTCTCCCTCCAGTCCTCCCAGCCCCTTGTCAGATCTTTCACATCAGCTCTGTTAGAGTTAGTACTCAAGGCCACTGGACTGAAACCAGCACTCTGTGTATACAGATGTAGAAAATGATAGTTCATGCCCCAGAAACCTTATTGTTTGTTAAAACAAAACAAGACTTAACTGATGAGACTGGGTATGGCAGGAAGGTTAGAGAAATGACACAGAATCATTTTGGTTGGAAGAGATCCTCAAGGTTGAGTCCATTAACCTAACACTGGCACTACATAAATCATCTGGTAGCAGCCTTCTGCTGTTCAGGAACATGAAACCTAATTCAATGCTCAATGTAGATTTTTGGAATAATCTGAAACCCGGTCCTTCTTCTGTTAGCACTCTGCAAGGTGAATTGGTGGGGAAATGGGCCCTCAGACCCATCAGTTAAAACAGTTGTCAGCTCTTCAGCTGGTGAGTGAACAGGCTAGATGCGTGCAGGAGAAAGCCTCATTCTTCAGTCCATGAACCAAAGAGCATCCAGCCAGGCTTCTATACACCCAGAGACAGTCCCGGTCTCTAGGTGCCTTGTTCCTCCTCTGATTTCTCACTTCTCCCCTCCCTTGGTGTGCAGCTATCTACAGATCAGCATTTACGTGATTCAGTCTTTTATGAATGGTTGCTTATTTTCAGAGACCTTCTTAAAAATATTTTTCTTTACTGCATTGCTTTTTTACCCCTTCTGCAGTTTCTCATTCTTGCCTTATTTCCTGCTCTGTCCCAACACCACCTTCCTTCTCTGGGAGCCCTCACTTTCTCTTACTCGGCATGAAGCTGGGCCTGAAGTTGTGCAACTTCAGGGTTGAGGAAGAAATGAGAAATGCTCGTGTTGGGCACTTTCAGGCCAGCAGGTATGTAGAGACGAATCAGATTTACCTGGTCTGTGGCATGTCCTTTCTCCCATGCATGTTCCTTCTTCCCAAAGAATCATAGAACCATTTTTGGTTGGAAGAGGCCCTCAAGATTGCCAAGTCCAACTGTTAACCTAACAAAGAGGGCTGGTAACCGGAATTTGTCAGCATTTTTGCTATTACCTTGGAGAAAAAAACCCTGCAACTCTCTGAAGGGGAAAAAGTTTCAGTAAGGTTTCCTACAAGAGCAAAAATCATTCGGATGCACCCTGGACTGCAGTGCAGATCCTCTGCTGTTGCAGAGCCAGACACTACACTCCATGAGTGACATGGGTTAGTGCCAGTGTTGGGTTAATGGCTGGACTCGATGATCTTGAGGGTCTCTTACAAATTAAATGATTCTGTGATTCTGTTCTATTTATCCATGCCAATACCTGCATGATCAGCAAGATGCCCTTCCTATGCGTGCACACACATACACATTTGTGGATGGAAAAGCAATGTGTTGATAGGATAAACAAGTTATTTGTGGTCTTACAGACAGTGTAGAAACCAAACGCAGATTTGTGTGTCATAGCTACATGACGTTTTTTTATGCTTACTGCAAACATGTAGGGAACATGTTGTGGTTTACTGCGATCCTATGGAGGTGCATCTTTCTTTTTTTCTCTCCCAGTAACAGAATGCTGTTTTAAGTCAGGGCATCTTTAAGACAGACATAAAGCTCATTGCATGAGGCAACCTACGTGTGCCTTGTCCTCCCTCCCTGGCATTACCTATTCTATTAGAGAGATTGGGCTGAAGCTCAGATCACATGCAGCCAGAATGAAAGCTGGCTTAAATACCCAAACCAGAATGGTTTAAAAAATTCATGACTGGTTGTGTACTCCTTCCTTTCCTATAATAGCAAGAGCTGCTCAGAATTCACTGCCTTGGCAGTATGGTGCCTCTTTTGCTTCATTTCGATTAAAAATGGATGTGGCTCAGGACATGTCCTACCCACCAGTTAAACACTCTCTGTTTGAGCAGCATGGAGGGCAGCAGCTTCACATCCTTGTATTTCCCTCTCCTTCCACAACCCAGAAAGTCAACACATTCCCTTAGCTTATTTGCAGAACCGTCTTCAAATTTGTTTCTGTACCAGCAACTCAGAAGAGGAATTAGCTTAATACTTACTCTGCAAGGAATTCTGCAGATTTTTCCCTTAAAACCTTGTAAATCTGATACATTAAATGGTGTCACTTTGTTTATCAGTTGCCTTGAAAACAGATACTCATATGCAGCGAAGGCACCTGAAATTATGTATTTTAATAGTACAGACAAGCCAGTTTCTCTTGTTTGTATTGAATTAAAAGCTTCATTCTAGTCCCTTTTAATTTTTTTTTTTTTTTTTTATCCTGGGGACAACTTGCATTCCTTCCTGAAAATACAGCACATTAGCTCATTACCTGATTTACTGTGCCCAGTAGTTCTTAAAGGAGGACCTCTCCAGAGGGAGGTACATCTCCAATCACAACAAACAGATTCAGGAAGGGCAACATCTCATTCCTATTGGCCTGACACAGTAGACAATGGGTATTACTTCTATATATTTGTCTACATGAAGGACAGGGCAAAATTTTATTTACCGCTCCTCTTCCCTCTGCTCATTTTGCGACCTGCTCCGCAACTCACTCTTGTAGGGAAACGTTAAAGCCAGGATCAAACATACTCAGAATTACAGGCTCCTACATTAGCATTTCAGGTCTCAAATGCGATTTTACAACACTGTTAGAATAAGCTCCCAGTGCTGAAGTTTCTCAGAATATGAGCTACGTTTCAGAGATGGGTTCACTACTGCGATGAGATATAAACCCATGCCATTAGTTAAAGAGTTAATGAAATAGCTCTTGTCAAACTACAGTTGTTTAGGAAAAAGTTATTATAAGAAATGTCAATGGGAAAACCCCTATGCCACTCGTCTTCTACAGAGACACTTTACTTCTCTCACATTGCTATCAGCATGTAATCCATGAGGATTATGTGGGTGCAAAGCTGATGCATAAGAGATGAGGAGAATAAGCCCATGATGAATAATGAAATGTAGACCAAGACCTTCAGAACAGGACATTATACTGTAAATGGAGATTCACCTCCCCTCCTCCCTCAGCATTTTACACTTCAATTTTCACAACAACAAACATGGCAGATTAGAATTTTTGTATTTGCACATACTGAGAGATTTGTTGGCAGGGTCAAGGAGAATATTGTTTAAAAATAAAACCACCCAAAAGGTGTTTTTATGGGAAGCCAAACAGCAGCGACAACGCACTGGGGAAAGAGCCTCAGCCTCACAGAATGGGCACCTGACCTTTTGGGTGTCTAATCTCACCAGGAACTATTTGGTGAAAAATGGATCTGAATAGATGTGAGTTATATCAGACATTTCCCAGCAGTCCTCTGCTTAGGAGCAGGCATGGATGGCTCCATTGACAAGACTGTTTGAAATTTCACTTACTGGAAATTTTGCTTCCGAAAGTCCATTTTGGAAAGCACATCTCTTTTCTGATGAAATCACTGTTTCTGTAGACAACAGGAGAGTAAAGGATGCAATTTACCCAGCATCCTTTTGGCCACATAGGGAAGGTACAAACTGGATGGGTAAGTAAAAAAAATGGTTGGAGCACTGAGCTTATAGGTAGGGGCTGAAGAGACAAAGTCCAACCTGTAGTCAGATATCAGTGACATTCTTCAGTGGTCAGCACAGGGAGTACTGCTGTTTGATATCCTCATCAGCACAGCCCCACTGGTTTGGGAATTCCACCCAACTGGAGGAGGAACAGCTGGTTTTCTAGAGGGTAAGGTGAAGGGACTTCAACTGACGAGAGGGTTGACCTGACAAGAAATATCATGAGCTAGTAGAAGGCAAGGGTGCTGAGACCCTGGCACAGGTTTCCCAGAGAAGCGGTGGATGCCACATCCCTGGAGACATCCCAGGCCAGGCTAGATGGGGCTCTGAGCAACCTGAGCTGGGTGCTGATGTCCCTGCTCATGGCAGGGGTGGGACTGGATGAGCTTGGAAGGTCCATTCCAACCCAAAATGTTCTGTGATTCCAAGGCAAACACAAAACCTGAATCTGGAACAAAATAATCTCATACACTGGGACTGGCTGTTGAGCAATGAGCTTTCAGGAGCTCTGCAGAAAAGGACATGGGGATCCTGGTAAAGAGCAAGCTGAAAATGAGCCAGCATGAATGGAAGCTCCATTTGACCTGATTCTGAAATGTAAATAAACTTTTGCTTTTGTGCTTCCAAAGAACATAACCATACTTCTTTCTAGTGAGAATGTTAAGTACATTGAGAACTGCCCTGGCTGGGTTCACACAAGCTGTGACCAGCTGGAGACCTCGTCCCCGTGTTCCCTTCTCGAGTCGGTAACCATCTCCTGAGGACAAGCTGCCAGAAGAAACAGGATTAGGGAAACTAATGCACACACAAAGCACATGTTACAGGGAAGATGATGCTCCATTTAAAGCATTAATCCAAGGCATGCAGTTATAGATGATGTCAAATTTGCATTAGAGCAAATTCTTGTGCCCACAGCTCAGGATACACACAAGTTAAAAAGCAAAACCAAACGAAAACGCAACACAAAACCTTAATGGAAAACCAACAAAGAAACAAGAAAAAACACAGCCTTACTGTGATATAGTATACCACAAGTCCCCAGCTACAATATAACCTAATTATTGCTCTGAAATGTTTTTTGCCTGTAGCACTCTTCATCTTCCAACCAACCTTATAAAACATAATAAATGCTTGGCTCCTTCTAGAGTACATGTTAGAAACAAAGAACACTGGAATATGTTATTTGTTACAAAGGGCAGAGAGGGTGTTGTGACCAGTGAAGTACTAAAATGACATTTGCACTTCAGTGACAAACAACCCCAAGTGTGTTAATGAACCCCACGTGCTTTTTCACTGGTGGTGAGTGAATTTAAGGCAAAGACTGCCCTCTGGAGCAGCTCTGCAGAACTATCAGACCTACAAAATCACCACCACTCCTACCCGGATCACAACCAAGGAGCCAAGTTGTGAGAGTTTTGGTTTAGTTATTACTTGTACATCTCTTCTGCCCCAAATTGATCAAACCAGCTTTTTTCATCTGCAGACTCAGCAGAGCACAATTACATTCCAGTAGTGACAACACTTAGCAGACATTATATCAAACAGTCTGGCTTGCCACCAGGTATCTTTTTGGTGTGGATTTTACCCAGAAACATCATCTGTCAACCTGCAAGACAGTTGGTGCTAATTCTGATGGGCACTCCCACCACATACAAGGCAATTGATTTTCTTCGGTCCTACCACCATCCTGTTTGAAAGCAGAAAACCTTTTCATTTCAGGTAGTGCTTTTGTTTTAGACTTTTTTTTTTTTCCCCAAATTAAAGTGACACTTGTAGTCTTCATAAGTCCCTTTACTGCTTCTGTCTGGATAACAGGACAATTATCTCTGCTTTTCCCCACCTCATCCCGATTTTGGAAAAGGTTTGCAGAAGTAAAGACTGCCACTCTGTATAATAATGTACTCAGCAGTACAAATTAGAATTCAGTGTTATCAGGTAACACAACTTGTAGCAGCAGGAAATGTGAAGGAAAGAGACGGAAGGAAGGAAGGAAGGAAGGAAGGAAGGAAGGAAGGAAGGAAGGAAGGAAGGAAGGAAGGAAGGAAGGAAGGAAGGAAGGAAGGAAGGAAGGAAGGAAGGAAGGAAGGAAGGAAGGAAGGAAGGAAGGAAGGAAGGAAGGAAGGAAGGAAGGAAGGAAGGAAGGCTGAGATCCATCATTCTCTTCTGAATATATTGCCACTTACCAGTCTTGAATATATAACAAAACCCAGGCGCTTGGTCTGTGCACCTGATGCCTTGATCTAAAGCAGCTTTTTCCAAATAATTAAGTCAAAGAATCCTACTTGAGATTCATAGTTCAGTAAGAATATTAAAGATTACTGAGGTCACAGAAAAATCATGACATTTGAGGCAACTGTTGTTACACACCAAACTAAGAATTTTTTACAATATTTGGTATTTTAGAGTTCAATTCAGCAGTAGATTCCAAGCCATGTAGGCAACACAAGGGCAAAATCCTATCTCACCTTTCCCACTAGAGCCAAGTTCTACTCAAATTCCGCAAGCTGACCTTGGTTTCAGTGATAGACCACACCCCAAGTATAGAAGAGATTAAACACATTAAATCTTCACTATAATTAGCTGGGCTGTAACATTTTACACTGCTAATTTCATTGCAGGTTGTTTGTTGGCTTTTTTTATGGTAAGAATCAAGCCTGGGGTTTTTATAGGTTGCAATAATCATCAGCTATATATGGTATTCAATCAATATGTCTGTTTTTCCTTTATGAGGTTGGAATTGTTAGCTTTTAATTTACCTTTTACATTTTTAATTAATTTTAAATTGCATTCTAAACAAGGTCTACAGAAGTCCATCTCCATGATCATTTCCACCTCCAAACAAATGCTGCTTGCATTTCTTGCCCAATCTCAGCCATGTAACCTGCAGCAAATGGAAGTCTTAGGAGAACAAACAAGAATGTCATCTAAACCTGGTCATGAAAATTATTACTAAGAATGGCAACTCTTCATGCCTGTCTGCTGTGAAGGCAGAGTATGCTACTGCAAGGCCATCGGCAGTGAGAGCAGTTTACCTTGTCACTTTTCTAGAACGCAGTTCTTTTGTCACCTAGTACATGTGATATATTCCTTGGCATGGTTGCTTATTACAGAATCACAGAATCATGTTGGTTGGAAGAGACCCTCAAGATCATTGAGTCCAACTGTTAACTCAATCCTAGCAGTAACCCATGTCCCTAAGAACCTCATCTCCATGTCTGCTCACCCCCTCCAGGGATGGTGACTCCACCGCTGCCCTGGGTAGCCTGTTCCAGTGCCTCACAGCCCTTTCTAGGAAGCAGTTGTTCCCAAGATCCAGTCTGAACCTGCCCTGGCACAACTTGAGGCCGTTTCCTCTAGTCCTGTTGCTCGTTCCTTGGGAGCAGAGCTCGACCCCCCCTGGCTCCCGCCTCTTCTCAGGCAGCTGCAGAGAGCGATAAGGTCTCCCCTCAGCTTCCTTTTCTCCAGGCTGAATCCCCCAGATCCCTCAGCTGCTCCCCATCACACCTGTGCTCCAGACACTTCAGCCATCACTGTGCAGTGCAACCATCCTTTGTGCAGTGTAAGAGTCGGTCTGAAGATTTGCCTGACCATCGCCATCAAGAACTGAGAGAACCGAGGCCCTGACAGAAAGAACGCATGGACAATGACTTGGAGCCCGAGGAGAAGCATTGTTGCATTGGTTTCTCCAATTCGGGGGGGCTGCTGCTTACAATGGCTGCTGTATGGACTTTGCCTGCTGCTTCAGCCAAACCAGCCCCCATCTCCTAAAAGGGATTGTTATGAGGGTCTCTTCGACCCAGGGACAATAGCTGCTGTCCAGAAGATGTGTTCCCACCTGCAGCCTCAGTCAAACCTATTCCCCACCTGCTCCCTCAAACAATGGCCAACAAAAAAGAGCATGCCCACAAGCTCGCCAAGGGTCCTGAGGTCACCCAATGGACCAGATAGAATGCAGGCCATGTAAGCGCTGGCAAAAGAAGCGTGGATCTTTCGAGCCTGCGCAGTTTAAGCCTGGGTTGCGAAATCAAGGCGGAGACTGGCCTCAAACAATGGGAGTGAGGGGGGGTGAAGAAGCGTAAGAGATGACTCCCGAATGGACACTGTCGAGATGTCCCCAGAACTCTATGGGACCGGAGACCAGAGGGACGCCTCTGGAATTCGTCTGGTGGTAAAGCAATCCTCATTACCACTTTCTTATTTTTCTTAACCTGTTTCTTTTCCCTTTTCCTTTTTCTTACTCTCTTGCTATCACGTGCCGCCTTACCAGCAAAATAATAAAGTAACACTGTTTGATTGAATTATAACCCCTTGGCATTTTGGTTGCTTTAATTTTGTGCCTTGAGATCAAGGTAAACGAACCATTATGAGTCCATCACCGAATGGACCGTGACATGCAGTAATAGAGCAAACCTTGCCATCCAACTTCGCAACATCACACTTTTACAACACCATATTTCAGTAAAAACACTTTTGCCAATACTTTGGACAGTGTTTCTTCAAGCGGTCTGAATTGACCATTCATGACACCTGTTCAATGGCAGAGTCACGGTCTGTGGAGGGCTGGCTCAGCCAGGGCCAGTGTCAGGAAATCCGTGGTATGAGCCGGCATTTGTCTCTGTGGAGCAAAATAGAGCAGCACACAACAGGAAGGAAGACTTCTGTTGTTTGAAAAGCCCTGGTTGTTTCTTGCAAGTAATGTTTTAAAGGAAAAAAGACCCCCTCCCTCCCCCCTAGAAGTACTTTCTTTTTTAATTTTGTTTTCTCTAGGTTTAGTTCTTCCATTGAGCTTTCCCTTGGAAAAAAAGGAAAGAGGAGGCAGGGTTCCTCCCAAACCCCATGAAAAGTTCTGTAGACATTGAAGTTTCTTGATGAAGGGGGAATGGGAATCAAAAAAAAAGAAAGACAATTTTCCTGCAAATATTTTCATTTGGCTAGAAAAAGATAACGTCAACCTCTCATTAATGGAAAAGAAAACCTCAAGCACTTGATTTCAGCCAACTTATTCCCCCTGGTCACTATCCACTGGGGAAGGTGGAAGCAGGCATATTCTCAGCAGATCATATTGCCATGCTGTGGCTGTGCTCTGGATAAACAGATAATGGATGTGCATATTTCAGAAAGGTATTTGGCACATCTCTATGACACTGAATTCATCACAAAAAAGTTTCACTTTTGCCTCCATTAAATTTCAGAGACAGACAAGTGAAATCTTTTCTACAGGTTGGGCACACTTTTTTTTTTTTTTTTCCTATTCACCTCTTCTACATTTCTGAAATGTTGCTTTCCTCTCCATGTAATAAAGTTGTCACATTTTACAGGGTCTTATCAGAACAACTTTAGAAAGTTGCCTTTAACTTTGAAAGGTCCCAGGACTCAGAAGTGTGTTGTGAGCATGCTAGGGAAACACAAGCTTAGGACCAGCAAGAAAATGTCCAGTCCACCCCTCCCTGGCACACCCGAAGCAAGGAAATTATATTAGTTTGACAAACTGTGCCCTTGAGTCTATGGTAGAAATTTTATAACTGTATCATAAATAGGTTAAGCAAAGGGGAAAACAGACATTTTGCCTTGCCTCGGTAAATGATCTCTTATAGAGCAGTCAGATAAACTGAGCCCTGTGTGACTTTGAATTTCCTTACTGTCATAGTTTCATGGCAGGGATGTACTCTTCATCACCTTTTTTCGGTAAGAGGAGACAAGTCTCAGAGAAGCTAACTCATTCCAGATCTGCTAGCAATGTTGGGAAGAAGCAGAACTTGAACAGAGACCTCCGTGTACCACCTAAACAAACAGGTCCATCTTCTCAGTCCCAAAAACGAGACATGAGCTCAGCAAAGAGGAAAAAATTGGCACAAAGCCTCATGCCTCATGAGCTGTATAACAGGCCCTTAAGGGATGTGCAGAGACCTGCTGGAGGGGGGAAACAAAACAAAGCCCCACACAGCTAAAAGCAACACTACACTGTGAGCAAGCCATCGTGTCTGAGTAGTTTGCCAAAAACACAGCTTTAAGGAGAATTCTGTGATATTTGCTATAACCTGTTTCCAAGGATGATTTTTACCATGACATGTGCTAGGCTGGGAACTGAAAAAAGACCCATTGAAACAGGGATGGTACATTCCATCCTCCCATCCCAAACCATTGTGTTGTACCGCAGTGATGGCAGAAGCTCTGAAACCTTTATTACCCTACAAAGCACCATTCAGATTTCTGCACGGTATCAACAGCAGCAGTCTTAAACAACTCTTCCCACTCTCTTTCTCTTCTACATATAAACAATTTCTTAAAAACAAAAACTTCCTCTACAGTGATTTCAGGGATGAGATAGGAGACAGTTGTGGGTTTTTCTTCCTCTCTGAAGAGTTCTGTGCAATTTTCTCTAATATGGATACATCATGATGAAGTATAGGAGGCACAAAATTATTCAACTGCAAAGAAAGGAAGGTTTTTCTGAGGCTTGAGGGAAATGAATGCATTTTCATCCGTCTGTGGCTCCCTGGAATTGCAGGAGTGATGTGCCATCTTGTGGACATCTCTTTGCTATGGCAGGTTTAATTTGCAGAGAAGAGGTTTTTGACGCTTTGCATAACAAAAAACAAAGCAGAATATAAGAATCAAAGCAGAGCTGGTACCCAGTGCAAAACAATCACCAGCAGCCAGGGTCCTTCCTCTGTTAGGGCAGCTTTCCCCTTGCTTATTCTAGGGGGAAAAAACAATTTTTCTATAGCGAGGGAGGAGTCTTCAGGGAAAGCCTTCCCCCATGTGATGGTCCCACTACAGCAGCCTCCCCAACATCCAGCAGGAAAAAAGAGAGTGCACGAACTCCACTGCATCCAATAAAAGTCACTCAGCTGTGTGTACTTGTGTACATACTCTCTTAAGATACCAAAAACCAGATAAAATTTGTTGGGTTGGCGTGTGTGTGTGTGTGTAGTTTTCTGTGTTTGTTTGTTTAATTTTACATCAATCCAGTCACCCCCAGACAAAGGCTAAGGACAGCTACAGACCTATCAGTTAAAAAACTAATAAACAAACAAAAATCAAAACAAACAATCAAAACCCAAAAAAACCCAAACAAAACCAATCAAACACAAAGAAAAACACACCACAAACCTCATAATAAATAATAAAAATAATAAAAAATATTTAAAAATTAAAAAAAAAAATAGAAGTTATTATTTGGACTATGTCTCCAATAACAGTAGCAACTTTGAAAGCAGACCTGGCATAAAAAACAGAAAGATCACATAGGAATGGACAAAAGCAGACAAGTAGAGAGTTGGGTGAAAGTCCTCTCAGGCCACAATAAGTTTGGGCGGATTCATTTGGTACAAATGGGTTGGCAACCTGTGTGATAATCAAAGTGTTATGCAGATAATTTACAAAATTGTCTTACGAAGAAGACTGAGTGGATGCCAGAGCGAAAGGAGTGAGATTTCATGACACAGCGGACAGTGTCCTTGCTCCTGAAGACACTGACTTCCTTGTCCAGATACACATCTCCAGATCATCTCTTTTTTTGATTTTAGTTTATATTAGTAATAGTTAGACATGTTTGGCTCTTTGCACTTCGAAACATAAGCCTCAGGGCTGAAATGCACTGTGTGAAAGGCTTTGACAAAATTAAATGTGATTATTTTAATTACAGGTGATTCTGGAGGCAAAATAATGAATTTTAGCGAGAAATATTTTTCTTTTGTCCTTCTTTTTCCCTTCCCTATTTTTTTTTCCTCTTCAGCCATGAACTACAACTTACAATATAGTTTTTGAGTAGACCTTCAAGTGTAAAATTAACATCGCACAGTTTTTCATACTTGACAAAATCTCTTCTGTATGCAACATGTAACCTTACCTTTTACTACATAAGATATTAAATTTCTGAGTTAAATTTTCCAATTACTACCTGTCTAGTACAGCTGCAGCAGGACCATATCAAGTTTTTGAGTTTTACTGGGGAAACATAATTACAGTTTGAAAAAACAGTATTGAATACATTCCAATCACATCCTGGCTAGCAGTTTATATGCTAAAAAGAAAAAAATGCTGAGGCTCAATTTGTAAGAGCTTTACGCTTCATTTATATTTTTCCATGCAGTGTACTTGGAGAAGCACATAAATAATGTGCTTCTTTGAAGTAATATATGAATTTTGGTGAGCCATTCAACTTCTCACTCAATATAGACAGGGGCATACCTTGGTAGCCTGAGTTACCATGGTAAGCGTGGAAGCACCATCTTCCAAATAAAATTCACCATGTAGGAGCAAGACCCATGTCACAAAATAGTCTTACTTCAGAAATAACTTGCCCATAATTATCTTGACTTCAACATCATAGGGCTGAGTGTCCCTGCAGCCAGCGCTTCCAGCAGCTAAAAGAAATAGAGACCCAAACACTGATGGGATTGGGGAAGTTATTTCTGTTAGGTGCCTGTAAATATTTGTGAAGCTCTCTGTATACATCAAATCTCACTAACATTCAGATAACCAGGAAAAAAAAATCAATTTTAAAAATATATTTTATGTATGCCTGCCACTGCATTGCTGGTGGCAGAATTAAAAAATTGTAACTTTCACCTCCAAAGCAATGGCTGTCACTTTGTACATCAAACCTTCTTCAATCCAGAATATTAAAGATGTATGCATATTTAAAAAATTCAATATCTGCTGAGATTCTCCTGAAGTAACTCCAGTAATCAGGCCTTTATGAAAATCAACCACTATCCCAAGAGTTGCAATTAAATCACAAAGTTTATGAAAAACTGCAAGAGTACGCAACCTGTCACTATTTTTTGTTGGTTGTTACTTTTGTTCATTGTGACATATTTTGTTTAGTCTTTTTATGTTCTTTTTTTCAGTCTTTACATTCTCTTCAATGTGAGTACATTAAACAAATTCTGTCACACCTGGAGTTCAAGGTATGCCTCTGTTTTAACTGAAGAAATTATAGGGGGGAAAAAAGCTTTTAATCTGTATTTTTAAAATATTTTTTCTCAAAAGCTGCCATATTTAAGAAAACAGTGTGGCTAATCAAAGTTATAATGAATAGAAAAAAGATTTCAAGGTGTTCAGTTGGAATGTTTGGTTAGAAGGTTTTAGGGGAAATTTGATGCACAAACAGATTCAGTCCCCTGTGATTATTTCAGCGGCAGACTGAAAAACCTCCACACCACAGCACACCATCCATACAAATAGAAGGGAAGATAAATGTTCAGATCTGCTGTATTCTTATCCACCCCATTTCCACTTCCTTTGGTGCATGGATCTTTGCTTTTTCTTTCTCTGGCTCCACCCCATGTACAGCACTTTCTGCTCAAGTAGAGTCACCGAATCATAGAACAGTTTGGGTTGGAAGGGCCCTTCCAAGCTCATCCAGCCCAACCCCCGCCATGAGCAGGGACATCTTCACCCAGATCAGGTTGCTCAGAGCCCCGTCCAGCCTGGCCTGGGATGTCTCCAGGGATGGAGCACCCACCACCTCTCTGGGCAACCTGGGCCAGGGTCTCACCACCCTCAGGGTCAAAAATTTCTCTTTCATGTCTGGCCTGAGTCTACAGAGAATTAAAGAAAAGGAGAATCAGCCTGGCAAGCAAAATCTGCATTCAAAAGATTATGCCCCATTTATCATGAGGAAAGACCTTGGACTTCATTCTCCAGCAAGAGCACACGATGTTACCGCCCAAAACCAAGAGCTGTCGTTCTTGAAGGAAGGAAAAGAATGTCTCTCTCCAGTGCAGTTTTTAGCCTCCTGTGTAAAGATTTTTATAATGCTACAACCCGCCTGATAATTGCCATCATAAACCTGCCTTAAACTGTTTACAGCTTCACCAAACTTATCTGGCAAATATTTTCCATGGCAAGTATCTGAGGCTGCTTATGCGTTGAATCTTTTGGGCTGAAGTCACGAATCCATTTCTAAACGCAAAGATAAGGGACAAAAAAAAAAACACCAAAAAACAACAACAACAACAAAAAACCAAACGCAACCCATCAGTGTTTTCTTAAGTGATGGAATCATCCTTTGAAAAGCCTATGTGCCTTTGATGAGAAGCCCAGAGCACTTGGGCTAACAGAGGAAGGGTTGCACATGAAGGAGAAGGTCACCTTGAGCAAAAGGGGGGGGATGAAGATAAACACCGAGTCATTTTTAGCACAAAACAGCAGCTCTTTGCCGAAAGAAGCATGGAGTTTTTGATAACAAACTTTCTTCTAAAAAACAGTCCTAAGAGAATAAGCAGCATACAGGGTTGATTGAGATCCAGTGACAGAGGGAGACTTGACCATGACATCTTTCCTTTTCTGTTATCACTGTCCGATTTCCCCGGATCTTTCTAGTGATGCCTTTAGAACAGCTAAACCAGAAGCTCTTGAGTATCTGCTGATTCTTGTGGTAATACTGGAAGAAATGACAGGGCAACTTAGCTACTCTTCTGCAGATATTAAAAGAGATGGTTATGTATGAGAAACTATATCTAAATACAGTAACAGAGTTGGTACCTTGCTGATTCTCCCAATGCCAAACACACCACGCCTGTTTCATCCAAATACAAACATTCCCACAGCTTCAGCACATTCCACTGTTAAGTTATGGGATTATTAAAGCAACTTTTCCACTTTTCAGGTTTCCTTTTCCACTGTGTGAACACAGACATGCTCAAAGTGCCTCTGTTAAAAAAAAAAAATATATATATATGCTGTTTTCTTTGCCATCTATGTTGCTGAACTTCACTATGGCAGCAGGAGCCCTGCAAGTGTGAGTTTATAACCAGTTCTGATAGGATCCTAACAACATCCACATGAATGGCAGCAGTAAAATTAACAGGCTGTTATATGTGTGCATGAGCAGCAGTGAATTTGCAGGGAGGAGGGCTGCAAATCCAAAGAGCCACATGGGCAAGTGCCTTGGAAAGTCAAAAGTAAGATTCTGGTCTCTGCTGAAAGGAGTGAGTGGAGAGAAAAAAAAAAAAAAAGTCCCACACCAAAAACTGAACCCATTTAAAAAATATACGTTTTACATATATCACTGAAAATACATGGCACTTCCTAGATGTGAAATTTCTGACTGAACCAGTGATTAGCAGAAAATACAGCACCTACTCCTTTCTCTCCCTATTTCTCTTAAGTGTTACTTCAGCCTCCTGCCTCATGAAAGTCAAAGCAAGGCCGCATCAGAAAGTTGTTCTCTTTGAAGAGAAATAGCTGGCTGGAGAGAGGTTATTGAGAGCAATTTCACTTGGAGCAGTGAAGGTCAGAGAAACGTCAACAATAAGTAATACACAGGGAAATTGTCTCCACAGCCAAATGGAATAAAGCCCTGGGTGATTCACAGGAGCATCTGCATAAAAATGGCTTATTTTCAGCCAGTACTTATTGATAATGCTGCCTGTTTTGCCCATTGAAACACAGAGGTCAGGGAAGATCTCAGGTGCTCCTGAGGTGTTCCTCACAACAGACTTGGACTTACTAGAGATGCTCACCAGGGCATGAGATATCTGCATTAATATGGTCAGATATCAACACATTTTTTTCCTTAGCTAAACATATCAGTTTGGGGTATGGAGCAGAAAGTTTTGACAAGAAAAAAGAATTTTTGTTTGCTTTCCCTCCAATGAGAGAAGGCACTTTCCTTGAATATGACTTGGTTGTGAATGACAAATTTGGATTTTTGCCTTCTCAGTTCCATGTAAGTCCTGCCCTCAGCGGAGGTGATTGTCTGTTATGATCTAGCTTCTGTTTCCAGGGTTCAGATGTATCAAGCTAGTCCATCGAGGGACGTCAGCATTAGAAATGACCTAGGATAACATGTGAGAGAACAGTCCTCCATTGACAACATTTTGCCTGCTTGAGCAATAATGCGTCTTTTTAATAAGAAAACACAATTTTAATGGCTGTAGATCACTCCATAGTAGTGCTCTTCCCTTCTATTTCTAGGTAGATGTCTACTTTTAACTATTTTCTCTGGTTGCTCTGCCCATCATGAGTTGAACACAGGACCACTAACACTGTAAGCACAGACAATTCAGAAAGGCCATCTCCCACAAGACAGGGGCTTCTGGCCCTTTCTTAAATTTTTATACTCCTTTGAACCTCTACCTTTACAGACTTCCATCTTTTCTGCAGAGTTTTTCTAGAAAGCAAATATCTTGTGCCTGCTCACTTGGTGAAGTACAGTGAGGGGGAATGTTGAACACTAGCCAGAGAATAGCCCAAACACAGATGTGGAAACATGATGTCCTTAGCTCATATAATTTCTTTTCTTGATAAAGTAGCAAGGAGCTTCACAGATCACTAGTGACTAACAGATTGTACTGGTACAAAGATAACTTTCTTCATTGTAACTTGCATGTTTTGGATTTGCAACAAAACCAGCATGGCTAACACAAGGATATTTTAGGCCGTTCCTGCTCCTCACACTGCCCCACCAGGGAGTGGGCTGGGGATGCACAGCAAATTGGGAAAGACGCAGTTGGGACAGTTGACTGTTACACTCAATGAAGCCCTGCTTTCCTGGAGATACCTGAACATCTGCCTGTTGATGGGAAATGGTGAACTAATTCCTCATTTTGCTTTGCTTGTGTGCACAGCTTCTGCTTTATCTATTAAACCACCTTTATCTCCACCCATGTTTTCTCACTTTTTCCCCATCTGACTCTCCCTCATCCCACTCAGGGAGAGGGAGCTATCAGCTGGGTGCTGCATAGCTGTCTGCCAGGGTTAATCCACAACAGGTATGCACACAGACGTAGAATTAGAGAATCATTTTGGTTGGAAGAGGCCCTCAAGACCATCAAGTTCAGCCATTAACTCAACTCATGTCCCTGAGAACCTCATCTCAATGTCTGTTCAACCTCTCCAGGGATGGGGACTTCACCATTGCCCTGGGCAGCCTGTTCCAATGCCTCCCCTGGTGCAACTTGAGGCCCTTAACAGATGACATCTATCATACTATTGTTCTAGGCAGAGGGCTTGCATCTTTTAAGAAACTTTCCAGTTTCTGAGGGTACAAAGTTTGCCTTTAGACAAGGGTAGCACACAGACAGTTGTCTGGTGGAAATAAAAAAACCCACAAACCCAGCAGCTATTGCAAGCCTAGCAAGTCTCTGGGGATGAAAGACATCCTGAATATCCATGTTCACTTCTCACCCCTTGGCAATTCTCTTTCCCTGAATTTGATAATGATTGTTGTTTTATTGGAGACAAACACTCTTGACAGAAGGGCTGATGCTGCCAAGTAGTCAGTGATCAGGTAGCGATAGAGCTGGAGGGCTCTCCATCCCTTTGCAAAGCTGAGCAATTCCAAAATGTCACTCTGCTGCAAGCTGGTAGTGCGACTGCAGGTCAGCATATTCGACACAGGCAGCAAGAGAAGAGGGCAAAGAAAACAGAAGAAATAGAAGGATTCCCATTTTGGTGTTACTTAGCTGCAACTCCCCTTATCTGCTCTCGGTATACCAGATGAGAGAGCTGTCTAGAGACAAGCTGGAGAAGAGTAATTATCTTTCAGGGCCAAGTTTAAGGATTAATTCAGTAGGGCACTATAAAATGTAATCCATCCCCATGAAAAAGGGAGAACAGCTATTATTGCCTACCCAGTAATCACCTAGCAGTACTTTTCGCACCACCATGTAGGATTTTATGGTCTTCGATTGAATTACTGATGAGTTCAAGCCATTGAGATAGGTTATTGCATGACTTTTTCTGTAGGCCTTTTGCATAGGTGCAGGACAAAAAGAGTGAGTGGATATCAATTACATTTGATCCAAATTGGTTAGCCATTGATTCTGCCAGTAGTAATTAAAAGACTCTAGAGGAATATGAATTATCCAGTGAAAGCCACCACGTATCATGGAAACTACTATGACTTCAGTAGTAATGCTAACTTTGCAACGCATTTGAAACAAGCTCTTTTGGATATCACATAAACCAGCTCCTTCCTCCCAGGATTATATTTAAGGATCACCAAAAAAAATTATTAAACCAGTCCAAGCTGAATTTACTGTTTCAAAGAACAATTCTCTCTGTATATGTGGCTCACGATTGCCACTGCGTGCTGGCACTAAAAAGTTGGGAAATTCCTAACAATTGTATTGTTTCATTATTTTACTTACTTTTGCCCATGGCACAATGGAGGCAGAAGCTCAGTTCTGATCCAAAATGAAAACTAGCTCCTAGACTCCAACGAATGAATCTGATCACACTATATTTGGGGGAAACCACAGCTCCTCATAGAGATTTATTATGTATTTGGGCCATGTTGAGTAAATGAGTCTTTTGAGGAATATTAGCAGATGGCTACTGTGTGGGAATAACAGAAGATTGGCGAGGAGGAGAACTGTATATACGCTCAAGGAACTGGGGCTGTGGTGTAGAAAAAACACATAAATCACAAGTAGAACCTCTGTGTTTAGATAACAGGCCTGCGAAAAAGTCTTAAAGGCACCTTATCGTACATCCTTGAAACTCGTTTTGGCAAAGCTCAAAGCACTGTGGTAAACTGCTCCTGTGAGGTGATGAAAATAAATTTCCCCTTTGCATTGCATCTGCGGTTTGTGGTTGTTCCTGCAACCTGCCAATGTTGGCTCACACAGATGGTTTAATGAGGACATTTACCTGAAGAGAACACTGTTGGTGCCCACACGTTGAGTGCTATAGAAGTTTTACACTAGCAATTTGACAGAAACCACCAGGAAAACTATAGTTTGGAGCTGGCAGGGGATGCAGCAAGGTTCACCCACAGGACATTCAGGGGAATGTTGCTCACCCTCACGTGTATGACCTAGCAGACTTCACAAGTTCCTTATTTCATTTTTGTGAAAATCTCTGTGTTTCAAAAACTTCACTCCCCTCCAAAAAAGAACCCCCCCCCCAAAAAAAAAAAAAAAACCAAAACAAACAAACAAACAAACAAAAAACAAAAACAAAACCCAAACACCACACAATAAAACCAAACAAATCCAAAACAAAACACCAAAAACCCCACACAACCAACCACAAATCAGGTAAGTGAACTGTTTTACAGCAGGTGCCTTCCCAGTTCAGCATCCCAAACCAGTTCTACTGCTCAGGGTGTATCCGCGGCACAAGGAGACAGAAAACCTTTTCCCATCACTCCAGCGTGACTGCATGAGGGAACAGTTAGAGTCAGACAATCATATCTATCTTGGTATGGTGCTGATTTACAGATGCTGGCACATGGAATTTAAAGACAAACCATGTAAAATATCCCTTCAAATGCATAAAATCCCAGGTCAGACTGCCAAGCTCCTAGATCTTGTCCCTATAGCAAATGAACTGGCACAATCAAAATTCTGTGCAAATGGGCCCGCCAAGGGAATGGTGTTTAGAAGACCAGAGTCTTTCCACATGTTCATCTCCCACTATGTTCTACTTTCATGCCTTTTATGGAGAGTAAGATTTTGAAGTAGCATTTGAAATAGATTTTCCTTCCATTACACACCCCCTTTGTTTGTTTGACAAAATGTTGACAAATGTTTAAAACATTTACATTAGTTCAAAGGAAAGTTGCCCAGTTCCATGTCAGATCTGGATTCTGGCAAACAATGCCTAGAACCTATACATCTTTTTGCCTCTAAAAATTATTTACTGAGCTTTTTTGCATAAATTGCCTGCAAAAATACATACTCGCTCTTTAACAATCGTTAAAACACTGAAATCTAACATCTGACTACATAGCTTTTCTTAGCAGTTCTTACACTTTCAGTAGTTTGTGGGAACTACAAAAGATTGTTTTTGCAAACTGACACTCCCTCCTTTCCCACAGGAATTTAGAGTGTATTGGACATAATGTGGAGTATCTCTACTCTTCTTTTATGATGATAAGAAACCCCCAATGGTGAGTAAAGTGGTGACTTTGTAACCACCGCTCTCATGAAGTGCAATAGTTATTTTCATTAAGTAATCCTTACATACTCCAGATACCTCTCTGCACCATTCCTTTTCTCATCTGCATAGTCAAAAAAAAGGTACCGAATATCATAACAGAAAGGCTATCAAAAAAGCTAGAATGGAACAAGCAACATAATATTAATTTACCTAATCAACCCAAAACGAGTATTATTTTTAACAGCTGAGCTACCAATGTGTCCACAGTGCTCCCTAATGTTAGAGTGCTGGGCACAAGAGTCAAACGTCACTTGGTGTGTGCAGCTGAGGAAAATGTGTTTGATATTTTCATGGAGTACTGTGGCTGTGCGTTTAGTTGGAGTCACAAAGCACATGATCAGGGAGGCCTTGTGGATTTAATGTGTTTGTGATTATGAAGATCAGGATGGGAAAAATCCTCAAGGATTGTTGCTGGTGAGAAGAGCTTCTGTAAACAGAAACAAGCAACTGAACTTGGGCACATCTGTCAATTATACTTAATCCAAGTTCTAGGAAAAAAAAAAAAGCTTCAATCTATTTTCTTCTGAACAAATTCCTTTGGAGAGCAGCTAGGTTTTTGGTGAAAACTACAACTTTTGTTATTCCTCTTTCCCCCCCACCCCATCCTTAGTACTCACAGAAATTAGATGGATAAGCTTTGACCCCAGTAACCAACATTTATCCATTCTCCCTCAGATATTCAGAGCTCCATTGTGGCGTGGGAGCAGAGCTGCCTTCTTGACACCTAAGCGCAGAGCTTACAGCCAGGCAGGACTAAAAGGCAGGCAAAGAGGGCAGCATCACAAAGGAATCGAGCAGCATGGAAACTCCCCTTTGAGGCATCAGAAATTTTTCTCAGGGGTATCCAGGAATATGAAACAAGTAAAGAACTGAATGATAAAATATACAAAAGAATCCAGGAGGAACTGCACTGACAGGTGCACGTCACCTGCGAAAATGAAGAATGTGAGTAAAACATCTGACCATGTCACCATTCAGAAGCCATAGACTGTGGCAGTCAGAGACTGCCTACAAGGTTTTGTACCCAATTCGCTCATGTCCTTAGCTTGGCCTTCTACTTGGATCTACATCTACCTTCTCCTTTTACTCCAACAGAGCATATTGTATTTTTATATTTATTTATATTTCTTAATACCTTCCTACCTCTTGTCTTCTCTCTCTAATTGAACATGCAGTACTGAAGAAGAGCATGGTTTCAGGGTGCAATGGAGCTTATTTCCAAGCACAGTACTTGTAAAAAGGTGAGAGTTACCTGAGGCTTCCACATGAAATATTGTACTTTTTTTTTTTTCCTGTAGTCATTCTTAGACTGTCATTTTCTGTTTTCTCAGGCTATGACACAAACAACTCTCTAGGTCTTTATCGTGGGATAAAGAAATAACCAAGGAAACAGCCAAACAGTACACTTGAGAGAAACTCTCAGTCCTGTGTTTTTTTCTACTGTTCACCTTAGCTAAATGCACTTTGAAAATACCAAGACCCTCTTCGATAATGACCAGTGGAAAAGTAAATGATGTTTGTTCACAAATGACTTAACCTTGGCCTAGCTGAATCCCTTAAAAAGCCAAGGATGGCTGGAATAGGTTAAATGACATTTACACAGTCTTTTGCAGTATAGCAATGGCAAGATCTCCTTGTGGATTCTTACATCATTCCCACTTTTGTCAATGCACATCTGGTGAATTAGTACACAGATATACTTATTTCACTGTTCCGACAGTAACACACGTGCAGCATTTCATTCAAAGCAGAATCCAAACCTTCCAGATTATCACAGCCACCTAGTAAGAAGGTAAGAAAGATTCTGCATGGCAGTTGCACCAAGATGGGCTGTTACGCACGCAGAAACTATTGCTCACCATGTTTGTTCACACTTTTATTTCCATTTCAATTATGCTGTTAAATTTCAGCTGTTAAATTTCAGCTGTCAGGCCCACCATTACTACCTGGACAATTTACAAGAATGCATGATGTTCTAGAGAGGGGAAAGAAGGATTACGCTTAACAACTGTTCCAGCACATCCTTGAACATAAAAAGCCCTCCCAGCGGTACCTTGACCACTAAAGCCAGTATAAGCTCCAACTGAACTATGTGAACCCCAACCTGATTAGACAGCCTTCCCTTCTTTCAAAATACTGTTTTCATACAGAGGTTAAAAAATCAGCTGTCCTACAAGGGGCTGTATAATATTCAATTAACACAATCTACCTTAAGGACCTTCCAGAGATTTCTTAAGGGAAAGATTACTCCTGCAGTCCTTCAGACGTCACATCTCTTGGTAGCCACGCTAGTTCCCCTGGATAAGCCTGGCCTGGCGAAGGTGTTAGCCTGTGAGCCCGCATCTCTTTCCACAGCTCAGAATGACATTGCCTTGTCAGTGTAACTCACGTTCATGCCATCCATGTTGTATGCAGTTTTAAGCTTGGAGATCACGAGGGTCTCACTCTTTTTCCGTGGCCGGCACTGAACAGGACACTGCCTGTGATCCTGATCCTGGTTCCAGCCTGTGCATCCCTGAGTCCAGTTCCTGTCTGCTGCTCGGTCCAGTCCAGGACTTCCTGGTGTCTGCCCTGCAGCCTCTGGAAGGATACATTTTGCATGATTTTCTCTCATTATTAGTAAAGGTTTTTTTAACTTTGCAATTTGTAAGTCTCTCTCCCTTTTCCTCCTTATTCCTTTCCTTAGTGGGGGGTTAATAGAGAGCATCTGCCACACTTTATTGTTGCCTGCAATAAACAGTGACAAGCCTTTACAAGTCAGACATATACAAACTCTGCCTAGCTCGAACTCACTTTATTCCAGGATGTGAGACACTGTGACAAGGTGACAGGGTTTGTGCCTTCACAGTGGCCTAGCTGGTGTCAGAGGTTGTTTAGCATAATCATTACTCTTTAATAACACTTTTTTTGCTTTTAAATAGATGTTCACATATTCACCATACAGAGGAAAAGGGCGCAAAAAGCTGAAAACATACACTTTTTCCTCCTTGTGCATGTAAATAGAGTCCTAAACCCATCTGATCTGCCAAAACAGTCTCATTAAGAGTAGCATGATCTTCACACAGAATCCTCACTAGTCCTAGCATTAAAGAAACATGGAGATTAATCATGGAGAACAGTTCAGCTGGGTGCTAAATGTCTCATGTTTTGCATGCACAAACATTCCTGCAACTATTAAGAGTGCAAGAAATTAAGGGAAAGCTAGTGTAAATGCAAGCCAAGTCTGTAAGAAAGCATTTGAGTGATGAAGATTTTTAACACTGATACAAAACTTCATCTCTGCAAGTCAACTACTCTTACCTCACATTTTGAAGGAAAGCTATTTTGAAGTGTTCTAGCAAACAATTCTTCATTGCTCCAGGGAGAGGGCTAGCTGTAGCTGCTGCATGGGAATGTGGCAAAAAACACTCCTAGATACACACACCTTTCATTACAAAGCCAAGAAAACCCAAACGAACCAGTTCTGAGACTCCAGGTAGTGCAATGAGCCTCTGCACCAACACTGGTAGTGACAGCGCTGGCAATGTGGAAGACCAGCACCCCCACACCCTGAAAGTTCACTTGCCCACTTTGGTTGAGCCCTTTCAGTGTGATCCCCCCGAGCACCTGCTGGGACTTCTGATACAAAGCAGCAAGAGATGGAGGAATGGACTGTATCCAACACAAACTCACACTATATCACCTCACTCCACTCTACACAATCTTTGATATAAATAGATTCACTCTCCATATTACCAATTCAGAAGATTTTTAAACATGAAAAACAATTTTAATGAGTCACTTGACATGAATATGTCTTCTATCTGAGGTCCCCTTTAGGTTATTACTTGCAAGGTTTTCCCTAGATTAACTAATATTCAGAACATTTTAACAGTCTGCTAATAAATATGTCAAGCTATTGTGCATTTTCAGTTTTTCCCATCAGCAACTGTTTAACTGAGCAGAACCCATTCATAGTACAGACATCCATCCAACAGTTATATATGGTAAGAATGGTACAGAGATCCAGCCATGACTGTAAATTCTGGCCCCAACACCTCCAAGGTTCTCACAAAGCTCTATGTGTTGCCATTAATAAAAGTCATTCTATTAATTGTACCTGAAAATTTACTTTAAACCCTGAGGACCATCAGATGTCATTCAAAAAAGTACCAAGACTTAGTACTATTTTTATATGCTACTTTGAAAGTATAAGCATGATGTTAACACCCACAGATATACTTAAAAGATTCACTTTCCAGCCTCCAACTGTGAGAGGCAATAGCACTTCCAACTTAAGCCTTCAAGTCATCCTTAGCACTAACCAGTGATTTCAGTCAGAGTTCAGATTCTAATACTGCCACAGGGAAATACCTTTCAGTTTTTATTTGAAAGTGGAAACTTACTGTCTGCTTGTGCCTTCTCTGCCCTCTAAATGTCACCTTTTCTCCTGTTTGAAAAAGTTTCTCTAAAAGAAGTCCTTAACAAAAAAATAAAATAAGTTAGGTAGTTTACAAAGCAGTATTACTAATCTAGACAATTATAGCTATAAACTAGACTGACTGTAAAACTATATACACCTTTCCAGAAAACTAAGACTAAATCTCAAATATTGGAATAATTGTGTCAATTCCAACTATTCAGATCCATACACCTTGGTGTTCAAATGCCCAGCCCAATAGCTGTTGTTCCTGACTACAACTAACCACGAAGGGAAAAAAGGTAAAATTCCTGACCAATACCGTTCACTAAACATGAAGATATCCCTAAGCTTAATACATTACGATTGAGGATAAACCACTAAGCAGTCAATAGCTTTTGCAACAGCTGCAAGAGATAAAGTCACCTAAGGCTTAATCAAATTAAGTCTTTCCAGTTCATGGGGTTTTATTCCAGCTTCACTCCATCATCACTGGGAGAAAACAAAAACTAGCAGCTCAACTATCCAGTATTTAAATTACAAGAGAAAATAAGGTAGTGTCACAGATGCTTCTGTAACACCTCTGCCTCACTACAGCAGCAAAGCCAGTCCCTAATTATTTCTGATTTAGCAGATACTTTACACTTAGATATCCTAGTAACTGACTGAAGATGATAAAAACCTCAGTGTTTGGTGCAACCCAGGCTCATTCTGTGGACAGGCATACAGCACAACCATTTGCTAGTAGGAAATGGTACCAAAAGGAGCAGCTGAGGAAACAGGGTTAGCTGTGACAAATACTGAGGGCCATTTATCTTTTCCTCCTTTCAAAGTCATCATTTGCTACAGGGCTTTTCATTTGGTGAGGGTAGAAAGGCTCAACCACACCAAACATATTCTCTTCCTTGAAGACAAATTTTATTGTTGTCAGCATTAACTCAGCTCTCCAATCGGGTTCCCATTTCCCCATATTGCAGTACTCCTGCAAAGAACAGTCTAAGTGCAGAAGATCAACAACTCCAGCCCTCCTGACTTCAGAGGAGCTGTGACAATTTAAACCAGCTTAGGATCCATGGTGAGACTGACTTAAGAGAGCTGCTCTGACACACGGCATCACTGTTCTGAATAAAGCACCAACAACACCGTAAAGCTGTTTGGTTTTTGTTGTTTTGTTTTGTTTTTTTAGCCAGAGTTTAAATCTGTTGGGTGTATTAACTCTCACATGTAGATGGCAAGATCGAAACTCTTGTTTGAGAAGTAACACATGAAATATATTCGAGATGTTCTTAGAACACCAGGAGTATCATAAAATGTCAGCTTCTCCATTTTCGGACTCTTCTCTAAGCAGTGCCTGATTTGCACATGGACATGATTTATTAGGTTCACCATTCTTCTTGCTTTCTTCAGCACCCCATAAATTAATACAAATCTTGTCTTTAAGGACTGTACTGGACATGTCATCCACAGAATGACCAATCGTCCTTTGAGCAAACAGTTTTGAAGAAACGGGAGCAGATGAAACATGAATCCAGTTCATCTTCAATGCAAAGCCACTGATTTTCACCATTTCTTTTAATTAAGGCTTCACCAAAAAGAAAGATATAGTACCACCTTTAATAGCTGAAAATTGGCACACTCCTTTCAAAACAAATGGTCCTGGAGTGGACTTCACCATCAATTGTCTTCCTGAACAAAGTAGTATCTCACTGGTGGTCCTGGCAAGTCTTCCTCTCCATCAATCTCTGGAGCAAACGATATCGTCAAATCCACATACTTCTTATCAGCTGATGGTTTCACAAGCTTTTGCATCCTACAAGGAAATGAAGAACAGTTTATGATATCAGGAGAACCTGCAGTGGGAGTTCACGGCCAGGATGAATTTCACTTCTAACAATGAAGTCCAACATATTAAAAAAACAGATTACAATGGAGAATAAGCTACCTTTGAATTTTGACACAAAACCTGTTCTTCCACCTGAGGTACAGTAAATAGTATTCTATTTTCCTTGACAGACTTTGCCCATTAGTGAGCTGTTACATTGTTCACTAACAAGTGTTCAGTTCAAAAATGAAAAATGCCCTGTGTCAGATGGGATTCCTCATCTACTTGATTTCTCTTTGGTGTCCTTCTGAGGCACAAGGCAAAATGAGCTTTCTGTGTAGGGCTCTGGTCAGCAAGTAGGAGAAAATTCTCAGTCTACCAATAATGGCTGGTATTAGTATATTAGTAGGGAAATCACCTTCAATGCAGACACTAGATACACAGTCCTGATGGAAAGCAATTCTGTTGGAGTCAAGACTCTGCAAGTCCTTGAATTTCAAAGGCAAATAAGCAACGAGGGGGAAAACCAGCAGGGATGTGGGACTTCTTCCTCTGTGACCACAATGTGAGTTTAAACTAAGGTAAGCTTGTCATGTCTAGCGCAATCCCTGCCCTTCACTCCCACTAGTCTCGAAAGCTACCGCTATTGCTTGGAAGCTGCACAATACAATACTGAAATAGAAGTTAAATCAATCACCTCTTTTTACGTATTGCTGGATGTCTCAAAATTATTTTCTTGCCAACTCATATGAGAAATAATTTATTTCTATTCCTCACAGGTCACTTCGAGAATGATTTCCCTTCTGGTCATCCTTTAGCACACAGGTCAAAAAGCTGTTTTCTCCAAAGTACTTGTTCCATTGCAAGAACACAAAACATTTGCCTCTTCTCAGCAGAGATACTGAGATTATATCCATTTGTATGAGGAAACCCCAAGCTACAGACCAAGGCAGATAGCTATGTCTCTAAAATCTGCTTTCAAGCAGTATACTGGCAGCCAACACTATAAATCCGAAATGAAGACAGTCTTGCAACACTTGTCATATTAAAGAAAGGCTTTAAACACCTTAGGAAAAAACAAACACACAAGCAAGACCAAAATTTGTCATGGAAACATCTTATAAAGCCTTTGGGACTGTTTGTAAGAGAACCCCAAGTTGCTGTAACTACATGGAAAGTTTAAGCCAAGTGTCAGGGTAATAAGAAATCCTGATATTCACAAGAAGGTGCCTTCGCACCATACTTTTGTCTTCATTACACACCTCACTTTCTCAAAATTATTTATACAGCTGCAAGAGAAAGAATATAAACAATTTATTCTGAGGCAGGCTGTAAATTCAGATCCTGGTCCAACAGGTTGTAGATTCTTTTTTCTATAGGAAGAAGTTACCTTTTTTCTTTCCCAAACATTAATGACTAGCAACTGCTCAGAGAAAACACTGCTGTCAGACACACATCCTTATGATACAACCAGTGAACATAATTTGTAGCTGCACTCATATCCTTGCATCCATTTTCCAGATATACTTACGTCAGTTTTAATCTTTTAATATGACCTGGCATCACTGGAACATACAGCATTTTGACTCCCTGTACGACCATAGTTGGTTCAATTCCATATTTCTCCTGGAATTCACAAATTTAAACTTATTAAAGGACTAGGGTAGCTGCACAAGCCACCAGATACAACTATTGCTAATACCATAGCTAATTCAAAACCATAGGATCCCAACCAGAAAGCTTGCAAACGCATGGACAATGGCAGACGTTTTATTAAGTTACATTTGAACCAACAGAATTAACAAAAACCTTGAAAATAAGCTTGGACATATTTACTCAGAGACATTCCCATTGATATTAATTCTTTCCAAAATTAATACAGTTTAAACAATAACTTGGCAAAAGAAGGAAAAAAAAAAAAGCCCAAACCAGCCACCCAAAACAAGAAAACCCTTTCCTCTCATCTTGTATTAACCCAGCACAACAGACGATAACTTACTCTGACAGCATTTATGAAGTCCAATAGCGTAAAATCCTCTTTCCCATAAATGGTCCACCTGTCCCAGATTGTAAATGATATCCCATTTCTGTTTTAAAAAGAGAAAGGTTGTTTGTTACTTTCCAACAAACTCAGGCACTTCCCTTAAACACATATTGAAGAATTGCTCTCTCTTCTAGCAACTTGTTGTTTTATCTTGAGGAAAAACCTCTTCCCTCTCCGCTGCCTTTTCTCTGGCCTTTTGACCCAAGGACAAGACACACTAAGAGCTCTGAGTCAACATGGTATCTGACAACAAACTTCCTGAGCTTTCAGACCTACTGAAAAATAGCTTTTGTATTGACCAAGACAAGTGTGTCCAGTGTCACCAGACAGGATGTTTATTAATAAATGTGCTGCACATCTAACTCCCCTACATTTTGAAAGCCTAGCTAGCCACAGTTTCCACCGAAAACAAATTTAAGCTCTTAAAAAATCACTATTTTTAAAATTAGGACAGAAGAGTATGTGATGAACTTTCCAAATGGAAAGTTCTTGAGCAACGCTCTCTGGGGCACTCTTGGCAGTACTAAAACCTTCCACCTTTAGCAGTGTACGGCCTGCTAAGGTTCTTACACCTTCGGCAGTACATAACAAAGGGATAACAGAGTTTGATGGCAAGCACTAAGTGATTCATTATCTTCCAAGTTTAAAGAACAATCAAAAAAAACCTTTCCAGTATCTAGAACACTTAATTGGAGTATGATCCTGAACTGTGGTTCCATCACAGTACTGCAACGTGAGCACACAAGGCCTTAGTCTGGTTGTTGATTTAGTAACTACACAAACATCGCACTTCTTGTACTGGCTCACTAAGTCATAAGCATAGCAGCATAGCAATAGCAGGTTTCCAAATACCACCCTCTGCCACTGTCCTTCCTACCTGATTTCTGTTCTTCTTACTTCAGCAGTTTCTGTAAAGACCATGATGGGAATGGCTAAGTTCAGAAAACAGTTCTTGTATGCTGCAGCTGAGTAGCCACCCACAACTTTAATGAGCTCCAGTGCAACCTGCAGCAAATAAAAATCACGCAGTTCCATGAGACCAAACACCGGTTTTAGGTACTATGTGATCAGCACTAGTTTAGTTAAGAAGCCAGCAATGAATATAAATATATATAATAAATAATGTCTTTGACAACTGGCACAGTAAACCACATCTGGAGATGCAACCCAAATATGCCACCAAGAAATCGATTCTGTCACTGCTAATAAAAATATTTAAAACATTCAAAGCATTCCTAATATAGAACTCTTACCAAATAGTTTAATTCAAGACACCTCCACAAAACATGCAGTTCTGCTGAGGTGCACAAATGTGAACTACCACAGAATAGATCCTTTACACTCCTGATATCAGCACTCTGACAGAAGTTAGTAATAATTCCAGAAAACAAACCAAAACGCTGATCTTCAACTCCTCTTTCTGGTCAGCAATCCAGAAATCGAAGCACTAAGAGCTTAACACAGCTAGATCCAAGAGCGATGTACTGTATTAGTACATGAGAAAAAAAAAATTAAGTTTGAAATAAGCCATTTCTTTAACGAGGCTCTGTCAGGATAGTGTTAATCAATATCCAGACAACAGTGGGTTTAGGCAAGGAAGAGCAAGAGAAAGCAACAAGCATTTTAAGCATTTTAAAAAGCACACTCACCAGCCCTGACACTGCAGCAGTAGCTGTTGCAATTGCAGGAATAATCTTTCCAGCAATGCGCTTTGTTTTGAACCGATCTGCTGGTTCGATATTGTACATCTTGGCTCGTAAGTTTGATGCTGCTGTTATGAAGTCTATATGTCCATTACTATCGTCATCTTTTTCAAAGGAGATGGGCTTCATTTTCAAGTCACCTGCTCACGAAACCAAAAAAGGAGCAAAAATTATTATTAGAAAACTGAAGGGGTCCTAAACATACATTTTATGGAACTAGAACCTTGAATTTAAAATTTCACATTTTAGAACTTGGTGCCTTACTTAAAACTTGCCTTCCCTTGCTAGAAGCAGATATGAAAGAAGTAACAACAGAGCTCCGCAATTTTATTTTCCTTGCAACACCAGGAATAGATTTTGGACAGTCCTACCGATGTTTCTTATGTACCCACCTTGCCATAGCTCCCTCCTGTGAGAATTCCCTCTATAAGCTTTATCTGTAACCATTTCAGTGTGGACTTCATAGCATTGGAGGCAGAGGTTAGGTAATCTTTCCCCTCTGTGTTCCCAGGCTAAAAATGCACAGGTGTAGTTGTTGCCCAATGACCTCTTCATGCGGCCAAGCACAAAATGGGATTTGAGTATCCCCATTTTAACATATCTAGAAGATGCTGAAGACAACTTTAAAAGTCTTCACAATTCAGGGTAATTTCAGATTTATTCCTTTAAGTTCTACCTCTCAGCCTTCTCATACCAGAATAATTTTCAGTCCATCTGCAATCTAGTTGGCCATCAGGGCTGTACTTAGACGCAGGTATAACAGAGACCTTTAAAACTTGCAGGAATCTCAGAATTACAGAAACATAGGGAAATATCAAGCAATAAAGAGAGTTATCTGCATGGCACTTCAGAAATCAGCTATTTGTTTCTTGCAGAATTACAGAACTGCTTTACCCAAACAAAGACATCAACACCAGCTGCTGGCAGTGCAATCACAAGATGTTGCTCAGCTGTGACGCTGGTTTATACTACTCACTTTCCAGAGCTTCATTGGACAGTATGGACTTCTCCAGCTGGAAAATAGCATTCCTTTCATCCTCACTGCTGATCGCAATATGATCTGGTTTTCTTGCAGTCTCATCAGTCTGTACAACCTGCAAGTCATGCACAGTGTTTGAGGAACACATGAACTCCGTACGGCACAAATGTGAAGTGTGCTAGATGCCCTGGCTTCCCTGCAGTCTTCCCTCCCCAGTTTAAGAGAGACACAGACCTACTGAAGCAAGCCCAGCCAAGGGCCACACAGACCATTAAGAGACTTGGAGCATCTCTCATACAAGGAGAGGCTGAGAGAGCTGGGACAGTTCAGCGGGATCTCAATGTGTAAAAGTATCTGATGGGGGGGAAGTATAGAAGGTAGAGCCAGACTTTTTGACTGGTACCCAGTGACAGGACAAGGGGTTATGGGCACAAACTGCAAGACGCAAAATTCCAGAAGAAACATAAGAAAACATTTTTAAGAAAAAACAATTAAACAGAACCACCAAAATTGTGAGGATGGTTGAACAGGTAGCCAAGAGACACTGTGGAGTCTTCATCCTCAAAGATATTCAAAGCCTGAAGGGACACAGTCCCTGATGACCTGCCCCTGCAAGGGGGTTCGACTGGGCAATGCCCAGGGGTCCCTTCCAACCTCAACCATTCTGAGATTCTGAGCCAAAATATCGTTTTTTCCTCACGAGGCAAGCATTCATGAGACAAGTGTTAACACTGAACAAGAGAATATGAAAACACCCTGAATATTTGCTAATTTTAAATGATGACTAATGTCAGCCACTGCACTTTAATACTTCAGCTGTTTTGAAGGTAACACTTCAAAAATAAACATAGAAGTAATGACACATCCTTAATATTACCAAGAAAGAAAGAAAAAATTTACACTAGTCTACGATTGCTTTAAAGTTGCTTATGAGTAACACTTTATTACTTTTATTAAAGAAGTACAGAATCATATAAACTTTGAAGCTTGCAAACTTACAATCAGACCCATGCATTGAAAACGATGCTACAAATTACTTGCGAAAGACAACCCCCCCCATATCTTGCATTTAGCATTCAATACATAGATACCTTAGCTATATCCAGTTAAAGCAGTCCTGTATGCCATGTTCTTGTTTCCCCAAAACACATTTTAATTTGTATTTGGCTTTGATCAGCATCAATGCAAGAAGTAGTTGGAGATGTGAGACCCTGCTGGTGGATTTGTTTTTTCTTTAAAGTAAACATCATACTTACTTTGTTTGAAGGTCTAAACTCTGGTACCTTCACAGCTGAAATTATCTTCAAAATAGTTTCCTCTGACAAATCCTGTAATGGTTTAGAAGAAAAACTGTTTAAACACACGTCAACTCAAAAGGTCCCCCAGCAAAAAACACTGTATAACCTGTAGCATTTCAAAGAATACAAAAACATCCCACAAATATTCAATGATGTTTTGGTGAAACATCATCACTGAAACACCAAGTGACATTTCAGTTGCTATAGTGAATCAGAGAGGTGTGAAGCACTTGAAAACTGAACACAACTGAAGAGTGCATGTGACTTACAGGAAGATCCAATTAGAGAGAAAAATAAAAAGGGTAATGAGAAAAACAAAGGATAAATGACACATAGGCTACAAATAGTAAAAAAATAAACTCCCAGACCTTAGCTAAGACACTTAAAAATGCCTTAAAAGAGATCTTTCAGATCAGTTATTACATTACACAGGAAATGGGTCCATCAAAATAAGAATATCCAAGTTCGGTGCTTACTGAAAACACCTAATACACTAGTAATTTCTTTTCCGCATTAGGAATTTAAATAAAGACAACCAAGTGCAGGCATTCGGAATTTAAATAAAGATGAGCAAGTGCAGGCAGTTGCTGATCAGACAGTGCTGAAGGACAGATCACTTGCAGAATCACTTTAGTAAGTTCTTGGAAAGAACTGGCAACTGGACATCAGACCAAAGCCGAGTATGTACATCCACATTACGAGATGGGATCACTGTTACAATATGGATTACCTTCTCTGTGACAGGAATGCAGTACACTGTTGCAAAGAGTTTTGCTGCACTCACAATGAAACCGTAGTGCCTGAAGGAAAAGAGGAAAGATAATTTTTGTTTGGTTCTTTTTTCACTTCAGTTGCCCAGAAGTAGGTTTGCAACCACATTCAAAGATATCTCAAATAGACACAGAAACAGAATTTCCAGCCTTCAGCACAGCCTAATACAGATGACACATTTGGAAGGGTTCAGATGTCCTCCCTAAAACTAAGAAAATTTTAAGTGCAGTTATTTAATGAAAACCACATTAAACCTCTGCAGTCAAGAAAGTAACTACAAATGCTCACATGACAGGTGATGGTAATAAAAAGCTTCACCTCAGAAATGCTTTAATATTTGCCATTATCTCAGTTTTCACCCAAACTAAGAATGGCGATCCAGGCAGTTTCTCAAAGCAGGCGCAGATCAAGGCTTTTCAATCCTTCCACCACATTAATTTTTGAAATTATCTGTAATAATCAAGCCATCTAGATCAGACCCAAATCATGATGAAGAGGTCTCTTCACTAGGTCATTTTGGGTAGTCAATTTAATTTGGCGCACACCCTACATTTTATCATGGGGTCAGGAGAATCTGACAGCAACAAGTCAGTAATTCTGTCATCACACAATAAATGCAACAGGTTGTTCTAAGTCATTTTACACTTGATGTTGTCAGAACTTCCCACAGCACGCTCCAATCTCATGCCAGTGAAAGTTAAATTACCTGCAGTGAAAGTGTGAGACAGTTCACCAAATCCGCCACAGCAGAAGACTATGCACTAGTACCTGTCAAGTACCATCCCAAGTTCTTGTGCTATGAAGCTGCTGTCTTGCATGTTATGTTGTTGGTGAGTTTTATAGGAAGCTGTAAAACGTATCAGAAGCAGTACCATACTTACAAAGGATCACTAACTTCAAACTTCACTGGGAAAGGTGGCCTCTTTGGTGACTGCCAAAACAAACCTGGGAAGAAGACAGAGTTAACATGAAATCCTAGGCAATCAGGAACAGCAAGGCACAACAGGCACAAAGGGGCATTTGTACTTACTCCCATCTTTTAATCGTGTATCGAGAGGAAATGAATGAAGAAGCTGAAGAGCCTGGAGGAAACGTCAGAGAAGCTTTAGTAATTTGTCACATACAGACTGACATGACCACACTAAATCACACCTTTTTAGTAATGATGTGAAATCTTGATACAGCTTTTGAGACATTCCAACACATAGTTGAATTTAACAAGTTTGAAAAAAACATTATCTAAGACACCTGTGTTGAGATGGAGAACTTAAAGACACAAGTACTACTAGACAACAGAGTGACTTGCTCTTCCCGAGAGTCACAGAACAAAGATGACAATGTCATCTCATCTGTCCAAAGCCCAAGCAAGACACTTAATCCAATGAGCAAAGTGTTCCCCTTACCCTGTTGTCATTTTAGAATTCGTGCAAACTGATTCACAATCGGGAATGGTGTGTTTATTTCTCGACAACTACCACCAGGATTTCCATACATACAGATACTATATATTTATAATTACACACCACCACCATGACAACATCTTTCCTACCAAATTGCACACACACACTTTAAGCAATACTGTGGACCAGATATTCAGAATAGAATTTCAGATATTCAGAACAGAACCTCATTTCTAGGTCTTACCTACTTACCTTATGGCTAAAATACTTCTCAAATTTTACCCTGGCTAGTTCCACACACTGTGTCCAACTTCGGGGTCTTCTACTGAGCGTTTTAATAACATGAAAACAGCCTTCTAAGCTCTCTCCTGACTGTATTCTCTAGATAGAGAAGGAAATATGAAAATCTTAAAAACCAGACAAGATTCTTCCCAATCTAGTCCAATGGTAATTACAGTTTTAGTAAGTTACAGGCAAAACGAAATGGTGGATCACTTTGTGAAACCTAATCCTTTATGTGATCCTCTCCCTGGGTTTTTTCACAGGTGCTGTATTCTACTTCATATATTTCCACCAGCCCGGCTAACCATAAGCCATTACAGACTCACAAGAAAAAATATTAAACAACTGAGTCTGATATATTACACAGCTGAATTCACTCAAAACTATGTTTTCCCTTCATTTGTGACAGCTGGTCGTGCAGCATGATATCTACTATACATTTGTTAGGAGGGCTTCAATATTTCTGATATTTTTATATCAAGTACAGAGCACACAGGAGCTAGAGAAGCAGCCCCTGCACAAGACTTCAGTTCTTAATTATGAGACGCAGCAGAAATTCCCATTCAAATGAATGATCAATTAATGACTTGGCCAAACAGCTGTTTGGGTTTTCTGAATAAAGTCAGAAAATAACCAAAATCTCACTGAAATTAAATGGAATAAAACATTAGTTCAAACCCTGCGTTTTACCTTGGTAACATTCTCCTACCTGTAAAACTTCTTCTGCAGATGGGTATGTTTGCCAGAATTTGTTAAACAATGAAGGCTTGTGAGAAAATAAACTTTCAAACTAGAAAATAAAAAGAACAAATATCACATTTTGCGAGAAGTATTTCAGATGCCTCACTTCTCCAAATACACAGTAAGTTACGATGAAAGCTTATTCCCTTACCTTGTCTCTTGCCCATTGTATCGTATGCTCAATGGCAGCTGGGAAAGACTTCAAGGTGCAAAATGGTATTTCTTCTTCTGGTGGATCCCGCTGTAATTGTGGAGAATTGTGGGTAAATGCAAATTTATTAAAGTTTCTTGCGAATAACAGCATGAAGACTAGACTGTGTAAACTTAAACCTCCACTGTCGTAAAATATGAAGTGACTTACTTATGCTTAGAACAAAATTTGTTTTATGAAAACTAAGGTATGACTTCCTGTTTATGAAGAATAGTCTAAACTCAACACTTGAAAACAACCAGTGAACTTCTACCTTGCGAAGGCAGTTTCACAAGAACTTAGAGGGACACTGCAGGCGTCTGGAGGTTCTTTTTCTGCTTCCCCAGGCAAACAGAACTGTTATGCACACTTGGAGAAACTGGCAGACCGACACCTACTTGTATTTCTCCTACCTGCCTGTGGAGGTGATCGTCACCAAGAACCAAACAAGCAGGCAGAAAGGAGTTTAAGAAAGACACCCACCAGTACAACGCCTGTTTGCAAATGCATTGTGGGACTAGATTCTTATTTAAAAATGAGATTTAAAAGAAAAAAAAAAAAAGTCAGTCCCTTGGAAACACTTCAGAATTGGGACTTTTTCCAAAGTTCGCCTTTTACGATTCATATAATAATTATTTCCTAATAGTACTGACCCTCAGCAACTAATATAAGCCACTTAGATATATAAATGATTAAATTCTCAGAGGGCATTACGGGACTAGCTATTGAAGTAAACTATGGTCTTAAAACACTTACATGACTATTATACGACTCTGTCAAATGAGGCACAATAACTTCCGTGTGTCCTTTCGTTCCCATAGTTCCAGAGTCTATCAGAGGACGCAGGTTTGCTACACAGCGACTGACACGGAAAGACACAGATTGTCAGGATACAGACTGATCACCATGCTCTTGCCTTGCAGACATGATCGGTGTGTAGCCAGAACTGACTCCTTGAGCCTTGAGAAGAGCAGAAAGCTTGCACCAAACTCAGGAAAAGAAGAGCTTAAATAAGAAGAGCTATTTCAAGATAGATGAGGATACCATAAACCTGAGCCAATTTGGAAAAGAAGCACTAGTAATTCTCTTTAAATGTAAACATCCCTACTTATAAATTTAAATGCATACTCTTATGCATAAGTAATTCAGCCTTAAGACTGTCACAGTATTCTCCCCCTCATCGGTGCTAGACAGCTATTTACTTCCAAGGACTCACTCCCAGGCTCTCTATGTAACCTGTACCAGCCGCATGATAGCAGAACTGGTTTCCAACACACGAATGAACCCCTTCCGCCTGCCAGCCAGCATCCCTTATCAAGGAGCAAGAGAAATCTGAGCAAGTTGCTATCAGATCTTACAAGCAGTTCCAGATCGGGAAGATTAAGAACCAAAAAGCAGAGTTCAAGTAAGAACGCGAAAAGTAGCCCTTGCATCCTTTCCGCAACCCACCTATCAATGTATCGCCGTGCCTCAACATTGTCCAATGCTGTCACAATCACATCTTGCTTGGTATAGAATTCATCACTGTACGTGTTTTCAGTGGCTGGACAAACTTTGTTAATATAGGAGTCAATTTTTAAGTGAGGATTGATGTTCAGAGTTGCTTCTGCTGCAGTATAGCTTTTAGGCTTCTGAAATTATAAATACATACATATATATATAAAAACAGTATCCAGATAAAGAGCATCTGGGACACAGAAGTATCACCTTCATTTGCTCATCAGACTTTGACAGAATGTTAGCATGCAAAACATACAACAAAGGAAATTCTTTAATCACACACCTCCCTCACAAATCAATGTCATCTTAATCTAGTTTTTAGTTTTATCTAAAGTAGCGGGTCAGAGACCACAAGGTGAAAGTGCTTAAGTGGTGCAGCACAAATGTATCAAGTAACTGGAACTGATGCCACATGCTCTCAAAGTGCCATAAGAAAAGAGCAGTTCACGACTGTCAGCAGATAAACCCATTTGTTACTGTGACTATCTCTACGCAGCACATACAAACACCTGTGAATAATCACATTACTGCAAGGCATTCCACATTTCAAACGCTAAAGTGAAATAGAGTTCTTCACCTGTCTGACAGTTCTACCCATTTTAATATACCACATTCAATTATCTAGGGGTCAGTACTTAAAACACCAGAACTCAAGACAGCATGGTTTCTGAAATCTTGCATTGTTCACGTTCTATTTATCCACCTGAAATGTAATTTGTTCCCAGATTTGCTAGACATAAACAGAAGACAGAAGATTCAGCTGCTGGGTTTTGGGCAGGGGAATCCCTTTTCCCCATTGCTGTCAAAACTGAGCCACTTTTTTTTATTTTGTGCTGTGTTTGCTAGTACAGGGATTTTCTATCTGCTTCTAAGAAAATAAAAATTCTGTACCATTCAGTTACTGAACATACATGTTTTTTCCTCAAGCTATCTTCCACCTTAATGAAGACTGAATTAAGACAGAATTTAGCAATTTAGGTCAAGTCCCATTAGCTGTAGCTCTTCTATTCAGAAGACTTCTGCCTGCGCTGTCTCTATTTTTTGTTGTTTGGTTTTATTCGCCCTGAATTTCAACGGTATACTAAGGCACTTCTGGCATATTAACTCATCGCAGCTTCCTCTGCAGAACAGCATTCAGCACTCAATTCTTTCTTTGCAAGTTCAAGAGATTTCATTAGTCAAAAATACTAGAACAAATTAAGATCAGACCAGCAAGTTTTCTTGATCGATACTGGTGACAAGTGGGGTGCCAGTATAGTGTAAGTATTGTTTTAAAAGATACTGGGGTTTGTTACAGCCTTTAACTCTTTTCTAGACAGAGGTATATACACCCACAAGTTCAGCTCTCAGAAGGGAGACAGGACAGGGAAACAGAACAACAATCCAGAAAGCTTATTGAACAAAAAAAAACCTACCTGTATGTGATGAGGTCGAAAAAGAAATTGCCTGTTCAGGTTGGATTTCTCTATCAAATCTGGATCTGTAATTGTAACCTAAGTCAGAAGGGGCAAAAGCAACAGCTGAAGTTATAATTTTAAGTGTATCACTGAGCAACATCCTGGATGAAATCTCCACAGAAGCTTGTCAAAACAAAGCATTCCTGTTGGCATCTACTGTGGCTAACAGCTCTGCCTATACTCACACTGGCTGATTAAATTCTGGTTTAAAATCCAAAATACACCAAGACTGCTCCACATATGTTCTGCTTCTAATTGCACATAATTTCTACTCTGTGCTGGGGTCATTTTACACTCTGCAAGGAGATCAACCTGAGATAAGGTTTAGGCTTTTAAAATGTTTAAATAGTCTAAAGTATTTAATTATTCCTTGCCAAGTAACTTTTTAATAAGCAAAGTAAACTTAACGGGTGACTTACCAATCCTTTGTCTTGTCCAGTACCAACACCAAGAAGTGCAAAGTTTTTTAGCATTTCACAGCCGATCGCTCCACAGCCAACCTAGAGAAAAATCACATTTTTGGAGTCAGAAATGTAAGTGAAAACCATAAAGACAAGTATAATAGACAAGTCCCATCACAGTTTTGGACCATTTATTCTGCAGCTGCACCCATCATGGCTGCTCTCACTATTTTGAAGACAGTGGATGTTATCTGTGTCAGAGCATTTGCAAAAGTCAGGTATACTCACCAAGAACACATTCAAATCATGCAGCTTCTGGCACAGAGCATCTCCAATACAAACCCTCAAGGCATCATACCTATCTCCCCTATGCAGGCACAAAAGAGAAGACCAGAAGAACGGTTTAGCTGCCATTTATCATGGTAGTATCACTCATGCCAAACTGAACTTTGACACAAACCAAGAGAATCAGACCTATATACCATACCCTATAATCCCTGTTCTTCCCACGCTCAAACACGATAGACATTTTCAAGCCCAATCCCCTCCCTGCAGCAAACTGCTCAGAACTAACTTTAAAAGACATCTTCCCAGCCTGCTTGAGACTCAGATGTGAAAAGCAGATAAACCAGCAGACTGTACTTATATTTACCGTGGGAGAAATTCTTCAGAGCCCATCTTTTCTAGAGGTGTTACAATGTCTAGCATATCTATATACAGCTGTGAACAAAGGCAGAAAAACAACACAGTAAAAAACAGTGAGAAACACTGTCATTTTTGTTTAAAAAACAAAGTAGATATTTCCTATGTATAAGAGTCTAGAAATTGTAGAAGCACTAAGATTTTACTGTCAGTGGAAGACTATGCAGCATTCAGCTCTGTGGAGGGGTTTCGTTCGAAGGAGATATGTTGTTGAATTAGTCAGGCCCAAAGGAATCTCAAGGCCACTTTGAGAAGCTGAGAACAGAATCTGTTGTGAGAAAGAGGAGCGTTTCTTCATTAACACGGCCTCAGCATGGCGTGAGTTGTCGGACCTATCATCGGGGGGCTCCAGCGTGTGGACTGCCCATGATACTCATTTAGTGAATCCATGCTTGGAGCGTGGACGTGTGATTAGAGAATAGTTGCGTATATAAGGAGACTTGTTTCTGTAATAAATGGCTTTGCGTGATTCACATTCAATCAGAATGCTGAGTCCTTTATCGCTCCAACATAGCTCCCCACAGTTCACAGTTTCAGTGAACTGGAAAAGGCACCTGGACACAGAGGAAAACAACCCACTGCAATCTGAGTCACAAACTTTTGATTTCTGAGAGGCACGTTACCCCTCCAAATCCTCCAAATTAGAGTGTGAAATTTTTCAATCTGACTTTATTCTGACACTTGCCCTGAGAGTCTAAAAGCACAGCTCTTGTGTACAGTAGCTTGGGCTGACAACTGGACTTTATCACACCTTTAAGCCATGTACTCTCCTTGCTTGTGGGGAAAAAAGAATGTGATACCTGAACCCCAAATATGAAAATTTTAACTAAACCAGGCACACTTTCATTGTACACAACAAAACCATCATATTTTTTCATAAACTCAGTCTCAAGTCTTTTTTCCTGTTACAGAAGCTGTTTAGGTTATTTTGATCATACAGCATTTACACACAATCATACATTTATACCATCACCATCAAAATCAAGATACAAAAGCTAAACCAGCCTCACCCATTGCTGCAACGGAGAAAATTTTCCTGTCACTGCTTTCAAGACTTCCTGGCTAGCAACACCACCCACTGCTGCAGCCAGAGGGGCCAGAAACCCCTGAGCAGTCCTAGACAGCCATTTCACTACATTTTCATCCACTTGAGGCTGAAAAATAAGGCATAATAAGAGATTTAGCCCTTCAATCGAGGAAGCTAGTGCTCAGTTTCACAGATTATTGTTTTTCAGAAAAAGACAGAAAAATCATTTCACTCTGACTAGCAAAATGGTTTCCAGACAAGGCAGATCCACTGTATGCCCTGTACTTCTAACAAGCAGTTATCTAAAAACCGGATTCACGCAACCACGGAATTCAGCCTTCATATAAGGTGAATATTTGTTTGAACTTGTGCTGAAACACTATCCTGTTTCCTTGCACGACCTTCAGAAAGCCAAACGATCCATATAAAGATGGATACAAAGCGATGAACGAGGGCAAACAACCAAAACGTGACCTTTAGGCAAGTAAATGAGCACAGCAAAATGACTCATAACGACGCTGATTTGTTACTCACTTTGTTTTCCAGTGTTTCACTTATAGACATGGCTATTTTCAGCATTTCCTCAGCATCTTGAAGGCATCTAGACACCCGGGTAGAAACAATAATGATCACTTAAACATTCCAGAGCCCTTCTAGGAAACACAACCAACGGAGAACAAAGCACTGGGTACAGCAGCAAGAGTCTGGCAATTAACACTGTCTTTAACAGTGAGCAATAAAGAATTATTAGCTCAAGAACAAGACTCTCAGTGGAGAAGCACCTGTGCAAGTCCAGTTTTAAGATTCATACTTTGTAATCAGTTTTGTCTTGTTTAACCCAAAATCAGGCAAATCAAGAACTACAGCCGAAAAAATAACCTTGAAAATTATAAACAAATCCTTTAGACCTTTAAAAAAAAAACATCTGTAAGCTATAGGGTAATTCAGGAATCGCTGAAACAAATTTTCCATATTAACTCTACAATGGGAAGAAAATGGAACTGAGAAGAATCTCACCAGAAGGATTTTGTGTCTACCTGGGCCCAGAAAGTGCTATTGCTATATTGGCAAAACCCTGTTAACCCACACATGCATCAGGTAACATTTTTCATCTAAATTTCAACTTATTGTTTCTATGTTATCTACTAAGTGACAGACAAGGTGCCCTGCTGCACATCTAACCAGTAACTACAGTAAAAAAAGGGATCTGTCCAATTTAAGGTCTCATGAACAGAAGGTTGCTGCATTACCCAATGTTGGGTCCACGACCAAAGTTCTCCTGGAAGTGGTTCAAGGCAAGCATGGCAACATGGGTCTGCAAAGGTGCCTGTTAGAAAAACAGTAGCCGTTGATGAGTTAGAAACATGAGAAAACTGAAGGAAACAAAAGCAACTATTTGAACTCTTCTGTTACCATTTCACTTTCTCATTTTGTAGTCATTTTGCTCCAAAAAAGTTTTTAAATAGCATTAAAAAGTGATTTTGAAATACCTGACAGGTGTTCTTACAAACTAAGATTATCAAGTATTACTCAGTAACAATGCAAAACCCTTCACTCACATTCAGCACCCACTTCAACTGAGTCCAGTGAGTCTTCAAAAGAATTCAGTGCTGAAATTGCAAAATCCAGTGATCTTTTTTTAATTAGACATTAGATCGCATTGCATTTTGCCAAACCTCAGTATCAAAGCCCAGCATTAAGGATCAAAAGCAGAAAATCCAAACAGGGAAGTCAGAGTTTGCATCATCAAACAACAACAAAAATCATTACATCTACTTTTTTTAGGTTAAAATTCTAATGAGCCTGAGACTTATGGGCCTTGTATGTCCATAATCTTTCACCAGAACTGTATTGGAGGCAAATACTGCAAGCTTCCTCTCAGACTTGAAAAATATCTCTGAATCTTTTTCAAAGGAAAAATAACATTCTCACACTGTTCACTCCAGCTCCCAACCAACACATGATCAACTTCTGATTATCCAAGCTTTGATTACAATGTGATTTTTAACAACCAAACATCATCATTAAATACAGGAAGTCATTGTGGCACTTGCAAAATTTACACATCCACGAATTAAAGACTTATCAAAATCCTGAGATTTTAAACAGCATAGGAGACTGAGCAATGCATATTCAATATAGTTGGTGCAGACCATAAATAACAAGCTTCCACAACAATCTAAACCATAATGTATATTCTGTGTGACCAGATGAACTGATACCCAGCTCTTATTTCACTCTTTAAACTTATATTTAGCTGCTACAGAATAGAGTTAGGAAATTATATTGTTATGCATGTAAAGCTGCAGATTACATTCCACATAGTTTTAACATTCAAGCACTTACACCCAAATCTCAACAAGCTAATTACCTCAGGTTTGCTAAAATCCGCAACAAGGCATAATGGATTTGTTAGCTGCTTCTCCAACCGTTCCTGCAAAAACAGCATTCATGATTACAACACCGCCACTTAGGGATACGACAGTCACTGCTACCTGACAAAACAATTCCTGGAGAGACTAAGAACCAAATACCCTTTCTTTCTAGCATTTCTATAACACCATTAATTAATGCCACAGAAGATGCATAAATAATCATCTACTGCAAGTTTTGTCAATCATATGTGTCACAGATATATTTCACATCCTGGTGCCAAGACTCAATTTCTGAAACAGCTCCAAGGTTGCCTAGCAGAGATTTTATAGGCAACTAGTGGCTGGTGGCCTGCAGAATTTCCCAGCTCAGCAAGAGCTGGAAGCTACTGCTGCACAGAAACAAGCTATTGAGCTGAGCGTTCTCACAGCAGAAGCAGCTGGTCCTCACTCCAGCTCTTTAGAAGAATTTGAGGGCAGTCAGAACCTGTTCTCTGTGGGGCCAAAAAGGCACACAGAATTCCATAGCTTGCAACCCTTCTTATACAAACTCATGCAATCGTCTTTCTTCTCGGAACATCACCAAGAACCCACATATTTGTAAGCCTTCATGGAGTTTGCAGCAGTACAGGGATAGGCTGCCCATAAATTTTTTTTTCTCTCTACACTGGCAGGTAACTTTGTAGTATTTCCTACTCTCTACAATTTAGTAGATCAGTATAACTTCTCCTACCCAACAAAACTCAAATTGTAGGTAACCAAATCATGTATCTGCTGAACTCTGCTTCCAGTAATCAGACCATTAACACTCAGGAACCCGGTTATGCCAAACACACACTCACAAAGTAAAGCATCTTGGGTGTCTTCACTTGGACAGCGATGCCTCCGTGTAGGTAAGGCTCCATGTCTGATGTATCACCAATGCTGAAGGAATAAGGTGACACCACTGAAAAGAAAAGAAAGAAACAGTGACTGATGATCCAGTTGCACTGGACAGGTGTACCTGTTTTAGCAGGGGGTTGGACAAGATTATCTCCAGAGGTCCCTCCCAGCCCTAACCATTCTGTTGTTCTGTGTAATTCTGTCTACAATAAAGTGGGTTTTCATGCTGTAATTTTGTAGTGTGCAACTGATCTGCTATGAAATAAGCTTTTTAAAGTGGCAGCAGATGTAGTGAGAATTTGACCACAGCTTTGTAACAAAAATGAAATCACTCTGTTTCATTTAGCCTGTGCACAACAGTGTCCAGTGTACTGCTCAGAGTTGGATTTTAGCCCAGTGACTAGAACAACAGGACATCAAAAAGGGCAGCTGGAGTATTAAAGTCACATCTTCCCTCTCACACCACCTGCAGCACCAGTCAGACAAAACAAGATGACACAAAAGATGGTAATTCATGGAAAACTGAAACTAAAAGCTGGGCCAGGATTAAGAAGAAGGGTCCAGACAAAACAGACTTGAACACATTTCAAGGGTACTGGTTTTGTCTCAGACCACAAAACAGTGAAAAACAAACAGGCCCCACCCACCCTCTCCTTCTCCAAGCAGGCATTCAGATCTGGAAATGGGGCACTTCCCCAGCATCCAAAAGGAACCAGGTAATCTGACTTGAGACATGCATGACGCAGACCAAGCAGGCTAAACAGAAATCACAGGAATCACTTCAAAAACAGGGTTAGAAACAGAGTGATGTCAATGCATCCTTTTGCTCCTAAATCATCACCCAAAAAACAACAATGCAAGCAGGGAGACACAAATTACTGTTAGTTTAGTCCAAAACCATGGCAGAAGCACAGGCATTATGGGACCCTCCAAAATACAAAACAGTTTAATCAGCAAACTACTGACAGTAACCTCAGAGGCTGCCAACTAGTTTCCACAAGCTGTGAGTTTCCACTGCTCCTTAAACAGCAATATGAGTTCGGAAAAACTTTATTAAATGGAATCAAGCCAATGCCAGGTTGACCAAAAAGCAATTTCTACATGCAAGCTCACTGGAGAACTGCACAACCCAAAACCCCTCTGGCTACAATAACACTACAGTGAGCTAAAATGGGCCAAAAAATAAATACACTGCAAATGAGTCAGCAACAGTTTACCTGTTATTTGGTGCGTGGATCCATTTAAACATAACATTCCATTAACTTCCCGAAAAGTTAAGAACTGTCCTGTTTCAAGCCTGTGTGGATGATTTTCAAGGCAAGTAACAATACCAGGATTTGACTGAAAGCAAAAATTACGAAGTTAGTAAGGAGAGAAGTGTCTTGGGTTACGGAGACGCACTTTGTAGACACAAAGCTTTTTGTCTATTGAAACTGCAGCCTCTAATACTTTTCGGGCCTCAGTTCTCCCATAATAAGGGAGTTACCTATGATTTTTTCTGTCCTGTTGTTTTCAGTTTTACAGTTTTCGCAACACAGACTGTCTCATTTTTACCTTTAAGAGTTCTCAGCATGCTCGCAAACCGCATTTCTGTTAGCTCCTAGCAGACAGAATCATTGTTCTGTTCTGAAGTAGCACCAAGTTTATCTTTCTCTCAAAACAAAAAATGCACTACATGTACAAAGGAACTCTCACAGACATTAAAAAATAAATTCTTATGAATGGTCCTTATTAGTCCATGCTTCCCTTCCATCTCATCTCCTTAAAAAGGACAACCCAAACACATTATTTAAAGTTAGGAAGCTTACAAAGTTGGGCAGAAAAGCCACACCCTCAAGGCGATCACAAAGAACCAGGCTTACACGTGCAGGAATCTCAGACAACCTCTCATCCTGTTAGAGGATGTCATGCCAAGCTCCCATGCACACAGAGACCCCTCTGCAGGCTGAGGATGGCTCTTTAAGATCTTTTCAGGCAGCTCAGGCTGTCACACTGTGGATTTGCAAGCCAGTCCAACATGTAGAGTCTCCTGCCATCCCTTCCTGAGCTCCCAATATTAGAAAGACTTCAGTTAAACAGCATAAAACTTAATTACAACAGATTACATTCTCCTTGGCATGAAGAATGGCAAATGAGTTGACCAGAGAAAATTCTTATCCAAATTAGGGACAGAATGCCACCTTGACACTGTCTGCAGGACAAGAACAGCCACTTGATAGGTTTTTTGGTGTTGCATTGTAATTCTGGTCAGTTTTACACTTCAGAGAGCAGAACAGATACAACTAAGCTCTAAGTACCAGATTGTGAATTGCAGGGAAAAAAAAATTACACATAATTCTTGCCTTGGCAGGCAATTAGCGCAAGTCATGAAACATAACTGTGTATTATTTACATAATTAATGAGAACAATCAAGTCATCCGTTCCCTTTTAAAGATACAAAAGAACAGGCTACCCAAATCATCTTATCATGATCTTCAATTCAGATCAAACCAATCTTGTTATACAACACCTTCTAGTTTGATTAAACTGGAGATAGGACCAAAAAAAAAAGTACCCCATCTCCAAACTTGCTACTAGAGGAACGAGGATCTAGTCTGGACTTCCAGAGTTGAGAGAAGCAGCTACAGGTGCTCCCGTTCATAAAAACAATAATACAAGATCAAATGTATGTCCTAACATTCTGCACTGGAAGTATTACCAAAAACATTTTCTTCTTGTCACCTCTGCTTTGGTAGGTTAAAACAAACTTGTTAAATGTCTTTACAAAACAGGTTCTCACTCTCACTCCCCTTGATCATTCCAGTAGTCTCCCTCCATACGTGCTGCAGTCTCTCATAAAATGGGGTTCGTTTCACACCTATCTCAGAGCTTCCTTGGAAGACTTAAACTATTCCTGCACCAAGGCTATGTCCTCTTTGCACCTAATTTCTTTCTCTCCCTCAATAACAGAAAAGCCTCAGTGTTGTTATGTTACATTTCAAGTAATGACCAGGAGGCTCTACGATGTTAGGACATCATCACTGACTGGTTTTGAGGAAGAAACAAGAACCAAGGAACTTTATTCACTTCTGCTATACCACCAGTTTTCAACTCTGCTTGGTCACATAGCCAATAACAAGTCATTACAAAAAAAGTTGAAGCAGCACAACAACTTCTATCCCTTACTTGTGTTATATTTGAAATGAAGATCTCCTTTGGCTCCTCTCCTGTTGTATCCAGCACTTCAAACTCATCACCAAAGTCACAAAACAAACGTGAGCATATTCCATATACATCTGCACTGATGAACTACAAGAGAAAGTGAAAAATTTGAGTATCCCTAAAACAGCACAAGCCAAAGGAATAACCTCACACATTGAATTTAGTTTCTGTTTTACCTTAATAGGTGGCTGCTGAGCATGACAAAAGTCATTAATCTTCTTCTGCAGCAACAGGTTTACTTCAGTCAATATGACACACTATGAACAAGAACAGAAATCAGTCTAAGACACCAAATGCCACCAACATCTTCAGGCTATGGAAAAAAATAGCACTAAAAGTAAGTTACTTAAGTGTCCTGATTCCTTTCCCCAACACATAACAGAAAAAGCAGTCTTGAGTCAGTTTTCTCATCGCACATTAAAACAGATGGGTTACTGCTCCACAGGTTCTAGAAGCAAGATAAGCAAGAGCAGAACAGCAAACTCTCATTTACCTTTTTGTTTTAAATGCACTTGTGAAACTCAAAGCCCAATTAGAATACTTACAAAACCAGTTATGGATAATCTCAGAAAAAAATTGAGATCTTGAGTTTTAAGATTAAAGTAGCAAAACAAACAAATACTACTCATCAATGTGCACCAAGAAGTCTGCACAAGCTTCAAGAACTGGTGCGCATCAAATTGCAGACACACTATTTCTACAAGTACTCTTTTAAGTTTTAGGATAATATTGGGTTACAAAGCACATGCACTGTGTCCCATTCAGATATACATGGCTTATTATAGCTGGGACACTCAGAAACTTGATTAGTTTGGGTATAATCAATAGCCACACAGCAAAAGTTCAGAACTTAGATTGAGCCATGCATACAGGTAGGAGACAGCTGACTGAACAACTGAAAATATCTGCATTCTGCCACAGAGGAGCCTACATTTTGTCAGATACATGCACACATACATAAATGACCTTTCTAATTATACAGTCTGAGTTTCTATTGCTTGTAACACAGCATACAAAATACTTGTAAAACATCTGTGCTAGGCAGCTGCAAAAATATTCAGTTTCATCTTAGAACAAAAAAAAAAATTCATGGCAAGCTCAGCTATTTATTGTCACAGTAAGTTTCATAATAATTGTAGGAACACAAAAACACTGCTTCAGCCTTGGAAAAAAATTAGCATGACCATTTAATTAGTCCAAATACAAGACTTTTTCTTTCTTTACATCATCTCAAAATGTACTTCAAAGTTATTTTTCATTTTATTTACTTATATAAAAACATCCAAGTTGTTTGTCCTGAGCAAAATACCACATACAACTGCTTTAAGCCTGACATACCTGGTACTGTTTTAGAAAAGACAGATCTGTGGTTTCATCTAGTGGCACAGTTGATGCTGCTACATGGACATACGGATTGAGTTCTGCAATACGATGAAGTGTGGCCTCAGCCCTGAAAAAACAGCAACTTTCACGTTTTCATGCATCTACAAACTCGTATTTTCAAAACAGAATTACATTCCACACATGCCCTAACAAAAGTCCCTTAGGAAGATTACTGGCACAAACTTATTTATTCGCACTTAAATTCCCAGGAGGTCTGAGGAAAACAGCTCTGCCGGATATACATGGTGTCATGGCTGTTTTCTCGTCTCACACGGGTGACAGAAAAAGCCTAAGGAAGAAAAAAAGCCCTGGTCCCCACTACTAAATTGACATTATAAGCTCCTAATTACAAGTAGTGAGATGCTCAATACAGACATGACCCCAGTCCCAACCTAGACTTTCTCTAATATCCACCCGGGCACCGTACTCAAGGCCAGGAACTCCAGAGAAAGGGTTTCACAAGTATGTGACCTGTGTTCGCAGCTCTAGGACAGTGAACAGCTATTTTTGCCACTGATAAAACCACTACCCCTACTCAAGTTCAGCCCTCCCTTGCCCCAAAGCCTTCACCAACCTGTTCTTTTGACTGGCAATATCATCTTCATGGATGAAGAAGTTGATCCCCAAATCCCATTTTGTGCACTGTTTGGTGTCATGAACTGTAAGAGCCTACGAAAGTTGGGCAAAAAGCATTTACTGAAAGAAGCACATATGGCCAGAGCACCCAAAAGGATGGATTAAGCCCCACATAAGACACTAGAGGACAAGCACTGCAGCAGGCTTAGTTGTACCACGTATCAGGACAAGCCCCTCTAACCTTTCTCCGAGAAAATTGTTACTGTTTGACAGACAGAAGCGATGTGGAAGATGTATTTCATTAAATTTTTCCTTAAGAACTAAATTTAAATGAAAACTAAAAATTATTTTTTTCCTTCCAGCTCACAGGGATGAGAGCATTTAAATATCAAGGGTGATTTTTGCCACACTGCAATTACGAGGCAATTGTGATCTGTAAGTGAATTAACTCCTAAAATTATAAACAAGGTTTTTTGATCAGAAGAAAGTTTTAAAAGCCTTTTCTCTAGTAAAATTAATCCTAGCAGCACAAAAGCAGTTGTTGGATCAAAACACTCATTCTAACATCTACACAAGCGAATTCTGATGGATGAAAGAACAGGATAACATATTTTGAATAGTTTGGCTTTTGAGTTTATAACACTCCAGTCAGAAGAGGTTACATTGTACAAAAAGATTTAATGTCTGATTAGCAGCTGTCTAAACCTTACATGATGTACTTCAGAGTGCTTCTATGTTGCACCTCAAAAGCTATAAAAACTCAGACTGACATTAATGTGAGACTCAAACCATATCACTAAAATAGCCAGATTATTAAAGTCTTCACCTTCAGGTCCTAAAATATTTTGCAATTCTACTACTGAAAGACAGTTCCAAAAACTTAACATTAGCTAGTTGTGTTGTCCCTTCTCCTCCCACTCACCCAAACATACCCCAAACCAGAACGGTTTTACATACCTTTACCCCAGCCAGAATTATATTTTTGGCTGAAAAAAAAAAAATAAAGAGAGAAAGACTGAGGCAGATTTTTTGCAAAGCTGTAACTGAATAGTTATATGGGTGGACAATAACAGTATGTTGCTAGTAAGAACTTTGCAGCTTCAGGCTTTGTTCTCTTTTACATTTGGCTCAAGCATTCTACAGCACTGGTGAAAGCGGAACACCATGAGCAAGGTTCAAAAGGTTCCCAACACTTGTCACTGTTCATCCCATGAGCCTGATTACAGAAACACTAATGACACTAAACTGCAAAACCCCGTGACTCTGTTCTGGCAGCTGGTGCAGAGTCCTGTTAAAGCCAACGGGAAGTGTAATACCCCAGGTAAGAACCAGCCAGGACAAGTCTTGCTCATAGAGAGTAAAGGAAATTGTTAATGAGTCTCTCGCACTGGGGCATTTTTCACCAAATTGCATCTATTTGCCTAACTCCCACTCCTGCATTTCCTACACAGGGATAATTCAGGCTACAGCTCTTCCTGTATTACATGCACTGATACTGATGCCTAAAGGAATAACCCGGATTACCCACCCTCAACCTTCACCCAAGACACAAAATTTTGGGCAAAGTGATCTGCACCATGGAAGCTCATTTTAAAGTAAAATTTGAAATGTTGTTCTAGTAAAAAGCTTACTAGAGAAAAGTCTGGGATCTTTCCTGCATCTGCTGAGTTACACAACATAAAAATTCATTCAGATACTTCAGATGCTTATTACATCTCAAATAAGCTTTACAAGTCTTTTAGGACAGTACATTTACATACACTTGTGTGTAGTTAAATAAACATTACCTAAACTTACCAATCTCCACACCAAGACCACCAATGCCACTCAGGAACACATGGGACTGAGCCATCTTCTGCATCGCCGTGTCTCCAAGAACATATCGCTGGCGACTACATCAGGGATAAATTCAGATGAAAACAAGATACAAATGAAGTCAAGAGCATATAAAAGCAAGTCAAGAGTTCCCAGTCATTTCCAAAACAGTCCAAATATTTTCACTTATTCCATCCCAATCCATCTCTAATTCTGCAGATGAGGGTGTGTCGCTAGTGTCACCTGCACAGTTCTATTTATAGTCCTCCATTCAACAAGCAACTTAAATTATAATATGCAGATACCTCAACTGTATAGTGCTTTCAGAAATAAATGTATATCAAATTTAATATTTACAGCCACAATCCAAACAATGAAAAGCATTTAGTGTAGACCTTTTTGATGTCAGGTTTTAGAAAAGAAAAATAACTTTTAATTTTAAAGAGTGTAAAACCCATCCAGGATAGTAGTGTTTTGGAATTAACTGCTGAAGACATGTGCAAGCCAAAGAATTCCTCTGTTACCAGAAATCTTCAAACCAGAGGGTGCAGCAGCTTTCGTAGTCAGACTCTGAGCTTTGAAAGACTCCTAGTTTCTAACTATACAATTAAACTTAAACCATCCTTAATACTACTTTTTCCACCCTTTCTCGTACAGTTTTTATAAAACTAGTGCAAAAACAAAAATGACACATAGAACACGAGATTGTGTTGAACTGAAAAGAAGTCTCATTCGTTCAGCACACAGATGATTTTTTTTTCAAAGCAGCTTTTAATCCCACCATGTTTTTCCAAGGATATCACTTGCTCCAGTGCAGGCTTTCTGAACTATTGCCATGCCAAGTGATCTCAAGTCACTCCCAGTTAACAAATTAGAACAAAAATAATAAAAAACAACTAAAAATAACACCACCACAACAAACAAAAATAAACAAGCAAAACAAACAAAAACAAAACAAAACCAACACAAAGAACAAAACCAACCAACCAAACCACAAACAAAAAATCGCACACCTAACCCCAAAAAAATCTACCAAAAACCCCAATGCCATGAAGTCTGTCCGATAACAGAGATACTGATTATGTTCATGAGGATGGAGAGGTATGGCAAAGACTGAAGAATAAATGAAATGATGAAGGACATAAATTACATAGTGTCAAAAAGGAAGCTGAAAATAAGGTAGTGAAAGATGAAGAAGGAAAGGAGGATCTATTTTATGAAAGGGGAAACAAGCTAAAAAAAAAAAAAAAAAAAATCAGACATTCTTACCTATACAAAGCATCATCAATTTCCATTGAGTCTGCTGCCATGATGCAATGCGATTTCCTTAAAGTAGAAAGGTTAAAAAAAAAAAAGGTTACATTGTATGCAATTTCATAGTTTGTCACCTCTCCCCCCCAAGCACCCATTCTTCAGTAGAACTGAAAAAAATACAAGAGAGTGATGTTATATAGGAGTCACTCTGGACATCAAGAAGCCTACAGAACAACACAGCACCTCGGTAATTAAAATACACAAGAGCCAGAAGACAAGAACCTCCAGAACATCAATAAACTATTTCAAAATACAAAGAAACATATTAATTTCCCCATTGAGGAGGCACTAATCTTATTTTATTTGCCAGAGTTATATTTCCTCAAAGTACAATTTCATTTTTTATTAACAGCTCCAAGCTATTTAACTTGGATCTTTCCAATCGGTGCTTTATTGGAAAAGCCAGGAGATCCCTGAATGACAAGGAAGAGTTATTTATGCTCCGTGATTTCTACGTTAATTAAAAATCCTTAGGAAACAAGTTACCATTTTAGCTAATGGAAGAAATCAATACCTAAAGATCTGAATTAATACAATATATAACTAAGCCATCAGTTCAATAGAATTTTAAGAAAAAACATAATATTTGTGCTATTAGGGCCTTCAGTCATTAGCAAAGGCCTTTTCATTGTTTAGCGATAACTAAGCAGTAGGATTAGGAACAAAATCTTCCATGGAACAGGTTGTTCCTTAGTTATACAGGCTGGGAATTGGAGCTTCTCGGACCTGGACTGTCACCAAACGCAGCATGCGGAAAACACACCCCATATCTGACCCAGAACATCAGTTCCCACCGCTACTAGGAAGGCACATGTCTTATTTCAATGCCCTACAAACTAGATATGGCTGACAACCCTTTCTCCTAAAAGACTGAAAGTCAAGGCCCAGACATACTAAGGAGCTTTTCCTCCGAGAGTGCAGATATAACCTGAAACAGCTTTCAACACAATTCTGCCCAAAAGTTAACTCCTATTCACCATTCCAATGGTTTTGGCGGCATTTTAACATTTTTGAAATGTGGCACCCACAGCCTGTCACAACTTGGAGACTACAGGATTCTGACCTGAGATTTGTCTCTTCTGTTTTTAAGTTGACTTAGAACGGGATATAGTTACAATGAAGTCAGGCCACAAATCCCACCAGTTAAACTCGCCCACAGTGTGGATACTAACTGGTACGTGTGCATGCATTCAGCACAAGGCACCTCCATTGCATCTACACCACTAGCCACTTCACTGCAGCTCCCACCTCCTTACACAACAAGCACCAAAACCAAGCAATCCCAACATCACTGGATCACCTTAGGACCCAAATCTGAAAACAGAGAGCAATACACTTCATCTAAGAGCCGTGGGCTTCAGCCCCTGCTCAGGAAAAACCTTCATTTCAGCCACTGCCTGGGACAGAAGACCCTCAAGGCAAGCTGGCACCATCTCATAATGGCCCAGATCTCCCCAAGCTGTTCTGCTCCACCATCATCACAACACAGGCACTTTGGGGCTGTCCAACATAAAATAACTGCAGTACTACAGTGGGGAAGATGACCTACCACTGGATAAAAACACACAGCTTACTCTGCTGTGGTTGCTGACAGCCATCTCAATCAGTGTGCCCTCCCAAACAGCCTTTTGTAAGAAATCAGGATGTGCCATCAACCCACAAGAGAAACTTCTTCACCTGTATCACACAGACCCATCTGACAGTGACTTTTCAAATATATTTATCAATTCCATGTTCTTCTCCTGCATCCTCTGTTGCAGAACCGAGCTGCTGCCAGTGTACCTGTCAGGTACAGCAAAACATGTTTTCTCCTTCCAAAAGAGGACTTGGTAGTACTACTGTTGAGTGGCTTTACGAGGAAGTTTTGTTATGTATATCTGCATCCAAGTTGTATTTCTCATTTTAGTTCAACCAGTATTGAATGTATTGAATGTCTTAAAGCAAGGTACGTAATATGGGGGGGGGGGGAGGCGGGTATTCTAACATTATGGCCTAGTTCCTACCAAAGGCCCATCATTTCTACATTTGCTTGTTTCCTTTTAAAGGTAGGCACTATCAGTCTCAATGCCAGGCTTTTGTTAAACTGTGTAAGTAATGTCCTTGAATTTTTAAAGCCTCAGCTACCCATGAGACATAGCCGAAGCACAAACTGAGAAGCCATGCATTACTAAGGAGGGCTAAAAGATGCTGTGGAAACCAGCAAAAGCACAGGAGCCATGCCACAGTGCTTCTTACCTCGAAATCACGGCGGGCTGAAGCTGTTATTAATTACTGGCTATTCAGCAGGCTGGGATGGTGGGGAGGCCTGGATTCATCCCACCTGCCCAGGGTTTCCAGAGGCGGATCCCAGGCGATGCAGGATCCCTGTTCAGTCAGCCGAGAGAAAGAAGAGAGAGTGCTAATTGCCGAGTCGAGCTCATGGGTGACAAACACCTCGGATCCACAGCGGGGAACCAAGACAAAGCCGCCCAAGCTGAGCCAGCCCGGCCTCAGCCTCTTCCCCGCCAGGCACCGCGCCCCGACCTAGCCCGCCTCAGGGACACCCCGGCCCCGCCACCCGCCCTCACCACCGCAGCGGCCCGGCGTGGCGATCGAGGCCTCGGCGCCGCCGGGGGAAAGGGGGAGGAAGGGGGTGGGAAGCAGCAGGGATGGACCCCGCGGTGCTTCCCCGCTTGCGCCGACACGAAGGGCCGGGCCAAAGCCGAGCGGCGCGGGCCGCCTCCTTACGCCGAAGGGCGGGACCGAGAGGCGGCCTGAGCCCGGCGTAAGATGGCGGCGGGCGGTAGTCCGCGAGCTAGGTATCCAACGAGAAACACATAAACCACCGCAAAAAACACTATTCTCAGCTCCAAAAGTAACACACGTGTTAAAAAAACAAACGCCCATCAGGTTCTAGAATGACCGGTTTAGACAATTGAGCACTTCTGAGCCCTGCTCCTGCAGGAACTTCATCACCATTTCTTGCAGGAGAGAGCCAGAAAGATGTCACCCACTTCAAAAATAAAGAAAATTTCATTAAATGGGGAAACTGCAAAACCCTTGGGAGCAGCCAAGGCTGCAGAGATTTGGCAGAAAGTAGGCAAAAAGGACATAAAATGTCCCATACCAACATGGTATATAGGTATATGGAAAAGTTTCCTCTCTTTGGAATTTCTGGTGGCAGCAACCATCCTTTTGCCTCCTCCAACTCAACATTCCCTTCTAAAAACATTTTTTTCTCTTGTTTCCCAAACTCTGTTTAAGATCCCAGCATCACCTGCCTTCCTATCAACAAAATCTCCCTTAGTTAGCCTAATCATAAAATCTTTGTATCATTAGCACATCTGACTTAGAACAGGAGGGATTCATTTTATTGCACAAGCAACAACGACTGAAAAACATCAGTATCATTATGTAACTTGAAAAAACCCTCCCAACTATCTACCATCCTACAGTACACAAGGAGAAAAAAAAAAAAAGGCACCTTTTGTCTACCTTCATTGGGTTTTTGGGAATTTCTGGTGGCAAGACAAGCCAAGTTTTGCCTTTTTTGTTAGCATCCAGTGCGTTATTTTAGTACTTACCTCTTCTGTGACTGTAACTAATAGAGGCATAGCACCCTTCCACATAGTCTTAAATATTTACCCACCCTTTGTACTAAACTAGTAACAAAGACTAAGAACGGGTAGATCACACTGTTCTCATTCAAACACGGGCTTTGCTTTAGCAAGATCAGGGTGAAAGTACTCACACCTGCTAAATAGGGGTTTTTTTTGTGCCACACAGAAATAAAAGATGTGGGCAAAGTTCACAAAACCACTAGAGGTCACTAGAAGCCTGAAATGCTGGACTGAAAGACAGGGAAAAGGAGAAAGCTGTTCGTTCTTCAGGATGAAGAATGGGAATTATTACCAGTAAAGAAATTGATATTTAAGGCTGGTATTTGCTTTGTAGTTGTTTTTTTTTTTTTTTCCACATAATACGTTAAATCAGAAAGCACAAAAATAAAATGACTTCTTCTTTCAGAAAATTTCAAAGACCAGTGCACATATCTGCTGAACAGAATGAACAGCAGTCCCAGCTATAGAGGGTGGAAAAAAAAGTGAAGGGAAGTTTAAGAACAGCAAGAAACATCAGCTTGTTTTTTGTCACTTGCTAATTTTTAGTTCTGACAATGATTTTTACCTTTAGTTTTGTGGTTTCTTTCCTTGAAGATGAGCCTCATTTTTAAGAACTTACCAATCAAATGTGTTGTGGAAAAAAAAAAATACATATATGTATCATCTTTCTGTCCTGGTCATTGTTTTTTTTTTAGATAACGGTCACTTCATCTCATATGAAACAGATTTTGCATAATAACAGTGAATACTGAAAAGTCCTTTGCCTAAATGGAGACAATATCCGGCTAATTCTTGCCTAGCAATGTAGCAGTAATAAAGCAAAGACTAACCATCATTGAATGTGTGAACATAGGCATTGTAAGATAAATTAACACATAAAAGTGGTCAGATTCTGTCTACCCAAAAAGCCAAAGAAACCAGTTCCCAAATGCTTCAATTAGAAGCCCTCTAGGTTGGTGGTACCAAATCAAAAAACATACAGATTTTTCTCTTAATTTCCGAGACTGCAAAATCTGAAATATCTGGAGCCATCTGACTTTTTCCCCAATAGCCTCCTGTTTAAAAAATACACATAACCCTAACCTCTTTCAAATTTGGTTAAATAAATCAATAAAGAAATAAAGTTCTGAGCTCCAAATTTATACCATATTCAAGTCAGCTATACCTGGACAGGAAAACACCACCACTTCTGGACTCAAGCCCCAAAATCCTTCTGACTTCAGTTGATGTGCGCTGCCATATGTTCGCTCTATGTACAGGTATCAAACACAACTTTAGAGCCAGTCTTTTCAAAAGGAGCTGAAGCTGATATAGCTGTGAATCTCCTTTCCGTCTGCTGGGGGAAATCCCAGCCACTTCCACAGCTGTGGGTTTTGTTTTGTTTTGTTTTTCCCAGTCTTTTAATTTCCAGGTACAATTTCACATTCTGACTGGGGACTCCAGAGCAGGGATTTGGAGGATGCATTTATTTGTCTCATTTAGTTACTAAGCAAATTAAAAGACAAAACTCCATGTGTTATTTGAAAGCACCAAGGCCTACACAATTCAGTTTAGCATGCAGGCCAGTGCAGAAGTGACTGTAAATCCACATGAACAATGCTCCTTCCATGGTTTTCCAGACACCCTGTCCCAGGCTGTGGCTTGCCATTGGCTCTGACAGCAGCACAGTCCTGACTGGAAAAGTTTCGGCTCCACTTTTTGGCAGAACTTGAGGTGTGGGAGTGCTTGGGTGGCATGTTTAAGAGGATTTCAGCTTCCTAGTGGGGTGGGCCAAGGGATCTTGTCACTTAAGGCTGCTCTAGCCAGCGACACCTTCCTAGAAACCACATTAACAATGTTCTTAAAAACCTGATCCAGATAAACAGAGGCACCGATTACCTAAGCCGATTCCACACTGACACACGCAGGAACGCATTTCCAAAAGCAAGCACCAGCTCTTCTATGCACATGCATCTCCAACACAGGCTGGAAGCTCACAGATAAATATTCATTGAGTTAAATGATAACTTCTGGCTCTCAGCTCTTCTGATTTGTTAACAGGAACAGCAGATAGGGAAGCGAAATTTCTACAAGCTTTACCCACCCAAGGAATCCCAGTGACAGCTTCATGGCATTCAACCAGACCTCCTCACATGATCACACTTTGTACAATCAGCCTCTAATTTCTTTCCACCTTGTGCTCCAGGCTGAAAATCAGCTTTTGGCAAGCCTCACACAACCTGATTTGAATAACCAGAACTTTGGAACACATTTTTGGATGCTGTAAATCTGCCTGGAACATCTCAGGAGAACTGGTAAATCAGCTGCTCCCTACAGCCGATGGCTGGGAATGCCACTTACAAGTTTTTCCAAGGCCAGAAGCAAGGTGGTTGATTCTTGGATGAAGCTTCAGATCCATAATCAAATCTGTGTAGCACTAAAATTAGCTAAAATTCACCTTTTGCGTATTTTAGAAAAGCCAATGTCCCACCTTGTCTTTGCTGAAACATCTGTAGAGCTCCAACCACTGTTAAAGAAAAACAGGTCCGGAGGGAGGCAGGATGAACAAAAAAGCACTGCAGTTTTAGGTTAGTCTTAGGTCAAAATAAGACAGATTAATCTATTTTCAATCATATAAATTTTTAGCTTAGTTATCATTACGCAAAAAAAAAAAGGACAAAAAAGAGCAATTGTTTTTAAATACATTTAATGTTATGAAACATATTCCCTTTATATTGTTTGAATCCTTGCTAAATCTTAACACCAACAATAATAAAAGGTTTTTAAAAATCTTTAATCACACAATATACTCTTTGTTTTATTCTAGGGCAGAAAAACAGAGTCTTCATAAATAAAACACTGACATGGAGTGTAAGACAAACCCAGGCCAGACAGTTTGCTAAAAAATTTGTGAAGAAAAGTGCATCTGGCTGGCTCAGGACTCCCTGAGTAAGGTAGGCATTCTCCCACATGCCTTGTGGCTGTTTGGCTTCTCATGAGAAAATCTGAAATAAAGGCCCCGTTTCTCATTTTAAAGGTATTATATATACAAGTCACTTGCAGTGTGAGGTAGGAACCAGTATATAGAGGTTGTATCTAATTTGGCCTTCACCCTTTTGTTGCTGCCCCTCCATTTTGTAGGCAAAAAAACAGATTTAAGTGCAAAACAAAGCCTTAGCTATCTATGAAAGCAAACTGCTATTCTCTTTCAATTGCAATTCATGACAGACACTTGCCACGATTTTCACTTTTGAAGCAATGAGAGGCACAAAAACTAGATGTATTTTTTTTTCCCCCCAAAGGATGCTTTCAAAAAAGGGGGACCTGAACACTAGAAGACACCAGTGTTTCTAGGTGACCTAATCCAAATCTCTATTAAGTTTCTATTTTGTAACTGAACATGACCCAGAGTAAGTTCTTAGTTGAAAAATAGCAGCAACTCAAAAGTGCATAAATTAAAAACTTCAACAATAAATTAAGGAAACAGATTTGCTGCATCTAACTATCCTCCTAACTGTCTCAAGATCCTTTTTTAATTTTTTAATGGACATGGAAAATCAGAATAAAGATACTACTATATCAAAACAAAAACTAAACTAAAACCTTCGATAATTTCTTTCTGAGATAAGGCATCTTGTCTTTTACCAAAATTCAAAAAATACATAGAAAGACTGGAAGGAGCACATTCTGTGATTCTGTGTGTAATAACACAACCCTCTCCTCCACCACTGAGACTTCAGCACAGGCTTTTCCATCCTTATATAGGCTTTGGATTCAGCAGGTAATTTTTCAAGAAATGCTGAGCATCTCGTTCCCAGGGATGCTGATGGTTGGAGAGCTGGCACAGTAGGGAGGCTGAGCAGAGCCCCAAATCCAAAGCAGAAGGGAAGGCAGAACACAATTTTGAGAGATTTTCAGCTGTCGTGGGTTCAGTTATGGGGCTTGCAGCTTCTTTTGTGTCTCGTATGGGCTCCTGTGAGTCCTAGACTTGCAGCTGAAGCAGCCCGGTGGCCAGGGACTGCCAGAGACAGTGCTGGAGGGACACTTTGGATCATCATATCAAAGGCATGGGCTCTACGGGACAGCGACAGTGACATCACCAGCAACACACAGAACATCACACTTGTAGGTAGGAAAAGTGCTTAATCCATGTATAAGGATTGCATTTACTCTGAAGTACTTATCTTGACTTTTTTAATGCGAAATTACCCTCCAGCCTCATAAGACAGGAACATATTCACTCATGGCAGAGATTAATTCATCAGTGAAGCAGGCCAGTTTATTACTATTTGCTTTCTTTGCAACAAGATGGTTTTATCTGGCTGGCATGCCCTTGGAAAAGCATACTATTTCTTCAGTTTATTTGCAGTGAATCTTTATTTTTCCATTAGCACAAATGTAAATGCCAGGTTTCCTTCCAGCAAGGTTGTTCATGGGGACACATTTCTTACAAACAAATTTGGTAGAACTTGTGTCTCTGGATCTTAAAGCATGTTCTGAGTTGAACAGAGTAGGTCCAGAAGGGAGCTGGCACAGAGGTAGCAGCACAGCATTGTGATAGGGCGCTTCAACAACAGCACCTTCGAGTAACTTGAACCTTCCAGAGTCCACCAAAATTTTTCTGTTAAAAATGTGCTTCAAAAGAACATCAAGCTTTTATATTGTGCCTTCTAACTTACTGCAAGCACAAAAATTCTCCTCTTCCTTAGCTAGGGGATATGCTGAGTCCTAGCTGATCCACTGCTGACTGCCATCAAGGCCACTGAGCAGAGTGAGCGTCCAGGGTCTCTGCTGTAGTCTGTGCAGATCATAGTCTCTAACAAGAATTAAAATTAAGGGTTCGTTATGCTAGAAACACAGCTGTGACAACATTTGCTTCAATGCAGGAAGAATGTTCAGCTTCAGACCTCAGCTGTGGCTGAAGAATTATTTTTTTTCCTGGAAAATGTTTGTATTTACAAAGCAGGTAAACTGGTAGCTTTCAAATGTTAGCTTAATGACATCAGTTTGTAATTTATTGTAAGTGAGAATGTTTTGAGACTCAAAATGAGGCAAGAAATCTCATAAGTTTAATATAAATTCACAAGGGGTTAGGATCTCTGACAGCAAAGATAGCACTTGCTGCAGGCAAAGGTTGCTTCAACCTACATCGGAATATATGTACTAAAAAAAATAACCTTTCAGGATTAGAGACAAATGGGAGTTACACATAATCTATGTAGTTAAATCCCTTTTCTGATTTTGGAGTCAGATGCCAGTTTTTGAGGTAATCCACTCACGGAAATAAGTTACTCGTGTGTAAACTCCAGGTTTATTTGGTTTGGCACAGTCGTCTCCCCAGCTCACTATTCCCACAAGGTACCACATCATTCTGGAGTCTGGAGTAGCCAGTGGTCCCCCAGAGTCCCCCTAGAGAAAGAGGGGAAAAAAAGATTTAATTGATCAGAAGAGAAAATGTAATTCTCTCCATAAACATGAGGTGTGTCCAATAAGAGAAGAAAGCAAGCAGTACTTCAAGAGCTGCGATTCACGCAGAATCCAGGCTGTTGCTGCAACTCGACCCCCTGATCTGTCTTGTGTGGTTTTACAGTATTCTTCCTAATTTTGGCGGGGGTGGGGGGGGGGGGGGAACACAAAACTCCTTTTGTGAAATACTGCTCCCCACCTGCCTTTTCTTTTCCCTCATACATAGTAGGGAAACACAAATATATACAGCAACCTAAACTGACCTGGCGTGTTGGTAAGCCCACCTAACATCCTAGTTTGTTTTTTACAGTAACAACTATCCTTTCAACAAATTCTTTTAGTCACTCGCAGCCATTACATTTCAAAAAGGATTTAGTCAGGAACTTGGTCTTCTTATTAGACACTATCTACTTCAGATGTTTGCCACTCTCAAAGGCTGAATTCAGATACAGGTCACTGCATTACATGATATTACGTGGTTAAATGGGAAACCTCACAGGCTGAAAGGCAATCCTCTTGCAACAGCCCAAATTCCCCATCTTCCACCAAAATGCTTTACTGAAATAACCAGCAGCTGCACCCTTCAGTCCAGGTCTCTGCAGTGCTGAGCCAGGCAGGAACAGAGGAATTGAGCTGCCCCCAGACTTATTCCACAAGGAGTTTTGCTTTGGGCGTAAATGTGTACATCCGGGATTCTAGAAGGGATCTGTTTTGAACCAGTGCTTCTGAGTACATTCTTTAGAAATAACGTAATAGAAATTACCTTTCTCAAGGTTATTATTATGGAAATATTTTTATTTGAACATAAGCATTTCCTTGCGACATTCGCCAGTCTGAACCATGCATTTATCCATTGAATTTACACCTAGCTTCCTTATATTTATTCTTTCAGACAGTTTTCCTTCCACTGATCCATGTCTGTTACCAGGATCATATCATAACAGAGATCTATTGTGAGATGATCTAATCCAAAATTTAATTCCATTGAGTGATTGTGCATTTTTGCTGGCAGTTTAATTGCTACGTTCTTCATCTTCTTCCTTCCCAGCTGTACAGATGTCTGCTCTTGGCCACTTGAGTAATGTAGTTTTTAGCTCTTGTTTACTGTTTTGGCATTTACTATCTCTGTCAATGTCTTGTCATACCACTTTGCAAACAAATTTTTTAGATTTCACACAAGATGTTATGAGAAGCCAATGGGCTTGTAGCATCTATTCTGAGTTACATAGTAAGAATTTCATTTCATTCTATGAAAGGTTTTAATTGTGAATATACTAACTTAACTCTCTTAGTATGGGGTTTATGTGTTAAATGATGTGTACTAAACGCTATTTCATTTTACATCCTAATCCCTGTTTGATCTGCGTCTGTGTAAAGGACTAACACACTACCAGTTAATATTTATTTGACCAGATACTCGACTCAGGATTAAAACAGTATTTCTTTCTAATTTTCAGCTACAGTTACCTGACAAGCATCTACTCCTCCTTCCAAGTATCCAGCACACAACATCCTAGGTGTTATGTCCCCATCATACACTTCTTCTCTGTTGCAAGTGTCTGAGTCTATAAGTTTCACTGTTGCTTCCTGGAGAACATTTGGAGTCGGACCTGAGGGAAGAAATAGTTTGTGAATTTACCAACAGAATTACTTTGCAGGGGTTAAGATACAGGAAGAGCGTTTAATGTTCTCTTAAGGAGGACCAGCTTAACTCAGTTTAATATGGAGGTTTTGCTTGTTGCTCTCTCTAAATTAAGCCATGAAGGAAAATGTGCACACACACTCAGTCTCATTTAGGAACTGTATCAGTAAGACAGAAGTAATGACTACATGGTACATAGCGCCTAAAGTGTAACACCATATATGCCATAGATGTTCCATACAAAACTGTGGGATGCAAATTACCTAGCCATTTAGGCAGGTGATACAAAATGAAGATATCTTCATTCAGTTGCTGAATCTAATGCAGCTGATAACAGCATGAGCTTTGGCAAGTCACCATCTGCAGCTCACTCTGCACATTTTCTTGAAAGCTCGCAGAGTTACCTGTAGCTTCTCGCTAGGGCTGGGAGAATATTTTCTTAGGTGCTTCAGTAACACGTGCATGGCTAGACTACCTGTATTAAGAGTTTAGAATATGAAATGGACAGGCTGGAAAAAGAGAAGGGTCTTCTCCCTGTTTTCTGCTTCAGTAGCTCTTTGTCCAGTGTAATTTTAGAGCAAGAAACTGCTGCTCACTATTAAACAAACCTGTTTCTTATACGCAAAGAATTAGACTCTGCCATACAACATAAGGCTACAGAAGTCATGTCAGTTTAGCAGCAGCTTAGAGCTGCTGTTCTTGCAACATATGGGTTGCCTGGTAGACTCAGGACTCACCGTCATTGGTAAGTGCTCCCCAGCCTGTGATGACAGCATAAATATTGTACGGAAAAGTCTGAGATGGCTCAGGCAGACAAACACGGTGTATGCTACTCGTAAACTCAACTTGTTTCGTGAGCTGCACAAGTGCAATGTCATAATCATGCTGTGGGTAGCGGTACTTCTCATGAATAATAATAGTCTTGACTGATCGTTTCAAGGCTGGTGGCTTCAGAAGTGCTCCAAAAGTAGCAGTCCACTTCTGAGGGTGACTCATGCTGAAAAAGGTAAGAGTACTGTAAGCTGTAAATATAAGTATTACAGAATTTAAACTTGGTGAGCATCCATCACTTTCCATGATACTGTGTCCCACCTAATTGTAGGTTGCTGCTAGAGGAGGGCAATCCTGCACTCCCTCCTCAAATGTGGTCTCATACTCCTCCCCTACTCCTTGCCCCCAGGCTAGCCATTGTGTGGCTGCAGTGTGTAATCAAAAACTCCTTCTGCTAGAAAACTCGTCATCTCCTTTACTCTTTTTGCCTGTTAATTATCTGTTCAACCAGCTGTTCCATCTTGCATGCCCTGCAGCTCTGCAGTTTTCACACTTGAAACAGAAATGGGCTGGGAGTGCGTGGCTGAATGGAGGGGTAGGAATGTGAGATTAAAACTTCTGGCAGCAGCCTACCTGTAACACCTTTAGAAATGTTTTGTGCAACAGGAAACAAATGCTCTGCCATTTCGGTCACATTACCTTTTCTGCATTTCTTGGCTGAATATGCCAAATGACTTGATTCCCACTTACACAATTGCCAGTTCTGCTCCAAAAAGTCAGTCTTTAATTTCTCATTAAAAGATACAACTGACAAGTCTGTTCAACCCTGACTTTTCTCCTCCAAGGCAGAAAATTGTTCCCCTGGAAAGAGTCAGGGGTGTACTACAAATCTGGAAAGCCACACAACTGAGGTACTGGAGAGAGTGCAGAGGAGAGTGACTAAGCTGGTGAGGGGGCTGGAGCACAAGTCTGATGAGGAGTGGCTGAGGGAACTGGGGCTGTTAAGCCTGGAGAAAACGAGGCTGAGGGGAGACCTTATCACTGTCTTCAACTACCTGAAAGGAGGTTGTAGCATGGAGGGTGTTGGTCTCTTCTCCCAAGTAACAAGTGATAGGACAAGAGGAAATGGCCTCAAGTTGCGCCAGTGGAGGTTTAGGTTGGATATCAGAAAAAAAAAAATTCTTTATGGAAAGGGTTGTCAGGCATTGGAACAGGCTGCCCAGGGAAATGGTGGAGTCACCATCACTGGAGGTGTTTAAAAGGCGTTTAGACAAGGTTCTTAGGGACATCGTTTAGTGCTAGAGTTAGGTTAGGTTATGGTTGGACTCTGTGATCCAGAGGGTGTTTTCCAACTGAAATGATTCTATGATTCTAACTTGATACATGTGAGGCACATTCTGCTGCAGATTCTCCCTAAGCTGGGAACTTACTCTCTGAAGCAGTGAGCTGCAGATACAAGCCATGTATTGCTGATGAGCGTTGCACCGCAGCGATGGATATTGTTGTACTGTAAACTAGCTTGCCATGGCCAGTCGCCAGTCTCTGCAGTAGACAATCCTCCGACTATTCGCAATGATGACGATTTTGCCATTGACTTGACCGATCTATTCTGCCGTAACCCACAGACTGTCAAAAAGGAGAAAGAGCGTATTAGTTATTCCCCTGTTTATTAAATAGGGCAGCCAGAAACATGTAAAATTACACACCACTTAGGTTCTCTGACCAGTATTAACATCAATGAGAAAACAAACCTTCCACCAGCCCCTCAAATCAGGGATCCTCATGCACAACCCCTTCTGTTACAAGCCTGAATGAACAACTGACTATTATGGAAAGCCATGATGGTGAATCATTCAGGCTTAGCTGTATGAGCAGCCCAAATCAGGAATCAAACCCTTCACCATTCACCCAGTACCATTCCCAAATACAGGGATTGCCAACTTTCATGCCCCAGATAATTTGTCATTATGATGAAACATGAACAAGACAAAAAGCTGAGATGAGAATGATCCAAGCCATGGGTTTTTACCGTGCATGCAGGCAGATTATATCAGCAAGATGTCACTTGGAAACAGGCAGCTGCACATTGCAAACCAGTCTGCAAGTGGCCCTTCAGGCAAAGAGCATCACACTAATCCAAGCCAGAGACTAAGGCATGGATACCTCCAGCATGCTGTGCATCCATGGCAAAAAGTGTCATACTCCAAACCCAGAGAGCAGAAATGAAAATATCCATGGTTTCAGCCACTAAACACAGGGTATTCAGGAGGAGCTGAAGCTCCCCAGTAGCTTTAGAAGCTTCCTCGACAGACAGAGCTGCTTCAGCTGTCTTCTCCCATGCCAACAGCATCAAATCCATCTTACCTGGACCAAGACCCACTAGTTTTCATCCATGCCCCGATTTCAGCTAGACATTAGGATAAAGTTGACAGGACTATCCCAATCCATTGAAAAGGACAGTTAAGAATTATTTGCATAGTGACATTACCATCCAAAACATTGCACTGCCTATCTCCAGTGACCCAGAGGGGGACAAAGCAGAAATGGGTTGTACATCACTGAAGAGACGCCAGCCTCGGGGCCCTTGGAGTCCTCAGCAGCAAAACACTGGAGCCACGCAGAGTATAACCTCTGCCCCTTTCTGCTAGGATCTGCACAAGGTTATGTTAACTGTACCTTGTATTCAAAAGCAGCAGCAATAACACAGCCAATCAAAAACTGTTCATAAATTTGGGGAAAAAACAATAGTCATGCAATACTGAGAAGCTCATGCGTTCAGCAGAGTCTGCTTTGTTCTGAGATTTAAAACCACAATGAAGGAAATCAGTGAAATCTAAAGATACAGCTACTTGTTTGAAACTTTCCATGTGGAAGGAAAACTGGAGAACATATCGGAATTGATAAGAGTGTCTGCACTAGCATGCTTCCCTCCTGAAAGCTCTTGGCAACACTCAATTACTGCTCCTAAATCTGCACAATCCTATCAACCCTCTGACCAGTCAGTGTTGAAAACACAGGGAATAACTCACAGTTCTATCAATGCCCCAGAACACCAGCACCTAAAACCAACCCAAAGTGATGTTATTTAACCTGCCATTACTAGGCAGCCTGTGGCTAAGTAACAGATCAAACCTTCCCAGAGGTAAAAGAAACCCAAATTGCAAGCAAAAATGGCTTTTTGTGACTATTCAGTCTCCAAACAAGCTGACTTGCTCCTCAAAAAGCTTAAAAACATCCCTAAAACAAACTACCTCAACTCCTACAGCAATACCTTCAGAAGACCAATCATATTGCCTTTTATTTCCATAAGGAACAATTTTATGATACTAGCCATGCCAAAATCCAGAACATTTTCATTATAATCACAGGCTGATGTAACTTCTATACATTTCCTTATGGTCCCTTCCCTTCTTTCCAGTGCACACTGAAGAAAATGACATAGTCCCAGTTTCTGGGAGCGATTATTCCAAACTCTTCTGCCTTTGCCCAATCCTACCAGCTTTTGGGGCACTTCTCACTCACAGGCCATGTCAGTGGTCTTTGCTAGGCTGCTGTCCTTAAAGCACCAATTAATAACATGCTGGTACCCAGCCAGGTCTAAACCTTGCCCCTTAGAACAAGCAACAAGGCAGAGATTAATTATTATGCTACAGCATCGAGGACAAACATATATGAACCAGATTCTGCAGTTGCTGCTCTGAGATGCAGTTCTAATACTTTACATCAGAGAGACACAAGATAAGGTGTCTGCCCTGCGCAAGCAGGATTAAAGTATTCTATTTAAATACAGGTTCTAATCTATTTATAACATACATACAATCTGCTCAAATATACAATGTACTCAATCCCTGATAAGGACTCCCTTACCTTTAGCACACTATAGTACACCTTCCAGTGAGTTGCTGTGCCTACACATTAGAGCAGCCAACTAGCCCAAAGGATTAAGTTCCTTCATTTATTGGAAGCCCTTGCTCACTCAGTTTTACTACGTACACCTTGGAGCCATCTGGAACAGCTTTCATGGAGAAACATGACTTAGTCTTTGCGTGTCCAAATATGCAGTGTAAAACCTCTCCCTGCTACCAACAGCATCAGTTTGGTAAATAAACAAGTGTCCTGAACATTGCAATGCTCAGCCCTCACTGGCTACATTCTCTGTCTCCTAGATGGTGGGGTTTACATTTAATTTGCACCCTCCATCTCCCACACCAGCACTGCTGGAGGCACCGACACAGCAGGACCCACATGTCTTCTCTCTGCCCAACCTTGGGAATCTCTACGGTGCCCTCAGCACTCACACTTTTCTCATTGTTTGCTCTTTTCTCATAAAAACTGCAGATATTGGGGAAACATACAAACAAACAAAACAAACAAAACCTCCCAAAAAACCTCCACGAGCGGGGGGCTCAGCAATGCATGTAGACTTTTTCTAGAAGGGATTTTCAACCTATCAACATTATTTTCAAGCCAGTTATATCAGTTCTCCTAAACATCCCAGAAGACACAAACAAAAGGCTTCCCCATGACTGAGCACAATTTCTAAGCACACCACTCACCTGTGTGAAGTACAAGGTTGCATTCATTAAACAGGAGGATGAGAAAACGTCTTTAAAGGCCAGAAAAAGTTCTCAGAGACTACTAACGCTAATTAAAACAGTTAGAGATTGCCCAGGCTTTAAAAGCCCTCACTTACTGTCATTGAAGAGGGCTTCTGCTCTTTTCGCCTCCACATCTGAAACAGATAAACAGTCAGAGTCAGGCCAGGACAACAGAGACATGATTTGGGTATCCCCCCCAAAAGCTACATGGATACAGGGCACCACAGGAGCTACAGCTGAGGGGTCTGAGAGGGAAACCAGTGGAATTTCACACTAAGGCCATGTTCTTGTGCTGGCTGTTGCCTTCTGTGGTCCTGCTTGCTCTTCTCCAGCCAGCATCCTCCGAGGAGTAGGCACAGGGTGTCCCCTGACATTTCCAGAGGGGAGCACAGGCAAAACAAGCCCCGTATTAACCAAAATCCACAATTTTGTTGGGAAGAAACTTTTACAGCGTAAAGTTTTCAAGTTCCTTGTTTTTTCTGTAGAATTCACCAGTGAGGACCAGAGGGGATTCTGACACTCCATGCCATCTTCAGGACCAGAAGGCACTGACTTTACTGCAGCAACGACAGTTTACAAGAGCAGTGGCTCACTCTCTCCTATGTTATTGAGCAACAGGTTGTCCGCTACACTACGAGAGATAACTAATAGCTATTTATTGCATGGCACAGGAGGTTTTAGCCATGCATTCCCTGCTTTAATATGCACATTGGATGTTTACAGACAAGACAATATGCTTGTGCTGACAGTAACAAGCATTGGCTCAAGGTATAAGTCTATCCCCCTTCTTCCAGAATGCTGTTTTACTAGTGCTACCATTTTAGTTACCAGCAGTCAAAATAAAATTTAAAAACAACAACAACAACAACCACCAACCAAAAAACACCCCTCACACAAAACAATTTTTAGGTTATTTCTATATTCTCATGCAGCATCCACAACTCATTTTGCAGCTGGAGAGCTATTCTCAGCAGATCCCTGTCCTTACCCACTTACTTAATTTCTCTTTTCTCTTTGCAGCTACACAAAACAATATCCCGACTTTGACCCAAAACCACACCAAGCCAGGAGCAATCTCTTTGGGAAGCAAAGGGCTCTGGCTCATCCCTGTCACCTATTGCGCTTCTGTCACTTGTGTTTTGCTTGTGGGCTTGGCACTCCTCCTGGTATGCAGGATGAATTGCATGGTTGCAATCCACCATTACTAGACATGTACTCATTCATTTCTTAATGACATTATGCAGATTATGCTAGAAAAAGGAAACAAACAGAACTCCAGCATGTGCACGGCTTGACTGCGGGGAGTGATACAGAGGAAAGGCAGTGCCAGGGATGCCATACGCATATGCGTCTGCTAGTTTATTTTGTAAGAATGGGAGATGAGTTATAATTGGACATTTATGTAGCAACACAGTCTTATTAACTATAAACAGCAATAGTTCCCATAGTAAAGATAAATAAGGTTTACTCGTGGGCAAGCAATAACTTCGAAGTCCCCTTTCAGTAAAAATGCTCACATGTACTTTCTCAATTCCTATGAAAGAACAGCAGTTGTATTCTATGAATTTCCATGGATAACACAGTCACTTGTTGGCCAAGATCCCCAATATCAAGATGTAATATTACCAGACAGTAAAAAATCTAGGCCAGTAAAGGGATTAAAATGAGGATTAAAAAAAGAAAAAAGGGTGCTGAGCTGTGCTAAAGATTTGACTACTTCACTGATATGTTTATATTGGCAAGAAGGGCTTTGAAAAATCTGGCCCTACTTGTTTATTTCAGCTATGATGAGCATCCAGGGTTTTCCTAGAAATTCATACCACCTTCAGAACCAGCTCAGCATTTGGGCCATTCTAATATTTTTATATCTTGAAACTGGTAAGAATCCAACAAATGTTAATCAACAATGAAAGAGCACCTTTTGCCTTCAATTGCAATATTGATAATAATGTTTTTTTAGCTCTTCTCTGGGTGGAGAGACCTTTACCTCACAATGCCTAATTATAAAGCCTGCAGTCAATTATTAATACTTACAGTATGTTGCAAAGCTCATGCAGACGACAAAAGGAGCAAGCAGCTCGTTCAAGCGCAGTGCCGGAAGCAATTCGATTGGCATGTTCTCACTGCATGGAGTTTTGCTGTGAGTCATACGGCTGTTCTGCCAGCCACCTGTCTATGTCTCTGTTTGCCTTTTTATGAGGCACCTACAAAAAAAGTGCAAACCTCACAAGGGCAAAATCTTGCTCTGAGCTGTATGCATTGCTTCCAGCTTGAGCGACTTGTGTGTATTTGGAGGAACAAGACTTAAACACACATACACTGCCAAGTCTTAAATAAGATATCTGTACAGCTTTGAATTTTAATGCATTTTGTAATATATCGAGACTACACAGCCAATGTACTCTCCTGCTTCCTAACTGTTGAAGGAAAAAGTCCAGTGACACTTTTTAATAAATTAAATGCCGCGTTCGCTTTAGAGATCTGCCAGATACAACACCCTGAGCATGTATCCCAGACCAGGAGCTGGAATGCAAAGTATACCAAAGAAAACATCACAGATAAAACCTCAAAATAAAGAGTTTTTAAGAGGTGAAAGCAAGTCTGCCTGGCAACAGAACCAGGAACCCATTGTGCAGATCAGGACAGGTGAAATTAAGAGCACAATACACAGGACTCAAAACCAGGGTCCCAAACCTAGCGCACATGTACGTGTTTGGAAACCTGACCTCACTGGCACGATTTTCATATAAGCCAAGCCCATAATCAATCCCATCAGAAGCAGAGAGCGCTCTGGGTTACATGATACTGCTAAAAAATCATGTTGCTTACTTGCTTACCTCATTAGGGGTTTGGCTTCAGTCGTTACTAATCTACCACTTTTGGCCTGGGCAAGAGCATAGCTGTTCATATTGTACCAGCCAACGTGTTGCAAGCTCTGCCTTGAAGCAATCACTTGTATGGCATGAGAGACAATTTTTCTGCCCTGCTCATTTACTAGTTGCCCTAGTTGTTTGCATTACCAAGAAAAAGCATCAATTAGTAACAATTAAAATGTCATATCTTGTCCCAGCCACATACAGCACATGCAAAAATAGTTGTTTGGGCTGCATTTAGGAAAACAGTGTTCAGGCTTCCATTGTAAACAAGAAACAAGTTCAACCTGAACATTCATTGCCTCTCTGTAAAATGGCACTTGCTATTTAATTAAAGCTTGCCTTACTTGAAAAAGAAAACTAATGTTTAAATTAAAATCACAGAAATCTCTTGAAATGCGGTTTAGGGATTCCATCTTGCAGAAGAGAGCTCTGTTCTCCAAGTGGCCAACTACTTTTGCTAATGCAGTTAACAATGTATGTGTTTGAGTAAACATGGAAAGAAACAGGTAGTAACCAAGAGCAGGAAACCATCTTCATTTTGGTAATTGTTTCTATGTAATAGCTAGTTCGCACAAGGATTTCTAAGGGAGTTCAGTGCCCAAAGCCCATAGATCTTTTTGGCAACCATCTAAATGTTTGTAGGTTCACAGATAACTGCTTAGCAAATGTGACCACTTCTGAGGGATTCAGAGATTCCTACTGAAAAAGGTGCTCGCTTTGCCACATCTCTCAGTGTCACTGCACCAGAAGAATTCATCTTGTGTCCACTGCCTCATTCAATTTTAGCCACAGAGGCCAGTGTTGATATTAAAAGGAAAATAACAGGCAGAACTCCCAGTGACATAAATGGAACAGACATTATATTGAAGTAGTTCAAGAAAGGCAAGCAAATGCAAAATTAGGGGATATTATGCATTTTCAGTGTGGAAAAGGCCAGAGATGGCTGCAAAATTAAAGATGTTCTAAACATCTGGTACGGCTTTACTCAATTACATCATTTTTCACAGATGTTGATTCCCACAAGAAATGTTTTCTGTAAGGTTTTTCACTTGTGATTGTCTATATATAGTCATAACTGGTAGCATCAAAGGCAAACTGTGCGTTCCATCCTCTATCATATCAAGTTCCCACATCTTGAGTTGTTTTTTCCCCACAGCGAAGGCAAGGTAGAGATTATCATAAATTGGGTATGACAGGAGGAAAGAATTTTGAAAACACACACACACAAAAGAAATAAGAAGTATGTGCTTCAGTACTAGTAAGACATTCTTGGACATGCATTTGAAACACAGCTCTGTGAAATGCACCACAGAGCAAAGGAAGTATTTTCCCCACTATCACATTTTAATCACAACTTCCTCAAAAAGAGAGAAAATTATAGACTTCTTAGCTGCATCAGAAACAGGGGCTCACCCAGCTGAGTGTTATTTAGGGTAACAACAGTGCATATGAGCAAAAAGGGATCTCTGGCATGTTTTAGTAGGTCACCAAACTGGGCAGCTGAGAGGGATGTACACCTGCCCTCCAGTTCAGACAGAGGTGGCGATAATAGTTATAGCCACTTTAGTTACATTTTATTATTTAATGACATTAAAGACCATGAAGGCCTGAGGTCCTGGGGTGAGATGGGAATCAGACCAGTCCTTCAGAGCAGGATGTTCAGCCACGTTTCATAAACTATATCTGAAAGGAAATGCAGAAGCTTCCTGAAAGATGGCAAAATATCTACCACATCTGAATTCCGTCCATAAGGATGGACGGAGGTCCACACCTCACAGCATCCTCACAGCTTCTCCAGCTGGGCAGCCTGCAGCCCAAGGAGGCATCTGCATGGAAAACTGTGTTACCAGTTCTGTAGTGTGTATCCAAGCTGCTACAGTTTTTAGCATTATTTTTCCTCCTGATTATGAAGAAAAACTTCTTTGAGGGTGCCAGAGCACTGGAACAGGCTGCCCAGGGAGATTGTGGAGTCTCCTTCTCTGGAGACATTCAAAACCCACCTGGACACGATCCTGTGTAATCTACTCTAGCAAACCTACTTTAGCAGGTGGGTTGGACTAGATGACCTCCAGAGGTCCTCTCCAACTCCAACCATTTTGTGATTCCTGACCTACACTCATACCACAGCTGTATTCAAGGTCCTACTACAGCAGGGGCAACCCAATTGACTTGCAACCTCTGCAGGCAAGGCAGAGAAGGGGAGAAACAAGAACTGAGTGAAGAAATTAATTAAATCAACTTATCTGGGTTGTCTAGGTCAGGCCAGGATTATTTCTTGCTTAATTCCTTTATCACAAGCATATCCTTGAAAAAATAATAATTTAAAAATACATTTCAGTCCATCCCATTTCAGTCAGCCTCTGCAGACTGTTGCAAACACTGAAGTGTACCATCTTATGCTAAACTAATAGCACCAAAGTGGAGGAACGTCAGATCTCTGCTGCATTTCCCAATGTGCAAATGCATGTCCTGTTCCATTCCCCCAGGCTGCTGTGGTGGCTTTTAAAGTGCAAAAAAAACACACTGCTACATACATTATTTGAGATGAAACATTCCTCAGTCATCCAGGTCAGACACTCATCTGTGTGTCTCCCAAAGAAGATTCGATAAAGAAGTGAAAAATCTATCTCCTAGGTCCTGTACTTTGTATTTGTAAGGAGCTTTAGCAAGCCTCAGATGCCAGATAAACAGAAATAATAACAGCTGACTTGTTGATCAAAACCAATTCATGACTCATTGTTCACAGTCAGAACCTTTGGCTGTGTTACAGGTAGGAATAACTTCCTACTCACTTTGAACAGTGCCAGTGTTCTTGCAACCAGTTTCTTTCTGACATCAGAAATACATTCCCAAAAATACATTTTGGGAGACTTCCAACCTACCTGACAGAGGGAAATAGTCTGGCAAGCTGCTCTACACTTTGCTTAACAGGGATCCAGGCTCTGAGGTGACTCTACTTCTAACCAAGACACCCTGGGCAAAAAAAAAAAAAAAAATTAAGAAAAAAAATCAGCCTTGCAGGAGATCTCTTTGGTGCCAGAACCATAGAGGGGACAAACATGGGTGTTTCCAAGTCACCCAACTTTGATATCTCATTTTGCTGGCCATTGCACTGCTGTTCAGAGAACACAGGACTTAGTTGGCTTGATTCTCCACTGAAAAATACTTGGGCTTCCAGTGGGGTTTGGACACAAGTGCAGAGATACTTATCACTTCCCATTTTCTGTCACAGGTACAGTGGATGTCTGGAGACAGCTCTGTCCTAGGCCAGGGGCAGGAAGAGAATTCAGTAATAGCACATCCAAAGATACCCCAATACAAATGTATTTTTGCAGCATTATGTTAAGAAGATCTACTGTTTAGCAATGATACAAAACACAGGCAATATTATTTTGCTTTCTTCCATTCAGTTTTGCATGCTTGTCATTTTTTCACATCTGTATGGTCAAGCTTCTACCTCTTTTGGAAAAAAAACCAAACTAATAAAACATTGTCAGTTTAGGCTTTATCCCCCCTTCATTGCCAATCCTCAGGAATGAAGAGACAAGCAAGTTCTACCCATGGGCCAGCAGACTACTTAGGTTTGTTCTGTTGCCCTGAACTGCATCCAAAGAACCCAAGGCTGGACTCAATTTGCAGGAGTTTGTTGGAGCTGATCCCCAAAGCAAATACTTTTGAATGAAGTGCAAGTTGGGACATGGTGCTGAGCAACAAGATGATTAGATCCTAGGAGGAAGACTGAAGGAGGTTCTCCTTATCTGGCCCTCCTAGCACGCAATGTAAATAAGAGCCTGACCTGGATTTGTTCAGCTAGTTATGCTTAGCTAAACTAAGTCATATCACATCTTCCAAGTTAGAATTTTTTGATAAGGTGATCACAATGAACAGGTTAATTATTTTTTACAAGCCATTAAGAAAACGTTTTGGGATTGCCTCAAGATAAACAAGGACTCCAGTTGGCAAAACCAAAGCTAGAATGAAGCAGAAGTTTTAAAAGTGCTGCAGAGCCCAGAAGAAATCTAGGGTTTCTTAGCTTGCCTTGGTTTAAATACTGATGTTGCATGGGATATTTCAGGAGGGAATAGAGAAGTGAGAAATGCAAACTCTAGGTCCCCCCTTGCCTTCCAGGATCTATTGAAAATTGTCACTACTCCCAGGTGTGGGGAAGGAGATTAAATTTCTAAGTTGAGACCTGCATCTCCTCCATTCTATACTCCTCACTTGAGTCAGCCTGGGTTTCTTAAACAGCAGCATCAGCAGGAGCCTAAGCCTAAATGCTGAGTATTCACAACAAAGGTGGGATAAAGTCTAAACTGACAGTATTTTATTAGTCCATTTTTTTTTCCAAAAAAGGTAGAAGCTTAATAGTACAGATGTGATAAAATAGCAAGTGTGCAAAATTATGAAATCCTATCACCAGAAAAAGATCCAAATGGGATCTTTTATTGTCATCTCCTAGGAACAGCAAGGTTTTGTTTATATTCCTTCATGTCACAGGGAACGATTGCACAATGCTAGTCCTGTCCTGAGTAGCAGACTTATGTAGTCAGTGTCTTATGGTTAGGCCGAGAGAGCCAAGAAAAGCAACAGGAAGTTTATCATACAGCTTCATCAAATTAACAGAGAGATGCCATCTTTTACTGAGACCAAGTGTTTAATGAAAACATTGTGATTCAATTATATCAGCTAATTAGTTCACTAGTTGCTAGTTTAAAAACTGTAGCAGCCCTGGTGCAGCTGAAGGTCAACTTAACCAGCTTTGAGTCACTTCGCACATTTACCAGACTGAAAAAAAAAAAAAAAAAGCAGCTAATCAGATAACTCAACATGAAGATCACAGTCCTTTCCTAACAAGCATTTTTGTATCCTTGCAATTTTGTTCTTTATTTAAAGCTTCAAAATTCACTAAATCACAACCTGCCTGTCTTAAAAACAAACAAAACCAACAACCACCAAATCTCTTTGAATCTCTCTGGTTGATGCCCTCACACTATTTCTGAGAGGAATTCCATGTGCTCTTTGATGAACAGGAACTACTAGAGTATAAAATAACACTGGTGATTCTTTGTCCAAAGGGATGTCACCTATCCTAAGCCATTCCAGTGAGGAAGACCGGTTGGCCCATGAAGAAGTGATGGGTCTGTGACAGCTCATATTTGAGTTTCACTGCATTACCACAATGCAACTTGCCCATTTCAAGCACCAAGAGGCAGAACAAGAGGTTGCTCCTGGTCCAGTATGGAATGTAGCCCAGGGTTCTTGTTCTCTCAACACAGCTGTCCAAGCCTCTGTAGATCCCTGCTGGGTTGAGCAGTCTCATATAGAAAAGCAAGCAGAAAGGACCCACCCATGTGCTAGACAGTCACCTTTGTGCTAAGGGTAAGCATAAGGTCTGCAAAACCAAACAGAGCAAGTATCTGTGCCTTACTTTTGACTAGCAATTCTTTCTTGACAAGTCTGGCACCCCACCAAAAAAGATGCTGACTATATGTAAACTGAGGCTGAGCCATTTCTAGAGACAAGAGTCTAAGCCTGCACAAAAATCCTCTAACACATCAGGAGTGTAGAAGCAATGGGAAACTCACCTTTCAGTGTCTCTTTGGTAATTCACTACATCAAAAACATAGTGCTGTCACTTTGCATACCCTGCAGATACAGGTCTGCTTTGCGAAGAAAGGGCTGAGAAATGACACTGAAGACCATTCTCCCTTTCTTTCCCCTTCCCACAGGGAATTTGCAAGGATCTTGATCCCCCTCACCAAAGATTATTCTTTCAGTCCATTTGCTGTTTCCCTACAAAGACTGTCACCCGAACATAGTTGCTGCACCTTCAGGCTCCTCAGAGAAAGCAAGACCTAGGGTCCTGCTCTTTAGTAAGGTTGGTACTGCAGTCTGGAGGGAGGGTAAGGCTGTACAGAAAAGGCCACAAAGCAACAGCTGCTGTTAATCCTTACCTTAGGTGGAGTTTATACATTGCCACTTTTGTTAATGAGCAAGGAGGTTGTCATTCAGACTCGCAACAGCCACCATCAAAAGGGAAAAGTCATGTCCCATCAATCAGAAAAGGGCAAGAGCTTGCTTTGGGAGATGTAGTATACTTACTTGAGATGGTAGAATATCTGACATTTATTCGCAGGGGGCCAGTGTATTTTTTCAGGCCCGTCCGTAAGATCCTTTCAACTTTTTCTCGCAATGCTTCTCTGGAATCAGTGGAGGAGAACCAAAATGTGAGCAAAGCCTCTGCCATCACACCATCCGCATCTGGGCTACAAACCAACAAAACACAGTCTGGTTACCTTCAGCCCATTCCTTAATCTCTTAGTCTTTATCTCAGCTTCTCTAGCAATGGCAATGTTACAAAAGATTGGATACATTTTTGAAAATTTCGTACATTTCTGAGAGAAGGAGTTGGCAAAAGACAACCAAACAAAAGCTGAAGGGTCAAATATGTGTTATGTTAGAAGACTGCATGATGCTTTCTGTGAACAAATGGCCAGACCAACACTGTACTCCTGGAGTCTAAAAAGCAGTCACCAACCACAGGTTTAGGGACACAGGAGCAGCAGGGAATGAACTGATTTGATTGCAGTGAAAAGCCAGATAGACAGCACTTCAGAAACACCAGGCAGATGGTTAATGGTATCTAGACAGGCCTTACCAAGGCCCTGTATATGCACAAAAGAAAAAATTCCAATATTCATCAAAAAGGTGGTTGAGGAAAGAGGAGAGATCACACAGTCCAATCCTACCACTGCAACCTCGTGTGGAGTCAGAGGATCTGCTCAGCCATTCTTGAGAGAATGTGACTCATAACCTCATGTTATACAACAATAAACAAAATTCAGCAGCATATCCACAATCTACTTATCACAGTTCAGGAGATGGACCAAAAAAAGAGGCATTTAACATCTCACTGAAAAGAACAAGCATCATCCATGCTGGGACACACAGTTCCACAGTCTGAAGTGCGTACTGCAAAGCTCATGTAAGATCACAGAAAATAAAAGGAAGGAAAAAAGAAATATATAATGGACTACATTCACTCAGTAGAGCATCAGAAACTGCAAGAGACTGAATGTTAGACTACAAACATCGACAAGTCTAACCTGGCATAGTAAATCTTACACTGTGCTTGCAGGCAGCTCATCCTTGGTCATTATACGTTAAAGATGAGAGTTCACCGAGAATCTTGTCTCCTTTGCCTCTTCCTACCTGAGTCAAGCAGCAATAACACAACCCACAACAGGTGGAATTGCTCTGACTGCATACAGGGGACGAGCTAAAAGCAGGTTGCTCCATCTTAAGCATCATTCAGATAGGAATAGAGAAGATCTTCCACTTATATGTCACTACCTTGGAAATTTGTAATTATAAAAGGAAAAAACAAAAAATTAAAAACAGAAGGCAGGTAGCTTATACACAAAGGAATCACACACCAAAATTTGTTATTATCACACTGAGGCATGCTGAGTGTTTCTTAGCTGAGCAGAAAGACATGTTCCTTGCCTCAAGGACCTCATCATTGAGGTCATGTAGCTCTACGTGAACTTTCCAACAGGCTGTTTTCTCCCCTAGTGCCAACTTCAGCATGATTGCTACTCCGTTTATTTGCCAGATACTATCTGATCCTACCATGGGTGTTGCTCTGCATTTCTGAGGTGTTCCCTCACCTCTCCCCCCACTCCTCTTCCTGTCCTGTGCCACACTGGAATTACCATGTCAACTCTTGCAAGCTCACCACACCTCTCAAAACCCTCACCTTGGCACAACCTGCCTTGAATAACTCACTATATAGCAAAGGTCCAGAGCCAAAAGACACCCAAGTCAAGGTTTTTTCTCTCTTTATTAGTTTATTAGCATTATTAGTAACGTATTGTTTACACTGCACCAAAAATTTTGCGAGCAAATCCATAACAAATTACCCTACTTAAAAGAGCTTGCAGTCTGGGCACTTAAACATGCATAAAGCTTGCACATTTGCTAAAAGCAAACAAGTTTCAGCACATGCACGTCTTCCATCCAACACAGCAAACATCACAGCAAGTACTTCGGTCTGTCCCTGGGAACAACTAGGAATGAAGGATATTACTTCTCCCTATGGACTGGCCTCTCACATTCTTAAACCATCCTGTCTACACTTAAACCACCCTAGTCCATGTGTACAAACATTCCTAAAGCTACATTCAAATAATTTAGTGACTTGCCTAACCAAGGGCTCAGCTAAGGTAGGGCAGGAGGCAGGATTTCACAAACCTTGGAAGAACAAGGAGAAATACGTTCATGAGAATAAGTTCTCAAGGCTGTTATCATTAGTCTGGCAGCTTTAGTGTCTGATTGTGAAGACATTCAAGGTTCACATGGAAAGCAGTGGATGCTCGTGAACAATACTGTAGTATTACAATAGACAGTTCAATAAAAATGTCACTATCAGCACTCAACAGTGCTCAAAAATGCAAATAAAACAGCAGGTATTCTCTATTCATTTGCCAGTGATAAGAGAGAACAAAAATAATTGTGCAGTTATAATCCCAACCACAGGTCTTACTTCTTCATTTCAAAAGCAGGAACAGCAGACCTGAAACAGAGCAGGGTGACAAGGTGAACAAAGAACAGCTCCTGCAGGGAATGGCTGAGCAGGTTGGGACTTTCAACTGACACACACACAAAAAAAAAGTAGAGCTGATGGGGTAGAGGAGAGAAAAGCGATGTGATGGGAGTGCCCGATACCACTAATTGCATGGAGAGGAGGGATAGAGATCAACTTTTCATTGCCTCTTCCAGCACAAGAACTAGGGGCCATCAACTGATCCAAAGAAGGTGGCTCCTCACAAGGAGCTCCTCACTAAAGGATGGAAGTGCACGAAGTTCAGGAGTCCAGGGAAGACTGGACAGGTCCTTGGAAGATAACTCCACCGAGGGCTGCTAAACAGACAAACCCGAACCACTCCAGGGAATCCCACGTCGTAAACAGCTGGAGGTTGGGAGCACACCAAAGTTATCAAGTTATCACAGCGTTGCTGTACTGCCACTGTCCCACAGGCACCTACTTCTGCCCATTCTGTGAGATGCAACAGTAACAAACGGGACCTTCCAAATGAGCACAGCCACACTTGGGTTTCACTTGACAAGCCCAGCACAGCAGCAACACAAGAAGCAAAATGACATCTGCATCATAGTGAAGGAAATAATTTTGAAAATGCCTTTTGTTTTTTAATAGCTAAAGTTAGATGTGCTTTATTAGCTAAAGCTTGCTAAAGGTTTGAGCACAAAGGAGAGCGTGGTTCAGAATAAGATCATGCTTAACTGGAGATTATGCTTTGGTTTTATGTAAAATACACTTCACTGAATCTGACTGAATAGCTCTCTACTTGGGCTTGGTGATCATTTCATTGTATCTCAGCTTTGTGCATTTATTAACTCACGTACCTCACTCTGATTAAGCGTGAACTGATGTATTTTTTCCTTAAAATGGAATTGTGAAATGTCTTGTCAATCTGTTGAAAAAAGAAAAATACTAGTTAACGACAAAAAAGGGAGGGAAAGGGATGTGTTGCTGGAAGGAACATTCAGAAAACCACATGCAGTTACAAACTGACAGAAAAGAGACAAGAAATGCAATCCAGCCCAGATTCTGGAAAACATTTGCCACAGGCTTTTCCTAATTGTTTCCCATTTGGCCTAAGGCACATCATAAAAAGTTAACTAATTTTTATAAATATCCCAGAAGTACATCAGTGTGCTGTCTAGTCCACTACCAGGCATAATGAGGGACATTTATAAACATCCTTGAATCGCACTGCTGCAATCTTAGAGTCATAAAGTCATAGTGGTTAGAAGAGACCCTCAAGATCATGGAGTCCAACTGTTAACCCAAGCCTGGCACTAATCCATGTCCTTAAGAACCTCATCTCCACATCTGTTCAACCCCTCCGGGGATGGTGACTCCACCACTGCCCTGGGCAGCCTGTTCCAATGCCTGACAACCCTTTCTGGGTTTCCCAGTATCCAACCTAAACCTCCCCAGCACAACTTGAGGCCGTTTGCTCTTGTCCTATCACTTGTTACTTGGGAGAAGAGACCAAAACCCTCCATACTACAACCTTCTTTCAGGTAGCTGTAGAGAGTGAGAAGGTCTACCCTGACAGAACCGATATAACATGCTGTGCTCTGTGCTGCACCGAGCCTCTCTTGTAAAGGCCCTTTCTGATGCAGCACTTACCCTCAGTCCTGTAGAAATGCAAAAATGAATCTACCAATGATCTCAAATAACACCTTGTGATTGCTCCACATGTTATGGAAATTATCAAGCAATTCTCATCAGAAATCAAAAATCTGTGACTCATAACTTCTGAGTATAAGGAATCAATCCCCAGATGACATCTTTGCTAGTGACTACTTAGCCACATCCTGCTTTAGGCTGAACGTTGTCTCAGGATTGCGTCATCAGTCTGAGACAGTGCTGCCTGGTAAAATATGGCATGAAATTCTGCCAGGAATAGCTCAGGATCACTGAAATATTGAGAAACAGTCAAGTCACCAGTGAGTTATGCAGTTCCTCCTATCAGCAAGAGCCAGTATATTGAACTTATCCTGTCAACATCAAACGTATTACAGGAAAAACTACAGAGAAATGCTTTAAAAAAAAAAAGAAAACTTGCACGATTCTTTAAGTTTTTAGCCTATAAAGGCAGTCTGATTTAGAACCAAGTCTCCAGATTTTCAGCCTTTGGAAGGAAAGAAAAAGAGGTAATGGTTCTCAAACACAGGCACCTTGAAGTCTTTCAGGTACAGAAACAAGCACGTAACCATGAAATCTGTGGGTGATTCCTTTCAAAGAACACAAAGTCCCTCTTCCCAGCCTGGGCTGTTGGAAGACATTGGCAACACAGTGGTACTGAGCCAGAATAATTTCAAGATGAAAACTTCACATTTTAAGGTGATTTTAAGTCTATGCTCATAAGGAAAAAAGTTCATAATTGTCATGCCCTGAGCTGATCTTTTATCCTACTGTTACTGGCAGTTATGTGGAATTACTTAGGAAGCCACCAAAAAAATGCTATGGAAAAAAATACAGCAGACAGATAGCAATTGTGACAAGCCCATGTATATATGCAGAATGCACTTTATCCTATCACTTTACAGCTGGCCAGCTGCTACCACTGCATTTTATGAGGCATACGGTTAGAAATAAAAAATAAAGTGGTTTGTTTCCTATAGCTCTGCAGCCTGATCTACCACCACCCTTGGTTATTCAAAGCACTTGTCCTCAGATAACTTTTTTTTTTGTGTGTGTGATACTATTTGCTTGTCATTTCTGTCAGAGTGCTAACTGCTTCACTGGTGACTGTGCAAGCAGAAACCCATAGCTAAGCTGCACTGCCAGCTTGGTGGCTCACAATGGTATGTGCTATCTTGGGCTGTGCTGCCTCTCAGAACTTTTGAGGTCTTTAGGACAGGGACCTCTCTGCACAAACAAAAGCAAGCCTTGAGCTGGGCTGAGGTACACCTCAAGCTTCTGCAGCACTGAAGAGAAAAGTGAAAGCAGGCTGACTTAAAGCTTAGGACTGGAGAGGGGAAGAATTTGCATTCCCTTCCAAAGGAGGTTGAAATCAATATCACATTACTGAAGCCTGTATCTCCTCCTGGCAGTTGTGTTTTCAAGTCATCTGTATCTTCTCACCTCCGAGACTGTGTTTTTGCAACACTTTCCACCTGCACTTCTGCAGCAGACATGGTGCTTTTCAAGAAAATAATCTGAGGAGTCCAAATGCAACTAAGCTATCAGCAACAGATTTTTTTATTTTTTTCCCAGAAAATTCAATCCAAAAGGGATGTTAGAGTTATTTTTAATGGAGAGAACAGTAAGCATATTATTTAAAATTACACCAAAATGACTTAAACTGAATTACTTCCATTAACTTCTACAATTTCATATCTGAATGAGAAAGTAGTCAGTTTTTTCTTCTCGTTACATACTGTCACTAACTTTCTCTGTCTGAAGAGTTGCCTTAGTACTACATCACCAATAGATAAAACAACTGGAGAGTGGTTTTGTTTCCAGTGATCCTTATAGGGCCTTAAACACCTTCAAACTTGACCTGTTTTTTGGTTTGGTTTGGTTTTGACTTTTGTAACCTGCTATATCAAATCAGGAAAGATATGCTAGCCAAATCTCTGCACCATGGCCACTGACTCTCACCTGCTAAACATTAGTTTGACAGATATGAATCTGTCCCAAATCTACCCTTTCCTTCAGTGATGATTTTGGTAACCTGAATTGCTGACAGTAATCTTTATATTCATACAGAGTTTATGTAAGCGGAAAACAGGTAGCAAGATGCTTTCAAATAATAACTTGAAAAATTAATAGTCTACCTGCTGTTTTCACTGTAAATCTTCTAGTAAAATCTTTCACACCCATGTCAAACATTAAACATTTATCTCCAATCTGCTTACAGGTTTCCTCTCAGCTTGAGTCACAATCCTGGAAGCAAAAGCATGGTGGAAACTGATCCTGCCAGGGTGAAGCATCCACACTCATTTTAAGCATTTTGTTTTCATTACAGCCAATCAAGAGATGCTGGCCTGACCAGATCCTGTATCTTCACCACTGATTTAGTGCATCTCACTTGTTTTCCTGACCCTTGTCTAGCAAATGCTGAATGGTGACAGTTGCGGCTGCAGGCAAGGTCTACAGCCATTCCTAACTGAGTGTCAAGTTTGATTGAGCAGCATTTTCCTGACCACCTTTATTTTAGCATTCATCCAAACAAAACTTTCTTTACGTTAGTGTTTGCTGTCTCGTTTAGCTTAATACCATCTGGTATTTCCTTAATTCAACTTCAAATCATCTATATTTTTTTAAAAAACTTCTCTCCATGCAGTAGAACTTTTAAAGACAAACCAGGCTTCACTCCTGAACACTGGTCCATCAATGCCAGTACAGTAAAAGATGAAATAGGAAGGGTAAAACATTCCCACCTGTACAAACCCAACTGCAAAGGAAATTCTTCCTCCTTTTGCTTTACACCTTGATGATCAAGACTTGTTTTTCTATCCTATCTTGAAAAATTCCAGCTATCATCGTTATCGTCTTTCTCTTGTGTCACACCATGGGAGCAAGGCCAGCCCTATGAGCAACCTACCAAAATAATTCCATGATTTCAGAGTCACCTGATATGTCCTTCCTCCCTGGGACCCAAAAAAACCCCAAGTTCTGGAAACAGGCCATATGTGACAGGGATCTTATTGCTCCAGTGTAGGATAGGGCTGACATGAGCTGGGCCTGCCCAGATCTGCAGCTGGGCCTGGAAGTGACCCTGCAAGGTCAGCTGTGTCAGCCTTTGCTTTCTCCCACCACATGCTGCTCTGCCACTGCACAGAGGGTAACAAGATTTATCAAAAAGGTGATCTTAAACCCACCTTGTCAGAACTTTCCTCTGGGGTATTTGCTGAACCCATTAAATTACTTTCATCGGATGTTCAAAAGCATTCAGTAGGTTTGGAAGCACAAATCCTCTCGTTGCTCAATACTATTGCTCTTTTTCCTGCTGCCAGTTTAGTCCTTCAACAGCCTCACACTACAACATTCCTCCTTTTACTACGTAAAGCCTGTTAGTACTGATTTTCAAAGTTTTTCTATCACAAATATTAATCGGAACATACCACCTGGCTCAGTGATACTCTCCAGTTTTGTGGTAATCATAGAATACAATTTACTAATCAGTTGTATTAACTCTGTATCTAGTACCCAACTTGCTGGACAATGAGCATCCAATTTATAGCCCAACCTGCTGAGATCTCCAGAGATGATCATAAAGCAAATACAGTAGCAGCTCCCTTGGGAACTTGACATCCCTCGTGCCTGGTTTCAATGGAGGGGTTACTCAGGAATCCTATAAGGGGTCAGAGAGAGAGAGGCCAGGAGAAGACAGAGAGAGCAAAAGAAGCTGAACCTGGCAGTGTCCCAAACCAGGATGTGGACATCACACTCCCCTTACAAACAGAGATATCAATTACTCGCAGCAACCAACAGCCCAACACCCACAGTGCTCGCCTGAAGAGAAGAATATGGACCTGAGGACAAAGACATGTAATGATCCACAGGCCATCAGCAAACCATAGGATCAGAAACTTTACCAGAAGAAGCCACACGCACCAAGACAACACATGTCAGGGCAGACAAGGGCAGTGTGAGCCTGTACATCTGCAAACAGTACCTCTAGTTCTTCTGAGTTCCAGCTACCTGGACTGCTAAAGCTGGGAGATGAGGGAGCTCTGTCTGACTTGGCACTACAATACAGAGCTCAGCTAGATGGTTCTCAGGTGTTGGCTGCAAAAGAATTAACTGACCTTGTATAGCAGATCCTAAAAAGATTGGACTTCTGGATAGAAGAAATTAAGCGGAGTGAGACAAGGGATAACATTACGATTCAAAGTACTGTGCTTATGCCTAGTGCAACCAATTTGAAAGGCATGTCACAGCATTAGAGTTTCATTGTAGCCATGTAATAGTGACAGCTGGAATTGAGGTCACCTGAGTATTCCCACTCCTGCTCCCTGCTTCCAATTGTCTCTAATTAGCTTCCTAGAACTTTCACACTGCAATAGAATTTTTGTCCATTTAGGGAGGAGATTTTCCAACTTTTGGAGAGAAAATCAAGATGTAAGGAAAAACCCATCCAGAGAAGGGCTTTCACTTTTCAGAAAGTATGCTTTCCCCAGGAAAATGACCCTGTATCCCTTTGCAGTTTTTTTAAGCCATACTTACACGTAAGGAGGTGAAATAGAGGAGCAAGTAGCTCTTAGGATAAGAACAGAGTTATGAAATCTGAGGAAGATCAGTAGTGACATTCATGTTACAAGTCCCCAAATACCATCAGTCTCACAAGTTTAGTACTGAATTCGGATTCTCTCTTTTGACAACACCACGTTCTAAACACTCTCTTGACCGGCCAGATTTGGATCTCAGTGACACCAGTTCACATCTTGAATCACTTCATTGATTTAATTACCTGGAAACAATGTAGTCATTCTGGATCGTGGGTCTATAATTAAGATAATATTCTACCCTTAATCTCACACACTATCGATAACTGCCCTTTATTTCATTTGGAATTCCTTTACCCAGCTCAGGCTCACATCCATTTTCCTTGTGCACATTTTACAGCTTTTCTTGCCACATACTGGATCTGAATTAGAGCTACTTCTTTTGTTGTTGTACATGCTTATAGACCTTCTGCCTTGATGAACCAAGAAAAAAGAAAACACTAAAAAGAAAAATCTGCTTGTATGCCTTTTATTTTAAAAAATTAAAGTGTATTAATAAGTCAAAGAATCAGTAAAGCTAAAGAATTATGTAGTTTATGTTAGAAAGCTAGGTATTAGGCACATTGTTAGTGACAACCATTTCATCCTGGAAGTACGTGCTATTTAGGTAGAGCACACTGATAGTTTGAGATATTACAGGTGAGGAAAAACACTAAGCCACGTCTTCATGCAATCCACTGCATCAACTCACATTAGCATTTAAAAATACTTCGTGTTTTCCTCACTATTTTTATAGTTCCCTGTGTGCTACACGTGGAAACAGGAAAAACTGGCAAGAGAATTTAAAGCAAGAATGCATCTCAATTTTGAAAGCAATGCAGTATATGCCTATGCCAGTGGTTTTTTTCTGATTTCAATATGAATTTCTAAAAAAAAAAAAAACAACAAAGAAACCAAACAAAACAAATCACAAGTGAGAAGCAAGTGCTTTCTGCAAGCGATTTCATCCATCAGCATTCAGCATTTCATTTATATCTTTAAGGCCACACCTGTGCGTGTATATACTGATAGTCAAGTGTGTTAGCAGCCTTTAATTCCAGAGCTAAATGAACAAGTCCCCACAGTGTCATCTTGCCCACCGTCACCTTGCCATGTTTCCCAGTTGGCTGAATTACCGTGGAAAGATGGTTCCTGCTTGGTTTCCAGCCCCAGTCACCCATAGAGGGCACCCTTCTTGTACCATGCTAGTCCAAGGACAACACTTCCCCTTTGCAGAAATTGTTCCTTTAAAAATAAAGCTTTTAAAACCAAAGGTGTCAAATGCCCTAAATGTATTTTAGGATTTTTTTTTTTAATGCTCCTTAACCTTAAAGGTCTTTTGTACATAGATAAAAGATGACGAATTTTTTTTATTTTTTTTTTTTACAACACATTATCTTGCATAAAAAGAAAAAAGATAATATTTTAAAAATTCTCTAAAAAGCTTCATTTTTTTTGGCTTTTTTACTATAGATGTGCTTCTAAATAAAATTGCTGTCAGTGAAGAACAAGAAAAGCTTTCAATAGAAGTTCTGACCTTCTCAACCTGATATCAGTACTAATCAAGTACCTGAAAGGGCACATATAGTGCCTAAGAATGCTTGGGTTTAAAGAAAGACTTAAGGTTTCAAATTTTGGGATCCGTATCTGAAAACTTGAAACTTATTACAACCAGGAACATTCTTACTGAGTTTGGTCTGGGTGCTGCAGAAACCCTTGGAAAGACTTGACTGCTGCAGCCACCATAATGTCTCTTCTTGTGATCTTCATTTTCTTTCATGTTTCAGGGGCTTAGAAGGGAAAATAAATAATTTATGGGGGTGGGAGGATAGCACACATGCAGCAAATGAACAGACATGATGCCTGCACTTTTCAATTTGCTGTATAAAAAGAGTCACATTAGACTCCCTGGAACTTCAGCACACTCCCTTTTTTGAAACACGTTCAATTATCACCTCTGAATTAGTCCTCACCGCCTGGTCTCCCAGAGCTAAGTCTCTTTAAGAGTGTTTCCAAAGCCTGATACCTTGGAGATCTGCTCCTGCTGCATTAACTTCCCAACCAACGGGCCAAAAGGCATTAGTAGATGCCTCCACACTCTCCTGAGCTTTACCTTCACACTCTTCACATGAAAGGTGTGACAGACACACCTCGTGTACAGTTTCAGCCACCTTTACAACTAGCTTTGGCTCTAAACTCATTTGTATTTCATCTCCCTCCACCTACCAAATACACACACACACAAACTTCTGCTCCCCAGGAAGACTTGTGCCATGTCTAACCCTAAAAAGTGCCATAAAAATACTTCCTGATATCAGGATGACTGCCAGCTTACCACCAGGTATAAAGGGGAGAGTCTTGCAGTTACAAGCATCCTGCTGAAGGACTAATCCATCCACCAAACAAGGTATTCAGGTGTTAAAGCTCTGCTGTCCCTGGAAGCAGAAGTATCTACATGGGAGTTCAGAGAACCACCACAAAAAAACTCAAGTACAGTGATAAGGGTGAATGAAACTTGAGTGTGCCAGAAGAACTAGCTGGGTCCTTGCCTGATCAGCCATAGGCAACCAAAAAAGTCTTTCCTGTCTCTGGGTTATCTCTTCTCCAGTGCTGAAGTGGCTTTATGGATTTGGTCTTCCTCTCCAATTCAGTTCCCTGTCTGCACAGTGGAGACATCAGTACCTGGGGGCTGGGTAACTACTGGGTGCTTTGGTCATAGTTGAATTGTGCTGAAGCAGCTGAGAATCTGCACCACTGAGGACGCAGAGGATAGCACTTCAGAGAAATGTGTTAACAGTCTCTAAAATCATCTTCCAGGGGAGAAAACTGCCTTCTTCCTTACCAACTCCAGTACAGGGACTCATCACTGAGTCCTTAAATCAACTGAGAACAGGCACAGGCAGAGCTGTTCTGTAGCATTTTATTGTGTTATCTCAAGTGCCTCTGCAATACACAGTAGAGACACTATTTCTAAATCAAAATTGCTCTAATTCAATTCTATCAGACAGGGCACATTTCAAGAACTGCATTAATTATAAGCTTTCCCCAACGTCTGTACTTAGAGCATACGAGATACTCCTATCACTTGAAATCCCTGAAACAAGATGTCTGATTCTAAAAGAGATGTCCTGACACACAATACTGAGTCCTGAGGCAAGAATTACTTGATGAAATTCCATTACTTCAATACAAGTATTTGAGTAGACAGTGGTTACCCAGGGAATCCTCTTAATGCAGTCCACAGCCACTCTGCCCAGATCCAACCAGCTAGTGGTTGGTTTCAGATGGTGGCAGGACAGGGGACAGCCCAGGTGCCTTGTGGAGGATAAGATGACAGGGCAAATCCATGGCAGTCCATTCTGTGACTTGGGACACTCACAGAGAGAAAACAAACCACAATGCCTCTCCCCCAGCCACCCAGTTCACCAAGGAGAAAGCCACACTACACTCCTACTGAGATGCACCTTCAGCTGAGACAATTCTCATTAAGACAGCCTTAATGAGGTGTTCCTTTCAAGCTCTTCTGAATGCACAGCTCCTTCCCTTAGGGTCAAAGATGGATTTCCATACTGGGCACAAAGTCCCTCCACCTTCCTCCCTGCACACAAGGCAGCTGGTGCTTGGATCATCCCAGCCACCCAGGTCTATCTAGAACTGGCTGCCTCAGCTTATGCCACACTTCAGGGTGCCAGGGGGCTGAAGAAGCAAAGCTTGGAAACCTTTGGAAATCTTCCTCCAGATGCTGTTAGTAAAGAGTGTGGTTAGGGACTTCCAGGCATTCTTGAGAAATCCAAAAGATTTAATACATTTTGTGGGAGAAGAAAAAAAAAATCCAAGTGTGGTGCAGGAGCTAGACAAAACCAGTGGGGAAGGGTGGCACAGGAATGCAGCAGGGGCATCTAAGAGACCTGCACAGATCAGCCAAGCATCAGGTAAACCCACTATTAAAAAAAAAAAAAAAAAAGCTCTTTGGGGAAGGAGCCATTGAGGCTACAACTGTGCCCTTGTACCTTGTATCCAGTTCAGGAGGGGAGGGTCTGGCACAGTGCATCTGAACTCGGCAAGGGAAGGATGACTGGTCCAGCTCTGGCGAGCTACACTCAGGTCTGCTTTTTCAAGTAAGCAAAGTGAACTCCCCTCACAGTCACTTGCAGGAAAGCCAGGCAAGTAGCAAAAACCTTTCATCATCTGTTCCTCAGCTCCCCCAGCTCCACCCCACAAGACATTTTCCAGACTTTCCAGTCAGCCCTGAGATGTTGATGGGTGCACTGGCTTCATCAGCTTTCTGGCATGATCTGGCTGCATTCCCTCCCGCCTTCTGTGAGATAAGAGAGTCGTTCACACCATGGGTGTTACTGCTCAACTCTGGAAACCAAAGCAAACACCAGGGTGTTTGTTGCCCGCCCCAAGAAAGACACAAGATGGGAGCAAACCAGATTTTTCCTGGTGAAACATCAAGTCTGAAAAGAGCTCCTTTCAGGGTTGTTCCGGGGGATTAATGAAGGAAGCTTCGTCATGGAGGGGTCAGAGAAGGGAGCACTTGACAGGGAGTTGCACTAACTCAGGTAATTTGGATGCTTCCGATTATCAAAGATGATTCACTTCTGTTCACTTTGCACCAAGTATTGGGAAAGATTTATGCATTTATCTGCATTGACTCACTGTTTCACAACATGAGCTTAAAGTATCGTTACTACTAATGATACGGGAAGGCTTGGACATGCAAAACTCTAACAGCAGACAGGGAAAGACTACAAGGGATTGTGGTGAATCCAGACAAATCAGGAAATCTGATAAAAAACTCAACTCTCTCCTCCTTTATTAAAGAGACAGTGTGAAACACCTGAAAAAAAAAATGCTGATGTTTGAGATAGCTGTCAAGAAGTTAAGAGAATATTTCTGTCTCTGGACAGAAATATTAATTTTTGTTTTGATTTTTATCACCACAAGTTTGAGTTTTGCTTGGAGAGAGTCAGACTTACAAGGAACATACTGTGCCTTACATACTATAGGAAACGCTAGTGGATGGAGTCACTTTAAAGAAGCTTATGGACAATTCTCAGTCTCATACATCCTTGTTATATGGAACACCTGGAACTAAAGCCAGAAAAAGTCAGGTTTTTTTGGTAGCTGACCTAAAGTTACTCACTAAATTTGAGAGAGGGAGGGAGAAGTTAATTCCTGAATCAATGTCAACTCTTAAAAAATGTCACAGGAATGAAGGAAAGGCAAGACAGTTTTGTGTGTTTGTTATGGTGTTCCTTATCAGGTACAATTAACATGCTCTGAAATAATGGCTCTCACTGCTCAACCAGCACTGGTATTTACTGTCACTACTGTCAGAACTGCTCAACACCCATAAAGGAGACAGGGTTTCTAATGCTCTGGCTTCCATTCAAGCATCTAAATTAATAGCCACGCTCACAGGAAATCTGACTGCACTGGACAGTATCTGAAAGACCTTAGCTAAAACAAATGTTTCCCTGCCAAAGGACCCATGTTTAAAAAAATAAATTAAAAAAAAAAAAAAGAGGGAATTAAGTAGGGGAAAAGGGTATAACTTTAGTCAATGATTGTTCCTCAAAGACTTGTCCCCAACCCCTGCCTTCCTCCCACCTCAGCAACACACAATGTCTTCTTGGCCAGGGAGAACATTCCCTCTCCAAGGTCCTATCTCACTAGGTTATGAGCCTGCAATTATTAGGTAATAGCCGTAAAATGGTAGCACCTAACTTAAGTGCAGCTTATGTAAGATTCTTTACATACAGATATGTACCAGGAGCAGATCTTGGGAAATATGGTACAGTCCCTGATAGGCAAAGAGGGAAAAAAGGAATCTAGTATAGAAAAGAGGACAACTTGACAAAGACCCCCGAGGCCCTCAGTGGAGATGGGAAGAGGTGATAGTTCTGCCAGATCCCTAAACAGCACCCTGCTGCTCCACAACGATGTTCACCAGAGCTCACGTTTTGCTGTGGACAAGCGGCACAGCCCTGAATTAAATGCCAGTGGGGAGCAAAGCATGGATTGTCCTATTAACTGAGTATCTGTGCAGGTTGCTGAAGAGTTGGTAAGAGATATGTATCAGACCCTGCTAAATGAAACACAAAAAGATACAAGCATGATCACATGCTTATTGCTGTTAAGAGTTTAACTCTGTAATTATCATCTGTGGGGAAGTATCTCAAAGAGAAAACCAGAAAGGAAATTGCAATATGTCTATTTATTTCCATAGCTACTGTATGAGTGAGAACCACCCAGCAGCCTCTGCTATTTGTAGAAGGGTTTCCCAACAAAACATACCAAAGGTGCAGGAAAAGGGCTTGCATGTTGTTTTCTCGATACACAGCAACAGCTTGACAGGCAGAGTGCCCTGCCCTGTAGAGGGGAGGGTGTAAAAACATTGCTTTCCTTTGAGACAGTGGGGCAGAAATCACTAACCAAGGCTCAGAGTAGGGAAAAGGAAGACACACACATGATTGATGATAGAGGAAGAAGCTGAAAATATTGTCAGCATCACCTTCAGCACTGCAGAGACAGAGAGACGCTCTAACAAGCAGATTGGCAAGTGCTTGGTCTGCTGGGTACAATCAGGACTCTCACGTTACCCATTGCCCAGATCCTGACAACCACAGGGCCTCAGCATACACCAAACATTTGTGCTGTTCACGTTAATGACTCTTATATCAGCACACAGTCCTCAATAATGGAAAATCACATGGTGCAAACTTACCAGTCTCTCAACCCTCTCACTCAGGTCTCTAAACCTTCCTGAGGACTGCCTGGAAAATTCATTACTGTAGCGGATGTTGGTGATTTTTACGTTGGCACTGTAATAGAAGAGCTTCTGATCTGAAAGGGAAAGAAAAGGAACAGGGAATACTCACAAAGCAGCAGGATACATGAACTTTAGAGAAACTCTTGGGGTTGACTGAGATGCAGACATCTAGGGAGTAGGTGAGTCTTCACCTGTATCCAACCTATTCGCAAAGTTCAGATCCTTGACCTAAGCCAAGTAGTGATGAAAAGCCCAGTTTCTCCAAGAGTTACATTTGTGGTCAGCAAACAGCATTTGGGGTCACAAGCTGCATCTTGCCCATCAGCTGCCTTCCTGGCCTCTTCACCCACCCAGCACCAAGTCCTGGCAGGCAGCTGCAGGTGATCAGGCAAGGGAACAGAGAAACACCATGGGCAGAGACAGGTGGAAGGCTCTGTCAGTCATGTAACAGAGACCAGAGGACTTGTGTGTTGACCTCATCACACAAGCAGATGATCAGGAAGATGTGAAAGGAGTGAAAGCAAGTGAAAGGCAACAGAAACCACAGCCCTAAACCTGCCTGCACAGCAGGAAATGTTCCTTAGAGGTCTACAAAGATACTAAATGAGGGAGGAAAGAAAGCTCTGTAGAAGCCGGTGGCTTTTCCCCAAAATAGCTTTAGTTAGACTGATGAAAAGCAAACTCCCAGCATTGTGTGGCACAACGAGCACAAAGGAGGCACACTAAACGCAGAAACAGAACAGTGACGTTATGTAAAACCTACCATACGCCAGGAAATAAACTAGAAGACCAATGGTGATAGCTGCTGCCACTGCTGTTCCAATAACAATTAGAGCAATTTTCCAGGGCTCAAGATGTCTTTCTCTGATCCTTGGCTGTTGAATTCTGGGCAGGAGGGCAGAGGAAAAAAAAAAAAATAAATAATAAGGGATCCATTTCTATTTAAAACCCCACAAAGAGGAAACTAAAGTTTCATCCCTCCACATCAGCTGATTCTTCCCAGCAGTACTGACTTCTCACAAAACACCCTTGAAGATGAAACCATGACTCAAGACCATTTGAAACAGATGTTGGGATATGTTGGAAGTCATGGAACACAGACAGGGTTTGAGGGGTTATGTTTGTTTGTGGATTTGTTTGTTAGTTTTTAATTATTATTAGGGCCAAATTAAATAGGAATCCCAGTAAGCACTTCTCTTATGTGACCCCCGACTGAAAATTTGCAAGAATAAAACATTTTTCAGCTAGATCAACTTATACAGCAATGTGTGCAGCTTTCAATGGGTTAAACAAATCAGTTATCATGGACACCTTTGCTCCCCAAACTGCTTTGTGCAATAAAATTGTTAGAAAGTGTCCTATGCTTTGTATAGTACCTATTTATACATTACCCAAGCTGCTCCACTTCAGCCTGCAAAGCTGAATGAAAAAAGAGAAGCAGATTTCAGAGGGCCAGCCTGTTCTTCCTGTTTTACTCAGACTAAACTGAAAAGCAGAAGGCACACACTGCTCTGAGCAGTATCTGCTGAAGTGATGGAGTGACAGGGAAAGGGCACGGACACATGAGCAGACCAGAGAACACCAGTAGGAAGCTTTGCCAGACACTTCTCTCTGCCATGCTCCTAATTACACAGGTGCTAAACCAATTTAACTCAAGGTAGGACAATAGTCAGTAGGTCAGGATTATTGTTAGACAAAAAACTTTCTGAAAAGGTTACTTATAGCAAATCCTGCCTTGAGCTTTGAATTTAAAGATAGCGGAAGATCCTTAAAGCAATTTTTCTATGATGTTATCAACCATTACAAAATACAAAACAGTAAGCCTCAAATTTTGGCAATGAGTCCTTCATTCTAGAGCCAGCTACCTCACTCCTGCAAACACACACATGTTCAGGTCAAGGTACATCCTTCCTAGGAACACAGGCTGCAGGGACCCTCTCCCAAGGCTATGAGGGATCTCTGTGGGGTCCCACATTCACAACCAACTACACAAAGCTCATTTCTGGAACCTATACCTCATGAGCCCTAAGTGTACATACACTAAAGTAAGTTGAAAATAATTGCAAGTGACCACCAATGAGTCAGCAGGCCTACTGTGCATGGATATTGAAGTTCTATATTTCATTCTAACGTCATTTTAAAGCCTTATAATTATAGCCCTACTACTTCAGCTTGGGAGCCAAGTCAGACTAAATATTGTGACATTTGATTCAGTGAAAATGGGAATACTCAGTTTGTCACTCATACCTGTTCTGACTTTCCCTGACCTTTCTAGCCACTGTTCCCTTCATTCTTCCTGTCCTCTAAAACAGCTGTTGAACTCTTATCTCATCTGGTTTGCTTTAAAGCACATCTGTGAATCCATAGGGGAAAAAAAAAAGGCTGAAATCAAGCGATGCTTTTCAGAGTTTGGAGATGAGCAGCTCCAAGGTTATTTCTGAGCATACTGTATGAAAGTTCCCTTAAATCTTTAGCTGGAGAAATGAACAATCTCCAGGTATAAATAGTCAGGGCTACCTCATTAGGAAGAGTATTTCTGAACAGCAGCTCTTAGGTGAAACCACTAAGTCAGTGGTGAGTTCAGCTCTCGTTTACCATGCAGTTTTGTTTTTTTTCTGCCACTCCAGCTAGTTCTCCTTCGCATGAATCATGTGCCTTGCAAATGTTTCTACTAAGTTTGAAGTGAGAACAAGCTAATGAAAAACACCACCACCAACAACAAATTAACTTGACACAACCTACTCACATTCATTGTTGTAGATACTTATTTTAAAAAGCATTGTCTTAAGCTGTACAGAAGGAAACACACTCAGAAGCTCTTTCAGCTATAATGACCCTGGCAGAGCCCCAAACCAAAATGCTGGGTTTGAGAAGCCTATTTAAAAGGCTGAATGTTACCTCTACACCGCAGCAGGTGAGCCTGAAGAAATAACTGCCTATCATATCAGCAAAATAACTGTTACAGAGCAGCAGTAACATGGCTGGGACACAGTTAGATATAGAGTATCATACACTTGGAAACTTTCTCAGCATTCTTTTGTACGTAGTATATCTTTTTTCTAACTCTAATTCTTCATTTTTTCCCTTTCAAGTTCCATGTCATCATTTACCAAACAGAAACCAGTCCGTAACAGTCACTCACAGATGTAATTTTACTCACACACATGACTTTCAATTAATGAAACCTGTTTGAGACTATCATTTCAAAGAGGTGCAGAGGGGCCTCAGCATCAACCTTTAAACTTAGTTTCCTCAGACAAGAAGTTGTTTAATGAATTAATCTTAAAAGGTCAATAGATGGGAGACTCTTTTGGGACTTGGGATGTCTTTTTTTTCCCTCCTGAATAATCTTTCCTATTTGTTTTTACATAACAACATACAATGGTTTTTAATGTTTACACACCGTTCCTAACCTGATTTGAAAACAAAAAGTGTTTTTGAGTAAAATGTCCTTGCTTAGGCTGTACCATTGGGATAGCTCTCCATGTGAACAGAGGTGTGGACTGAGCGCACCAGGAGGATTTCAAATCCAGGCTTTCAGAGATATCCGTGTGAAACAAAAGCAATTTCTGGGCTGATACTTTTCCATTCCCATTAACTCTGAGCTGTATTTCTGCTTTGCTCTGTCTCCTGGTGTTCATGCCTCAAAAATGAATTATTCCATCTGACAGCAGGTCCCATTGTGTGTAATGCTGGACAGTACTTACAGCGGCTCAATACACACATGAGATATAACTATCCCAAAACTGAAGCTTCAGTCCACATGATAATCCATCAGAGGTAAGAGAGGCATGCTTAGACAATTTTTCTCCATAGTTTTAGAATACATGCAGTACTTCTCTCTTACTAGGTGCATTGGGAGAAAAAAAAAAAAATCACTGTATGAGCCTTAACAATAATTGTAGTGTATAAATACACACATAATAGGACAGTGATGGTGGTTTAGTTGTTTACTGAAATAAATCTGTCTACTGGTATATGAAATGTCACAGTAAAACAACCATATATATTTAACATCACTCCTGAGGAGTTCTGCAAGTCTGATGCAACAGCCCAGCCCTTCTCCCTTCATGATGGTTTGTGTGCATCTCCAACAGACTGTATCCACTGAAAATCTGGCCCAAAGCATTCAGCTTTTCCTGTACTTCGGAAGCTTATGTTCCTGGCTGAATAATAGGTTTTTCTGTATTTTATACTTTATATATCATAAACAATTGCTCAGCTGGGTAAATAGTGCTGGGTAAACGGTTCTGTGATCTAGCAATGTATTTTCACTGAACAGAGAAGGACAGATTTCATAATGGGAGAAATGCTGGTGAAATCAGAAAACGTTCCTTAGAGAAGAGGTTCGGCAGAGACTGAAATCGTGGTCATGTCTTTGGTTGCAGAGACACCTGGTAATTCCCACATCCAATTGTCAATGAAATCTGTCCCCATGTTATCACCTAATCTGTCCACTGACCATATGAAATTTTTCAGTTGTCTTGTACCAGAATCATGTCAAAATGAACAATCCCAAGATTTGTGTTGGCTCAACATCATTCAGAATGAAAATCTCTGTCTAACCAGAAATACAGAAATGGAAGGATTATGTGATGGAAGCAGAATGACTTGACTTTAGATGGTTACGCTGATGCAAAATGCCTGATCGTAGAACTGTCTGTGAAAAAAAATAAATTATAGGAGGCATTTCTGCAACATGTTCTAACAGGAACAGCAGAGGCCAGAAAAGCTGCTGGGCTTACACTGGGGCTTGCTCAGTTAATGATGACTACTAGATTTTAAGGCTCAGGAGGACATCCTTTCTTATTCTGTTTTTCTGTTTAAAATGGCCAGAAACAGAGTGAATATGGCAAGGAAACACAAATGATACCAATTCCAGACCAGTCAAATCAGGTGTGGTGACAATTCTATGAGTAGACTCCCCTGAAACAGAGTCTAGACTGGGGCAACCTGAGCAGAAGAGGTTTCAGTTTGGTACCATGACTGTCTCCTACAATAATCAAATTAACTCCCACTAATGCCGATGGGACACAAGTGTCCTCACACCAGGGCTGGTATTTGTTTCCTGCTACACTTCAGCACTCTAATTTTGCCCATCTACCCAATGACAAATTGGTGCAAGCAGCACCACATTGCCACCTACAGATTCACTTTTCCAGTACCATATAAACACCAGCTTCTCTGCACCTTGCCCTGCCGGGGACAAGCTCTTCAGAAGGCAGCTGCAGGCTGGACACTGTGGTTGCTCCCCAGGATTGCAGGACACAGCAGAGGAGGGACAAGACCTGCAAGGCTGTCCACTCCACCCAGCTTTCCTTGGCAGCTCTGCTTCCTGAAGGATTTTATGGAGCACGCGTTCCAACTCAGCTTGAAATGTTGTGAAAGGAGGCATCTTGGAACTGGATAAAGCTAATTCTGAAGCACTGTTCTCATAAAAGACTAAAGCACAGCATGATATGCTCAAACAGCAAGGCTTACAGCTCCATGCTCACATCTACACCCCTGCCCAGCAAAACATGCTGGACATTTAACAGGCTACACAGAGTCTTTGATTTAGACCAGTCAGCCTCCATCCCTACTTAGATGTGTAAATATTTAATTATCCAAAACAGATTTCCCCAACATACTTGAGATTTTTACACTAATCTAGACAACTATTCAAACAAATAAATCCTTTCCTAACTAGGAGGCAACCAAACTGGATTTAGATGTTGTTTAACTTCCCCCTAGCACGCTGTTATTAAAATCTATACCAGTGTTGACATCAACAAGACATAGCAACTAGATTTACATCTGCCTCTAAAAAGGAATGGCTTTTTAACTCTGCTAAGTAGAGAACTCTTACATAAACTGTTACTCACAACTGATGGGTATTTCTTCCTAGCCTGACAGAGCAGTGTAGCTCTGAAGGTAAGGACACTGCTCAGAGTCCAGGATCTTGGGGTATTGAGCAGGGTACCAGCAAGGAGCACTGAGCCAAAAGCTGAACTCAGTATCCTGGCAAAGTCAACCATTGTATTGACTAAAATGTTATTGTCCTTACAAAAAATAGAGAAGCACTTAAGTGGGGATAAAGAATATATTTGCCAATTCAGAAACAATGTTTCTATTTCAGCATCTAAGAAATTATTTTTAAAAAATTAAAAATACCGAGGATAGAAAAATTAGTATCTTGCAATCATGCACAGTTGTTTGCACAAAGCAAGGGCAGAGAAAATACAAATACTGTAGTCTTTATCAATCACATGTAAAAAAAAAAAAAAAAAAGCCATCCAGCTAAACCATTGGGATGTTAAAACCAACGAAAACACACACACAAAACATTGTAGATTCTTTTGGATTTTGTTTCTGAGGTTATACTTTAATGCTTCATCAATTGCTGGAGCAACAAACACCAAACTCGAGGGAGTCTGAGGATCTCCTGCTGCCACATGAACTCAGGAGCCAGTGTTAAGCAGAAACAACCAATTCCAGGAGATTCACTGAAGTTTATGACCAGATCCCTGCTCTGACCCAAGAGAGCACAGCAGAGCATTGCAGCCAGAGAACTGACTTTTGTAAAAATACTTTAAACTTGCCAGCACTGTCTTAAGTTAGAGTAAAGCACAGCAAAGGATGTCCAGCATCTCTGACTGCACAAAACACTTTCAGATACAAAATACCTTGTCATTGCTCTGCAAAAATTGTGGCTTCTTCCTTAAAAGGGTCAAGCTGGAATGATGAACACCTATAGAATTCTGCTTATGTAGTTGTGCTGCTGTCATCGATATAACTGGAACATTTGCAGAGTATGGGGAAAATAATACTGCAACTAGACCTGACCAAAACCCACCATTTCCCAAAAACATGTTATTAAAATTTGATTTTGACACAAAAGAGCTTCCTAGATTCTGCACTGCTGCAATAAAATCCTATTGGAGGCAGGACAAAACAATCACAGGGAGGAAATGTGGCAAGCTAGACACCACATTGTCTTTCTGAACAGAAACCAAATCTTTGTGGTCCTGCCCATGCCAGGGAAGAATTTATTTCCCTCTGCATTTATCACTCCAGTCATATATTAGGATGAAAGGAGCAGAGATAGAGCAACGAGGTCCAAGATTTCGCTTCAGGATTTATATATGTCCTTGAAGCCCTAAAGCTCTCCTACAGGCAATATTTTTTACCACCGCTACACCTCCAAATCAGACTTGCCAAGTTAAAACACGTCACCTACTTTTGAAGGTCCCATGGTAGGTCTCGGTAGGTCTGGTAGCCCCTCTGACTGCCAACCAAGGCTCGACTAAAGTCTGGACTGCGGAGCGAATGCTGCTGGAAAACGCAGGAGTCACATTGACTGGTGTGATGGGAAGGGAAAGGTGTTGAGTGAAGATCCTTCATTGAGGCACAGCTGGCGCAACACCCAGCACCCTGTGGGTTATTGCAAAATGAGGGAGCGAACTTCTGAATAAAAACAGACTGAGGTAAGCATGTAGTCGATATGCAGACTGCAACCTTTGGATCAGCTCCGCATCAAAGAGCTCCCCAGGCAGAGACGGACAGAGCAGATAAACCAGCCCAGGCAAGACAACTTGTTCTTCACCTCAGCAGAACAGGAAGGGCGTTAAATATCCCTTTTCCAGCACTCCCTTTCTGTCCAACTCATGTCCCTACAGCAGGCCTCCTCCTGAGCAGCAGCACCTTCTACTGTATGCTCACCGTAGAACCCACCCCAGGGAGGCACTGCACTGTCCCCAAGGCTGTCACTCTTCTCCCGAGACAGCCAACGCAAAAGCTGAACACAAAACCCAGTATAGATATAAATGGCTCAGTCAGCTAAGTCCAACCTCCCTCGATGCTCACTCCTTCCACAGCTGTCCTGTACTCCCTTGGCATCAGGGACATGACAACTATAAGTATCCAGCCCCCTAATTACACGTTAGTCATTTAATAGCTGGCATAACCCCGCCTGTGGAAAATGCTTACTCTGTGAAAAGGGCCACCAGTCTCCCCGGAATTCCCTTCTCCCAGCACAAACACGATTCCTTAGAGTCAGCTGGAACTGGGGAAAACGGATATTCTCTAGTGAGAAATTCTGCATTTGCATCTAAAACTCCAAACCAAACCCAAAAGTTACCAGAAACCAAACTCCTTGTTTCCAGCCTTTGATGTGCTGGGATTTGTGCCAAAAAGTTTGAAGCATTTGATTTTTCAATGAAGTACTGAGGCTACACAGTCATTTTTATGGGAACACTCTTCACTGTGGGAACATTATCTTACAGAAAGAACTTCAATAGCAGAGGGTAGAAGGGAAACAGCCAGAGGAAATTTTCACCTAATCATACGTAGTCCATTTCCATCTTTCCCCAGATACGTCCATTCACAGGCACTTCAACGTAATTATAGTAGCAAGTGTCTGGATAGTCAGTCTTTAGGACAGTGGGGAAAGCTGAGCACTGCTGCATGGCATCTCCTATTTTTCCAATGCTGATTTCTTCCTTTCCCTTGATCTAATAAATGGGCTTTCTTTGACTTCTCCTAGCTCCCTGAAGGACATTGTTGCAGTTACCTACTTTACATGGGGCTTTACTGACTGAAAACATAGTCACCTGCCAAGTACTAATATTCTCCCTGGGCCCTTCCTTTCCCTTCCCCACCAGCCCCATTATTTTCCTTTTCAAGGTTAGCAAATCTCAAAAGAGTTCGTGCACAAAAGAAATCTCTGCTCTACCCAGTATCATATGGATACCTACATAAACTTCAGCACTCAGAGTGCTGGAGATCAATGATAAACTGATTCAATTTAGGAGTCATAAGAATATCTTAGAATTCTTTAGTTTAATGATCTTTTTTCTCTTTTAATATTGTGATCACAAAACCTGTCACCCTTACAAAACACACTCCAAGAACAGAAAAAGTTTAAGTTTGGATGCAATGCAGAAAAGCAGGTAGCAATTTTTGTTGTCAGGCTGAGGCTGTGTGCAGTGAGCTGTTCACAGAGATAAAAGTTAGCAGAATTGTTAATGAGTTACTAACGTTAATTTTTTCATTAGCATTTAGAGATCACTAATCAGGTGCTCTGAGTACCCAGACCAAGTACATCAGGAAAAGGTGACCCTTGAAGTAATGATGCACAGAATTTTCCCTGATGTGCCCAGAAGTTGTAGCCACCTCTACTCTCCTGAGTCTGGTAAAAAACAAATACCAGAGTTGGGTTTTAGCAAACAGTTGGAGTCTGAGGCAAAAGTTTCCTGAAATCTTGGTCTACACAATGAGTTTGAAGAGTTGTGGAGACGAAGACTATTCTTTAGAAGAACATCAAGTTGTAAAGGGTGTCAGGAAGTAGCACTGGAGGAAGAGTCTTGGACAACAGATAAATGAACTTCAGGTAACATATCACTAGGACAGACCTTCCTGTTGTTACTCCTAAGCATGGACAAGAGAGAACATTATTTCCTTGCAATCAAAATTTTGTTGCAACTGGCCTAGTAAAAATTGTTTTCAAATTAACGATTAAAATGAACTGTCCTGGAAAACAGTGGAAAACAAGGAAATGCACTCAGCTGTGTCAGATTATGGAAAAATCAATTTACACACATCCATCCCCCAGGAACAATGGTACAGACAGGCCAAGAAAATACATTCATTAAGGAACAACTGTCTTCACAATAAATTGGCAAGTTGCAAAGTGCTTGATATTATGAGGTCATTCAGTAAGCAGAGGCAGTTAGTAATATTTTTTGGTTAATAGCAGGGAAGCAGTACAGAAACCATCTATCAAAGTATGAAATCTAAGAATGTGGGTGCACAGGATTTTGTGAATGAAAGTGTAAAAAGATGTTAATGACCATTGTCTGTGTTCAACCCTGCCAAGTCAGCCCAGCTGGTCAGACAGGCTGCTCACCTAAGAATGGTAATAACAGGCTACCTTGATTTATGTTTGCATACTTACATAGGCAGCCTGGCTGTAGAGGTGAAGAACGCCTTTGGAGAAGACCATTGACCAGCCCCAGAGCAAGAACATCTTCAGAATTTACAAGCAAAGATGTTTTACATAATTGTCTACCAATTACTCAACCCAGGCCATGAATTCTAGATGAAAGACAGCAGCCAGTCATTACTTTTAAACTGAGAAGTGAGTTCTTCCCAGTGATATGTAACAGAACTGACAGAAATGCTGTTTAAATGGCATGGCCTTGAACAACCTGAATTAACCTAATTAAGACCTGCTTCAAACAGGGGGTTGGAAAAGATGACCTCCAGACATTCCTTCCAACCTAAATTACTCTGTGATTCTGTGAGCACCTGATAAGACCAAGCACCTGTACTTTCTGCCACAGTTGTTTTCTGCCCCACTTTTTTCTGTAGCAGCATGCAAGATCCTAAATGGGATTCTTGTCAGCAATCACCTGATTTACCATACACTGCATTAGCCTTTGAGGCTTCATAGACTAAACTAGACAAAATAAAAATCAGACCCAAGACCACTATCCTGCAGCAGTTTCAACTCCAACTGTCCTTCCAGCCACAGTTCAGGGGCCCAGTCACCATGACCGAAAAACACAGCATGCTTCAGGGCTGCTCAGTACCAAATGAGGGTCTCACTTGGTTTGCTGCCTCCCTGTGTGACCTCCTGGCAGCACTCACTCTCTGGCAACCTGCTCAGAATGGATTGCTTTCCATTCCATGCCCTGCTATTTTCATTGCTTACTCAATCAGTGGCAACAGTGCCAGACAAGTTGGGGACAACCGTGCTGCATACTGCATCTAGGGGTCAAGCATGAAGATGACCGAGCATCAGCCTTCTTTAGGGTGTCTGCCAGAGCATTTCCCTGTCACTGGAACAGCTCAGGGGCAGTCAGCTTATCTGAGATAGCACCCACCACTTGGCCATGGTTGTTTCCCCAAAGCTGCCAGGCACTTTGGGATAACAGAATCACAGAGTAGCTGAAGTAGGAAGGGACCTCTGGTGATGGTCTAACCCAAAGTCTCTCATGGACAGCTTGACCAAGTTGCTCAGGATCATATCCAACTGAGTTTTGAATATCTCCAAGAACAGAGATTCCATAACTTTTCCTGACAATCTGTTTCAATATTCAATCACTCTCACAATAAAGTTGACTCTTATATTTGCACCACCCTCTAGCATGGGAAAAATGGTTTCCTAGTACAGTCCCTCCACCTGGTTTGTCCACTAGGGAAGGAATTATCCCAGTAACAGGTCCCTTTGGTATGCAGGTCACCTCTGCTGGCCTGGAGAACAGTGCCAGACTGTCTGGGTCACGACTCCAAAGACTCTGGGTGAACCCAAGAGTTTGGGCAAGGTCAGAGATGTGTGACAATTGCAGGCAGCTGACTGTCTGTACTGACTTAAAAAGAGCAATCTGTGGTTAAAACAGGCTCTGGACACTTGGCTGATACTCAGTCCTTCTTCCAGGATTGTGCTGCCCAGTGGCACAACTGGGAGATGGAAAGCACAGGAGCTGAGGGGACAAACATCACATGGCAAGCACAACCTTTCAGGTTTACTGGAAGGAAAAAGGAATTCATTAGCTAATCTGGTGAATCAGAGACATGCCATGCATTCCTTGGACCTATAAAAGCTTGCATAAAAGAAAATAAATGCATTTTTTAATAGTAAGTTCCCAAAAGATTTCTCTCTGTCTTTATGGCAACAGTATATTTGCACCACTAGCAATAAATGGCAGCTTGCAATCATCAAATAGCATTCAAAGTAGTGTCATTTAAGGATGGGTTTAATTACAAAGAAAAACTTTACCCAAAAATAAAGCAGATTAACCGCAGTCTGTAGTATTTGCTTCTGAAATATTCTAACCAGATGAGTTTTGAAAGGTTCCTTTGAGGCAATAACAGATTAAAGACCCTGAACAAGCTGAAATATTGACAGCTGTGTTTTATAGAAGGATCCAGGTTCAGCCACACATACAGAAGCTGACGAGCTTCTTCACTTCAGACCCTTTGTCTGTAACTCCACCCACATGGCTCCCCCAGCCAGATAAAACCACACCAGTCACACCTAACCTTGGGTCATGGCACAGTTACCAGCTACTGAATGCTCATAAATGCTTTATTTAAGTGTCACACACAGAGTACACCCTCTGTCAGTAACTCAAAGATCAGTTTCCCCTAAGCTATATTAAAAAAACCCAAACAAAAAACAACAAATAATTGCTACAACGTTTTTTTAAGTCACCTGCCTCTGATTTCAGACTGCCTCTATTGCACGTGACCCAGTAAAGCATGACAAAACAGCTACTGTTCTTCCAGACAAGCAGCCACCCTCCCATCCATAGCCAACCTTGCATGTCCTGTAAAACTGCCGTAAAGCTGTTGTACTCCATTCTATCCTTTTGGACTACTTCAAATTCCAAGACCATCCCTTTGGCTAGAAAGTATTATAGACCAGGATGATCAAGGAACTCCAGCATGTTTTGTTCATCAAGAACTTGCTTTTCTACCTCAGAATATGGTGCTATTTGTATCAAGCTTCCCATCTTGACAGGAAAGGGCAAGAAGAAATCTAATGTGTCTTCAATCTACAGGAATAATCAGGAGTTGTCAAAACAGGAGGTCAAAGCAAACAGCAGCTGTATGCCACTTGAAAACCTCCCAGCCTACAAGATTCTCAAAATTGTTTATGCTCTTTGCTATCTTGTTTGCAGGAAGGCTAAAGAAGCTGACAAAATGGACTGGTGATGCCAGCACCACCAGTCTACTTTTCCACAGGACAAAGGTCTGGCTACAGTCTGGCAGAAAAAAAAAACAAAACAAAAAACACCTGCTCAGCCCCCTGCATATAGCCATAGCATACTCCTGCAACTGAAAGGGAGCATTTAACACCAACTTGGTGATGGGGGAAGAGACTGAAACTCACCTAGTGCTGCCCAGTTCTGCACTAAAAGCTGAATGGCTGCAGTTTCCTCAAACTTTGCAAGTGTAGCATCTCTTTGAGGCAATGCCAAAACGGTACCTTGTCCTCCAGATCCTCCCTACATAGCTGAAACAGAGCAGCATCAACAGCCAAGAGTTCAAGGCTCTTAGATAATACCCTCTAGTGGCTGCCACAAGATCTGTTGGCCTGCACACAAATTCAGGGAACCTCCAGCCAGGGAGGTAAACCGTGCTCAAGTCTGGAGGGTGTTATGCTCTTCCTCCAGCTATGCTCTTGTAACAAGTCAATAAAACCAGATGGTTAAGACTACATCAAAGCCAGTACATAAATACATGGTATAGGATGAGTATAACATGTTCTTAAACAGTCTTCATCTTTTGGTTGCTTACTGTGATGCAGGCAATTAACAAATACGTGAAACAGAAGGCAAATTATTTAACAGGTTTTATTTAATTTACGTATAAATTACATTCCTGTGTGCCATGCAGGATTGTACAGTTAGACACATCCCATTAATCTTGAGTGAAAACGTTAATTACTATTAGAAGATGGCTAAGAACACATAAAGCTCGTGGCTTCATAAAAAGATAAAATTGCAGCTTAGAAGTAGTACAGGTCTGTTAGGCCATCCAAACCAAGTAAGGCATTTTGGCCACCTACATTGCCTGAGGTTTCCATAATTTGAGGGGTGTTTTTTCAAGCACTTTTCTTGACAGTCCCCTTAACACTGCTTTGCATCACCAAGAGGCCTCAGAGCACTTAAACTACATTGATTCTGCGGGGGGGAAAAAAAAAAAAAAAAAAAAGATGGATCACACAAGTTTCTTTCAGCTGCTATGAGGAAAACTCAAAGTTCACAATGCAGTCAATAAAGGCTCCTAAAACATACACTGTGTAGATGTCAGGTCCTCTTCAGCTCTGCTCCTCTGGATGTACTGTGCTGGAGCTTGGCCTTACAGGTGAATGAGGAACTGGATCTCTGAGGAGATTCTCAGAACCTGTGTGTCCTTAAGCAGATGACAAGTCTGCTATTTCAGTCTTGTGCACACCACTTTAGAGAATGGTATTTACCACAGAGCAAAATGCTTAAGGCTTTCTGATTTTGTACTCAAAATGAGCACACCTGGAAAGATCACAGATGCAGAATTAGTCTTTTGGGCATATACTTACCTGCCTGGGGGAATCTGTGAGATAGCTGGGAATTTGCAAGCCTAAAAATATTATGTTTCTAAGTTACAATTAAATCCAGCAGGATGGGGAAACCATTATGCCATTTGAACAACCAAGCCTTAAGTGCTTAGCAAACTAGACATCCATAGTGTCTTTTCATGATGCTTTTTCTTCACAAAGACTCAAATCTTATTCACTGTATTGGTAAGACAATTGCTACCAAGAAGAAAAAAAAAATCATGTGTACTTTCCATACACCATTTTTAAGCTTCTTCTACAAGCAATATACTTCAAAGCTGTGTTCTGCTTAAGAGACTAAAATGAGATTTGTTGGGCTCAACAGACCTACAGAACCAGTCTGACACTTTTTACACCTTATCTAGAATTAAGGCCACCAAGGTTTTGTATCTGAAGTTCACAACATTCCACAAAACATTTTCCTGAGATACTTTTTTAAGTGCCAGGTCTTCCTGATATATACAAATATAGAACACCCAACAGCTTCAGACCCTTGTCTTTCAAGCAGGCCTTTCTCTGGGCACCCAAGTGAGATTCTGGAAAACTCTAGTTCTCTGTACCCACAAGCAGCCAGATCACTTTGATCCCAAGCCTTTTATCACCAAGGGCCTGTTTTCCCCAAATCTAACTATGAGCAGGACAAAAGCCTGCTGTTTGCCTTTTCTAGCCTGGCATAAGATTCTTGCTTGCTTCCACACCAAGCCAGCTCTGAGTCTTGGCACTCTGGTTGTTTTTTTCACAAGTTCTTTTCTCTTCTGACCACAGAGAAAAAACAAAGAGCAATTGAGTGGCTCATTATCTAGCAACTAAGACCACAGCACTTGCTGTTGTCAGGATCAGCATTCATACAGAGTGTTGAAAAGAGGATGCAGATGCCCCAAGGAAAGCATCCCTACCAGGAACAGGTGTGTTCTGCTGCTGGGATGCAGCAAGTGTTTGAGATCTACTTGGGAGAAGGAAACACAGACTCCCAAAAACACGAAATCAGAAAGAATATTAATTTTGTGTGCTTGAGATGAAACAGGTTAGCCATGGTCTGGCAGTGAGACACAGGCTCTTCTTGCTTCCTGACTGAAGAGAGATCTTTACATAAGATCACTGGGTCAGTCAGAAGCTCTGGAGGAGACAGGAATTTCCGCCATAACACAAAAGCTTTTTTTTTCCTGACACATTTGAAGATACACATTAAATTATGAAGACAACATTCACACAAATAAGGAGGCTTAGAGGGGTTTCTTTGGCAATGGTCACACTAAGATGGTTACAATCCTCCGCTATGCATGAGAAGCCAAAGACTTTTATTCAGAACAATACAATCTGGAAAGTTAAAAATGGAAATCAATTCAGCCACATACTCTGATATGACAGACTGGAATAAACAAAGTGGTTTGGGGTCTTAAGTCCAGTAATCACTCTCACAGCAAATGCTGTGGTAGAAGCTGTTCATATGAAACAATGAGTGGGCTTGTTCAAAGAAGGTGGACAGAAGCTGATGGTTTTGACCAATCTCTTTTTCAGGACAACACAGCAAGGAAAAATTCTCTATTCACTTAGGTAACACTCTGATGTGATATTAGGAACCAGGACTTCTAAGCCATCTTCTGGTCTTCATTAGAGTATGCTCCCTGGAATGAGGCAGGAGAAAAGCTCAAAAAGAATTCCAAAGTGCAGCAGCCTTCAAATCAGGGGCTGGATTCCAGCTGGTCTATGGATCAATGGGGCCTCAGGAGCACACAGAAGATGTCACAGATGCTGTTAAACGATAGTTTGAGCTCAGACACTTTGCCTGGCTGTAAAAATAGGGGCCAAGACATATGGCCACAGAGAAAAAATGGTCAGTATGTTGTATACAGATCAAGGCAGTTGTCCCTTTGTCAGAGTACTTCCTGAACAAACAAGCTGTCACATGGATCAAGTCTGTTCCTTTCTGGTTTTAGGCCAAACCAACTTCAAGTCCTAGACTACTCCAAGCTCACTGGCACTTGATACAGGACCACAGGTTAGGCCAGCAGCTGGTGAGAGGGCAGCCACAGAGCAGAATGTGTCAGAGGAAGAGCCTTACACACAGCCCACAAAACTTAACCCGCTGCAGGTTTCAAATGCCCGTTTTGGAGGCGATCCAGTCTCGATAGTAAGTCACTCGCGTATACACTCCTGGTTTATTTCGCTTGCCACATTCATCTCCCCAGCTCACTATTCCCACGAGATACCAGATTCCTCTGGAGTTCACATTCACAAGTGGGCCGCCAGAGTCACCCTAAGGAGAAAAAACATCAGCAGGCAGGAACAAAAAGTAAATAGCGCTCACCTAACCAATACAGCAAGCCACAAAGTGTTCTGCTACAACTGACAGATATTTGTTTCTAGACCACAGCTACAATCCAACCTCTACACAATTTAATCAGAAGACAGAGGATTACAGCTTACATCTAACTTCATCTCTCCCACTCCACACCCTCACATCTGCATTCTCTCACATGTGCATTACATATAAAACCCAAGCACGTCAGTACAGACTTCAGCACAGAAGCAAAGCTCTAGTTTACATCTGTCAATATCCTGAAGCCCATCAACTTAAGATTAGCCAGTGTTATTGCATTTCTTGTTTCTAGGAAACATCACCTCCCACCCCACTTCCTTCTTACTGCTACCTTATGAACAGACTTACCTGGCAGGCATCCACCTTCCCCTCTAAGTATCCAGCACACAACATTCCAGGTGTTATGGCTCCATTGTACACTGCTCTTCTATTACAAACCTCAGTACTTATAATTTTCACTTCTGCTTGTCGAAGCTGATTAACACTTTGGCCTAGAAGGAAAAGTGACATTAGCATTTTCCACCTAAAACACACAAGGATTAGGAGCAGTCAGTTTTTCCTATAGCTTTTTTACCATTATAGGCAGCAAAGTGAGCTACCCAGCCAATATCTCAGGAAGACGAATGTCATTTTTTTCCTCTGAAGTCCTTACTTTGTTCATAACCCTTCTCCATGCTTCAGTCTCACCAGATGCTCTTTAGTATAATGGGCAAAGGGACTTTTGCATGTTTCAGTGTTGAATTCAACTGTGGGCTACAAAATATGTGTTCTATGTCACTAGAAAGATGCACTGGTTAACTGCAATGTAGCTTTGGACAACCACTACACACCCCAAGAATCTACCAGAGAACACAACATATAGTTCAATGACTCTCGTAAGCCCATGTATAATCCCATCATCTCTAATCTCACTAACATCAACTAATTTGAACAAAGCTCATTCAAGACTTTTGATAAAATGAAGTCTGAATTATTACTAAATAGAGAAAAAACTGATGAAGACTGTTATAATTTATCTATGACAGACAAAGCTGAATGGGCAAAGAACTCATGTCAGAGCTAAAACCAGGAATGTGCCAGTGGGAAGGGAAAACAGAATGCCCTCAACCACCACAATGCACGTACCAGCAAAAAAAAGTGGCTCTTATTCCTGTAAGGCTAACCTGCAAGGATTTTCCCCCCCATATTCCAAGCTGGTGACAAACAGAGTGGGGGAAAAAGCAACAAACCAAGTCCATTAGTTCATCACCAGCAGAAGCACCTATCACACATACACCAGGTCTAAGGAACCCAGAATAAACAAACAAAAAGCCATAAAACTAACAGCAGTCTTCTGCGATACATGCATGACAGGGCATAGGAGGGCAAGAGACACTCACCATCATTCTCCAAAGCTCCCCAACCTGTGACAAAACAGGAGGTGTTCTCTGGGAATATGTGAGATGCTTCCGGAAGACAGACACTGTGCACATCACTCGTGAACTCAATAGGAGAGGCAAGTTCCACAACAGCCACATCATATTGATGATCAAGGACAATGTTGCCGTATTTTTCATGAACGATAATTCTTCGGACATATTTTTTCTGTTTTGGAGGTCTCAGCAGAATTCCAAAGCTGGCAGTCCATCTCCGAGGATCTTGTACTCTGAAAGATGTTGGAGGTTACGTCACAGTCACACAAAACAAGATCCCCAAAGGAGCTTAACTCTCCATTTATGCATCAAAATGCAATGTGGCCAAGTTTGCCCAAGTGGCAGAGTAGAGCCACACTTCATTATCTTTCAGCAGATACAGACATAAGCGAGCCACAAAAGGTCAGAGCAGACCTGTCAAAGCACCCACAAGTCCTAAAGCCTGTAGGATCATGTAGGTGCTGATGACTTACCCTCTAAAGCAGTGGGCTGCAGTCACTAGCCATGTATTACTGATCACTGATGCACCACAGCGATGGGACCCATCGAGCTGAATACTAGCCTGCCACGGCCATTCCCCCTCCTGAGCACGCTGCCCATCAATTATTCTCTCCACTCCCGAGAAGGAAAATGGCTGTTTGCGTATTCCACAGCCTGTCAAAGAAAAGGCAGGTCTGCTATAGCCGATGGAGGGAAGTCAGGGTCTTGCTTTGGGAAAGGCCCACATGGCTGCAGGCACAGGCATAATGAGGCAGTGATGCCAAGAGACGGCCTTCGCCTAAAGCAGTGCCTCCCATCACAGGGAAACCACACATCACAGTCACAAGCATCTCAGGACTGATGTGGAGTAAACAAAGAAGTTTGGTAGAAGAGTCACTACTTTGTCATTAAGCCAGTTTTAAGACACACCAGTCCATATGTGCTCCCATGGGAACTGAGGGCTGTGCCTCTGACACACTTTATTTTCCCCAACTATAACTGTTTACATAGTTTAAAAAGAGAAATACTGCCCCTCTACAAACCTTGCTTTGTTTGATACTTGATCAGAGCTGTACAAAGGGAAAGGTAACATGTACATACTCATTACCATGTCTGTGCATACAGGTACATGCACAGATGGTCACACATGAAGACATGCACAGATGGTCACACATGAAGACATGCACTGATATTCAACCTAAGCATTTACATTCATATACCTTTCATAAAAACAGCATCTAAGTTTCATCTAAAGACAAAACCTCTCTTAGTACTGCATGGAAATGTCAGTGTAATCCTCATGTAAAGCTCACCAACAGCACCTCACCTACATGCCCCCACTTCCCATTACCAACATTAAAGCAAGTGCTTCCCACCACCAAGCCAGAATTCCCAATTCTGCAAACACTACAGAGCCAGCCTAACTGCAAAAAAATGAGCTGAGGTCTTCCCTGGGTCATGTTTTATCTACTGTTCTAGTATCTTTAACAAGTTATTTTTCAATTTGCATCTCAAAAGCATAAGAATCTTGTAAATAGAGAACCTATAGCACCATGTCCCTGGACCTTTTCTATAGAGTAGTTGTACTTACAGTTGTTTAGAAGGTTGTCTCCCTTTTCCTTATTCAACTCTGAAAAGAAAAGCAAACAACACTGTGTACCTCTCATACTGCCACGTGATCTAGCAGAGACTCCCTCCCTGTACTCAACAAACACAAAATAAATGGCATTGCTGCATGAAGTTGACAGTATGGTAAAAGAGATAATTTGCTTTGTTGGAGAAGTTCAATTAAGCCTCTGTTTCTCACTGAAAGTGGAAGGCCAAAGATACATCTTTCTTGCCTCAGCTTAAAGCTAAAATAAAAAGCAGCAACTAAGTGCAGATAGGTCCAAGTAACAACTACATGTGCTGGGGGCTATTATATAAAAGCCTATAGGCATTTGTTCAGGTTCAGTATAGCAAGGTGGTCAAAATAGCCTTCAGAAATCCTCAGCACCAGGAGCTAAATGGTAACATTACTGATTTCTTCCCTACAAAAAATCCTCTGCCAGATTCTGATGGTAACCAACAACAGATTCACAGGAGATGATTACTGCCCAGGGCACCTTAGGTTTTTGTTATGATTACTCACTACAGCAAACTATCGAAGAGGCAAAGGAAATGTCAAGGGGGGAAGAACAGAACCATTTCAGCCTTGTGTTTTGTTGTTGGTTTTTGTTTTGGTTTTGTTTGTGTTTGTTTTGGTTTTTTGTTTGTCCTTTTTTTGTGCTTTTTTTTAACAGCTTGAGGACTCAGCATTTGAGTGCGTTGTGTTTAAGGTTCCTCTCCAACTCACTGTGCGCCTTAGCAAAATCATCTGTGAAGCCATGGTCACAAAGTTAGGCCTTTTTTGGATTAACTGCACAGGGGGACAATATCATTTAACAAAGTTAGATCACACAAAAGAGCCTCTGATGCACAGAGGAGAGCTCATACTCTTAAGTCAGTGCCAGTCTGCTTTAGTTCTCTTCCACCCACTTTTTCCCAAGTTCACAGGCTGTCAGCTGTACCATGATTTTAACAAGATAAAACAGTAATGGCCCATACATTTGCATACTAAAGTGAAACTCCTTAGACTGAGAACAGCAAAGCATGAGGAAGAAATTTCAAGCTAAAAAAACAAACCTAAGGCACTTGCCTGTGATAACAAGGGTAGACTGGTCAACATTCAAGGAGTTGGAGCTTGTTTGCAGCCTTATGCGTAACACACGGTTGATGTGACCCAAGCTTGTTGCCTGACTGTCAGCCGAGACAAATTTAAATACCAGAACAACCGATGCCAGCACTCCACCAGGATCTGGGCTGCAAACCAACAAAAACAAAGTGGTGTCATTCTCTCTTTGCTCACTAATCCTCTTTGCTCTGCTTTGCACCATCTACCTTCCTTATATGACTTCCAAGGTGCATAAAATGAATACCATAGCTGTGCACAAGTAAAGGAAGATGACTACATATGTCAGTAGGTAAGCAGGGATCAGAGGGAATCTTCTGAGAGCTGTTATAAGCAGTACAGCTGAGGAAGACATGGAGGGATCACTCCCTTTGGTCTCCACACAGCTCATAGTCAGTAGGACACAGACAGCAGTAGGAGCAATGCAACAAATTATAACCCTTCAACAGGTACCAAACAAGTCCTTCCTAACAGCCATTCAAAAGACCCAGTTTAGAGCCACAGAAGTTTAAAACAGTTGTTTGGCCTCTCTTTCCATTTAAGTCACTTGTCCATTTATTCAACAGTTAGCTCCATTCGATCTAGAAACAAATCTCAATAGCTTAAGTTACCAGAGCAAGGCATGGTCACTTACTGCCTGTATAAAATATTTGGCCTAATACTTTAGGCTCACAGTCTAAAGGGGAACCAGCTGAAGCCTAGAGGAAAAGACAGCAGCTATACAGCTAGGGTGGGCCAGCGCTCATTTGCACAATAAGGTATCTGTAACAAAAACAAGCTTGGAAAAGACACATTGTTTGGTCAACCCAAAAGGTTTTAAGAGGTTGGTTCAAGTCTAGCCCTCAACTTCTGTGATGTCAAACAATACATAGTGTGGGAGGTTTGTGGAAGAAACCAGAAGCAGAAAACAATGTGCAATAGTTTAAGGAAATGATTCATTCCATGTAGATACAGGTAAATACAAGAGACCTCAGAAGTGCTGTGAAGAAGGAAATCTGTGGCAAGTTTAGCCTTCTTTGACCTCTAGGGAAAATATTCTACAGCAGAATTGAACCTTCAAGAAGTACAACTCCAAATCAAAAGTAATGTGAAGAGGGAAGCAATGACTTATTGCTGAGAGTGAATACATAATCACTGCCCAGAGAAGACTTTAAAGATCTCCCACAGGACCTTTAGACCCATATGTCCCACTTGCTTCCTTCCCTCAACTCTGTATGCCAGTATCTCACAATGGAATCAACTTACTCCTTCAGACCTTTTCAGAGAGGGAGAAGAGTCACATCCTGCTGTACACTATGCAGGGACACAAACACCAGCTCAAGGTTCCACAGGAAGCATTAACCAAGCACACTCCATATGGTCAAGGGGTACGAAGAAAGGGTATTTATCTACACCCCTGCTTATTCCTGACCTTCATGTTACTTACCTTAGACTGACAACGTGAGACCTGATGTATCTTTTACTTAGAAAGGACCCCTTAAACACTGCAGACATCTGTTAAAGGAAAAGAACATGTTAAAATACACCTCTAATATGTACACACTTCCAAGGTGAGTCTTGTGAGCCTCTGAAACAAAAAATGCCTTCAGATCTCCACCTCTACACCAAAGTTACCTCTAAATTCCCATCAGAGATTTCAGAACCAAAATAAACAGCTGAGTAAGCAGATTTTTATGTCCCTTCTGCTCTGAAGGTGCCTGTTCCACCACAAGGCTGCTGGAACAGACAGCATTTGTGCTTACCATCTGCTTGCACACAGTCAGTGGTCAGTTAAACTCACTACAGTGAGGTTTGAAAGGTGAGGCCAGCCACATAAGGAGGAGGCATAATAACCTCCCACCCACTTTCCAGTCACAGGACTCTTCACCATAGGTGAACCAGAAACAGAGAAACATCTTGGCTTACCATGGTTTCAATCTCTTCACTCAGGTCTCTGAACTCTTCTGTGGTTTGTCTTTCATACTGAGGTTTGTACTTGACATTGGTGATTATGAACGATGCATTGTAATACCGGTCCTGATCTACAGAGAAGGAAAGGTTGCTTATCTTCTTCAGTACAATTCAGACATGTACAGCATTTCTGTCCTGGTTTTGTTAGAAAACAAGTTTCTCTTCTAGTGAATTTTGCCTGTCAGCTAAAGCCTTCATATTAGCTGCATTGTCCTGAAGAACCAGATACATGTTTTGGTAAACATAGCAATGGAATGCAAACTCACTGATAAGCACAGATGGACATCTCACTAGAGGGGCAACAAGAAACAGGTGACCAGGAAACTGACCAATAGTGTATAACACTCCATTCACATGAATACTTCATATAAAAGTGGGAGATCACGAGGATCTCGTCACTTTTCCCTTTTCCCTTCTGCTTATGGCTGACATTAGGAGAGGACCTTGCTAGTTGTCCCTGTGAACTGAGGCCTAGTGAGAAACTGAATCCAGCTCCAGTTGGCTGCAGAGTCTAATCCAGGACTTTGGGTGCTGGCTCTGCAGTTGCTGAGACTTTCAAGATTGGTTTTGTATATTTTGTATTATTTTCTCTATTCTTATTAGTAGCATTAGTAAAACATCTTTAATTTTTCCAACTCTCTTCTCTCTGTCCTTCTTTCCCTCCCGATCGCCTGTCCTGAGTGGGAAGGGGGGAGAGGGAGGGGCAAAAGGGGGAAGTGGGGGGGGAGAGGAGGTTAACAATACATCTGCCAGGGTTTGATTGTCACCCTGCAATCTGGAAATGAATCAAATGATGGTGAACCCATATCAGCATCAGTTGCTGGTTGTAAGAAAGTCACTAGAAAGACTACTCGTGCAGCAGGTGATGGCACAGGGCCAACATCAACCCAAGAGGTATCGTCAGTGCAGGGAGGAGATGAAGTGACCACCACTCGGTCCTTTTCTCCAGGTGAGCTGAGAGATCTGCGAAAAGACTTTAGTTGTGAAGGCGAGAATATTCTAACCTGGCTGCTTTGATGCTGGGACAACAGGGCAGAAACAATTGAATTGGAAGGTGGTGAAGCCAGGCAGCTGGGATCTCTGTCAAAAGATTCCACCACTGATAGGGTAATTTCAAGAGAGTCTAACGCCACTACCCTCTGGACCCGACTCCTGGCCGCTATGAAAGTAAGATTTTCCTACAAGGAAGATTGTATATCCAAGTTAGGGAAATGGAATACTATGGCGAGAGGTATCCGGTTCCTGAGAGAATTAGCTGTGCGAGAGATCATCTACTTTGAACCAAACAGCCAAGAGAGGACAGACCCAAATAGAATCAATTGTACATGACCTCTGTGGTGCAGATTTGTACAAAGTGCACCATCTGCATATGCTAAGTCATTGGCAGGAGTGGTCTGGTCATCTGGAGGTGTACAAAATATTACTGAAGTGATTGAGCAGCTCCAGAACTTTGAGGACAGCCTTGCTGGTTCCCTATGGGCTTGTGTCCCTGCTGTGGAGAAACTGTGTGAAAAATCTGATGACCGGTTTGATAAGCTGTTGCAAGAAATCAAAGAAGTCAGAGCAGACTCATACCATTCACAACTTGCATGAACATATGTTTCAGCTATTAGGAGAAGGTGTTTCCAGTCTCAAGAGAGAGGACAGAGACAGCCCACAAAAAGAGGTTCACTATGGTTCTTCCTACATGAGCAGGGAGAAAACATGAATAAGTGGCATGGAAGACCTACCTCAGAACTTCAGGAACGAGTACGTGAGGTAAAAGGAAAAACTCTTAGGAAGGTGGCTGCTCCAGTTTACAAAAGGAGCAGAAGAGATTCTGATGCTCTTGAAGGAACCTCTAATTCACACCCAGAGACTGTGCAAAACAGAAATTAGAGATGCCCTGCCTCCAACCAGGTGGAGGAAAGGGATAACAGAGTTTATTGGACTGTACAAATACAATGGCCTGATCCAACATAATGCCAGGAGTACAAAGCTTTAGTGGACACTGGTGCTCAGTGCACAATAATTCCTTCTAATTATAAAGGAACGCAATCCATCAATATTGTTGGAGTGACTGGGGGATCCCAGGAACTGACTGTTGTAGAGGCTGAAATGAGCCTAACTGGAAAAAATTGGCAAAAGCATCCCATTGTGACTCGTCCAGATGCTCCGTGCATCCTCAGCATAGACTACCTCAACAGAGGGTATTTTAAGGACCCAAAAGGGCATAGGTGGGCATTTGGTATAGCAGCTGTGGACACTGAGAAAATTGAACAGCTGTCTGTTTTGCCTGGTCTTTCAGATGATCCTTCTGTTGTAGGACTGCTGATGGTTGACGATCAGCAGGTGCCAATTGCTACCATGACAGTGCATCGCTGGCAATATCGCACCAATCGAGACTCTGATTCTTATCCAGAAGTTGATCCGTCAATTGGAAAGCCAGGGTGTGATCAGTAAGACGCGCTCACCTTTTAACAGCTCAATCTGGCCAGTGCGAATGTCTAGTGATGAGTGGAGACTAACTGTAGACTATCGTGGCCTGAATGAAGTTACACCACCACTAAGTGCTGCTGTGCCTGACATGCTGGAACTGCAATTTGAACTGGAGTCAAAGGCAGCCAAGTGGTGTGCTACAATTGACATTGCTAATGCATTTTTCTCTATTCCTGTAGCGGCAGAGTGCAGGCCGCAGTTTGCTTTCACCTGGAGGGGCATCCAGTACACGTGGAATCACTTGCCCCAGGGGTGGAAACACAGTCCTACCATCTGCCATGGACTGATCCAGACCATGCTGGAGCAAGGTAAAGCTCCAGAACACTTGCAATATACTGATGACATCATCGTATGGGGCAACACAGTGAAAGAAGTCTTCGAGAAAGGTGAGAGAATAATTCATATTCTTTTGGATGCTGGTTTTGCCATAAAACGAAGCAAGGTCAAGGGACATGCACGAGAGATCCAGTTTTTAGGAATAAAATGGCAAGATGGCCGTCGTCATATCCCAATGGATGTGATCAACAAAATTGCAGCAACGTCTCCACCTACTAATAAAAAGGAGACACAGACTTTCTTGGGCGTTGTAGGTTTTTGGAGAACGCATATTCCTGACTACAGCGAGATTGTGAGCCCTCTCTATCGAGTGACTCGTAAAAAGAACCAGTTTGAGTGGGGCCCTGAACAACGACAAGCCTTTGAACAAATTAAGCGTGAGATAACTCATGCGGTGGCCCTTGGACCAGTCCGAACTGGACTAGATGTTAAAAATGTGCTCTACACCACAGCCGGAGATAACGGACTTACCTGGAGCCTCTGGCAGAAAGCACCAGGAGAAACTCGAGGTCAATCCTTAGGTTTTTGGAGTCGAGGATACAAAGGATCTGAGGCCAACTATACTCCAACTGAAAAAGAGATACTAGCAGCATATGAAGGAGTTCAAGCTGCTTCAGAAGTGATCAGTACTGAAGCACAGCTCCTCCTGGCACCTCGACTGCCGGTGCTGAGCTGGATGTTCAAAGGGACGGTTTCCTCTCCACATCATGCAACTGAGGTTACATGGAGTAAATGGATTGCACTGATCACGCAATGAGCTCGAATTGGAAATCCCAGTCGCCCAGGGATCTTAGAAGTGATTACAGACTGGCCAGAAAGCAAAGACTTTCGGATGTCTCCAGATGAGGAGGAAGTAACACGTGCTGAACAAGCACCACCGTATAATACACTTTCAGAGACTGATAAGCAGTATGCACTGTTCACAGATGGATCCTGCCGTCTTGTAGGAAAACATCGAAGGTGGAAAGCTGCTGTGTGGAGTCCCACACAACAAGTTACAGAAGCCACTGAAGGACAAGGTGAATCCAGTCAGTTTGCAGAAGTGAAAGCCATCCAGCTGGCTTTGGACATTGCTGAATGGAAAAGCGGCCAATACTTTATCTCTACACTGACTCATGGATGGTAGCAAATGCCTTGTGGGGATGGCTACAGCAATGGAAGAAAAGCAACTGGCAGCGCAGAGGTAAACCCATTTGGGCTGCCACACTGTGGCAAGACATTGTTGCTCAGGTAGAGAGCCTGCCTGTGAAAGTTCGTCATGTAGATGCTCATGTGCCTAAAAGTTGAGCCACTGAGGAACATCTAAACTACCAACAAGCGGATCAAGCTGCTAAGATTAAAGTAGCTGAGGTGGGCTTTGAGCCACCTTACCACTCCATGGATCAACTAGGGGTTCATTTCTACTTTGAGGACCGTCCCAAGCAGCCTGATACTACACCCACTACAATATTTCTCTGGGGACCATCTTCACATCAGCCTGAGGTGAGCACAGCGTGGGACACATCAGGTCACATATGTCCCTTCTGACTCAGAGGCAGGTGCCTCAGAGCTGTTTGCATCCACCCAGCAGGCAAGTTGAAAATCTGACTCTCGGGTGATCAGGAGGGGCTCCATAATGTAGAGTTAACAAAAAGCAAAGATAAGCTTTGTTCAAGGTCAAGCTTACTCTGCATAGCCTGAGCTCTAGACACACCACCATGACTTCCACAGAAGTCTGCTGGCCTTTGGTTAACCATGGATACCAGTGCAGACACCAGGGTAAAACTAGAAACAAACAGATGGACAATACTAAAATGCCTGTTTCAAGTAAGCGATATTTTCACCATTCCTGCAAGTTTTCTAATCAATTCAAAACTCAAGTACAGTCTATTACATCTTTTCATGTGGATTCTATACCAGGGTGAATTTTATACCTAAATCATCAGGTAAGACCACAATACCAAGTGAAACACAACATATTCCAAAAGTTTTGTGACAACAAAAAAGTGGTATGCTTACCATGGCACAAATAAAATGTTAGTAAGCCAATGATGAGGGCTAAGCCTGCTATCACCGCCACAACAATGACTGCTATCTTCCATGGCTCTAGACGCTGCGTTGCTCTGTCCATCTGGATCAATATCTGCATTGAAGGAAACAACAGGGAAATTCAACTCTATTACAAAGACAATAGCGCATCCTGAGCCTAATCATCTGGCACAGCTTAGCTCAGCTGACAAACCTCCAAGAATAAGGTAGGTTGGGAAGAACCTCAGGACTCTGCAGGTCTGACCTTCTGCCCAAACCACGTCTCACCAGAGCAGGTTGCTCCAGGCTTTGTCCAGGCAAGTTTTAATATCTCCAAGGACAGAGATCTCAGGGGTCCTGGTCCAGTTTCTGACCACCCTCATGGCAAAAGCTTTTTCTTTACACTTAGTCAGAATTTTCTGTGCTCTAATTTGCCTCCATTGCCTCACACAGACCCCTGAGAAAAGTCGAGGGTTGCACAGGTATGGCTAGTAGAGACAATTTCCCATCAAGAAATATTATACAGATTTCAAGTGTAGCTGGCTGCACACACAAGTGCTTAAACTGAACATAAATTTAATAATTCAGGACTGATGAAGTAACTTCTGCACCAAGGACACTCTAGGTTACCAGAGATGCCATATAACACACAGCTTGGAATTATTTTTAGTTGGTATGAGTAATAAAATGTATTGATCCCCTACAGGGTTTGCGTTTTATTGCACCAGAACCATATGTACATTGTAAGAGACCATATCCTGTACCCTGCCAGGCTGCCTGTCAGAGGGAAGAGGAATAGCTACTCATGTGTAAACATGATATGGCAACAAGACCCAGAAATAGGGACTTGCTGAAAGCCAACAGACTCACAAAAGGGTTGGGAACTTGACTCACACATGAACAAAGGCACATAAGCCTCTCTCCTCCATTTACATCCTCCTGTGCAGCATTAATCAAGAGAACATTAGGAAAACTGCATTTTTTATGCATGTTCTCAGTGGCTTTGTTGTAGGATGATGCAAAGCCTTAAGCGCAATTATTTCAGATCCCCGGTAATTCCCCAGTGTGCTATGTAGTAACTGCTGTCATGCCATGCACTGAGTCTCCACATCATGGTGGGCATTCAGTACAGAGTACCAGAAAAACACATGAGACAATCTTTCAAAGGTGCCTGGAGAGACCAGTGGATGCAGCCAGTTCTGGGGAGGAGGAACTCAGCTGGCTACTCCCCCACTGATCCATGTTTGTATTGGTATGGACCAGACATGCTAAAAACGCTCTTTTCCCCTTTGCAGGCCTATGGTACAACCATTTCTGAGGAAAAAGTGCCAAGAAAGCACAGAAGAGGAGTCAGAGAGAACAAGGCTTTGCAGGTTCTCTGACTATCAGGTGACAAGAAAGACAAAACAGAGCAGAATAACAGCAGAGGCTCCATTTTAGGAGATGAGCTGAGAGGGTGAATCAGCAGTGAATCTGAGGGTGTGATATATAAACCCAAAACAGCAAAAGAGTGAAGTGGTGGGACAGCAGAGTGGGGTTTTACACTCTGCCCTGAGGGCAAGGAAGCTGAGCAAAGCTACAAGGAAGAGATGGCATACAAGGCAAGCCAGAAAAAATTGAGCCAAAGAGGAAGCAGCTGAGAGGTCTACACACAGTAAGAGTGTGCTCAGCAAGTGAGAGGGATGTTGGAAGCAACTCAGAGTTTAATATCCTCACATAAAAGCTTGGTTTTGGCTAGTGAGAGTGCTGGCAGGTATCCCAGTCCATTGCTTAAGAAGGGGATGCAAGTTTTTACCCACTCAAACTGGCAGCACACTGAAAAAACAAAAGTTAAAACAGGGTAGCTTCAGCCAGCACCACAAATGTGGGTAGTCACAGACAGCAGCTAAGTGTTAGTAAAATACACAGGGCAGGTGACCAGGATGAAGCCTTCTACTTCAGTGTCACCCTCTGTGGAGAAGCCTGATACCTCTCTTCCTGTTGTGCCTGCTTTTTTGGAGACAAACTTATGTTTTGGCAATGCACAGTTGAAGTTTTCCCCAAATCTAGCTGTCTTCCCACCAGACTGGCTCAGTTCCCTGCTGGCAAGGCTCTGCGAAGCAGACTTTAGAGCAGCCTAGAAGTCCAGGCTAGACTGGATTACTTAATCTATAAACTGCACATTGCAGGGAGCATATCATATACAGACAGTAGAGCTAAGCTGATCCATAGAGGCCGTAATAACTTCTGGCCATCTAGACTTTCACTGCACACTCTGTCCATTATTCCTGAGGGTTTAAACAGATGCAGAAATTCAGATAAAAACTGAAGACCAGTGAGACTGTCCTGTCTCAGTTTCTTTAACATGCTGCAGTCTCCCCTGGGGCACCCTCATCTCACAGCTCATGGTGTCTCACTTGGCTAACTGGAACCCCTCTATGGCAATATGACTCTGTTCTTCCCTAGCTAGCCATTCCTCATGTTTTAAAGATGCTGCCTTAGCACCCAGTTTTGATCCCCTCACTGGATAGCTTTCACTGCACAGTCTGAGCTCCCCCCATCAAGAAACTCAACCAGCCTGGTTCCCTGCCCTTCAGCTGCGCTCCCACCCCAACAGCAATCAGAGCAACATCTCTCCTTCGCTCCCAACACAGAGAACACACAGCACAGACCTGACAGTGTACAGCTGACTCTGCAGATACCCAGGCAACAGCACTCATTGCATAGCCACCGGCTTTCTTGAACTATGTACAGAGAGATTTCCTCAAGACTTGGCCTTACACCTAAGCTACAAAAGCTTAAGACTCCCACTTGAGAAACAAGCACCTCGCTGCTTGGGGGACTCATGTTCTGACAGGCAGTGCCGTGCTGCATTTCAATCTGTCTTTCTTTTTCGTGCAAATATCAGCTACATGGACAGGTACTGGCAGCACAGACCTCCCTCCTCCTCCAGCATTTCAGAACCACTTGCTTTCCACAGGTCAGAGACTTGCAAAGGGAAACAGATACCCTAGGAACTCCTGCAGTTCTGGGGGAAATGGTAACATGTGAAAAATGTAAAAAAACAAAAAACAAAACAAAGCAAAAACATCACAAAAACTCCACTTCTGACACAAATTTCACTTTAAAATTATAAAGAAATTTGCCAAGAAGCACTTTCATACATTTCTACATTCATATCAGTAATTAATTTGTACATAGAATACACAAATTAAAGTGAAAACACCTCTGTAAACCCAAACCAGTTTCCTCCCTTGAGTAGGATGCTCCTGACTTCCATCTTGGTATGATAAGTACCAAAAGAAAAAAAAAATCTGTCATGCAATGGAAGCAGCAAGTCTCATCACCTCCTGCAGTTTACAACTGCCAGTACATGTGCTTCAGCAGCAATGCCTGAGTGCAGGACCCAACTCAGCAGCCCACATGTTTCTGTCTACTCCATCAGCAGACATGCTGGTCACCAGCTGTGCTGAAGGACTGGGAAAGAACAAACTCTCCTGGTTTTAGCTTTTTAGGAAATACCTGATCTTTTGCCACCAGTTTCAGGAATCAGCACAAGTGCAGGGAAGATGGTCTTGTTTGACCCAAGAGCAGCTATCCTTTACTCTTTGAATAACAGCTTGAGCCCAGGTAACATCAAATGTTTACTGCTTGTATTAGAGCAGCATATATTTCCAGGTGTGCCCACAACCCTGCAATGGGATGGCCTCTCACATGCTAGGGGCTGTATACACAAAACAAACCCCAGTCACAACTAGGTCTGGTTTTGAGGCTGGCTCTGCTGAGACCTACTTGGATGTCTAGTGAAAAACAGTTGTCATCCAGGTTATGTCCACTCACCGCATCCAGTCATTAATCACATGCAGTTTACCTCCAGCCAGCCCCTTTACTGCCCTGGTCTTTTTGCTATTATGCTATGGAGGGCAGAATTGTTCTGCTCTACCAGAGTAACCCCCCAAGAGGGACTTCTGTGGCTGAGACATCCATCTCCACAGTTCAATAGTTCAGCAGCAGGTTGTTTCCCCTATTTAGGAATCAGATTTCTGTGTGGTCTTATCTGCGCTCTAGTAACTGAGAAAACTCTGCTCCACCCAGCAACACTCCCTGGCCAGAAAAACACTGAACCTCTGCAGCACTAATGAATGCAGAAGCAGAGATGATATCATCACCTTCAGCCATAGATGCATCCTTCCTTCCTTCTTGTGGCAAAGAAGCACTGCTTAATAGATAGGTGTTTGCCTCAGAAGATCCCCAACACCACCATCTCTGCAGACACCTTCCAGACTCAGGCATTTTATACAGCCTCATGTTTCTTGCTTCCTTATACCACACTCTTTGATTTTATTTTTTTTTTTTTACTGTCCTAACTCCAGTAAGTTACAAATTAGCTCTCAGGAGGGCAGAGTGGGAAATTCAGCTAACATTGATGCATTTGTCCTCCAGCATAGATGAGGATAGTCTTAATTCCTCAAGAGCAAACCTTAACAAGAGATGAGAAACCACACTCCACCAGAAGACCTCAAAGGCCAAGTTCTCTCTGCTCAGAAAACAGCCTCCTCATAGTCTGTGTCTGGCAGCTTTCAGTCTGAAGTGAACTGGCAGGAAGTTTCCAACTCAAGACCTTAAGTTCAGTACAAAACTGCTTATCTTGGCAATAGTATGGATGAACGTTAGACCTCCTTCAGCAATCCCTGTTCTCATTTAAAACATGCTTAATTCCCAAGGAGCCCAAGACAATCCATGGAGACAGTAGCATCTGACCATTTCATCCATAGTTCATTTGGGTCTGGAAGTGCAAACTATTAGTCTCCTAGTTTACACACCTTGGCTCTGAGGTAAAGAATGCATTTCGATCATTAAAAATCCATCCAAATTAACTATCTTGGAAATAGCTATGTTTGTATAGAATTCAATTATTTTAAACACAGTAAAACTGTGATCAGCCCCAAATGAATTCTTGGCCTTGCGGACCATTCACCCAAAAGCAAATGACTAGCACAATACACAGGTGATCAGCTGTTTTTCCTCTCACCCTGTACCAAACTCCCAAAAAAGGTTACTACATTCATTCACAATGCAAGCGATGAAAACTCAGCTCCCACCTCTGCCTGACAGAATTGTATTAGCTATATTTAGCTTATAGATCTCTTCCAGTGGAGCAACTGTGCTTTATCAAAAGCCTCAGTAACAACAATACTAGAAAACTGACCAGAAAACATCTGTTCAGACAATGAAAAGAAGTGAAACTTTATTACCCATGTCCTTGGAAAGGGTCCTAGTCACTGAGCTGCTGAGCAAGCAGGGAGAAGCTACCCTGTTCTGTTTTAAGGATCTGCGCTTGACTATTTTTGACTTACTAAGCTAAGCCCTCATAGCACCTCATTTGCTTTTAGATTTATCTAAACCATGTTTCCTGGCAGGGCCAACTATTTAATCCAGTCTATTTGCCCCACTTGAGATAGAGAAAAATATGCAACCTTTTTCTTTCTACTATCTGATCTGCTGCTGTCTTACTAGAATAAAATTATTGTATTATTTATTATACTCCTGCTCACTGGTATTGCAATACTCTCCGAAAAGGCAGCCGCAGAGCTTGGGCAGCACATCTGCCAACAAGGGTCTCTCCACACTTACAGCCATGATCGGTTTTCCATTCAAAGATTAATTCAAGCACAACTAATCTGCTGGCCTGGGGAGTGCCAATTAAAAATTCAGACTACGTCCCTGAAGCTACCTACCTTGGCAGGGTGGCTGGCAAAGGCAGCAACCAGAGAGCATTGGGCTTACCCCAGGCATGCTGTAGCACAAGCGTGGGGCCAGGAAGCCAGACATGCCAAGTCTACTCCCACCTTTGCCACAAGCAATCGTGCCAACCTAACGCTTCTCCTCTGTTCCTACAGCCTAACGACTACACACACTCAGAAAAGAATGGGACAAGGTCCTCTGCCACTACTTCGGGCACTGAAACAGAAGCAGCTAGTCCCCAAGTACTGCAGGAGCCTTGTTTGGATGAGGTCAGTTACCTACAAGCCTCAGTCTCTCAATGCTTGGTATGTCCTAAAGCAAATCTGATACAATGGTAGACCTGCAAATATTGAAGGCATCTGCTGATGGAAACAAAACGTGTGTTCTTCTATGCGTCATGCTGAATCAGCTTCATCTCCCCACACCCTCCAACACCCCACAAAAACAGTAGGTGCTGCGTGCCACCCCTCTGCAGTCAGATAAAGCATCACTAATGTCCTTGCCACTTACCAGTTGAACTCCTCCCCTTAACCACCATCCAGCTCTATGGAGGTCTTGGTGCTTCCCAGAAACACAGTTCAGCTGGACAATGACAACAGCTTCAAATACTGTTCTGGTGATTTGCAGAAACATTCAATGGCAGCATTCATTCTGTGGGGTGTCTTAACTCAGAATTTACCAGTATCCATAACATCCAAATGCTACTCACACAGGCTTTACCAATTATTTGATCACCTTAGCAATCAGCACAAAGTGTCTGTTTTTCCTTACTCATTTGTTTTGCACACAGTTTTTTGGAGGTTGTGAGCTCTTTAATTGCTCAGATAGAGCTGGCCTACTGTGGCCAACAATATGGAAGGCCAAAAACTAAAATAACCTAAATCAATAACACATCTTTCTGCAGTTGACTGCCACAGCCACCATCTTGAGAAAAACTCCTGTGTTCTGCAATAAGCTTTAGTGGAACTAGGAGGGCTATTCAATAAATCAGGACTTTATAACCTGCATGAATATGTGAGAGGCCATCCCAGTGCAAGGGAAATATTAGGTACACAGACACTGACTGCAACCAGCTTAGGATAAGGTTCTGCAACGTGTACAACATCTTCTACCCCTCACAATTTCTACTTCCAGCTGCATTCATAAACAGGTATCTTACGTCAGTTCGGCAGTGCCAGAACACAGGGGTGGGTCTTCGCTTTTTAGTGTTTGACAGCAGCTCTGCCTGCCTCCTTTACCTCCCCCTTCACAGGTTGAAATCCACTCCAGAAATGAGATACTAGACAAGCAGTTGTAGTCTTTGTGGTTTCTCAGTCTGATTTTCATTCCAAGGTAGGGTGGGTGAAATGGTCTGGTGCCAGATTCAGAGTGTTTCCAAGCCGATTCTGCACAGATTATCACTTGACTGGCTGCATAAGAAGTCCATGAAAATAAACAAGAGCGCAAGAAGCCACTTTTACTACTTTACTGCACTCACCCTCTTGTACCACGCTGTTAGCTCAGCAGCTGTGGCTGTAACGCATTCTAAGCACACCAGCACAAAGGGCAGATGAGAGAGGGGGTGCAGTGAGAGGACTCTCACCTGCCCTCCCACCCCTCAGTGACCAGAGACCAGCTTGATTTGTCAACCATACCATGCTGTAGAGGAGCCAAAGAATGCCTGGAAAACAAATGCATTTCAGGTGAGGAGAAAGGGAGAAGTATCAGAAGTATTATTGATGCATGGAAGGCAGCTCAAATCAAAGGTACACTCAGAGGTAGTGCCATTTTCCCCACACCCTCAGTGAAAGCTCAAGCTGTCCTAGAAAGCCCAAGACAGCCACACTGCTCAAAGTACCCAGTAGCAAGTCAGATGGCTGTGGCACTCACCTCTGAGAGGTCAGCAAGCAGCTCTTCTGTCTGGGAGATGCACTGTCCCCAACGCCACAACACAGTGTGTAGCATCTCAGCATAGACTTGAGGCTTTATCTCCTGAATTAGGAAAGAAAGGAGTCATAGCCAAGTCAGAACAAACAAGTCCAGCAAGTCTCTAGTGACAGAGGCTTACCCAGTAGCATGATTCCTCCCCTAAAACAATAACAGTACACTTCTTTCATCACACCTTTCATCCAGGAATCTCAAAGCCTTTTCAGAGCATTAACTACACCCTGCAACACCCCAAATCAGAACAGCCATGAAAATTTTGCAAGGACGCAGAGTTTATTTCCTTCTTTGGTATAATTAAAAACAAATCAGAAATTATGGGCAGGACCAATGCAGAAAATTTGCATGTTCCAAAGAGACAGTGTTCAGTCCCAGGTCAGATCAGGTGCTGACATAAATTGATGTAGATTCAGCAGCACGTGCCTCTCAACTTCCATGAACTTCCTTGAAATGGGTCATTTGGTCAGGCAAGAACTTGCTCCTATAGCAACAACTACATTCAGGTTTGCTATTCTTCTCCTTTGACATTTATTTTCTTTGTGGACAGGTAGCCACGCACACACTTCCATCCTGGAAAAAATATTCAAAGTCAAATATTTGTGATATAAATATATGCAGGTCATCTAGATATAATTATGTCTACTTTTGTTAGTTACAGCAAGTTAATTAGCAACACAAGCACAAACACTCTAACCTAAGGTAGCATTTCTCAGTCTTTTCTTGGAACCTCTTTTTTCAATTATAAGTTCTCAGTTCCAAACTTACTAATAGATATATATGCCCACACAACCTTACAGACAGATTAGTTTCAGAAGGCAAATACAGATGCCAGAATACCACAAGACAGATGGGTGATGGGTGGTAGAATATTTTCTTTGCTGCAGTAAAGTTTCAAACATCTAGGGACTATTTCTCCACCTGAATTGCCTTCATTTGACCTCTCTACAGCTCAGGGATCAGCAGCTGAGAAACACAGTGATGCAAATACATCTTACATGCCTGGAGCTCTTCCTTTCACCTTATGTCATATCCATAGCCAAGTAACAGGAACACTACCTTTCTGAGAAGGTTAGCTTCTTTGGAATGAAACCTAGGCTAAAGGTAAGCCCTAACTTCTCATAATTTCAATTCAGTCAATGTCTCAGCATCATTTGTTACAAAATGCTATGAGTACTGTTGCTAACTATGCACATCATGTAATCACTTCTCCATACTTTAACTGAAAGCTGCATTGCTATCCCATATAGGAACACTTCTGTTCAGTCAGTCCAGAGAAATACAGACAGAAGCCTAACTAAAGAGGCACAGTTTCCAAGAGTGAAGGATCAAGTGTCATATGATTACCTGACCCATGTGTAAGTGGGGTGAAGACCTATCCATTGCAGGCAGTCCATGATCCTCAGAGCCCTTTCTTGTGACTTGGTGGTGGCACAGGTGGAATAACGCACAGCACAGAGGCTTAATGGCAATCTCTGAACAGTCTCACCTGTAGGCAAATAACCCATTGCTGCTTATGCAGAAAAGTTCAACTCAGCAGGCTTTTTGGGGCACTGAAAAGCTCTTCCAGTCCTAGTTTCATGGCAGGAAGACACCTAACTGATTAAGGAGGTGATAATTCCGATCAACAGTCCCCTTGCTCCACAAAGCATCTATGCATCTTTTTGGACTGACAATACTTCCCTGGGGCAGAAACACCACCTGAGAAAAAGGGACAGGCAATTGCCACCAGTGGTTCAGTTATCGGGTACCTAACAGGTTTGGCTCCCGATTCCAGTGACAGCATACTGATGTGCCTGCTGATGCTACACCAATAAAACTCAAAAAAGCCTAGACAAGTTGGGAAATGCTGGGGAGGAGGCAGGGATTGTGGTCCACCTGGGTACCAAGTACAAGAAAGAAGATTCTGGAGGAAGAACATACAATGCCAAATACCAGGATGCCCATCATAACACAGCTGGCACAGAGCCAAAGTCTCAACCCACAACTAAAGTAATGAAATAAGGAAGAGAGGCTCAGGTTCATCAGGGACTAGGGAAGCTTCTTAAGTAGATTAAACCTAGTAAAGGATCACCAGATTTCCACCTGAACTGAGGGAAGTGGGATCTACAGTTCACATCAGGAAGATCACACAGACTTTGAAGTGATGAGCAGGAAAAAGCAGACTGGTACACACATGATGTGCTGTTCTGAATACCCCAGTAGGCACTGCAATATCAGGTAAAGACAAGGATGGAAGTTGATGGAAGTCAAGTAGTAAAAAACCAATCTGATATGAAGAAGATCCAGAGACAGAAAGCCAAAGCAATGCTTCCCACACAGCTCTTTAAGGATGGCACAGATCCAGAACGCTGACCTTAAAGAACATGGACAAAGCGGGTGTAAAGGAAACATGACAGCAGGAAGGCAACAGAACACAAAAATCCCAGGGAGCCACTGTTTCAAATTATCTTCATTACTCTGAAGTAAAATGTGAAGCCTTTACATTAACCACTGAGGCAATACTAGATTTCTAGATGATGTGAATAACTGTTTCAGGAACAGACAACCAGAAAACCCACAAAATGAGAAGCAACTCTTGATTCAGTCCTGACCAGATGGTTCATCACACTTCTACCATGTACCTAAATTATATCAGCATTTGATTTAGCATTTCTATAGAGAGACACCAAAGTCAGAAGATCAGCTACTGCCATTACCAATTTCAAATATAAGAGCCACAAAAAACAGAAATTCAAGAACCTAAAAGGGGAACCTTGAAAAACTGCATGTTTTCTGGAGAGAGACAGACTATTTTAAGACATCATGTCACTGAGCAAATGCATCCTGCCTGTTAAAGAAAAATGCTTTCAGGAAGCCCAAAGGTAAACATAATAGATAAAAACTCAAAATATTGGAAGCAAGAAAGCATACTTGAAAAGAGCACATAAATGACAAAAAAGAAAAAAAAACACGATGAAGAAGCATGCCAGAAGCATTTGGCTGATATTTCTCAGGAGTGAAGTATCAGTGTAAGAGACTGGGGGAAAAACCAGAAGATTGAGGGAAATATTGCCAAAAAAAAAGTGTTCTAAAGCAAGCATGGGGAACCTTTGATAGCGTAGTAAGATACACAAAATGGCCACATCAGCACAAGCAACTAAGTAATAAAAGTAGCAGGTATTTCTATAAATATGCTGTACGGGGTAGAATCACATCTTTTGTAAAACAAAATTCCTGCCTTGCAAACCTTTCTCAGTTCCTGAGCAGGCCAACAGCTGGTGCATGAGGCAGGACTGATTGATAATGTCTGCTTGGATTTCCAAACAAAAAAGTCAAATAACATCTCTCATAAAAGCCTCTTAAAATATCTGAGCTGCCATGGGATATGAAGGTTTGAGATGGAAAGCCAGCTGAGAGGAAACAGAGACAAATAAATGATAATGCTTTTTGTGAAGCCAGGTTAACACCTCACCAGAATCTCTTCTATATTCTTAAGTTGTCTGGAAAGAAGAAATAAAGATATGACAATCAATCAATCATAACTGTCTACTCATGGCAGTAAAGACAAAAACCTACTACATCACAGTGCAGAAACATGCAAGACTGAGATATTACGTAACAAAAAAACATGCAAACTCTGGAAAAGAACGTAGTTTCACACATAAACAGTACTAACCTCACCTACTAAGTGTCAGGTGTTGAGTTGGTTATTTTTTCAGGGAAAAGACTGAGAAAGCACCTCCAACAAGATCAACTCGTGAGTAGTCAAAAAATGAGAGACATGCTACAAAGTACTTGTAAAGACAACACAGACACAAAAATGGAACCAACTTATATCACAACATTAATCCGCATCACAACTGTATCCATCTGCCTATGTCAAAGCTGACACAGAGGAACCATAAAAGATCCTGAAAGAGGTAGCACAACTGACTAAAGGAACAAAGCTTCAAAACATGGGATGGCTGAAGAGACCAGGATTCTGCAACCTGAGCGTGGTATGGAGGGACAAAGGTCTAGAGAGTGGAATGGAGAAAGTGAACAGGAAAACACTACTCACTGTTCTTCTAATACTGTAGCTAGAAGACTTGAAACAAGAGTGCCAGGTTTAAAACAAGCATAATATAAAAGCAAGGTACAGGACTCCTTGCTGCAAGCTGTGTAAAATGTCAAATATTTGCATATTTAAAGGGGATAATCACTTTTCTGTAAGAAAAATCCACCACGGAGCTCTTGAATATGATTATTTCACCTCTGTGATGCAAGAATTTTCCATGTCAAACCTCTGGATATTTAGAAACCACTATCAGCACCATATCCTGACTGCTGAGTTCGCATCTTCCTTAGGTGTCCTCTACTGACTTCTCCCCAAGTCTCTAGTTCATTTAGCTGCCAGGCATTCCTTCTTAATAATAATAAAGCATTATTAATCCTGTGATAGAACTGCCAGCTTGGGATCCCTGTTTTCCCATCTATCTCCTGAGTAAGATGTCATCTGACCTGCCTAGCTAGATCAGTAGCCACAGAAATGATGCATCAGTGTCTTCGCTCTTAGTTTAAGAACCATGGCAGCCTGCTTACCAAAACAGAACAGAATAGAACAGTTCATTTGGAAGGGTCCTACAACAATCTGGTTCAACCACCAAGAAATCAGACATCATGTTTCTCAGTATCCAATAGCACATTGAGCTCAGGTTCCAGAGGAAGCTTGTGCTTTGCAGCAGATGGCCATATCAGTACGGTGTCTGTATCTGATAACTTATAACTTATCAGACTCCAGAAAGGGGCTGTGGCACTCCCAGGTAAACACAATGGTGTTCTTCTGATCTGACAGAGCCTAAAGGGATGTCACAGAAGTGATAACACCTCATATCTTGCACATGACTGAAACTTGCCACTGTGTTTTTGGAAATTAACTTCAGACACGCACTGTGATTTTCCTAGATAGCCCCAAAGCTTGGCAAGCCAGGTACAACATACAACAGGCACTTACTTGAATTCAAGGCAGAACCTGATTTTTTTCTTTCACATGTGGACACTGGGATGACATCAGTTCATCAGTAATCAGTGAGCCAAGTGTGTTCTTCATCTTTTGTCCTCCAAAGGTGGCCAGTTACCAAGGTACCTGCCAAGGAAAAAAAAAAAAAGACACTTCATTCATAACAATCCTAAATCTATATTAGGATAGAAAACTCCTGAGAGGATATTTGCATTTACAAAGGCTCTTGCCAGACAAATCGCTTAGCTCCTTTGTTGGAACAATAACACTTCCTTCAAGAAAAAGTCAATATCATCCCAATGCTGTCACCCCAAATAGAGCTCTTGAGGCAGGAAGTGACCCTGGAGCCTTCCTGAAAAAAAAGGTTGAAGGAAACTCAGTGCTACCTTTGTAGCCACAAGTTTAGGAAAGTCCAATCCCCAAGGCAGGGTATAGCAACTCTTTCAGTTTGATCTTCATTTGCAAAAGAATCAAAAGCTGCCTCCAGGCAGTGCAAGTTGAAATGGAAAAGCCCAAGTCTGTATAACTGAAGTCACAAAAAAAAATTAGCAGTGCAGCTCTGTTGTTACCCATTACAAACACAAGTCCAAAGTTCATAGCTTACGCTTTTCCTCATGATTACACACAAGTATCTTGCAATATATTAGCCATGTTTTATATATTCAGCAAGGATACTTTTTAAAATATTTCTTTAAAACTATCCAGGAAAGGTGTATTCAAACTTTTGCATGAGGAAGAAGCATGGTATACGCCCAACATGCCTTACAACATGACTTGTCCCTAGGTTCAAGCGTTATTTCCCATAAAATGCATAACTCAAGCGTATCTGCCACTGCATTTCAGTCACATTCACATGTCTTTACAAACACCAATTATTAGACTGCACAAACTGACACACAAAGCTCATTTTGGCTCATCTCTGTACAAGGCCTGTCAGCCTGACCTCGGTGCCTGGCAGGGTTATGGAGCACATCATCCTGAATGCAATCACACAGCACCTTCAGGATGGACAAGGGATCAGACCCAGCCAGCATGGGTTTAGGAGGGGCAGGTCCTGTCTGACCAACCTGATCTCCTTCTATGATCAGGTGACCCACCTGGTGGATGAGAGGAAAGCTGTAGACATGGTCTATCTAGATTTCAGCAAAGCCTTTGACACTGTCTCCCATAATAAAATCCTTCAAAAGCTGGTAGCCCATGGCTTGGACAAGTGCACTCTCTGCTGGGTTAAGAACCAGCTGGAGGGCCAGGCCCAGAAAGTGCCGGTGAACGAGGCTGCATCCAGCTGGCGGCCAGTCACTAGTGGTGTCCCCCAGGGGTCAGTGTTGGGTCCAGTCCTGTTTAACATCTTTATTGATGATATAGACGAGGGGATTGAGACCATCATCAGCAAATTTGCTAATGACACCAAGTTGGTAGGGAGTGTCGACTTGCTGGAAAGCAGGAGGGCTCTGCAGGGGGATCTGGATAGACTGGAAAAATGGGCTGATTCCAATGGGATGAAGTTCAACAAGGTAAAGTGCCGGGTCCTGCACTTTGGCCACAACAACCCCCTGCAGTGCTACAGGCTGGGCACAGAGTGGCTGGAGAGCAGTCAGGCAGAAAGGGACCTGGGGGTACTAATTGACAGGAAGCTCAACATGAGCCAACAGTGTGCCCAGGTGGCCAAGAAGGCCAATGGTATCCTGTCCTGTATCAAAAATAGCATGGTCAGCAGGACAAGGGAAGTGATCCTTCCCGGGTACTCTGCATTGGTGAGGCCACACTTGGAGTATTGTGTTCAGTTCTGGACCTCTCAGTTCAGGAAAGACATTGAAGTGCTAGAGCGGGTCCAGAGAAGAGCAAAAAGACTGGTGAAGGGACCTGAGCACAAGACCTGTGGGGAGAGGCTAAGGGAGCTGGGGTTGTTTAGTCTGGAGAAGAGGAGGCTTAGAGGTGACCTCATCACTCTCTATAACTACCTGAAGGGAAGTTATAGTTAGGTGGGGATTGGTCTCTTCTCCCAGGCAGTTAGCAACAGGACAAGGGGGCATGGGCTTAAACTCTGCCAGGGGAAATTTAGGCTGGATATTAGAAAGCAATTCTTTATAGAGAGAGTGATCAGGCATTGGAATGGCCTGCCCAGGGAGGTGGTGGCCTCACCGTCCCTGCAGGTTTTTAAACTGAGATTGGACATGGCACTTAGTGCCATGATCTAGTAAATGGACTGAAGCTGGACCAAGGGTTGGACTTGATGATCTCTGAGGTCTTTTCCAACCCAGCTGATTCTGTGATTCTGTGAAGTGGGTTTCCAAAGAGAAAATCTTCATACTAACATAATCTCAAAGTTCCCTAACAAAGGATTCAAAACCCAAGCTTCCCAACCATGATTCTTAAAACCAGGTGTTTAGGAGCAGCAAAAATTTACATACATGGAATTTGCAAGGATCAACTCTAGTTAAACAAATTTCACTGAACACAAACCAGCAGGCAGGAACACAGCGTGCCTGCAGCTTTGCATGCTGGCCAGTGCTCAGGTCCCTTTCTGCCCCAGGAGTAGCATTCAGGCCACATCAGCACAAACCAGCACAACAGGTGCTGAACTGTCCTGGTACAGACCTGCCTCTGCTCCTATTAAGTTTTAGTTACAAATCCTGATCTAGTAGTTAAAATACAGCTCCTGAAAAAACAAAATCAAGTCACTTTTTCAGAAGCCATCAAAATCCTTATCAGGTCCCCCCAAACAACAGCTATTAATTCTTCACTTTCCTTTCTGGTTTTATCAAGGGAACATGCTTCATTACAAAGCTTCAGTAAATAAGAGAAACTTGAAATATACAAGGACCTTCATTCACTTTTTGCCTTTTTTTCCTATGTAGCACTGTTGCAGCTGAGACTCTCCTAGGGCTGTGTTTGATTACCGTTACCAGAGGATTTGCTGCCAGGTTTATTTTACTAATAGTCAGTTTAATTCAAGTCAAAATACACTTGGAACTTGAAGTCTTCAGTCCAACTCCAGAGCCTGCTCTAGCCTGACACTTGGTCTACCTCTGTGTTCAGATCATCTTGCTGATGCCAGCTCTCCCTGAACAAGGGAATTCAAGTAATACTCAGACATAATAACTGGAAGAACTGAAGCTGGAAGAAACTTGACAGAAAGCTAGATTTTTTTTTTTTTTTATGGTATCTGAACAGACACATGCCATGGCAGCAAAGTAAGCGTATAACTTAACCCTGGTTCTGTTATCAAAGAGAATTCAAAAAGAAAAAATAAAAAAATCCATGAATTGGTAGGCAGGTAGCTGACTCCCAGAGTAGGTTCACAGCTTCATCTTAAGCACCACAGTCTCCTACATGACGCACACAGTGAGTAGTTCCACCCCCCCCAGACCTCACCGTCCCAGCTGGTCCACAAATCTTCTGGTGCCTTTACTGTCATGCAATAACCCCAACTTTGGTCTCATTCCTGGCATAAAGGAGACAGCAAGAAAGCCATAAGCAAACACAGGTAAATGCCGTTTCAGCCTTTGGAGAGGCACTTTCTAACCACCTCCTGTTAGCACAGTGCTTTGATCCGTCAGTAATAAAATACTAACGAGGTTGCTCTGCTAGACCTGTATCAGCACAAGCTACAGAATATCCACAATTGTGTTCAGTAGCAACCTGCTTAAACAGTTTGTGTACAAACTGGAAATGGGTTACAGTAGAGCTTACTGCACAAGCAAACCAAACCAACAGATTTCCTTAAGAAAGGAAATTTTTGATTGCTGTACCACCAATTTTAATTAAACTCATGCATGTTGCAAGCAGGTGGGGGAGACTCAAAGTTAGTGGATAGAGAAGAAATTTTTTATGCCTGTGACTCTTCACTTATTGTCATCCCATCGTCCCCGCCCCCCTCATCTTCTTTTGCTTCCTGTGCCCCTAGGATTGTGTAGTTTCACCCAGCGCTCTGAGTCAAGATGCATTTACTCAGTCTCTCATTTATGATAATCCTAAAAAACCTCCTCCTTATTAAACCACTGTGAAGTAATTTTCTGGTGGGAGCCTCCTGCTACCTTGTCAATCTCTTCCCTAATTGAGAAATGTACATTATCTAGAACTGCCCTGACTTGCAGAGTGCTGAAGAATTGTCTTGATCACTAAGCCTTAACAAGATCTGTGATCTTGCTATACCAATGTGTCACTGGAATTGCTTCAACAGCCCTTGTGACTCCTCCCCATCATGTTTGCCATGACAGTTCTCATTTTCTTCCTTAAATGACATTGAGACATAAACACGACTACAGTAAATGCTATCACAAGAGTATTTAACCTCTCCGTGGACAGTTCTTTAAACCCAGAGAAGCAAGTAGAATCATCCACTGTTGTAATGAAGTGCCCATGTAGAAGTCAACGCAAAAATAAAAACTGATATGCATGCACAGGTCTCCAGCTGATGCAAGTCATCTTCATTTGGCTACCTGATACTGAGCTGTGCTAATAACCACTAGCTGAAAATTTCTTCCCATTGCTTCAGGGATGGCCATTCAGGAACACGCAACGTGTATGTTGAAATACTAAGCTACAAGTTTTGTTAAAGGAAAAAGTAACAAAAAAGTAGAGATGGAACAGAGAGATTAAGAAAAATACCTCTCCTTGTAATTTGTTTCTGGATTTAAGTTCATCTTGAGGGGATGAAAGACGACTCCAAAGAGGAAAGCAATTTTGTATTCACATTTTCTGTTTAACACAATTGTTCTACAAAGCTAGTATTAAGCTGAAGATAACTTTAATTACCTCATTCTTATTGTGAAGGATGAAAATAATAACATGTCCCTGACACAAAGTATTTCCAGGTTATCATTAGCCTTTACGAAGAAAGAGACTCAAGGAAACATAAGTGGATGTGATCTTGAACACTGCTCTGGCTTCTACATCAGAAAAGGGAAGGTGGTGGTGAGGAACAGTAGGATGAGAATAAAAAAATACTGCAAATCAGATCTTGAAACATTTGCCCTTGAAGGTTGAGGCTGCCATGTATGACAAGGATCTAAATTCAGATAAGTAGAGAAAAAGAACATGAAGAAATTTGCATCACTCCCGTGCCTGCTTTAGCCTCCATAAATGAGAAAAATGAGAGGCTACAGCAACAAATGAAGGCGTATGAATGTTTGAACTGTTGGACAGTACAAAGGAACAGCTCTGCAGTACCAGCCCAGGGGATCCTGCAGTCTCATGGATCCAGAAGCCCCTTTGCCACACTGAGGGGCTCGTCACAGTCACACTACAAAGATACAGTTCTTGGGGAAGACAGAGCAAAGGCACCATACAAGTAGCTGTGAGGGACACCATCCATGTCCTGTTACCTTTCATTGCTCCCACCCACACTGTGCAGAGCTGCACTAGGCCATCACCAGCAGAAACAGTGTTGTCCCTGGGCTGTACCCAACTGCCTGCATCCTTCTACCTTTCTAAAACCAGCAGCCTTCTGCTGCAAACACTGACTCACAGTACTTCAAGATATTTACTAACTGGAACACAGGATTTTAAGGATTGTTTTTTCCTTCCTCCTTTTAAATAGAAGAGGACCGCCCCCACTCTGGTGCCAGTACTTTCACATATTTACACTAAATCAGAAGGACACATACATATGGAATGCTTAGCTATAACAGGGCTGCAATAACAACATCCTTGTGCTGAGCATATGGGTGATCTCCCTGCTGACAGATAAAAGTCCTTGGGATGTTCCACCCTTGCTGAGACAGGGTGGGACAGAGCCTGGCCTGGGTTGCTAAAAAAAGAGAAGGCTGGTGCAGGGAGGCAGGCTCATAATGTATTTGGGTGGGGAGATGGAACCAAACAGTGCTGGTGACAGCCAAGTTGCTCAGGCTGTGTCTGCATTCTACAAACAGTCTGGGTACCTCCCTTACTTGTGGAGAGATGAGGCTCTCGGAGTTAAGTGGAAGAAGCCTCTGTCTCTCCCACATCATCTCTGCTCCACAGACACTGCCAGGTAGTATGTGCTCAGGGAGCCAGACCAGCACACTCCAGTGTAAAGCAACTACAAGGGGAGAAGCTTTGGCAGTGATAAGCCAGGTCCTGTGTTGCACTTGCGTGGGGACAAATCAGCAAGATCACTTGCAAGAGCGTTTAGGTACAGCTGGAGATGTTGATTAAATGGTACTCTGACATTTGCAAGGAAGGAAGGGACAACAGCTCTGAGACAAATGGACACAAATCGTCACTCTCTTCTCCGCTCTAGGTTGATAGGGGAGCAGAGCTGGACCAAGTGGGCAGATAAGGGCCTGCTGAAGGGCCTGTTGCTGCTGCAGTCATTAACTCATGTCCTCCATCAGCAGTGAGCAAAGTCAGTGAGCACAGTGAAAGAGACAGCAAGCCCGCTCTCCCCTCTAGAGACACAGCCTTCGATCTGCTTGCAAGCCAGCAATCCTAAGATCTTAAAAGGGTGATACACCCAACTGTATGGCCTCAACAAAAGGGTTATTACAAGCAAGGACAGAAAATAAAAAGCTCGGAAAGCTATCATAGACCAATGTGACAGTACACAGACGGAAGTGGGTTCCAGGTATTTGGAAACAAATCAGGATTTAATTCAGAAGTAAATCAAGTAACAAACACAACAGAATGCAATAGCTGGGAGTGCAAGATCAAACACTTGGAGGCTTAACAAGAAGCCTTAAATTCTGAAAGATGATCCACTGAAAAGGGCAAAATACTTAACCACGCTGTAAGCATTCATGAAATAGCTTGGAACCGAAACTGTCATTCAGCCATCAAAAAGGAAAATGCCAATCAGTCAGTATTGGAGCTACAGAGACAAAAGTAGTATGCCATGCACAGTAACCCAGGCTTCCTCTTGAGCATTGTGTAAAATTCTGCTGCCACAGATGAACCACACCTAGAGCAGACACAAAGAGGGTTCTCAAGAGAATGAAAGCAATGGAAAGCTATTCTTACAAGAGGAGAGTAAAAACTACAAGTTTAACAACAACAAAAAAAGGGAAGACAGAGCTTAAAGTCCACCTTAAAAGGACATGGAGGACAAGAGCTAGACAATCAAAAACTGCTTTGGCTGTTACTCCACTATGAGACATGGTTGGAATTACAAACAGCTGCAATGTCATAAACTCCAAGCCAGCCCACGGAACAACAGCCATTGCTGGGCAGACAGAATCATTCTGTGCTTTGCAGACAAACTGTGGTGCTTTTCAGGAGAAGAAACACACACAAATGGTGACTTTTCAGCCTTTATCTTTAGGCTGCCTCTCCAAAAGGCTGGCTTCCTTGTAGGATGGCACACAAAACAACCAATTTCACTGCAAGGTGAGCTCAGGTCATCACATGGCCTCACAGGCAACTGATCAGAGACACTTGGGAAGCCCTCTCTCAAAAGCTTTTACACCCTGAGCCAGAGTCTCAAGGTGCACATAAAGGATTAGCCAGAGTCAGTGCATAATATTAATTAAAAACTGTTCTTGCACCTATTCTAGAAAAGATGCTTTGTAAGAACAAGCATTGCAAGACATTTTCTAGCCAACACATGCTAACATGAACAGGAAATCTTTTTCCTTCTCACTGAATGATGCTCAGTAAAGATAATCAATATTGTTACAACCTGAAGGCATGCAAATGCCCTCTGTGCTTGGTCCAAAGTTCATCTCAAAGGTGCTAGCATGAGCAGCATGCAAAAGTCTACAAGTTTGCATTATTTTTTATTCAGGAAGTCATTAAGACTCACACTGACACGGTCCACAAAACAAACTTTCTGCAATGATGGTGACTCTACAAGGGTTTGGCAGTTGACTTCACACAGACCAGTGCTCATCCATTGTAAACAGTGTTTTAGTTCAAATACCCAAGAACTTCCCCAGGCCAAACACTTTGGAAGTGCTTGGCAACCCTAAATCTTATGCTGGACAGGAAGAATATGTATTCAAGGTGTTTCACTGTGCCTGACATGCCCACATGAGTCAGCAAGACATGGGTTTTGGAGAAAGACAAGTCTTCAACAAAAAAAAAAAAAAATACCACTTTTCAAAGATGCTTAGCTCAAGTTGTCTCTGCCACCAGCAAGACCAGAATAAGCACTAATACATTTGAAAAGGAAAACAGGTTTCCAGCATCTCTGGCCAGAGACAGAGGCAGAAACTCTTACTATTTAGCCACACTTCAAACAGACCCAAGAGGACATTTCAGACACCCCAAGGTGTCTCAGATGGTGCTGGATGCCAATATGACAACTGAATCAAACCCAAGGAGACAATGCCCTTCCTAGTACAGGGACAGGGATCTCCATTACACTGGTGGTATAACACACTAAATATCCTCCCTAAAACTTCAACACTGCTGGAGGGAAATTAGTTCCTAGACACAACCACACAGGAAAGCTCTGTTTATTCCTTAAATAATGCAGGGTCCATACATCAAGAGCAACCCATGGGATACTCTGTGAAGTCATCATTCTGCCCTAAATTTGCACCAAAACTGAAAGCTTTCACCTGGTAGTACATATGTCTATTCATCTACACAAACAGCTCCAAGGATTTTTGAAAGAAACAGCTACCTGTGTTTCTAGCAGCTTTGAGAGTCCTATGGTTGAACACACCAGCTTCTCTTTCAAAGCTACCCATCTTAAATCCCATAAAAGTTAACAGAATCGCAAAGAACAAGTGGTGTGAGGTGGTCCTGTAAGGATTAAAGGCTAAAGAAAGATGACTGCTAACAGTCAAGTCACCACATGTTAGCTGGCTAAGAATTATCTGCAACTGCCAGTTGCAGGGTAACCTGAACTTACTTCCAGTTGATTTACAACACATTAAGGTAATATAATTTCGCTTTGTGCCATGATGGGATAGAAACCAGCATACAGTCAACATGACTCAGCTGAGCTGCACCACACTGAACAAAGGCAATCCAAAGGTCACCTCTTTTTCCGGCGTCCCCAAGGATTCTTCCTGCAACACTGGGGTGCGGCATCTTTGCCACGTTACCAGTATTTCACTGTTAAACCCTTCCCTTGACCTGAAGGAAAACACACATATAAAAATCAGAAAACAAGAAACCTGTTAAAATGTAGCTTTTCTTCCCTCCCTCTCCCTTCCGTGTCCTGTCTCTTTGTGGTCATCCTCACAAATAGCCCCAGGACCAGTTTACTTAAATTTTATGCAATCTCTCCTAATTGATGTTGGAAAGAGGTGGAGCTACTGTTGTAACAGCAAGCAGCAGTCTGTCACTAGCCACAAGATTTAAGATAAAAACCTAACAGGCAGAATTCTCCCACACACTCTACCAAGGCCTGACAGAAATCTAAATATAATCAGTTAAACAAAATGTAAGCTCATCTTGCTCTACTCCAAGTGTAAAGTTTGTCAGTAACATGGATAACTTAATTGTGTGAGGAGTGAAGACTCATTTATGTAATTTAAGCTACTAGATCTTCGTCAGACATTAAAACATGCTTTAGTTGAAAGAGGCTTCCCTAGGACCTAGATTCTGACCACCTAAAACTTCAGTTGACTTCTATAGGGAAAGAAAAACCAGAATTGGTTTGCTGCTTGCAATTATACATTAACATGTACTTGGCATTAACATTAACCAAGTACTTCCTACCTCTTGCAGGAGGGGAGGTAGGACAAGGAAACTCACTGAGTGCAATATCTGTATCCCCTTCTTTATTCTGCAGCCCTGCTTTCACCACATACATGTTTAATGAACTACCTCTTCTGCACAACAGACACCAGAAATGGTGAAGCCATGGGAACGCAGCTGAGCTTTGCTTTTTATGGTTTCCACCTTGGGCTTACCTGTCCTCAGTCACTCTAGCTGGGTATTTAAACCCATGACCCACACAAAGGATTAAGAAAGACCACATTTGTTACTGACACAGCTCACACTTACTGTTGCCCTGACAGAGTTTATAGTAGGAAGAATTGTTCTTTCTCCTTGTTTAAGCATCATTATGTGTTACATAGAGAAGCTTTCATACGACTGAAAAAACAGTTCAAACATGCTGTCAGGCTCATCTGCACCTAAAAGATGATCTTAATTTTTTCTTTACCAACACAGAGATAAAGTAGTCCTTGTTCAAATTCTCTACTGCCACACCAACCACACTCTTCCTGTTTCCTCCAAGAGACACCTTGCACATGGGCTGCCACGAGTAACTCCTTCCACACCCTTATGAACCAGCCAAAGTTGCCCACAGACATCTTTTGCAGTAGTTTTCCACAGCAAGGATGCTGCAAAACTGGCTGGAAGGCTGAATAAACCTTTGATTCTTCCTGACAAAGGAGGAAACAGGAAAGAATCCACAAAATGACAGTGCTGGAGGCAAACCCCTCAAGCCCTAGGAACACATTTCCAGACACGACACCGTGACTGCACAGACAGAGCATGTACCCAGTGTGCATGCAGAACTTTCTTTGAGTAGCTACTGGCACCCAAACCAAACCAGCCTAAAACACACCACAATAGCTCAACTCAAACAAGAAGAGAAATAGATACACAGCACTATTGCAGGTTAACTGCTTAATTTATTCCCTCAGCCTCTTGAGCAGCTCTGACAACCTCTACTGAGCTTAGCTGGTCAGACATCTTCCAGAATGCAGTTTAACCAATTTAATGCTACCTGCAGGATGTCTGTCACACATGTCAGAGCAGGAAGTCCATAGGTTCAGCCTATCAGACTACTAAAGGAATATTGACAGAAGATACATTCAAAACAAAGAGTTAGGGAAGTTGTTCACACCAGCGCTGGGAAGTTCATATTCTGGAACCTCTTTTTAGAGATACATTATCTCCTATGTTCTACCCAAAGTTAGTGTCAGAAGAACGGAATTTTATTTTATTCATTATTCCATTACCACTTGACTGAGGTCTGATAATATTCACCCAAACGTTCAAAGAACTCTCTCAAAGGGAAGCAGAAGGGAGGTGAGAACAGAAACTCCTTCTCCCAAAGACTGAGACTTATAAGGGCAGCTAGACTAAGACTTGATCTGATTCTCAAGATGCTACTTCTCACATATAAGGTAGTTGGCAAATCAAATTGAGACCATCAGCTCATGGCAATAAACACAGGAAAAGGAGTGCAACAGGCATCAAAATTTCTACTGGGTTCTTACCTAAACCTCAAGACAGAATGGGATAAAAACCTAGAGGCCTAGAAAACCTCAGCAGGCCACATACCAAGGTGGCAAGCAACCAAACATGCCTTCAAAGTAGAAGGGGACTATACAGTATGTTAGTTTTAATCAGTCTGTATTTTCAAATATCCCTGCCAACATTTCTAAGCACCTGTTGTCAGAATAATCCTCCCCCTTTCTCAAGAGGAAAAAGCCAAGTGCCTTCTCTCAGATTTTTCTCATTAAGATGGCATGGCACACTCACAGAAATATTAATATCATGCTGCAGAAGAGTTGGGGGAAATCCATACTCATCCCACTAGGTCTGTGCTGGTTTGACTGAAAATGGGTTAATTTTCTTCATGCAGCTAGAAACTTTTTCATAGCTAGCATGCTCATTATTTGGACTTAATTTGAGAACAAGAGATAACACCCCAGCACAGAGTTAATGTTTTTAATTGCTCTGGTCTGAGAGCCAAGGACATGCTGAGTGCTCTGCCCACAGGTGAGATGCATCAAGGAAGGGGGGCATGAATGGGGCAGAGCTTGACTGACATCCAGACTGATCAATAAGAGTATTCCATCTCATTAGCATCATGTTCCATATTTAAGGAGTTGATCACTTTTGCTCTCTGGCTTCTCAGGCACTTTCTCTTGCATGTGTTGTTTTTCTTTTCTTCACTCTTTTTGTCAGAGCTGGGTGAATTTTGGGTGCAGGACATTTAGTCCGGTTTTTGCCCTTTCGCAGGGGCCTCTGAGCCTTTCTGCCTTTTTCCTCTTTTTTCACTGTTGGAGACCAGGTGCTGCTTGCTGGGGCTGGTTGCTCAGTTGTGGACAGAGTTCATGAGGAATTGCCTTGAGTATCTTTTATTTCTATTATATATATATATTTACTAGTAGTGTATTAGTATTTTGTTATGATATTAAACTCTGTTTATCTCAATCCAAGTTTCTCCCTTCCCTTTTGATTCTCTCCCCTGTGGCGGCAGGAGGGGGAAGGGGGTGAGTGAGCAGCTGTCATGGCTGTATTGCTAGCTCAGGTTAAAACACAACAAGGTCAGAAACTGTCCTAATCTAGACAAGTTTCTGCAGCATCTGGCCTTCCCCCAGACTGTTGCAGAGGCTGCCTTGACTTACTGCAGTATATGCAGCCACCGGCTTGCCTTGTCAAAGGTAGGGCTGGGTTTCCCACCTGGAAGTTAGAGTCTCAGAACAAGGTCAGTGTGGAAACACTTTCGACCATGTACACAGCCCAACAATCTCATTCCTAGAATCATTCCTAGGAGCCAGTAAGGACTAAAGGATTAATCTGATCATTCTCATTTTTAAGTCTTACGCCTCAAAATGAGCAAAGCCAGTGAGAATGATCACTGTAACATCAGCTGTGTGGAAAAGGGAAGACAGCTTGCCTGCTCTTTGATGTCCTTTAATCTTTCTACAATGTGATTACAGAGCCACAGGGTGATAGGATCATTCTCCCTGGCTTTAAATGGCTGAACTGTTTACACTGAGCTTACTTGAAATATACCACTCATATTAAGAGCCGACACAGAAATCAATCACATCCAAAACTCATAAACAAGGAACTGAAATAGGGGTCTACAACATGAAAGTGTAAAGTGCTTTTATTTGAAACACTAAGCACTTGTCATCTCCTCAGACAAGCAAGAGACACGACTTAACCATCTACAGACCAGGTTAAGCTGCAGCACTTCAAAAGTTAGACTACGCAAATGCTACAGGCATTCAGCAACATGAAAAGTAGTGAGTTTACAGTGGATTTTTACACATCATACAATTACTGCCTTGCTGTGGGATATAAATGTGACAAACAGCTTTGTAATATTCATGAAAAAATATAAAGCAGTTGACTATCCAACTTTAAAAAACATGCCAGTTCTGGGCTGACATTACTCATAACTAGAGGGAATGTGTCTCCAGCTGAGATTACACTGCATAAGCCGTCACTTAGCATGTTCCAAAGTGACCAGCAAGCAGGTCGTAAAAACAAGGATATCCCAAGGAATTATATAACTCCTTGCACAACAGCCACTGGCCACCAAGAGACAAGTTACCACATTAGTTAAACCTATAAGATACAACTGTTCTGGTCTACCCGACTTGCACCTAGATGACTGCATTACAAAGCAGTAGAGAAAGAATAAGCAGCAAGTATATCCCTACAGGATCTCCCACAGCATTATTCTAGAAGTGACCTGACCAAACTATATCCACTTCTAGTATTTCCATTTTTCTTATGGACTACAAGTGAACTAGCAGATCTGGGTTTGGATTTGTACCAGGCTTTACTAGAATCTAAATTCTTAAGCAGAAAAATCAAAGTGCCTATGCAAAACACAAAAATAAACCAGATTCTAGAGAGGTCTCTCCTAAAAGACTTCTCTCCTTTCCTAGGTTTGACTCCAGTCAATTTAGTGGGTTTCTGGATTGCAGCAAATCCTGTACAATCCCTTCCTCAAGGAAGTTGCTCTGTCCATCACAAGAGGTCTGGCCAGCTGCTCCCCAAGTCTGTAGCATTTTCCCTTCAGTGGGGCACGCCCAGCACTTTGGCATCCCTTCTGCCACTTATCAGTCAAGCAGAGATTATGTGTCAAGCAGTAGGCTTCACGACCTTCTATTGTTCCCCTCCTTCTTTTGGGAAAACCAAACTTCAGGTGGTCCACACCGCTCATCTTTGTGAACACAACGTAATCTCATCCATTTAAGAGTTCTGAATTCACTGCTCAAATTAAACTATCTGGATGTTACATGATCTGCTTGATAACACAGGAACTGAAACTGGTACCTCTGATAAACAATCCCATAAGCACTGCAAGACAGCTGAGCCACCAAATAGAGCCCACATGCTCGCACAGGGGAAAAAAAAAAGGCAGCTGAGAGACTAGGAGATAGTTACTCAAGTTGAGCAAAAGGTCCTGCAGTTACATCTCGAAATTAGAAACATTAAAGCAGAATAGGAAGTTTGCCATTAAGAACAGCTTCAAAAAATTCAGTTTAAGACTTTTTAATAAAACTACAGAAGTCTGAAGATTTAAGTGATCTAGCATTGTCAGAATGACCTTGCATAAAAACTTTTTTTGCTCCCAAAGCAAATTTATTTTTGCTCTTCTTTGAATCGTCAAGTTTTCATCTAATATATCCACATTTGAAACAACTGTAATACCTAAGGAAGCCATAATTAAGATAATTAACCTATCAGATACACATAATAAATATTTCTACTTTAATACTCTTAAGAAGAACTAACATGTTACACGATACAAGTTTAAAGAGAACTTAAATAGTAGCAGATAATAGGCTATAAAATAAAACAGAAGGCTATTAAAAAAGCTTAACTCCATCCCAACCAGACCAAGTATACTCTCTTGTGATAGCAGTCTCTGCAATTAGTTGATTTTCATCATGGCAGCCCATATGGTATCATATGTGACCAAAACTGTGTAGATAACACATTGATATTTCAGCTATTGATGCTGTGCAAGCACTATTCAGCAAGGTTGTCTTTGATTCTCACACTGGTCTTCCTCTCTTCACCAGCAAGGAGGATAGGGGTGGGCAAAAGATTAGGAGGGCTTGGCAAAAAACCAATGGGTTACTATTTTCCAAAGCAGTCATTGTTCAGAGACTGGCTGGGCATCCCACTGTTTGCAGAAGGTGGCAAGTTGTTGTCTTTGCGTCACCCATCATGCTCCCTCCCACATCCCATCCTTCATTTAAATCATCTTGATCTTAACCCACAAGTTTTTCCCTCACTTTTGCTCTTCTGATTTTCTCCCTCATCCCACTGGGTGGCCCTGAGCCATCAGCTGGTGGGTGCTCCATGGCTGGCCAGGGTCAGCTCCCCTCAGAGTCACCCAAGACAAAGTAACCCCAACAAACCAAGGAACTGGGCATCATGCAGTTCAGATTAAAGCAAGTTTTGAACATCTTCGGACACCAGAATGAAAAACAACTGAATTGAAAATCTGTTGTAATAGCTAGGGATTTCAAGAGTAGAGAACAAAAAGAGCTTGTAGTTTTTCCATTAAATCAAAGACAGTTAGCTGAAGGGCTTCTAAACAACCAGTACAAGGATAAAGCAGATAGTCAGTGCAGTGCACTACATATTTTTGCATCTGCTTCCACTTCAAGAGATGCAGAATAGAAGATCCTCAGGCTCATATTAACTGTTTTCAGCAAAGTGCAAGGCACAGTTGTGAAAAAAGGAGCAAAAACTCAAAGTATCTAAAACCACAAACATGCTCATTTGGGTCTTGCAATCCATGCCTGAGGAGTCCAAGACCTGCCAAAGTGTCCTAAAAATGAAACATTAAATTCTACATCAGAAACAAGCAGAGAAGTGGAGCTTGTGACCCAATGGTGCTGACAAACTCAAAATAAACCCCACAGAATAAACTAGACCTATGTATTATGACTCATGTGAATAATTGCCCAGCAAGCTGTGCCTGAAAAAAAACACCTCAGCATGCAAGAATTTCTATACCTGGGTCAGAGAAGGTGAGTTGTACTCAGCTGACTTGCTTTGGAGCTAAACTTGCCAGTGCCTTGCAGAAAAAGCCAGGTGGCAGAGGAAGGGCAGAAAGGAGACAGAACCAATGACAGTTCACAGTAAAACTGCAATGTGCTGCAGAAGTAGATCAGTCCAACAGCCAACTGATAGAGAACCAAGGCTGAGAGAGAAAGGAAAAGCAATATTTCAAATTCATCAGAGAGCTGTATGAAGAAGCTTGATAGGTGGATGCTCCCAGAGAATAACTGAGACACCAAGACAAATGCTTAAGCTTTTCCAGAGTGAGCCATCATTGATCACCTTTATCTCAAATCTCTTCTATTTCATTGTCTGCTCCCACTGTAACTCCTCTTTGGGACAAAGGCTGCAAAGGCACAGGAATTGCATAAGGCCCCTCCTGCAACCTCTGGCAAGGCTGGGTGGTTCTGTCTCCCTGAAAGTCACTGCTTATCAGCAAGGCTTATCAAGCCCCAAAGGAACACTTGCCACACAACTAGCACCACAGCTTCCAGCAGTAGGACTCAGTCATTAAGAGTTCACTCACATATTTTAACCAGCTAGAGCACTCAACCACAAACACACCATACAAGGAGGGGGGGTTTTGCACATTGTATTCTGGTTTACAATGGAAGGGTAGTTGGGAGGGACACACCCTGACATGCATAGTCAGGAGAAGCTTAAGGGTTCTAAATGTGCAGAAGCCCTTCAGAACATAACTTAAAATATTATTAACTTGAATGATTCTAGAGGGACATACACTCAGGTCAAAGTGCCATCCCAAGTAAGAGAACTTTCTTGAATCCAATTCATGGATAGTTTCCTGAGAAGGATGACCTTAATTGAGGTAAATTTTTTCAGTGCTATACTGAAACCTTCTGTGTGAGATCAAGGCTTCAAACACATGCTATCCTGTCAACACTGATTCTGATCACTGATTCAGTCTAATGCTTTCCTTCCAACATTCCACCTCTTCCCACTTGTCTGCTGTAGACAAGATACTTCCTGGTAATGTAGTTTCATTCCTTTAACATTTCTGGTGAGGCAAAGCACTAAAGTATGAATCCTACTCATGCTAAAATGCAAAGGCAATAAAATACCCACCCTAACGGTATCTGAGCACTTAATTGTCCAACCTGTTCTTCCAAGCTTCAGTTACAGATACTCTAAAGCTTCTCTAAATAAACAATCAGGAGTACTTAAACTTTAGCTGATCATGCATGTGGTGAAGGAGGAACCTGAAAACCCACCAATACTCTTTCAGCCCTAGCTTCTATTGTACCTCTGCTATTTTCTATGAAACCTCATAGCTTTGCCATCTGATTCACTATTTTAAGGATCCAATGAGGACAACACTGGTAACCATTTGATAAGCAAGCCAACACAGAAAAAACTAAACATAATATGAACCAATTGGAACAGGACACAGAAAGAGCAAGTTTAAATGCCAGTGCTATGAAGCACAGCACCCCTAGAAACAGAAGAGCATTGTGGTTTTAAAAATAGGGTGTGATACGAGATAACAGCAGTGATTCACCTGGAAGACAAGGAGAGAACAAAACCAAGAGACAAGCCAAAACCTGCATGACAACAGAGTCAGAGTCTTAACAGCTCCTTTGGTGCTGGAATGAGAGGTTAAGAACAGGGCAACCTGGCTCCATGGGAACAAGTCATAGGGAAAAACTATATCCATCACAGAAACAAAAGCCACCAAACACTTAAGTGGCTCTTACCAGCTTATCTGCCAGTTGTGATGCACACAGTCATCCCCAATCAACTACAGTAAGCCAGATTTAAAATCAGCACGACTTTTGAAATTTCAACCAAGACATTTATTCACAACCAAGACTCCAACCATAAAGACTGCAGATGCACAGAAGAAACAATACTGGGAGAAAAGGAATTTCCTGCCACAGTAGAACATGCATATGTGTCTCATTTTGACCACTATTCATGTGCTTATATGTGCAGAATAAAACAGTAGCTCCTTATACAACTGCTAACGTCTATTCGCATGCTGCCTCTTTTTTATGAACAGTAGTTCAGTTCCATTCTGCTGGGGTTAATGTTTTTGGGGTCAAGAGATGGATACATACATAACCTCTATCTCAAAACACAGACAAACATGCTAAACAAACATTTCTACAATCATGAGATGGATTACATTTTTCTTAGCTGCTTCCTGCTCTTCAATTCCCCTCAGATATTGCTTCTAGCAGTCTGAACCTCTGAGCAGCTGCTACTTAGAACTTGGTTTCTTAGAAGAAAGACCATTAATACAGACAAGTGTCTGCCAACAAACCCAACAGGCTCTGAAATTTTAAGAACTTTAAAGGACAGACAGGGAAGCAGGGTGGGAAAAGAGGCTACTGCCCCTATTGAAAACAAGTTATTTATGCTCACACCTTGTTAGATACAAGAAACTGCTAAAGACAGATGGGTAACTGGGTTTTGCTTCAGTTAGGCCTCCCAAAGAACTACTTATTAACAGAAAACGCCCTGCAAACTCAAACACAAGCCTTGTTCTTTCTCTAAAGATAACTTCCCAGCAACATTACCCAATGATTATATTCAGTCTTTAATCAGACTTCCAACCCTGAACAGTTCTTTCCAGTCAAAAACTAAGCAGATGTTCAGAACTGCCAGCATGTAGATGCTCTCACTGTACTCAGCTGCAACAGTGAGAGCTGGTAAAGGTGACCTTTACAATCCGGTACCTCAGCAACACACAGTGATGCCTCTCTTGCAATTCTTGTTTGAAAGTCTGTACTACCAGAAAGAAAAACTGCATTTTTTTCCTCAGACAATACATAACAGAAAAATACACTGGCATGAGACAGGGAAACCTGACGTTTTTCCCATTACGTTTCTGGAAGCTATCTGTCCATCACAGATAGCTTTAAACTACTCTGCTACCAGTGGGTGTGAACACTTACTGCACACAGAGCAATAGACACTATTTTTGTGACCAAAAAAATTCCTTGGTTCACATCAGGGTGCTATTCATCTATTTCAGGATAAGTTAAGGTAGGGCTATCTAGCTAATGACAGGGTCTATAATAGTATCATATAGACACCTAGTCTTGTCAAGCCTGTTCTTTAAACCCCTGCCTAGTTGGGCTAGACAGTTTGTACCCTACATTAGTTGTTCATATGCTTCCGGTGAGATGACAACTAAGAAGAGAGCTGTACTTTTCAGCAACTCTAAATCATGGCAGACAGAAGGGAACAAGTAGAGAATACCAAATACCTTCCTCACCCCTTCAGTGCAGCATAGCATATAGGCTGAGCTCCTAGTATAGGGTTCATTGGCAATAACAAGAGCTAACTGTAACATGATTCAGCAAGGAGCATAAGGCCATGCTTAACTTGAAGTATCTGCTTAGGACCTTGTGGCTTCTGTAAGACTCAGGCAAGAGCTCTAACAGTTCTGCAGATGACCAGCTGGATTCAGACCAAGCATATGCAAATGTCAAAAACAGTTGTGAGAAATACACCTTAGGGATGACCTTAACTGCAATGTTACAGCCCCACTTGTTTCCCAAGAAAACAGACACAGCACAGGAGCAAAAATTTGCCACTTAAAATACAGCCCAGAACAAATCCTGCCATCTCCAGACAAGGTCTGTCTAGGCCAAGCAGTGCTTTCATGCTGGCAATATAGATCAGACCCTGTGTTTCCTTTCCTCCAGCCATAACCATCGTAGGCCACTTTCCTACAGCAGTGAAAAATCAAATAATTCACATTGGTCCAGGATCAAAATAAGCAACAAATGCAAGATGCTGCCACCTCCTGATTCAATACGAGACTGACCCACAAAACCCACAAAGCTGTACCAAGTCACAGCTAGACTGAGTGCATCTAAACACTACTCACTACTGCCAAAAGGGGACAGTTGCCTTTTCTGTGTTTGTCCTGCTTCTTGAAAAGTCATTTCTACTTGCATTCCAGAAAGTTGTTCATGAAAGAGAAATGAATCTGTTTTCCTTCAGATTAGCAATTTTAATCAGGACAGTGATGACTACGAGAATTGGTGGCAGCACAACTGAAAGCAAGGGACAAGAGCAACAGAACAGGGGTCATCACATTCCACAGCAGAAACATGCTGACAGCCTCAGCTATATCATCTAACCCTACTTTAGAGGATTTGAGGTGTGTAGCAGCTGCATCCTGCAACTTTTTAAAATGGAACCGCTCAAACAAGGAAAAACTGCAGTGATTATTAAGAAATGCACGTTCTTCCTGCATCTCCACAAAACCAGGATCAATGGGATGACCAACAAACTCAGCTTTGTCCTTCCTTGTCACTGAAGTGGCTATTCAACTCTCCTGCGTCAGTCTGTCTCACAGTAAGCACTTCTAAAAGCATTTCTCAGGTTTCATTTATTTATTCAGAAAAATCTCACTCTCCTGGAAACACAGTTCAAACAACAGATATCACCCTTAACCCTAGCAGCAGAAGAATCACATTACCCAAGGGGAGAACGGGGAGGAAGAAAAAGCGAGAGAAAGAACACAGTCAACACTACCAACAGTAACAACACCAAGAAAAAGCAGCAAAACCCATATCCCTGGGGAAACAGGGAAAAACTTGATGGCTTCCAAGAATTTTAGTTTCTTTTTTTTTTTTTTTTTTTTTGTATTCCATCCTCTATCTTCTTTTATTACCTTACTAATTAAAAATACATTTTGGAGTAATACTTATAGGGAGTCTCCAGTTTACACAGAAGTAACTCTGTGAGACATAAATTCAGCAACCTGAAGTACTTAGCCTTGACACAGATTCAGTCCAGAATACAGTAATTACTTTGTCAACAGGAAGTTGCTACTGCCAATGCACGGCAGGAACAGGAGCCACACAGAAACTATCCTTCTGCACTAGCACCTCCTGCAGCTTACTTACAGTGCAAATCAGAAATTAAACCAAACACAAATAATAGTTTGCAGCTATCTATGGCAACAAGTGTTTCCCAGCACTCTTCCACATATTTCTTTAAAAGTCACTATACAATTTTTTTAAATTGCAAACATCTTCCATCAGCTGACATAGCCAAAATAGTTTCATCCATTGCACAGTAGCTTTAGAAAGGCTTGTAGGCCTAAGTAGATTGGAGCAAGGTAGAGGAAATTCTCGCTCTAACATACACCTTACTGTTACAGGGTTATAGGCAAGGGTTAGTATGCACATATTCTGAAAGGTATCAGACTTTATGGGAATCATACACATGGTAACACCAACCAAACATACTGGTTTATCAGTAAAGACTTACATACCAGGACGCAGCTACAAGAACGGCTACCCGCTGACTTGCTTCGTAGTAGTCTGCCTTTTGAGAAAAGCAGGGGCAGTAACTAAGTCCTGTCCTCCGATCCAGAAAACAAATTCTCAATCAGTGTATTTTACATTTTAATTTTAGATAAGCTAACCTACTTTACAAAAAGTGAAATCCCCACCTCATCTTGGTTCTCTACAGTTCCAAGTTGTACAGACTACAATAGGTCCGCAAAGAAATCTTTATTCTAAAATGTGCCTCTTCAGCAGTCAGCAACCATCCTCACTCAGTCCCTTGACAGACAACAGAAGGTCTGGACATAGAAACAGGCCCAAGACTCTTCTCTAACTTAGGGCATGATTATTGTCAGTCACCCTGGTCACTCCTCAACTGTGGTTCACCTCTAATACACAGTCATCAGAGAACGCCCATCAGCAGACACTCGCACAAAAACACATGGACAAACAGGCTAACAATGAGAGGTTATAAACACCATTTTAAAGAGAGAAGTTTCAAGCTGCTATCATAACAGGGTTATGAAAGGTATCCTGCAGACACCAAGGAAATTCTTCTACATTCCTGTTAAAACAGGTTTAGGCAAAGCAATTATGTGTTCCATAAAATAAAAAGATATCTAGCTGTGCTGGCTTGACTGAAAATGGGTTTATTTTCTTCATGCAGCTAGAAACCTTTTTTCCCCCCATAGCTAGCACACTCATTATTTGGACTTAGTTTAAGAACAAGACATAACACCTCAGCACAGAGTTAATGTTTTTAATTGTTCTGGTCTGAGAGCCAAGGACATGCTGAGCACTTTGCCCACAGGTGAGAGGCATTGAGGAAGGGGGGGCACAGATGCAGCAGAGCTTGACTGACATCCAGAATGATCAATAAGAGTATTCCATCCCATTAGCATCACACTTCAGATTTAAGGAGAGTCAGGACATCCTAGTTGGCTCTTCTGCTCACTCACACTCTCTCTCTCACTCTGGTGTAAGCCAAGGGAGTTCAGTGGAAGATGTTTAATTTGGCTTTTCACCATTTTGCAGAGGCCTCTGAGCCTTTCTGCCTTTTTCCTCTGTTTTCAGGTCCAGGGTGCTGCTTCCTGCTTAGTGTGGATAGAGCTCATGAGGAGTTGCGTCAAGTATCTTTTATTTCTATTACATACACATATATTTACTAGTAGTGTCTTAGTATTTTGTTATTTTATTAAACTGTGTTTATCTCAATCCAAGTTTCTCCCTTCCCTTTTGATTCTCTCCCCTGTTGGGGGGGGTGGGGTGGTGGGGTGGTGGAGGAAGGGGTGAGTGAGCAGCTACCATGACTGTATTGCTAGCTTGGGTTAAACTACAACACTACCAAATATCTGGCACAGCAAGAACTAAAAGGAAAGCCACTTCCAAGCTCAGTGTCCTGTTTCCCCCCTCCTGTGCACTGGGATTTGCTGTATTGTAATCTATGTGGGAAGGCATTGCTATCAGGTGCTTTGCTACACTAAGGAGCCTTTTTTACCCCATCATTCTTGACCAAGAACCAATCAATAAGAGAAATGAGGAATAGTTAAGGTTGAAAGAGACCTCTGGAAATGGCTTTATCTACCTGGCACCATTAAAGTCTCATGAAAAGTTTCAGCAGCTATCCTTACTGGAAGACTTTTTTTTCTTCCTAAAATAGACTATGGTAAAGGTTCTAAAAGCTCATACTACCAATATTTGAACTTTGTGCAACCTGAAAGGCCTGAAACCCACCAAAAGGGCAACACATGGATGTAAAACATTTTCCAAAGCTGTCCTGAGGCATCTGCAAATTCAAGATGTCACATGAACTGTTATCAATTGCAGCTGCTTCTGACTTTCCAGTCATGTCAACTACACCATCTAGTGGATTACAGGCAGATGAACAGTTTTTTTTTTGGTCAGTAACAAAACAGCCTGTAAAGCAATACCACAGGGTAATTTCTAGTAAAGTTGAAAAATGTAAGTATTGCTTATTAATAAAGCACACTAAATAAACCTGTTGTGGGATTGCCAGTCACTGAAACCTCACTCCATGAGCAGCTTACCCAGGTGACACAATAGGAACACAGAAACACAAGATTAGATATAGTCATTGACTACAGAATGAAGAGGTTAAGTATCAGTAAAACTACCACTGTCAAGTCCTGCATATTTAACAAGATAAAACTCCAGAGAACAAATAAAGACTCCTAGGATGAGCAACTGCTGAATCAGTTGTAGCAGTACAGCAATAAAAATAACCTTTATTCAGATCAAGGAGACAATATAACTCTGACAAGCAAGTATCTCTTTTTGCAAGCTTAACAATCATCTCAGCACTTTTGCCTCTTCACAGAACTGTAATTTCTATAATCTCTGTAGAAATACTTCAGTTTATCAGGGGATGTTTTTATTTTCTTTTCAGGTTTTTGGTTTTCCATTTCTGAAGAGAGATGGACAATACCAACCACAGCTATTAGACAGCCTTTTACACTCCAGCCTTCATCACTGGAAAGGATATGTGGAAAAGTGCTTCCTTATCACATTTTAGTCAGGCTAAACAATGGCTGACTAGATGTTTTTACTAACCTGGCTATACTACAAGCACAAGTAAACACACTAAACATCAGAAGTGAACCATCCTGGAACTGCCATGTTCTGGAGGAAGAAATTTGAGGCACTGAGCACACCAGCTACATCCATCAGGGCAACTCTAGCAATGATTTGCAGCCTTTAAACAAGAATTATCATTTAGTTTACAGCTATTAATCTACCTCAGTTAAAAAAATGCAAGTAGTTAAAGCTTTTATAACTGTAACGTACCAGCCAACAGCATTTTTAAAAGCATAGTGCACAAAACAAGGTCTTAGTTGATAATTGCAAATTACGCACAGCCCTAATAAACTACTGAAGGACACTTGAATAGCCAGGCCTCTTCAGAAACCGTCTTAAAGGGTAACAAGGTGGTAACAATTTTCATCTATTTACAGTAGAAATATGCCCTAATCCCAGATTTCTTTTAAAAACAATACTTAAATTGGTAAGACACGTGTTTAACACATGTATTACAAAAGAAGCCGAACATCATCAGGGGCAAGAAAAAAAAAAGCTTCGGAAAAAAAAAAAAAGCTGCAGGCACACCTGATAGGAACCACAGCGATTCACAGAGCGGAGGGAGACCTGGGGAACAGCAACTTCTAACACTACAGAAGACCACAACTGCTCTGCCCCACGGCAAGAGCTCCGACGCCTCATGAGGCAGCACAAGGACGCCGAGCGACAGGGGCTTCCCTCACGCTCAGGGGAAACGGAAACCTCTCTCCTGCCCCACAGCGCCTCTTCCAACAAACAGTGTGCGCGAGGCCGCGCGCTGCACCGAGGCCGCGCGCTGCACCGAGCCCACCACGCAAAAACGTCAAACGCAGACCGTAGGCGCACATCCAGCCACCGCCCCGATAGAGTGGCCGCCGCGCGGGGCCTTTTATAAGCACATATTTATCCCCACCCCCCCCCCACCCCCCCGCTTCCACCGCGCATGCGCCGTGCGTTCTCTCCCCGCCCGCGGCGCCCTGTGACGCGCGGCGCGTAAACAAAGCGGTGCACGCCGGGAAGGGGGAGCCGTTGCGCGCAGGAAGAGGCGGCCTCCATCTTAGGCGCTGGACGCGTCGCGGCGGCGGCGGGATGGCGGCTGATAGCCGGGAGGTAAAAGGTATGTGGTGGTAGCTGTGGGGGTAGTCGCTACGGCCTGAGCAGGGGGGATAGTTTGGGTCGGGGGTGGACCTCTCCCTGCCTGAGCTGTTCTCCCTTTAGGGAGCCTATTTGGTTGCTGACTCTGGGCCTTCACCCTGGGAGATGTCTGTGAGGAGAGCGGAGGGGCGGCGGGGTCGGGAAACCCGTTTTGAGGAACCTTTTTATAGCCTTCAGGCGTGGCGTGTGGGAAAATACCCCCTGAGGTACCGGAGGGGACGGAGCTACTGCGGCCGTAACGCTGGGTCCCTGGCGGCTGTGGGCCCACGGCGAGGAAACATGGGGAACCGCAGCGGAATGAGTTGGGGGGCAGTAAGTTTATCGATATAATCCATGAGTTGCCGCTGGGCAGCTTCTCGCAGAAAACATCTGCTGCCTTTTATTTCTGCTTAGATCCCTAGTCGCATTTTCTGCATAATTTTTTTGCCAAAGGACGTAGTTACTTTAGCAAGCTGGCACTGTTATATTGTTTTGGTGATATTTTTTTTTTTCCTCGGCTTTGCACAGTCGATTACGCTTTTTGGGCACTGTGGGTTAATAAGTTGGAATTAAAAGAATTTAGTGTTTCCAGGGTGATGTGTGTTCAGAACGCTCAGGGCTGCTTATGGCTGTATGTGGAAGCTGAAGTGATCCACCTGCTGTATATGAGGTTATATGAATCCGTTGTTGCAAAATAGTCTATTTAAGAAGTAACAATTTTATATGTAGAATACTGCTGGATTGTGCTTAATGCAGGTGATAATATTATCAAAAAGGTAAAGGATCACTGTGGTGCTGTGGGTTTCTATGGAAGGCCTTTCGTGTCAAGTTTTTCTGCAGCATAGATGTCCATAAAACGTCAGAGTGGCAAAAGTTTGTTGTGCCTAATATTTCTTATGAAACTAAGTCACGTGGAAAATTCCCACTGGATTTTGTTAGAGCTGATAAACAAGATTATTTCTGGTGTTTGATTCTTGAGGGTATTATTGTAGGACTGGTGGGGTAGGGTGTGATCAAGTTGTGTTGAAACAGACATGAGCTTCCACTGTGGATGAGCAGTGACAAGGGAATGTTTAGTGTTGTCGTCTGTAAATTTCTATTCATATCATCATTTCTATCTGTGAGCTTTAATTTTTGTGTTGTTTTTTTGTGGTGGTTGAGGTTGATCTTTAATTGTGGTCAAGTCATGAGTAACGGGCAAATATTTTATCTTTCATATTTCATTTTCTGTCTTGTGAAGGGCTGATTCTAACTAAAAAGCAGGTGTGATTGCACATTTATTTGTAATTAATTTATTTCTCTTGCAAATGCGATGTTATTTCTATGCTTCTTTTTGGAAGAGAAATGCTGTTCTACAGCTTCAAGGAAGTGGAAATAAATCTGTTTTAGTTTGAAATTGCTTGGTCTCATCCCCTCTGTTTGCCAAATGAGATTCTTGCTTGGACCCTTCCATGAATAGATCTAACTCTCATGGCCAGCAGAGGAAAAAAGGCCTCCTCAGGTTACTTTCCTGCTGTTTCAGGTGAGTTAAATTTGTTCATGAAAGGATCCAACACACCACAGAGTCCACAAAAGATGAGTTGCAGGAGAGCCAAGTTGGGAGTAATTAAAAGGACTCATTTGGACCTTCGCCCGTCAGCAGTGATGAACTGTAAGAGATCTGTCCTCTATTGTTTTTCTTCTTTTTCTGTATATTTCCTGATGCTTACCTTGATCTCTCTGAGGTGATTTTGCTCATTGGGTTGAACAGTCACCGTTCAGTGAGTGGAGTCATCCTGTCAAAGTCAATAGTAGTATAACTGATGTGAGTGAGAGATGGGAACTCTGTGTTCAGGTTGCCCTTTTTGCATCACCACAATGCTAAATAAATCTAAAAAATATATATTTTTAAATAAATCAGATAGATGCATCTACAGAGCGAACGGGTAGTGACCCTTCCTGCTTCCGTCTTCTGAATACTTTTTTGATATTTCAATTATAAATCAGGCCTGTCTCACCTGGAAAGGATTTATCAGAGGGTATAGCGTATTCCAGAGACTTGCTTATTCCATTAAACTTTGATTATGTTCTCCCTTATTTCTGAACCATCTGATACATGAGCCTTAACATCTCCGGACGCTATTGCAGCAGCTAGATTAAATGTAGTTTACTCGAGTGTGCTGCTGCCTCACCAAAAAGGAGACAAAGTTAAGGTTCACTATGTATGGTCTGAGATGGGCAATATGTTTGATATTCCAAGCCTAGTGCACCTCTTTTTCACTAGTCTCCAGTAACAGAATCTTCTGCTCTTAACTTGCCTAGTTGTCTGTGGGACAGCAGAATGCAAGCCAGGGAATTGCAGCCTGTGTTTAGCAGTTGCACAGCCATGAATCTGACCCTTATTTCTCATCAGTAACAGCAAGAATATTTGATGTGGATATATAGGTATACAAACTACAAACATAAAGCTCTGTTCCTGAGAGAATTGTCACAGAGTTTCTTGTTATATTTCAATGCCCTCTAACTGTGAACTGCCAGGGAAAGGCTTGATCCTCCTCTCTCTGCACCACTCTCTTTGAATCACCTACAGCAATTGTGCAGTTCAGGGACAATTTCTGCATTCCTTTACAACGCAGAATGTGGAGAAAAGCCAGCAGGAAAGCTGGCACACAGGCTGACTTCAGATTGACTGTTAGGTAGTAGAGATACAATCCTAATACTAAGTTTTATTTCTGGTGTGGATTGTGTATTTTTATGTCAAGCTGTAAAACTTGTCCTGTGGCACAGCTCAAAATTTTGAGATAGGCAAGTTGCCAAACTGTGGAGGACTTCGTTTGCTGCTTTACCCTGAATTCAGCCAGCGTAGGAGTCCTTACCCACTGCTTTATAATATTGTACAATGCCTCTTCTACAGATACTGTCAACTAGTTGAATCCTTGGATTTGCTCTGCTTTCCTGAAGACAAGAAAATGGAATTGATCATAGTAGTATAAAGTGGAAAGAAGTAAGAATTGCAGAGTTTAGGAGAACAAATATGAGATTCTGAAATTAATACCTATTCTATTACTTTTCACTTTACATGCTTAGACTTAGCCCACTCATGAGAATATAGATCTGCTGTTTTATAGGTAATGAATCCTTCTGCCAGAATTGTCATGTATCCCTATTGGTTTCAGACAAATTTAGACAGAGTCAGAAATGATGACAGGTTTTAAAAGTGATGTGACCAAGTGTGGCCATTTACTGCTTCTAGCACAAAGTTTCTTAGACTTTTGCTCTTTTTATCAAGGTGAATTAATTTGGTGTTTTTTTCAAAGCAGCTCAGAATTAATTATGCAGTAAATAGCTACTACTTTCCCCTTTGTCAGTGGAGTGACCTAGCTTATGTTCTTGTTAATTTGCCCTGTTACATGTTTTCTACTTGTAGGGGGACCTCAAAATTCGCTCTCCTAACCCAGCAATTAAAAGAAAAATACCAGGGTGGGAGGAGAAATAATTGAAGGTGCAAGTTCTTCAGGATTTTGGTGAGGGAGGTCCCTTCTCTTTGCTTATGGCACTCAGGCTATCTTGACATCTCCTTTTTTCAAATTCTGTACAGGCTTTTGTGTTAAGCTTTCATTTGTAGGTCAGCTTCTCTGCAAAGCTATTGTGACATGGGCCAACTTGGACCTTATTCAGAGGTTTAAATGGATCTTGTGATGTACTTTATTTCTTGTATTGATTTTGCTTGGTCCTTCCAACTGAAATTGTGGAAATAAATCCAGAAGACGTTAATTTTTGCCTTGTGGCAGATCTGTAACCTGAAAGAAAATGGTTTGGTTTGTATTTGGTTTGTAAATATTAGTTCTACTGTAGTTTACATCTTCAGACTTTTTATAGTTGGTTTAAAACTTTTTTTGGTTTGTTTTCAGATGGTGAACTCAATGTTCTGGATGACATTTTGACTGATGCTCCTGACCAAGACGATGAGTTGTATAACCCTGACAGTGAGCAAGATAAAAGTGAGAAAAAGGGTAGGTGACTTTGATAGTGGATGTCCTACAGGAATGTAAATGGTAAGAAACATCTGTCTGAGTCAGGTTGGAGTCTTTGAAGTAGCAGGTATTGTGACCTGATTCAAAGAGTTCCAAAAAAATCTTTATTTCATGGGCATCTGCTTTTTAACTTGATTTTCCAAACAAACATTTAATGAGGTTTCCTTTTGTCTCAAAAGCAGTTGCTGAGTCTGGCTTGTTGTGAACGTAATTTCTGTGAGAAAATGACGGCATATTTGGTTCAGTTAAGTGGAAATGGACCAAGGGGATCCCAAAGTCTGATTCCAGCTCAGTTGTTAGTCTGGCTTTAGGCCAATCCAGTAAGCATTTGATGTAGCATTTCTGTTTATAAAAATTTGGAAAGCACCTACCAAAGCCTAAAGCAGGGGTGTCAAACTCATCTTGACTGAGGACCACAGCAGCCTTGCGATTGCCTTCAAAGGGCCAAATGTAACTTTGGGACTGTATAAATATAGGAGTTGTTTGACACCCGGGCCTTAAAGGATTAGTTGCTCTTTTAAAGTAATATATATATGTTTTAGGCATCCACTGTTTTGAGTGTTGTCACAAAGCTTAAAACTGGAAGATGCTATGTATGACTGCAATGTGGGAATTACCAAAAGCAGAGAAAGTAGGAGTCTCTGCACAGTTTTTAGTTTTATGTACAAAATAACATTGAACTTGATATCCCTTTGTATTTAAGGTTCAAAAAGAAAACCTGACAGGATGGAAAACGCTGAAACCAAGAGACAAAAACCTGTGCATTCGTCGAGACAGATGATGCCAAAGCCTCCTAGTTCATCAGTTAGCAATAACAAGAGAATAGTGAGTACAAAAGGAAAGCCGGTATCGGAATACAAGACTGAGGAGTATCAGAGATCTGACAGAAACAAGCGCCTAGAGGGCGATCGAAAAACTCGGATGTCGAGCAGTTCCAGGGAACCCTATAAAGGACAACCAGAAAAAACTTGCATGAGGAAGAGGGATATTGACAGAAGGGCCAAGTCTTCTACACCAGATGCCTCAGAGGTATTAAATGTTCTCGCTGCCTTCTAAATTAAACAATTATATGAGGCTTTTATAAGGCACATTCTCTTAGGACTGTGTGTGCATCCTGACAATGTTATATGAGCGCTGATTCACTTTTTCTTTAAACATCAGAGAATCAGGCATGATGTGGATAGAAGACCAAGCAGATCCAGCCATTCTTCTAAAGAAGAGGTGAACTCTGAGGAATATTGTTCAGATCATGAGACTGGCAGTAGCGGCTCTTCTGAACAAGGCAATACAGAGAATGAGGAGGAAGGAATGGAAGAAGAGGAAGATGATGAAGGGGAGGAGGATGAAGAGGTAGAAGAAGATGGGGAGGAGGATGAAGAGGAGTATGAACAGGATGAGCGAGATCAGAAGGAAGGAAATGACTACGACACACGAAGTGAAGCCAGTGATTCAGATTCTGAATCTGCCTCTTTCACAGATGGGTCAGTCAGATCTGCGTCTGGTTCAGATGCATCAGGTAGGTACCATCTAGCCTGCTAGTTTGAAATACCTGGCCCTTGAAAATTGGGCTACTTGGAAATATACTACTTCCTGACCATGTGAAGAGTAAGGCTTAATATAGCACAAGTCAGTAAGATGTTAATTCTGAAATATCATAGGCAAGGCAAAATTGTGCTGCAGAGTAGTATTACCTTATACCAGAACTGGTGGATATCAGGATTACTGTGATGAAGATTTATATTGTTCTTGATTGCCTTGTCTTTGCTGTTCAATGCTCAAACAATGTTCAAACATTAGAGTTAAAATTTTCTTGGATATCTTAGAATCATAGAATTGTTTATATTGGAAAAGACCTTTTAAGATCATTGAGTCCAACCATTAACCTAGCACTGCCAAGTCCACCTCTAAACCATGTCCCCAAACACCACATCTCCACATCATTTAAACCTCTTCAGGGATGGTGACTCTACCTCTTCCCTGGGCAACCCGTTCCAATGCCTGACAACCCTTTCTGTGAAAAAGTTTTTCCTAATATTTAGTCTAAACCTCCCCTGGGGCAACTTGAGACCATTTCCTCTCATCCTATCGCTTGTTATGTGAAAAAAGAGACCCACCCCCCCACACACCACTGTGGCTTAGTTTCCCATATGGTTGATTTTAAGCTGGTGTCAAGCTGTTCTTTGTTCATCTAGGTGAGCGACCAGGTAGACTGGTGTAGTAAAAGCACTGTCTCCCCAGGGAAGGGTAGTTGAACCCTAACCTAGTGGCTGCCTACAGCACGGGAAATCTAAACCTAAGATTAAATGATTAGTTATTAGGGAGAACTTGGAAAAAAAGAAATGTTTTAAGCAGGAACTAGAAACAGATACTTTGCAGTTATATAGCTGGTCCTAACTTAGAGATAGGAACTGTTAGTGAGGTAAATTCTGCATTGTTTGGAGGATTTCAGTCTCGCACAAACCCACCTTTTGAGCGTAGCTGAACTGTTGCCCCTTAGTTGTCTTTGTACAAGCAGACATAAAGGGCTTGGATCAAGTAAGCTTTGAAAAACGTGATCTCAGTATTGCTGTACAGTGGAGAAACTCTGGTATACTTTTGGTTTGGGCTGTTTTTTTTTTGTTGAGGTTGGATTTTCTTAAGAAAGGTGCTTGCAGTTCTGTTAAGATTTCTCTTGTGTACCTTCCTTGTCTGAAATCTTCATGGGTGATCATCCTGCTTAACATAACGCCCTTTTTTTGACTCAGCTCTGCTGTTTGGAATTAGAGAACAGAAAGGTGTAACCTCTAGACAAGTTATGCTGTTAGATTGTTCTAAAAAGCTCCGTAGTATAAAGTAATTATTTTGAGAGTGAAAATAATTGCCTGTGTGCCACGGTGTTTTGTTTTCATACCTCTTGCCATTTTCTTGAGCTTGGAGCAAACAAGCCCATCACAGAATGTTAGGGATTGGAAGGGACCTTAAAAGATCATCTAGTCCAATCCGCCTTCTGGAGCAGGAGCACCTAGATGGTGTTACGCAGGTACTCTGTGTTGCAAATCTGGCTGAAAACTGGAGAGAAGGCTGGAACCACCTTTACTAAAACACCTAGGAAATTAATTCTGTCTCTAAACGTTGTGCAGAATTACTAGATCAGTGGTGTTCATTTTGTGAATGAAGAGCTTGAGTAATGAACATTTGCTCATACTGTGTGTGATATTTTTTGCAACTAGAATTTTCACATGAAAACCAAATGCTAACTGGACCATTAAATATGTTATTTTCCTGCCTGAGTACTTTAGTCTTGATTTTACCTACCACTTGTTTAAAATATGGTTTTTATTTGTCATGGGTTTTTCGCAGATGAGAAAAAGAAGGAAAGAAAGAGAGCTAGAGGTATCTCTCCGATTGTTTTCGACAGAAGCGGAAGTTCTGCATCAGAATCGTATGCAGGTATTCTTTCCTTTTATTGCATGTCATCCTGACTTGTGTCAAATCTTAATGTGTAATCTAAAATGAACATAACTGTCTGTAGAGATTTGAGGGGTATATTACTTTGTATAATTTGGTATTGACTTCTGGCATGTTGTGTGTAGATACTTTTGGGGGGAAGTAGGCTTTCTTGTTACTTTAATGCTCTTCTGTTGCTTAAGTGGAATTTTCACTTTTTTTTTTTAAACTTGGAAGATGATGATTCAGTGACTAGTTTTCTGAGTAGGAAATTGTTCAAATACTATTTTAAAAAAACAACCAACCAAACCCAAACCAAACAACCCAAAAACAAAACCAAAAAACCAAAACACTCGTGCACATTGAATAGTATTTTTTGTGTGTGTGTGTGCGCGTCAGGAAGCATAATTTGTCATGAATGAAAATTGTATGTGACAAGGCTGTAGAAATTGTATATTATCTCTATTAAGGCTCAATCTGAACAAATGTACTTTGGCTAAACACAGGTTCAGAAAAGAAGCATGAGAAATTATCATCTTCCGTTCGTGCTGTCCAAAAAGGTATCATTTAAATTTGAATTTTTAATGCATGCCCCATAGCAAGCCATTGTCTCTAATCATTAAATTACCTGTAAGTAGTAATGTTCCGATATAAATCTGTTTGAGCACATAATTGTTCTGAGCATAACAAATGAATCTTGAGCTGCTCTTGAATGTCTTGAGAGCAAGATGCAAATAGTTCTGTCACTCCTTGCAGAGGTAGCAGAGCAAAAAATGAATTATTAAATCTGAAAAAAGGAACACCTTAGCCTCCTTTCTTGGATGACTTGTGTTGTTATGAAATGTTACACAGTATTTGTACAAAGATTCTTAAGCAAGGAAGTGAGTCCTGTATATCGGAACATCACTGACTCATGCTCATTTTATTTTATTTTTTTCTTTACTTGACTATCTAAGTTTTAGTTTTGATTTGGTTTCCCCTGGCATTTTGTGCTCTATGGCTTAGGCTTCAAATTTCAAGTTGACTGGTCGACTGTGATAATAATGTAGGTGGGAACTGGGTGGGATACAGTGTAGTTTTGAAAGAAGCAAACAAATATCTACACTCAAAGCAACATTTTTGACAACTGTAAATATATACAGTTCAGCTTACTAGACACTTTTGATTTTTTTCAGACCAAACAAGTAAACTTAAATACATTCTCCAAGATGCAAGATTCTTTCTCATCAAAAGTAATAACCATGAAAATGTATCACTTGCTAAAGCAAAGGTATGTTGAACTTTCTTCAAACTGATTGCTTTGTTTTCAGACACATCCCCTTTACTGTAGAAAAGCGTTTTGATATATGCATTATATATCAATATAACACATACCATCACTCAGATTTTGGTAGAGACAAGGATGAAAGCTGCTGCTCCATGATTCTTCAGGGGTTGCAATGCTGCTTCCAGTGTAGCCTGGAAAAGTTTCAAGACCATCAATCATTTCTCTTGACAAGAATAGAGTTAGAGAGGCCTCAATCTGTTGGATAATGCCCTAGGCGAACCTACTCTGGGAATGTTGTGATGGCATTTTCTCCCTTTCATCGGTACCTGTGTGCATATTGCTGTACTGTCAGCAGCTTCAGAAGGTGGTTTTGGCTTTGGGTTCATGCTATAAAAGTAATTTTTTTCAGTTGCTTCAGGGATCTGAAGCCTTATTGCAGAAATGTATGCCTGGCAGTGCTGGTGTAAGGGAGGTCTTTGGGGGAATTCCAGAGCAGGGGAATTCAGCTGCGAGGAATGGCACTAGGCCGTTCTGGTGGTTTTGTTTTTGCACATGTTGTTTGGAACAGCTTCTAGAGAAAATAGCTCATTTGCTGTTATACAATATACACAGAGTAGATAATTGTATCAATGAAGATTTTCTAGCAATAAACTGATTAAATGCATCTTAAAATTCCTAGACGGGTTTGGCTTTAGGTCTGGTATATGCAGTGAACACCATTCTGACTGCTGTTTGCTTTAGGTCTCTAGAGGAGTACATATTTTCTGTGCTTCCAGGCTTGGGGCTGCAACAGTAACCTTATTTCTAAAGTTCTTGGAGCAGATGCGTTGTTTCTCAGTGTACAGGCATCACTGCTTTGCCTTTGCACTTCCTGAAACTGGCTCTTGTGTCATGCCAACGTAGTAAGTTGTTCTAGTTCATAGCAGGGCTTGACAAGCAGCCTAGAGCAGTATACAGCTGACTGACAGCTAATACAATAACTGGAAAAAACAGATAGCTCTCTGGTGACTCTAATGAATTGTCAGGGTCAGGCAAGCACTAATCTGAGCACAGAGTAGGACATGAGAACATGTCTTCAAGAAAAAAGGAAGGGGAGGAACATTTCATCTGGTAGCTCCTAGGTGGTATTCTGAGGCTGAAGTTTGAACATCTTAAACCAACATAAACTTGTCCTCTGAGTTTGCCCAGAGAGGTGGATTAGGGAGCTGATCTTGCTGAAGAGTAACACAGCAAGCTGGTAAATTGGTAGCTCAGCTTAGTTGATACCCTAAACTAGACTGGATTTTGTTGTGCATGGCTGCATGTGGGTGGTGAAAAAGAAAAGGTAAGGATTAGCAGGTGAGGATGTGGGAGGCTGGACAAACTGCTTGGAGTTGTCTTGCCAATTTAAAACATCGCTCTGGTGGCTTTCATCTTTCTGACCTTTCTCTAAAAGCGTTTTAAAGTCTGCAAGCTGTCTTTAACAAACCTGTCATACAAGGAAGCTTACTGAAGTCTGCATGCCCACCTTTCTGTATAAATGCTGCTGTTTTTTCATAATTTATGTATTAGATAATGCATGAACTCCCAAATACACTTAAAACATAGACTAAAAATACTAAAGACAGATATTGTCATATATCTGCCCATGATTGTCATTACAACTGAAGCCATACAGGTGGTCTAAATGCATCTCCAGTGTTCAAAAAAAGGTTGAAAGGCCAGTGCTTTAGAAGTTTTATCATGGGGTAGGCTAAAACTCTTTTCTGAAGGAACTGAATTTAGCAATGCCTTTTGCTTTCCATTATCTTTTATCCCAGAACACTTGTTTGGTCTTGTTTTTGTCATCTATAATATATACTTCTGTTAGCTAAATCACTTGAGGTTAACTCTTATACTTTGTTGGTGGGGTGGGGTGGTGTTGTTTTTTTTTTTTTTTTTGTCTTTTGTTTTAGGGAGTATGGTCAACACTTCCAGTGAATGAGAAGAAACTTAATGCTGCTTTTAGATCAGCGAGGAGTGTTATTTTGATCTTTTCTGTAAGAGAGAGTGGCAAATTCCAAGGTAAGAGAAAGTGAGCTATTATCAAGGTAAGTGAAAGTCAGTTTTATCTGCAGTAGCTTTTCTGTTGTGTCTTTGTTACAATTCATACTAAATCCTTTAGGATTTGCAAGACTGTCCTCAGAGTCCCATCATGGAGGATCGCCTATACACTGGGTGCTGCCTGCAGGAATGAATGCAAAAATGTTGGGAGGTGTCTTTAAAATTGACTGGATTTGCAGGTAAATAATTGTTCATTTATGCTGCTGTTTAGTAACAAAGCATTATAATGTAATTTCTATGTATTACTCACCTGAGTGCTGACATCTTCCTTTTGAAAACTTGATGCAACCAGTGATCTGTCCTCTAACTTCCCCAAATTCACACCACCATGTTACTGAGTTTGGAACTCAGGTCTGTACCTGACATGCACTGTAGAAAATACTGGGTTTTTAAATGTAGACAAATAATTAGAGTTTTTGATGTGTATTTTTTTTTACACTTGATTGTGCTCCTTCACTGATTTCTTGCACTGAAACCAGAAGACCATATTCTGAAGTCTTTGAGTAGAAACAGCTGATCACTTGGATAGACAGCTGTGGATAACAGGGCAAAACTCCTGTAAGGACAGTTTTGTCTTCATCTGACATCTTGGTGGCTGGCTGAACAAAGAAAATGCTACTACTCTAAAATAACATATGAAATAGTACACATATTGCATAATATATGGGACATGAGCAGTATGTTCATGGACGTAACTGAGCAGGTCATAGAGAAAAGGTTTTAAACCTCTCTTAAGAAAACAGGCTGTGTCTCTCCTGTGAGATAAATTGCATGGTTGCATAAGCAGTTGTGCTGGCAGAAAGACTAAATACAGGGAAGGTAGTGCTTTGAATTATAGAAAAATCTAGGTTGGAAAGCTTCTCCGGAAGTTGCTGACTCCAGCTCAAAGCGGTTTTAGCTTTGTAGTTAGGTCACATGCTCAGGGATTTGTTTCAGCTGCTACCGTGAGCTAGCACCTCACATAGAGATTGGTCTGCATGTTCAGGTGGTGAGATAATAAGCAAGCATGATCTCAATATTGTACAGAGACAAAAAGACCTCAGCTCTTTAATAAGATAGGCTGTTGTAGGATGGACTACACTAGTTAGTTTTGGAATAATTCAAAGTGAATTCATACTAATTCATTACTAATACATAATATGTAGTAATACATTAATTCAGAGACTTTACAGTTAAAAGGGTAAGAGGATTTTTCTATATGTAATGTCCTGCTGTATGCATTTTTAATTTTTTGTTGTACAAAAAATAGAGGTGAAACTATAAATTATGCCACTTGCATATTTAGGCGTGAATTGCCATTCACTAAGTCTGCTCACCTGACCAATCCTTGGAACGAACATAAGCCAGTAAAGATTGGACGCGATGGACAGGTTTGTTAATTTTTCTTTTCTATAACCCACATCTTATAGTGCCTGCTTACAGCTTTGTATGTACAGAAGATTTGGAATCTTTTTAGATAGGTTACTTGCAGTTCTGTGACAAAGGCACTCAGGTTATTTTGAATGTTGTTGGGGAAGAAGGAAATGGAAGACAACATGTTTTTGCAAGGGCGTGTAGTGAAATGACAAGGGTTAATTGCTTTAAACGGAAAGAAGGCCGATTTAGATTAGCTATAAGGAAGAAATTCTTCCACATGAAGGTGGTGAGGCCCTCGAACAGGCTGCTTGGAGAAGCTGTGGATGCCCCATCCCTGGAAGTGTTCAAGGCCAGGCTGGATGGAGCTCTGAGCAACCTGGTCTAGTGGAAGGTGTCCGTGCCCATGGCAGAGGATTTGGAACTAGAGGAGCTTTAAGGTCCCTTCCAACCCAGACCATTCTGTGAATCTGTGGTGCCAGTTTTATTGGCATTTTTGTGATAAACAGTGTTTGGTGCTTGAAAGCTATGTGGTTTTTTGAGTTTGAAATGTAACATGCCTTGCATTATATGGTGTGCAAACATCTATAGCATCAGTTTTCAACATGTTCTGATGTTTCCAGCTGCGTTCTGTGTTGCACTTTATCATCTACTGTATTGCTTAAGGCATTGGTTCTACCATTATGAAGTATATGCTAAGTGAATTGTACGTGGGGTGGCTGTGTCCTGTCAGACATAAGAGTGCTGCTGTCATCAAGTAGCCCAGCATCGACTAATATACAGAGTTATACTTTCTTAGGCCAAGATGGGAGGCTGCTTAATCTCCCTACTGTCTGGAAAATATAAACTCTGTGCATTATTTTGCCCGTAGACAATGGTTTGTTGGGTAACAGAAGTAAAACGGTATTTTCTATCTTGTTTTTAATTTAGTAAAAATTAAAAAAAATCAATCAACTTTTTTTCTGTTACATGATTAAGGAAGTGGATTTTCTTTTTTAATGTTTTGTTCTCTTCACTGTAGAGTTCTGAATGTGGGTTTTAGTATTCTTTTGTAAAATTGCTGTACTGTTAGGGACTGGGCAAGCATTGTCTGATGCTTGCTCTCCCTGCTTTTCAACTCAGATTGTTTCCCAAAGTGGTTGTTATTTATCCATTTACATTTTGTGTGACCCTGAATGGATCCCTCTTCTGAGGATGTATACACTGACCTTCTTGCATTTATGACATCCTTTGGGAAGGTGTTCCCCAGGCCTGCTAGACACCAAGTTGAAAAAGCACTTTTTTGGATTGTTTGGTACCTGGTTGCTGCTAGTTTGCTTTGGTGGCCCTGAGTTCTTATACCAGGAGAGGGAGTGAACGAATTGATCTGTGTGCCTCTCTCTTCCAGGCAACTTGTGGTGTTGGACACTCCCGTTGTATCCATCTTGTCCCATGTACCCCATGTATTCCTCGTTTATTCTAGGCTGAAGAGACCCATCCTGCTCAGTCATTGTGTGTAGGAATTGTTGCCCTCATTCAGTTACCCTTGGTGCCCTGCTTTGAAACTTTTTCTCTTCTACTGTCTTCCTTTTTTAAGATAAAGAGTTCAAAACTGCACCCGGTATTTAAGGTGTTTGTGGAACATGAACTTCCATTGTGATATAATGTTTTTCTCATTCTGTTCCTTTCCTAATAATCCTGAACATGCAATTTGCTTGTTTTGACTGCTGTCAAGCATTGAGCTATTGTTTTTTCTGGACCTATCATAGACTGAAGAACTCATTTTTGAACAGTAATAGACAACTTCATCAGACCGTGGCTTTATATATGAAGCTGGAATGGATATTTTCCTACATGTGTCACTTTTCTCTCTGTAATAGGTGATAATTTTCTTTGTTGAAAAACAGTCCTCTGATTTTGTAGCGAAACAGTGATGTGGCCTGTATGTCTCATGGGAAGATGTGGTTGTGCCAAGTTTTGGACTATTTTATGAAAGTTCTAAGTAGTTCCTAAAGAGTGAAAGGTAATGTAAGTGAATTTGCTCTGTCTCTAGCGATACTGAAATCATTTCCAAGTGTATTTTATTTTTTAATGTTTGTTGTCACTGTATTTCGGGAGAGTTACATTTCTTTGGTTTATAAACAACTACTGAACTTCTAACTAATTCTAGGAAATTGAGCCGGAATGTGGAACCCAACTTTGTCTTCTCTTCCCTCCTGATGAAAGTATTGACTTGTATCAAGTCATTCATAAAATGAGGCACAAGAGAAGAATGCACTCACAACCCCGATCAAGAGGACGCCCATCCCGTCGAGACCCCATTCGGGATGTGGGAAGGTTAGAAACGTTCTTTGGACTGATAATAGGCACATGTATCAGAATAACGTGATGGAGGAATATGATTCGTCAGAGCTTTCCCTGCGATAAAGAAGAGAGAAAATCCTCAAATCAAGCTGCATGGACAAGTTTGTGGCTTCATTGAGGATTTCACATGGTTCCCCAGTCTGTCATTTTTCAAGAGGAAAATGGGGATCTTTCCTTTTGCAGAAAAAAAGCTCTTAAAGTGCTGTCTAGTTTAGACTAGATCATTTCTTGAGATAATGCAATGTGTAATGCTAGCTGTAGGTAAGCTTGGCTTGATTATGAGCAGGCTAGATGGAGAAAAGGAAATATTTATATGCCAAAAATGTGTTAATATCTTGTAAAAGCCTTTTCTTTCAGGTGTGTCTCTGGAGATAAGCCTTATCAAATATGGGACTTTTATAAGGATCACTTAGAATTTTGCAGAAGATGCCGCCTCATTTTGGGGATAAAATATTTAAGTTATTTTGATATTCAAGAGGAGCATTATTGGGACTGTTTCAAATTTTGTCACCGTGATGTGTTAACCCCATTGCCAAATATTCTCTAACATGGTAACCACTGAATTCACACATCTTGCTGAGCTTCTGCCAACAGTAGGTTCTTTCCAAAAGGGATCAAGTGGCCCTTGGAGACCCGGCAACAAACCAAAAAGAATGGCTGTTGCTGTGTCTGTTTATACAACCTTTCCAGATGCTGGCAGTACCTGTGGACTTAAAGTGTTTTTAGAGGATCGACATGGTTATTGATCACTGCTATATGAACTTAACATCATTTTCCAGAGAAAAAAAGGGGGTTTAACTTGTTACAGGATTGGAGAAGTCTTGACAAAGAACTGATATTGGCCATTCTGCCAGACACCTTTTCCCCGTGTAGCCACTTTGCATACAGACTGATGTATGGTTTGGGCTGAAACCTTTGGTTAGGTTTCCTCTTTGTGGAAACATCCTGTGGTAGGTACAGATACCCAACAAGAGTCCCCATTTCCTTGAGCTTAAAAAAAAAAAAGGACACTGTAACAAGTAGGTAGGAGGAAACCTGGCAGCACCCCCCTTTTTTGGCTTTAAAGGACTGAACACCGAGATGCCTTTTGAAGTTAAGCTAAGAGGTTTCCAGTGCAATACAGTATTTACAAGTGAAGGTTTTGCAATGGACTGCAAACTATACATTTAACACCACCACACCTTCTCAAGCCTGCCAGGGCCTCCATTTATGTGTGTGGCTTACAGCTTAAAGTCAGTAGTTGGACTACTATATGAACTGTTTCTATCATATTTTATACCGGTCGTAAATGCACTCTCAAAACTACAAGAAAGCGGTATGTTTATTCTTTACACCAGCTTTTATTTTCCTTGATCTGATTTTGCTGTAGATGCAAATGTTTTAGTTTGGGGGCTTTTTGCTCATAGTAAAGAATCTGCTTTCATTTTAAAAATATTAGTAACTGGGTATGGTGGGCTTTAAATACTGAAGTTGGGAAGGGGGAGGAGAAATGACTTTTTATAAAACTAAAAGCTACATGAGCTTATTGCTCAGTGAGCAAATTGCATAGTAATTAAGCAATTTTAGAAAATGTTGATTTCTTGTCTTTGTCGTAAGGAATTATATTGCTGGGGTGGGGGTGGGAATGAATTTGCAGCTGCTTTGTCTTGAGAAACACTGTTATATTAGCATTGGAGTCTCCCATTAATGTTTATGTACCTCGATGGAACAAAATCAGCAGTCAGTTCTTTAATAAACATAACAGTCAACCGGAATGTAACTCTTTTATAAGCAAGCTTCCTCCCTGAGAGCGGAATTCTTAAAGATAGCATTTTTCCGGAAAAGAGCTGGCTGTGTTGAAAGAAGCCCCAATTATTTTAATTAGGACTCTTAAGCATTCTTAAACTTTCTCTAAAAGGCATGAATGAAGTGCTGATAAATTGCCTAGAACAGAAGTTGTTAGAAGTAATATTATCGACCTACCCATTTAGAAAAGCTACAGTGAAAGAGTCGATTTCACAAATCATGCAGAGTTCTATTTATAAATGTTATAGAACTAAACCTTTTACCCCGTAGCTAGCAAATACAGCGATGTCCATGTCTTCTGACTGTAGTGATACATTTTGCCATCTATTTTCACTGTCTTTAGTGCTGTAAATTCTTCCATTATCCAATAGGTTGTTTAAAAATGTAATGTGAAAAGTGTGATGTTAAAGCTTAAGTCTGAATTTATTTTAGGCAAATCTGTTACAGTTTGTTTGGTATGAAGGTACAGTGGGGTAGACTTCCTTCCTTAACTATCAAAGCTCCTGTAGCCAGAAAGTGACAGTGGAGGGTGTTTAATCAGACTGTTGTTCCTGATTATTTGAGTTCAAGTTTAAAGCTGTAGAATGTTTTGAAGCAGCTGAATTCAGAATGATTAAATGGAGATCCTGGGCAGCTCAAGCTCTTCCTGTGAGGTATTCTGCTGTGACGAATACTCCAAGCAACCTTGTTTAATCTCTGATATCTAATTTGTGTAGGCGTCGACCAGAAGATTATGATATTCATAACAGCAGAAAGAAACCAAGGATTGACTATCCCCCTGAGTTTCACCAAAGACCAGGTTAATATCTTACCATGAAGATTTCTGTGCACCAGTTCACAAGTGTTTTCTCTTTCAGTGTATCGTCATAAGTAAAAGAGTAAATATTGTTATGACTAGGATAGAAAAAATGGGACTTGTCCCAGGTGCTGCCTGCTGGTTTAACCCACCTCTCGCACAAGTTGGTGACACTGTTTTGCTGCATTGAGGGAGAGAGCTGAGTTACTCTAGACAGAACCCTTTCAAGAACCTCAGAATTGTTGTGAGTGATCCTCTCAAGCGTTTTATTAATGTGGGCTAGTTTGAAATGCCTGAGGACACAAGAATTGGTTTGACCTACTTGTCAGTGCACAAATCATCAAATTAAAATGTTCACCAGAAGTTTCCAACTGGGAAAGTCAGCTGAGAGTGCCTGACTAGCAGCCTGTGTTTAGAGATGATATTCAATTATGGTTTCAGAGAGAATTTTTTTTACAAGCTTGAGATGAGGGAAGGGAGGGGGAAGTTTCACTGCATTTTACAAGAGAGTCTAATGGTGAGTTTGAGAAAGAGATTTTATTGTTCTCTGGAAAGAAATGTTTGCTGTGGTAATGCAGCAACAACACTAGTAATATCGCAGATTTTTTTTTTTCTTTTCAGAAAGCAATTCTAAAGAAAATGTCACGAAGTTGTAATCTACTGAGTCTTGCTTCACTGCTATTACAAATACATATGCCACTCCTTCAGTAGCAGATTTCTAAATCTTTCTTAAGAACCTACCCTCATTTGTTCAGCTGCACTGCAAAGCCTGTGTTCTTGGATAGAAAAAAAGTGGTGTTACTGCTCCCTGGCTTTCCAAGAGCCTTGTTTATAGTATAGAACAATTGGGTTTTTTTAAATAATGAAGCTCGGAAGCATTATTCTATTAACATGCCTTGTGTTTTACACTATTTTACTGAGCTCTTAAAAGTTTACTTCCTGGGATTTACCAAAGCTGTAACAATTCTTCACCCTATGGGGCTTTTCCAGATGTTTTTTAGGTTGCTCTTAATTTTCTCTCTAACATTGTGTCCAAAATCTATTAGGAATCAGCTCTGAGAGTTGATCAGATGAACAGATTCTGTTGAATACAGGGCTAATAAGTAGTTGCAGCCCTGTGCTGACTACCAAGGGACCGTACCCTTCAAGCTTGTGGGCACTCCGCATTCATTTGGCTAAAATTCAGGTCTTTATTTGCACAGATAACCCCTTGCATATTTGTACTGTGTGAAAGTTCCTATGGATATATCTATATTATATTTTTGTTACCATATTATGCTATTTTTCTGTACTGTCTGCAAGAAGTCGTAAGCTTTTGAGAGTTATCTTGAAACCGAGGGTAATGCTAGATAGATACAGCTTTGTAACTGGCACAAAATGAAAGGATAGTTTCTAATGCGTGTATTTTTTTAAGACTGTTGTCATGAGATGGTAAATTGAATTAATACTGCTTGATGTTCAAACAGGGTATATAAAGGATCCCAGATATCCCGAGATAGACAGGTAAGGTGTGTTCATGCTATTCATTTTATGCCCTGGTGACTTGTCTTTATGGATAAATTGGATTTAGTTCTACAAATTTTTGTTCCCAACAGACGATTTTCAGGAGTTCGACGAGATGTATTTTTAAATGGGGTAAGTTGGTGCATGTGAACTTTTGGAGAACTTTTTATAATCAGCTTTCAGCGCTTCCAAAGAACACACATCACAAATATTAATATTACTGTCTTTCATTTTAGTCCTACAATGATTACGTGAGGGAATTCCACAACATGGGACCACCACCACCATGGCAAGGAATGGTTTGTGTCTTGTTGAATTCACTTTTTCTCTATAAAATATGGCTTTTTTTGTTCCCTGCTGGAGGAGCCTAGAAAGTCGGATCTGCGTTCAACTCTTCCCTTTTACTGAAATGTATCTTTGCTGTAACTACATAAAAATTTTAGGGTAAAAATTATTTATATCAAGTATTTTGTAATCTGCTTAGCTCTTGACACTAGTCCAGCATTCTAGTAAGCCATATGGCAGCAGGAATCTGACTTGATTCGAACCTATGAGAAACTGAAAGCCCTGAGGAAACAACAGAGCACTCCTTTAGCCCACATAAGAGAGTGTGATGAAATTCCGTATTCCACTATATACTCATAGTAATTGGCTTTCTTTCAAGCAAAAAATGCATCAAAGAGGTGGACTTGCTGCAGAGGCCCGTGGAACAGCCTGACATACTCTGGTGTTACGCAGTGGCTTGCTTTTGGCTGTAGCAGTGACACGCAGGAAAACAGCAGAATGTACTGCACAGCAGAATCAGAATAAGTCTTGCTGTTTTGCAACCTCCACTGAAATGCACTTTTTTTCCCAGTCAGATAAGCACATGTACAAGTACATATGTATAGCACTAGATACGTGGAAATTAACAGATAATTCACTCATGCTTATATTCAACTGTTACTTTGCCTTCCATTTGTCAGGAGGAATGGTCATTTTAACTAGTTACTTTGGTTATACTTAGTAATTCTGGCCCTGAGGGTCCTGATTTCGAATAACTATAATGAGTCTTCTGGCTCTTGTCTATAGTGTGAATGAGCAAAAGGCATCACCAGATGTGGAGATGCTACTATAGCCTCTCATCTTTATCAGCTGAAACACAACTCTGGTTTGTCATCACTGAAGGAAGTGAACAAAGTGGTCATACTGGGAGGAAACTGGTTTTACAACCCAGCTAGGTCTCCAGATACTACCCTGTTTTCTCCCCCTCTTACCCATTCTGCATGCTGTCCAAGTAGTCATCCTAAAATCCAGCACTTCCATGTATTTCATTTTTGAACAACAGCATGGCCAGAGATGCTTTGGTAATATGGGAAAGCAAGGCCTTGCTGGTTGAAAAGATGGAAGAGCCAAGAGCTGTCTTGATTTAGAGAAAAAAAAAATCTGCTAGCCTTTTGTCAAATAATTTTTCTTGCCAAGTAAGTTTGTTCATTTAAGATAGGGCTGTTCCTTATGTATATATTCCTAAAAAGACTTGTAAGAGGTCACTAGTTTGGATGAAATTCATATTCTACATGTGTAGATCTTAAATGTGGTTGGTTTGATTTTGATTTTTTAAGTAGCCAGAGTTTATCTACTGTATAACTTTGAGGCAGATATATTTGGGGTTTGAAGAGGCTGTTGGCCAAACTTCCATGAAAGCAACATGAAAATATTCTGCTATTCAGTTAGGAGGCTGTGATTAGATATTTGGGTGTCATGTTTTCTATCTGAATGAAAGTAACCTCTGCTCTTAATTCCCAGCTCTCAGCCTTGCATGCATTCCCTTGTTTGGGTGCACTCAGCAAACCTCCTGTAACTTTTCTTGTAGCCGCCATATCCGGGTATGGAGCAGCCACCACACCACACTTACTATCAACACCACGCGCCTCCACCTCAGGCTCACCCTCCATACTCAGGACATCATCCTGTACCACATGATGCAAGATACAGGGACAAACGAGTAGTAAGTATCCACAAAGACAGAGCGGGGCGGGGTGCGGGGAGGCAAGTATGCAGGCCGGAGGGGAAGCAGAAGGAATTTGGTACAGATGTAGCCTAACCTGAGATTTGTTGACTTTGAAAATACAGGTTTTAAAAGTGCAGTTTAGTTTTCCTTGGAAAAGTCAGTTATTTAGATCAACTAGAGGCTTCTGGCATCTTTGAGAAGCCTCTCTAACCCAGGTGATGTAGAAGTGCCAAATTCCTAGAGACTGAAGTGTTTGCTTAACATGTCTTTCAACTGTTTTCCATGTGAACTTTTCCTGCTGAAGCCCACTCTGAATAAGGACACACCTGTGATGTTACTTGCACTCATGCACAGCAAATTACATTATCAGCAGAAAAGTTTGTGTTTTATAACTTTACGGGCACATCGAAAAACACAGCAGATGATTACATATTTTCTCTTAGCTGTTTGTGAACACTGCTTAGCTTTCGGTTCTGATGCTGGTATCTGGCATTTGAACCTCAGCTTCTGCACAGTGGAAGCACAGACACGGTGCAGCCCTGAAGATGAAAGAAGAAACTTGTGCTTGTGGATGGTGGACGTGTTTGGTTTTTTTTATTTTTTAAATACTGGGCTTTCCCAAGAGTTGCAGCCAGTTCTGTGGATAAGGGAGGGTGTTTTAATCTGGGAAAGAAAATAAACAGCTATCCTTTCATCACAGCACGACTATGACATGAGAGTAGATGACTTTCTTCGACGCACGCAAGCGGTTGTCAGCGGTAGGAGGAGCAGGCCCCGGGAGAGGGACCGAGAGCGGGAACGGGACCGTCCTAGAGATAACAGAAGAGACAGAGAACGTGACAGAGGTCGTGATCGGGAAAGGGAGAGGGAGAGGATTTGTGACCGGGACAGAGACAGAGGTGAAAGAGGTAGATACCGAAGATAATCTATCTGGACCCTGTGCTCACTTGAAACAAACAAACAAACAAAAAAGCTTGTATTTTTTGTGTGTTTACAAGTAGTACATTTTATTTTCAGCTGTCTACGTAAAGTTCGTTGTGTAGAAGGATTTATAAGAACCCTCTCTATTCCAAGCATGCAGTGAACTATGAACTGGAAAAACTCAAATCGGCCAAAAATAAAATGCACAAAGCTGACACGCAACTTGATGTTTCTGTTGGAGCAGAACAGGAAACAGCTAAGAATGTAGATACTGATTAATTCTCAATAAGCATTCATCTACTTAGTGACTTCATTCTCAGTTTTTGAATACTGATGGATAACTGCCTTTTTTTGTTTGGTGGGTTTTTTTGTTTTTTTTTTTTTTTTTGCTTTGTTGTTTTCTTCCTGTAGTTTCACATGGTTCAGTGGGAGAATGCTGCTATCAAGTATGCAAATATTGAAGTATGATTTTTTTGACTGTATGGTAGTGTTGTAGCAGCCTTTTGTTCTTTTTATTTCCTTCCAACCTCCTCCTGGTTTTTAACCCTGTCTGTAAAGTCAAGTGTTTTTTCAGTCTTCAATGATTAAAGCAATATTAAGAAGACACTATTGATATCTAATTTTTAACCTTTTTTTAAAAATCTTCCCAAGTTCAGTAACACTTTGGTCAGTTCTCTTGTCTAGTCTCCTCCTAAAATGTACACGTTGCTTGGAATGTTCACAACCTGCGTGTGTGGAACTAGAAAAATATTGCTGTATTCTACATTGCTACCATTTTTATATATATATATAAAAATAAATTGGTAACTGTTCAAATGATTAAAACTCCAGGTTGGGTTTCTTGGGTCTTCTAAGCCTGACAGCTTTGATAGATTCTGTCAGTTCTAGGGAATTATTTTTGTTCAAAAATAGTTTAAAGGGTCTTGTGATAGGTGAAATTGAAGGCTGAATTTAGGAAAAGGGTGACTGAAATAAAAGGTAATTTCTTTTCTGTTTCAACAGTGAAGTAGCTACTTACAGCTCCCGCAGATAATCGGAGTTATTGAGGCTTTACATGTTTAATTTAATCAAATGATCTTTGAGCTATCAATAGGCTGTCCTCAGCCATAGTCATTCTTGTCTGCCAGGAGTGCATTAGTCCTGCGACTACCAGACTTGTACCCCATCTTCTTTGTAGTGATTACTGTGTCAATTGTTATTTTTCTTAACTAGGAATTACCTGATTCTACATGCTGATGGTAAAACTGTGGAAAAAAGGCAAACTCGTAGTGGAAGTTGTTTAGTTTCTTCAGCAATTTCCTAGTTTGCAGAACTTGTATGGGTAGCACGTCATCAGTGGACTTCTTCATAACCTTGCTTCAGTACCTTCTCGTGTAACAAACCCAGGTTTCACATGTGCTTCCTCCAACACCACAGAGCTGAGTAGCTGTAGCTGTTTCTATAAACTGCGAAATGCAGTTGGCCACAGTGTGACAGTTGTGGAAATGTTTTTGAGATCTGACAGTAATATGGGCTTTGAGTAAGTTATACAGAGAAGAAGCACTTCCTTGAAGTAACTGCAGAGCATTTTCTCTGTCCAGCTTTTTCCTGCTATCCTGTTGCTGTGCCCTGTGTTATCCTGATGTGACCAGTGTCTACTGTTTACGTTGGGAGCTTTGCTGGCCTTCTGACAGAACCAACATCCTCAGCAAGTCTTTGGCTTGCAGAAGCTGGACAGTGGGTGCTGTTAGTGATGCAGTGTGCTATAGAGCTGAACCTAGGGACCCAGCTCTGTGAACCTTTCACATCTGGGCCCTAAATGTCATGCTGTTCTGCTTTGCTTTTTATGCATATGTCTGCGTATCATTCCATCATCACCATAGGAACAGTGTACCAGAACTGGATATTACCATGAGAAGCACTTTTAAGAGCTGTGTTGTTCTAGCCCCTCTTTAGTTTGGAAGCAATTTATTAAGCTTTTGTATGAAGATATTTAAGCAGCCCTGAAGCTGAAGTTATTGACAATGCCAATAAAAAAGTTAACACAGTAATTTTACTATTAAAACAAATCTAAAGTGTTTTCTCAGCCTGTTTTGTTTGAAAACAATTCTGCAGCATTCCAGAATACAGCACATATCCATTAAAATTTGAGCAAGTTCTTTCTTGAGTAAGCTGGCATGGCCATGGAATAGGCCTTACCTGGAACAGGAGAGCTGAACTAGCATTGTTCTAGTAAGCTTTCATCAGTAAGCGCACCGTGAACAATTTCAGGAATTCTGCATGTACTACCATTCTTTTCTGAGCCAAGAGCAGCATTATTTTCCCTCCCTGCATTTCAGGAAAGGCAGGGTACTATTGCACCATTCACATATGTGATGTTACTTGCTGGCAAGTTCCATCTCTAGAGGTTTTCGTACATTTCTCAGGTAATGTAGCTCAGAGGCATTTGTGGGTTAAGATGGGCAAACTGCTGCCACACAGAAGCTGTTTTCACACCCCTGTAGTGCTGCAGCAGGACTGATGGCCTGTGCAGCATGACTGTAAGCATGTACTGAATGGAAAAGAGAAATGGTTCTCAGAAAAGTAGTTTCCCTGCTTGTTTTAGGACTCTGGTCTCTGCTCACCCCCCAAATAGTGCATTTGTAAAAAAGTGATGATCCAGCCTTCACCAGCCACTTGCAGCTCCCAGTTTTTCATCATCTTGGCTGGTTTTGGCAGCCTGTGACTTTAGCTGTGCTGACCAATCTGGAAAGAGCTATTACAGGAGAGGGCAGATTTAAGGTGAGGAGACTACTTTCAGATTTGGGGGCTCACAGTACAACACAGGCAAGGCTGAATTTATGAACTATACCAAAATAAACTTGAAATGCTAAAGCAGCAGTTACCATTCTAGGAACCCCATGTGATCAGCTAACAGGGATAAAGCAACTATAATTGAGTTTGATTTATGCCGGAAGAAATTTGCTGGCTAAGCAGGCAGCTCTACCCCACAACAGCTTTTCAGCACAACTCAATTCAACAGGGTGCTTCATGATAAGCACCTCCTAATAATTTTATTCACCAGGGAATATGCATAAACACCTTGCTGAATCAGCCTAGGAGGTGAAAAAGCACTGGTGGGAACAGGATGTCTAGTCTTTCTTCCTCTTTGCTATCCTGCCACATCTCCTACAGCAAAATAAGCAGCATTTGACAAGAATGAAGACAGCAATGGCTGCACAGGTGAGCAAGAAGACCAGAACATCCAGGCAGTGGTACTGGTACCAGGTGAGATGGTGGGCGGCTGGTCTCAAGTGCTTTGCTCCTTTATGACGCATGACAAATTCAACCCAGAAGACGGCTCTGTCCAGAGGCTTGATTGGCTGATCGTGGTGTATCTTGGATAACCTTAGAGCGTTTTCCTTATAGCTGGAGAATTTAAAAAAAAGAAAGGAAACCAGAGATTTGTCACCAATTCCTGCAACAACCCATATCAACCCATTCAGCAACTGACAGTCTTCTTGAGGAAGGTAAACAGCCCTGCTTTTGCTTTCATCAGTGTTACTTAAATCTATTTGACACTGATCAAATCTACTTCTATCTGCATGAAGCCATGAAGCTGGGTTGCAAACAGTAACAGACAAAACCAATCTTCTGCAAAGAAGAGTTACTCAAAATTATTCCAAACACTCCTTTAAAAAAAGCAACATGAAAACATTTGCAGCATTTTTTGTTCCAGTATAACCTAAGGATATTTATAACTCAGAAGCCAAGAGAAAGAACTGTTGTGGCTGCAGACAGAGGAGACTAATACAAGTAAAATTGTCAGCCAGAGCCTCCAGAGAGTTTAGACTGGCAGAGAATAAGGGAGGAGACAGAGCAGAAAACTCTCAGGAGTTGCTCTGGGCTTTCGAAGAACTATTTGTCTCAACGGGATCACAAAATGTAGTACAAGGAAATCAAATTACTGATCTCTCCTTTTTGAGAGATGCTAATTCTCAGGATGGTTTTCATCTGAAACCCAAACTCCAACTACTCAGTATTTTTGGTGCCTGGAAGAGCCAGCAGAATTTCTCACATCAGCAGCCCAAGGTTTTAGTAACCTCCTCCTGCTGTATGGCAAGAACAAAACTCACGTGGAATTGTTGATGACTGTGTTCAGTGCATTGACAAGGTCCTGCGTCGTCAGCCTGTTGAAATCCAGCTCCACTGCAGCTCCCTTGGCCCTCATGTGAGCAATGTTGTCGTGCTGGTCAGCAAACATGGGAATCCCAACCATGGGTATCCCATGGTAGATCGCTTCATAGATCCCGTTGGTCCCACCGTGAGTAAGGAAGGCCTTTGCCAAGGGGTGGCCTGGAGCAGGGAGGGAAAGTCATGTGTGACAAAGCTGTGGCAGGCTGCATTTGCTGGGACACGAACATAGCAAACTACCTGGGGAGATGCACTGCTAGAGAAGGGAACAGCCCTGACCCTAGGATCAGCAGAGCTGGGACACTTGGCTTCCTTACATTCTTGTTTGAATGCAGTATGTGAATTGGCATGTTCCTCCAGACTAGCTCGGACTGACTTCAGCCCTTCTGCTGTTGTGCAGTTCTCATTTTTGCACTGTCTCAGGTTCACAACAGTCCCCTGCTGCAGCCTGTCTTGGGTCAAGCATTTTCAAGACTGCAGAGGCTAAATCCAGCTGCAGAGTACACGGCTATTTTGATATCTACTGCTGCCCACGGGTGGTTCTTAGCCCTTCCAGACAATTGCCACTGGGCTCTGTAAGACAGGGCCTTTGACTTTAGAGATCCATAGAATCATAGAATAGTTTTGGTTGGAAGGGACCTTCAAAGTTCCTTTAGTCGAACCCCATGCCATGAGCAGGGACATCTTCACCCAGATCAGGCTGTTCCATCGTTCTTGTACAGCCACTCACCCTAAAGCCCAAAGCAGGCTAGGAAATAAAGGCTCCAAGAGCAAACCTCAGCTGCTTAAGCTGCAAAACTGTCACCACAAGCACTATGTGGTTCTTATCACCAAATAAGCCATTTTAGTGGGAAAACAAAGGAGGAAGCAGTTTTTCCGAGGGCGCAATGATCACAGATAGAATCAGGCTCACCAAGCAGGTCATTTTGGGGTATCCAGTCATAAATCCTGGTATTGGAGCCCAAAGCTTCTGGCTTTTTCCCTTTGTACCGCCAGAGGACCTTGAACAAAGGAAGAGTAAGATAAACATAGTGCATGTGACATGCTCTTCTGTATTATTACATGTAATGTAGGTCTTTATCTCAAACCCACATACCTTTTCCCAGTAATTCAAATAGCTTACGCTCCAGTTTAGCTCTTTGATTGGTTATTATGTGGTCATTATAAAAATCACATAAAGTGTTTTTTGTACTTTGGCCTATGGATGCATCTCCATGTCATTTGGTTCAGAGGAAGGGAAACACCAGAACTCCACGTGAGCTCTGCAGAGCCCAACTTCCCAGTCATGGCACATCCAGCAGAGATGCAGATGAAAAAAATGGCTGGTTGAAACATCAAAGGCTCGCTGAAGGCAACCAGACAGGTGACAAAAAAAAAAACAAGGCAAGCTGGTATAGACTAAAAAGAAAATTCACCTTTTGTGGAAGCTGGCTGAGGGCTCTGGCAATGATGTTACTTTTTTCATCAGTGAGGTTGTTGACCATCGACCCAAGAGAGAATACCACAATGCCGTGTTCCCCTGAGCTCTGAACGAATTCTTCCATTTCCTAGGAGAGGCAGAAAACATATTAAGAGTAATTATGCATTGCAGATTACACAGATTTCTGTCAACAGAGAGAATAACCTTTTTAGCTTATCGAGAAGATGACCGTGGTGTATGAGCAGCTCTGCTGACAGAAGGGCATTACTAAAATAGACTTGACCTTGTACAAAACAGGTTGTCCCCAAGAAGGAGCATGACAAATTGATACAGGTGACAGGAGCCTTGTCTTTTAGAAAGCAAGTCAAGCAGCTTCAGGACACATTTCTTCCAGAGCACAGGGAGCAGGAATGGATCCTGGCAGGGGAGTGACAGGGCTGTACCCTGTGACACCCTCCCTAGCACAGCCAGTCAAGATTCTGTATTTTCCCAGAACAAGAACTTCTAATTTCACAAATCCATGGGAAGAAAGAGTGCTGAAAAATGTCAGGGCTTTGCAGCATCCTGATGCATCAGGTTGGTGCCATCACTTTGCTAGTCATCCATTTTCCTATTGCTTGCAATACAGCACGTACTGTTGAGTGGCTTTTATACAAATCAGACTAATAGGTCTTTTCCTGATTTTTTTTTTTTTTTTTTTTTTAGCTAGTGTCTTGTGAAATGGAGCAATATCATCCAGAAGGGAACAGTTATCCATTCCCCCGATTCAAGCCCTGCTACAGGGCAGAGGGAAGAAGAGTTGCAAGGTTTTTGGTTTTGTTTTGTTTTTTCAGTAAATAACTTGCATTGAAATTACCCTGTCTCCTCTAAGGCTCCTACAGGAGCAATAATGTAGACCTGAGCATGTCATGTTGCTGTCATCAATATCTGGGAGTTTCAAATGCCTCCTGAGTATTTCCAGTCAAATCAGACCATAGGCTGGAGACTGAGCATTTTACTCCCCTTAAGATGTCTTAAACTAAGCAACAGTAGAAAAGGCATTTATACCTAGTCTCTTTCTGCAAGCCTCGACTCTGCTTTGCCTGAAGAATTTGTCCCTTCATTGAGCCTTTTTGTGTTGAATGTTTCAATGTTACCACAGGCTGCAAGTCTCTATCATAGAAATGAATCTTATGACATAGCACCTATTTTTCCTAAAATAAACACCACATTTGGTTCTGGTGATGTCAGCTCTCATCTTTTCAGAGAGCAGGCTGTAAACCCAGCCCTCAGTTTGCACAAAGCAGGACAAATGGCTAAATAGCTCTGTGCTCCACACCGGCAGCAGAGAACCTTCTTTAAAAATCAGCTTTCTTGGGCCGTGACTTGCATGGGTGATGATCAGGGAGAGAAATAATTTTTGTTCAGCTGGGCAGATACCCAACCGATGGCAGAACCAAGTCGGGATACCTTTGGTAACGGCTTTGCAGGCTGGCAATGAAGTCCTCCAACGAACTCAAAGTTGGGCAGGAAAGGGCGTGGAAATTCAAAATCCCAGTAGGTTCTGATTAACCAGATCTCTGCTTTCCCCATCGTCTCACACAGGGTTGTGGGCCTTCCTATGGGGAAGGTACAAGGGGTTTACAACATGCACGGGAGCAGTCTTGTTTGCTGTAGATCGTGAAACCGGAGCCTTACCTTTGTCCTTTAGCACTCCCAGTCAGTGTAGTCTATCAAATCGTGCACGAAATTAAAACATGGACAAATCCAGACCTATTCCTTGCCCTACCCTGTGTTTGGCCTTGGCAGGTTGCCACAAGGCAATACTATCTTCAGAAGGATTTTGAACCTTCAGGATTAATTAAGAGCAGCACATGAGTAAGTGGGAAACATTTAGTTCCTGTGTTACAGAAATGCCATTCTTGTACTGCTAAATGACTTCATTACCTCAAAGCAGGTTATTACTACAAGCACAGGAAGAGAACTATCACAGAAAACTTAGTTCCAAATTAAAAAAAAAAAAATCACAAATCAATGATCAGCAGTCAAGGAGGAAGAAAGGTTTTAAACAAAGTTCTGCTGCATTTTTCAAATGGTGACTCAGTCGGTGGCTGCTCAGGCTACAATAAAAGCCAGGTTCAGTCAACCCTACTTTTCTTGGTGACTGGCTCATCTCCTTCCACACATATTGAGAGAATTAGATCAAAACTATAGATGCTTTCAGTGTAATTTTGTGCAAATTCCAGTGTCTCTCAAAATCAATCTATAGAAAAAAATCCAGTGGGGGGAAAACAAAACAAAACAAAGCAACAACAAACATACAAACGAAAAACACCACACAGTTTTATAGCTTCCCATTTGGAAAAGTAACCTATTCTCAGGTACATGTTGCAAGTTGTCTTTGCAGTATTTTCCCACCAAAGTGTAACTGGGGAGTAAAAGGGTTAGAAGTGTTGGTAAATGATTGTCCACAGCCAGCCTAATGCAAGCAGAAACCAAGCAAAATAAGCAACAAAAGAAAAATTATCTGTAGGGCATCTTCTTATACTACTTGAACAGCATTAAAATTGACACTAGTACATTTTTATTATTTTAATTTAAAAAGTAATGAGGCAACTAGAAACTTACTGGAGTTAATATTAAGCTTGCATTACAACTAGAGTGATAGGAAGGTGTAATTAAGTCTTAACATGGCAGGAAAACTCAAACCAGGGAAAAGGGATGCAACAGGATAAACGTCCTTGTGCTTTCTGTTGACACAGATATTCTGTGCAGGATTCAAACTCCATTGAACTCCAAAGGTCACTTTGATAGACTTTGTCTTGAGCATAAGCTGTACTGTGTTGGAACAGGACTTTCAGGTATTTATGTAGTTTAAGGAGTTTATTTCAAACTCTAGATGGTGAAGGAAAGGGGAAGGTGACAGTTCTTAGCGTTTATTCTTGGAGAGTAGAAACTCAGGCTTAGCATCATGTACTAAGCAGGGTTGTAAGGTGGTACCTCCAGACAATGTACACAACGTGGACCAAGTGTGCTTATGCTCTGCACTTGCCCAAAGTCAGCCAGTGTTCCTAGTCAGAACAAGGTTAACTCCATCCCTGTCTTGCCAATGGAGCTGTCCCTCCACGGCCTTACACTATGTTAAAGAATGATTTTGCCCTCCAGCCTCTATCTGCTCTATCTTAATTGCAGGAGTACCTATCATCAAAATGAAGAGCTAAGAACTGTCCTCCAAACTCCTCCATAAGCACTAAAATGGGCACACAACTCACTGGAAGAGCTGAGCAGCAGTATCATCACTGGCAAAAATTGAAACTATGTGCCATAAAGACCATAAAAAGGAACAAGAGCAAAGCCACACTGATGTCTGTTAGACTAGACCAGACCTAAAAAAGAAAGCACAACCTCCATATGCCCAGAACAATATTACCATCTCTGCTGGCCATTAAGAAAGAATATTTTGAGAAAACACCATTGAGCTCCCAAAACAATCAAAAGGCACAACCTATGCAAGAGCAGAGACCACTCAACAGCTGCCTTACCTAAGACATTACTGTAGTACCCATCCCATTCGTCTTGCCAAAACTTCAAGAAAAATAAATCTGTGTAAAGGTAGAAAAGAAAGTTCTGTAGTCTTTCCTCAAAGGACATCTGGTCTGTCAGCCCATTTGTGCTAGCAGGCACGTAAGAAGGTGGGGACGGGAGCCCACCACACAGCCGCTCTGCCACGTTCCCATCAGAGAAGCGGAAGCTGTAGACAAAAGGGATTGCTAAGATCTCTGCTACGAGCTCCCCACCTAAAGCCAGGGGGTCAGCGATCAGAATATCGAACTTGGCCTGCTGCAGCTTTGCTATCAGCTGAGGGTTCGTCACCAAGGTGTCACAGGTCTGCTTTGATATGTAGGAAAAGATCTCCAAGTCCTTTTTCAGCCTCTGCATTTTCTCCCAGAAATAGAGATTAGAAGCCTCGTTCAGCCATAAATTGAGGAAGTCCTCCATGAGAGCATCCAGGCTCTGCTGGGAAAAGGGGACTTGCAGGACCTCAAAGGTGAAGGGGGAGGAGGTGTCTTGGTAGTTGATGAGCAGGTTGCTTGAAGGCACCAGCACAGTCACTTCATGACCCCGGTGAACAAGCTTTTCCAGTAGGACTTTCATGTTGATCCAGTGACTTGCATCAGTGGGCCAGACTACCACTTTTCCACAAAAGCCAGTGCTCCAGCAGCACATGCAGGTCCACAGCAGCCAGGTGAGCCTTGGCCCCTTCATCTCAGCAGTCTGTGTACAGCTGCAGTCTGACCAAGCTGGGAGCAATTCACTGCCCCAGTGTGCCTGCACATCAGAGCCAGCCAATAAGTGAGATCTGCCTGGTGCCAAGTTTGGTAAGAGGGCACATCAGAAAGCAAAACTGTGTGCACAGCAGGGCTGGGCAAGCAGCAAATCCTGTGCTGGAGTCTCCTCCAGTTCTTGAAATAAAGGCACTTCCTGGTTCTGCTGAGCACAAAGTGCTTTTTGCAGCATATGAGGCCCAGAAGCCCTTGCGCAGTGTTGTGGTTTAACCCTGGTAGGCACCTAAGCGCAACAGTCACTTGCTCACTGCCTCACAGGAGGAGAGGAAAAGAATTAGAAGGGCAGAAGTTAGAAAACCCGTGAGAAGAGACAGAGACAGCTTAATGAGCAAAACAATGACAAAAAAAACAAGAAAAGTAGTGCAAAATCAACATTTGCTGGCCACCAGCCAACCAATGCCCAGCCAGTCCCTGAGTGACAGCAGCCCTGGCCAGCTTCCCCCCACCAACTTTTTTTGCTGAGCAGATCATCATGGATACAGGAGGAATATGCCTTTGGTCAGTTGGGGTCAGCTGTGGAGGGCTTGCTGTTAGATGGAAATTTGTTACTGAACCAGTCAGGAATTTCAAGGCTGGGAACAGGACCTGCCGTGGGAGAGAAGCATCTCCGAAGTAACAAGGCCCCAACATGGTGTAGATCAACGGACCTATCAGCAGTGAGACTTCAGCGCGTGGACAGCCCGTGAACACAGATGATATCCAATTAGCAAATGCATGCTTGGAGCATGGACGTGTGATCAGAGAATAGTTGCATATATAAGGAGGCTTGTTTCTGTAATAAATGGCTTTGCGTGATTCACATTGAATCGGAATGCTGAGTCCTTTATCGTTTCAACAGTCAGTAGTCCTAGCTGTGTCCCCTCCCAGCTTCTGGTGCACCCCTGGCCTCCATGCTGCACACACGTTGCTCAGTAATAACTAAAACACCTCTATGTTATCAACACTCTTTACAGCACAAATCCAAACTGTAGCCCCACACAAGCTACAATGAGGAAAATCAACTCTATTCCAGCCAAAACCAGTATGTCATATGTCTCATACCAGATCTTCAAGGTGAAGTTCCACTTGCCTGTGCCAAGCAAGAACTCAGGCTGTGGAAGGCACTTGAGCAGCCCGTGAGACATTTCCAGCAGCTACAACATTTAGCCCAGTCTTATCACTTGAGTCCAGCCTAAATTTGCTTCCTCACCCTGTAAGAACAAACCTACCTGTAAAGCCAGTTATGGTTTTTATCTCCTCACTAGGTGAAAAGTGTTCTGCAGTGATTCACAACTAGTGATTCACAACTAGTGATTCACCTAAAACACTGCTGAAAGGAAGAGTCTTGGTAGAGTTAACTTCAGCATCAGTCTGCTGCCAGAGAGAAAAATGAAGTGAGGAGCACTAATTTGCGTCTTAAATGCCAAACCTCACATTTTACAGTTAATAAAAAAGCCAACACAAAATCTAAGCAGGCCTGAGACTTACACAAGGCATCAATGAACAGTGCTCCTGCCAACACAAGATGTTGTAGCCTCTGCCAAACATGATAAACAATACAAATAAATGTATGATTGGGTACCATAATAGTAGGATTTCCTGACAACTTAGTTTTCACAGCAAAATTACATCCTACTAGTGAAAAATAAATAAAAACGTAGAACCTCACATTAAAATAATATCAATTTTTTCTGTCCAACATTTATATTTATCCTGCTTCCTTTAAACATAATAATAAATACTTCAAACAAAAATGTGAAAATACTTATACAACTATAGAAAAAAATAAACACAGCTAACTTCTAACACTTCTTTTAAATATTATTAGAAAACCAACAAGCCCTGACTCTGCTGAGGGCCTTCTGTCACTGCAAATTTGGTCTCAGCTGTATCCACTTTTCCTGGCATGCAGGGTCATTTGCTCTCCCAAGCCTTTAAAAGACCAGAGGAAGCCTTTACATTTCCTTTCCATTTGAGCCAGGGAGTGAGAAGGGTGCTGTGCAGAAATAAAAGGTAGTATTGCTATGTAGTTTTCAATTTTTAATTTCTATTTCCGAATTTTTAATTCAGTAGTAGTGTTTAGTGGGTGTGTAGTCTTGTTTCACTCTTCTTTGTCCTGATTTGTGTATGGGCATGACTCATGAGTCCTGTTTGCTGTGGCTTTAGCAGTGTTTTACCTACTCCAAAGATATCTGTATGGACTTTGTTTTGCCAGTGTAAATAAACAGGTAAGGCTTGTATTTAACTGGATTTTGCACAAGAATTCTGGAGAGTGAAGAGTGAGTTCAGGGATATTTTAATTATAATTTGGGCCTTCACTCTTAAGTTCTGAGAACTCTAGTGTGTACAGCAGGTGTAATATGTGAAAATAAGAGCAGCCTTACCTAAAACATTGCTGTAGTATTGATCCCAGCTTCCCCAGAGAACGTAATGGTACATGATATCCAGCATGGCGTAGGTAAAGGTGTTTTTTAGCCTCTCCAGGAAGGACATCCTATCTGTTAAGTGGCTGAGGGTGGCTGGGATGTAGGAAGGAGGTGCCGGGAGTGTCCCACAGTGCCGCTCCACCGTGTTGCCCATGGAGAAGCGGATGGTGTACACAAAGGGGATCCCCAGCTTCTCAGCAACCAGCTCCCCACTGGGCACCAGTGGGTCTATCAAGAAAACATCAAAGCCGAATGTCCTTAGCCTCTCCAGCAGTGCTTTGTTCTTCAGGACTTCATCACAAATGATTTTGGTTAAGTTCTCCAGCTTGTACATCACTTGAATTGCCTCGTAAATACTTTTCCAGGCAGGTAGTGTTCTCTCCTTGTAAAAAAAGAAATAAAAAGCTTCTTCTAGTGAGGCAGCCATCTCTTCTTTGGTGATCGGCACCTTAAACACCTCAAACTGGAAAGGTGAGGGTTGAGTGGGGTCGAGGATGAGGAAGCATGAAGGCAGCAGCACGGTCACTTGGTGGCCCCGCACCACAAGCTCCTGGAGTATGCAGTCCATGTTGAGCCAGTGGCTGTTGTCAGCTGGCCACACCAACACCTTCCCCCCAGACCCCCAACCCAACACAGCCAACAGCCACAGCGCTGTCAGCTCCTTCCCAGCCATAGCCAGCCCTGTGTGAAAGTGTCCCTGTGGGCTGACTTCACACTGGGCTGGGCCTGTGTGATGCTGCGTTCTTCTGGAGGGCAAGGAGCCAAGGTAGCTGGTGTGAAATCCCGTCCTGGATAACCCTGTCTTTCCCTGGGGTAAAAGGGTGGCTGTGGCCAGCCGATGCCATCTGGTGGTCAAGAATGTGTTGAAGCTGGAAGATGGGCTTGCTCTGGAGCAGTGGGGAGAGCGGTGAGCCTTGTGGGGCTTGGTCCCAGAAGGGCTGTGTCCTGTTGTGCCTGTCTAATTGTGGTCTCTGTGGGTTTGGGGGTTTTGTTTTTTGGTAGAAGATGTGACTTCTCCTCTGTGTTTCAGAGAGAGGATGGACATGTTAAGCCGCTGTGTGGGCATGCTTAGCTTTATAAAGCTACTGAGTGTCAGTTCATGGTGTGCTTAAGATGGTGATCCAGGGCTGCAGCTTACATGTTTGTCTCTGAAGTGGATGAAACTTCATGGTAGGTGACTCCAGTGTCAAATCAGACTCTCCTCATAGGAACTTACATTCTCCAGACCACGCATCACAGGAGGCCAGGGCTGGCAGGCGATGGTGCGGACTGTCCTACCTGCCACTAGGTGCCAAAAATGCACAAATGCAGCCTGAAAATCTGTTAAACAGTTTTACTGATGGTCATACTTCTGATGTGCCTCTAAGAAATAATGTAAGCCCTCTTCACTGTGCCAAAAACCATCATTGCTGGGCTCCTGTGGTATTTGCTGTTTTCCTAACCATGTTGTTGTGCAAGGCTTTTCCTTCTGTGCTGCCTAGAGCATCCTTTCCAGGGTGATGGAAGCAGCTGGGCTGTGAGACAAGGTGAGATACCTCATTGGCTGCAGACAGGCCAACAGCTTGGTGTACTTGTGGAGTCCTGAAGCCTGCAAGTGTTTGCTGGCAATTGAACTTGGTGGGATTTGGAAGGGCTCTTTTTTTCCACAAGTTCAGTGTGAGGTTAGGAAAAAGAGCCTGCTGATCACATGTGACTCACGCTTACATAAATACATTTTTCTGTGTATTTACTCAAAACAGGCTGGAAGAAAATCCTGTGGCGAATGACTTGTTGCTTTCACTGTTTGCTCATGGGTGGGGGGGTATATTTTAAATAAAACGGGTTTTGTGTGGAGAGGATTGGTTTCATATGCTCAGGGATGGAAGTGGAGTTTCTATGAAGCCACCATGCATTTCAGTATTGCTACGGAGGGTGGTAGGGTTGGCTTGTAATTCACCAGCCCTCCCCTCCTTGTCACAGTAATCTGGAAAGATAAGTAAAGCAGACACTTGAGGGCAAATATGTGAGCTTTCCTGGCTGAGGTTCCTATATAGTGTGGATGTTGCTGCAACCTCCACATTTAAAAAAAAAAAAAAAAAGTGAATGTCAAATCCATCAATGGAGATGACCACTGATCCTTGTCTCGATACAGTGGCATAACAGCACAGCACCCTGCCAGGGGGGTGGTTGTGATTGATGGACCCTGGTGGCTCATTCCCTTTTCCACATATAATGACAAATTTCTTGCTGGCCTCCCTCAGACCTTGACTTTGCAGCCCTGCCAATTTCCTACCTCTGCAGGTTTTGAGGCTGTATAGAATCATATTGGTTGGAAAAGACACTCAAGATCACAAAGTCCACCTGTTAACCCAACCAAGGCACTAACCTGTGTCCCTGAGAACCTCATCTCTGCATCTGTTCAACCCCTTCAGGGATGGTGACTCCACCACTGCCCTGGGCAGCCTGTTCCAATGCCTGACAACCCCTTCTGGTAAGAAATAGTTCCCAATTTCCAATCTAAACTTCCTCTGGTGCAACTGGAGACTGTTTCCTCTTGTCCTATTGCTTGTTACTTTGGAGCAGAAACTCACCTCCTGCCTCTCACTCCAACCTCCTTTCAGGCAGTTGCAGAGAGTGAGAAGGTCTCCCCTCAGCCTCCTTTTCTCCAGGATGAACCCCCCAGGTCCCTCAGTTGCCTCCCATCACACTTGTGCTCCAGCTCCATTCCCTTCTCTGAACTCACTCCAGCACCTCAAGGTCTTTCGTGTCTGCAGGGCCCCAAAACTGACCCCAGGATTCAAGGTTTGACCTTCACCAATTCCCAGGACAGGGCACAGTCACTGCCCTAGGCCTGCTGGCCACACCAGTGCTGGTACAAGCCAGAATGCTGTTGGCCTTTTTAGCCACCTGGGCACACACTGGCTCATGTTCAGCCATTCCTTGACCAGTGCCCTCAGGACCTTTTCTGCCGGGCAGCTTTCCAGATGCTCTTCCACAAGCCTGTAGCGTTCATGGAGTTGTTGCTACCCAAGTGCAGGAACTGGCACTTGGCCTTGTTGAACCTCATGCAATTGACCTCCTCAGGCCATCAATCCAGCTGGCCCAGATCGCTCTGTATGGTCTTCCTGCCCTTCAGCAGATCAACACTCCCACCCAATTTGGTGTAATCTGCAAACTTACTGAAGGTGCACTTGATCCCCTTGTCCTGATCATTGATAAAGAGATTAAACAGAACTGGCCCCAGCATAATGAGAAGTGAAGCAGCAGAAGGCTTACCTAGGACCTTGCTATAGTAGACATCCCATTCTCCCCAGTAGTTCTGGAAAACGTAGTCTTGCAGGTGATAAGACAAGATGTTTTTTATTCTCTGGCTGAAGGACATGTTGTCAGTGAGCTCAGACAGGGCTGCAGGTGTGTAGGACGGCGGGGTGGGGATCTTCCCACAGTGCCTCTCCAGGGTGAAGGCTGGTGAGAAGCGCAGTGAGTAGATGAAGGGGATGGCCAACTTGAGAGCCACAAGTTCCCCACAAGGGGTCACGGGGTCTGACAGCACCAGGTCATAGCCAGACTCTTGCAGACGGGCCATCAGCTCTTGGTTGGTTACCACCGCATCGCACATCAGCCTGTACATCTGGTTCCAGTTTTTGGATAGTTTTCCCAGCTCCTTGTAAAACCACCAGAAGGTCAAGGTGGTTGGCCTGTTATCCAGCCACAGTGCCACTACATGCCTGATCAAGTTCTCAACGGTGTCTGTCTCAAAGGGCACATTATAGACCTCAAACTTCTCTGCGGCCTCAGCAGGTTTAATGAAGAGGGAAGCGTTGGACACCAGGATGGTGACGTTGTGCCCACGGTGGATGAGCTCCTGTATAATTATCTTCACGTTCAGCCAGTGACTACCTTCTGTTGGCCAGACCAACACCTTCCCACAGAAGACAGGCCCTAGGAGAGTGACCTGAAGAAGGAGCAGCTGGAGGTATTTCTGAGAGCTGGTGGCTTTTGTGGCCATGGTAGGGTTAAGTGCTAGATAACCTGGGAGTTACCCTTTCCAACTGGGAACGTTCCACCTCTGTATGCAGATGGTTCTTCATAAGCACCTTGAGCAAAGGCAAGAGTTTGCAGCTGCACAGGTAGGGTCTTTCAAATCCACATTTGGTTTTGGGTCTGAAAAGACAAAAAAGGATGGTTTGTGTTAACTTTTCCCTTTTTGCCTTCTACCTTGTTAGTTTTCCCCTGAGACAGCTCCTTTCCTTGGGTAGAATTGTAGAGTCACAGGATAGTTTGGGTTGGAAGGGTCCTTCCAAGCTCATCCAGTCCAACCCCTGCCATGAGCAGGGACATCTTCACCCAGATCAGGTTGCTCAGAGCCCCATCCAGCCTGGCCTGGGATGCCTGCAGGGATGGGGCATCCACCACCTCTCTGGGCAACCTGGGCCAGGGTCTCACGACCCTCAGTGTAAAAAATTTCTTCCTCATGTCTAGTGGAGGGGTGGCAGCAATCTCCACTGATGTCAGAAGTCCCTACTGACTTCAGGCTCCTTGCTTTTCATGAGAAGATTTTAATTCTTTATTTTTTTTATACCTTTTGTAGTTTTTACTCTGAAGAGCAAAACCCTTATCATGGAAATGAAAGCAAATACCAGGGAGTCTCTTCTTGCTGTGTAATTATTGCATCAGTAAATTCTGGCAGATTTACTAGTAAGTCTTAGCAAACAAGTGGCCTTGCTGCCTACACTGGAGATGTCCTGAGATTTGCTGGAGAATGTATGAACCACATCTGACTTTAAAATGCCTGTATTCCATTGGAAACAATTGGAAACCGAACCATAGAATGGTTTGGGTTGGAAGGAACTTTCCAAGCTCACCTAGTCCAAACCCCTGCCATGAGCAGGAATATCTTTACCCAGATCAGAGCCCCATTCCCCCTGCTGAGAGAAGGCAGCAAATCCTTTGTTTGGGTGATGATAATGCCAATGATATGTACTTTGTTTTGTTATATGGCAGGTGGTTTCCAGCCACTCCTGGGCAACTCCTAAAGCAGGGAGCTCATTGCTGCTCTCTGGGGCAGGTGAGCACCAACCTGGCCATATTAAGGGTTTGGTTTGGGGGTCTAAACACTGATCTGAGGCTCTCCTGGCTGCTGAAATTTCTTTTTGGAGCAAACTCTACATCTTCTAGGGTGGCTCTTGCATGGAAAGTCAGTGCTTGAGTGTAAGGTGTGGTGTCCTGGAAGGAGCTCTTAACCACTTGGATCAAAAATGACAACTAAACCCCAGGCGTGAAATGGTTCACTTGATCCAGCACAATTTGGGGGATGAATGTAGCAAAAAAAGCTCTTACCTAGCTGGGTCTTCCAAGGTAGGTCAGTGTTGTGCTCAGAGTCATAAAGTGCAATTTGCTTTGCTGGTTTGCCTCTGTCTTTGGTGCCTCACGTCCTCTGTGCCCGGGAAGCTCTGGTGAGGTTGGGTGCTGAGCAGAAGGAGCTTAAATAAATTCCACCCTGTTTTTCAATAGGAGGAAGTAATACAATATGGGATGACCACAATGAGGCAGGTATTATGGGATTATTCGTTGCTTTGTTGTGCTCCAGTAATTGAATAATAGTCAAGATGTTTTTCCCCATGCTATGGCATATTATAGAGCCAGATTCTCAGAAGGACTTTGCACCTTGTAGCTCAGAAATACAATATCTGGCTGCTTAAAAACATTTTTCACTGCTTCTAGGGTCCCAGCTGGGGGGAAAAAGAGAAGTTTGTTTAAAAAAAATCACAGTATCACAGTATGTTTGGGATTGGAAAGGACCTCGAAAGATCATCTAGTCCAATCCCCCGCCGGAGCAGGAACGCCTAGGTGAGGTCGCACAGGAAGGCGTCCAGGCGGGCTTTGAATGTTTCCAGGGAAGGAGACTCCACAACCTCCCTGGGCAGCCTGTTCCAGTGCTCTGTCACCCTCACTGAAAAGAAGTTCTTTCTCAAATTTAAGTGGAACCTCTTGTGTTCCAGCTTGATCCCGTTGCCCCTTGTCCTACCATTGTTTGCCACCGAGAAGAGCCTGGCTCCATCCTCGTGGCACTCACCCTTTATATATTTATAAACATTAATAAGGTCACCCCTCAGTCTCCTCTTCTCCAAACTAAAGAGCCCCAGCTCCCTCAGCCTTTCTTCATAAGGGAGGTGCTCCACTCCCTTAATCATCTAAACTGTCCACAAGAACAAAGAGAAAATCTTGTGGTTGGTTTTGTGGGGTTTTTCAAAAGTTGGTATGTTACCTGTGCTGCGTGTGTGGCCCTTGATTCTGGAGATCTAGGCAAGTTTTTAATGACTTGAAAATATAGGAATCTAAAGATGCATCTCCATGGCTTTTAAATTTTGTCCATAATATTCAGCCTGACTCCTCCAAATCTCTTGGACTTCAAAACAATTCCCCCAGTATATTATATCAGTAATTTGGCCCTACAGCCAGGAGTTTCACTATGATCTCTCCACAGATCTTTGTATTCAGGGTAATTTGTTTGGGTGTTTTTTTGTTTGTTTGGTTGGTTTTTTTTAGGGTTCGCTTAGTTTATAGAACTAGCTTAGTCCCATAAGAAACTTAAAGCTTTTCCAGCAACTATTGAAAGGCCATTTCCATGTGGGCCAGGGCAGATGGAAACTTTGCTTTAGCTCTTAGCCCCTCAGCAACTAACTTCTCCATAACAAAGCAGAGCAACTATTAGGGGAACCAGAGTGTTATATTCATCTGGTTTCTGTGGCCAGCTTTTAAAGATCATACTCATATTACTCTTAATACAGAGAAGACAAATATTTTGAGAAGATTAAAGGAGAAAATCCAGTAAATGAAAGTAAAGTGGGGCTGAAGAAACTGGGTGGTGTTAGGTGTCTGTATTTCACAGAGGTGGCGTTACTAAGTAAAATGGCTGCAGGACCTGATGCAACCTTGTTAAATAATGACAGCCTTTTTGAGGTTAAGGTGAGTTGTGCAAAAGTTAGGTGATATAAATGAGTATTTTCCACATAATTTTGCAGAATGGGTATGATAGTGTACATAGCACCTGTGTTACTTCCAGAAAACTGGGATGCCAGCACCCCAGCAATCCAGTGCCAGTGTAGAAAAGGGAAGTTTTTGCCCTGAGAAGCACTAAACGACTCTGGTTTTCTTTTCACTTAGTGCAAAAAAGCAGCTTCTGGACTGAAAGCAGACTTTAAAGTCTTGAATGCTGAAGGTTGGTTCATCCTCAAGTACCAACAGAAGTGAGTAGATGGAGCAATTTTGCAGAGGTACATGTGCAACATGCTCAGTAAAAGCCTCGTCCCATGTAATCCCCAGGGGTAATAAGGAAATTGCAGAAAGGTTAATGAGCTGGAATAGCCTTATCATAACCACTCTCCTCAGCTAAATTATATCTTAAAATCTCTACCCTGCAGCTGCAGGATGAAAACACCATGGACTAGGCTGATGATATTCCATGTGGTTTTATTGATTCAGTTCAAGACTTGATGAACTCTCTTCACTTCTGTTCTGACGCTGCACAGACATCTCAGTGTGTAAATGCGTAGGCAAAAAAAAAAAAAAGGAAAATGAGAGAGAACCCAGGCCAAGGCTTGTGTTCCTGCCCAAGTGTGTCCCTGCCAGCTCTAGAGTGAGGCACAGTGGTGGGCATTTGCTGAATCTGCCTGTAGATATGGCACATCCCTGTCTTGCCAGCATCTGTCTGACCCCCGCAAGGGGAAGCTGAGTGCTACAGAGATCAGCAAATCTGCAAACATCGAGGATGTCAGTGTGGTGGGACTCATCTCATGGCTCACCAGCCTGGAAAGGAGCAGTCACACTCTGCCTCCCACCTCCCCATGGGTTGCTCATGGTCCTGTGCCAAGCCTTGCCCTGCACCAGGTCAGCTCACTAATAATGAGTTGGATGAGTTTGTTTATGGTCCAGGAGTTAAACTGGTCCACAGAGCATTTGTGCAAAGACCAGGCTGTCATGAAGCAGAAGTCCCACTGAGGGACTGGCCAGCACTATCACGTTGAGCCAAGTGACAATGTATAAATATAGGAAAATAAAATAGAATAGTTTTGGTAGGAATGTACCTTCAAAGTTCATCCAGTCCAACCCCTGCCATGAACAGGGACATCTTCACCCAGATCAGGTTGCTCAGAGCCCCGTCCAGCCTGGCCTGGGATGTCTCCAGGGATGGGGCATCCACCTCCTCTCTGGGCAACCTGGGCGAGTGTCTCACTACCCTCAGTGTAAAAAATTTCTGTGAAGGGGTTTCATTAGAAGGAGATATGTTGTTGAATTAGTCAGGCCCAAAGGAATCTCAAGGCCACTTCGAGAAACTGAGAACAGAATCTGCTGTGAGAAAGAGGGGCGTTTCTTCATTAACAGGGCCTCAGCATGGCGTGAGTCGTCGGACCTATCATTAGTGGGGCTCCAGCGTGTGGACTGCCCACGATACTCATTTAGCGAATCCATGTTTGGAGCATGGATTCGTGACTAGAGAATAGTTGCGTATATAAGGAGACATGTTTCTGTAATAAATGGCTTTTGCGTGATTCACATTGAATCGGAGTGCTGAGTCCTTTATCGTTCCAACAAATGGTGACCCCGACGTGATATTCCGAACGGCGTCTCACTAAGGTCGGGGAAAAGCCTGGAGCGGCCCAGCCGGAGGCGGCTCAGCTGGACTGAGAACCGGGCGGAGACGTACGGACGTTCCGCAGATAAATTTTGTTGAAGAAGGCCCCGGGAAAGGTGAGCGGCTGGGAGCAGGAGGAGGGAAGAGTGAAGTTATGGGGCAGAATATATCCTCAGAGGAAGAAGCTATAGTTAAAGTCCTCCTGCATATTCTCTCTATGAGAGGACTTAAATACGAAGAAAGTAGCATACGTAGACTGTTGGTTTGTTGTAGAACTAACGGCTACCCGACAGAAGCTGAGAAAGCTTTTAAAATTGAACTTTGGGACGATATAGGGCAGAAATTATGGGATAAGATTAGCGACGGAGATAAAGAAGCTAAATCATTAGCGACTACATGGAAGCTTATAATTTCCACCTTAAAAGAATTTAAGGCTGAGCGGGCTGCGGTTACTGGAATTTTTGCAGCGTTACAGCCTGATAAGAACTCTAAAAATAACTGTGAAGCTTACCCAGTCCGTGTTTTCGATACCCTCCTTACTCCATCCCCTGTTGTGCCTTCGGCACCCCCAATGATACAACAGTCTGGGGCGGAGGGAGGAAAATTACCGAGTGGATGGCCTCCTGTACCATCACACGACCCTGGAGAGACCAAGAAGTCCAAAGAACTGGAGTCAGATAATTTGTCAAAAGGACTGGTGAAAGTTGAGAATGCTAAAGTCGTAAATAAGTGTAATATCAATTCTTTTACTGATTTGTGTCCGCGTTCACCGCATTCTATCCTTCTAACTCCTACAAGAGAACAGAAGAAGCCGCCGGATAAGAACTGGGCAAAAGAACTGTGTGAAAGATCAGATCAGCTATTAGCGAGTGAATCCAACAGTCAGCAATATCAAGCTATGAGAGAGGTGCCTGAAACCAACAAAGCAGCCAAATCATTTGCAACTGTTAATCAGGGTCCCAATGAGAATTACATGCAATTTATTGACCACCTTCAAGAGACCATCAATAAGCAGATTGAAAACTTAGAAGTTAAGGAAGCACTGGTGTTGAAATTAGCAGTAGAAAATGCTGATGTTTGCTATCAGCATGTTATTTGCGAGTTTTACAGTACATATTAGGTGTTCCTGTGTACCGTCTCTCTGAAAATCAAGCAGCTTGTCAGGAATGTGAGTTAATTGTTTCACTAGTTGTTTTTAAGTGCGCCATAAAACCTTCTGCCTGCTCTTCCCACTCAGGCTGCAAGCAGCCCTGTGCTTCCCCACCGCCTTCCCCCCCCCCCCTCCCCCCTCAAGGTTTTTACTTGCAAGATGGGGTCAGGAATGATTGTTTTCAGTTGTGTTCCTAAAAAATTGGTATTGGGAGGTGTTTTAAAACATAGAAAAGCACTCGGACAAGAAATCATTAAATCTTTTCAGACAGTTTTTTTTACAGGTGGGGCGATTTCAACTTCAACAAGCTGAGAGAGACTTAACACACAGGTCAGAAAACTTGTTAAAGTCTGCAAGATGCTTTCCTTATTAACCTGTTTTCTTTGTGGGTATCTGTTTAAGCATGTTGCAATTTTGATAGGTCTTTGTTACATGGTACGATAAGTTCACAGTCTGTTAAATCATGAGATTCCGTTGACTCAAAATGTGCATTTTGTGGTAATACAGAAGAACATGAGTAATTTAGTTCTTTACTGCATGAATGTGATGTCTATCCCTGTTTCTCTATTAGGACGGGATGTGTTAGGACAACTAGGAGCAACTCTGGTGACAAAACAACAGCATTTCTAGAAGCGGCCATTGATGATGGGCGACCAGTACTTCAATTACAGTGGAAAAATGATGATCCAGTATGGGTAAATCAATGGCCGCTCAGTAAAGAAAAACTCGCCCACGTCGAAGAGCTAGTACAGGAACAGCTTGAAAAAGGGCATTTAGAGCCGTCTACAAGTCCCTGGAATACTCCTGTGTTTACTATTCAGAAAAAATCAAAGAAATGGAGGTTGTTACATGATCTTCGAAAAATTAATGATACCATGGAAGACATGGGAGCATTACAGCCGGGATTACCATCCCCTGTCATGATTCCAGAAAATTGGCAGATCTTAATAATTGACTTGAAAGATTGTTTTTTCACCATTGCTTTGCATCCTGATGACTGTAAACGTTTTGCATTTTCCATAAATTCTGTAAATAAGGCTGAACCTGCGAAAAGGTATCAATGGGTAGTTTTGCCACAGGGAATGAAAAATTCCCCAACTATGTGTCAAATTTATGTAGCTTGGGCCTTGCAATCAATCAGAAAATCTCATCCTGAATTAGTGATTTACCACTACATGGATGACATATTAATAGCTGGGGAAACTTTTTCGACTGATTTGTTGATAAATGAAGTATCTGATACATTGCAGCATAGAGGATTGCAAATTGCTCCAGAAAAGTGGGTGATCTGAATTGGTTCCGAAGCATTTGTGGGATCACTAATGAGGATTTAGCTCCAATTGTAAAACTGCTAAAAGGGGATAGTGACATTAGCTCTCCTAGAACGCTTACTGCTGAGGCGGATGCTGCTCTGAAAAAGATTATGTCCAAACTTGTAAAAGCTTTCAGCCATAGGTGGAACCCAGATTATGTAATCGGACTACTAATTGTAAACAATACTAACTATCCTTTTGCTCTCATAATGCAATGGACAACTGGTAAGGAGCCGTTAAAGATCTTAGAGTGGGTGTTTTTGCATTTTCGACTCAAACGAACCATTACAACCAGGGTTGAGGTCTTTGCTCAGCTTATAATGAAAGGTAGGCAGAGAATAGTCGAAATTTCAGGGGCTGAGCCTGCATATATCATTGTTCCCCTCGTTTCAGAATATTTACAGTGGGCTTTGCAGAACTCCTTACCTTTTCAGATTGCGTTATTAGATTCTCAAGCTTTAATTAAGACATTTTCCCCTCCACACAAGTTAATGTCAGTTTTGAATATAGGATCAATGGAGGAGGGTCCCCCTCTTCTCTCAGAATTTCCTATTAAAGGACCCACAGTGTTCACTGATGCAGGGGGTAAAATGCAGAAAGCAGCAATTACATGGAAAACAGATGGAAAATGGCACGATGTGATACTAACTGACCTGAAAGGATCAACTCAGCATTTGGAACTCAGGGCTGTAATAGAAGTGTTTATCAGATTTGCTCATAGCCCAGTGAATATTGTTTGTGATTCTTTGTATGTGGTAGGTGTGGTAGCTCGCATTGAAAGATCATTGCTCAAAGAGGTTCAGGATGCACAACTGATGTCTTTGTTCAAGCAACTATGGTTGTTGGTCGGAGAGAGACAACACCGATACTTCATAACACATATCCGTAGTCATCTGACAATTCAAGGCGATTTAGCTGAAGGAAACCGCCGAGCTGATTTTCTTGTATCTCCTGCCTGGGTTCCACCTCCAGTAGATAGGTTTGGGCAAGCAGTACGCTCTCATAGTTTCCTCCATCAGTCTGCTCAGGTCTTACAGCGGCAATTTTCATTGTCCGAAAGTGAAGCCCGAGGTATTGTTAAAAGTTGTGCAGATTGTCAGCGCATCTCAGTAGGGCTGGGTGCAGGAGTCAATCCAAGAGGATTAGGAGCCTTGGAATTGTGGCAAATGGACGTCACACATGTCCCTGAATTTGGCAGGCTGAAGTATGTGCATATGTCTATTGATACATATTCTTTCGCCATATGGGCCACTGCTCAGACTGGTGAAACTAGTTCACATGTGCAACGACATTTACGTTCTGCTTTTGCAGCTTTGGGAGTTCCTGCACAGGTCAAGACAGACAACGCACCTGGTTATATCGCCAAAGCTACTGCCACCTTTTTTCAGTTGTGGGGTGTTAAGCACATTACAGGGATACCAAATTCTCCTACTGGTCAGGCCTTGGTAGAAAGGATGAATCGAACTCTCAAGCATCAGCTTGACAAACAAAAAGGGGGAACTGACTGTACTACTCCACATGACAGACTAAGCAAAGCATTATATGTCTTAAACTTTTTACGCCTTCCGCAAGGGTTCGACATTCCACCTATGATTCGTCATGGAACAAGCTTAAAAGGACACTTGACAGACCTTAGAGAAAATCAATGTCAGGTCAAAATACGCAATGGAGTTACTGGTGAATGGGAGGGTCCTTTCCAATTAATAACTTGGGGAAAGGGTTATGCTTGTGTCATTACAGACCAAGGATCAAAATGGATTCCTGCGAAATGGATCAAGCCATGGCTGAATAAAGACAACAAAGATTCGACAGATGCAGAAGGACAGGAGGGAGATAAGTTGTGAGAATTGTCTCAAATGTAAACCATGAATTCTTATTCAGTGTTATAGATGCTCTTAGACCCAGTGGTCTAAAAGCTTATTAGTAAACAGATAAGGTACCTTCCATAGAGAATGCTAATTTGAACAGATAGTAAGAGTTCCAAAAGGGTGATATTACAATTAGATAATCTATGCATAGATAAGGTAAAAGTATAAGATATTTCTACCATGGTAACCTAATTTAGCAACTGGTAAGGTTTTAAAAGAGATATTAAGATTAAGCTATAGATCTTTTAAATAGGTTAATATAAGTTTTAAGATATTAATTCAATAATTAGCATATGAACAGGTTAATATAAGTTTTAAGATATTAAGTCAATAATTAGCATATGCTGATGGTATTAAGTACGTTACTCTATAAACTGCGCAGTTATAGATCTTTTAAGAATTTAAGAGAATATATTGTATTAAGTTGTCTGACTATTCTAAAATAGTGCGTTGGTAAGGTTGTCATAAGTAGAATTAAGGTTTTATATATGATATGAAGGTTTGAGTATAAGCAGATAGTTGTTTAATCTTATTAAGTAAGGTTTAGCTACATTATATGTAATTGTAATTATGCTGTTAATCACGTGTCCTATGTTGCAGTGTATTTCAAAGATGATTCAGCATGCTGTTTTTGTTCAAGAACAAAAAGGGGGAATTGTGAAGGGGTTTCATTAGAAGGAGATATGTTGTTGAATTAGTCAGGCCCAAAGGAATCTCAAGGCCACTTCGAGAAACTGAGAACAGAATCTGCTGTGAGAAAGAGGGGCGTTTCTTCATTAACAGGGCCTCAGCATGGCGTGAGTCGTCGGACCTATCATCAGTGGGGCTCCAGCGTGTGGACTGCCCACGATACTCATTTAGCGAATCCATGTTTGGAGCGTGGATTCGTGACTAGAGAATAGTTGCGTATGTAAGGAGACATGTTTCTGTAATAAATGGCTTTTGCGTGATTCACATTGAATCGGAGTGCTGAGTCCTTTATCGTTCCAACAAATTTCCCCTCCTTTAGTCGAAAACCATCACTCCTTGTCCTACCGCACCAAGCCCTGCTAAAATGTCTGTCCCTATCTTTCCTGTCAGCCCCTTTTAAGCACAGAAAGACTGCAATGGAGTCTCCCTGGATCCTTCTCTTCTGCAGGCTGAATACCCCCAACTCTCTCAGCCTGTCCTCCCAGCAGAGCTGTTCCAGACTTGGATCATTTCTATGGCTTCTCTGATCCCTCTCAAACAGGTCCAAATATAATATGCTATAAATAAATATAAATAGACATGCAATAATGCATTTGGGTGTTCATAGCTCTGCAGAGAAATAAGTAAATTGAAATCCCTGCTACATTTTGGCTGAATCCACCAACTGCACATGACCCTTCTTGCTGCACCATAGCTCCCTGCTGGCTTTCTGGTTTAAAGAAATTTGGAAGCAGAGAGAAGCTGATCTCTGGCCAGGGCAAATGAGAAATCATTTTTGCTTATTCAGATGCAGTGTGCTCAAGGTCCTAAGCCACATCTGTGTCTTGCAGGAGGAAAGCTTTGCTGTTTGGTAGGAAGTTTGTACCTGGGTCCACAAGTGTTTCACCTGCTAATCGGGTGTGGAGGAGCATTTCTGTGCATCTGTCTTGGAGGTAGTGAAGGCGCAAGGTTGGGAGGTTTGGACTTGGGCTTCCCCTTGTGACTCTGAGGGATGTCACTTCATCCCTAGAGGTGTTTCGTCAGGAGAAGTTTGTATTTAACTCCTCTGTTTGTAGTGGAGGCATGGTTTGGATTTTGGAGGGGGCTGCTTACGATGTTTCAAGGCTGGAGGAGTGAGATGGTGGTGACAGAGAAGGAGGAACATCCTCTGCTTCGGGTACCACTTCCTTGGGGGTCTAGACCCCTCTGCGTGTGATGTGGGAGCCCCCTTGCTCACTGGTACTGTGAGCATCAAGGATTTCACCTGAGTTGTATTCCTCCTTGTGCTGGATGGGGCTTCCAAGGGCACAGTTACTCCTACCATCCCTCCTCTGGCCTCAAAACCAGCTGCAGGTTCTTTACATCTGCTCAGAACCTCTGGGGCATGACATTTGAGACTCCCTTAGTTGGTTACATTGCATCTCTTTGGCTGCTAACAAGTGCTGTTTCAAGAGCACAGAGAGTAGGTACTGTTAAGGTTGCACTCTGAGCTGGGACCAAATGATGTATCTATTAAAAAACACAAAACCAACTGGTTCTCATTGACAGTAGTGAACAAAACACTTCTTTGAGCACCTTATGTGCACCTTCACATTACACAAGAGCTACTAACCGAAGAGGTGTCATCAGAAAACTCATCTAACAGACCAGAGATGGCTTTTTTTTTTTTTGAGGGTGTAATCAAATATCCATGTTCAACTTACCCAAGTGCAAATATCTAAGGAGCCAATTGGGGGTGGTTGGAAGGCCTGGATTTACATTCAAGAGGCAACAAACAACAGGTGTGCAAGCGATTCAGGGAGGGAAGAAAATGCCTGGAACAAATACCAAGGAACAAGTTGTGTACGTGAGTCAACCACCCTAAAATAGCAAGTTGTGGAGGAAAAGTGAATCCCTGGAGGCGGTGCAATGTGTAGAAAGCAAAACTACAGAGTGACCGGACACAGAGAAATTGCATCTGGCTCAGACGCGACTTTCCTATGTGGTTTCTTTACAACAAAAGTGACTGAAACCACTGCTCACCAGATATCTCTGTTTGTGTGTGTAATAACCTGAGTTATTTTTACTGAAACATGGAAACTGCATCATGCAATGCAGAGGAGCTCCCAGCATCTGAGAGAGAACCAGAAACCCATTGTAATCATTCTATTATGACTTAAAATAACATTTCTTTAAAGGAGGGATCACAGTTCTTTATCTTCTCTTTCTCTCCTTGTTTCCTCCTCACCCATTCAGGTAGGGAAGACTCCCCACTTTGTGTTTGTGGTTCTAACAGCCAAGTTCCAAGCACTTTGCAAAATAAGGGGATTTAACTCCATTTTGCAGCCTGTAGACCCAGTGCCACTCTGCTTCCAGGCCTGGTGAAGGCGCAAACCATGGGGATGCCATGCACACTGTGCCAGGGCTGCCACAAGTAGCTACCCCAATCCACCATCCTGCCGGAGACAGGGACATGTGTAGGGCAGCTAGCAGGGGGACACGCTCTGGCCTTCCCAGGGTGGTTGCAAGCCAGGACAACCCAGACACCTGGCACTGGGGAGCAGTGGTGATGCCTCTGGCGCAGGGACCCAAGGTCGGCACAGGGATCCAAGGTCACCACAGGCTCCTGCTGTGCCAAACACTGGGGAGAGGGGTAGGGCAGCAGGAGCCCCGCCCTGTGCCACAGCAATGGCTGGGAGTGCCTGTTCAGTGCTGGTGTCACCCAAGTCGGGCACGTTCCCCCCTGACCCAGCACCCCAGAGGGGCAGGGAATCAGCTGCCAGGGTTATGGCTGCAGCCCCCGCCATGGGAGGGGCTCAGGGGTATCAGCTGCACGCCAAAGTCCCCTAAACCCACAGCCCTGCGAGCCTGAGCCCAGCAACCCTTCCTTGTCACCAGGGGGTCCCCAAACTCTCCCCCACCCACTCAGCTCTGCTCCCCAAGGCAGCAGTCCCAGGGCACCCACCTCATCCAATGCCGTGACGCTCTGTGCCAGAAGGGTGACACCAGTGGGTGAAGCTGGGAGGTGACAGTGGGAGGACAGGGAGACGCAGAGCCCACGAAGGCTGTTCTCAGCAGGAGAAGGAAGGGAAGAGGCTGAGCAGCCAGAGCAGTGTTTGCCAGGGCTGCTGTGTGCCAGGAGGGCGGAGCACAACCAATTGATCACTGGCACAACCTACTGGTCACTGACCTCCTGGTAAGGCTGGGACCCACGAGTCTGGCCCCACTAGCCCCCCGACTCCCTATCCTCTGTGTCCCATCCCATGTCGCCCACCTGGGGATGGGGAGGCCGCTTCTTGTTGCCTCTATCCTGCCGGTGCCTTCCCTGCACACAGTTTTGCTAAAATCCTCTGCTATCCCACGAGGTACTGGGGGTGATCTCCCTGGGGACATGTGGTGACACCAACTGGGGAGAGGCCAGCAGCCCTAGGTGGGGGGCAGAGTAGGCACAGGGCACTGAGCATCACTCAGAGGGGACAGGGAGGGCGTTTTATTTCTCTGCAGCTGTCCCAGGGGATGGAAAGGAGCCCCCGGCATAGCGGTGGTGCCATTGGCACAGTTCGGATCTGAGGGTGCCAGGTGACGCTGTCTCAGATCTGGGTTCGGAAGCACAGGTCGGTCCCCGACATCTTCTGCACGTAGTCCTGGTCGAAGCGCTCGCTCTGGGCCACAGTGAAGTGGTTCTTCCAGTCCCCCGTGGTGCCTGGGACCGGGCGAGATGGGGTTCAGCGGGGACCGAGGGCACACGATGGTACAGGACCCTGGGGACACTCACCTTTGCGCATGAAGGGGGAGATGCCCACATCCATGAGCTGTATGGGCACCATGGTGTAGTTGGTGGTTGGGTTGTCCTGCATGGCTTTGAAGGAGGTGTGTTGGGTGATGGCGTCAAGTGCTGCCTCCGGCAGCTCCTTCTCCAGGAACTGGGCTACCTTGGCGATCTCCTGGCGGGGGTCCTGTGGGACAGAGGCTGATGCTCATCCCCGCATCATCCCCTAGACCCTACACCACCATCCAACTCAGTCCCCTACCTCCTTCAAGTCCTCATAGAAAAGGTAGAGGATGGGGTGATCCTTCCTCCGTTCCCAGTAGCCCTTGACATGGTCGTACCAGGAACCAAATGCCACTGTATGGGGAGAGTGGCCAGCGGGGAGTCACTGGGTGACAGCACCCACAGGTTCCCCACCTGCACCCCAGGTGCCCTGTCTCACCTCTGCCGGCCATGAACTCCTCCAGGTACTGGTCCCACGTCCCAGGGTGGGGGTGCAACTTGTTCATCAGGTCAAAGTGGTAGAAGGAGACGGCCACATCCTTGGCATTACGCCCCACATAGATCATCTGCAGAGGGCTCACTGACATGTGGGGACTCGCAAAGTCCCCCCCAGGGCAAGTCACCCCTTTATCTCTGCTGGGTCCCTCCAGGTGTGTCCCCTCCAACCCATTACCTTGCAGTGATTTTCCCAGAAGGATCTGGGCAAGATGTGAGCTGGGATGTGAGTCTTGATGATGCGAGGGGACGCCATGGCGTCCAGCAGCTCTGTGCCTGCAAAGGAGATTCCTCCTGCTGCCGGTGGGGTGCCCCCAACCCCAAATCCCAAGCTTTGTCCCCATCCAGCACTCTCTGCCCTGCATCACATCCCATCTGCTACCTGCTGGCATTTCCCCAGGGGCAGCAAACTCCAACATGGGCACTCGGTTGAAGATGAGGTCCCGCTTGCATTTTTCTGGATCACCTCCTTGCAGAATCATGTCCACGATCTCGCAAAGCCAGGTGGTGCCTGGCAAGAAGCCGGGTGTCCAGCCAGTGCTGTTCTCACTGGAGCCCCATCACGGGCACTGGAGGTACACCCCCATATCCCAGCCTGGGACACTTACCAGATTTGGGGAAGGTGACCACCACGATGTCCTCGGGACGGCTCTGGAAGGTGTCAATCCGCTCCCAGCCCAGAGCGAAGGCGCAGACCATGGGAATGCCGTGCACTGTGCACCAGGGCTGCCGCAGGTAGGTGCTCAAATCCGCCATCCTGCTTTTGATTGGGATTTGTTGCAGGGGGGCTGGCAAGCATCACGGGGCCACCTCATCCCCGGGAGGTCCCCAAAATCCTTGCTGAGCCCGCCTCTCCTGGCCAAGGGGAAGGAAACCATCCCCTGTTTGCTGATGTCCTGAGAGGTGGTACCTGCCTCCTGCAGGGATTTTGGGGGTCAGCTGGGGGTACAGAGAGCATGGGGGGGCATGGCTGGCCCAAGGGGCTTCAGGTTGGTGCAGGCAGTGGGCAGCTTCCCATATCCAGCCAGCAGCACCGTTCCTTGGGTGTAAAAGTTCACTGGGCTTTGCTGGCTAGAGTTTTGGGCTGCTTTCTGAACAACTTCCAGCCGGGGGGAGTGTTCCAGGATTGCACAAAAAGGGGCTCAAAAAGTACCCTGCCTGAGCTTCATCTCGAGCTTTCAGGGTAGGAGGGAGGCAGCTTCAAGGGCAGGTCCCTGTAGGAGCAATGTGACTCAGGCAGCAAGATAAAACCCGGGTGGCCCTGGACTCTGGCAGCTGGGGTGCTCCTGACATGGACAGGGATGGGCACAGCCAGCCGCCACCGTTGCCATATCCACCACCCTTGGACTTTGGCATGTGCACTCAGTGCCCCGTCCCCCCCTCCTGTTTTTTTTTGCTCAGGCCTCTGTTGCACAGCAGCATGGGGAAGCCTTGCTTGGGCTCCTCCAAGCCCCGCCCCCCACCCTGTGTCCCCCCATGTCGCACATACAGACCCTTCACTTTTGGGGTGTCAAGCCCCAAACCATGGCTGGGATTTCCCCATTACCTGCTTCTTCCTCGGGCGCTCTGGCAGGGAGGAGATAAAGCTTTGCTTGCGCCTAAGATGGAGGCGTGGGGAGGTGCCTGGGGATGTCGGAGTTCAGGAGACGTCATTAGGGAAGGGAGCCAGGGCAACCCAGGTCCCAGCACTGCGGAAAGGACCATGGATCCAAATGCAGGGAGATAATCCCAACCCACATCCCGGGGGGGTTCAACGTCACCCTGTCCCCATCCGGGTGCCACCCACACGGATGTCCCCAGCTCCTCACAGCAGTGTGCGGCTTGCTAGCAGGATGTGGGGGTGAGGCTTTGGTGACACCCCCCCCACCACGACCACACACTCAGGGCACTCAAATACAGGTCCAAAGTTTGCAGGATTGTAAAAACACAAATGCAACAGATCTTGTGCTGCCAGGAAAAGGGTTTAAAGGTGACGGTGATGGTTGAATGTTTTGTAATTGCTTCGTACTTTGGGGGTGCACAGGTGGCAGGAGACATGGTAGCCGGGAAGGGGGAACAGCTCACCTGTTTGCAACCTTGGGGAAAACATCCCTGATTTGTCCCTGGGGCAAATTTCCCTGTGATGTGGGACATGTCCTGTCAGGTGTTTTGCTTGCAGGGACATGCCCTCCCTTCCTGTCTGTCCATCAGCCAGGAAAAACAGGCTGCATGTGCCATCCCCACACGGGGATTTTTTGGAAAAAGTTCCACTTTGAGCAAAGTCGGGAGCTGGGGAAGCTCAGAGATACCCATCAGCATTTAAATAAATGTGTGGAAAGGGTTTAGCAGTCGGATCCAGGTCATACCTATTTGGGGATGAAACAACCCCACAAGACTGCCTTACTGAAAAGCTTTAAACTCAAAGAACAGACTGGAAAAATGGGGTGTAACAAGGGCAATTTGGGGCTTAAAGTGCAAATCCTTGGTGCTAACGGTACAGGGACCGGTTTGCTTCAGCCATTTCTGAGCAAGGGCTTGACAGGGAGGTAACAGGGTGAGTTATCCATCAGGAAAGGATGGTGATAATGCCAGTGGGGAGGGGTTTCTCTTTGCCTTTGCTCCAAAAAAACACAGGCTGATGTGCTCTGGCCTGGGTACAGAGTTTGGGGCGAGCCTGGCCACTGCCTGCCCTGTAAAGAAATGTGGATGCACAAAAGCTCGTGTGCACATGAGATATTTGGGGCAGAGGGTTTGCTGGTGCTTTGGGATTTTTCCACTTCTCAATGAACTTTGTTCTCTCCAGATGCCTTGGTGGCCTGAGGCTTCTCAGGCCAGAAGTGGCTTTTTAAGAGGATGCCCACCCCAGGTAATGCAGAACCAGATAAAAAATCTGATTTGTGCACCCACCCTCCCACCCAACGTGTATGGGGATGTCCCCAACCACTGCCCAGGATTTGGGGGGTGTTCAGTCCCCCCCGCCCTTCCCCACAAGCAATGGCTTGCCCTTCAGTTATCCCAATTTATTGCAGGGAGAAAAGCGAATCGGTGTGAGGATACTCCACTGGGGGAGCAGTGAGAAGCAGAGCCCCCTTGGATTTGGGGAGGCACAAGCCCCCTCACACCTCCACCTGGAAATGGAGGTCAGAACCCGCCATGCGCTGCCAGTAGTGCTGGTCAAAACGCTCGTTCTGAAGTGGCTCTGCCAGTCCCTGGAGATTCCTGGAGGTGAAAAAGCAAGCAGGGGATAACCCTGACACCCCCAAAATATTTGCAGCTGTGGAATGGGGCTGCAAGACAGTCCAGGGATGCCTCTGCCACTGTCCGAACCCCAACTTTCCAGATGAAGGGGGTGAGGCTGTGGTCCATCAGGAAGGTGGACATGGTTTCATAGTTGGCAGCAGGGTTCATCCTCATCTCCTGGAAGGAGCTGCGGTGGGGGATCCTCACCACTGTCCCCTCTGCCACCTCCTTGCCCAGGAACTGCAGGATCTTGTGTACCTCCTGTTGTGGGTCCTGTGAGGTGGTGGACATGGGGAGGTTGCTGAAAAGGCTGTGGGGGTGGGACAGCCGGGATACCCTCTCCTCCATCCTGCCCTCACCTTCTTCATATCCTCATAGAAGAGGTAGAGGAGCCACTTCTCCTGCCTCTTCTCCCACCAGCCCTGCACATGGTCACACCAGGACCCGTAGGCCACTGTGGAATGTGGTCAAGGAGTTAAAAAAACAAGGTGGTGGGGGGCATCCTCCCCACCAGTATTTCAGAGTGGGCACCCTGTGGCTCACCTTTGCCAGTCACGAAGGTCTCCAAGAACTTGCCCAGTGTGCCAGAGTCAGGGTGCATCTTGGCCATTTGGTAGAAATAGTAGTAGGAAACGACGATGTCCTTGGGGTTGCGGGCCAAGTAGATTACCTGGAGACAGCCAAGGATGTGGTTTGGGTGGGTGCAGAGAGGTGCCCCCACTTTGCTACCCATCTGGGGTGAGAGATGGGGTCACCCATGGTGTTACCTTGCAGTCCTTATCCTGGAAGGAAGTTGGGAGGAGCTGGACTGGGAGGTGGGTCTTTACCAGCTGTGGGGATGGGGTTTTACCCAGCAGCTCAATACCTGCAGGCCAGGGGGCTTAGTGGTGTGAGCCCCAGCATCCTCACCCAGCTCAGTCCCCAGCGCACCCAACCTAGCGGGGCGGGCAAGCTGGGGCTCTCACCGCTTGGCATCTCAGGTGCTTTCCTTTCCAGGAAGGGCAACGGGTTGAAGATGGCATCCCGCCAGCAGTTCTCCATGTCACCGTCATGGTAGATCATGTCCAGGATCTCACTCAGCCATGTTGTACCTGCAGCACAGGGACTACATTGCAAGGGGCTGGGGTCACCTCCGTTCCCCATCTTGCACCCCCTCCCCGGGGGCCACTCACCTGATTTGGGGTAGGTGGCAATAAGCAGGTCATCTAGCTGGGCTTGGAAAGCCTCCACCTGTGGCCAACCCTCCACAAAGTACTTGTAGAGAGGGATGCCGTGGAGTCTACCCAGCTCCTCTCTGACCATGTCCTCCCTCCCTATGGCCCATGGTGGGTCCTCCCTGGTGGCAATGAGAGCGGTGACAGCACTGGCTGGACCATGCCTGCAGAAGTGCAGAGACTAAGTGCTGCGTTTGGGATGCTTGGAACTGGGCTCATTTGGGCAGTTTTGGGGGTTAAAAAAGGAGAGTAAGACACGTGTTATTACTGATTGAAACCAGGCTCATCTGGCCATTGATAGGGGTCAGAAGCAGACACGAAGTCCCGAGTTTTGGGTACTTGAATCGCGACTCATTTGGCCAGTGTTGGGATCTGGAAACCAGAGCCCACATCCTGTGGTGTCGATTCCCCGTGTGTTGGGGCTCAGCCTGGAGCCCCCGAGTTGCCTGTGGGGTTGCCAGAGCCCAGGGTTAAGTCCACCTCATATCACAAGTGGTGGAGGTGTTGCTGGTGTCAGCAGGGTGAGTGCTCCATTCCTTGGCAAGGTACCACCATGCTGTTGGTACCGCCCATGTACTAAATCCAAGATGTGAGAGACTGGGAGCACGGCTTCTCCTCCCACCCACCATGTTTCTGACCCCACTTAACCCCCTTTAATGGATGCCATGGGGTTTTGGGGACACAGGGACAGATCTGACAAAGGGTGCCCCCCCCACCATCCCTCCCACCAGCACCTGCCAGTGTCCCATGGGTGCTGGTCAGCAGCACTGCTCATCTGGGAGCCTCAGTGCACTCCCGCCCTTCTGCCTCTCCCCAGCTTCATTTTGGTAATGGTTAATGGAGGCCAGCTCAGACAAGGAGGATGGGGAGCAGGTTTAAAGGGCCAACAGTTGGAGTGGAGGGGGCTTTTGGGGTGGATATCCCCTGGGGAGACATCGAGAGGAGCTGGTAGAGCATGGGGGACAACACTGCCCCCCCGTGCCAGTTAGGTGTGGACATGGGATGGCATGGGGAGCTTAGACGGAAGCCTTGTTGTGGGCAGAAACATGGGCCCGTGTCCGGGCGGGGACAGTGGGGCGAGGGCAGCCGGGATGTAGCAGACGACGCCTGGCGGGTCGCGCCCGAGCGCCACGATAACGTCACCGGTGCCGCCCCGCGCTGCCGCTCCGTGTCCGCCAGGCGGCGCCACTGTGCCGGGCGCAGCTGAACCCGCAGTCACGTGACTCGGCGGCGGCACGTGCGCGGCGGTCCCGAGACTTCAACCTCCCCCGCCCGGGGCCGCCGCTACAGCGGGAGGATGCACAGAGGCGGTAGCGGGGCTGGTGGGCTCTGCTCGGCGGGAGTTCTGTCCGACCTGGGGTCCTCGGGAACCGGCTCCGGGCCGGTGCGGGGGTGCCGCTGTGTTGGGAACCGGCTGTAGCTGCACCGGGACCGGGCGGTTCGTCTTTTCGGGACGTATCCGGCCGCGGGGCGAACGCAGCCGGCGGGCGGAACCGCGGGCGGCACTGTCTCCCGGCCGCTTTAAGCAGCCCGGCGACCGGATTTTGTTTTCCCTCCTCCGGTTTCTTCTCCCCGGCTTTTGTCCGCAGCGGCTGCCAGGAGGACAAATCCCTCGGCCCGGCGCTAGCTCTGCCGCAGCCGGAGGAGCTGGAAGCGGTGACTGCGGGAGCTGCTGCTGGGGGAGCTGCTTTCCACTGGGGCTCAGCCCTTGGGCTGCCCCGGCGGGGTCGTGGGGCAGCTGTGAGTCCTTCGCAGAGCCGGGCTTGGACCGAAGCGCCTATTTTTCAGCTCCCGAGTGCTGCGGCGGGAGGGGAGGCTCATCCCGGCGCCGGGCCTGGAGCTCGGGCCCGAGGCGGCGAGCGCCGGGAGCCGCCGGCGGGGAGGACGTGCCCGGTAAGCACGTCCAAAGCTGGGAGGCTGTTAGGGGTGCAGGGACGGGGCCGGGCTGGGGGTGTGTCCGGGGAGGCCGGAGCGGGCGCTTGGGGCAGTCCGGCCCAGACCCGCTGGCACCGCTAAGGCTGTTGGGGGGCCCGGTTGTTTCTGCCCCAGCTCCGTCTGTGGGACTAGTCTGTGCTCCTGTTTGTGAGGATTTGCATTCGTTTTTTGATGGCTTGTGTGCCCGTGTTTTTTTGGGGTTTGCACCCTCGGTTTTTGGGTTTGTGCACCTGTGGTTTTTTTGGTTTTGCACCTCTTGTTTTTTGGTTTATGCCCCCGTTTTTGTTGGTTTTACACACGTGTTTTTTGGGTTTATGCACCTATTGTGTTTTGGTGTGTGCACCAGTTTATTTGTTGTGTACCCTTTTATGTGGTTTGTGCCCTCATTTGTTTCACATGAAGCTTGTAGGAAGCTCCAGTTTAGTTTTGGCTCCAGTTCTTCTCTGTACCAGCTTCACTACTCTCATTTCTTTTGGGTCCAGCTCATGGGCAGCTCCAGCCTGTGGATGCTTCAGGCTTGTTTAAGGCTCCAGTTCAAGGATGGTTCCAGCTCCTCTTAAGCTCTAGCTCCTTCTGGTTCCAGTTGTTATGCAGCTCTAGTTCTTTTCAGTTTGTGCTTATTCCAATGAGCCTGGCCATTGGCTAGATCATAAATCAATCACTGTCATAACTTCCATATGAACTGTCAAACATTGAATAAATAGGGCAACAAAGATGATTAAGGGAGTGGAGCATCTGCCTTATGAGGAAAGGCTGAGGGAGCTGGGGCTCTTTAGCTTGGAGGAGACTGAGGGGTGACCTCATTAATGTTTACTGTCACAAGGATGGAGCCAGGCTCTTCTCAGTGACAACCAGTGGTAGGACAAGGAGTAATGGGCTCAAACTGGAACACAAGAGGTTCCACTTAAATTTGAGAAGAAACTTCTCAGTGAGGGTATCATAACACTGGAACAGGCTGCCCAGGGAGGTTGTGGAGTCTCCTACTCTGGAGACATTCAAAACCCGCCTGGACACATTACTGTGTAATCTCATCTGGGTGTTCCTGCTCCGGCAGGGGGACTGGACTAGGTGATCTTTTGAGGTCCCTTCCAATCCCTAATATTCTGTGATTCTGTGAAATATGAACTAAATAATAACTAGTCCAGTAGTTGAACATTCTTTGAATAAAAAGGGGTGGAAATAACTTTTTATGCCAGAAACTAAGTCAAACACTTAATTCAGCCTGGTGCATGCCAGCATCCAAAGATTCAGTGGCCAGGCTGACCAGACCCCCCCACTCTGGAAGGGGTCCCCCTGCCTGCTGCCCACCCTGCTCCAGCCACCTGCTTCTGCCCACCTCCCTCCCCAACGCCCTCCCATCCCCTACCCAACTGGGCAACCTGGCCCCAGGGCTTGAGCCCAGGAACAGTGATTCGGTCTCTCTTCCTGAGCCGAAAGCCCAGTCCTTGAGCTCTGCTCCAGGCCCAGGAGCCCCTTTCTGAACCTCAACAACGCAGCACTTGGGCCCCGTTCTCAGGCCTAAGAAATGCCCAGCTCGCTTGGTGCTGCTTAACCCCAGCACCGGGACACGGGGCTCCAGTTCCACGAGCACCTATGGACCTCACAGCCCCCCACCGAACCCGCGTGTGGTGTCTGGCTGGGACGTGGGACGGGTCGGGCCCCATGTGCCCGCGGGCGGCTCGGGCGGGAACGGTGAGCACCGGGCTCCAGTCCTGCGGGCTCTATTCACCCCCTGCGCCCCCCGCTGCTGCTCCGTGGAGCCGCCCGGGCACCACCTGCACTTGCCCTCCCGCCTCCGCTCCCTCCTCCCCGAGAGCCCGGAGCTCCTGGCGAAGAGCCGGGCCAAGCCGGTCTCCCCGCCCGCGGGGCCACAGCCCCGCCCGGAGACCCAGCTCCGCCCACCCCTGCGCCGCAGAGAGAATGAGAGGAAACGGGGATGGCGGCCGCCGGGGGACTAAACTCCTCGCCCCGCCCCGCGCAGGCGCCCTGGGCCCCGCCCGGCGGGAGGAGGCACTCCTGGGGGGGGAGTTTGGGGAGCGCCGTGGTCAGAGGGGTTCGGCCCGTCGGCCGTGGGGTCCTAGCGCCCGCCCGCCCAGCACCGCCCCGGCCCCTGAGGGTAAACCCCGGCGGGGAGAGGGGGCACCGATCGGCCCCGTTGAGCCCGGCTCTCCGGCCCCCGCGGGTTTCTGTTTCTCCCCAAAATGAGAGCGAGTCCCCGCGGGCAGGGTGGGCCGGGCATCCCTCCCCGCGGAGTTCCGGGGCGTCCCTGCGCGGTTGTGCTCGGCGGGGGGTTCCGCTGTCCCCCGCTCCTTTCCGGGGGTCCTGGTGTCGGTCCGTTCCGGCGCTCCGGATAGCACAAAGTCGGAGCAGGCAGAGCCCCCCGGGGGTCCAAGGTGTCTCTCCTCACGGTTCCCGTACCAGCCATGGGGTCCGTCAGCTCCTCGGCTCTGCCTCAGCAAGGGGACACCAGGCGGTCCCCGCCAGCCTCATGGGACAGCCGGGGCCGGGCCGGATCCCCAAGCCAGTCCCGCAGCAGCGAGTTGCTGGGAGAGGATCCGGACGCCGCCCGTCCTGGCTCTGCGTCCCGGACGCCGCACGGTGGAGTAGGGGGCGGCAGCGCCCAGGGGACCCCCCGGCCCCGAACCACAGCATCTCCCCGAGTTCCACCATCTGCTCCTGGCCTCCTCGGTTCCCCCGCCGGGGACTCCCCCGGGACACCCGGGGCTCCGCTTCCTGCTGCTTTTTTGCCCTGTTTCCTCCAAAAAGGAGATTCTGCGGCCACTCCGCTCCTCGTTGTGTCCCTGGCTTTTTTTTTTTTTTTTAGACACTCTGACAGTTTCTCTGGCTGTGAAGTACAGGACAAACCTCGTGAACTCTCTAAAATACGTCTTAAAATAAAGTGACTAAAGTTGTCATTTAGAAGGAGAAAAAATACTGACCAGATGCCATCCCAGTATATGAACTGAGGAGGTGAAGTCACTGTGATTAAAATGGAGCGCTGATCTTCGAATTAACCCCGGTTCCTCCTCTCATGAGCCTGAGAACAGCCTGTGGCAAGCCCAGCAGAAATCTTTAGTGCTTCAGCCCTCAATAAGCCTTGCTAATTATTCTTCTTTCAAACCTAATGCAGATAACTGAGGCTGCCAGTCATATTTGGGTTTTTTCTTGTACTCGACCCCCTGGAAGCCCAATATTAAACACCCCCTCAAAGGTCCTCAGGACTTTCTGTTGTCTCTCAGCAGGGACCACTGAGAGCCCAGCGTGGAAAGGATCCTGCCATTTCCACCGCCAACATGAGACTAATATGACAGTTCCTCTTTTGCATGGAGTTGCATGTGAACATTGAAATGGGAGAGCTAGAAAGCAAGAATTAAAATCACCAAGGGCTCTTTCCTCCATTACCAACCAGCTGGGGGATGCTCTGCAGGGGAGGCTGGGGGCATCTGTTTGAACACCTCGGCCAAACTTAATTCATGAGGATCTCCTGAAAAAACAACGGAGCTGCCCTTGGCTGGTCCATCCACAGATGAGGAATGCCAGGTCAGCACCTCAGCACCATCCAGGTCCCTCGAAATGATGCTCAGTATTTCTATTCCCATAGGGTTTTGAAGTCTTCTTAATGTGCCTCTTACTTAGGAAGAAAAAGATGCAAACCGAGAAAGAACTGCCAGATTTCAGTTCTTAAGGCAGCATGGCAAATGTAACCTGGGTTGCATGACACCTGTACATGTAATAACCATTGCAAATGAAGAAGTTTAATTCTAGCAGCAGGTGGGTTACAGTATCCTCGAGCTTTATTTTTCGTCTTGCCTCTGATCCTTCCTAAACAAAAATGTTTCGGATAATTCTGTAGGTATCACACTAAGTGACACAATTAAAAGGCAAAAGGTAATTTAAAAGGTTCGGAAAGGTGGAGACACAGCAGAAGTGAGGTCTGCTTGAAGGGGACCAGGGCCGCAGAACCTAGAACCAGCCGTTCCTTGGAGCTTGGAGTTTTCACCCGAACAGAACTTTAATGGACATCAGTCACCTCTAAAAAGCTTTTTTTTTAACTGAGGGTTTCATCCCTTCTGCTCATTTCTGTGTCACCCCCAGCCTAGGACACCCCAAAAGCGATGGCTTATACTTCTCAGTCCTGCTTAAGAAAACAGGGCATCCCAAAGTCTGGTTTCGGAGGGGCACCCTTTACATGGACCTCTGCCATAAAATAATTATGTAGTGAAAACAGTATTTTTCCCTTTAAAAAACTTGAGGTGATTTTTCTCCTTATTTATGCTATTTTTGCTCCAGCAGCAAAGGCACTGAATTTATGTCACCACAAACCAACAGCACTTACTGCCACATGGGGGTGAGTGTGTCCATGTGGTTTTAAGCTTCATAAACAAGTCTGTGTGGTTTTAAGCTGCTACTCTATTTTTGTCCCTGGATGGGGAGAAGAGTAGCAATGCAGCTGCTGGGCTGCTGGCTGAGGATGCTGGAGGAAAAAAGACAGAAAAAAACCCTAAACCACTTAAGACACAAATATTATGATGAGGGCTGGCATACTCTACTCTGACACACTGTGCCACATGAGGTTAAGTACACCTGCATCGCGTTTGTGCAGATATCAGATGAACTACACAGGGTTTACAGGGCACGAGACAGTGGTACATATTCATTTTTTTGGTAAATCGAAAGTTTTCAGACAAAAAATCTAGAGGGTCATTTATGTCACCTAGAGGAAAAAAAAAAAAATTCTGTATTAAAGAAAATGCTTTTTGTGAAAAACCGTTTTCAGCACTTTCTTCATGCTCGTCTGTGAAGTGACTTTTCTCTTGTGATTTTCCATAATCCAGCTCATTGCAAGGAGAGAGGGACATCTACACAGATATTTGACTCTGCAAAGAGTCAAATAAGATGATAAAATTCATCACCATTGAAGCAAAACGCTGAAGATCACCGACTTAATCTGGCCTAGGAATAATTCACACCTGTATTTGCTATACACTTTGGAGGGAAGAGCAGTATGTCATAGAAGGTATTTGTGTTGTTTTGTTTTAATTAGAAGTGGAACACAGTAGTCAAAATCTCAGGTTCTGTGCTATAAGTTACTAAGCTGTTATTTTAACTTGAATTGTGTTGCCCATCTCAGTTGCATAAAATAGGAGAAATTCTTACCTGTATTGTCAAAGCATCTCCAGGCTTTTCTGGCTAATGCTTGAAAAAAAGGCATGGAAATCTTTGAATGAAAATTCTATAACACAAAAATTCAAGGTATCAGAATTAAAATGGAACAAGAGGAAAAGCAAATTTGTGTAAATAAACATTTTATCTAGTTTGCCATGGGGAGCAGGGAAGTTACCTAAAAATGAGCTTATAGGTTATTGGTGACTTCACGGAGATTCTTATTTATTACAATTCTCCAGAGAGGTGTCACCCCAAGGTGTCATCTCTATATGAGCTGATAGATGGACTTTTGAAATCTGTATCAGTCTGATAAAGAGTTACAGGAGCTTTTTTATTTCAGTTTGGGCTGTGAAGATACACCTTTGCTTTTCTCTGCAAAACTAGTCACTTAATTCCATCAGTGATTAATATTAGGCCCTCTCCCATCTGTGGCTGCAAAAATGATAATGCAGGTAATTGGGCCTGATCAGGGGTGGGGGGCGGATATGTGTGTGTATTTTCTGGTCTTTGTTTTACTTGGTGGTCTTTTCTGTTCTAAATTTCTTTGGTTCCGGCATTTAAAGGGGTAAGACTGTTGTGAGCTTTAAATCAATCCTTAGATTTTTTTTTTTAATAATTAATTTGCAAATCCATTAAGGGTATCATATGTTATTTGCTCTTCAGTGAGGGGCATTGTTAAGAATCATACTTTTAAAAAGAAGAAAAGAGAGCAGACTTTTCAGAATCCTCCAGCAAGCACAAAACCAGACAATGTTAATACTACTCTGCTTGTCTTAATACAAAGCCATTTTACCACTGTGTTTCAAACTAATCAAATGGGTATTTCCCCTCTTCCTCTGCTTTCCTACTTCCTTTATCTCTGGCCCTGGTAGATGCTGATAATAAGGAGAAAAGAGCTCCTGGATATTTCAGAATGTCGGTATTAACAAATACTCCCCAAGGAGTAAATTAGGGCCCCCTTTATACTCTCCAAACAATCTTTCAGTTATTGCTCATATTGTTGTTTTTCCTTGACATTTTCCACTTCTGCTATTTCAAATGTTTGCTTCAACACGGCTGCAATTACCTGCTAACCACACAACTTTTTTTTTGCACTATCTTTTTTTTATCAAAAGAAGGAGGCAGGTGGGCATGCGCTTGGCATTGGCCAATATCCAGGGAAAAAATTGTCTGAGAGTGAAGTGGAAGGTCACCATAAGAGCAATTCAGGCTGTGTTCAGAAGGTAACTTTGTCTCAGTCATTTTAAAGAATCTTTACCTGAATGCTATCCAAGCAGACTCTTATTTATGGTGCAAGGCTATATTAAAATATTAAATGCTCTTTTTCAGAGTTTTTCTGTTTCATTCAGGATATACTGGAAAGTTCTAATTAGAATGGAGGAAAAAAAAGAGATAATGAAAATAGGGCTGCATTCATCTCAGCTGCATCAAGCAAACGTTGAAAATCTAGAACAAGTATGATTGCCAGGGGGGAATATCTGCTGTTCAGCTTCACCAGAAGTGAAAATGCAGCAGTAACACGTAAGTGCTATATAAATAGAAACAGAAATAATAGAAATAGAAATAATAGAAATAGAAATAGAAATAGAAATAGAAATAGAAATAGAAATAGAAATAGAAATAGAAATAGAAATAGAAATAGAGGAGGTAAAAAATATGCCAGACTCTTCAAGTACAACCTTGTATGTGCTCAAGTTACCTGGCTGTAAAAAAAAAAAAAAAAAAAGTCAGTAAAACATTTCCTCTCAGTAACACAGGGATTGATGTATTCACGTTTGAGGTACTGAGGTACTTTGGTGGCGGATGATGTGTTGGTCCCCAAGAAATTCCCAGCAGGGATTCTCTAAATTAATCCCTTTGTATCCCTGATCCCAGTCAGACATTTTGGAGCTGAACTCCTCAGCTCTGGCGTGGCTGAAAGGAATGTGAGGAGCAGGATGGTGAGTCTCCTGGTGTCCCTGCATCAGGGTACAAGTCTGTCACCAACCAGGCACTGCCAGTGGCTCCCAGATCATGTTATAAAATCACAGAAAGACAGCAGCACTTTCCCTTCTGGGATTAACAGAGCTGCACCCAAATCATCATCCCATGTCTGAACCAGTCGTGCTGCTCCCCAGCTCCTCAGAAGGGTCATTCAAGAGCTGCTGTGTTCTCTAATGTGGGACACGCACCACGCTGTATAATTAGGGACTTGGGTAGGCATTTAAAAAGTTTTTTTTTTCATATAAGCCTGTTATAAGTGCCTCAAAGCCCATTGAATTAATAGACACTTGCCCCTGTAGCTCTGTGCCCTGTAACTGCAGCCACAGAGCTCTTTCCCACCCAGTGTTATGGTGGCACATCTCTATTTGTCACTTGTTATTTATGGATGAGAAGGTGACTTTGGGAGACATCAGATCTACTGTAATCAGCTGAAGCTCTTTGCCAGGTTCCTTCTTGCTGCACCACTTGATGGCACATGTGCATTAGCACACTGCAACAAGCCAGTCGTATCCAAAATTGTTCCACTTCATTTGTTTTGTACCATGAATTTACCTGTTTAATGGATTAAAGGAATCTAACACTGTAGTATTGTGTAGGAATAAGCAGGGCATACAAAATAATTATACCAAGGAAGCCCCGTAATTTATAATTTTCATTATTTTCTCCTCCTTTCAGTAAGCTGGGTAAGAAACTTCCCTTTGCCTTACTGAGCCTTTTGTTCCAGGGGCAGCAGATTTCCCTTGCAAGGTGTTTAAAAGGTGTTTAGATGAAGTTCTTAGGGATGTGGTTTAGTGCTAGAGTTACGTTAGGTTATGGTTGGACTTGATGATCCTGAATGATTCTACAATTCTATGAAATACCTCTGGAAAAGGCTGGGCATACACCTGGGAGCGGGATTGTACCTTCCACTTCGCACATCAGCTCGTTGGAGGCTGTAGCGCCATGGTCTTGCAACCGGCTGGATTCCACCTGCTGGTGAGAGGTGTTCTGCAGAGCTGCTGGAGAGAATGGCAAATGAAAATCACACTGCATCTGTTTCCTCTCTGAAACAGAGACTACTTTGCCAGTCTTTGGTAAACCACTTGTACCACACAGCTGCTGCATAGAGGACAAGGGCTGGCCTGCTAAGCTGCCTAGAGAGCAAAAGGAGATCGGTAGGTGCCAGGCATGGCAGCAGAAGGAGGAACTCTGCTCCAGTTGCCTGCTTGATCTCATCCCCAGAAGCTGCACTTTAAACAGCAAAATAATATTTAGCTATTTAGACATCAGTTGGATAGAGAGGATGCCCACGGATTGGGCTGCCGCAGCAGGTTTGCAGTGTGCTGCTTGGGGAAGGAGTACAATTCCTCAGTCCTCTTTGCTCCTGCAGTGCCAAGTTTCATTGAGGTACGACTGAACGGGTGTCATGGTCCATTCAGTGGTGGGCTCGTGATAGTTCGTTTGCTTTGATCTTGAAGCACAAAATAAAGGCAACCAAAATGCCAAGGGGTTATAATTCTATCAAGCAGTGTTACTTTATTATTTTCCCCGTAAAGTGGCACAAGATAGAGAAAGTGGAGAAAAAGGAAAGCAAAAGGGGGAAAGAGGGCTGGCTACCACCACAAGTCCAAAGGTGTTCCTATGGTCCCAGGTCCCGTAAGCAGCATCCTGCTGGTCCTCTGTTGTCATCTGTGATCCTTTGGAGAGGAGATCAAAATGATGTCCAGTCGGGAACCATCTTTTATGCTTCTTCACCCCTCCTCTCTCTCATGGATTGAGGCCAATCTCTGCCTTTGTTTTGCAATCCAGGCTTAACTGTGCAGGCCCAAAGAGTCCCCGCTTCGCTTGCCAGAACCCGTCTGCGCCTGCGCCACACTGCATTCAGGGGTCTCTTACTTGTCTGCTGGGTGACCTCAAGACCCTCCATGAGCCTCTGCACATGCTCTTCTTCATTGGCCTTAGTAACAGGGATGAGGTGGGGGCAAGTTTGGCTGAGGCAGCAGGTGAAATCCATCTTCTGGGTAGCAGCTATTGTTACCTGTAGCCCCAGGTCAGAGAGACCTGTACGACACAATACTTTTCTTCAGGCCTCTCTCCAAGTCCTTGTACAATTCTTTCAATCAGGGCATCTGTTCTCCTTTCTATCAGGACATCTGTTCTCCAAGTCCCTGATGGCAATGTTCAGGCAAATACTGTTCTTTGGATCGACTCTTACAGCAGCGAGCTGAAATTATTTAGAGATAGAGCATGATTCAGAAAAGGACAAGGAAGAAAGCAGTATGCCTGTTGGTGATCCCTGTAGAGGTTTACCAAACTGGGCTCTTTGTAAGGGAAAGCTAGCAGCCATTGATGTAAATTCATTGCTCTGCCTCCTTCTTTGGTCTGCTAGAGTTTGCCACAGGTAATGTTTCTTAAATTAATACATTATTTGAGAGAAAGCAGTAATGGATTAGAGCTAGAGTGATTTCTACTCCCACTTTACACATTGGTTTAAAGAGTCTTGCATTGAATGATGTTGGCAACGTTGTAGATGGTTGTTTCTTACACAGGTGTTAAGGCTGCAGTTACCTCATGCTATTTTGTGGAAGTAAAGCAAGCTGCAATACAGCTAGACCCAGCATCCATGTTATTGTTTTATCCATCAGCAGAAAAGCAACGGGAACTGTCCTCAAATCATCTTTTATTCTGGAGAACAGTAAAGATGGCTGCACAGCCAGGGTCCACTGTTTATGGGATGTTATTTGATTATTTGAATTTGATTTCTTCTATTTAAAGCACAAACCTGTGAAAAAGAAATCAAAGAAAATTTTATTTCAGAAGCACCTGAATGCAATATATTTAAATGAAAATATTTCCCTCACTTGGCAGCTGCTCCAGGGGACCATAATATTCTTGTTGCCAGCAACAAGGTCCACAAAGCAGTGAGGGAGCCCCCAGGGTGTCTGTCTCCTGGGCATTGTTGCAGTACATGCCATTTCAGCGCAGCTCAAAACTTCCAGTTCTTCCATCCCAGCTCTCTCATGTGAACACTGGAATATTTAAGAGCCCTGTGTCCAGCTCTGGTTCAGGGTTTTCAGGATATTGTTTCAGAGGCTGAAGCAGAGTGTGGTCAGGTTTTGCACCCTGAGTTTGTTAATTTATCACCCAGGAACACAGAAGAGTATCCAAGAAATCAAAATCTCAAAGTAACTGGACAAGACTGAAACGTTTCTGCATTACTTACTGCAGGCTTTAAAAAATTACTGAGATCAGAATATGCAGGCCACAAACTGGGAACATGTACACAGTCTTAGATATATCAGGCATAGGTTTTATCTTCCCTGAGATTTTATAAAACAAACCAGTTACCTCCAAACACACCACAGTAGCATTCTCTCCTCTGAATAATTCCAACTCATACCTAGCAGGATTGACTTTGATTTTAAAAGTAATTCTGAAGAATTATTTAATTTGGATTTTCCTTCGCAAGTGCCTAGGCTGCAGGTATCTGACGAAAATATTCCCAAGGCAGACGTTACTACTCACAGCTTTACTTCAAGAATAAATGGGTTTTGCTCTCTTACTGCTGGAACACCAAGGAATGGAGAAGACATATCAAAGCCAGAACAAAATAGCTATTCAGGAGGGAGACTAGAAAGTCCCTATTCTCCTTCTTTCAATTATCTCTTAACAGCAGCTCCTGCTAGGCAAAGTTTCAAGAGCAAAAGCACCAGGCCTGTGCAAAAATCAATTAGGGCAGTTCTGTGGAAATATGTGATCTAAATCCCCTAATCTTAATGGGAGGAGAAACTGTCATTCAAGCTATATATTGATCTATGGCTCTCATTATTTTGCTGTTGTTGGATCATTTACTCATGGTAGTTTTCTTTTGCAGAGACTGAATATGTTATTCCATGACAGTGCCATAGTGTGGCGCAGGGCTTGAAGCTGGGACTTCAGCCCTCGTTTGGAGAAACAGCGCTGCTGCTGACAGAGATCAACTGGTGGATTACTTGGCCTTTAAAAGTCTACACAGATGATGACAAACAGGAAGGCTACAGTTTTCCTGGTGTTAAACTTACCTTTGGGTGAGCACAAGGATTTGTGCAGTTGAGCGACAGGCAAGACTTGAGGAGCTGGAGAACAGCCTGGCCAAAGGTTTGTTTTTCAACCTGCTAAGTACCCTGGTATATTCACAGAAAAGCTTGTGCTAGCACAAGAAAGAAGCATGGAAATAAATGATCAAGGAGAAGGGCAGGACTGTGTCTTTTAATGGCTATGCTTGCTTAAGGAGGCTGAAATTGTCCTTTGAAGTTACAGCCAAAGGTCAGTCATCTGCAAAGGTTTTGAGTCACTGCATAGCCCAGCTTGATTTCATCTCCTTTAGAACATGCAGCTTAGGCTGCTAACGCTGTTAGGGAATTTTAAATTTGGATACTAGGTTCAAGAGGTAACCCTGAGTAAAGTTTGGGGCAAAACGATCAGACTGGCTGACATCACTGAACACTATTAGTTGTATTAAATTCTTTGTCAGCTTAACAATGCACAGAGAACCAGGATCCTTGCAAGGCTCATCTTTGCCAGCTAGTGCAACTGAAGTGGGAGCAGGCTGGTACACACTATGATTTGCTTTTGGCAACTGGCTCTTAAGGCCATGAAATCTTGACTCATTTTTCTTGCTGGAATGTGTTAGGAAAGGATTACAAGGATATTTCCTCATCGCTTGAGAAGGAACCGAAACATAGCCATTGGGCTGCTCAGATGTCAAGGACTTATTGATCTGGAGAGGACCTCCAGTCACTTGAAGTTACAACTGTCCATGCCAAACCATTTTTTCCTATACTGTTATTAAGCTCTATTTGAATACACTTCTGGTGGATTATCTTTATGCTTCCGTTGGAAGACTATTCTGGAAGCTCAGTCCCAGCACTGCACCTTCAAAATATCCAAGCAAAATGCATTTTTAACTAATTGTTATCTGTTTGTTCTGCTGCCAGTACAATCCAGTAGTTTAAACAGCATTCTCCTTTTGCAGTAATTGCCATTCTGCAACGTTCCTGAGGAAAAATCCTGCCCTATTCTAGCTTTCACTTTGTCAAGTAAATAAACTGCAATATTTCAGTTTTTTTCCTCCTAGATTGCCTGCAGGCATGTAAAACATCAGGCAAAAATACAGGGAAAACAGAAAGAAAATCTCAGTGCAGAGGAAGAGCAGTAGAAAGGGTTATTTCAAAAGAAGTAAGAGTGAAGGAGAAAAGGAAACAAAAATGTCTATAACCTGGGGCAGATTAGTACAAGGCAAAGTGCAGCTGACAAATTCAGGTAAACTTTCTAGCCTTGATTTCTGTGCATACACTTTTGTCTAAGTGTGTGAACTCATGTATTTGGGCTACCAGATCTGACACTGATACATGATAAAACTCTGAATTACTCAAATTCAAAACAAACTGGGGTACAAACTCAGGTCTTCCTTGGTTTTCTGCATATCATGCTTTTGCAGTTGCTGGTATGGTCTTGTATTCAGGCTATGCCTTCTCACACCTATGTAGTAGTTGGATCAACAAGAGTGAGTTACCTGGAGTGTTTGTAATTGCCTGAAAAACAGGAAAGAATGCAGGAAATCCTAGGCATTTTCCTTTTTTAATGTATTTTGATTAAGCAATAAAGGTTACAAAGGCTCTTTTAACCTTAAATGTCTGGAGGGAAAAAAAAGCTTACACTAAAAAAAAAAAAAAAAAGGAAAGAAAAAAAATCCTTACACATAGACTAAAACTACCTAAAATGCTTGAGCACATGAAAAGTAAGTAAATTAGCCTGTGTAAATAGATCAGTTTGACTAAGGGTCTTAAATTTCTGGTTTTAACACAGCAGTTAACTACCTCTTAAATAAATTATATTCACAGGCAAAAGTTATATCACAAATGTAAAACTAAAAATTACAATTCACATTTTGAACTCATAAAAGGAAAGAAAAATTGCATTTCAATGGCTTAGCCACCCTTTGTCAGATCTTTTATAGTTCTTCAAACAGCATCAATTTAACACCATTATATTCTGTAAATGTGCTAATTTCCTCTCCAGTTATTATGCAGAGTTCACAACCAAATGATTGGAATATGCCTCTCACATCCAGTGTTTTACTCCACCACAAAGCTGTTTGCTGGGTATAGATGAAAAAGTGTATATTTTGCTCACAGTATATATTGAGTTTTTGTAATTTTCCAGGAAACCCAGCAACTTGCTCTGTTTAACACACATTTAAATGTATGTCAGGCAGAGCAAAGAAAGCCATACCAGCCATTCTGCTTTTAGGAACAATTACAAAAGCTTTGAGCATCTGTAGACAGGGAGAGGATTCCTAACCTGAACTCTTGGTTGGAAGGAAACTGGCAATATGGAGAAAGCCAGGTAGATGCCAGCAAGCATTTCACGCTGATCAGCCTGAAAACAGAATTTGAATTTTATTTTAATTGTATTTGTCTGCTTATTCTTTTTATGTATTGAAATTTAGTAATAATATTCTAATTGCTATTTATTTTAGTAAAAAGAATGATAAAGCCTGCAGTAGGTGGATATTAAAAGAGGATATTAGGAGAATATGGAATAAAAAAATTGCTGTGGCTTAGGCAGATATTGGCCGTGTAAAGGAAATTAGAAAAAGGTCTTGTGGGGAAAAAAAAATGGAGAAATGGGACAGTCATATATAGAGAATGGGATTATATTCAGCGTAGTTTGCATCAGTTTTCAATGAAGATTGCAGCAGAAGCTACCTAGCCTATAGAAATAAATAGTTGAGCATTGAAACTAAATTTAAAAGGTGGTTTTAAAGGTTAAGAAAGACACAGGGAAACAGGTCCTACTCCATCTCAGAACTCTGGCTCAAGGTGTCAAATATTTTAATTTTTATTTTAAAGAAACACCAAACTGAGGTGCCATACATACCATGACCATCAAATAACAAATGCAACTTTTTTTGAGAAAGAATAAAAAATTAGGTGTGCAAACATAGCATCTTGACATCTGACCTCAGAATGCACAAAATTCTGAAACCTGACAGAGAAAAATAGAAACATTGTGCCGTGGTAGATGGCAGACTGAAGCAAAGTAACCTCTAGATCCATGAGGCATATGATTATTTTTTAAGGCAAGAAAGTAGAATAGTTTCCATCTACTTATACTGAAGCACAGTATTTTCTTTCATAACACCAGAAGAAAAATACTATTTAAACTCAGGGAGACAAGATTTAATAGGGAAAAAAAAACCAAAAACAAAACCAAAATGCTGCTCAAAGGCAGTGGGCAGTTGGGAGACAACCAGCTGGGAGAGGTAACAAGGAGCAGGTTTGAGGATGATCTCAGTGGACTTCTATGGTTGTGCAAATGAGCTTTTATCACATAGCCTAGCAATTATTGCTGTCTGATACTGCATCATATGGACTGTATTTGTCTATTCCAGGTACTCCTGTAGTGTGACTTGGAAAGTTCTGCATCTCCAGTAGCAATGCCATGACTGGCCCATGTGCATGGTCTTCAGGGAAACCACACAGCTCTGTAGGACTCACAAATGCCATACTAAGCTGCAAATCACTTAAGAAGCTCAGAGCCATTTTTTGAGCTCCATGGAGAAGCTGAGGAAGGCGAGCCACATCTATGTCAAGGCAAGTGAGACAGACATGACCTTAGAAGACAGCAGACCAGCACTGTCATCAGAACATTGAGTTGGGTGCATTGCGTGGTCCAAAACACAGCATTTGAAGAAGGCTGTGCCCGAGCTGCTCGGTCATTAGCATCTTTGTGTGACTGCTGCCCCTTAGCAAAACGAGACTTGGATCTCCCCAGATGTTGTCACTTTTTCCCACATTACGACAAAGCATGAGATTTCTACTAATACTTCTGCTTGCCTGAGCAAAGCTATCCTAGTGAATGGCAAATAAACAGATAGAACATAACAAAGAAAAGATTTTGTAAAACCATTAGCACTAAGCTTGAATTTTAAGAAATGTAAAAATGAGAAAAGGCAGACTATTAATTCCATCCAAATTACTGGCCTTATTTCTATTCTAACAGTCTATTTTAATTCCATGTAATCACAACATTGCCTGAATTAGCTCACTGAAATGTAATCTTCTTAGAGGTCCACAAGGTTGCATTTAATCTAGCTGATTATGCGAGCACATCTCTGAGTAGTTGGTTCTGTGTTGTTGCTGCTCCTAATGAATTGCCTGTGCTTCAAAATTCACCACATAAAAGTTATTACCTAGCTTATTCTGTCTTGTTCTGGTGCTCTGCACACACTAGTCATTTTTTTCTTTATTTGAAGTCTTACGTAAACATTCCATTGCTAACAAGCCATCAAAACAGTTTATTTCTTCACTCTCCCTCTCTTGATAACCTCCTTGGTGAAGAATGCCTGACTTGGTAGCTCCACAGCTCTCTTTGCAAAAGGAAATCACAGCTGCAAGACAGGCTTTGCAGTGGTTTCACTTTGCTTCAATACTGGATTAGTTCTTATATTACTCCCTATTAAGACAAGTAATTGTTTATCGAGAGCAGCTTTAATAGCAATGCTAAGGTTTTCACTCTGCTTTTGCCTGTATGTTGAAAGCCACTCAGCTGTGAAAGATTAAACTTCCACCTGGGGACTTGTGCCATGGGAAAAGGAGGTCACCGCTTGCAAATGGACAAAAAAGGCATTTTATGCAGCAATTGCTGGTTTGGTACAAGAGTTAAAAATCAGGACAGTGGAGCTATGGCTGGTCAGAAGAAAGGAAACGTGGAATGAACAAATAATTCTAGCCCGGTTGTAAGGAGGTTGCAACCTCCCTGAAGCCGCTGTAATTACACCAGGGCTGAATTGAGCTGTGCTGTCTTCAACGAAAAAAACTGTATCTAGGAAGAATAAAATGCATAAGTATTTGATATAGTCTTTTGAAAGTGCATTAGCTGAACAGTGACATCTTTAGCCATCCCACTCTCCAGCACCTAATGCCACAGAAAGCTAGAAAAGTGAGATATATTGATCTTTCTGCTGTCCTCCTCACTGTCTATTTTACTTTCTTTTATCAGGGAAAGAAACACTTTAACCTGCCCAGAAAAGGCTCAGCTTTGCAGGTCTCTGTGAGGGGGGATTAGTGGGGTGAATTTAGAGCTGTGCAGTAGAAATCAGAGATGTTAGTATACATTTTCCAGGTGTTTGGTCCCTGGGCGGCATTTGCTGTGGCAGTTCTAAAGCTGTTCCAGATACATCTGACAGGATGAAGAGTTTTAAAAGGTTAAATGACAGTTTGCAATCAATGGAAAGAGGAAAAGGGAAAGGACTGTGGTGAATGGGCTGATGTTGAACCTTAAAGTCCACCTCCAGCTACCGGTGTGAGATGGCCTAAGCTGCTCAGGTTTTCCTCACATCTCAGGGCAATTTTGCTCATAAAACACTTCCAGGGTGACACTTGGTGCACACTTTGTTCCCTTGGTAAAATGAGGCACTTCTTAGCAGCATTTAAACTGCCCAATAGTTGTGTGCCAAGATATACCAACACTTGTGACCACCAGGATGACTTGTACTTCTGTGCATGGAGGTTGTGTGGCATTAAAGTACATTTCAAGTGCTTTTTTCCGTCTATCAAGCTTGACCATGAAGCCAACGAGCCTTACAGCTGTTGCTAAAATGGTATGAACTTAGAAGTGGAACTCTATGACATAAAACTGCTTGAGGGCTTGTAATTATCTTGTCATTCAAACAGATGCCTAATACTAAAGAATGTGTAACAACTTCATAGGATCTGTGTGAGCTACCTCAGGATATTTTGACTTCTAGCTTATAGCTAGATGAGAATAAGCAGCAAAACCTGTTTTCCACCCTGTTTGTCTCACCCAGAGCTCCAGGACAAGGCCACATCATGCCATGAAAGCCTTTTTAAAATGGTAAGCATACGAAAGAGTTTTTTGATGCAAAAAGGGTGTGTGTTGCAATGTTGATACAGGTGTTTATAGTATACATGGGAGAAAGAGGCAGTTATGGGCATTTATTTAGCCTGCAACAGTAGGAAAGGATGCATGGTAAGAAAGTAATATCTGTTTTTCTTTGGTTG